>NC_073224.2:187082500-188545000 GCF_029281585.2 Gorilla gorilla gorilla
CTTGTACAGAATTGGACTTAACACACTAGTTCCCCTAACATATCCTCACATTAGAATAAGCTAGCATCTGTTAACAATGTTCTGAGGTACTAGAACCCAGGTCAGGAAGATATCCTTTTGGAATCATGCAAGAGTGTGAAAAAATACAGTACAGTTTAAGGACTATGGAAGGAAGTAAGGTTACAAATTCTGCTTATCTGGTTGGACTCTGGTAATAGTTTGGAACATGGTTTAAAGTAAGAGAATGAGCTTCTTCCTCATTTCATTTCCAAAGACAGTACATAGTACTCTAGTTAAGAATCTGAACCAAGCCAGCTAAAAGCACAAAAATCTAGTCCTAAAATGTGCTAACAGAAATTTACTTTTATTTTCGGAAAAACTTAAACAGATAAATGACAAAACATGTTCATTAACAGTCAACAATAAGGCAAGGAAGGAATTCACACTCTATTCCTCAGAGCAGCTCCGCACGGCTTATCAAATAAGCTTCTGATATAGTTTACACTGTAGTTGAAGCTGGTTTCAGAAAAGCCCATGTTTTCTTTAGTCAGCATGCTGGGTAAGAAAACTCCGTGAACTCTCTGGCAAAGTCTCTTTCTGGCCTTTCCTCTTCCTACCATTTTTGGTCATGGTCCCACACAAATAAAATGGAGGGATTCAGATTTATCATTACATATAATCTTTCATCTAAACACTGTCTGCAAATGCCTAAGTCCCACCACGCCCTACAAGCTCACTCACATACACAGCATGTCATGCTCACATAACAGGAAACGTGCCAAAGACAGACACCCAAAATTGTAAAAAGGCCAGGTGCAGTGACTCACACCTGTAATCCCAGCACTTTGGGAGGCCGAGACGGGTGGATCACGAGGTCAGGAGGTCGAGACCAGCCTGACCAATATGGTGAAACCCTGTCTCTACTAAAAAATACAAAAATTAGCCGGGTGTGGCGGCATGTGCCTGTAGTCCCAGCTACTCAGGAGGCTGAGGCAGGAGAATTGCTGGAACCTGGGAGGCAGAGGTTGCAGTGAGCCGAGATTGTGCCACTGCACTCCAGCCTGGGCGACAGAGCGAGATTCCGTCACAAAAAAAAAAAAAAAAAAAAAAGGTAAAAAAATATATTTCTCTTTCCTCCACCCCTCTATTCATTTGAGATGAGGTCTCACTCTGTCATCCAGGCTGGAGTGCAGTGGTGCAATCTCAGCTCACTGCAACCTCTGCCTCCTGGGCTCAAGTGGTCCTCCCACCTCAGCCTCCAAGTAGCTAGGAGTAAAGGTGCACACCACCACGCTCAGCTAATTTTTGTATTTTTTGGTAGAGACGGAGTTTTACCACGTTGGCAAGGCTGATCTCGAACTCCTGAGTTCAGACAATCCACTGCTTTGGCCTCCCAAAGTGCTGGGATTACAGGCGTGAGCCACCATACCCAGCCATAGATAAATAAATAAATAAATAAATTCTTTTCCCCGCTCTCCAACAGGGGTTCTGCCTTCTAAACACATTTTGAAGCATATGCTTCCCAAGCTTTTCTCATAGCTTCACATGACGATAACAACAAAGGAAATTTAATATAAATATCAAAGTCTCCCTGTAGGTCTTTCCTTTCTCTTCTAGTGAACAGGTCCCGCTCCCATGACAAGCTCCCAAAGGGAAAAAAATGTCCAAGGCTACAGAAAAGTAACTTGCATAGCTGTTCCAACACAAGCTCCCAGGTCTTCCCAGAGTCCACGGTTTGAGTCTTCAAAATTGCTGCTGAAAGGCTGCAGAATGAGTCCAACTTGACTTGGGATTACGGCTATCATACAAATCCAACCTTTTGTAACATATATAAAATCAACAATCAAAGGCCAATGAGACAGCCAACTCACAAACTCCAATGACAACTGATGTGCAATTACTGCCAGGACAGAACACCTGACATTGAGGAAGAGCACACACCTCTGAAGTTCCTTAGGTTCAGAAGGGCATTTGACACAGAGTGGGCCTCTGATAATTCATGAAATGCATTCTGAAGTCATCCAGAATGGAGGCTGCAATCTGCTGTGCTTTGGGGGTTGCCTCACTGTGCTCCTGGATATCACACAAAAGCTGCAATCCTTCTTCTTCAACTAACATTTTGCAGTATTTGCTGGCTGAAAGAAAATCAAGCAGAGACACTCCATGGACAACTGGCATTTTAAATATTCCCATGTCACCACATTCACCTTGCTGAAGAAACAATACAAAGGTTTAAGCTCTTTGGCCTAGGAATTAACAGATAAAATGAGTCAATTCTAAAGCAGTACTTCAAAACTTGCTTGGCTTGTATGAGGTAACAGATACTCATTTTAGTATGTTTACTTCCAGACAACTCTATGCTTCAAACATCTTTTTTTTTTTTTGAGACAGAGTTTTGCTCTTGTTGCCCAGGCTGGAATGCGGTGGCGCAATCTCGGTTCACTGCAACCTCCACCTCCCGGGCTCAAGCAATTCTCCTGCCTCAGCCTCCTGAGTAGCTGGGATTACAGGCATGCACCACCACGCCCGGCTAAGTTTTTTGTATTTTTAGTAGAGACGGGGTTTCACCGTGTTAGCCAGGATGGTCTCGATCTCCTGACCTCATGATCCGCCCGCCTCAGCCTCCCAAAGTGCTGGGATTACAGGTGTGAGCCACCGCGCCTGGCCCAAACATCTTTAATCCTAGTTAAATGATGTTGAAAACACCAGATGTGGCTGGGCGCGGTGGCTCACACCTATAATCCCAGCACTTTGGAAGGCTGAGGTGGGTGGATCACCTGAGGTCAGGAGTTTGAGACCAGCCTGTCCAACACGGTGAAATCCCGTCTCTACTAAAAATACAAAAACTTAGACGGGCATAGTCGTGGGCCTCTGTAATCCCAGCTACTCGGGAGGCTGAGGCAGTAGAGTCACTTGAACCCAGGAGGCAGAGGTTGCAGTGAGCTGAGATCATGCCACTGCACTCCAGCCTAGGCAACAAGAGTGAAACTCTGTCTCAAAAAAAAAAAAAGAAAAGAAAAGAAAAAGATTTAGACCCAGTTAAAGAGAAATAGGCCAGACATAGTGGTTCATTCCTGTAATCTCAGCACTTTAGGATGCCTCGGCAGGAAGATCAAGGCAATGTAGTGAGACCATGTGTCTACAAAAAATAAAAAAATTAGCTGGGTGTGATGCTACATAGTCCCAGCTATTCAAGAGGCTGAAGTGGGAGAGTCACCTGAGCCCAGGAGGTTGAAGCTGCAGTGAGCTGTGACTGGGCCACTGCACTCCAGCCTGGGCGACAGAGTGAGACCCTGTTTCAAAAAAAAAAGTAAAAGAAAAATTACCTATCAAGAAATGATAATCAGGCTGACAGTAGACCCCAACAGCAACAATAGAAAATAATGAAAATGGCCAGGCGTCGTGGCTCATGCCTGTAATCCCAGCACTCTGGGAGGCTGAGGCAAACATCTAAGGTCAGGACTTTGAGACCCAGAATGGCCAACATGATGAAACCCGGTTTCTACTAAAAATACACAAAAAATTAGCCAGGTGTGGTGGTGCATGCCTATAGTCCCAGCTACCCAGAAGGCTGAGGCAGGGGAACCCCTTGAACCTGTGAGGCAGAGATCACGCCACTGCACTCCAGTCTGGGCGACAGAGACTCTTCCAAAAAAAAAAAAAAAAACTAAAAGAAAATATTTTTCTCCCAAATGCTAAAATAAAGTAAGTAACTATCTGGAATTCTACACCCAGCTATATTATTATTTAAGAGTAAGAATAGGGGTGGGGTGACAAAGAGATTTTGTCAGTAATACACTATCAAAACCTGAATCCAGAAAAGGAGTGGTGGGGGTTAAAAAAAAAAAGAAAAAAAAAAAAAAAACAAGCAGTGATGAGCGAAGAAAATGGTATTCAGCAAATTGAGGCCAGGCGCCGTGGCTCACGCCTATAATCCCAGCACTTTGGGAGGCCAAGGCGGGTGGATCATGAGGTCCGGAGATCGAGACCATCCTGGCTAACACGGTGAAACCCCGTCTCTACTAAAAATACAAAAAAATTTAGCCGGGCATGGTGGCGGGTGCCTGTAGTCCCAGCTACTTGGGAGGCTGAGGCAGGAGAATGGCGTGAACCCGGGAGGCAAAGCTTGCAGTGAGCCAAGAGTGCACCACTGCACTCCAGCCTGGGTGACAGAGCGAGACTCCGTCTCAAAAAAAAAAAAAATGGTATTTAGCAAATTGAAATAAGCCTTGACTGTAAAATAGTAACACCTAAACTATCTTTAAGGATATGAAAACAAGGTAGAACTAAAATATATTTACTAGTCATGTTCTTGGATAGAAATACTCATTTGTGGCTGAACATGGTGGCTCATGCCTGTAATCCTAGCACTTTGGGAGGCTGATGCAGGAGGATCACTCAAGCCCAGGAGTTCACAACCAGCCTGGGCAACATAGCAAGACCCTGTTGCTTTTTGTTTTGAGGTGTTTTTTTTTTTTAATTTAAAAGAAAAAAAATTAAATACTTTTTTTAAAGAAATACTCATTTGTCATAGGAATGGGAATTATCTTTAGGTTGACTTATAAATCTAACATGATGCTGATAAAAATACTGTAAGTGTTGCTCTTTTTGGGGAGAACCCCAGGCCTGGTGGTGTACACCCATAGTCCCAGCTATTTGGGAGGCTGAGGTGACAGCATCACCGGAGCTGAGACTGCAGTGAGCTGTGATCAAGCCACTGCACTTCAGCCTTGGCAATGAAGTGAGACCCTGTCTCAAAAATAAAATAAATTAAACTAAATTAAAATTAAATAAATTTTAAAAATAAAATAAAATAAGATGCTTACCCTTCTAGTTGTTGTGAAGATTAAATGAGTTATTCATAAAGTGCTTATAACATTGCCTGGCACATAATAAGTACTCAACTGAATTCCAGTTTCGGTTAGTTTCTCCTGTTATAACTGTGTGAGTCTGTTTCAGGGCTATTCTGATCCAATCATCTGCTATCTATCTATTCATACGTCAGAACCACTCATGGCACCATTTTACAATGTTAAGAGAAGTCTATGGGCAAGCTCCTAAAAACCACATTTCTTTCCTTCTTTCTTATCTTAGAGACAGGAGTCTTGCTCTGTTCCCCAGGCTGGAAGTAGGCAGTTGCCTGATCATGGCTCACTGTGGCCTTGAACTCCTGCACAAGTGATCCTCCTATCTTGGCCTCCCAAAGTGCTGGGAATACAAGTCTGAGCCACCAGGCTGAGCCCATAAAAAACATTTTTCTGGCCAGATGCAGTGTCTCATGCCTGTAATTCCAACACTTTGGGAGGCCGAGGCGGGCAGATCACCTGAGGTCACAAGTTCGAGACCAGCCTGACCAACATGGTGAAACTCTGTCTCTAACAAAAATACAAAAATTAGCCAGGTGTGGTGGTGGGCACCTGTAATCCCAGCTACTCGGGAGGCTGAGGCAGGAGAATTGCTTGAACCCAGGAGGCAGAGGTTGCAGTGAGCCAAGATAGCGCCATTGCACTCCCACCTGGGCAACAAGAGTGAAACTCCGTCTCAGAAACAAACAAACAAACAAACATTTTTGTTAGTTCTTTCCTGTTGATTCTGTCAGATAAACTTTAGAATAATTTTCAGATTCTCCATCTCTTACCTATTCATTTGAATTATATTACATTAATAAACTGAAAAGAAATGACATCTATATATCTAATAGGTCATTCCATCTTAGAAAATGGAATGGTCTCATAATTATTTCAGGCTTTTAAATTATCTCATAGTTTACTGCATGTCTCATTACCTGTTAAAGGCATTTTTAAATATTTTATGTTTTTGTTAATAAAGTGAGTGGTGGTATATTTTCCCTTAATTACATTTTCTGATTTTTGCTGGCATTATAAAACTATTGGTTTTTATACACTTGCTTTACAGCTAGTCAACAAGCTAAACTTTTAATTCTAAAAGTTGTCTCTTGGGTTTCCTGTTGTAAAATAATAGCTTATATCTCCTATAATACAATGAAAAATTGTATAACAAGTCTCAACAAAGGATATCAACGGAAAATTCTCAAAGGGGATTTTATTTTTTTAAGACAGAGTGCAGTGGCACTAACATAGATCACTGCAGCCTCGAAATCCTGAGCTTAAGGGATACTTCCACCTTGGCTTCACTAGATGCATGCCACGCATACCTGGCTAATTTTTTTTTTTTAATGTAAAAAACATGGGTGGGGTCTTGCTATGTTGCCCAGGCTGGTCTCAAACTCCTGGCCTCAAGCGATCTCCTGCCTCGGCCTCCCAAAGTGCTGTAATCCCAGCACTTTGGGAGACACCTCACCTGGCCTCAAAAGGGATTTTAAATTGCAAAACATGCAGAAATATTTAATCTGTCTGGGAAATAACCCCTGACTCCTGGCCTCCCAGTCTCCCAGAGACCATTACACAGAAGCAGGTCCATGTTTTACTAAAGGAAGAGTGTCAGCAATAAACTGTTGAGTGAAAAGACCAAGCTATAGGACAGCATGCACAGAATGAGCCCATTTTGTTAAAAAATATATTTCATATATATAGCACATACTAAATATAGCATGGATATAGAAAAGTATCTGGGAGATTAGGTATCAAATTATTAATGGTGCTTGTCTGTGGGGAATACAAGTAGGAGCAAACTTTTACTTTTTATTTTGCTTGCTATCTACCCCCAAATAGATTACTAATTCTGAAGCATTGTTTTAAGCTAGTAATATCTTTTTTCAGTTTCTTTTTAAACACACCTAAATTCAGAGGACAGAGGTAGACAATTTTTGCACATCCATCTTGAACTTAATCATTACACAGAAAAATAGCTGGAAAACTATTATGTTTTGAATATATGTTGAATACATACGATTTTTACTGCAGACATGATACATAGCCCATAGTGCCCAGAGCTGAACCTCTGGTTGAGAGAAGTTGCCAAGGAGAGGGAAAAATGTCTTGAAAGATCTAAAACAAAAAAAAGTACAAAGATGTTAATCCAGAACAGTTAGGCCAGTGCTCAGGGATATAATAATTTATACTATATAATTAATATAATAATGTATATAATTTTCACGGCCGGGCATGGTGGCTCATGCCTGTAATCCCAGCACTTTGGGAGGCCAAGGTAGGTGGATTGCTTGAGCTTAGGAATTCGGGACCAGCCTAGGCAACAAGGTGAGCCCCCGTCTCTACAAAAAAAAAAAAAAAAAAAAAATTAGCTGGGCCTGGTGGCACACACCTGTAGGGCCAAGTGGGAGGATTCACAAGTGGGAGGATCACTTGAGCCTGGGAAGTCAAGGCTGCATTGAGATGTGATCCCGCCACTGCATTCCAGCTCCAGCCTGGGCAACAGAGAGAGACCCTGACTCAAAAGGTTGAAAAAAAAAGAATTTTCAAATTTTAAACATTTTCCCCACAGGGTCAACTTCTCCCTGTGACCGAGCATACAATGAAGCTATTATTTAAGAAATTGCATTCTGTATTAAACCCTTTATTATGTTCAGTATCTCATTGCATCCTCAATCTTGCACACTGTCAGCCTCATTTTACAGACAAGGAAAGCTGACCTTCTAGAAATGACTTTCCCAATATCACAGAGAAATAGGATTTGAACATAAGGCTAACTGACTCTAACACGTTATCACTGTATCACTGAGTACAGCCTTTAAGAAAAGCACAATGTTGGGCCAGGCACGGTGGCTCACGCCTGTAATCCCAGAACTTTAGGAGGCCGAGGCGGGCAGATCACGAGGTCAGGAGATCGAGACCATCCTGGCTAACATGGTGAAACCCCATCTCTACTAAAAATACAAAAAAATTAGCCGGGCATGGTGGCGGGTGCCTGTAGTCCCAGCTACTCAGGAGGCTGAGGCAGGAGAATGGCGTGAACCCGGGAGGTGGAGCTTGCAGTGAGCCAAGATTGTGCCACTGCACTCCAGCCTGCGTGACCGAGCAAGACTCTGTCTCAAAAATAAAAAAAAGAAAAAAAAAAAGAATAAAAGCACAACACCATGAAATTACCTATAGGTCACCAATGCTGTCATCTTACAACTTGAACTTGGCCAATTCTGTATGGTTGCATGCTACTCCAAAAACAAGAGAGAGAAACCAAGATTTGAATAATCCATCATTTACAACAAAATGTTTCAAAATCTGGGAACGATTGAACAAATTTAGACACATCTACTTGGCAAAATATCAATCACATAACGATTATATACACAGAATATCTTAACAATGTGGGAAAAATTACAAGAACAAGGGGCATGTGTTTAAAGATGCTGGACTGAGCACACATTTACCTCTACTCCTCCATAATACCATTAACAGAAAGATGCACAAAGAACACAAAGAACAATGCACATGGAAAAATGGTAACTGATTTAATACCTAGCACTTGGAAAGGTTAAAACACAAACCAGGCTGGGCACAGTGGCTCACGCCTGTAATCCCAGCACTTTGGGAGGCCAAGGCGGGCGGATCACAAGGTCAAGAGATTGAGAACAACCTGGCTAACATGGTGAAACCCCGTTTCTACTAAAAATACAAAAAAAAATTAGCCAGGCATCTCAAAAAAAAAAAAAAAAACCCAAAAAACAAAACACAAAACAAAACAAAACAAAAAACACAAACCAATTTGAAGAGAACCCCTAAGAGACTTAAAAATTTGGCACATGAGGTACTTCCTGAAGTGAAATTACAGTGGGGCTGTAAATAAGAGGAGTGGGCCGGGCACGGTGGCTCATGCCTGTAATCTCAGCACTTGGGAGGCCAAGGCGGGTAGATCACCTGGGGTCAGGAGTTTGAGACCAGCCTGGCCAACACGGTGAAACCCCGTCTCTACTAAAAAAATCCAAAAATGCTCTCCCTCTCCCTCCTCTCCCTCTCCCTCTCCCTCTCCCTCTCCCTCTCCCTCTCCCTCTCCCTCTCCCTCTCCCTCTCCCTCTCCCTCTCCCTCTCCCTCTCCCTCTCCCTCTCCCTCTCCCTCTCCCTCTCCCTCTCCCCTCTCCCCTCTCCCTCTCCCTCTCCCTCTCCCCTCTCCCCTCTCCCCTCTCCCCTCTCCCCTCTCCCCTCTTTCCACGGTCTCCCTCTGATGCCGAGCCGAAGCTGGACGGTACTGCTGCCATCTCAGCTCACTGCAACCTCCCTGCCTGATTCTCCTGCCTCAGCCTGCCGAGTGCCTGCGATTGCAGGCGCGCACCGCCCCGCCTGACTGGTTTTCGTATTTTTTTGGTGGAGACGGGGTTTCGCTGTGTTGGCCGGGCTGGTCTCCAGCTCCTAACCGCGAGTGATCAGCCAGCCTCGGCCTCCCGAGGTGCCGGGATTGCAGACAGAGTCTGGTTAACTCAGTGCTCAATGGTGCCCAGGCTGGAGTGCAGTGGCGTGATCTTGGCCCGCTACAACCACCTCCCAGCCGCCTGCCTTGGCCTCCCAAAGTGCCGAGATTGCAGCCTCTGCCCGGCTGCCGCCCCGTCTGGGAAGTGAGGAGCGTCTCCGCCTGGCCGCCCATCGTCCGGGATGTGAGGAGCCCCTCTGCCTGGCTGCCCAGTCTGGAAAGTGAGGAGCGTCTCTGCCCGGCCGCCATTCCATCTAGGAAACAAGGAGCGCCTCTTCCCAGCCGCCATCACATCTGGGAAGTGAGGAGCCTCTCTGCCCGGCCGCCCATCGTCTGAGATGTGGGGAGCACCTCTGCCCTGCCGCCCAGTCCGGGATGTGAGGAGCGTCTCTGCCCGGCCGCCCCGTCTGAGAAGTGAGGAGACCCTCTGCCTGGCAACCGCCCCGTCTGAGAAGTGAGGAGCCCCTCCGCCCGGCAGCCGCCCCGCCCGAGAAGTGAGGAGCCCCTCCGCCCAGCAGCCACCCCGTCTGGGAAGTGAGGAGCGTCTCCGCCCGGCAGCCACCTCGTCCGGGAGGGAGGTGGGGGGGTCAGCCCCCCACCCGGCCAGCCACCCCGTCCGGGAGGGAGGTGGAGGGATCAGCCCCCCGCCCGGCCAGCCACCCTGTCCGGGAGGTGAGGGGCGCCTCTGCCCGGCCGCCCCTACTGGGAAGTGAGGAGCCCCTCAGCCCGGCCAGCCACCCCGTCCGGGAGGGAGGTGGGGGGGTCAGCCCCCCGCCAAGCAAGCCGCCCCGTCCGGGAGGTGAGGGGCGCCTCTGCCCGGCCGCCCCTACTGGGAAGTGAGGAGCCCCTCAGCCCGGCCAGCCGCCCCGTCCGGGAGGGAGGTGGGGGGGTCAGCCCACCGCCCAGCCTGCCACCCTGTCCGGGAGGGAGGTAGGGGGTCAGCCCCCCGCCTGGCCAGCCGCCCCGTCCGGGAGGGAGGTGGGGGGTCAGCCCACTGCCCAGCCTGCCGCCCTGTCCGGGAGGGAGGTGGGGGTTCGGCCCCCCGCCTGGCCAGCCGCCCCATCCGGGAGGTGAGGGGCGCCTCTGCCCGGCCGCCCCTACTGGGAAGTGAGGAGCCCCTCTGCCCGGCCAGCCGCCCCGACCAGGAGGGAGGTGGGGGGGGTCAGCCCCCTGCCCGGCCAGCCACCCCGTCCGGGAGGTGAGGGGCACCTCTGCCCGGCCGCCCCTACTGGGAAGTGAGGAGCCCCTCTGCCCGGCCACCACCCCGGCTTGGAGGTGTACCCAACAGCTCATTGAGAACGGGTCATGATGACAATGGCGGTTTTGTGGAATGGAAAGGGGGGAAAGGTGGGGAAAAGATTGAGAAATCGGATGGTTGCCGTGTCTGTGTAGAAAGAGGTAGACATGGGAGACTTTTCATTTTGTTCTGTACTAAGAAAAAATTCTTCTGCCTTGGGATCCTGTTGATCTGTGACCCTACCCCCAACCCTGTGCTCTCTGAAACATGTGCTGTATCCACTCAGGGTTGAATGGATTAAGGGCGGTGCAAGATGTGCTTTGTTAAACAGATGCTTGAAGGCAGCATGCTCGTTAAGAGCCATCACCACTCCCTAATCTCAAGTACCCAGGGACACAAACACTGCGGAAGGCCGCAGGGTCCTCTGCCTAGGGAAACCAGAGAACTTTGTTCACTTGCTTATCTGCTGACCTTCCCTCCACTATTGTCCTGTAACCCTACCAAATCCCCCTCTGCGAGAAACACCCAAGAATGATCAATAAAAATAAAAAATAAAAAAAAAAAAAAAAAGAAAAAAAATCCAAAAATTAGCCGGGTATGGTGGTGTGTGCCTATAATCCCAGCTACTCAGGAGACTGAGGCAGGAGAACCGCTTGAAGCCAGGAGGGAGAGGTTGCAGTGAGCTGAGATGGCGCCACTGCACTGCACTCCAGCCTGGACAACAGAGTGAGACTCCATCTTGGGAAAAAAAAAAAAGAAAGAAAGAAAAAGAAAATAGGAAGACTGGTTCAAAGGATTCGGACTCCCCAATCTCTTCTGTGATCCTTAATAAAAACATCTGGACTGGGCAACCCCATAAACAATTCAGGGTAGGAACACCATGATAAAAACAGGGGTGTGTCTGGAGTTAAAACCTAAATACTAAATGTTGAGATCCCCTGCCCCTCAACTCTCTCCTTTTACTAGGCTTTCAGACTACTGACAATTAAGCTTATAATTTTTTTTTTTAATATGAATTTTCACTCTTGTTGCCCAGGCTGGAGTGCAATGGCACTATCTCAGCTCACTGTAACCTCTGCTTCCTGAGTTCAAGCAATTCTCCTGTCTCAGCCTCCCAAGTAGCTGGGATTACCGGTGCCCACCACCATGCCCGGCTTTTTTTTTTTTTTTTTTTTTGAGGCAGTCTCACTCTGTTGCCCAGGCTGGAGTGCAATGGCACGATCTCGGCTCACTGCAAGCTCCGCCTCCCAGGTTCACGCCATTCTCCTGCCTCAGCCTCCCAAGTAGCTGGGACTACAGGTGCCCGCCACCACGCCCGGCTAATTTTTTGTATTTTTAGTAGAGACAGGGTTTCACCATGTTAGCCAGGAGGATCTCGATCTCCAGACCTCATGATCTGCCCACCTCGGCCTCCCAAAGTGCTGGGATTACAGGCGTGAGCCACCGTGCCTGGCCACGCCCAGCTAATTTTTTTTTTTTAATTTTATTTATTGGCCGGGTGCAGTGCCTGACTCCTGTAATCCCAGCACTTTGGGAGGCCGAGGTGGGTGGATCACCTAAGGTCAGGAGTTGGAGACAAGCCTGACCAACATGGTGAAACCCCGTCTCTACTAAAAAAATATATACAAAAATTAACTGGGCATGGTGGCAGGCACCTGTAATCCCAGCTACTCGGGAGGCAGAGGGATCACTTGAACCGAGGAGGCAGAGGCGGCAGTGAGCTACGATCGTGCCATTGCACTCCAGCCTGGGTGACAGAGCGAGCCTCTGACACATTCTACCTGTCTGCAGTTTTCAATCAGTCCCACTCTTAGGTGTCCCCATGGACAGCTCAGGATCACCCTAACTTTAGGAAAATCTCTAACACAATGGAACAAAATAAATAGGAAAAAAAGCAATTTGCAGGAAACAGTAGCCTTGGACGAACAGGAAAACTTAAAAATTAGGCTGGGCATGATGGCTCATGCATGTAATCCCAGCACTTTTGGAGGCTGAGGTGGGCAGATCCCTTGAGGTCAGGAGTTTGCGACTAGCCTGGCCAACATGGTGAAACCCTGTCACTACTAAAAGTACAAAAGTTAGCTAGGTGTGGTGGCATGCAGCTGTAGTCCAGCAACTTGGGAGGCTGAGGTGGGAGGATCACTTGAACCCAGGAGGTGGAGGATGCAATGAGCTGAGATCACACCACTGCACTCCAGCCCAGGCAACAGACCAAGTCTCAAAAAAAAAAAAATCTTTTTTTTAAATTGGCCGGGCGTGGTGGCTCACACCTGTAATCCTAGCACTTTAGGAGGCCAAGGCAGGTGGATCACTTGAGGTCAGGAGTTCTAGACCAGCTTGGCCAACATAGTGAAATCATCTCTACTAAAAACACAACAATTATTGTGTTTTTACAGGTGTGCATTACCACACCTGTAATCCCAGCCACTTGGGAGGCTGAGGCAGGAGAATCACTTGAACCCAGGAGGCAGAGGTTGCAGTGAGCTGAGATGGTGCCACTGCACTCCAACCTGGACAACAGAGTGAGAGCCTATCTCAAAAAGATAAAATAAAATAAAATAAAATTTAAAATTATCATTATTACGTTCAAAGAGATAAAGAGAAAAATAGATATAGAACTATGAAACAAAAACAGGATATTATATTTTTAGAAGAGGATTCAGAACAAAAAAGATAAATGAGCTAGATATGAAAAGATGAGTCTGGGAAGGCCAACATCCCAGAAAAAAATGATTAAAGAAATGTCCCAGGGAGGAAATGAGCTTCCTGACTGATAAGTACCCAACACAATATATGAAAATAAACCCACAAAGAAGAAAAAAATTAACAAAAAATAAACAAAAAAATGAAAATAAACCCACAAGGTAAGCCATTGTGATTTCTGAACACTGAGGACAAAGGACAAAAACCTTAAAGCTTAAAAGAAAATTGCACAGGAGTTCTCAACAGTGATCCTGACAAGTAAAAGACAATGGAGCAAACATTTTTAAATTATGAAGGAAAAATATTTCAAAGCTAGAATTCTATACCCAGCCATTTGATCAATTAAATGTGAGGGTAAAATAAAGGCCTTTTTAAACAGGTATGGTCTCATTTCATGACTCTCTTCTTAGGAAGCTACTGGAGAATATGGTCCAACAAAAGGTGGGAGTAAACCAAGATACAGGGAGGCACATAAGCCAGGAAACACGGAATCCAACACAAGAGAGGCAAAGGGAGTCCGAGGATGACAGCAGTCCACCATATACGGTGTACAAAACAAGCAGACCACATGGAAGGAATGCAAAGGCTCTGGGAAAGAAAGTCCTGAGAAGGTGAAGTGTACAGAATATGTATGAAGATTTATACCTTGAGTATACACTTAGAAAGGCTGTGCATAGAAACAGTGAGAAAAAGAATCTTAGTTTCCCAAAGTGGGAAAATGAATTGATAGATTCCTAAAGCGATAAAGTCAAGAACAGCAGCATAATATGTTATTTAGAAATAAGGAAGTTGGCTAGGCACGATGGCTCATGCCTGTATTCCCAGCACTTTGGGAGGCCAAGGTAGGTAGATCGCTTGAGCTCAGGAGTTTGAGAACAGCCTGGCCAACACGGCAAAACCCCATCTACAAAAAATACAAAACTTAGCTGGGTGTGGTGGCACACACCTACAGTCTCAGCTACTTGGGAGGTTGAGGTGGGAGGACCACCTAAGCCTCCGAGGTTGAGGCTGCAGTGTGCTGTGAATTGTGCCACTGTGCTCCACCCTGGGAGACAGACCCTGTCTCAAAAAAAAAAAGAAACATCAATAAAGTAAATAGTTTTTTTAAAAAAAGCTGATGAGAAAGAGGACCGAAATAAGTCACATGCAACAAAATGTTAACAGAGATAGTTCTGGATGGAAAGATATGGGTTAGTAATAAGTTTTTCTATATTTTTCCCACTTTCTACAATCATTATGATTTAGGAAACTACATTTTCTGTAATTAGAGATTACTCTGGATTTTGTAAATAAGAATGTGGTTCCTGTACCAGATCTCGGAGAAGAGTACGCCTCTGGAAGTCACGGGATATCCAAAGCTGTCTGTCAGATGTCAGGTGGGCTATGATACCTGCAGCAAAATAGCTGACTTCCATTTCCCTGCTACAGAGTAAACTGTTGATATGCTTCAGCACATCTTCGGTCACCAGCTTGGAAGAGAGCTCTCTGACTTCTGCTATGTTGTTCTACAGGTCAGATGGAGCAGAGAACCCCAGAGACAAGAAGGGAGGGGAGAATCAGGAATTGGCTTTTTTCACTTTCCTGCTTCTCAGGTCAGATAAATTCAGAACTCTTACTCTTATACCCGCCTCCGCCTCAAGCTAGCCTAAAACCCACAATCCAACTCCCTTGATGAGGATGATCATTAACAACAATCACTAAATAAGTACTTACTAAGTGCCAGGCACAGTACTAGATAAATAAAATTGTCTTTTTATCTACCTTATCTCATTTAATCTTTAAAATACTACTACAAAGAAATGTGACACTAAGCAAGACAAACTTGTCAAGTTCACACTGCTAATAACTGGATGAACTAGAATACAAATCAAGCCCTAACTCAAATACTTAACATTACTGAAGGCCTGCTCAATGTTACGTTATCTTTTAACAACAACAATGAAAGTCAGGCAGTATTTTATTTTATATGTTACACTAGTTTTCTATGCTGTGTAACAAATTACCACAAACTTAGTGGCGTAAAACAACATGCATTTATGATTCCCTAGTTTCTGTGGGGCAGGAGTCTCAGCATGACTTAGCTAGACCCTCTTCTCTGAGATCTCACAGGGCTGCAATCAAAGTGTTGGCTGGGCTGCATTTTCACCTGGAGGCTCCACTGGGGGAGAATTTACTGCCAACCTCACTCAGACTGCTGGCAGAATTCATTTCCGGTGGCTGCAGGACTGAGTGATTCAGTTTCTTGCTAGAGGCCACGTTCAGCTCCTAGAAGCTGCCCCAGGTTCCTTAAAAGGTGGGCTTCTCCCTCCTCCAACCACTTACTTCATGACTGTTTGCTCCTTCAGGGCCAGAGAGAAAGAGTCCCTACAGTGGGCCTGCTAGCAAGACAGATACATATATATAAGTATATAGTAACATAATCATGGGAGTGATATTTTATCATCTTTGCCATATTCCCTTGGCTAGAATCAAGAAACAGGTCCTGTCCACACTCAAGGGTAGGGGATGTCAATGCCAGAAGGCTGGAATCACTGGGAGAGTCTGTCTACAAAAATGAAAAACCAAAGGTTTAATGAGGTGAAACAGTCAAAGTAAACACAGCAGTTTGTGTTAGCGTTAACTGCTGCTTCTGATGAACCATTCAGGAAAGCACACTCTAGACACTAGTATATTGAGGCACATAGGACACTAAAGATTGAAGCAGAAATTGAGATGTCCCCCCCACGCCTGTTTTTCCCAAGACCAGCTATATCTCTCATGTACGCATGATTTCAGTGTTAAGTCTATCATATGTTACCCCCTAACAAGACATTCTTAGCACATCTGAGAGGGGCACCACAGGTGAGTCCCAAGATTTTTCTTATACACATTCTGGATCTCTCAAAAAAAAAAAAAGTGGGCTGGGTGCAGTAGCTCACGCCTATAATCCCAGCACTTTGGGAGGCTGAGGCAGGCGGATCACAAGGTCAAGAGATTGAGACCATCCTGGCTAACATGGTGAAACCCTGTCTCTACTAAAAAAAATACAAAAATTAGCTGGGCGTGGTGGCGCATGCTTGCAATCCCAGCTACTCGGGAGACTGAAGTGGGAGAATCACTTGAACCCGGGAGGCAGAGGTTGCAGTGAGCCGAGATCACACCATTGCACTCCAGCCTGGGTGACAAGAGCGAGACAAAAATAAATAAATAAATAAATAAGAAAAGTGGAAGATCTTTTAGGTCAGCTGGTAGGATATGTAGAATTGTACAGGATATATGAGGCATCAATCCAACTTTCTGGCATTATTTCCCATTCCTTTTCACCTTCCCACCTTTTCCCCAAATTCTAACCATTCCATTTTACAGTGTTCCTCAATGATTACACTTATTGATTACATTATAAATAATCTTCCCTAGCCAAAAATGACTTTGTCCCTTCTTTATACTTTTCCGTACCTTCCAGATTTCCAGTATTAATCATTTACTCCTCTCTGTGAAGCCTGTCACATCTACTTTGTTGTGAGTCCTGTATGTGTGAGATACACGAAGATAAGGCACAGTCCCTCCATGTTTTCAACGAGTTCAGGATCTAGAACCAAGGGTCCCAATGGACTCAGTGCCTCTCTTGCAGCACTCACTTGTCAGTTGTAAATCAGATACCTATTTGTACACGTCTAACACTGCCTTCCCAAAGTTATGAGCACCATCACCTTGACATATTTCATGCATCCGTGTTTTTCCAATGCATATGGCATGGCAAAGTGCAGGTGCTTACTATATGTCTTTATTACTTATTGAAAAATCTTCACCTTTAGCTTTAGGAAATGAAGAAATTTCTCAATTGTAGAATACCTTGATTGAGAGTCAGTACATAAGTATCAACAAAGAAATTGCTAAAAAATAGACTTCCTGGATAAAGAAGTAGTATAGTAAAGTGATTAATATCAGAGGGTCTGGAGCCAGACTGACTGAGTTTGGGTTTTTTGGGTTGTTTGTTTTTGGTTTTTTTGAGCAGAGTTTCGTTCTTGTTGCCCAGGCTGGAGTGCAGTTGGAGTGCAGTGGCACGATCTTGGTTCATTTCAATCTCTACCTCCCAGGTTCAAGCAATTCTCCTGCCTCAGCCTCCCAAGTAGCTGGGATTACAGGCATGTGCTACCATGCCCAGCTAATTTTTGTATTTTTAGTAGAGACAGGGTTTCACCATGTTGGCCAGGTTGGTCTTGAACTTCTGACCTCAGGTGATCCACCCACCTCGGCCTCCCAAAGTGCTGGGATTACAGGCATGAGCCACCGTGCCTGGCCGAGTTTGAGTTCTAATTAGGATAAACGGCATTTCTGGGACTCAGATTGTCTATGAAACATGGATAACAGTGTATGGTAGAATACAAAAATAACACAACTTTTCCTATCCCTGTATATACACCCCGTAGCAATGTGACTTTACTGCCTTTAATCTGGGCTTAAATATATAACCTGTGTTGTCCTATGAAACATTAGCAAGGTGATATAAGCAGAGGTTTAAAAAGCACTTGGACAGTGGGGCCTGCCCTCTAGAGACTGCCATGTGGAGAAGCCTGTGGACACAAAGCCCGCCAGCTGGTAAGCAGCACCAACTGTCAGACATGAGAGTCAGGCCATCTTAGACCCTCCAGCCCCAGTCAAGCTACCAGATGACTGCAGCTACATAAGTGACCCCACATGAGACCAGACAGACCAGAAGAACTTTACAGCTGAGCTGAGCTCAAACTACTGACCCACAGATTCATAAGTAAATTAAATGGCTACTGTTTTAAGCCACTAAGCTATAGTTTGTTCACAACAATAGATAACTGATATATAATAGTATTTACTCTGTAGGGCTAATGTAAAGATTAAATGAGTTTATACATGTAAATTGCTTACAATAGTGCCTAGCATATAGTAGGTACTATATAAGTGTTAGGTTTTGCTTTTAAGCAATTAAAATTAATTCAAAACAATTCACCTTACCAAAAGACCAAGTACTTTGCTTTGTATTGCTGACTCTGAAAAGGTCTGTCAAAAAAATATATACATACAGGTTACTTTATCATGAAGAAAAGAACTTTACATATAAACTCAATCCTGTCTTCCCACCTCCAAGACTTGGATGAAGATTTGCAATCCTTGATTTTCAATGAAGTGCTTGCAGGCAGCTGGAGACCCATCTGTAAGATTCCAAAGTGCTTTCAAAGTAAACAAGAAGGTGACATCATCTAAATTCTCAGTAGTCTTCTGTTTTACTATTGCTAGAAGTTCCTAAAAACCAAAGAGACAGGGAGGGAGTTAGATGCTCTAATGAATAATCAATTGCGGTATAAGGAAAGCAATGTTAAGACGCCTCAAACCTCGGTTCTAAACCCAAGTTCTGCCACTTAGTAGCTTTGTGATCTATTTTCTTTCTATAAAATAAATTACAACTACTTCTTACAGTTGTTGTGAGGATTAAATGAAAAAAAATTTAAGTTTAGTGAGCACTTAGTCCAGTTCTTTGTATATGGTCATCAAGTACATTATTAGCTATTCCATTATTTTTATTTAGAACACTTAGTCAACACCTTCTCTAAGCCAAGTACAAAAGAAAAAAAAAAAGAGTAGAAGGCAGACAGAACAAAAGTTGGCTTTTCTCAATTAAATAAAAGAATTTTAAATTTTGGTTATCTGATGGAAACACATAAAAGCCTAAAATTTAGGTTTTAGGAAGGGTAGGAGAGGGAAGCCTCCATACAAAGATAATATGTAACTGAGACCAGAAGAAAAAGAGGATAAGCCAGCCCAGTAAGAAATGGGGACATGCAGGAACGGGGCTCAGGGGAGAGGGGGAGGAAGCACATGCCAGGCAAAGTTTGGGGCAGGAAAAAAGTCTGCTGCTCTAAGCCACTGAGCAGGTCAGTGGGGCTAGAACACCAGGCCAGCATTCCATCACATGACCTCACATCTTGAAGAGGCCACTGGTTCACTTAAACAGACTGCAAGGTACCATTTGAGATCAACATTTCTAGAAAGAAGTCAAGCTAGTATTTATGGTCTCTTTCAATATCAGACTGTCATGTGAGAGGAAAAAGACAAAACAATTTTCACTTTAACCAGCTGATGAAAAGATACATAAAATATAACAAAGCACCAAACAAATCAGAATGTATATTTTCAAGAATGAGACCACCTCAAATATTTTGCCCAATCAGGCGAGAATGTGTCAAGAGACTTCATCACAAAAATAAATCTGTGAGAGTCAAGAGAAGAGTGTTAGATGAGACGGGTGCACTCACCTAGGCAGCTAGTTAGATGAATGAGAGCAAGGCCAGGAGCAGGGGAAGTGAGCCTGTCCCTGAGCGTATCACAGTGGCCAGGCCCTTGGTCATACGATTTAGCTTAATGATACTCAAAATAACTGTGGACTATTACTACTATGACAGATACCATTTTTTCAACTGAGGCCCATTTTTCAGATGAAAAATCTAAGACACAGAGGAGACTTACCTGTTGTCATAAGAGTGCCTGGCCTGCTCTCTTTATCTGTATCTCAACTAGTCCTGTTACCCCTCCCAGCAACTTTATGTTCCTGGGATATGTTCCTGCATTATATTATATGGCAAAACTCCTACCTGAGTTAAACATAACTATCAGTCTACTTCATACCTCCCAACATTCAACATATTAATGTTGAAAAAGACTGAGCTCACCTGGTCTCAATTTCAATACCTGCTCATAAATTTCAAAAGGGCACTTAACTGTATTTGTCAATACTACTTTATTTCCCAATGAATTTGCTCCAAAGACTACTATTTCCTAATTCTCTCTCCTCAAACTTGAATCACCATCTTGTCACTCCCCTCATTTGATTTCATCTTTTTCATTGAGAAATACACCCACTCTTCCTAACAAAAGCTACCAATCTACTTGCATTTGCATCAACATACTCTGCCTTCCCTTCTGCTCCAATCTAAAGCAAACATCTTTATTCTACTCTAAACTCAATTTCTGCACATACAGAGATTCAGCACCAAAACTGAATCACCTCAAACTTGAATCTTCAAACTTGAATCACCATCTTGTCACTCCCCTCATTTGATTTCATCTTTTTCATTGAGAAATACACCCACTCTTCCTAACAAAAGCTACCAACCTACTTGCATTTGCATCAACATACTCTGCCTTCCCTTCTGCTCCAAACTAAAGCAAACATCTTTATTCTACTCCAAACTCAATTTCTGCACATACAGAGATTCAGCACCAAAATTGAATCACCTCAAACTTGAATCTTCAAACTTGAATCACCATCTTCTCACTCCCCTCATTTGATTTCATCTTCTTTTTCATTGAGAAATACACCCACTCTTCCTAACAAAAGCTACTTGCATTTGCATCAACATACTCTGCCTTCCCTTCTGCTCCAATCTAAAGCAAACATCTTTATTCTACTCTAAACTCAATTTCTGCACATACAGAGATTCAGCACCAAAATTATTTCCTTTTATTTTGCTTGTGGCATCAACTTCTCCCTCTTTAGAACTCTTCTTGTGGGCACAAAATATGTCTTAATGTAGTCGATCTTTTTAAAGACTGACCCCACCTCTGCTTTCCTTCTCATTAAATTATATCAAAAAGTTACATCCATTTCTCACCTCCCATTTGCTATTCCATCCTATTCCAATCAGGTTTTGGCCTGCCACCCCACTGAAATAACATAATCAAGGTGACTAATGACTTCCTCTTGCCAAATCCAATGGTCAACCCTGTCCTCACGTCACTCAACCACTCAGTAGTATTTGATATGATGGCCCAATTTTTCCTGAAACATTCCTCTTGGATTCTAAAACACCCACTCTCAGCTTCCTTCTAATGCACTTTGGATGCTCCTTCTCAGTCTCCTTTCCTGGTTCATCCTATTTTTTTTCCAATAAGCAGGCACATCTAGGAGAGACTGTGGGTTCAATTCCACAATAAAACAAGTAACACAAATTTGTTTTCCCACTGCATACAAAAGCTGTGTTTACACTATAATGTAGTCTATTAAATGTGCAATAGCACTATGTCTAAAAAGCAATGTGGATACCTCTTTTTTTGAGACAGTCTCACTGTGTTGCCAAGGCTGGAGTGCAGTGGCATGATCTCAGCTCACTTCAACATCCACCTCCCGGGTTCAAGGGATTCTCCTGCCTCAGCCTCCCGAGTAGCTGAGATTACAGGCTCGTGCCACCCCACCCGGCTAATTTTTGTATTTTTAGTAAAGATGGGGTTTCGCCATATTGGCCAGGCTGGTCTCAAACTCCTAACCTCACGTGATCCACCCGCCTCAGCCTTCTAAGTTGCTGGGATTACAGGCATGAGCCACCACACCCGGCCCAATGTAGATACTTTAATTTAAAAATATTTTATGGCTGGGCACAGTAGCTCACGCCTATAATCATAGCACTTTGAGAGGCAGTGGCAGGAGAATCGCTTGAGCCCAGGAGCTCGAGACCAACCTGAGTGACATGGCTAGACTCTGCCTCTATCAAAAAAAAAAAAAAACGTAAAAAATTATCTGGGTGTAGTGATATGCACCTGTGGCCCCAGCCACTCAGGAGGCTGAGGCAGGAAGATCACTTGAGCCCAGGAGGTCGAGGCTGCAGTTGAGATGGGTCCCCACCACTGCACTCCAGCCTGGGCAACAGAGAAAGACTCTACCTTAAAAAATATGTATATATATAGAGAGAGAGAGCTAAAAAACGCTAAACCACCTGAGCTTTCAGCAAGTGGTAATCTCTTTGCTGGTGGAGGGTCTTGTCTCAATGTTGATGGCTGCTGACTGATCAAGATGGTGGCTGCTGAAGGATGGGGTGGCTGTGGCAATTTCTTAAGATAGCAATGATGTTTGCCCTATCAATTGACCCTTCCTTTCAAGAAAGAACTTCTCTTTTTTTTTTGAGACGGAGTTTCACTCTTGTTGCCCAGGCTGGAGTGCAGTGGCGCGATCTCGGCTCACTGCAACCTCCACCTCCTGGGTTCAAGTGATTCTCCTGCCTCAGCCTCCCGAGTAGCTGGGACTACAGGTGCACGCTACCACACCTGGCTAATTTTTGTAGTTTTAGTAGAGATGGGGTTCCACCATGTTGGCCAGGCTGGTCTCGATTTCTTAACCTCGTGATCCACCCACCTTGGCCTCCCAAAGTGCTGGGATTACAGGCATGAACCACCGCACCTGGCCTAGAACTTCTTTCAAATTTGGAGTCAATCCTTTCAAACTCTGCTGCTGTTTCATCCAACCAGGTTTATATAAGTCAAAGTCCTTTGTTGTCATTCCAACAATGTTCACAGAATCTTCACCAGAACTAGATTCCATCTCAAAATATGTCTTTGCTCTTCCCTAACAAGCAATTCTTCATGTGTTCAAGTTTTAGATTGCAGCAATTCAGTCACATCTCCAGGCTCCATTTATAATTTTAGTTCTCTTGGCATCTACAGTTACTCCTTCCACTAAATTGGACCCCTCGAAGTTATCCACAAGGGTTCCAATCAACTTCTGAACTCCTGGTAATGTTCATATTTTGACCTCCTCCCAAGAATCATGAATATTATTTTTGTTTGTTTTTGAGACAGGGTATTTCTCTGTCACCCAGACTGGAGTGCAATGGCACAATCACCGCTCATTGCAGCTTCAATCTCCCTGGGTTCCGGTGATCTTCCCATCTCAGCCTCCTGAGTAGCTGAGAGTACAAATGCGTGCCACCATGCCTGGCTAATATTTTGTAGAGACAGGGTTTCGCCATGCTGCCCAGGCTGGTCTCAAATTACTGGCCTCAAGTAATCTGCTCACTTTGGCCTCCAAAAGTGCTAGGATTACAGACATGAGCCACCGCTGTGTGTTTTCTTAATGGTATCTAGAATGGTGAATCCTTTCTAAAAGGTTTTCAGTTTACTTTGTCCAGATCCATCAGGGGAATTCCTACCTATGGCAGCTCTAGCCTTATAAAATGTTTCTTTTTTCTTTCTTTCTTTTCTTTTCTTTTCTTTTTTTTTTTGAGACAGAGTCTCACTCTATCATCCATGCTGAAGTACAGTGGCTTGATCTCGGCTCACTGCAACCTCCACTTCCCAGGTTCAAGCGATCCTCCCACCTCAGCCTCCTGAGTATCTAGGATTACAGGCATTTGCCACCATGCCGGGCTAATTCTTTTGTATTTTTAATAGAGACAGGGTTTCACCATGTTGGCCAGGCTAGTCTGAAACTCCTGACCGCAAGTGATCTGCCTGCCTCGGCCTCCCAAAATGCTGGGATTGCAGGCGTGAGCCACCACACCTGGCCACAAAATGTTTCTTAAATAATAAATAAATAATATAATTAATAAATAATAAATTAATAAATTACTCCCTGATCTATGGGCTGCAGAATGGATATCGTATAACAAGCAGGAAAATATTAACTTCCTTGCTTGTACATCTCCACCAGAACTCTTGGGTGGCTGGTGTATTATCAATGAGCAGTAACATTTTGAAAGAAATCTTGCCCGGTGTGGTGGCTCACACCTATAATCCCAGCACTTTGGGAGACCAAGGAGGGTGGATTACCTGAGGTCAGGAGTTCGAGACCAGACTGGCCAACATAGCGAAACCTCATCTGTACTAAAGATACAAAAAAATTAGCTGGGCATGGTAGCATACAGCTGTAATCCCAGTTACTTGGGAGGCTGAGGCAGGAGAATGGCTTGAACTCAGGAGGTGAAGGTTGCAGTGAGCCGAGATTGGGCCATTGCAGACTCTGTCTCAAAAAAAAATTCAAACTGCCTTCTTGACATCTCAAACATCTCAGTAATGAACACATCCAAAATCACTCTTGATTTTTATTCTTGATTTCATCTCTATTGTAAACAGACATACAAGTTAACAAGACAAAATAAACCTAATGCTTGATATTAAATACTCATAAGCATAAGATTCCACCCATAACAGCAATGCAAATGACAAACACTTGAACATACTTCTGGAGGACATGAAAGACTTGAATAAACATACTCTTGTTCCAAGATAGGGGAAATTACAGGACGTCAATTTTTCTACATCAATGTATAATACAATCCCAAAGAAAATCGGTTTTTTTCCTCAGAAACAGGCAAGCCAATTCTGGTGTCTGCACAGAAACAACAAATAGATAAGGATAACTAAAAGAAATCCGAGGACAGATCTTAAATATTTAAGTATTGATAAAGTTAGTGACCAGGCTGAACAAAATGGTAAAACCCCGTCTCTACTAAAAATACAAAAATTATCCTGGTGTGGTTAGCTACTCAGGAGACTGAGGCAGGAGAAACGCTTGAACCCGGGAGACAGAGGTTGCAGTGAGCCGAGATGGCGCCAGTGCACTTCCAGCCTGGTGACAGAGTGGGACTCCGTCTCAAAAAAAAAAAAAAGATAAAACTTAGTGAGTAGGCAGACATGCAAATTAATGGAACAGAATAAAGTCCAAAAATAGATATATACACGGGAATTTAATATGATAAAGGTAGCATAAAGAGTGCAAAGACAAGTAGAAACACACAGAAAAGAAAACTTGAACTGACCCAACATCTCAAAAAAATTCCAAAGAAAAAAAAGAACAGAAATCACAGGATTAAAAATGTGAGGAGGCTGAATGTGGTGGCTACAAACATAGCTACTCAAGAGGGTCGCTTGAGCCCAGGAAGATGAAGCTGCAATGAACCATGATCATGCCACTTGCCACTAAACACCAGCTTCAGCACAGGATGAGATCAAGTCTCTTAAACAAAACAAAACAAAGAATTTTTTAAAAATACTTCATGATGGAGGGAAATACTTTGCAGGTGTGCCATCGATCCCAGATGCATAATAAAAGAGAACGAATTCAACTACGTGAAAATAAAAAATTATTGCATCATAAACCATGCCATAAATGAATTAAAAATAGATAAACAGTAAAATGGGAGAAAATACATGCACCCAATATCATAGTCAAAGGCTTGTTTCCTTAATGTATAAAAAAATCCTATAAAGTAGAAAAAAGCCAGTAACCCAAAAGGCTATGAATAGACAGTTTACAAAAAATATAAATAACTCAGCTGGGCGTGGTGGCTCACTCCTGTAATCCCAGCACTTTGGGAGGCCGAGGCAGGTGGATCACAAGGTCAGGAGTTCGAGACCAGCCTGACCAACATAGTGAAACCCTGTCTCTACTAAAAATACAAAACTAGCCAGGCGTGGTGGCACATGCCTGTAATCCCAGCTTTTTGTGAGGCTGAGGCAGGAGAATCGCTTGAACCCAGGAGGCAGAGATTACAGTGAGCCGAGATCACACCATTGCACGCTAGCATGAGCAACGAGAAAAAAAAATTCATATAATAAAATGAAAATAAAAAAATAAGTACAGAATAAAACAATGTTGTTTTTTGTTTTGTTGTTTTTTGAGACAGAATCTTACTCTGTCACCAGGCTGGAGTGCACCTGTGCGATCTTAGCTCACTGCAACCTCCACCTCCTGGGCTCAAACAATCCTTGTGCCTCAGCCTCCCAAGTAGCTGGGATTACAGGATGCACCACCACACCCAGCTAATTTTTATATTTTTGTATTTTTAGT
Organism: Gorilla gorilla gorilla; assembly: GCF_029281585.2. Classification (NCBI taxonomy): domain Eukaryota; kingdom Metazoa; phylum Chordata; class Mammalia; order Primates; family Hominidae; genus Gorilla; species Gorilla gorilla. Next base: position 187,108,348 of record NC_073224.2, read on the forward strand.
AGAGACTGGGTTTCACCACGTTGTCCAAGATGGTCTCGATCTCCTGACCTCGTGATCCGCCTGCCTCAGCCTCCCAAAGTGCTGGGATTACAGGCGTGAGCCACAGCACCCAGCCCAGTGATATAAATTTTTTAGTGAACGATGTTAACACAATCATAACATAAATACTGATTAATGATTTATTTAAAATCATGATATAAATTTGTTGGGGACCAGAGGAGGAAGTAATTTGTAGAAAGATATGTAAGAGAGCTAAGTTCTTATCTACTGTAGCAGCAAAATCAGTAACACCTAAAACTGCTCAATCAAGAAATTACAGTATAAGCATTTTATTTAGAAATGTGGAGGTATGGCCAGGCATGGTGGCTCACGCCTGTAATCCCTGCACTTTGGGATGCCGAGGCACGCAGATCACGAGGTCAGGAGTTCGAGACCAGCCTGGCCAACATGGTGAAACCCCGTCTCTACTAAAAATACAAAAATCAGCCGGGTGTGGTGACACGCGCCTATAATCCCAACTACTCAGAAGGCTGAGGCAGGGGAATCGCTTGAATCCAGGAGGCGGAGGTTGCAGTGAGCCGAGATCGCGCCACTGCACTCCAGCCTGGGTGACAGAGTGAGACTCTGTCTCAGAAAAAAAAGAAATGTGGAGGCACATACCAAAAGAAATAGCTACAAAATTAGAAAGTTTCTTCTGGGGAGAAAGTCTTACAGATTTCTCACCTTAATAGGCCTTTTGGAATGATTTGATTTTTTTTTAAGCTACAATCATAAATTTGACTATTTTTAAAAAAAGGTTATGAACATGACAAGGAACCTACCTTAACTGCCATGAAAAGCTCTTCAAGCTGTGCCGTTTGCTCAGGTGAGAGCTGTAAGCAAACAGAAAGGCTCAAGTGAACTATGGAACCTGTATAAAAACTAGAGAGACAGACATCTTGCCTTTAAGAAATCACAAACCTGCAGAGCCAGAATACAGGTGACACTCACTGCCATTGTTTGCATCTTGGGGTTTTCACGCTTACAGAGCCAACTCATGACAAACTTGGCAGCATCAAACCTGAAAAGCAGTATTTATTTTTCTCACAATTATATATAAAGTTTGTGAAACTACACAGAAGAAATCATTTGGCATTCCCCAAGTAATCCTATAACGAAAACAGTCTTGGACTTTTAAATCTTCAGCTACGAAAACCAAGAGCATTTGGCAGAGAGAAGACCAGGCAGGGGATAGGAGAGTATGCAAATAAGAACGTAAGCAAAATACACAGAATTTACATAAAGATGAGCAAATCTAAGAAAAAATGTATTTATCATTCAGTTTCTACTATGATAGGTCTGAAAAAGAAAGGGAGTTTCCAGAGTGGTAGCAATTTGTAATCTGAGTAGTAGACAATGCTAAAATGCTGCAGCAAACATCACTCAGTTAAAAGTGACTGAGCCTAAACCTTGTATTCACAAATCAGGGGCTTTGCTCTTCTTAGCTTGTGCCTCATTTCTCTGCTCTTTTATGTCAACTATTATAAATGTTTTAAAACTTGTGAATCTGAGAGACTGCGAAGGCCTCAAATCCTTCTGGAATGGCTAGGATGATGATGATTTTCTAAATAATTAAAAAGTAAATTACTAATAAAATAATAATTACATAACAAAATGAATAAATTACTAATATTCTTTATAATAGCCTGTACTTAAACTAGGAATTAAGCACTTTACAGACACTATCCTATCTAATGCTGGTAAAAGTCACTATTTTACAAATGAGGAAACTTATAAGCAAAGATAATGGAAGGGCTAGATCTTGAGTCCAAGTATGTTTGGCTCTTGGAGCCTGTTCTTACCCACTATCCTATACTGGAATCACTTTAGGAGACAACATTTTCTAGTAGGGTACTTCTAATCACTTCTCTGTGGAAGAAGCTCAACAGAACCTTCTCTCCAAACACCTTATCCCAGCCTTAATCAGGCCTCTGCATTTAATAACCAAAGGCCAACACCCCAATCAAATGACCAAGTCTTATACTTGCCTGTCAAATGGAACATCCACAAGAATCCTGGAATTGGTTAAGGAGAGAAGACAATTCTTCTGTAACTTTTAGAGAATAAAGAAAAATAATTTTGAACAAATGTAACATTCCATTCTAAACAAAGATTCCATGTATTTGGAAGTATTACCAGTGAGCTTTTCTTATTGAGAGCTCATTTGTGTACCAGCATTAAATTTTCATTTAATGCTGTAACTGATGACTGCCATGCAGGAATGAAGACTTGAGTAGGATTTTCCAACTTTAAAAATAAGGTAGAAATAAATGAGGAAAACCACCTTCTTAATTGTATTTTTAAAAAATCAACTCCCTTGGCCGGGTGCGGTGGCTCATGCCTGTAATCCCAGCACTTTGGGAGGCAGAGGCAGGCGGATCACGAGGTCAGGAGATCGAGACCATCCTGGCTAACACAGTGAAACCCTGTCTCCACTAAAAATACAAAAAATTAGCCGGGCGTGGTGGTGGGTGCCTGTAGTCTCAGCTACTCGGGAGGTCGAGGCAGGAGAATGGCATGAACCCGGAAGGCAGAGCTTGCAGTGAGCCAAGACTGCGCCACTGCACTCCAGCCTGGGCAACAGAGTGAGACTCCATCTCAAAAAAAAAAAAAAAAAGAACAAAACAAAAAACCCCCTTTACAAAGTACACATTTGAATTAGATTTCACAAATTTATACCCCTGTGTAACCACTCCTACAATCAAGATATAATACTTCTATCACCCCCCAGAGAGTTCCACTGTCCCCTCTTCAAGTCAGTCTCAACCCTGTAAACCCTATCCTCGGAAAATTACAGTCATTATAGATTAGTTTTTTTTAAGGTGTTAAGCAAATGGAATCATGTACTTCTGCTCTTTTGAGTTTGGCCTGTTTTGCTCAGCATATAACATTTTTGAGTTTCATCTACACTGCAGATATCAGTACTTCATCTCTGTGTGCCAAATAGTGTTTCCCTAAATAGATTTATTACAATGTATCTATTCGCCTGTTGTTGGACATTTGGGATGTTTCAAGTTTTTGGCAATAAATAAAGGTACCATGAACATTTGTGTAAATATCTTTATATGGATACATGCTTTCATTTATCTTCAGTAAATACCTAGGAGTGGAATGACGAGGTAGTTTATGAAGTGTATATTTAATTCCTAAAGAAACTACCAAAGTGTTCAAATCTTTTGATCATTTTTATAACTGATTTGTACTGTATTAACAAGTTGAGTTCTTTATATACTCTGAATGAAGTCGATTCTCATATATATAAAACGAACATGTTTCCCAGTCTATCATCTACCTTTTCATTTTAAAAATGTTTGTTGTGGGGGAGGGAGCCAGGCATGGTGGCTCCCTCCTGTAATCCTAGCACTTTGGGAGGCCAAGGTAGTGGATCACCTGAGTTCAGGAGTTCGAGACCACCCTGGCCAACATGGTGAAACCACATCTATACTAAAAATACAAAATCAACCAGGCGTGGTGGCATGCGCCTGTAATCCCAGCTACTCAGGAGGCTGAGGCAGGAGGCAGAGGTTGCAGTGAGCCAAGATCGTGCTACTGCACTCTAGCCTCGGCAACAGAATGACTCTGTCTCAAAAAAAATAATAAAAATAAAAATGAGTGTAGGCCAGGCGCGGGGGCTCACGTCTGTAATCACAGAACTTTGGGACGCCAAGGTGGGCAGATCATGAGGTCAGGAGATCGAGACCATCCTGGCTAACACGGTGAAACCCATCTCTACTAAAAATACAAAAAAAAAAAAGTTAGCCAGGCATGGTGGCGAGCGCCTATAGTCTAAGATACTCGGGAGGCTGAAGTAGGAGAATGGCACGAACCCAGGAGGCAGAGGTTGCGGTGAGCCGAGATCATACCACTGCACTCCACCCTGGGCAACAAGAAGGAAAATCTCTCAAAAAAAAGAAAATTTTAGCCTCACTGCTTATCTATATTTCCTATTTTTTCTATAACAAACACACTCTTTTATCTATTCTCTTTCTCTAATAGGATGAAAAACCAGAACTAAATAATATATATTTTTCACATATTTATCCTAAAATTAGAAAACACAAATTGTCTGCCGCATGCCATGGCTCATGAGGCCAGGAGTTCGAGACCAGCCTGACCAACATGGTGAAACCCTGTCTCTACTAAAAATACAAAAATTAGCTGGGCATCGTGGTGCATGCCTGTAATCCCAGCTACTCAGGAGGCTGAGGCAGGAGAATTGCTTGAACCCGGGAGGCAGAGGTTACAGTGAGCTGAGATCGTGCCACTGCACTCCAGCCTGGGCGACAGAGAGAGACTCTGTCTTTAAAAAAACAAAAACAAATTGTGCCACGGCACTCTGGCCTGGGCGACAAAGCTGAGACTCTATTAACAACAACAAAAAAAGCACAAACAAATATTCAATTGAAATTACCTGCTGGTAATGGGGGAAATTTTTCAGAGCCTTGAAAAGTAGACAGGTGACCTCTGACAACAGGCGAACAGGCATCCCCTTGGCCAGGCCCTGGCGTGTTAGGTTGAGAGCGCAAGCACTGGCTGTGAACTGCACTTGCAAATCCAACGGGTGATTCCTCATTCCTATAGCCACAAGCTGAAGATGAACTTGTTTTTAGTGCATATGATGCCAGTAACATTCTCTGTGCTGTCTTGTGCATGTTTTGATTGGCACAAATCTTCGTTTATTGGGACAGGAACAGATTTTCCCTATCCTAAGCATTTATTCTTTAGACCATCAAAGTATTACAGCAAAGCCTTCTAATCCAAATGGAGTCACTAACTATCTGTGTGACTTTGGCCAAGTCACTTCCTTTCTCTAGACCTCTATTTCTTTATCTGTGAAATTAACTTCAGAATCATTTATTGAGCCTCACTCCATACAAGCTACTGTGACAGGTACTGCAGGGGACACAAACATGAGTGAGAGCTACTCGTTAGCATAAAGCCTTGTGACAGTAATAACACTGTGAGAAATGCCAAAAAATAAAATTGAAGAAAAGCACCATAAAAGACGCATCAATGAAGTGACATCTGAGGTAGTTATGGAAAGAGTGGCCATTTCTGGGAGAGAATCAGAAGAACTCATTGAGAGAGCACATTTAGGCAGAGTCTCAGGATTTACATAGGAGGAGATAAATGTAGGGGCAGAATGGACAGGATATTCCTAGGGGAAAGAAATGTGATAAAGAAAAACAGAAAGTGGAAAAAAAGGATGGGATAAATCCACCAACAGAGGAGAAGAATTTGAAAAATGATAAAACAAAACATTAGGTAACTTGAAGCTACACTGTGGAAGACCTAGAACACAAATGTAAAATGAGGGCATTGTTCCAAGCTTAGACCCCACCTGCTCTGTCATTCAGGGACACTGTGGTCTGTTTCCTCTACTAGAGACAGACCTGGGATATACTTCTGCTATGGAAAATGACTTTTTTTTTGTATATTGCTAAATTGATTTTTCAGTTTCATTAGATTGCCATCATCTGCAATTTAGAAATCCAGAAACCAAAAGAAATGTGATTTTCACAAAAACTACAGAATCCTGGCATGAAAAGAAATTTAGAACATCTAAATTCAGCCTAGGCAACACAGTAAGACCTCATCTTTACGGAAAAAACAAAAAAATAGCCAGGCATGGTGGGGCATGCCTATAGTCCCAGCTACTCAGGAGGCTGAGGCAGGAGGATCACTTGAGCCCAGGAGGTCAAGGCTGCAGTTAGCTGAGATCATATCATGCCACTGCACTCCAGCCTGGGCAACAGAGTGAGACCCTGTCTCAAAGAACAACAACAAAAACAAACAAAAACAGAAGAACATCTAATTCAATCTCTCCCTTATAGATGGAAAAAAAGCTCCAGAATTTTTAATTTATTTTATTTTTTTGAGTTGGGATCTCGCTCTGTTACCCAGGCTGGAGTATAGTGGCACCATCATAGCTTACTGTAGCAGCCTCAAACTCCTGGGCTTGCCGGGCGCAGTGGCTCACGCCTGTAATCCCAGCACTTTGGGAGGCCGATGCGGGCAGATCACGAGGTCAGGAAATCGAGACCATCCTGGCTAACACGGTGAAACCCCGTCTCTACTAAAAAATACAAAAAAGTAGCTGGGCGTGGTGACGGGCGCCTGTAGTCCCAGCTACTTGGGAGGCTGAGGCAGGAGAATGGTGTGAACCCGGGAGGTGGAGCTTGCAGTGAACAGAGATCAAGCCACCGCACTCCAGCCTAGGCGACAGAGCGAGACGCCGTCTCAAAAAAAAAAAAAAAACCAAAAAAAAATCCTGGGCTCACGTAGTCCTCCAATCTCAGTCACCCAAGTAGCTGGGACTATAGGCATGTACAACCATGCCCACCTAATTTTTTTTTTGTTTTTTGAGACAGAGTCTTGCTCTGTCGCCCAGGCTGGAGTGCAGTGGCATCATCTTGGCTCACTGCAACCTCCACCTCCCAGGTTCAAGTGATTCTCCTGCCTCAGCCTCCTGAGTAGCTGGGATTACAGGCACCTGCCACCACGCCTGGCTAATTTTTGTATTTTTAGTAGAGACGGGGTTCTACCATGTTGGCCAGGCTGTTCAAATTCCTGACCTCAGGTGATCTGTCCACCTCAGCCTCCCAAAAAGTGCTGGGATTATAGGCGTGAGCCATGGCGCCCAGCCAGAAGCTAATTTTTTTTCTTTTTCTAAATTTTTGTAGAGACAGGGTCTTACTAATGTTGATCAGGCTAGTCTTGAACTCCTGGCCCCAGGAAATCCTCCCATCTCGGCCTCCCAACCAAAGTGGTGGGATTACAGGCATGAGCCACCACAGCTGACCCAGAGTTTTTCTTTATACAGCTTTTGAGCTGTAAATAAAGTTAATCTCCCATGCTGTTAAAATATTTTTTTTTTGGCCGGGCGCCATGGCTCACGCCTGTAATCCCAACACTTTAGGAGGCCGAGGCGGGCGGATCACGAGGTCAGGAGATCGAGACCATCCTGGCTAACACGGTGAAACCCCGTCTCTACTAAAAATACAAAAAATTAGCCGGGCGTGGTAGTGGGCGCCTGTAGTCCCAGCTACTCGGGAGGCTGAGGCAGGAGAATGGCGTGAACCCGGGAGGTGGAGCTTGCAGTGAGCCGGGATCGCGCCACTGCACTTTGTCGCGCCTGGGCGACAAAGCAAGACTCCATCTCAAAAAAAAAAAAATATATATATATATTTTTTTTTTGAGTCTCGCTCTGTCACCAGGAGAGAGTGCAATGGCGTGATCTCGGCTCACTGCAACCTCTGCCTCCCGAGTTCCAGCGATTCTCCTGCCTCAGTCTCCCAAGTAGCTGGGACTATAGGAGTGCGCCACCATGCCCAGCAAATTTTCGTATTGTTTTTAGTAGAGACGGGGTTTCACCATGTTGGCCAGGATGGTCTCAATCTCTTGACCTCATGATCCACCCGCTTCGGCCTCCCAAAGTGCTGGGAAAATATCCACATTCTTAAGGAATTGCAAAAAATTACAAATAAAGACAAGGTTTTTCTTAAGACCTTTCATTGTTATGTTTCACTAAAAACAACTACAATTTTCAAATAAACACATGTATAAAAGAAAAATAAATAACTGCAGTTTTCTTTCCCAAGCCTCTTAATACTTGTAATTACATTTACAATAAAACGCATCCTTCCCTAAACCAAAGCTAAGTTTGGCTATATCAATAAAAGCAACTTTATGTCATTCACAAAATACTTCAAGTGGTAGATTTGGCCACCCTTAATTATTTTTATTTTGTTCTGCGCTTGTTTTCTTTCAGAAAGCCACATGATCCTATTATTCCCTTACTTAGACCAAATTTTAACTGTTTTGATTCTAATTTATTCCACATAAATCCAGATGCTCAAAGCAAAAGACACTTTGGCAGCTAAGCTTAACATTCTTTGCTCTATGAAAGCACTTGACTCACTATAGAATAAAGCATATAATTTATTATATTCAGTGTGGTTCGTGAACAATTATTAATTGAACCAAGTTAAGAAGTAATAGTAAAAATTGTCTTTCTTCAATTACCTTTAAAATAGCAGGCATGGTTACCTCCATTGAAAATGTCTCTGTGAACAGCCTGTGGAGGGCTTCCTTCATAAAACATGATCTGTCCCTGTATCGGCTCAGTGCTTCTGAAATCTGACTCATACTGGCTCCTCCAGCAACCTGAAAATAAAGATGTTACCAAACAGGTTTCACCATTCATATTTTTTCATCATTCATTTTTAACCACAGGGTTTTTGGGGCATCCAGTGTTTAAGACAATAACAACAAATGTTCAATTAAATGTTCCAGGTGTTGGCCAGGCGCAGTGGCTCACGCCTGTAATCCCAGCACTTTGTGAGGCTGAGGCAGGTGGATCACCTGAGGTCAGGAGTAGAGACCAGCCTGAACAATATGGTGAAACCTCAGCTCTACTAAAATTACAAAAATTAGCCAGGCGTGGTGGCAGGAGCCTGTAGTCCCAGCTACATGACAAAATATGCTGAGAGAAAGTAAAGATCTAAATAAATGCAGAGATATACGGGATTCAAGAATCAGGAGACTAGCGCCAGGCGTGGTGGCTAATGCCTGTAATCCCAACACTTTGGGAGTCTGAGGCTCAAGGGTTGCTTGAGCCCAGGACTACGAGACCAGCCTGGACAACATAGTGAGACCTCGCCTCTATTTTTTAAAACAACATGAGACTCAACGTTATTAAACGGCAATTTTCCTCAAACTGACCTACAGATTTAATGCAATCCCAACTAAAATACCAGTAGTCCTTTTTGTAGATATTGACAAGTTGCTTTTATGATTTATATGGAAATACAAAGAACCTAGAATAACCAAAACAATTATGAAACAGAATAACAGTTGAAGAAGTCACATTACCCAATTTCAAGACTTCATATAAAGTTATAGTAATCAAGACAGTAGGCCGGGGCGCAATGGCTCAGGCCTGTAATCCCAATACTTTGGGAGGCCAAAGTGGGCAGATCACCTGAGGTCAGGAGTTCAAGACCAGCCTGGCCAACATGGTAAATCCTCATCTCTACTAAAAGTACAAAAATTAGATGGGCATGGTGGTGCACGCCTATAGTCCCAGCTACTAGGGAGGCTGAGCCAGGAGAATCACTTGAACCCGGGAGGCGGAGGTTGCAGTGAGCCGAGATCACACCACTGCACTCCAGCCTGGGTGACAGACCGAGACTCTGTCTCAAAAAAAAAAAAAAAAAAAGGCAATATAGTATAGGTATAGACAAACAGATAAAAATAAAGAGCCCAGCTGGGCGCGGTGGCTCACACCTGTAATCCTAGCACTTTGGAAGGATGACGCAGGCAGATCACGAGGTCAGGAGATCGAGACTATCCTGGCTAACATGGTGAAACACCATCTCTACTAAAAATACAAAAAATTAGCCAGGCGTGGTGATGGGTGCCTATAGTCCCAGCTACTCTGGAGCCTGAGGCAGGAGAATGGCGTGAACCCGGGAGGCGGAGATTGCAGTGAGCAGAGATCGTGCCACTGCACTCCAGCCTGGGCGACAGAGCAAGACTCTGTCTCAAAAAAAATAAAAAAATAAAGAGCCCAGTAACAGACTCACACATATACGGACACCCGATTTTCAACAAAGATGCCAAGTTAATCCAAGGGGGGAAGAGATAATCCTTGGTGGCGAGCCAAGATCGGACCACTGCACTCCAGCCTGGGCGACAGAGCAGGACTCGACTGTCCCCAAAAACATTTGGGGATCTCAGCTCACAGCAGAGGTTGCAGTGAGCCAAGATTGTGCCACTGCACTCCATCCTGAACAACAGAGTGACTCTGTCTCAATAAAAAAATTAATTAATTAATTAATTAAAATACAACAATTGCTAACTTCAAATCAAAAGAATAAAATGTTAACACAACTAATGAGTATACAAATCACTTTATTCTCTTCCCCTAGGAAGAACTAAGGAGGTATTATTATAAAGAAAGAGTTATTTTAAAACAACAGCTCTGGGCCAAGCATGGTGGCTCATGCCTGTAATCCCAGCACTTTGGGAGCCCAAGGCGGGTGGATCACCTGAGGTCTGGGAGTTCGAGACCAGCCTGACCAACATAGTGAAACTCTGCCTCTACTAAAAATACAAAAAATTAGCCAGGTGTGGTGGTGCACGCCTGTAATCCCAGCTATTCGGGAAGCTGAGGCAGGAGAATCGCTTGAACCCGGGAGGCGAAGGTTGCAGTGAGCCGAGATTGCGCCATTGCACTCCACCCTGGACAACAAGAGCACAACTCAGTCACCAAAAAAAAATAATAATAATAATCGGGCCGGGCGCGGTGGCTCATGCCTATAATCCCAGCACTTTGGGAGGCCGAGGCAGGCGGATCACCTGAGGTTAGGAGTTCAAGACCAGCCTGGCCAACATGGCGAAGCCCCGTCTCTACTAAAAATAAAAAACTAGCTGGGCATGGTGGCATGTGCCTGTAGTCCCAGCTACTCGGGAAGCTGAGGCAGGAGAATCACTTGAACCCACTATATCTTCTTTTTTTTTTTTTTTTTTTTTTTTTTGAGACTGCGTTTCGCTTTTGGCCAGGCTGGAGTGCAGTGGTGCAACCTCCACCTCCCAGGTTCAAGTGATTCTCCTGCTTCAGCCTCCCAGGTAGCTGGGCCTACAGGCGCCCGCCAACACACCTGGCTAATTTTTGTATTTTTAGTAGAGACCAGGTTTCACCATGTTGGCCAGGCTGGTCTCGGACTCCTGACCTCAAGTGATCTGCCCACCTTGGCCTCCCAAAGTGCTGGGATTACAGGTGTGAGCCACCATGCCCAGCCTATATCTTAATATTATATTCTCACGTGTGGCCGGGCACAATGGCTCATGCCTATGATCCCAGCACTTTGGGAGGCCGAGGCAAGCAGATCACCTGAGGTCAGGAGTTCGAGACCAGCCTGATCAACATGAAGAAACCCAATCTCTATTAAAAATACAAAACTACTCCATCTCAAAAAATAACATTCTCACAACCTTCCACATAGTAGATGCATAATAATCATTAATTATTAAATAAGCTCTTTAAGGATTTTTTTATCTGTCTCTGTAACCCTAATACCTAGTAAAAATTCTGGTCTATAGCACGAGTTTAATAATGTTCTAAACAAATGAAACAAAACTTATTCAGATAAGAACAAACCCTCAAGCCTTGCTTTGTAGTAAAGAAGTCAGAAGAGCCAGCATCCGTGGCCAATAGTCCCACAAATTGCATGGCAGGCCGCTGTCGTATAAACAGTTCTACAGCTTCATCAGTGATGCAATTGCCCCCAGAAATATCCAATGACACAACATTGGGCAGGATATCCTTCTGCTGTAGCAAATGAAAAGCTAGGTCTGATTTGAGTTCCCTGTGATCAGAAACGTCAAGGTGAAGCAGACATTTAAGTTCTCTAATGACTGCAAGAATTTGTGGTTTGGTCATGGCCAGGCATTTCAGATAGTGCATTGTGAGAGACTTCAATCGATCCTTACAGGTAAGCAGTGCAGAAATATCAGTGACTAGAGTATTAGAGATATCTAAGCTTTCCAGTCTTGGTAACTGAGAAACATTAGCCAGGTCTTCAGTATGAAAACAAACATTAAAAACACTTAAAACGCGAAGACCAGTGAGCTGACTAAAGAACAGTAATCTTGAATTTTGAGGGATGCTTGTCGAGTCTAACAGGAGACACTGGAGGTTTTGCTGGATCCACCTATTGCTGCAGAGTCCACTTATGATGTCTGGAACTGGGAGGTCAGCGTGCACTGCAGTAGCATTCAGTTCAATGAGCTTATGACGGCAGAAGGCTTTTATGAATGCAGCTGTAGAGATTTTAGCTTTTTGGATATTGACCAGCTTCAGTTTCATTTGGTTGCCTCGGAAAATGCTTGCTGTTCTGTCAGTCAGCTTGCCTATAAAAGAACCAGAACCAACTTGTAATGACAACTAGATCTCATGTCTTTCCAGGATAAAATGTGGCAAAGAATTAAGACAGATGTTAATAATAACAATAATGACAACATTTACTGCTCTGTGCTAGCATTGTTCTAAACTCCTTTAATAAGATTATTATCTCATGTATTCTTTGCATTAATACTATAAAGGAATTATTGTTACTACTACTATGTAGCTGAGGAAACTGAAATTTGAATAGGTTAAGTAATTTATCCAAGGTCACCATCAGAATCAGGAGTCAACCCCAGTTTGGCTGTAGAGCCCAAAATTTTATCTACAGTAACCTTGCTCACAGAAAGGAAGAATAAAATAAAATAGGTAGATAAGTACAGGATATAAAATATACAAGTACCACTACTAATATTATTTTTAACCAAATTAGTAGATAATATTTGACAAGTCCCTTACCTCTCTGGGCCTCATTTTCCTCATCTGTAAAATGAATGGGTTGTCCTATTTTTCATTTACTACACATCTTTTTTTTTTTTTTTTTTTTGAGATGGAGTCTTGCTCTGTCACCCAGGCTGGAGTGCAGTGGGGCGATCTCGGCTCACTGCAACCTCCGCTTCCCAAATTCAAACGATTCCCTTGCCTCAGCCTCCCAAGTAGCTGGGACTACAGGCACTGCACCTGGCCTACTACACATCTTCTATGGTGAGATTCCATGTTATGTAACAGGCACGTAAGGTAATCAGACACCTGTGACCACAAGGGATTCAGTATAGGGAGGCATACCAGGTAAATAAATAAGTACAGTAGTGTGCTATGTGTAGTAGTGGTATGTACCTGGTATTGAATTTGCACAGATGAGACCAATTTAACTTTGAGGAAGGTTTTAAAGATAAAATCAGTTTGCCAGGGGGAAGGTGAGTATGTCAAAGAAATGGAAGACACAGAGCAGCAAATCACTCAAAACGTAGAACAGCACTACTGGGACATAGGGCCTGTTGGGGGGCATGGCTGGAAGTAAGGATGAAGCGGATGGTAAAAGTCCTGTCCACAAAGCTAGGAAATGCAAACTTTTACCCTATGGACAATGAGGAACAATTCAAGACTTTTTAAGCAGAAAATGAATGGTCATCACTTTTTTTTTTTTTTTTTTTTGAGACTGAGTTTCACTCTTGTCACCTAGGCAGGAGTGCAGTGGCGTAATCTCGGCTCACTGCAATCTCCGCCTCCTAGGTTCAAGTGATTCTCCTGCCTCAGCCTCCCCAGCAGCTGGGATTACAGGCACCCACCACCACGCCTGGCTAATTTTTGTATTGTTAGTAGAGATGGGGTTTCACCATGTTGGCCAGGCTGGTCTCAAACTCCTGACTTCAGGTGATCCACCTGGCTCAGCCTCCCAAAGTGCTGGGATTACAGGTGAGAGCCACTGCACCTGGCCGGTCATCACATTTTGATGTAGCTTCTTTAAAAAAAAAAACAGTGTTATAATTATATTTTTAGAAACACCAGTTTTGTGACAGAGTAAAGAATTTAGGGCCAGGCACAGTGACTCACGCCTGTAATCCCAACACTTTGGGAGGCTGAGGCGGGCGGATCACTTGAGGTCAGGAGTTCAAGACCAGCCTGGCCAACACGGTAAAACCCCGTCTCTACTAAAAATATAAAAGTTAGCCGGGTGTGGTGGTGTACGCCAGTAGTCCGAGCTACTCAGTCACTGAGGCACGAGAATTGCTTGAACCTGGGAAGGAGGCGGAACAGTGAGTTGAGTTGGTGCTACTGCACTCCAGCGTTGGGGGACAGACTGAGACTGTCTCTAACCAAAAAAAAAAGAAGAGAGAAAAAAGAAAAATTTAATCTGTGCACAGTGGCTCATGCCTGTAATCCCAGCACTTTGGGAGTCCCAGGCAGGTGGACTCCTCAAGCCCAGGCGTTTTGAGAGCAGCCTGGGCAACATGGGGAGACTCCATCTCTACAAAAAAAAATTTTTAAATTAGCCAGGCATGGTAGTGCACACCTGTAGTCCCAGTTACTCGGGAGGCTGAGACAGGAGGATCACTTGGGCCCAGGAATTTGAAGTGACAGCAAACCATGATCACACCACTGCAGTCCAGCCTGGGCGACACAGTGAGACCCTGTCTCAAAAAAAAAAAAACAGGTTGGGTGCGGTGGCTCATGACTGTAATTGAAGCACTTTGGGAGGCTGAGGCAAGCAGATTACCTGAGGTCAGGAGTTTGAGATCAGGAGTTTGAGACCAGCCTGGCCAACACGGTAAAACCCATCTTTACTAAAAATACAAAAAGTTGGCAAGGCATGGTGGCAGGCCCCTGTAATCCCAGCGGGAGGCTGAGGCAGGAGAAATCCTTGAACGTGGGAGGCAGAGGTTGCAGTGAGCTAAGATCACACCATTGCACTCCAGCCTGGGCAACAAGAACAAAACTCCATCTCAAAAAAATAAAAAATTAAAAAATGAAAGTAGCAGCATTCATTGAGGTAGGAAGAAAATCAGGAGAATATGATGACTCAACTGCCCAGAGAAAAGTGCAGGACAGCAAGGGAGCAATTGGTAACATGATTCAGAAGTTTAGGATAAAGGGCTGGGAACTCTGGGGAATGACAATAGAAGAGGTAAAATAAACCAAGGAAAATCACACAAGGAGTGTTCAGAGTGAGAAGAGTATCCAAGATAGGACCTTAAGAAGCACTCCAGCCTGGGCGACAGAGCGAGACTCCATCTCAAAAAAAAAAAAAAAAGCAGCACAAAATACTTAAGGTGCAGATAGAAAAACAGAAGGAAATTGTGGAAGAGTAATCCAGGATACAAGAAAAAAAACAAAACAGAAAACTAGGCCGGGCGCGGTAGCTCATGCCTGTAATCCCAGCACTTTGGGAGGCCAAGGTGGGCGGATCACAAGGTCAGAAGATCGGGACCTTCCTGGCTAACACAGTGAAACCCCATCTCTACTAAAAATACAAAAAATTAACCGGGCGTGGTGGCAGGCACCTGTAATCCCAGCTGCTGGGCGTCTGAGGCAGGAGAATGGCATGAACCCGGGAAGCAGAGCTTGCAGCGAGCCGAGATTGCGCCACTCTACTCCAGCCTGTGCAAGAGAGCGAGACTCCGTCTCAAAAAAATTAAAAAAAAAAAAAACCACAGAAAACTATTCTAAACCAGAAAGGTGAAGGAGAGTAAAGACCACTAAAAGTCAAACCAACAAGAAACCCTGATAATTTTTTTTTTTTTTAGACAGTTTCACTCTTGTTGCCCAGGCTGGAGTGCATGGCACGATCTCGACTCACTGCAACCTCCACCTCTCCTGACTCAGCCTCCTGAGTAGCTGGGATTACGGGCATGCGCCACCACACTCAGCTAATTTTATATTTTTAGTAGAGACGGGGCTTCTCCATGCTGGTCAGGCTGGTCTCAAACTCCTGACCTCAGGTGATTCGCCTGCCTCGGCCTCTCAAAGTGCTGGGATTACAAGCGTGAGCCAACGCGCCCGGCCAATTTTTTTTTTTTTTTTTTTTTTTTTGAGACAGAGTCTCGCTCTGTCGCCCAGGCTGGGAGTGCAGTGGCGCAATCTCAGCTCACTGCAAGCTCTGCCTCCCAGGTTCATGCGATTGTCCTGCCTCAGCCTCCCGAGCAGCTGGGACTACAGGTGCCCGCCACCACACCCGGCTAATTTTTTGTATTTTTAGTAGAGATGGGGTTTCACCATGTTAGCCAGGATGGTCTCGATCTCCTGACCTTGTGATCCGCCCACCTCAGCCTCCCAAAGTGCTGGGATTACAGGCTTGAGACACCGCGCCCAGCCTTTTTTTTTTTTTTTTAAGAGACAGAGTCTCACTCTTGCCCAGGATGCAGTACAATGGCACCATCATAGCTCACTATAGCCTCGAACTCCTGGTTCCAAGCAGTCCTCCTGCCTAGGCCTTCCAAAGTGCTGGGATTATAGGCATGAGCCACCATGCCCAGCCACTCCTGATAATTTAATGGATCTAGGCAATGATCATCCATCTGTGGCCACCACAATCACAAAAACAAACCAACCTCATCAACTCCCTGAAGAAAGCACATAGCACCACACCAAGAGTTTAAAAAAAAAAAAAAAACCCCAACATGAACTTGATCAAGCGTCTACCTCCAATGTTCAAGTGACAGGATATACAAGGATCAGAGGAACACACCAAAATCATAGCACTTATATGACAAAATCCCTATTATGAGAAAATTTACACAACAAATGATCAGTTTTATAACCTGGGATTACACGTGTGAGCCACCACGTCCGGCCGTAATTTTTGCATTTTTAGTAGAGATAGGGTTTCACCATGTTGGCCAGGCTGGTCTCAAACTCCTGACTTCAAGTGATCTGCCTGCCTCGGCCTCCCAAAGTCCTGGGATTACAGACGTGAGGCACCATGCCTGGCCCATAATCAATTTTAGAACCTCAAACTTTCCATCACCTCAGAAAGAAACCTTGTGCCTGTTAGATTTTACTTTCCTTTTCCCACATCCCTCCAGCCCTAAGCAACCACTAGTCTACTTTCCATCTCTACGGATTTGCCTATTCTGAACATTTAATATAAATAAAATCATCCAATATGTGGCCTTGTGTGCTGAACTTTTTTCATTTAGCATGTTTTTTGTTTGTTTGTTTTTGTTTTTGAGACGGAGTCTTGCTCTGTCGCACAGGCTGGAGTGCAGTGGCGCGATCTCGGCTCACCGCAAGCTCCGCCTCCCGGGTTCACGCCATTCTCCTGCCTCAGCCTCCCGAGTAGCTGGGACTACAGGTGCCCGCCACCGCGCCTGGCTAATTTTTTTTTGTATTTTTAGTAGAGACGGGGTTTCACCATGTTAGCCAGGATGTCTCCATCTCCTGACTTCGTGATCCGCCTGCCTCGGCCTCCCAAAGTGCTGGGATTACAGGCGTGAGCCACCGCGCCCAGCCTCATTTAGCATGTTTTTAAGGCTCACATTGTGCAACATGTATATCTGTACTCGTTCCTTTTTATAGTCGCATATTCTACTGTATGGACATACCACATTGTATTTATCTGTTTTTCGGTTGATGGACACTTGTGTTGTTCTCACTTTTGGGCTATTATGAATAACATGCTACCATAAAGATATGTGTACAAATTTTATTTTTAAACTTAAAAAATTTATTCTAAACTTTCTCTGCTCCATATGAATCTGCAGGAATTGCTGGATCAAATGGTAACTCATCTTTTTGAGGAACTGCCAGACTATTGTTTGTGGCTGTACTATTTTACATTCCCACCAGCAGTGTCCAAGGGTTCTAATTTCTCCACGTTCTCACCAACACTCATCTGACATTTTGATTATAGCCATCCTAGTGGACGTGAAATAGTATCTTTTGTGCTTTTAATTTGCATTTCTTTAATGACTTATGGTGTTGAGCAACTTTTCATGTGCTTGTTGGCCATTTGTGTCTTTTTTTTTTTTTTTTGAGACAGAGTCTCTATTGCCCAGGCTGAAGTGCAGTGGCGCGATCTCGACTCACCACAACCTCTGCCTGCTGGGTTCAAGTGATTCTCCTGCCTCAGCCTCCCCAGTAGCTGGGACTACAGGCGCTTGCCACCATGCCTAGCTAATGTATGTATTTTTAGCAGAGATGGCATTTCACTATGTTGGCCAGGCTGGTCTCGAACTCCTGACCTCGTGATCTGCCGGCTTCAGCCTCCCAAAGTGCTGGGATTGCAAGTGTGAGCCACTATGCCCGGCCTTTTTTTTTTTTTTTTTTTTTTTTGAGACAGAGTTTCATTCTTGTTGCCCAGGCTGTAGTGCAGTGGCTTCCCAAAGTGCTAAGATTACATGCATGAGCCACTGTGCCTGGCCTGTATATTGTATATTACATTAATTGCTTTTTGGATGTTCTACCAACCTTGTATCCCTTGGACAAATCCCACTTGGTCATTTTTGTGTGCTACTGCTTTTTTAGTTTTGTTTTGTTTACTCTGCTGGATAATGTTTTTGTTTTTGTTTTGAGATGGGGTCTTGCTCTGTTGCCCAGGCTGGGGTGCAATGGTGCTATCATAGCTCACTGCTGCCTTGACCTCCTCAGCTCTAGCAGTTTTCCCTCCTCAGCCTCCCGAGAAAAACACAACTTTGAACTGTACAGATCCACCCATACACAAATCTTTTTCAGTAAATATACTGCAGTTTTTTTTTGGAGATTTGCAACAATTTGAAAAAACTCGCCAACTTTGTAGCATAGAAATATCAAAAGGTAAGAAAAGGATTTGTCATGAATGTATAAAAAATATACTGCAGCACTCTTCATCATAGCCAAGATATGGAATCAATCTGAGTGTCTATCAATGGAGGAATGTATAAAGAAAATGTGGAATGTGCACACAATAGAATACTATTCAGCCATAAAAATGAATAAAATCCTGTCATGTGCGGCAGCATAGATGAACCTGAAGGACATTATGTTAAGTGAAATAAGCCAGGCACAGAAAGATAAATACCACATGATCTCACTCACAAAATCTAAAGAAGGTGATCTCATAGAAGAAAAGAATAGAATAGTAGTTACCAGAGGCTGGGGAGACGAGGAAGAAAGGGGAAATAGGGAGAGGTTACTCAACAAGTACAAAGTTAGAGTTAGATAGGAATAAATTCCGGTGGCCTATTACACAGTAGGGTTTCTATGATGAACAATAATGTATTATATATTTCAAAATAGGAGAGGATTTTGAATGTTCCCACCACAAAGAAATGATAATGTATAAGGTCATGGATATACTAAATACTTTGATTTGATGATCACACAATATATATACGCATATAGAAATATCACACTATACCCCCAAATATGTACAGTTATGTATCAAAAATAAATAAAATGCAAAATAAATGAAAGAGGGAGCACAACTACTGCTGACCTTATAGAAATGAAATGGATTAGAAAGGAATACTATGAACAAGTGTATGCCAATAAATTCGATAACTTTCATGAAAGGGACAAGTTTCTAGAATAACACAAACTAAAATTTTTACACATATCTTTATGGTAGCATAAAGGCTGAGGCAGGTGAATCACTTGAACTCAGGAGGCAGAGGTTGTGGTGAGCCTAGATCACGCCACTGCACTCCAGCCTGGGCAACAGAGACTCTGTCTCAGAAAAAAAAAAAAAAAAAAAGACACAAATGGCCAACAAGCACATGAAAAGTTGCTCAACACCATAAGTCATTAAAGAAATGCAAATTAAAAGCACAAAAGATACTATTTCACGTCCACTAGGATGGCTATAATCAAAATGTCAGATGAGTGTTGGTGAGAACGTGGAGAAATTAGAACCCTTGGACACTGCTGGTGGGAATGTAAAATAGTACAGCCACAAACAATAGTCTGGCAGTTCCTCAAAAAGATAATGAGTTACCATTTGATCCAGCAATTTCACTCAAGAGAAATGAAAACCTATGTCCACATAGAAACTCTTACACATTCCTGCAGATTCATATGGAGCAGAGAAAGTTTAGAATAAATTTTTTAAGTTTAAAAATAAAATTTGTACACATATCTTTATGGTAGCATATTATTCATAATAGCCCAAAAGTGAGAACAACACAAATGTCCATCAACCGAAAAACAGATAAATACAATGTGGTATGTCCATACAATACAATATGCGACTATAAAAAGGAACGAGTACAGATATACATGTTGCACAATGTGAGTCTTAAACATGCTAAATGAAAAAAGTTCAGCATACAAGGCCACATACTGGATGATTTAATTTATATTAAATGTTCAGAATAGGCAAATCCATAGAGACGGAAAGTAGACTTGTGGTTGCTTAGGGCTGGAGGGATGTGGGAAAAGGGAAGTAAAATCTAACGGGCACAAGGTTTCTTTCTGAGGTGATGGAAAGTTTGAGGTTCTAAAATTGATTATGGGCCCTCTCCCTCTCCCTCTCCCTCTCCCTCTTCCCTCTTCCCTCTCCCCTCTCCCCTCTCCCCTCTCCCCTCTCCCCTCTCCCCTCTCCCCTCTCCCCTCTTTCCACGGTCTCCCTCTGATGCCGAGCCGAAGCTGGACGGTACTGCTGCCATCTCAGCTCACTGCAACCTCCCTGCCTGATTCTCCTGCCTCAGCCTGCCGAGTGCCTGCGATTGCAGGCGCGCGCCGCCCCGCCTGACTGGTTTTCGTATTTTTTTGGTGGAGACGGGGTTTCGCTGTGTTGGCCGGGCTGGTCTCCAGCTCCTAACCGCGAGTGATCTGCCAGCCTCGGCCTCCCGAGGTGCCGGGATTGCAGACAGAGTCTGGTTAACTCAGTGCTCAATGGTGCCCAGGCTGGAGTGCAGTGGCGTGATCTCGGCCCGCTACAACCACCTCCCAGCCGCCTGCCTTGGCCTCCCAAAGTGCCGAGATTGCAGCCTCTGCCCGGCTGCCGCCCCGTCTGGGAAGTGAGGAGCGTCTCCGCCTGGCCGCCCATCGTCCGGGATGTGAGGAGCCCCTCTGCCTGGCTGCCCAGTCTGGAAAGTGAGGAGCGTCTCTGCCCGGCCGCCATCCCATCTAGGAAACAAGGAGCGCCTCTTCCCGGCCGCCATCACATCTGGGAAGTGAGGAGCCTCTCTGCCCGGCCGCCCATCGTCTGAGATGTGGGGAGCACCTCTGCCCTGCCGCCCAGTCCGGGATGTGAGGAGCGTCTCTGCCCAGCCGCCCCGTCTGAGAAGTGAGGAGACCCTCTGCCTGGCAACCGCCCCGTCTGAGAAGTGAGGAGCCCCTCCGCCCGGCAGCCGCCCCGCCCGAGAAGTGAGGAGCCCCTCCGCCCAGCAGCCACCCCGTCTGGGAAGTGAGGAGCGTCTCCGCCCGGCAGCCACCTCGTCCGGGAGGGAGGTGGGGGGGTCAGCCCCCCACCCGGCCAGCCACCCCGTCCGGGAGGGAGGTGGGGTGGTCAGCCCCCCGCCCGGCCAGCCGCCCCGTCCGGGAGGTGAGGGGCGCCTCTGCCCGGCCGCCCCTACTGGAAGTGAGGAGCCCCTCAGCCCGGCCAGCCGCCCCGTCCGGGAGGGAGGTGGGGGGGTCAGCCCACCGCCCAGCCTGCCGCCCTGTCCGGGAGGGAGGTGGGGGGTCAGCCCCCCGCCTGGCCAGCCGCCCTGTCCGGGAGGGAGGTGGGGGGGTCAGCCCACCGCCCAGCCTGCCGCCCTGTCCGGGAGGGAGGTGGGGGTTCGGCCCCCCGCCTGGCCAGCCGCCCCATCCGGGAGGTGAGGGGCGCCTCTGCCCGGCCGCCCCTACTGGGAAGTGAGGAGCCCCTCTGCCCGGCCAGCCGCCCCGACCAGGAGGGAGGTGGGGGGGGTCAGCCCCCTGCCCGGCCAGCCGCCCCGTCCGGGAGGTGAGGGGCACCTCTGCCCGGCCGCCCCTACTGGGAAGTGAGGAGCCCCTCTGCCCGGCCACCACCCCGGCTTGGAGGTGTACCCAACAGCTCATTGAGAACGGGTCATGATGACAATGGCGGTTTTGTGGAATGGAAAGGGGGGAAAGGTGGGGAAAAGATTGAGAAATCGGATGGTTGCCGTGTCTGTGTAGAAAGAGGTAGACATGGGAGACTTTTCATTTTGTTCTGTACTAAGAAAAAGATCTTCTGCCTTGGGATCCTGTTGATCTGTGACCCTACCCCCAACCCTGTGCTCTCTGAAACATGTGCTGTATCCACTCAGGGTTGAATGGATTAAGGGCGGTGCAAGATGTGCTTTGTTAAACAGATGCTTGAAGGCAGCATGCTCCTTAAGAGCCATCACCACTCCCTAATCTCAAGTACCCAGGGACACAAACACTGCGGAAGGCGGCAGGGTCCTCTGCCTAGGAAAACCAGAGAACTTTGTTCACTTGCTTATCTGCTGACCTTCCCTCCACTATTGTCCTGTAACCCTACCAAATCCCCCTCTGCGAGAAACACCCAAGAATGAGCAATAAAAAAAAAATAAAATAAAATAAAATTGATTATGGGCCAGGCACGGTGCCTCACGCCTGTAATCCCAGCACTTTGGGAGGCCGAGGCAGGCAGACCACTTGAGGTCAGGAGTTTGAGACCAGCCTGGCCAACATGGTGAAACCCCATCTCTACTAAAAATACAAAAATTATGGCCGGACATGGTGACTCACATCTGTAATCCCAGGTTATAAATAAATAAATAAATAATAAAATGCCCTTTTTTTTCCTTTATTTTTTTAGTGGAGTTCTTTAAGCCTAGCTACAATGGGAGGTAAGACTCATAACCATAATGAAAAGAATGGTAAACAAGACTACAGCAAGAGCATTTTGAAAAAGCTAGAGAGCAGGCCGGGCACAGTGGCTCATGTCTGTAATCCCAGCACTTTGGGAAGCCAAGGCAGGCGGATCACCTGAACTCAGGAGTTCAAGACCAGCCTGACCAAAGTGGTGAAACCCCGTCTCTACTAAAAATACAAAAATCAGCCAGGCGTGGTGGGCACCTGTAATCCCAGCTACTTGGGAGGCTGAGGCAGGAGAATCGCTTAAACCCAGGCGGAAGCTTCAGTGAGCAAAGATTGTGCCACTACACTCCAGCCTTGGCGACAAGAGTGAAAATCCGTCTCAAAAAAAAAAAGAAAGCTAGAGAGCAGATGGATGAGTGATAACTTAGTAAGTGAAGAGTGGAAAACCAAGCCAATAGCAGGGCTAGCCTAGAAGAAATTTCCATCATGGAATCCCAGAAAGAGTGAGTCTCAACTTCCAGACAAATGAAATGGAAATACTTTGTGAGAATCACAGTAGAAATTGTGTGTAAAAGTGCTTTTCAAATAGTAAAGTACTGCAAGAGCTGACTTTAGAGAAGGCTTATCACTACCTTGCCAAGTCATCACCCTGAGAAATCGATCGGCTACTTCCTGAGGGAAACTCCAATGCTCCGGAAGGCACAGTGTTCCATCAGGTCTTTCAGAACACAATTTCTCCAGGTTAGCAATCAGGACATTCAGGCAGATGTTGACCAAAGTGTAGGGAGATGCCTCTTCCTAGCAAACAAAACCCCAAACAAACTTTGTTAGAATACATCTGCAACAATTCAACATAAAACTGGTCATGCCATACCTATTCCACTTGATGAGGGTATCTGAAGATATACCCTTCATACTCTAATGATGATTTATATGTAACGAAACCACCTCATTCCAACTGTTAACTGAATGGAAAATTTAATCTGTGGTCCTTTCTGTTGTACAGCTGTCCCTCAAAATCTGCAGGAGATTGGTTCCAGAACTCTCTGACCAGTATCCACAGATGCTCAAGTCTCCTTATATAAAATGGTGTAATGTTTGCATATAACCTATGCAGACATTCTCATATACTACAAATCATTTCTAAATTACTTACAAACACTAATACAGTATAAATCCTTTATACTGTACTGTTTACATAATGACAAGAAAAAAGTCTGTACATGTTCAATACAGATGCAGGTATTTTTCCCCAAATATTTTCCATCCAAAGTTGGCTGAATTCACATATACTGAACCCATAGTCAGAGAGAACATACTGTATCTTGAAAAACATTAAGTTCTTTTTTTCTTTTTTTTGAAACAGGGTCTCACTATCGCCTAGGCTGGAGTGCAGTGGCACAATCACAGCCGAATGCAACATTGACTTCCCCAGTCAGGTGATCCTTCCACTCAGCCTCCTGAGTAACTGGGACTACAAGCCCATGCCACCATGCCCAGCTAATTTTTTGTAGGTTTATTAGAGAGTCCCACTTTGTTGTCCAAGCTAGTCTCAAAACTCATGGTATCAAGAGATCCTCCCACTTCAGCTTCCCCAAGTGCTGGATTACAGGCATGAGCCACCGTACCCGGCCCCAGTATTAAGTTCTCTTAACCCTTTACTTATCACCTGTTCTGTGCTAGCCACTGAGAATACAGAGGTGGGTAAGACATGGTTCTAGTCCCTTTAAAGCTAAAGTTTAGTGAAGAATACAAACAAGAAATCTGACAATTTCAATGCAACATTTGGGACACTCCAAGCAGAGATTACATGGTCACTCACTCAAAAAATATGTATTCATTGATTATCATGTGTCTATTCTCAAAACTGTTCACAACCTCAAACAGTGATACAGTCAAGGTCCTATGAAAGTGTAAGAAACTGACAGTAAAGTGAGGCTATAAAGGCATGTACAGATAGTCCCTGACTCATGATTTTTGGAATTACAATGGTATAAAGTAGAAACCATACTTCAAATTTTGAGTTTTGATCTCTTCCCGGGCTAGTGACATAATATGATACTCTTTCAATGCTGGTCAGCAGAGTGAGCTGCAGCTCCCAGTCAGCCACACGATCACAAGGGTAAACAACCAATACTTGATATCTTCTTGAACACTATGCCTGCTAAACCATCAACAAGTGTCAATGGGCTCCAATGCTTAGAAGAGCAACTGGTGACCCTGTTGATGTAGCTTCTCCATAATCCAGCAATTAACTTTTAGTTCAATGCTTCAAACATTCTTCAGGCCCAGAGTGCTTTCAACTGTGTATGTTTACAGTGAGTACCCATATGACCACTGTTTTTCACTGTCAGTATCAACAAATTCCATGAGATATTCAACACTATAATGAAATGGGCTTTGTGTTAGATGATTTTGCTCGACTGTAGGCTAATGTAAGAGTTCTGAGCACATTTAAGGTAGGCCAGACTAACCTATATTTGATAGTTTAGGTGTCTTAAATGCATTTTGGACTTAGAATATTTTAAATTTACAAGGGTTTTATTGGTATATAACCCTATCGTAAGGCAAAAAATGCCTTTCTCCTGTACAAAATAGAAACGCTGGCCAAGCGTGGTAGCTGTTAATTCGTGCATTTTGGGAGGCCAAGACGGGTGGATCACTTGAGGTCATGAGTTTGAGACCAGCCTGGCCAACATAGCAAAACCCTGTTCTAAAAATAAAAAATTAGCCAGGCATGGTGGCACATGCCTATCTATAGTCCCACCTACTCAGGAGCCTTGAGGCAGGAGAATCCCTTGAACCCAGAAGGCAGAGAGTGCAGTGAGCCAAGATAGCATCAGTGCACTCCAGCATGGGTGACAGACTCTATCTCAAAAAAAAAAAAAAAAAGTTGCTCTAAAATTAACTGTCGGGCCAGGTGCAGAGGCTCACTCCTGTAATCACACTACTTTGGGAAGATGAGATGGGTGGATCATCTGAGGTCAGGAGTTCGAGACCAGCCTGGCCAACACGGTGAAACCCCATCTTCACCAAAAATACAAAAACTGGCCAGGCACGGTGGCTCACGCCTGTAATCCCAGCACTTTGGGAGGCTGAGGTGGGTGGATCATGAGGTCAGCAGTTCAAGACCAGCCTGGCCAACATAGTGAAACCCCGTCTCTAATAAAAATACAAAAAATTAGCCGAGAGTGGTGGCAGGCGCCTGTAATCCTAGCTACTCAGGAGGCAGAGGCAGGAGAATCACTTGAACCCGGGAGGTGGAGGTTGCAGCAAGCCAAGATTGTGCCACTGCACACCAGCCCGGGTGACAGTGCGAGACTCCATCATTAAAAAAAAAAAAAAAAAAATAGGAAGGCATGGTGGTGGGTGCCTGTAATCCCAGCTACTCAGGAGGCTGAGGCAGCAGAATCACTTGAACGAGGGAGGTGTAGGTTGCAGTGAGCTGAGATCACACCACTGCACTCCAACCTGGGCAACAGAGTGAGACTGTATCTCAAAAAATAAAAAATAAAATAAGATAAAATAAATAAATTAATTAAAATAAATAATAAAATAAACTGTGGGCCGGGCATGGTGGCTCACACCTGTAATTCCAACACTTTGGGAGGCAGAGGCAGACAGATCACTTGAGGTTAGGAGCTCGAGACCAACCTGGCCAACATGTTGAAACCCTGTCCCTGCTAAAAATACCAAAATTAGCCAGGTGTGGTGGCTCGTGCCTGTAATCCCAGCCACTCGGGAGGCTGAGGCAGGAGAAACGCTTGTACCCGGGAGCCAGAGGTTGTAGTGAGCCCAGATTGCGCCACTACACTCCAGCCTGGGTGACAGAGTGAGACCCTGTCTCAAAAATAAGAAGAAGAATAAATTGACTGTGGTAATGGTTACATATATATGCACACATATATGAAAAGTCTCCTGGTTGGGCACAGTGGCTCACACCTGTAATCCCAGCATCAAAGGCCAAGGCAGGTAGATCATGTGAGCTGAGGAGTTCAAGACCAGATGTGGAAACATGGCAAAACCCCGTCTCCACAAAAAATACGAAAAAATTAGCCAGATGTGGTAGGGTGTGCCTGAGTCCCAGCTACCTGGGGAGCTGAGGCAGGAGAATTGCTTGAGCCCAGGAGGTCAAGGCTGCAGTGAGGCAATGAGCCGTGATCGCGCCCCTCCACTCCAGCCTGGATGACAAAATGAGACCCTGTCTCAAAAAAAAAAATTTAAAGTCTCTGAATTGCAAAATATATATAGACACTCAAAGTAGCATCCATAAAGTTCAGCTTACAATAAAATATCAGACATGAGAAGCAGGAAAAAAAAGTCAATAGAAACAAATCCCAAAATAACTGAAATAACCTAACTAACAGACAGGAATTTAAAATGGCTATTATAATTCGTGGGTTTAAAACAGAACATGAACACAATAAAAGAACAAATATGGAATCAACAGAAAAACAGAAGATATGAAAAAGACCAAAAGGAAATGTCTAGAGTTGAAAAAATACACCAGGCCAGACATAGTGGCTCATGCCTGTAATCCCAGAGCTTTCGGAGGCCGAGGCGGGCAGATCACAAGGTCAGGAGATCGAGACCATCCTGGCCAACATGGTGAAACCCCGTCTCTATTAACAATACAAAAATTAGAAGTTGGGCGCGGTGGCTCACGCCTATAATCCCAACACTTTGGGAGGCTGAGGCAGGCGAATCACAAGGTCAGGAGTTCGAGACCAGCCTGGCCAACGTGGTGAAACCCCGTCTCTATTAAAAATACAAAAAATTAGCCGGGTGTAGTGGCGGGCACCTGTAATCTCAGCTACTTGGGAGGCTGAGGCAGGAGAATAGCTTGAACCTGGGATGCAGAGGTTGCAGTGAGCTGAGATCACTCCACCGCACGCCAACCTGGGCAACAGAATGAGACTCCGTCTCAAAAAAAAAAAAAATAGCTGGGCGTAGCGGTGCTTGCGCCTGTAAGTCCCAGCTACTCTGGAAGCTGAGGCAGGAGAATAGCTTGAACCCAGGAGGCAGAGGTTGCAGTGAGCTGAGATTGTGCCACTGCACTCCAGCCTGGCAACAGAGCCAAGACTATGTCTCAAAAGAAAAAAACAGCGGATAGGATTATCAGCAGATCAGAACTACAAAATAAGAGATCACTAAAGATGAAGTCAGGACAATAGAAATGACTCAAACTGAAACAGAAAAAGGTTGGGAAAAAAGTTGAAAACCATGGTGCCCCAATTAAGGCACTTCTTAACCAATCTTAAGCAGCCTGTTAGAAATGTATAATTGAGGCCAGGCGCAGTGGCTCACGCCTGTAATCCCAGCACTTTAGGAGGCCAAGGCGGGCGGATCACGAGGTCGGGAGATGGAGATCATCCTAGCTAACACGGTGAAACCCCGTCTCTACTAAAAATATTTTAAAAATTAGCTGGGCGTGGTGGCCGGTGCCTGTAGTCCCAGCTACTCGGGAGGCTGAGGCAGGAGAATGGCATGAACCCGGGATGTGGAGCTGGCAGTGAGCCGAGATCGCGCCCCTGCACTCCAGCCTGGGCGACAGAGGGAGACTCCGTCTCAAAAAAAAAAGAAATGTATAATTGAAACTCTAGGCCAGCACAGTGGTTCACGCCTGTAATCCCAGCACGCTTAGAGGCCGAGGCAGGCAGATCACTTGAGGCCAGGAGTTCAAGACCAGTCTGGCCAACATGGTGAAACTCCATCTCTACTAAAAATACAAAAAAATTAGCTGGGCATGTTGGCGCACACCTGTAAATCCCAGCTACTCAGGAGGCTGAGACATGAGAGTCCCTTGAGCCCGGGAGGCAGGAGGCTGCAGTGAGCGGAGATCGCGCCACTGCACTCCAGCCTGAGCGACAGAGCAAGACTTGGTCTCAAAAAAAGTAAAGAGGCTGGGCGCAGTGGCTCACACCTGTAATCCCAGCACTTTGGGAGGCTGAGGTGGGCAGATCACAAGGTCAGGAGATTGAGACCATCCTGGCAAACATGGTGAAACCCCATCCCTACTAAAAATACAAAAATCAGCTGGGCGTGGTGGCATGTGCCTGTAATCCCAATCCCAGCTACTCAGGAGGCTGAAGCAGGAGAATCTCTTGAACCAGGGAATCGGAGGTTGCAGTGAGGTGAGATCACGCCACTGCATTCCAGCTGGGCGACAGAGTGAGACTCGGTCTCAAAAAAAAAGAAAAAGAAGAAACTCCAAAAGAATTGGGAAAGAATATTTTAACAAAAAATACTTAATAAGGACAATGTCTTATACTTGGAACCTATAAAATTGCTTTGTGGTTTAACTATATTGAAATATAGTTAATTAATTCATTGGGTGCAAAGAATAGTAAAATACATTTGATGTCTCCATTTTTTTTACTTTTAATTTTATTTTTATTTTTGAGACAGAGTCTAGCTCTGTTGCCCAGGCTGCAGTGCAGTGGCATGATCTCGGCTCACTGCAACCTCCACTTCCCAGGTTCAAGCCATTCTCGTGCCTCAGCCTCCCAAGTAGGTGGGACTACAGGCATTCATCATCACGTCTGGCTAATTTTTGTATATTTAGTAGAGATTCTCCAGGCTGGTCTTGAACTCCTGGCCTCAGGTGATCCACCCACCTCAGCCTCCCAAAGTGTGGGAGAAACCCCGTCTCTACTAAAAATACAAAGTGTGGGAGGCTGAGGTGGGAGGACTGCTTGAGACCAGAGCTCAAGACTGGCCTGGGCAACAAAGCAAGACCCAGTCTGTCTTTATTTTATGTCATTTTATTTTTTTAAGTTCAAATCAGATGCAAGATATAAACCCACTGATTTCGGAAGCAAAATAGACCCAAAGCAGAATAAACAAAAAAAGCACAATATGGGAAACTTCTAAAAACCAACAATGAGAAAAAGCTTATGATGGGGGAGTGGACACAGAAGAAAAAAAAGGTATGATCACTGAATTGTCACCAAAACAAAGCATGTCGGGCGAGTGCAGTGGCTCACGCCTGTAATCCCAGCACTTTCGGGAGGCCAAGGTAGGCAGATCACCAGGTCAGGAGTTTAAGACCCACCTGGCCAACATGGTGAAACCCCGTCTCTACTAAAAATACAAAAATAGCTGGGCACGGTGGCTCACGCCTGTAATCCCACCACTTTGGGAGACTGAGGCAGGCGGATCACGAGGTCAGGAGATTGAGACCATCCTGGCTAACATGGTGAAACCCCATCTCTACTAAAAATACAAAAAATTAGCCAGGCATGGTGGCAGGCGCCTATAGTCCCAGCTACTTAGGAGGCTGGGGCAGGAGAATGGCGTGAACAAGGGAGGCGGAGCTTGCAGTGAGCTGAGATCGCGCCACTGCACTCCAGCCTAGGCGACAGAGCGAGACTCCATCTCAAAAATATAAATAAAAAATAAATAAATAAATAAATAAATAAATAAATAAATTAGCAAGGCGTGGTGGCACACACCTGTAGTCCCAGCTACTCGGAAGGCTGAGGCAGGAGAATTACTTGAACCCAGGAGGCAGAGGTTGCAGTGAACCGAGATCGCGCCACTGCACTCCAGCCTGGAAACAGAGCGAGACTCCGTCCCAAGGAAAAAAAAAAAAAAAAACAAAGTACAGTACAGGGGAAACACTGTCAGATCCATGAAAACATCTTTCAAATATGAAAATGAAATATATTCTCAGATAAACAAAAGCAGAGACAACTTGTCGCCAGCTCATATGCTATGAGAAATATTAAAAGTTCTTTAAGCTAAGAAAAAAAAAAAAAAAGACAGGCTGGGCACGGTGGCTCATGTCATGCCTGTAATCCTAGCACTTTGGGAGGCTAAGGCGGGCCGATCACCTGAGGTCGGCAGTTCGAGACCAGCCTGACCAACATGGAGAAACCCTGTCTCTACTAAAAATACAAAATTAGGCCAGGTACCGTGGTTCACACCTGTAATCCCAGCACTCTGGGAGGCCGAGGTGGGCGGATCACAAGGTCAGGAATTCAAAACCAGCCTGATCAACATGGTGAAACCCTGTCTCTACTAAAAATACAAAAATTAGCCGAGTGTGGTGGTGCACACCTATAATCCCAGCTATTCAGGAGGCTGAGGCAGGAGAATCGCTTCAACCTGGGAGGCGGAGGCTGCAGTGAGCCGAGATCGAGATCACGCCACCGCACTCCAGCCTGGGCAACAACAGCGAAACACCTGAGGTCGGGAGTTTGAGACCATCCTGGCTAACACAGTGAAACCTCGTCTCTACTAAAAATACAAAAATTAGCCAGGCGTGGCGGCATGTACCTGCAGTCCCAGCTGCTGGGGAGGCTGAGGCAGGAGAATGGCGTGAACCCGGGAGGCGGAGCTTGCAGTGAGCTGACATTGCGCCACTGCACTCCAGCCTGGGCGACCAAAAAAAAAAAAAAAGTAAACGTGAACAGACAAAAATGTAATTTTAAAGCCTAGAGATGTGGCTCCCAAGCTTTTTGGTCCTAGTACCACTCTACACTCTTAAAAATTGGGTTATATCTATCAACATATACCACGTTAAAAATTAAATCTCAGCAATCTTTAAAATACACATTAATTCACGTAGAAAAAATTAAAAACTCAGAGCATGTTAACATAGATAACATTTTTTAAAATAGCCATAATTGGCCGGGCGCGATGGCTTGCCTGTAATCCTAGTACTTTGGGAGGCCAGGGTGGATGGATCATGAGTTCAGGTGTTTGAGACCAGCCTGGCCAACATAGTGAAACCCCATCTCTACTGAAAATACAAAAATTAGCCGGGAATGGTGGCGTGCACCTGTAGTCCCAGCTACTCAGGAGGCTGAAGCAGGAGAATCGCTTGAACCCAGGAGGCGGAGGTTGTGGTGAGCCAAGATCATGCCACTGCACTCCAGCCTGGGCAACAGAGCGAGACTCTGTTTCAAAAAAAAAAAAAAAAAAAAAAAAAAATATATATATATATATATATACACACACATATATATGTATACACACACATATATATATACACACATATATAAAGAAATAAATAAATTTAAAAAGCCATAATTTCCAAAAGAATTAAAAACTAGCTTAGTTGAGAACAGCAGCACTGTTCTACGTTTTTGCAAATTTCATTAATAGGCAGGCTAATGGAAGAGATGGGATTCTGGAGGTCCTGGGGTCTACACTTTGAAAACAGCTACCTTTGAGCGACTATTAAAGAGTAAGAAGGAGAAAGGGAGAGAAAGAGAGAACTACTAAGTCAAAAGAGAACATGGTATTTTCTACATAATTCAAAAGAAAAGGAAAAAACAAGACAAATGGAACATATATAGCAACACAGTAGACTTAACCCCAACAATACTGATAATTATATTTACTCTAATTAAAAAGCACAGAATGGCCGGGCACAGTGGCTCACATCTGGAATCCCAGAACTTTGGGAGGCTGAGGCCAGAAGTCTGAGACTAGCCTGGGCAACAAAGCAAGACTCAGCCTCTACAAAAAATAAAAAACAGCCAGGCATGGTGGTGCACACCTATAGTCTAGCTATTAGGGAGGCTGAGGAGGGAGGATGAGCTATGATCACAGACTGCACTCAAACCTGGGCAACAGAGTGAGACTCTCTCCTCCCTGCAAAAATCAATTAAAAAAATACATTTTTTAATTAAAAAAATTAAAATGTTTACTTTCCTGTCCTCTGTAAAAAAAAAAAAAAAAAAAAAAAAAATCAAAAATAAAGGCTGGGTGCAGTGGTTCACGCCTGTAATCCCAGCACTTTGGGTGGTCAAGGTGGGCAGGTCGCTTGAGGCCAGGAGTTCAGGACCAGCCTGGGCAACATGGTGAAACCCCGCCTCTACAAAAATACCTGTCTCTACAAAAATACAAAAATTAGCCAGGAATGGTGGCACACACTTGTAGTCCCAGCTACTCAGGAGGCTGAGGCGAGAGAATCGCTTGAACCCGGGAGGCGGAGGTTGCAGTGAGTCAAGATTGTACCACTGTACTCCAGCCTGAGTGACAGAGCAAGGCTCCGTCTCAAAAAAAAAAAAAAAGCACAGACCATTAGGCTACATACAAATGCAAGACTGCTGTTTACAAGAGACGCAATTTAAAACATAAAGACAGTTGTTAAACACTAGACACAAGGAAACTGGAGTGACTACACTGTCAGAAAAAATGAGGCTTCTGGACAAGAATATTGCTAGAGATCAAGATGGACATTTCTTAATGATAAAAGGGCCAATTCATCAAGCAGAATTCACATTCCTAAATGCATATGAACTTACTAATAGCTTCAAAATTCATGAAGCAAAAAATTGAAAGGATATGGAAGGCCAAGGCAAGAGGATTGCTTGAGCCGGAGTTCAAAGACCAGCCTGGACAACATAGGGAAACCACCGTCTTAAATAAAAATAAAAAATTAAAAGGATAAAAAGAAAATAACATGACTGTGTAGAAAATCTTTAAAAATTTACAAAAAAATAAAGAAACTAAGTGACTTTGGCCAGGCTGTAGGATACAAGATCAATATACAAAAATCAATTTTATGTATTCTTATATATACACAAGGTAATATAAAGTTTTAAAAAGTATTTGCTGGCCGGGCACGGTGGCTCATGCCTGTAATCCCAGCACTTTGGGAGACTCCGTCTCAAAAAAAAAAAAGTATTTACAATAGTATCAAGAACAGGAACAAATTTAACAAAATGTGAAAAGACTTTTATATTAAAAACTACAAAACATTGCTAAGAGAAGGTTGAAATGACAAATGGAAATAATTGTATGTATGTTTCATAGGGAAAAAAGTATTCATGCAATATTTGTGTAATTAAAATAATTAATTAAAAATAAATAAAATCCTTAACAAAGAAAATGAGATATACCCAGAACTAGACAGAGAAAATGGGTGTGAGTACTTTTGTAAAGAAATCTTGTTTCGATTCCAAGCAGGAAAAAATGTGCTTGAGACGATGCTAGTACACACGTAAAAAATCCAAGTTTTCCATTAATTACAAATCCACAAATTATATAACTTTTCTAAATGAGTTCAAAAGATTACAGGCTAGATCACTGCAGGGCACAAAGTCTTCCAACAAGGCGTTAATATGTAAAGCACAACCTTAATCAGAACATTTCCTTCTCTCCATAAATTTTGGGTAGAGCCTTCACCACTCAATCCCTCGAGTTCCCCAAGGGTGGCCCTTGGCGGGTTTTTTCCAAAGTGGGGCCAGAGGTCTGAACACCTGAGGTGAAATTCAAGTTCACGAGCAAGTCAACTAAATTTCAGAGCTCCCAACTTCCCTACATCGGTAAAATGGAGCCTAGCAAAGCCTACAAAAGACTAGAGGTTACCAGACTGCTTTAGAAAGGCGACACTTGGCCGGGCGCGGTGGCTGACGCCTGTAATCCCAGCACTTTGGGAGGCCGAGGCATGTAGATCACGAGGTCTGGAGTTCGAAACCATCCTGGCCAACATGGTGAAAACCCGTCTCTACTAAAAATACAAAAAATGAGCCAGGCATGGTGGCACGCGCCTGTAGTCCCACCTACTCGGGAGGCTGAGGCAGGAGAATCGCTTGAACCCCGGAGGCGGAGGTTGCAGTGGGCCCAGATAGCGCCACTGCACTCCAGCCTGGTGACAGAGCGAGACTCCGTCTCAAAAAAAAAAAAAAAAAGAAAAAAAAAGAAAAGAAAGGCGACACTTAACACACAGTAGGCGCTAAACACACATTCTTTGGGTTTGCATTTTGTCCAGAGCTAAGAGTAACAGGCATTCGGCAAAGGCTGGGGACGGGACGGGGACGGGGGCGGGACGGGGGTGGACGCGCGGAACTGAAACAATCTCAGACTTCGGGTTCCAGTTCCCCCAGCCGGACTAAGCTACTCGCCCGGCCCCGGGCCTCAGGTGGTAACGGCCAAAGGGTCACCGCCTCCGCGGGGCGCCGCGTCCACAACACGGGTGGGGAAACGGTCAAGGTTTGCGGCGTTTGGGTTCATGACTGCAAAAACACCGTCCACTACGGGCCAAGCCGAGTGCCATGCCCTGCACCTACGTCTAAGCTCACAGCAGCCCGCACTGGGGCGAGGAATCCTGAGGAGGCTCGCCCCAGTCTCTGGGACTGGGCTCTCGCCGCGCTGCCTCAGGGCGCAAGTTCCACGCGCTTCGCCGGGCGCAGAAAAGCCCCCCCGCTCGCGGCGCCCAGGCCGCCTCCCCCGACAACGCACCTCCGCGGCGACGCCTGCGCCTGGAAGGGGCTCGGCATCTAGACCGCAGCCCCGCGCGGCCACACTCCCCAGCAAGTGCCTCGGCAGCGTCCCAGGAGACTCGCTGCGCTCGCCGGAGCTGGACGTGGCGCCGAGGTCCGCGTCGCCGCCCGCACCCCGGTGCTCACCTGTACCACGCAGCAGCCCAGGGCATCCTTCTGAGCGTCAGGAGGGACGATGTTCCGGGGCGTGTGGCCCGCGTGCAAGAAATGAACCATGGCAACCCCGGCGGCGGGGCGTCAAAAAGAGAGCCGGCGTCGAGCCGGGGCCCGGATCCCGCGAGAACCAGGCGGGCGGCTGCCAGGACGCGCCCACCACGCCTGCGAGGCACACGGAGCTAGCGCCGCGCCCTGCCGGCGAGCTTTTGAAATGCCCGGCGAGGCGACGCGCACGCGGGGGCCGGCCCGCCGCAGACCCCACCCCCCGGGCGGCCTCCTAGCCCCACCCGCCCCCCGACACGCCGCTGCCGGGGCCAACCGTTCTCCTCCTGCCTCCCCAGCCTCCCCAGACCAACCTGCCACGACCCAGCCGCTCACCCACTCCTTCCCAGCCCTGCACCTCAGGGCTTGAGAGGATATTCCCCGAGGACCGGCTGTGTAGGTTTGGGGAATACTGTTACACACACACACACACACACACATATATTCATTATTTCTATATATGTATATATTTTTTAAAGCTTTCATACATTAAAATATATATTTCAAAGACTTTGCCCCTGAAAATCTGGCAACAGCGCCTCTTTAACGGTCCTCTCTGTTTCAACTCCTTAGAGTCTCTGGATAAATAAAATATAAAACGAATACAAAATATTGGCAAGTATCTACCAAAAAAATCTATTTAGCTTTCTTGTTACCTAAAAAGTACTCGAGAAGACCCTTATAACCTGCTCCAAGAAAGAAACCCCGAGAGACCCTTCTAACTTTCTCCAGGAAAGAAACTCCACAAGTTAGTACACATTAGCTAATTTAAGAGAAAGCAATACCTTGGAAAAGGAAAGTTCTCAAGAGCATGAGCCTTGGAGTTTGAATCCTGAATTAGAATGCCCGCTCAGCCATCTAGTGTTTGAGAACCTGGAGCAAGATTCTTGATGTCTCTGAAGCTCAACTTCCTCATCAGTAAAATAGAATGAGAATGCTTTATCTCACAGGGTTAATGTAAGGATTAAATAATGTATGTAAAACACATCACAATGCTTTTTACATAGTAAGTCCTTGATAAGTGGATTGGATTCAGATGTTAAAATTATTTTTAAGTACTTTGCCTAATGCTTTTCTTTCATTTATTTATTCTTTTATTTAATCCACTTACTACAAGAAGAAAAAAAAATCCTGTGCTATAGGTATCATCCCCATTTTTCTCACAGGGAAACTGAAGAACTGACAGATTGAATGGACAACACGTTTTTTGGCCAGCTGATGAGTGGCCAACCTGGGAGTCAAAATTGAGTTTTCTTACTGCAAGTCCAATCAATATGCTTTTTTTTTTTTTTTTTAGACGGAGTCTCGCTCTGTCGCCCAGGCTGGAGTGCAGTGGCGCGATCTCAGCTCACAGCAACCTCCGCCTCCTGGGTTCAAGTGATTCTCCTGCCTCAGCCTCCCAAGCAGCTGGGACTCCGGGCGCGCGCCACCACACCTGGCTAATTTTTGTATTTTTAGTAGAGACAGCGTTCCACCATGTTGGCCAGGATGGTCTAGATCTCCTGACCTGGTGATCCGCACGCCTCGGCGTCTCAAAATGTTGGGATTACAGGCGTGAGCCACCGTGCCCCCGCCAATATGCTTTTGTTAACGGTGGAGGGTGTTCATGTTCTTGGTGTCTTGAACAAAGAATTGGACAAAACGCACAAACAAGGAAGGAATGGAGGGATTTATTGAAAATGAAAGTACACTCCACAATGCCACAATGTGGGAGTGGGCCCGAGCATTGGGGCTCAAAGACCCCCGTTACAGAATTTTTGGGAGTTTAAATACCCTCTACTTGGGGTATGCCCTGTGTAAATGACGAGGATGCAGGAAAGTTACAGTCATTTCCTCAGCTTTTGCCCAGTGGAGAGGATATTTCCTATTACAGCTGAAGTGTGAATTTCAGCAATTTTAACTTTAATATAAAACCTGGTAAGTTATGTTCTCATAAGGTTTGACTATTTCCAGCATACCTAGAGGTGTGGCCAACTGCATATGTCCCAGGCCTTACCGAGCTGGAAAACAGGCAAGTTAAACAATTTTCAAAAGCCAAGGAAGCAGTTTATGACCTTAAAGCATTTAGCAAACCTAATATTTGAACATAATTTTGACCACATGTTTACATTTTGAAGACATTTGTATTTTATCAATAATCTTTAAACCCATCTTTATTTCCCAAAGATTACCCAAGTCACATGAACTAAATAAAAGGCATTACGTTTTTCACTTTTCTGACAAAATATTGTATTTAAGCTCTTATTATTAAACCAATTAATTTAAAACTTAACACATGAGGCCAGGCACAGTGGCTCATGCCTGTAATCCCAGCACTATGGGAGGCCGAGATGGGTGGATCGCCTGAAGTCAGGAGTTCAAGACCAGCCTGGCCAACATAGTGAAACCCAATCTCTACTAAAAATACACAGAAAAATTACCTGGGCATGGTGGCGCATCCCTGTAATCCCAGCTACTTGGGAGGCTGAGCTAGATTTGCATGAACCCAGGAGGCAGAGGTTGCAGTAAACTTAGATTGCGCCATTGCACTCCAGCCCCGGTGACAAAGGGAGACGTTGTTGCAAAAAGTAAAAATAAGTAAATAAAAGTGGCTGGGTGCAGTGGCTCACACCTGTAATCCCAACATTTTGGGAGGCCAAGGCGAGTGAATCACCTGAAGTCGGGGTTTGAGACCAGCCTGACCAACATGGAGAAACCCCGTCTCTACTAAAAACACAAAAATTAGCTGGGCATGGTGGCGTGCGCCTGTAGTCCCAGCTGCTTGGGAGGCTGAGGCAGGAGAATTCCTTGAAAGCAGGAGGCGGAAGTTGCAGTGAGCCGAGATGATGCCACTGCACTCCAGCCTGGCGACAGAGTGAGACTCCCTTTCTTAAAAAATAAATAAAAATTTAAAAATGGGCTTTGCCGTTTCCGTCATGGGCACAAAGCGGTGGCCTGATTGTCAGTCTTCTCCTGGCATTTTTAAGGCCAGGAGCCAAGTGCTGCTTGTGGGCAAATAACCTACAGAGCGGTTTTGCTTTTAAAATTATTGTTATTGGCCAGGCGGGGTGGCTCACTCCTGTAATCCCGGCACTGTGGAAGGCCGAGGTGGATGGATCACCTGAGGTCAGGAGTTCGAGACCAGCCTGACCAACATGATGAAACTCTGTCTCTACTAAAAATACAAAAATTAGCCAAGCGGGGTGGCAGGCGCCTGTAATCCCAGCTACTTGGGAGGCTAAAGCAAGAGAATAACTTGAACCTGGGAGGTGGAGATTGCAGTGAGCCGAGATTGTGCCATTGCACTCCAGCTTGGGCGACAAAAGGGAAACTGTGTCTCAAAATAAATAAATAAATAAAATCGGCTGAGCGCAGTGGCTCATGCTTGTAATCCCTGCACTTCGGGAGGCTGAGGTGGGTGGATCACCTGAGGTCAGGAGTTCAAAACCAGCCTGGCCAACATGATGAAACTCCATCTCTACTAAAAATACAAAATTAGCCAGGCGTGGTGGCAGATGCCTGTAATCCCAGCTACTCGGGAGGCTGAGGCGGGAGAATCGTTTAAACATGGGAGGCAGAGGTTGCAGTGAGCCCAGATTGCGCCATTGCATTCCAGCCTAGGCAACAGAGCAAGACTCCATCTCAAACAAAAATAAAAAATAAATAACAATAAATTTAAAAAATGAAATTATCGATGTTATTATTTGGAGCACAAAACAGTCGATCTGGGCACCCTGTCCTGTGTCTTTTGATACTCTGTGTTTAAGAAAAAAAATCAATTATGTGTTTTATTTCATGAATCAGTTTTGGAGGGCTTCTGGCTATCCTTTTTTCCTCATATTCTACTGAGATTATTTTTTATTTTTTTATTTTTATTTTTGAGATAGGGTCTCACTCTGTCGCCCAGGCTGGAGTGCAGTGGTGCAATCTCGGCTCACTGCAAGCTCTGCCTTCCGGGTTCATGCTGTTCTCCTGCCTCAGCCTCCTGAGTAGCTGGGACTACAGGCGCCCACCACCACGCCTGGCTAACTTTTTATATTTTTAGTAGAGACGGGGTTCCACCGTGTTAGCCAGGATGGTCTCGATCTCCTGACCTTGTGATCCACCCGCCTCGGCCTCCCAAAGTGCTGGGATTATGGCTTGAGCCACTGTGCCCGGCCCTTCTACTGAGATTATACAAAGCAGCAAGTTGCCAGGCGCAGTGGCTCACGCCTGTAATCCCAGCCCTTAGGGCGACAGAGACAGGGGAATAGCTTGAGCCCAGGAGTACGAGACCTGCCTGGGCAATATAGCAAGACCCCATTCCCACAAAAAGGAGAAAAAAAAGACAAAAAACAAAAACAAAGCTGCATGTTTTCCACAGAGTAGGAAATCCAATGGCAAGATAGTGTGTAGGTTTGGGCTGGGTGCAGTGGCTCAAGCTTGTAATTAATCCCATTGGCAGGCCAAGGTGGGAGGAGTGCTTGAGTCCAGGAGTTCGATGCCAGCCTGGGCAACATAGTGAGACCCCCACCCCCAACATCCTTTTTTTTTTTTTTTGAGACTGAGTCTCACTTTTGTTGCCCATGCTAGAGTGCAGTGGCACGATCTCGGCTCACCGAAGCCTCCGCCTCCTGGGTTCAAATGATTCTCCTGTCTCAGCCTCCAGAATAGCTGGGATTACAGGCATGTGCCACCACGCCCGGCTGATTTTGTATTTTTAGTAGAGACAGGGTTTCTCCATGTTGGTCAGGCTGGTCTTGAACTCCCGACCTCAGGTGATCTGCCCACCTCGCCCTCCCAAAGTGATGGGCGTCCCAAACTGATGGGATTACAGGCATGAGCCACCGTGCCCTGCCAGGCACATCTTAAACAAAAATTAAGAAAAAATAGTGTGGATGTTTAATCTACAAGTTGCTCTATTTGCTACCTGTGTGATTTGAGGCAAGTCATTTGACCTCAGTAGGCTTCCCTTCATCTGAAAAATGGAGGATAATTATCTTCCCTACAAGATTTTTTTTTTGAGATGTAGTTTTGCTAGGTCCCCCAGGCTGGAGTGCAATGGCACCATCTCAGCTCACTGCAACCTCTGCCTCCCACGTTCAAGTGATTCTCCTGCCTCAGCCTCCCGAGTAGCTGGGATTACAGGCACCTGCCACCATGCCAGGGTAATTTTTTTTTTTTTTTTTTCTGAGACAGAGTTTTGCTCTTGTCACCCAG
Organism: Gorilla gorilla gorilla; assembly: GCF_029281585.2. Classification (NCBI taxonomy): domain Eukaryota; kingdom Metazoa; phylum Chordata; class Mammalia; order Primates; family Hominidae; genus Gorilla; species Gorilla gorilla. Next base: position 187,148,113 of record NC_073224.2, read on the forward strand.
GTGGGAATGCAATGGCCCGATCTCGGCTCACTGCAACCTCCGCCTCCTGGGTTCAAGTGATTCTCATGCCTCAGCCTCCCAAGTAGCTGGGATTACAAGTGCCTGCCACCAAGCCCAGCTAATTTTTGTATTTTTAGTAGAGATGGGGTTTCGCCAAGTTGGTTAGGCTGGTCTCAAACTCCTGACCTTAGGTGATCCACCCGCCTTGGCCTCCCAAGGCGCTGGGATTACACAGGAGCCATAACACCCAGCCCTTGCCTGGCTGATTTTTGCATTTTTAGTAGAGACGGGGTTTCACCATGTTGGCCAGGCTGGTCTCCAACTCCTGACCTCAAGTGATTTTATCTGCCTCAGCTTCCCAAAGTGCTGGGATTACAGGCGTGAGCCACTGCGCCTGGCCTTAAATGGTTCCTTTTATAATGTGTATTAATGTTCAGGGACAAGAGAGCTAAGGTTTATTGTTGTTGTTGTTGTTTTCTTATCTCTTAGATTTACATTCCAGTCTAGAAGACACTCTTCAGAGGCAATCCTTGACCAAGTCACTGCAAGATGAATTTATTTACTTATTTATTTTTTTGAGATGGTGTCTCACTCTGTCGCCCAGGCTAGAGTGCAGTGGCATGATCTTAGCTGCAACCTCTTGCCTCCTGGGTTCAAGCGATTCTCCTGTCTCTGCCTCTTGAGTAGATGGAATAATAGTTGTGAGCCACCACGCCCGGCTAATTTTTGTATTTTTAGTAGAGACAGCATTTCACTACGTTGGCTAGGCTGGTCTTGAACTCCTGACATCAGGTGATCTCTCTGCCTCGGCCTCCCAAAGTGCTGGGATTACAGGTATTAGCTTCCATGCAAAATGATTTTAAACAGCTATCCTACTGAAAGCACAGGAGTCTTCAACATCTGGCCACCTGCATCACCTCCCCAAGCCTGCCCCAAAGACTGGCTTCTGGAAGCCAAGAGCTCTTATGGCTACTCCACACTATGGCTTGCTTTTTCATAAGTTGGAGCCTGTATAAAGGCTGAATTTTGAGACTGCATTAGAGTCTTAAATTATAAGGGATGAAAACGATTAATGTGAATGCTCAAGGTTTCCACCCTTTGCTCCCACTTCTCAATTTGTGGAGGTATGCAGATAGACCAATTCGCTGGACTTTTATGATGTAGATTGACCATGCCAGACTAGAAGATAAAAGTGTAATGGGGAAAGAAAGGAACACTTCAGTTAAGAAGTGGCTAAGTCAATCAACATAACAAAAACTTCAAGTAGGGGAAAGGGAAGAATAAAGGATGGCTTTTTATTTTTAATTTATTTTTATTTATTATTTTTTTGAGACAGGGTCTCACTCTGTCACCCAGGCCGGAGGCAGTGGTGGGATCCTGGCTTACTGCAACGTCGACCTCTGGGTCCCAGGGTTCAAGCGATTCTCCTGCTTCAGCCTCCAGAGTAGCTGGGATTACAGGCGCGCACCACCATACCTGGCTAATTTTTGTATTTTTGATAGAGACAGGGTTTCACCATGTTGGCCAGGCTGATCTAGAACTCCTGATCTCAAGTGATCCGTCCGCCTCAGCCTCCCAAAGTGCTGGGATTACAGGTGTGAGCCACTGCGCCCAGCCCCCCTTTATTTATTTATTTATTTTTTTGAGATGGAGCCTTGCTCTGTCTCCCTGGGCTGGAGTGCAGTGGCGCGATCTTGGCTCACCACTTCTGCCTCCTGGGTTCAAGCTATTCTTCTGCCTCAGCCTTCCAAGTCGCTGGGACTACTGGCTCCCACCACCATGCCTGGGTAATTTTTTTTATTTTTTATTTTTAGTAGAGATGGGGTTTTACCATGTTGGCCAGGCTGGTCTCGAACTCCTGACCTTGAGTGATCAGCCCGCCTCGGCCTCCCAAAGTGCTGGGATTACAGGCATGAGCCACCGCGCCTGGCCCAATCTCACTGCTTCTGTGCCTCACTTCTGATTCCTGTACGCCACTTTACCTTTTTTATCTATACATTTGTTCTGACCACGTGGCACCCCAGGAGTCTCTGTGAATCTGCTGTGATTCTGGGGACTGCCTGATTCGCGAATGGTTCATTGCTCAATTAAACTTCTTTAAATTTAATTCGGCTTAAGTTTTTCTTTTATCAGATGGTGTCAGAAGCGGGTTCTGAAATGGAGCTTCTAGCGACCCCAGGAGTGCTGAGTGAAGACAATGCAGGACCCATTTTTGTGTCCATGGATCTCTCAGAGTGGCTGGGGATCGTCGTAAGCTCCCTCTCAGATTTTGGAGCTCCATGGATTTGTGTTTTGGAGTTTGAGAAAATTTCTGATCCAAACTGGGTTTGGAGTTGCGACAGAAACTGGACTGGGTCCAGGAACACGTTTGATCTGGGAATTAACTGGCTTGGATCAAGTTAGAGGCCTCTTACATCTGACTGGGTCAGAAAGGAACTGGTGGTAAGCAGTAATATTGCAGGGGTTATAAAATTTGGCTTTTGAAAATTCACATGGATTTTTGTGTTCTGCCCCTTTGTTTCATTTTTTGTGCATGCTTAGGTAGGAAAAAAAATCATTGGCTAAGTTAATCAAGAGAACCTGAGTAAAGTCAATATTCTAGGGAAAAATAGGAAAATGGGATCCTTAATTTCTGGAAAACTGAGTTCTTTTTGGGTTATACATTACGCCTGGGAGGCAGTGAAGTCTTACAGAAATGGCAAAATCTTACTAAAGGTGACTTACAGTGGAATGTGCCAAATGAACAACAATGCACTGAAGTACATTTAAACATGAGGGCTCTTGGTAAAGCCCCTTTTGGCTAAGAACAGGTTTGGCACTACAGCATGTCAACTGCTATTCTCTTTGGAATAATCTGCCTTGCACTCTTTGCTGAAGGCTGTGAGTGACCATTAGGCATGTACAGGATCATGGGACGGGGGAGCGTTTTCCCCCCTAAAAGGGGAAACTTGAGAGCTGATGAGACTGCTGGAAAAGATCCCTTTGCTACCAAGAAGCAGCTGCCTGAACTTTTCAGAGTCGTTGCAATGGGTGGATCTTTCTCTGGCTTCCCTGATCATTTCACCTTCCCAACCCTGCTGCAGGCAATGCTTTTTTCTCTCTCCCTTTCTTTTCTTTTTTTATTTTGGGTTGGAGTCTTGCTCTATCACCCAGGTGGGATGGAGTGCAGTGGCAAGATCTTGGCTCACTGCAACCTGTACCTCCCGGGTTCAAGCAATTTTCCTGCCTCAGCCAACTGAGTAGCTGGGACTACAGGTGTGCGCCACCACGCCCAGCTAATTTTTTGTATTTTTAGTAGAAACAGGGTTTCACCCTGTTGGCCAAGCTGGTCTTGAACTCCTGACCTGAAACAATCTGCCCGCCTTGGCCTCCCAAAGTGCTGGGATTACAGGCATGAGCCACCTTGCCTGGCCCGGCTCCCTTGCTTATCTTTTCTATTACTCAGGGCAACCATCTTGTCCAGAGACCACAAGTTGAAATTCCTGGTCAGAGATTGGATTAACGATGATGGGGCACAACCAGAGGCAAGTTTGAGCTCTGTCAGTTTGATATTGGGTGCTAAGCAGAGTGACTAATGTCTGTTTTGTCACACGTATCGTGCTCTGGCCAGAACGAAGAAAGATAATTTTCTTTTATGATGTGGCTTGGCCCCCAGAGTGATGATGCAGCAAGCTGAGTCACTAGGGCCACTCAGGGAAAGGGAACCCAGAAGCCTGGCATGCTGGCAAAAGGGTAGGAATTTTTTTTTTTTTTTGAGACGGAGTCCTGCCCTGTCGCCCAGGCTGGAGTGCAGTGGCATTATCTTGGCTCACTGCAAGCTCCACCTCCCGGGTTCACGCCATTCTCCCACCTCAGCCTCCCCAGTAGCTGGGACTACAGGCGCCCGCCACCACGCCTGGCTAATTTTTTTTTTTTTTTTTTTAGTATTTTTAGTAGTGACGGGGTTTCACTGTGTTAGCCAGGATGGTCTCTTATCTCCTGACCTCGTGATCCCCCCAACTCGGCCTCCCAAAGTGCTGGGATTACAGGCGTGAGCCACCACGCTCGGCCAGGAATTTCTTACCAGTCAAATTTCTGGCTTCTCTCTCTCTGTGCAAATGGTTGAATGAATGGTAAAAACCACTGTTTGTCTCCATCTTGTTTTATGTCCTTAGGAGCTTGACCTTGTAACCATGTGGCAATACTTTCTCTTGGTCTTTGCCTTCCAGGGAACAGGAATTTTAGGGTTTCTGTCATAGTTAGCTCTAAAAATTATCTTTTAACTAAAATGCCTTTGCAAGCTCAAAATTAACTATTCTAAACTCCTTCTGGGAAGGGAAAGAAAAGACTGCCGTGTGCTGTAGCTCAGTAGTCAAGGCTTTGCCCTTTCACACTAGCTCAATTCCCTGCTTGGGAAGTAAGTCCTTTCCGGTTTAATAACTGCATGACCGTCTCTAGTCTCTTCTCCACTGACTATCTTAAATCTTCCTTTCTCTGAGAACCTTCCTGAGTCCTTAACTTTACCTTTGGTAAAGTTCAAAAGCCAGGAATATCAGCCTTTTGGCCTGGCTAAAATTGGGTAATAAGACATTTTAAAAGGATTTTATTAAAGAGTGCTATGGTTAAAAGTCAGCTTAATTAAAAGTGAATATTCAAGTTCTAACAGCCTGGACTCCTTGGGAAAAACAGGAGGCACCAGAGACCCCCTTTCCTGGCCCTGTTCTTCCAAGGCCCGGCATTTTTGTTTACCATTTAAGTAAACTACAAAAGAAAAAGGGGGAAGGGAAGGAAAGGAGACAATCAGTCGGCCTCAGGCTATCTTCATTGGGTCTTGTTTGGAAAGCTGAATCTCCTTGCTATCAGAATAATGTTTCTTCCTTTTAAAAATTTTCAAGTTGGCCTGGCGCCGTGGCTCACACCTGTAATCCCAGCACTTTGGGAGGCCGAGGCAGGCAGATCACCTGAGGTCAGGGGTTCCAGACCAGCCTGGCCAACATGGTGAAACCCCGTCTCTACTAAAAATACAAAAATTAGCCAGGCGTGGTGGCATGCACCTGTAATCCCAGCTACTCAGGAGGCTGAGGCAGAAGAATCTCTTGAAACCAGGAGGCGGAGGTTGCAGTGAGCCAAGATCGTGCCATTGCACTCCAGCCTGGGCGACAAGAGTGAAACTCCATCTCAAAAAAAAAAAAAAGAAAGAAATTTTCAAGTTATCATTTTGGCTAAATGACTTACAGTAACTTAAGATTCTATTTTGTAATATTCAATGTTCAATGTTTTAAACCTTTGGTATTTATTTAACAAACCTTTCAAAATCAAGCTCGATTATCATGCTAAATCAGCCAATACTCAAATTGTTTAAATATACAATTTGAATGAACTCCATGGTTTAAGTCAAATTACCTGTGATAACTCATTAGTTATCAGTGCCATGCACCTATATTGGAAAAACAACTGGTATTCAATAGGACCTAAGTCCAGTGGTAAGCATGGACTCATGAAGAACCAGGACGGCCACCTTGTCCTTCCTAAGTCCTTAAGCTTTTGTTATTAAAGGTTCTGCATTCCATGACTCGTCATGGAAAAGATAAAATAATCCAAATTATATTGATGCAGTGACTTACAAATTGTGGAAAGTTTAAAACCAATGTTTGCTTCCATATTCCTGAGAAGACAATCAAAACTTCAAGTGTATTTGCCTACCTGATGGGCTACTTAAACATTTATAAAAGGATTTCATTGTATTGTCATTTTCAATGCATGTTTTCTGGTTGTATAAAAACTTTCACATGCATGAGGCTGATATTATAAAGTAGATTATGCTACAGTGTATTTTCACCAGGTAAAGAAAGCTTTTTATGGGTCACTAAGGACAATCCCTTCACAATCTAGAACCCGGAGATTGGATATTCTTTTATATTTTTTATTTTTTTTGAGATGGAGTTTCACTCTGTCGCCCAGGCTGGAGTGCAATGGCACGATCTTGGCTCACTGCAAGCTCGCCTCCCAGGTTCAAGCGATTCTCCTACCTCAGCCTCCCGAGTAGCTGGGATTACAGGTGTGAGCCACCACACCCGGCTAATTTTTGTATTTTTAGTAGAGATGGGGTTTCACCATATTGGCCAGGCTGGTCTCGAACTCCTGACTTCAGGTGATCCATCTGCTTCGGCCTCCCGAAGTGCTGGGATTACAGAAGATTGAATCTCTTTTTTTTTTTTTTTTTTTGAGACAGAGTTTCGCTTTTGTTGCCCATGCTGGAGTGCAATGGTGCGATTTCGGCTCACCTGCAACCTGTGCCTCCCGGGTTCAAGCGATTCTCCTGCCTCAGCCTCCTGAGTAGCTGATATTGCAGGCATGCGCCACCACACCCAACTAATTTTGTATTTTTAGTAGAGACGGGATTACTCCATGTTGGTCAGGCTGGTCTTGAACTTCTGACCTCAGGCGATCTGCCCACCTCGACCTCACAAAGTGATGGGATTACAGGCATGAACCACCGTGCCTGGCCTAGAAGATTGGATCTTCTGAGAACATCAGAGAAAGATTGTCCTTGTCGTCCACACTACAGCAAAACTCTGGAGCCTTGAACCTTGGGTTCATAATCTCACAACTGAAAAGGGTCCCTCCACACTCCTGGAACAGTACACCCACTGGAACCCTTAAGGTAAAACCGACTAGAAATGTTTCTCCCCAGAAGAAGATGGCATCCTTGATGTGAACAGCTTTTCCCAAGATCACAGATCAAGACTTCTACTATCATGAGACTCTTATCTTTGAATATTTTTTCCTTGCTTATGCTTCTATGAATAATAGAAATGAAAAGAGGGTCTGTTATGTGCACTTTTAGGGCATACTTTTATTTGTGAAGGATTTTTGCAGACAGCCTTATACGTGAATAACCTTATACTTTAATAGATAAAAGATGAAGGCCCAGTGTAGGTGACAAACTTTAGTGGTACATACATTGCCTCATAATCAGCAAAACTCCTCTTAACCCACATCATGGATTAAAGCGAACACTGCCAGGAGGCCTTCACTCTTCTACCAGGACATCATTTGTTAGGTCCTTTTTCCATGGTTTAGAATAAAAGAGGCAATAATTAGCAATGTCTCCCTCATAATAGGCTCTACAGCAAATTCTACTTTAAAGGCTATCATTACACAACAGACTTTAAATTATCTGTGAAAGTTATGCTAGGCCAGGTGCAGTGGCTCACGCCTGTAATCCCTGCACTTTGGGAGGCTGAGGCAGGCGGATCATGAGGTCAGGAGTTCGAGACCAGCCTGGCCAATATGGCAAAACCCGTCTCTGATAAAAATACAAAAATTACCTGGGCGTGGTGGCTCATACCTGTAATCCCAGCTACTCGGAAGGCTGAGGCAGGAGAATCCCCTGAACCTCGGAGGCGGAGGTTGCAGAGAGCTGAGATTGTGCCACTGCACTCCAGCCTAGGCGACAAGAGCAAAACTCTGTCTCAAAACAAAATAAATAAATAAAATAGAAAAATTAGCCAGGCATGGTGGTGCACGCCTGTAGTCCCAGCTACTCGGAAGGCTGAGGCAGGAGAATCGCTGGAATCTAGGAGGAGGAGGTCGCAGTGAGCCAAGACAAGACTGCGCTACTGCACTCCAGCCTGGGCGACAGAGTGAGACTCCATCTCAAAACAAAACAAACTTGACAATCACCCTAACACATCTAATCTCATTTTTATTGGTGAAGCAGTAGTATTTGTAGTGACCACTAACAGCTCTAAAGCATGCATTTATTTTTTGAGATGCAGTCTCACTCTGTAGCCTAGACTGGAGAGCAGTGGCGTGATCTCCGCTCATTGCAACCTCCTCTCCCAGGTTCAAGCGATTCCCCTGCCTCAGAATCCCCAGTAGCTGGGATTACAGATGTGAGCCACCACGTGCTAATTTTGTATTTTCATTTTTTATTTATTTTTTATTTTGGGATGGAGTCTCGCTCTGTCGCCCAGGATGGAGTGCAGTGGCATGATCTTGGCTCACTGCAACCTCTGCCTCTTGGTTCAAGCGATTCTCCTGCCTCAGCATCCCGAGTAGCTGGGATTATAGGCGCACACCACCACACTGGGCTAATTTTCGTTATTTTTAGTAGAGACAGGGTTTCACTATGTTGGTCAGGCTGGTCTTGAACTCCTGATCTCATCATCCACCAGCCTTGGCCTCCCAGAGTGCTGGGACTACAGGCGTGAGCCACCACGCCCGGCCTAATTTTTGTATTTTTAGCAGAGATGGGGTTTCACCATGTTGGCCAGCTGGTCTCCAACTCCTGACCTCAGGTGATCCACCTGCCTCAGGATTACAGGCATGAGCTACCGTGCCTGGCCAGCTCTATAGCATTTACACACTAACACTGCCCTCTAACACCATCCTCAACAACAGTCAATCCCCTTTCCTCCTTGGAGCATGTTCTTTTCTGTACCATTCATTTGATGCTTAATCACATATTACCCCAAATCTAAAAAATCTCATATTATTGTGCACCAATGTGGTGGGACATGGAGAGGAAAACCCACCATATTGAGAATTTGGAAATAATTGTAGTGCAGGCGGGGCTCAGTGGCTCACGCCTGTAATCCCAGCACTTTGGGAGGCCAAGGCAGGTAGATCACCTGAGGTCAGGAGTCCAAGACCAGCCTGGCCGACATGGTGAAGCCCTGTCTCTACTAAATATACAAAAGTTAGCCAGGTATGGTGCTGCATGCCTGTAATCTCAGCTACTGGGGAGGCTGAGGCAGAATCACTTGAACCTTGGGAGGCAGAGGTTGCAGTGAGCTGAGATTGTGCCACTGCACTCCAGCCTGGGTGACAGAGTGAGACTCCATCTAAAAAAAAAAAAACAACAACAAAAAAACAAAAAAAGCATTGTCGTGCAGTCTGTCACTGACTTGCTATGTGACTTCAACAAACACATTTTACCTTTTAATTTTTTTTTTTAAGACAGGGTTTAGCTCTGTCACCCAGGCTGGAGTACTTGACCTCCCAGGCTCAAACAATCCTCCTACCTCAGCTCCCCAATACTCTGTAGACCTAATTTATTTATTTTTTGTAAAGATGAGGTCTTTGTTGCCCACGCTGGTCTCAAACTCCTGGGCTCAAGCAATCCTCCCACCTCAGCCTCTCAAAGTGCTGGGATTACAGGGTGTCAGCCATCATGCCCAGCCACACCTATTTTCTTTAACTGTAAAATGAAGGTTCTGAAACTAAAATCACTAAGGATTCTTCCCAGCCATGGAGTCCTTATATTAATATAAGAATATAATACTTCAGTTTTTAGGATCCCCCCTAAGTGCACTTAAACAATATATGTTATGCCAGTTAATTATCTCAATCTTTGTGTGAATGTTAACTCAAATCTTCTCTCCGGGAAGTCTTCTTGGACTGTCTAATGGGTGTCCAGTCTGGATTAGGTGTGGTCTCTGTCTCTCTACAAGTATTGAGGACTGGTCTTTAATATACTGTTATGCAATATTTATCTGTTTATTTAATATTTACTCTTCTCCAGTAAATTTAAGTTCCCTGAAGTATTTATAAGTTATATAAGTTACAACTCTTAAATAGTACTTAGCATAGGTATTTAAGGAAATGAATGTTCAAGGCCATTGCTGAGTGGGGAAAAAAAAAAAGGAAATGGATGATGTTCCAGTATTAAAAATGTCTGCAGGCTGGGCGTGGTGGCTCACACCTGTAACTCCAGCACTTTAGGAGGCTGAAGCGAGAGGACAGTTTGAGGACAAGAGTTCCAGACCAGCCTGAGCAACATAGGGAGACCCCTGTCTCTAGAAAAAATTAAAAAATTAGCCTAGTGTGGTGGCATGCACCACGATCATGCCATTGCACTCCAGCCTGAGTGACAGAGTAAGACCCTGTCTCAAAAAATAAAATAAAAATAAAAACTTCTCCAGTAAAAGTAGCCTTTTTCAGAAAGCAATCATTACAAGTGGATCACTAAGGAATTTGAAGTTTGCATTAATATTAACTTTTAAAGCCAAATGTCTAGAATAAAAGTAGACAAGACACACTTTACATAAAATTTATAACATTTATTTAGGCAAAAAAAATCCCAAAACAAAAATCTGTACACACAACATTAATACTTAAGTGATGTCCTGATTTAAAATATAGCATGATTCATGTACAGAATACTCCCATTCATCTGGCCATAGTGAGAACAGTGCCTTCAGTCCAGATAATTGAGAGTCTTTGAAACATACACACTTCCCAATGAATTTTTTATATCCTTAGAAAGGAGTTAAACTGTTCTATCAGAATTCAAACAAAAGATAACTTTTCTCACACTCATAAGTCAGTGAGAATTTGACAGTGGGAATTCTACAAAAGTCAGGGATTTCTTAATTTTTGTTGTTGCAGATTATCTGACAGTATAAAGTTTTTAAGGAAAAACAATGCTCTTAAGATCCTGCTTTTATTAAAGTGTCTCAGCTTTCATTAGCTAAGTAGCTTCTTCCTTCTAGGCTGCTTAAAATAAGCTTAAAAGGACCCAATTTGAACAGTTTTTCCCAAAATAAGTCCAAAATTAAACACATAATATTAATAAAGCAGATTTATGATTTCCCACAAAATAATTTTGATAAACTTGGATTTTGGAAATATTCTTAATGGCCATTCTGTCTAGCTGTAAAGTTAGGCTGTGCTATCCAAAAGAGCTTTACTTTAGAGTCATGAGAAGCAGCACTGATCTTTGCAAAACTTACCCCAAAAAATGGGGAGAGAGAAAAACAGGAAGAAAAGTCTCTTTCTTAGGCTACCAGTCAGTTAACAAAGTATCTTAGGTTAAGATCTGGAAACCAAAGAATGCATAATTAGGAGTGTACCATATCATGCAAAGTCTATGAAATACTAAATAAGATAAAACAGTTACTCATTTAAAGCACGATGAGCAAATTCTCTTATCATACGGCTATTCTCATCACCGGACGAAGGTTGGTTTTGCATTATTCCTAAAATAAAATAGTTCGTGAGTGAATACTGCAAATTAAAAACTGTCAAAACACAGCAAATGATAAGGACTAAACATCCATTATCCACAAACTCATTTGAAACTACTACCATGGATTTGAGAGGGAAACTAAAAGTTTGCAAACCTCTCTGGGAGCTGTGTCAAAGTTAGTATTCTGAAACCCTAGCAATACAAAGTCCCCTAATAAGTAAAATACAGATAAAAGTGGAAGAGCCTACATCAGCTCAAAGTAACATACTTCCTTTAACTTATGCCTTCAGTTTAATAATACTGTTTATACCACTACAAACATTGTATAATAACGAAATAATGTAAACATACCATTAGAGGGCAGGAGAGGGATGGGTTTCACCATATACAAAGAGTTTAAGTTTGTTTTCCCTGCTACCTCTTTTTAACCTTGGGTGCAGCTGTACATTGTTCTATAGGGGTAATACGTTTAAAAACACTAAGCTAAATCTCTGGTAAATTAACCTAATTTAGCACATAAAATATGTTTTCATTAAACATATGGGATAGGAAGATGGCCCGGTGTTATGTTGATGCATGGCATAATTAAAAACACAGCTAAGACCAGGCACTGTGGCTCATGCCTGTGATTCCAGCACTTTGGGAAGCTGAGGTGGGAAAGTCACTTGAGGCCAGGAGTTCGAGACCAGCCTGGGCAACACAGTGAGACACCATCTCTCTCTCTCGCTTTTTTTTTTTTTTTTTTTTAACATAGCCAAATAAGATGACTGGGGAGAAAACAGATTAACACAAAAGGTCCCACCTGTAAGGGCAACTTCCTAAAGCTAGATATATAGAACCGATGGTTTTAAACATAAAACTTGATTATGTAGAAGTTTGCAAATGAAATATATCATGAAAGCAAATTCCCATGCAGCTTTATTCACCTCAACCATGTGTAATCTACTTAAGGTGACTAGTGCCACTATAAGGCATTACTGTCCCGGGGTGACAAGAAGCAATATTTATACTCAATTCCTGAAACTGGGGGTCTGATATGCTTTTTAAAAATCCTAAACTAACTAAGATCAGTAGCCACGGAGTCATCGGCTTGAGGGTAAACTAATCCCTTATACCACTTGATTTATTTTATTAATTAGTTAATAATGCAGTTAATTTTCAACTGCAAAAAGAAAAAATTATTTTGCGGAGTAGAAAGACCACAGCAATAATTACTCGATGCAAAAAATAAGACGCCTTAATTGTATTTGCTCAAATCTGTTGTCTTACTCAATGATACCAATATGTATCATTATAATCTATTTTTTAAAAATTTTCCTCATTATGCCCTAGAACATCATTATACTCTAAAAAGTCAAATTCCATTTCCTTTAGATTTCCTTAATGTTGCTTGTGGACTGATGTAGTGATATTTTACGTTGGAGCCCACCAATGATTTGAACAATGAGTGGTTCAACCCTAGTCTAAATTGTGCTTGAAACAGCACCTCTAGCCACTGAGAGATAACACTCAAAGGCACCAATAACAGTTACATTCTAGTCTACAGGTGCAAAAGGGAGGCCTTGTAGATTCTAACTATAGATACTGGCCACTTATGCCTCATAATTCCAATATATACATCCACTGTGTTTTAGCCAGATTCAGGACCTTACACACAATTCTGTGCCTTAATTCTATACGCAATTTTAGGAACCATCCCAACTGCGAAGGCACTCAAATTTTTATATATTTGGGATGTAATAAATTATTATGCTTTTTTTTTTTTTTTTTTTTGAGACAGAGTCTTACTCTGTCACCCAGGCTGGAGTGCAGTGGCATGATATTGGCTCACCACAACCTCCACCTCCCAGGTTCAAGCGATTCTCCTGCCTCAGCCTCCTGAGTAGCTGGGATTACAGGCGCCCGCCACCACACCCAGCTAATTTTTGTATATTTAGTAGAGACAGGGTTTCACCATTTGGGCCAGGCTGGTCTTGAACTCCTGACCTTGTGATCCACCCACCTCGGCCTCCCAAAGTGCTGGGATTACAGGCGTGAGCCACCGCGCCCGGCCTATTATGCTTTTAAGACTCAGAAGTATCTGGCCACTACTGATGTTTACAAAGTAGGAAATTTAGCCTGTAGTTCCAGCTACTCCAGAGGCTGAGGGGGTAGGATCACATAAGCCCAAGAGGCTGCAGTGAGGTATGATTGTGCCACTGCACTCCAGCTTGGGCGACAGAGTGAAACTCTGTCTCTACAAAAAGAAAAAAAGTAGGAAATTTAATTTTTTTTTTTCCCCAGAGTCTCACACTCCGTTGTCCAGGCTGGAGTGCAGTGGCACGATCTTAGCTCACTGCAACCTCCACTTCCTGGGTTCAAATGATTCTCGTGCCTCAGCCTCCCGAGTAGCTGGGACTATAGGCGCGCAAAAAGCCACCATGCCCAGCTAGTTTTTGTATTTTTAGTAGAGACGGGGTTTCACCACGTTGGCCAGGCTGGTCTCGAACTCCTGATCTCAAGTGATCTGCCCGCCTCGGCCTCCCAAAATGCTGGGATTACAGGCAAGAGCCACTACGCCCACCCTTGCTTTTAAATATTTTGGATGCTTCATCTATTAAGAAGTTATTCTGAGTAAAGAAGGGATTTACTGTTTTCTGTACACTTTTAGCAATTTCTGAAAATAATTTCTAAAGACAAAAACCTAGCATTAGCCTGTAAAGAAATATGCACTTTTGTCTTATAAAACAGCAACTTGAAGCCAAACTTCTTAAATAGGCTTTCCCTTAACTACACTAGATAAAAGACCTGGAAACGGTCAACATATCTAGCAATTTCCAAACTACCACAGGCCATCTCGTTTTCTGAACTTTGTCTTAGACATTAACATTCAGAAAAGGAAAAAAAAACTTTTAAAAGAATTCTCTATTTTGTCTGAAATAAACTTAGTCTGTGAAAATTTATCTTACGCCTATAAAAATTCCTTAAGCCAATTAAGTCAGCATTAACCCAGCATTTAATATGGTTTTCCGTGATTCTAAATATCTATTTAGATATTTGAGTCAGTGTCTCGCTCTGTTTCCCAGGTGCCACCACACCCAGCTAATTAAAAAAAAAAAAATTTTTTTTTTGGTAGAGATTGAGTCTCACTATGTTACCCAGGCTAGTCTTGAACTTCTGGGCTCAAGCAATCGTCCTGCTTCAGCTTCCCAAAGTGCTGGGATTACAAGCATGAGCCACTGCATCCAGACCTAAATGCCTACTTTCTTTTAACTCAGTTTTCATTCACATGAAGGAACTCCAAAAAAATTCAAGTCTGATTATTGTGATAATGGTATAAAATGTTTGTCAAAAAATGTCATCAGTGAACTAACAAACCAGCTCCTTTCTAAATTAAAATGCTTCTGAATAATCACTATAATTTTAATATTCCATTTTAAATCTCTATTGAAAACACTGGCCATCTATGAAAAAAATGTAGTTATCTGGGATTGTAGATTGACCTTATTCACAAAATAAAATTTTAAATGAAAATTAAGTTTCTTGGTGACTTGCTATCTCTCAAGTGCTATTACTGATATAAGTGATTCTTTACTATACTGTATCAGATACCTTAAGGAAAGGTAATTGTCTAAAAAATAATCTGTCAAAAATATGTGCTGTTATGCACTGCGAGTAGAATCATTACATTTAATCATTTAAAGAGTTTAATTATTTTCTTCCATTTTTGGCAGTGAGATGGGGACACTTTCTCTAACATGAACACATTAAGAAGATTAACACATATTTTGAACAAGAGATTTTAACTTTTTATGGCAAAATTTACTGGTGTCAATTGTATTTTAATTGAGAGGTTAACACCATGTTGTTGTCTCTATTCCACTGAACAAAAATGACTTTGAAATAGAGGAAAAGAATAGCCTGTTTTAACTGGCGATAATTTTTTAAAATCACATTTTCACAACACTACAACATATGGAGATGTAGACAGTTAGTCTTTAACACAGAGTGCTGTAGTATTTTATACTGTGGTGCTTGGGGAAATATTCCTAGTGAATAACCAGCAGTCTGTGCAGGAACCAGCAGTCCACACTTCTAGGTATAAATATGGAGGACAAGCTTCTGCTCACCGCCTCAAGAGAGGTGGGCTCCCGAAGGGTAGCCTGTCTCATTTTAAAACCTATACCATGAAAGCAATTCCCAGTTCCTACACTCTGTTCTCCCTTCATAATTTTTCTTTCTCATATATCTTTCCGCCAGCCATCCAGGCTCCTGCCAGTGATTAGCTTCCACAAGATGATCCACATTTCCCTTCTTTCACACTAAGAAGGACATCTTATAAAAGATACACAGATAGAGAAGAAAGGCATTTTATACAGAAGCAGTATAAAATTTACAACTGAAGCAGTGTCAGAAATCAGGTCAACAGCTTATGTGAAGCTGCAAATTGATTGGAAGGGACTCTGAGATCAGAAAAGTCTGGCCTAAGGGTTCGTGCAAACTTTACCATAAAACTGTAGAATCTCAAGCACAAGTAAGTTCAAACACTGAAAGATGTGGAAAATTTCCTAGAAGGCAATGATAAAGGAAGAGACCCTTCTTGACTCATAAGTTAAAAATCACAAGACAAATTAGAGACTGTTCACATGGGCAGTACTACACATTATCAATCCCAAACTGATTTTATGACTCTTGTCATAGAAACCCCCAAAACATCAGGGAGGGTGAGATATTCCAAATGGACCAATCACAAAAAGGATTCCTGTGATTCAACTATCCAATACTTATGGCTATCAATTTAGTCTGGCTTGGGGCTGTTTTTTACAGGGAGGTGGCCTCCCATGGCGCACAATGTGTTTTTCTAAGCTATCCAGAATGGCCACAGCAATCTGTTGGACATGGGGATCAGTATGTTCATGATCTTTGATGTTGTATAAATGCTGCAATCCTCCTTCTTCAATCAGCATGCTGCAATACCTTGAAGCTGAAAAAGAAAAAAAAACACACACAAAACAGGAGAAATAGCTTTTCTTAAAACACTTGAAAATTATTCCATAAAAAAATGACTTCAGGCCGGGCGCGGTGGCTCACGCCTGTAATCCCAGCACTTTGGGAGGCCGAGGTGGGCGGATCACGAGGTCAGGAGATCGAGACCATCCTGGCTAACACAGTGAAACCCCGTCTCTACTAAAAAATACAAAAAATTAGCCGGGCGTGGTGGCGGGCGCCTGTAGTCCCAGCTACGCGGGAGGCTGAGGCAGGAGAATGGCGTGAACCCGGGAGGCGGAGCTTGCAGTGAGCCGAGATCGCGCCACTGCACTCCAGCCTGGGCGACAGAGCGAGACTCCGTCTCAAAAAAAAAAAAAAAAAAAAAAATGACTTCTAGGAGCCATTTTTTTTAGCTGTTTTGTTATTGATCACTAACATGCTACAGCTTGATAAATAACCTCTATACTGATGTTATGTCTACAGTGCAAGGCCTACACATTCAATCAGTAAATAGCTAGCTTGATTTTTCTAACCTCAAGACATGTACAATCTGTATTAAAAAAATAAAAACAATCATAACTACCTTTGACCCAAAATCACAGGTAAGTGTTGTTACATTTTTATGCATTTCCTATGCTTTTTTTTTTTTTTTTTTTTTAGACAGAGTCTTGCCCTGTTGCCCAGGCCAGAGTACAGTGGCGCAATCTCAACTCACTGCAGCCTCCGCCTCCCGGGTTCAAGCGATTCTTGTGCCTCAGCCTGGAAATACAGGCACATGCCACCACCCCTGGCTAATTTTTTTATTTTTAGTAGAGATGGGGTTTTACCATGTTGCCTAGGCTGGTCTCAAACTCCTGCCCTCAAGCAATCCTCCCGCCTCAGCCTCCCAAAGTACTAGAATTACAGGCATGAGCCATAATGCCAGGCTGCATTTCCTATGCTTTTTAAAAACTTAATGGCACTCATACTGCACATACAATTTTTAAATTTTTGAAATATTTTATTAGACTTTTTTTTTTTTTTAAGACAGTCTCATTCTGTTGCCCAGGCTGGGGTGATCATGGCTCATGCCCAGTGGTGTGATCATGGCTCACTGCAGCTTGCTGTGTTGCCCAGGCTGGAGTCCAATGGCACAATTTTGGCTCACTGCAACCTCTGCCTCCCGGGTTCAAGCAATTCTCCTTCCTCAGTCTCCTGGGTAGCTGGGACTATAGGCACCAGCCACCACACCTGGCTAAATTTTTGTATTTTTGGTAGAGGTGGGGTTTTACCACACTGGCCAGGCCAGTCTCAAACTCCTGACCTTAAGTGATCTGCCTGCCTCAGCCTCCCAAAGTGTTGGGGTTACAGGTGTGAGCCACCACACCCAGCCACATTAAAACATTTTAATACAAATAGAAGTGAATTCCATTTAAATATAAACAAAATAAGCCCGCAAGGTAGGAACCTCAACTATCTGAGTTGGAGACAAAATATTCTAATATTCCCCAAATTACAGTGCATTTTAGAATAAATTATTCAGGGGCTGGGCGCGGTGGCTCACACCTGTAATCCCAGCACTTTGGGAGGCCGAGGCGAGCAGATAACGAGGTCAGGAGATCGAGACCATCCTGGCTAACGTGGTGAAACCCTGTCTCTACTAAAAATACAAAAAAATTAGCCAGGCGTGGTGGCAGGCGCCTATAGTCCCAGCTACTTGGAAGGCTGAGGCAGGAGAATGGCGTGAAGTGGGAGGCGGAGCTTGCAGTGAGCCGAGATCACGCCACTGCACTCCAGCCTGGACGATAGCAAGACTCCGTCTCAAAAAAAATAAATAAAATAAAATAAATTATTCAGGGCTGTCATTCCATAGAGTAAAACCTAAATAACTCTAATACCTAAAAGTAGTGACAAAAATAAATACTCATGTGAAAATGCACTATTATTATTATTTTCTTTTTTTTTTCAGACAGAGTCTCACTCTGTCGCCCAGGCTGAAGTGCAGTGGTGCGATCTCGGCTCACTGTAACCTCCACCTCCCAGTTCAAGTGATTTTCCTGCCTCAGCCTCCCTAGTAGCTGAGAGTACAGATGTGTGCCACAAGCCACAGCTAATTTTTTGTATTTTTATTAGAGATGGGGTTTCACCATGTTAGCCAGGATGGTCTCGATCTCCTGACTTCGTGATCCACCCGCCTTGGCCTCCCAAAGTGCTGGGAATACAGGCATGAGCCACCGCGCCCAGCCGAAAATGCACCATTATTTACTTATTATGTTTTATTTTCTCCTACTGAGCTGTGAAAGGTCCATTCCTTGAGTTATGAGGAAAGGAACCTATAGATTAGAGACTGGAATATGATGGGATCAACTGTTAAGAAATTTGGGAGTCCTCAGAAACTGTGGATACAGTAAAAAGAAAACGACTTTAGGGCAGAGACAGTTTAATGTAGCTAAAGAGGCAGTTTTCGATTTATGAGTGAACAACTCTGCTTCTGAGTAATCTAGTAGGAAGGACTGGATAAGCCTCCAGGTGGGAGTTCAGGTGGGTACAAGGCAGTTTTCTCGGTCACATCCCATTCATTGAATTATTCTTTATCTGACACAGAAGAGCTTTTACTGCATTGCCTTTTTGTGGTATGCAGTGAGTTTTCATCAAATACAAGAGAAGGAGCTGGGCGTGGTGGCTCATGCCTGTAATCCCAGCACTTTGAGAGGCCAAGGCGGGTGAGTTCGGGACCAGCCTGGCCAAAATAGTGAAACCCAGCCTCTACTAAAAATACAAAAATTAGCTGGGCATGGTGGCGTGTTCCTGTAGTCCCAGTTACTCGGGAGGCTGAGGTAGGAGAAATGCTTGAATCTGGGAGGTGTAGGTTGTGGTGAGCTGAGATCGTGTCACTCCAGCCTGGGCAACAGAGTGAGACTCCGTCTCCAAAAAAAAACCCAAGCGAAAATCTCACAAAATGTTACTACTTCTGCTATAAGGATATTAGTAAAAACAACTCTCACATATCCTATATAAGGCCCTTTATAGTATGCCCCCTATTAAGGTCCAATAGAAGAAATTTAATTCATAGTTAACTTCTCGTAAAAAATTCTCTCCCCTCCCCATCTCCCCTGACAAGGATATGGAATGTTTCCCTCTTATATGGAGAACGATGTCGCTTTTTACTTGCAGCAGAGCCACAAAAATCCCTATGCATGGCCTACAAGTCTACATTTGACTATTTTCCCTCTATCCTAGAATTTTTTTTTTTCTTTTTGAGACAGAGTCTCACTCTGTCACCCAGGCCAGAGTGCATGGTGCCATCACAGCTCACTGCAGCCTTGCTTTCTGGGCTCAGATGATGCTGCCACCTCAGCCTCCCAAGTAGCTGGGACTACAGGAGCACACCACAACACCTGGCTAATTTCTTTTACATCTTTTATAGAAACTAGGTTTTGCCATGTTGCCCAGGCTGGTCTCAAACTCCCGGGCTCAAGTGATCCACTCACCTCAACTTCAGAAAATGCTGGGATTATAGGGATGAGCCATTATGCCCGGCCCCTATAATTTTTGAAAAATTATTTTTCCTTACTTCTAATTAAAACTAAAAATAGGCCAGGCACAGTGGCTCACACCTGTAAGCCCAGCACTTTGGGAGGCCGAGGTCGGTGGATCACCTGAAGTCAGGGGTTCAACATCAGCCCAGCCAAACTGGTGAAACCCTGTCTCTACTAAAAATACAAAAATTAGCCAGGTGTGGTGGTGCAGGCCTGTAGTCCCAGCTACGCTGGAGGTTGAGGCAAGAGAATCGCTTGAACCTTGGAGGTGGAGGGTGTGGTGAGCCAAGATCGCACCACTGCACTCCAGCCTGGGTGACAAAGTGAGACTCCATCTCAAAAAAAAAAAAAAAAAAAAAAAAAAAAAAAAAATATATATATATATATATATACACACACACACACACTTTACTATTAAAGTGGTTCTGTGTATTTCTTGTGTCAAATCATTTGTGGAATGAGTTTATATTAATAAATAATTAGGCCACGCTTGATGGCTGACACCTGTAATGCCAGCACTTTGGGAGGAAGAGGCAGGCAGATCGTTCGAGCCTAGGAGTTTGAGACCAGCCTGGCCAACATGATGAAACCCCGTCTCTACAAAAAATACAAAAAAAAGCCAGGCATGGTGACGTGCACTTGTAGTCCTAGCTACAAGCTGAGGCAGGAGGATCATCTGAGCCTGGACGTCAAGGTTGCAGTGAGCTGTTACTATGCCACTGCACTCCAGCTCCAGTGATAGAGAGAGACCCTGTCTCTAAATAAATAAATAAGAGTTGCATCGTAGCTTTCAAAGAATAATATAGAACCTGATTCAAACACTTTGCTTCTTCAGAAACCGTGGGTGCTGGGAGCGACATCTTGAACAACAGAATTTTGGGTGAATGAGAATTGGGCACAGGAATGTACCATAAACAGTGGATCTACTTAAGACCTTTTACTCAACAAATGGACTCACTGTAGTCTCCTAATCTTTAAATTCCTTGATGTGAAAACAGTGTCTCATTCACCACTGTTATTCAGTGCCTAGTTACACCATGCTCATTCTGAAAGAATACCTTAAGTTGGCCAGGCACAGTGGCTTATGCCTGTAATCCCAGCACTTTGGGAGGCTTAGGCGGGCGGATCACCTGAGGTCAGGAGTTTGAGACCAGCCTGGCCAACATGGTGAAACCCCGTCTCTACTAAAAAAAAAAAAAAAAAAAAAAAACAAAAATTAGCCAGGCATGGTGGCAGGTGCCTGATATCTCAGCTACTCGGGAGGCTGAGGCAGGAGAATCGCTTGAACCCAGGAGGCGGAGGTTGCAGTGAGCCGAGATCGCGCCACTGTACTCCAGCCTGGGGAACAAGAGCGAGACTTCGTCTCAAAAAAAAAAAAGAATACCTTAAGTTTATAACCTAAGATAGCCTTACATTTTAAGTCAGTGTTCTTAAAAATCACTTTAATACACAATTTAGAAATATCTTTCCTGGGAAATGAGAATTTCACTTAAAGAAAAAAAACACAGTTCTTTTTTTTTGGTACATACGATTCTTGCTGCAGACATGTTGCATGGCCCAAACTGCCCATAGCTGGACTCCTGGTGTTGTGAAACAGCCAAGTAATGGGAAAAATGGATTAAAGGACCTAAAGGTTCAAAAGAAAAGAATCAAAGTTACATCCCATATTTAGCGTAATTTCCTAAAGCAGTGATTCCTAAACTTTCCATTTTCAAAATTTTATCCTATTATATTTAGACTAATATAAATGAGCTATAGAATATCATTTCTTTGTCTTAACCATTTCAGAGAAGACTGCATTCAGACATGACTCAGTACAGAAGATGGAAGGTGATTAGAACATGGTAGTGAAAGAGAAAAAATTTTTCCAAAAGCACTTTTTAGTCTTAAAGATACACATTTGAAGATAAGTAGACCTTGGTTTGGAAACTAAGAAATAGAGAAATTAGGTGATAACTAACTAGTAGAACACTATGAAAAAGATGTATAATTATCCCTTCTATTTTCTACTGGTCTGAATAAAAATAGGTAGAACATAAGTTGGAGAAATAAAAAAAATGTTGGCAACATCAGCATTTATGAACCAAACAAAAAAAGTAAGTTGAATAAAAATTAAATACTTCAGGTAATTAGTAATTTAATTATCAAGTTATCTAATTACAAACAGTTAGGCATCCAGTATGCACTTTTTAATTTTTGTTATTTATTTATTTATTTAATTTATTTATTTTGAGACGGAGTCTCGCTCTGTCGCCCAGGCTGGAGTGCAGTGGCGCGATCTCAGCTCACTGCAACCTCCGCCTCCTGGGTTCACGGCATTCTCCTGCCTCAGCCTCCCGAGTAGCTGGGACTACAGGCGCCTGCCACCACACCTGGCTAATTTTTTTTGTATTTTTAGTAGAGACGGGGTTTCACTGTGTTAGCCAGGATAGTCTCGATCTCCTGACCTCGTGATCCGCCCGCCTCGGCCTCCCAAAGTGCTGGGATTACAGGCATGAGCCACCACGCCCGGCCTATTTATTTATTTTTATATTTATTTATTTATTTGAGACAGGGTCTCGCTCTGTTGCTCAGGCTGGAGTGCAGTAAGGCGATCTCAACTCATTGCAGCCTCAACCTCCCAGGCTCAAGCGATTCTCCCATCTTAGCCTCCCAAGCAGCTTGGACTACAGGGATGTGCCACCACAACCGGCTAATTTTTTATTTTTTATAGAGACGGGGTCTCACTATGTTGCTCAGACTGGTCTCAAACAGCTGAGCTCAAGTGATCTACCTGCCTTGGCCTTCCGAAGTGGTGGGACTACAGGTGTATGCCATCATGCCCAGGTTTTTTTATTTTTTAGTAGAGATGAGGTCTCACTATGATGCCTAGGCTAGTCTCCAACTCCTGAACTCAAGTGATACTACCACCTCAGTCTCTCAAAGTGTTGGGATTATAGGTGTGAGCCACCATGCCAGGCCCAGTATGCCCTTTAATAAATTATTACAAACTGTTTCCCCAACCAAATCTGGTGTTATTCCTTTTTTGAGAGTCTCATTCTGTCACCCAGGCTGCAGTGCAGTGGCGCCATCTCAGCTCACTGCAACCTCCACCTCCCAAGTTCAAGCGATTCTCATGCCTCAGCCTCCCAATTAGCTGGAATTACAGGTGTGCACCACCATTCCCCACTAACTTTGTTTTTTCAGTAGAGACAGGGGTTTCAACATGTTGGCCAAGCTGGTCTCGAACTCCTGGATTGAAGTGATCCACCCACTTCAGCCTCCCAAAGTGCTGGGATTACAGGCATGAGCCACAATGCCCGGCCCGAATCTGGTGCTACTTCTAATTCCTTCAATGTGTCATTTTATTTTAGACCTTCCTGCATTAATACGATGCTTTTTCTTCCTAAAAATCTCCTGCCTCTCCTTATCTTTCAACACTCAGGTCACAACTCACTTCCTCTGAAAGGTGTGTGTGTGTGTGTGTCTGTGTGTGTGTGTGTGTGTGTGTGTTTACATTTGGAGTCTTGCTCTGTCACTCAGGCTGGAATGCAGTGATGCAATCATAACTCACTGCAGCCTCAAACTCCTGGGCTCAAGTGATCCTCCCAGGACTACAGGTATGTGCTACCCTGCTGGGCTTCACCTTTAATTTCATAACATTCTATGGACATTTGGCATAACGGTATTTTATCTGATCCACATTCACTCTCCCTCACAAGGATATAAAATTCTTGTGTGCAGACACCATGTCTTTGTTCATCTTTGAATTTCAAGAGCATAGAACAAATTCCTAGCACTTGTCTTCAACAAATGTGAAATGAAGGAAACATGAAGAGTGATAGGTGGTAGAAAAAAGTCAAAATACTTTGCTTCTTTTAAAGCCAATACTTTTGGCTGGGTGTGGTGGCTCACGCCTGTAATCCCAGCTTTTAGGGAGGCCCAGGCAGGCAGATCACCTGAGGTCAGGAGTTCAAGACCAGCCTGGCCAACATGGTGAAACCTCGTCTCTACTAAAAATACAAAAATTAGCCGGGCATGGTAGTGGGCGCCTATAATCCCAGCTACTCGGGAGGCTGAGGCAGGGGAATTGCTTGAACCTGGGAGGTGGAGGTTGCAGTGAGCCAAGATCATGCACTGCACTCCAGCCGTGGCGACAGAGTGAAACTCTGTCTCAAAATAAATAAATAAATAAATAACCAATACTGAGATGCCTGAGGGAAAAATTATGCATCTAGTAGGAATGACTCTTAGGAATGATCTCTAGACTAGGTTGCTGGTTTACTATTAATTATGATACTAATTACCTGTATGCTACCATCTCACACTCTGGAGTTGGCCATTTCAAAATAGCTGAATGCTGGAAGACAAAAGACACAGAAGAAAGGATTACAATATTTATTTAGCACTGCATTATTTACTACATTATGAGGCTTTGATAGTTTAACCACTATGAATGTCTTTTGTTGGTATGGAATGACCCTACCAAATCATCCAGCAGAGAATTCCTCTGGCTACGACTCAATGTCCAAGCTTGTTCACCTCTTGATATTAAATGGGCAATAATTCCAGCTGCAAAGTAACTGACTTCCACTTCCACACTGTGTAGGAGACTACTGATGTGGTCTATAAAATCTTTCCACATTAATTCAGAATGTAATTCTTGTACTTCAGCTATATTGTTCTGGAAAAAAAAAGAAAATATAAAAATTAATGTAATATGTATAGTAAATGGTTAAGATAACTGTTTTTAGGCCCTGGATAACAGGCAATTCAGGAAGGTGAAAGAAAAGTATTTCCCTGAGAGAAAGTATTCAAATGAGGGCAGTTTACAGACTGCAATGAAGGTAAGAGTAAGCCAAAGACAAAGTAGCAGTTTTGTTGAAACAGAGATCATAGTTCAGGGTGGTCAAGCAGCAAAACTCTGTAGAACAGAGTGCTGGAAAGGACAAAGCTCCACACTCAGAGACAGAGCACACATGACCTGTACCCCAAAT
The DNA here is from genome assembly GCF_029281585.2 of Gorilla gorilla gorilla. Classification (NCBI taxonomy): domain Eukaryota; kingdom Metazoa; phylum Chordata; class Mammalia; order Primates; family Hominidae; genus Gorilla; species Gorilla gorilla. The sequence goes on from NC_073224.2 coordinate 187,172,529, forward strand.
CTCTGGCTCAGTAATGACAAGGGTGAAACTCCAGGAGGCTAGGGAAAGAACTACCAGAAAGTAGTATATGAATAAATCCCAAAGTCACACAAGGATAGGAGTAGTTCACATTTCCACTAGCCAGACTCAAGAGACCTTATAATAAGCAAAGTATTTGATAGTAGTAGGGCTAAATTATATATGAACCGTAGGGTAAAGTCTGATAAGACGCCACTCTAACAAAACAAATAAATAGGGCTGGGTGTGGTGGCTCATACCTGAGAGGTTGGGAGTTTAAGACAAGCCTGGCCAACATGGAGAAAGCCCGTCTCTACTAAATACACAAAAATTAGCCAGGTGTGGTGGTGCACGCCTGTAATCTCAGCTACTTGGGAGGCTGAGGCACGAGAGTCACTTAAACCCAGGAGGCAGAGGTTACAGTGAGCTGAGATCCCACCACTGCACTCCAGCCTGGGAGACAGAGATGCCATCTCAAAACAAACAAACAAACAAATAAACAAACAAACCAAAAAACAGCCAAGCACAGTGGTTCACGCCTGTAATCCCATCACTTTGGGAGGCTGAGGCAGGCAGATCACCTGAGGTCAGGAGTTCGAGACCAGCCTGGCCAACATGGAGAAACCCCATCTCTACTAAAAAAATAGAAAAATTAGCTGGGCGTGGTGTCATGTGCCTGTAATCCCAGCTACTCGGGAGGCTGAGGCAGGAGAATTGCTTGAACCTGGGAGGTGGAGGCTGCAGTGAGTGGAAATTGTGTCACTGCACTCCAGCCTGGGCAACAGAGCGAGACTCCGTCTCACAAAATAATAATAATAATAATAAAATAAAATAAAATAACACATAAACAAGCTTCAAGAAGAGCAACTTGATCTGCAAGTAACTGCATGCAAGAACAAAGTATAAGACTCTTTAGAGAAAAATAATAAAACCTAGCAATCACCAAGTTACATTTCACAAGGACCGGCATCCAATAAAAAAATTACCAGGCATACAAAGGGGCAGAAAAATATGATTCATAACCAGGAGAAAAATCAATCCACAGAAATGGACTAAAAAATAACAGAGATAATAGAATTAGCAGACAAGGACTTAAAGCAGCTATTATAAATATTATAAATATAATTCAGACATAAACATGAAGGGAGAAAATGAAGATATAAGAAAGACCTAGGCCGGGCGCGGTGGCTCACGCCTGTAATCCCAGCACTTTGGGAGGCCGAGGCGGGTGGATCACGAGGTCAGGAGATCGAGACCATCCTGGCTAACACGGTGAAACCCCGTCTCTACTAAAAATACTAAAAATTAGCCGGGCGTGGTGGCGGGCGCCTGTAGTCCCAGCTACTCGGGAGGCTGAGGCAGGAGAATGGCGTGAACCCAGGAGGCGGAGCTTGCAGTGAGCCGAGATCGCGCCACTGCACTCCAGCCTGGGCGACAGAGCGAGACTCCGCCTCAAAAAAAAAAAAAAGAAAAGAAAGACCTAAATGTAAATTTTTTTTTTTTTTTTTTAGCCAGAGTCTCGCTCTCGCCCAGGCTGGAGTGCAGTGGCACGATCTCGGCTCACTGCAAGCTCCGCCTCCCGGGTTCACACCATTCTCCCGCCTCAGCCTCCCGAGTACCTGGGGCTACAGGCACCCACTACCATGCCTGGCTAATTTTTTTGTATTTTTAGTAGAGACAGGGTTTCACCATGTTAGCCAGGATGGTCTCGATTTCCTGACCTCATGATCCGCCCGCCTTGGCCTCCCAAAGTGCTGGGATTACAGGTGTGAGCCACCGCGCCTGGCCAACCTAAATGTAAATTATAGAAATTAAAAAAAAACAAAAACTAAGTATCTGAAAAGCAAAATATATTGGATGAGATTAACAGCAGATGAGATGCTTCCGGAAAAACAATCAGTGGACTAAACAACAGAGAAAAAGCATCCATGGCAGGGCATGCTGATTTACACCTGTAATCCCAGCACAGGAGGCTGAGGTGGGAGGATCACTTCAGGCCAGGAGTTCAAAACCAACCTGGGCAACATAGGGAGACCCTGTCTCTATTCACACACACACAAAGAAATAGAAACCATCCAAATCAAGGCACAGAAGAAAAAATCAGACTGGGGAAAAAAGCCAATAGTGGAGTTCTGGGACCTGTGGGATAATGTCGAGAAGTCTAACATGCTTATAACTGAAGTCATAGAAGAAGCAGAGATTAGAGAGGGTATGAAAAAAGGTATTTGCAGAAATAATGGCCAAATTTTTGCAAAATGTGATAAAAATTATAAACCCAAAGATTCAACAGAAAAAAATTGACCACTTAGACTTCAATAGCCAACCAAAAATTTATCATTCAAAAAATCAAAGCAAAATAAAAAACTGTTAGGTAAACAACACATGAGTGAGAAGTCATTGATAGCACACCTATAGGATAATAAATGTAAGAAAAGAATAGAATGAGAAATGTGAGTAAATATGAAAGATAAATTTCTCTCTCTCTTTTTTTTTTTTGAGACGGAGCCTTGCTCGGTCGCTCAGGCTGGAGTGCAATGGCAGGATCTCAGCTCACTGCAACTTCCGCCTCCTTGATTCAAGTGATTCTCCTGCCTCAGCCTCTGAGTAGTTGGGATTACAGGCAGCCACCACCATGGCCAGCTAATTTTTGTATTTTTAGTAGAGACAGGGTTTCGCCATGTTGGCCAGGCTGGTCTTGAACTCCTGACCTCAGGTGATCCGCCCGCCTTGGCCTCCTAAAGTGTTGGGATTACAGGTGTGAGCCACCCTGCCCAGCCAATTTCTTGTTTTTAAATTGAGAATTGATGAGCACTCCTGCTTCTGGCCAAGGTGGAGTAAAAACAAGATTTACACATCTGCCTGAAACAACTAAAAAATCCAAATAAATATGGAAAAACAATTCTCAAGATACTGGTCACAAGCAATAAAGGACAGCGACTCTTAGTGTCCTTTACTGGATGGAAAACAAAGTGAGCTATTGCCTTGAAAGTTTCCAGGCTGTAGCACAGGGATACAGACCTGAAGCAGAGCTCAGTAGACTGAATGGAGTAGGAGATGAGGTGAACAGTCCACAGAGATGAAGGTAACTCACAGGACAGAACACCAGGGAGAAGGGAATTTGCACATAAAGTGAGTCCAGCCATCTGTAGAGTCCCACTCTATTCAGCAGAGTAATGATAATAAAATGAACACAAGGAAGATGAGGGCAGGAAAAGAACCATCTAAAGAGTTAGAGAAAAGTGCATAGTGCTCACAGAGGGCCAAGAATAGTGCATGTTCTCACATATTCTCATCACCCAGTATGGAAAAACCTTTCATTCACAAGGCACTGGGTAGAGTCCTCAGGAAGGTCTTGTTTCAGTAGCAGAGAATAATTAGCCATAGCCTGACCACTGCTCTGGAACCTCCTAATAAATCATAAAAAGCAAGTGATCAAAGTGATCAAAATGTTTAAAAGTAAGTTAACTGCATCCCAGAACAAAGTTCAAGAATATTCATAGAAAAACAAAAATATTCAGCAACCAAGAAGGTAAAAATTCACAATGTCTGGCATTCAATCAAAAACTACCAAGCAGAATGGGAGAAAACATTTGCAAGACATATATCTGATAAGGGATTAATATCCAGAATATATAGAGAACTCCTAAAATACAACAACAAAAACACAAACAACCCAATTTAAAAATGGGCAAAGGAATTGAATAGATATTTCTCCGAAGAAGACATACAAATGGCCAATAAACCCATACAAATATACTCAACACCACTTATCATCAGAGAAATGCAAACAAAAACTACAAGATACTATCTCAGACCCATTAGAATGGCTACTATTAAAAAAAATGGAAAATAACAAGCGGTGAGAATGTGGAGAAATTGGAACCCTTGGACACTGTTGGTGGGAATGTAAAACAGTAGAGCTGTTGTGGAAAACAGTACGGTAGTTTCTCAAAATTTAAAAATAGAATTATCACGATACAGTAATTCTATTTCTGGAACTATACCCCACAAAATTCAAAGTAGAGTCTTAAAAGAGAAATTTGTGGCTGGGCGCAGTGGTTCACACCTATAATCCAGCACTTTGGGAGGCAGAGGCAAGCGGATCACCTGAGGGGAGTTTGAGACCAGCCTGACCAACATGGAGAAACCCCGTCTCTACTAAAAATACAAAATTAACCAGGCGGGGTGGTGCATGCCTATAGGGATTATAATCCCAGCTACTCAGGAAGGCTGAGGCAGAAGAATTGCTTGAACCTGGGAGGCGGAGGTTGTGGTGAGACATTTGTACACTCATCTTCATAGAAGCATTATTCACAATAGCAAAACCAAGGAAGCAACCCAAGTGTCCAACAAATGGATGGATAAGGAAAATGTGGTCTATACATACAATGAAATATTATTCAGCCTTAAAAAGGAAGGAAATTCTGACATACACTACAACATGAATGAACCATGAGGACAATATTGTAAGTGAAGTAAGCTAGTTACAAGACAAATACTGTATGATTCCACTTACATGAAGTAGTTAAGGAGTTAAAATCATAGAGACAGAAAATAGAATGGTGGTTACCAGGGGCTGCAGAATGGGGGAATGGAATAGTATTGTTTAATGGTTACAGATGTTCAGTTTTACAAGATGAAAACAGTTACAGAGATGAGTGGTAGTGATGGTTCTACAACATTATAAAAGTATTTAATACCACTGAACAATACACTTAAAAATGGTTAAGATGGTAAATTTTACGTTGTTTACCACAATTTAAAAAATAATAAATTTTTTAAAAAGTAAATTAAAACCTAAGCATGCCAAGTATCAGGAAAACATAATTCATAATGAGGAGAATAATCACTTGAAATTGACCCTGAACTGACACAGATACTAAATAAAACTAGCCGATTAGGATATTAAAAGAGTTATTAAAATTTTATTTCATATATTCAAAAAGTAGTAACATGGAAGATACAAAAAACACCTAAATTGAACTTGTAGAGATGAAAATGACAATGTCTAAGATGAAAAAATCTACTAGATGGCATTGTAGCAGATTAGATATTGCAGATGAAAAAAATATTGAACTGAAGGCATAGCAAGGGAAACTATCCAAACTGAAACACACAGAATACAAAAGAACAAAAACATTAACGAGCATCAGTAACATGTGGGACAATGTCAAGCAGCTTAACGTGCAAATTAGTGTCTCCAAAGGACTCCAATGTGGGGAGAAGGGCTGCAAAATTTATTTTAGGGAAATGGGCAGGTCACAGTGGCTTACTCCTGTAAGCCCAGCACTTTGGGAGGGCAAGGTGGGAGAATCATTTGAGGCCAGGAGTTTGAGACCAGCCTGGACAATACAGCAAAATCCCACCTGTACAAAAAAATTTTAAAAAGAAATAATGGCTAAAAACTTTCCAAACTTGATGAAAACTATAGACCTATATATCTGAGAAGCTCAATAAATCCCAAATATAGGAAACATGAAGTTAATTACATCAAGACACATATAATCAAATATTCAAAATTGTTACTAATCTTAAATCTTTTTTTTCTTTTTTTGAGATGGAGTTTCGCTCTTGTTGCCCAGGCTGGAGTGCAATGGTGTGATCTCGGCTCACTGCAACCTCCGTCTCCTGGGTTCAAGCGATTCTCCTGTCTCAGCCTCCCGAGTAGCTGGGGTTACAGGCACCTGCCACCACACCCAGCTAATTTCTCTTATTTTTAGAAGAGATGGGGTTTCGCCATGTTGGCCAGGCTGGTCTCGAACTCCTGACCTTAGGTGATCCACCCGCCTTGGCCTCCCAAAGTGCTGGGATTCCACACGTGAGCCACCGTGTCCGGCCAACTAATCTTAAATCTTAAAAGTAGCCAGAGGAAAAGAACGTGTACATACGTAAGTACAAAGATAATGATGACACCAGATTTTTCATTAGAAAGAAGTCAGAAAAAAGCTAATCAGTATCTTTAAAGAAATGTCAATTTAGAATTATATACCTGGTAAAAGTATCTTTCAAAAACAAAGGTTAAGCAAAGATGTTTTCAGTCAGACAAAAGCTGAAGAATTCATCATCAGCAGATCCACACTGTAAGAAATGTTAAAGGATGTCTTTTAGGTTGAAGAAAAATGACACCAGGCTATGGTGGTGCACACCTATAATCCCAACACTTTGGGAGGCCAAGGTGGGTGGATCACTTGAGTTCAGGAGTTCAAGACCAGCCTGGGCAACATGGCGAAAACCCATCTCTACAAAAATACAAAAATTTAAAAATTAGTCGGGCATGGTAGTGTGCGCCTATAGTTCCAACTACTCAGGAAGTTGAGGTTGGGGAATTGCTTTAGCCCAGGAGGTCGAGGCTGCAGTGAGCTGAGATCATGCCACTGCACTCCAGCCTGGGTGACAGAGTGAGAACCTGTCTCCAAAAAAAAAAAAAAAAAAAAAAAAGTACTCTCAGCAATTCTGAACTATACATTATTATTAATTTAGGGATTATAGGTGTGAGCCACTGCACCCAGCCAAGAGTAAATTTTAAATGCTCTCACTACAAAAAACAGTAAGTATGTAAGGTCATGGATATGTTAATTAGCTTGATTTAATCATTCCACAGTGATTAAACACACACATCACAACATCACATTGGGCTGGGATGGTGCCTCACGCCTGTAATCCCAGCACTTTGGGAGGCCGAGGCTGGTGGATCACTTGAGGTCAGAAGTTCGTGATCAGCCTGGACAACATGGTGAAACCCAGTCTCTACTTAAAAAAAAAAGGCTGGGCGCGGTGGCTCACGTGAGCCTGTAATCCCAGCACTTTGGGAGGCTGAGGCGGGCAGATCATGAGGTCAGGAGTTTGAGACCACCCTGGCCAACATGGCAAAACTCCATCTCTACTAAAAATACAAAAATTTGCCAGACACAGAGGCAGGCGCCTGTAATCCCAGCTACTGGGGAGGCTGAGGCAGGAGAATCGCTTGAACCCAGGAGGTGGAGGTTGCAGTGAGCTGAGATCACACCACTGCACTCTAGCCTGGGCAACAGAGCAAGACTCTGTCTCAAAAAAAAAAAATTACATTGTACTCCACATACACAATTATTATTTTTTATTATTTAAAAAAATTTAAAAATCACAGGAAATGTAAATAATCCAAATACCCCAAATAAAAAACAGATATTTTCAAACTCGATGAAAAAGCAGGATGCAAGGTATATGCTATCTACAAGAAATACATTTTAAATATAAAGACAAATATAGGTTAAAAGTAAAAGGATAAAACAAGAAATACTATGCTAACACTAGTCAAAAGAAAGTACAAATGGCTATATCAGTATCAAAGCAGACTTCAAAGTAGAGGATATTAGCAGGGGTAAAGAAAGTCATTTGGTAATGGTAAAAGAGTCCATTAAACAGGAGGACATAATTCTAAATGTTTATACATCTAATAATAGAGTTTCAAAATACATGAAGAAAAAGCTGATAGAACTGTAAGGAGAAACATACATCTACAATTACAGTCAGAGATTTCAAAACTCCTTTGTCAATAATTGATAGAACAGGTAGGCAGAAAATTAGAAAGGATGTGGTAGAATTGTACAGTATCAACTGTGACACTGTACAATCTAATTATTAATTAGTGTTAATTAATCAAGCTAGTTAACAATCAGTGACCTGATTGTCATTTATAGAACACTATACCCAATAATAAGACAATACACATTCCTCTCAAGTGTACATGGAATATTTACCAAAATAGACCATATCCTTGGCCATTCACAAGTCTCAATAAATTCAGAAGGACTCAAACCAAACAAAGCATATTCTCCGACCATAAATAATTAAATTAGAATAAATATCTCAAATTAAATTATTGAAAAAATTTAATCACAAGGTAACAGAAAAATATGGAAGGAAACATATAAAGTTATATTAACATTAATAACTTCATGGAGATAAAAATGACGAAAGGTTGGAGACAGAGCCTTAAGGATGTTAAATACAGTTTTGCACTGTTTCGCTAGTTATAACAACATGTATTCCTTTGGAAATTTAAAAAAATATATAGGTTTTTTTTTGAGATGAAGTCTTTTTTGTTTTGTTTTGTTTTGTTTTGTTTTTGTTTTTTGAGACAGAGTTTTGCTCTGTTGCCCAGGCTTGGAGTGCAGTGGCGTCGTGATCTTGGTTCACTGCAGCCTCTGCCTCCCAGGTTCAAGCAATTCTCCTGCCTCAGCTTTCCGAGTAGCTGGGACAGGCATGGGCCACCACGCCTGGCTAATTTTTGTATTTTCAGTGGAAACGGGGTTTCACCATGTTGGCTAGGCTGGTCTTGAACTCCTGACCGCACGTGATCCACCCACCTCAGCCTCCCAAAGTGCTGGGATTACAGGCATGAGCCACTGCACCCGACCCACAAATATTTAAAATAAATTTCACCTTTCCATTTCAGATGACCTGAGCCAACTTCTGTATCAAATAATCATATTAACCCTGAATAAAACAATCAAATGCTGTAATTTATTTAATAATTCCTCTATTACTGGACATTTAGGTTGTTTTCCATTTTCTACCTTATATAATAAAGGCTACAACAACAGATAGGTCTTCCTTAAATGGCAGTCCTCAGCTTTCCTAAAAATCCATCTCCTCACTGCTTGCATGTGGAAAACAAGCTCCAATTTACATTTTTTAACTCACTAATCTATGCCTCCCATAATCTAATTCCTTGAGAGCAGAGGTCTGCTTTTTTGTGCTCACTTGACAGCATATATACTAAAATTGGAACGGTACAGTGAAGATTAGCATGGCCCCTGTGCAGGGATACATGTAAATGTGCAAAGTGTTCCATATTTTTTTTTTTTTTTTTTGAGACAGAGTTTTGCTCTTGTTGCCCAGGCTGGAGTGCAATGGTGCGATCTCGGCTCACAGCAACCCCCGCCTCCCGGGTTCAAGTGATTCTCCTGCCTCAGCCTCTCGAGTAGCTGGGATTACAGACATGCGCCACCATGCCCGGCTAATTTTGTATTTTTAGTAGAAACGAGACTTCTCCATGTTGGTCAGGCTGGTCTCGAACTCCCGACCTCAGGTGATCTGCCCGTCTCAGCCTCCCAAAGTGCTGGGATTACAGGCGTGAGCCACCGCACCTGACCAATATTTTTTTCAAAAATAAAAAATAAAATAAAATGGCTTTTGCCACATAGACACTTTGCCTGTTACAGCAATTAAGCTGATAAAACATTTGATCTTTACCTTTGTCTCAAAATCCTAGAGGGCTTACTTTAATCCATATCCAATATGTTAAGAAATATGTGATTTGTAAGCAGGCTTTTGTTTTTTGTTTTTTTTTTTTTTTGAGAGTCTCACCCTGTTGCCCAGGCTAGAGTGCAATGGTGCAATCTCGGCTCACAGCAACCTCCACCTCCCAGGTTCAGGCGATTCTCATGCCTCAGCCTCCTGAGTAGCTAGGATTATAGGCATGTACCAGCACACCTGGCTAACTTTTGTATTTTTAATAGACATGGGGTTTCACTATGTTGGGCAGGCTGGTCTCAAACTCCTGACCTCAGGTGACCCGCCTGCCTCACCCTCCCAAAGTGCTGGGATTACAGGCATGAGCCACTATGCCCGGCCTTCATAAGCAGTCTTTAAGTAGTAATCATTAACTATCAAACACAGAATCTAAGAACACTTGTAGGTTAATGACTTTTTTTTCTTTAAGAGACTGGGTCTCACTCTGTCACCCAGGCTGGAGTGCAGTAGGATGAGCACAGCTCACTGCAGCCCTCAAACTCCTAGGGTCAAGTGATCCTCCTGCCTGAGCCTCCCCACTAGCTGGGACTACAGGTACACGTCACCATGTTCAGCTAATTTTCTTATTTCACTTTTTGTAGAGATGGGGTTGTGCTTCGTTGCCCAGGCTGGTCTCAAACTCCTAGGCTCAAGCAATTCTCTCACCTCATCCTTCCAAAGTGTTGGGATTACAGGCATGAGTCACTGTGTCCAGCCTGATAACATTTTTTAATGAGATCTGTTTTACCAATTATAAAAGTAAAACACAAGGCCAGGTGTGGTGGCTCATGCCTGTAATCCCAGCACTTTGGGAGGCCAAGGCAGGAAGACTGCTTGAGCCCAGGAATTTGAGACCAGCCTGGACAACATGGCGAGACTGCAAATCTACAAAAATAAATAAACAAATAAGCTGGGCATGGTGGCACATGCCTATAGTCTTAGCTACTCTGGAGGCTAAGGTGAGAAGATTGCTTGAGTCTGGCAGGTCAAGGCTGCAGTGAGCCGTGATTGTGCCACTGCACTGCACAATGGGCAACAGAGTGACAGACTCTGTCTCAAAAATAAATTTAAAAAAGTAAAATGTGAAACTTTGTACAATACCAAAAAATATAAAGAAGCATATGCGTATTATATTTTTCCTTTTAATGTGGCAAAAATCTTTATATATAAACATATATATACACACACACACATATATGTGTTGTGGTTTTTTTTTTCTTTTGAGATGGAGTTTCGCTCTTATTGTCCAGGCTGGAGTGCAATGGCGTGGTCTCAGCTCACTGCAACCTCCGCCTCCCAGGTTCAAGCAATTCTCCTGCCTCAGCCTCCCAAGTAGATGGGATTACAGGCACCTGCCACCACGCCTGGCTAATTTTTGTATTTTCAGTAGAGATGGGGTTTCACCATGTTGGCCAGGCTGTTCATGAACTCCTGACCTCAGGTTATTTGCCCACCTAGGCCTCTCAAAGTATTGGGATTACAGGCGTGAGCCACCGCACTGGGCCAATATATATATATATATACACAGTGGCAAAAATAAAAAAATAAAAAATAAAAAAAAAAATAAAGTTGTAGGGTTTTTTTTGAGATGGAGTCTTGCTCTGTTGCCCAGGCTGGAGTGCAGTGGTGTGATCTTGGCTCACTGCAACCTCCACCTCCTGGGTTCAAGCAATTCTCCTGCCTCAGCCTCCGGAGTAACTAGGACTACAGGCACGTGCCACCGCACCCAGCTAATTTTTTGTATTTTTAGTAGAGACAGGGTTTCACTGTGTTAGCCAGGATGGTCGTGATCTCCTGACCTCGTGATATATTTTTATAGTCTTTTTAAATTTAATAATATTTATTTTCCAATGTCATTGTTACAAGTATCATAGCAGCAACTTTCTTTCTTTCTCTCTCTCTTTCTTTTTTTGTTCATTCGCCTAGAAATTGTCAAAAATTGCCACTGCTGACTGGGCAGCTCATGCCTATAATCCCAGCACTTTGGGAGGCCGAGGTAGGAGGATTGCTTGAGCTCAGGAGTTTGAGACCATCCTGGGCAACATGGCAAAACCCCATCTCTACAAAAAATACAAAAATTAGCTGGGCATTGTGGTGCACACCTATAGTCCCACCTACTAGGGAGACTGAGTTGGGGGAATTGCTTGAGCTCAGCAGGAGGTCAAGGCTGCAGTGAGCTGTGATCACACCACTGCACTCCAGCCTGGGCAACAAAGTGAGACCCTGTCTCAAAAAAAAAAAAAAAAAAAAAGAGAGAAAGAAAGAAATTGCTATTGCAGACCATATTTCAAGTCATCATGGCGAGGTATTGGGAATAGTTCTCAATTAGCAATGATCGTGCCTTAGATAAGGGGCTATGATACTGCCACTGCAGAGCTGCAACTTTCAATGTGTTACTTCAGACAGAAAATAAATACAGCTTGGAACTTAGCAGGAAGTGCTTATATCTTACCAAAAGTCCTAGAACTTTCTGCTGAATGGATGACTCAGTTGGGAAAGACTGTAAAAAGAAAAAGAAACCTATAATTACCTAAAGAACCAAATATAAAATAAATGCTAAAGTAAATAAATTAATAAATATCAAAACTGTAAGCTAAATTCCCATTCTAACCTCTAGAACCCTCATGAAGAGTTCTAACCCTTGGTTTTCAATAAAGTGTCTACAAGTGGTTGGCGATTCATCTGTGAGGTTCCAAAGTGCACTCAAAGTAAATTTCAATGTAGTGTCCACTGAATTTTGATTGGTTTTCTGCTTCACTATTTGAAGAAGTTGCTGAAAAAAAAAAACAACAGAAATAAGTTTTCATTTTTGAACTGTTATTACAATTTATGGTGATTAATAACCCCAAGTCCATGAGGATTAGTCTCATGGCTTAAAGCATTTCCTGTAAAGGTACTTACAACAAACAGCCCCTTGGACTGAACTTTTCTTCAAGAAAAATGTATAAGATTTTCATAAATACTTCTATATTATTCTGATCATACCTATAATGTAATCACCCATAAATAACATAGGCAAAATGATTAAAACTTCGGTTAACTATCTTACTCATTCAGTCACAGCATATACTTATTTTAGATTCTAGAATTAAAAAGGCAAAGGAAGAGAAGGGCAAATGAAGCTAACATTTATTAAGGATTAGCAAATTATATTCTATATCGTAGTACTGTTATTCCCATTTTTTAGGAGAGAAAATTGAGTCTGAGAAATATTAACTAATTTCTTCGTAGTCAATTTAGTCAGAGAAAGTAAGAATAGGAAGACCTAATCTATCCAACTCCAAGTTTTCCTTAAGAAGAAAAAGAAAGGAAAAACTACATACAATAAAAGAATTAAAGTCTATGTTGACTATAAATAAGATAATAGCCCCTCCCTCCTCAGCCTTCCCTGAGAGCAGATGCTGCAGTACCTCTGTCTTCCTTTTTCTTATTTTTCCCCCTTTCCCCTTCCCTTTTTATTTCCTTTTCCCCTTCCTCCCTTTCAAAAAAACAAGAAGATAATAGCTTTGAAATTCCAGGTGTAAATTAGTTCTATCATAGCTTTACCCTAAAAAATTTATGTTTGAAAAGTAAGTGGTTTTAAAACTACATAAGGCATCCATAATTCAATTTTTAGATTATACTTTTGGAGGTAAAAAAGGAAGCTCTGTTAAAACAGATATAAGAAAACATTAATGAACATAATACTAGTGGCTATACACAATTCAGGAAAAAAAACTGAAGAAACATAAACATGTAGGTATAGTTAGGTATCACTACTATTACTAATTCCTTTTTTTTAATTTTTTTGGGACAGAGTCTTGCTGTTTTGCCCAGGCTGGAGTGAAGTGGCGCAATCTCAGCTCACTGCGACCTCCACCCCCCCGGGGTTCAAGTGATTCTCTGTCTCAGCCTCCCAAGTAGCTGGGATTACAGGCGCATGCCACCACATCTGGCTAATTTTTGTATTTTTAGTAGAGATAGCGTTTCACCATGTTGGCCACACTGGTCTCGAACTCCTGATCTCAGGTAATCCACCCACCCCGGCCTCCCAAAGTGCTAGGATTACAGGCATGAGCCACTGTGCCCAGGCTACTAATTCCTTCTTTAAGCTCGATTTCCTCCCAAAGCATATGAGTAGATTTCCTAAAAAATCTTTGAAGATACCAAAATTACTGAGAGACATATATAGCAATAAGAGGTCATTTTTTAAAACTGTCACCCCTGAAAATAGTAAAATAAACAAAATAAGCATCTTTTTCTACTTATCTAATGTATATTATATTCAGTGTTACGTACTTAGCATATACTACCTCAGTTAATCATTTTTCTTTTTTTTTTTTGACATGGAATCTCACTCTATCACTCAGGCTGGAGTGCAGTGACACAATTATAGTTCACTGTAGACTCGAACTCCCAAGCTCAAGCGATCCTCTTGCTTCAACCTCCTGAGTAGCTGAGACTACAGGTGCATGTCACCAAGCCCAGCTAATTTTTTTTTTTTTTATTAGAGCCAGAATCTTGCTATGTTGACCATGCTGGTCTCAAACTCCTGGCTTTAAGTGATCCTCCCACCTCAGCCTCCCAAAGTTCTGGGATTACAAGCATGAGCTTTTCTTTTCATTTAATCTTCATAATAACTGTATTAAGTACTTTTTATCACCCCAAAGAAAATTGTGATTTGCCCAAAATACATGGCTAGTAAGAGACATAACTGAAAATAAATCCAGATATGTCAACTCCAGAATTCCTACCCTTTTCATTATTCCCGAATAGCCTTCTCTCTCTTTATAACATTATTTTTTTCCTTTTTCTTTTTTTTTTTGAGACGGAGTCTCACTCTCTTGCCCAGGCTGGAGTGCAATGGCCCAGTCTTGGCTCACTGCAACCTCCACCTTCCCAATTCAAGCGATTCTCCTGCCTTAGCCTCTTGAGTGGCTGGGATTACAGATGCGTACCACCACACCTGGCTAATTTTTGTATTTTTAAGTAGAGATGGGGTTTCACCATGTTCGACACCATGAGGCTGGTGTCGAACTCCTGACCTCGTGATCTGCCCACCTCAACCTCCCAAATTACAGGCGTGGGCCACTGTGCCCAGCTATTTTTTTCTTTCTTTCTTTTTTTTTTTTTTGAGACGGAGTCTCGCTCTGTCGACCAGGCTGGAGTGCAGTGGCATTATCTCGGCTCATTGGAAGCTCCACCTCCTGGGTTCACATCATTCTCCTGCCTCAGCCTCCCGAGTAGCTGGGACTACAGGCGCCCACCACCACACCCGGCTAATTTTTTGTATTTTTAGTAGAGACGGGGTTTCACTGCGTTAGCCAGGATGGTCTCGATCTCCTGACCTTGTGATTCACCCACCTCAGCCTCCCAGATCGCTGGCATTACAGGTGTGACCCACCATGCCCGGCGTATTTTTTTCGTTCTTATCTCTATTATTATAGTTTTTAGATTTTGTTACAACCATATCTACATAGCTATTTTTTTTCTATTGCACTGTTATGGGTAGAATTTATAGATACAACTCAGTGTGAATTATAATTACATAATTATAATTCAGTGTAAATTCCCTAACATCTAGTAAGGTAGCAAGTATCATTCATTTGATATCATGGGTACTTTATACATATTTATCAAATGAATGGTTTACTTTCTCATTACATACATAATTTATGTCATGGAAAAAGGGAGTCTCTTATTTGACTTTTCCATGTAGTATTACTATTCAAACACCTCATGCCAGGATTTTAACAGGCATGTTTAAATATACTTTTTGCCTCTAAGTCTTCCCTAAGACATTGTTTATATCTACTCCCTTTAAAGCTTTTTAAAGTTTTCGTGGTTTACTAGTCTTATTTCCTCAACTGATTGTAACCAAGCAAAATCGTGTATCTGCTTTCCCAAAGCATACAGCACAACCTTACGCCTGTAACAGAGTCTCTACATTTTCTATATAAATAACAAAAATCACAGTTTTAGAATTAGATAGGTGTTTTGTATTTTTGGAGACAGGGTCTTGTTCTGTCACCCAGGCTGGAGTGCAGTGGCGCCATCACGGCTAACTGCAACTTTGACCACTTGGGCTTAAGCAATTCTTCCACCTCAGCCTCTTGCGTAGCTGGGACCACAGACATGTGCTACCATGGCTGGCTAATTTTTAAGTTATTTGTATAGATGGGGTCTCATATTGCCCAGGCTGGTCTTGAACTCCTGGGCTCAAGCAACCCTCCTGCCTTGGCCTCCCAAAATGCTGGGATTACCGGCATAACCACTGTGCTTGGCCTTAGATAGGATCTTAATACTTATGTAGACCCCAATGGTTCAAGTAATTTTCCCAAATTCACAAAGTGAGTTTACAAGCTAGATCCTAGGTCATCTGACTCCTAGGTCAGGGCTTTTTCCATTTCTGTTAAGGAGTAAAGCTGCATATATGAAAAGAAAGAAATTCACTTCTTTACAAGTAACCAAAAAAAAATTTTTTGTTGTTTGTTTTGAGAAAGGGTCTCACTCCATCACCCAGGCTGGAGTGCAGTGACATAATCACGGCTCACTGCAGCCTTGACCTCCTGGGCTCAAGTGATCCTCCCACCTCAGCCTCTTGAGTACTTGGAACCACGGGCATGTGCCACAATGTCCAACTTTTTTTTTTTTTGGTAGAGAAGGGGTCCCATTAGATTGCCCAGACTGTTCTTGAACTCCTGGCCTCAAGTGATCCCCTCCTGCCTTGGCCTCCCAAAGTGCTGGGATTACAGGTGTGGGTCACCACATGCCTAGCCACAAAAAATTTTTATTAAAATATAAAATGTTGGCCGGGCACGGTGGCTCAAGCCTGTAATCCCAGCACTTTGGGAGGCTGAGGCGGGCGGATCACAAGGTCAGGAGATCGAGACCATCCTGGCTAACATGGTGAAACCCCGTCTCTACTAAAAATACAAAAAAATTAGCCGGGCATGGTGGCGGGCGCCTGTAGTCCCAGCTACTCAGGAGGCTGAGGCAGGAGAATGGCGTGAACCCAGGAAGCGGAGCTTTCAGTGAGCCGAGATCGTACCACTGCACTCCCAGCCTGGGCAACAGTGCGAGACTCTGTCTAAAAAATATATATATATATTTTTTATATATTATATATATATTATATATATTTATATATTATATATATTTATATATAATATATATTATATATTTATATATTATATATTTTTATATATTATATATATTTATATAATATATATTTATATATTATATTATATATATTTATATATTATATATAATATATATTATATTATATATATTTATATATTATATATAATATATATTATGCATTATATATAATATATATTATTATGTATTACATATAATATATATTATAAATATATATTACATATATTATTATGTATTACATATAATATATAATTATAAATATATATTATATATATTATATGTATATTTATATTATATTTTATATATAATATAAATATATATTTATATATAAGTATATATTATATATAAATTTATATATATTATATCTATTTATATATAATATAAAAATAATTTATATATAATATATAAATAATATATAATATATAAATAATTATATAAATATATATAATTATATATATTATAATTATATATATATAAAATGTCAGAAAATATACAATACTGCCTGAAAACAATAAACATGACTATCTAGTGGCCTGAATGGAGGAGATTATAGACTTACCCTGACAATGAAGAGCTCAGTACCAAGCTGTGCAGTTTGTTCTGTAGAAAGCTGCAAGCAAGTAAAAAACAAATTCAATGTCCAAGAACTCATTAATGTGAGTTTAATATCATTCACTGTACCTCACTCCAAAGGTGAGACTAAAATCTCTGATCAACTTGGAATTCTGCTGCGTATCTGTTTTTGGGAGGCCTGCCTCGGCCTCCCAAAGTGCTGGGATTACGGGTGTGAATCACTGTGCCCAGCCAAATTCTGCAATATCGAATGTAGCTTGAATAAGCAGGCTGGCAGAGAGATTTACTAATGTTTCTGGCACACAGATTTTGGGGGGAAACAGTAAATGTAGTGAGAAACAGCTGCCTACAGAAAATTATTCAGCAAGAGTTCAGGTACCTTGGCAGCCAGGATGGAAATGATAGCAACTGCCATCCTTTGCATGTTTTGATCCTCATGGTTGCAGAGCCACTGCATGACAAGCTTGGCTGCTTCAAACCTGAAAACACAAAAAGGGTTTCATGAATTAATCGTGGAGGCCCAGGCACAATTTCAGAGTTCCAGCTAGGAACTGATGCTACAACTTAAATATGTGAAAAGGCAAGGGAAAATTCCTCTTAACTGGTAGAGAGTAACAATTACACTTAGTGTTTTAGAGATGATGCCATAATATTAATTCTGACAACATTTTGTAAAGAAAGAAGAGTTTGGAAAATATGATTCCAACTATTTGGCATTTCATCTTCTAGAATTATAACATATTTCTATTCTGTATTTCTAAATTATAGTGATTTCCATATTATAGTTGTAATTTAAGTATTTTTTGGGTTCCTCATAGCCCCTAACACAACAGAAACATTCATTCATTCATTCACAAACATATATTAAACTCTTGCTTTGTGCCAGATATTGTTCTTAGTGCTGGAGATAGAATAGTGAACAAAACAGAAAAATGTCCCTACTTTCATAGAGCTTACACTCTAGTGAGGAAGACAGGTAATAAATCAGATAAATACGTAAAATATATAGTATGATTAGGTACTGACCATATGCTACGGAAAAAAATAAATAAAGCAGGAAAAGAGGATATGAAATGTTGAAATTTTATGTAGGGTGGCTACGGAAGGCCTCATTGAAACTTTTGAGGAAGTAAGAAAGAACCATATGGGCATTTAGGGGACAAGCATTCCAGGCAGAGGGGAGGAGAAATACAACAGCCCTGAAGTGGGTATGGGCATAGAAACGTCAACAAATAGCATGGAGGTCAGTGAGGCCAGAGCAGAGAGAACAAGGGAGAGTTCTGAGAGATAAAGCGAGAGGTAACAGAGGCACCAGATCACATAGAGTCTAGTTATTAGTCCATTCTTGCATTGCTATAAATAACTACCTGAGACTGGGTAATTTATAAAGAAAAGAGGTTTAATTGGCTCATGGTTCCACAGGCTGTAAGGAAGCACCACTGGGAAGGCCTCAGGAAACTTGCAATCATGGTGGAAGGCGAGACTGGCACATCCTACATGGGTGAAGTCGATGGAAGGGCAAAGCCGGAGGTGCTACACACTTTTAAACGACCAGATCTCGGGAGAACTGTATCACAAGACAGCACTCGGGGGATGGTGCTAAACCATTAGAAAACACCCCCATGATCCAATCACCTCCCACCAGGCCCCACCTCCAGCACTGGTGATTACAATTTAACATGAGATTTGGGTGGCGTCACAGGGCCAAACCATATCATTAAGGAACTAGCTTTTACTCTGAATGAGAGGGAAAGCCATAGAAGGCTTCTGAGCAGGAATATGACATGAGCAGGACTACTCGATCATCTGTGTTTAGAATAAACTCCAGGAGGGCAAGGACAGAAGCAGGAGAGCAGTTCTGAGGCTACTGCAGTAATTCAGGAGAGAAATCACTTTTAGTCTACTCCAAGTGATAGAAATGGAAGTGAAGAGAAATGGATGAATTCTGGATAAATTTTGAAGATAGAGCTGGATTTGCCAAAGAACTCAATGTGGGATACAAGGAGAAAAATCAAGATGAGGTCAAGGAATACATCTGATTATCTTACCCACAGTTTCATCCTTAAGACTCAGATCAAAATCACTGCCTTTGAGGTGGTTTCTTTGACACATTGATCACTGCCTTCTTAGCTCCTTAGTACTTTAGGTATAGCTGTCAGAGATCCACAGTCATCTGCACACTCACTTGAATCCCCATTTGGCCAGTAAGCTCCTTGAGGGCGGGGACTATATATCCTATTTAGCCCTTTATGCCACGCACGCACTCAATACAGTGATCGAAACATAAATAATGTTTAATATATGTTGACTGAATGATTATTTTCAGGTAGATTACTACTGTACAACTTCTCTTAAATTTACTATTACCTTCTTTCTGTTTCCAAGGCCATTTCTGATTAGGCCCACTACTTGCATTCTTCTACAATATATTCCTAATTGGCTTCCCTGTCTCCACTAGTTTCCAATCAATGTGTGCCTGCACATTAGAAATAAACCTCTGGCCAGGAGCAGTGGCTCACGCCTGTAATCCCAGCACTTTGGGAGGCCCAGGTGGGCGGATCACAAGGTCAAGAGATAGAGACCATCCTGGCAAACATGGTGAAACCTCGTCTCTACTAAAAATAGAAAAAATTAGCTGGGTGTGGTGGTGCGCGCCTGTAGTCTCAGCTACTCGGGAGGCTGAGGCAGGAGAATCACTTGAACCCGGGAAGCAGAGGCTGCAGTGAACCGAGATCATGCCACTGCACTCCAGCCTGGCGACAGAGTGAGACTCCATCTCAAAAAACAAAGAAGAAAGAAGAAAGGAAAGGAAAGGAAAGGAAGGGAAAGGAAGAAAACAAAGAAAACAAAGAAAGGAAAGAAAGGAAAGAAAGGAAGAAAGGAAGAAAGAAGGAAGGAAGGAAGGAAGGAAAGAAAGAAAGAAAGAAAGAAAGAAAGAAAGAAAGAAAGAAAGAAAGAAAGAAAGAAAGAAAGAAAGAAAAAGGAAGAAAGAAAGAAACCTGTCCGAGGACTTAGGTATGATGTCACTCCCATACTCAAAGCATTCTAGGACTTTAGCGTGGGGCCATATCAAGCTTTTTCCTGCCTACCCTATGCTTTCTGCAAAGCAGATTGTTCATTAGTCTTCACACATGCCCACAAGTATGAGGTAACACAGGCTAGTGGTAAAGTGTAGAGATTCTCAAGTCAGTTCTGGGTTTGAATTCTAGTTCTACTTAATGTTAATGATAACAATAAAATAAATTATTTTATCGTGAGGCAATGCAGTCAAGTTTTTAAGAACATCATGCACTTTGGAGTCAGCTTGGATTCCAATATCACCTCCACCACTTATTAACTTTTTGTTTGTTTTTGAGACGGAGTTTCACTCTTGTTGCCCAAGCTGGGGTGCAGTGGCACAATCTTGGCTCCCTCAACCTCTGCCTCCAGGATTCTCCTGCCTCAGCCTCCTAAGTAGCTAGGAGCCGCCACCACACCTGGCTAATTTTTTGTATTTTTAGTAGAGACAGCATTTCACCATGTTGGCCAAGCTGCTCTAGAACTCCTGACCTCAAGTGATCCACTTGTCTTGGCCTCCCAAAGTGCTGGGATTACATTCTACATGAGCCACTGCACCTGGCCTAACTTTGGGACTCTGACCAAATTCCTTAACCTCGCTGAACTTCAACATTCTTATCTGTAAAACAGTAACAAAAACTTATTCCAGGCTGGGTGTGCTGGCTCACACCTGTAATCCCAGCACTTTGGGAGACCGAGGCAGGCAGATCACCTGAGGTCAGGAGTTTGAGACCAGCCTGGCCAACATGGTGAAACCCCACCTCTACTAAAAATACAAAATTAGCCTTGCGTAGCGGCGCACATCTGTAGTCACAGCTACTCAGGAGACTGAGGCAGGAGAATTGCTTGAACCTGGGAAGCAGAGGTTGCAGTGAGCCGAGATCTTGCTATTGCACTCTAGCCTGGGCAACAAGAGCGAAACTCTGTCTCAATAAATAAATAAATAAATAAATAAATAAATAAATAAATAAATAAATAAAATAAAAACCTATTCCATAGGGTTGTCATGAGGATTAAATGATATCACATAGAAGCTTAAGACTTAGTACAGAATTTGGCACAAAATAAGTTCTTTATGAAAGTTAATTTTTACTAATATAATTGACTTTCTCTGTGCCTTTATTCATGCAGTTTCAACAACATAAAACAATTCAACCAGCTCTCATCTTCAAAACAACATAGCATGGATGAAAAAATGGAGGCCCTGGAGTCAGACTGAATTTAAATCTAGACTCTGCTACTTACTATCTTATTACCTTGGGCAAGTTACTAATCCTTTCTATGTCTCTATTTCCTCATCTGTAAAATGAAGATCATAAGAGTAATAATTTCACAGGATTGTTCTGAGGACTGAATAAGCTTACATAAAACACTTTAGCACAATGCCTGCCTGGCAGTAGTAAGTGCTTCATACATGTTAGTTTTTATCGTTTTTATCTCAAGTGCCATAACTAACAGGAAATCCTTAATGATCATCAGTCAGACAGAATCTTTCCTTCCTTGTGTGGGGGCACAATGCATTTCATTAACACCTCTTCTATGAAAAATTCTGTCTCATGTAATATTCATTCATTCATTCATCCATCAATCCACTAAATATCCACCCAAGCACTAGAGACAAAGAGATGAATCAGTCATAGCCTCTGACCACAAAGAAGGTCAATTCTAGCAGACTGCATTGGCTAGATGAGAGGAAAGCAAACTACATAGCCTGTGGATCTGGCTGCCTGTTTTGTAAAGTTCTGTTGGAACACAGCCATATCCATTTGCTTACATATTACCTATGGCTGCTTTTGAGGGACAATGGCAGAGTTAAATAGCTGCAACAGAGACTCTATAGCCCATAGGCCTAGAGTATTTATAATCTAGCCCTTTAAGAAAATATTAAGGAGTAGAATATAATCTTTAGGAGAGTGACTAT
The DNA here is from genome assembly GCF_029281585.2 of Gorilla gorilla gorilla. Classification (NCBI taxonomy): domain Eukaryota; kingdom Metazoa; phylum Chordata; class Mammalia; order Primates; family Hominidae; genus Gorilla; species Gorilla gorilla. The sequence continues at coordinate 187,194,490 of NC_073224.2, forward strand.
GTCTTTCCTACCTTAGACTTTGTTACGATGATGAGCACAGAGGTTCAATATTTCCAAAATAAAATTAGCAATCTACATGAGATATACGTAGTTATATTTTTATCCAAATTGTTTATTTCAAATAAAAAATGGAACCCCTCTTTCCTTAGCCATGCCAGATAAGTGTACTCTGTTACTCAAATAAAAGTAAATTACAGTAAAATTGCTGCTTGAAGGCCAGGCGCAGTGGCTCATGCCTGTAATTCCAGCACTTTGGGAGGCCAAGGTGGGTGGATTACCTGAGGTCAGGAGTTCGAGACCAGCCTGGCCAACATGGTGAAACTCCATCTCTACTAAAAATACAAAAATTAGCCGGGTATGATGGCACATGCCTGTAATCCCAGCTATTTGGGAGGCTAAAGCAGGAGAACTGCTTGAACCCAGGTAGTGGAGGTTGCAGTGAGCCGAGATCACACCATTGCACTCCAGCCTGGGCAACAAGAGTGAAATTCCATCTCAAAAAAAATAAAATAAAATAAAAAATTGCTGCTGGAGAAACATACTTTTCATTAAATAATGAAGTATAAGTTTCCTTTTCAAAATGCCATTGTTAAAAAATTATATTTTAAGACTGGGCATGGTGGCTCACGCCTGTAATCCCAGCACTTTGGGAGGCTGAGGCGGGTGGATTACTTGAGGTCAGGAGTTTGAGACCCGCATGGCCAACATGGTGAAACCTTGTCTGTACCAAAAAATACAAAAAATTAGCCCAGCGTGGTGGCACATGCCTGTAATCCCAGCTACTCAGTTAGCTGAGGTAGGAGAATCACTTAAACCCAGGAGGAGGAGGTTGCAGTGAGCTGAGATTGCACCACTGCACTCCAGCCTGGGTGACAGAGTGAGACCCTTTCTCAAAAAAAAGAAAAAGAAAAATTATATCTTAAAATAGTAAAATAAAAAAAAAATTTAAGCTCCAAAATTACATCTTAGAAAACAAAGGACCCCTTTATATTTAATGGAATCTAGTTATATGGCCTCCCTTAACCTCTCCTTAAAAAGTTTCTTCCATAATTCAATACCAAATAATGATAATAATAAGAGACATGTTACAAAAAAAAAAAAAAAAAAAAAAAAGAACACTGGACCTAGAATTAGAAGACCTATGTCTTTTTTTTTTTTTTGAGACAGTCTTGCCCTGTCGCCCAGGCTGGAGTGCAATGGCGCGATCTTGGCTCACTGCAACCGCCGCCTCCTGGGTTCAAACGATTCTCCTGCCTCAGTCTCCCGAGTAGCTGGGATTACAGACACGTGCCACCACACCTGGCTAATTTTTTGTATCTTTAGTAGAGACAGGGTTTCACCAGGCTGGTCTCAAACTCCTGACATGGGGATCCTCCCGCTTTGGCCTCCTAAAGCGCTGGGATTATAGGCATGAGCCACTGTGCCTGGCCAAACCTGCATCTTACTAACCTTGCAGTTATTAGACACAAAGCCATAGTCAAGACAATGAATCTCTATATATGCCTTAGTTTTTTTATCTTTTGAATGGGGATAATAATGTTCATAGCTTACAATATCATGTGGATATCTTGAAAACTATAACCAACATAAATTCCTAAGCAAAGGACTATGAAAACATGGGTCAATTTGCTATCATGAATGTCAAAGCCACTAAATTAAAGAAAGTAGATTTAGCATTCTATAAAATAACCCACAATTCTATCTATTCAATTAATCTTATAAAAGGGATATCCTAAATGGTTAAGAAATGACTCAAGACAGATTTCTAACATTCTGTTTTGCCCCACTTTAAGTTCTAGAGCTATCACTTGCCTGTTAAATGGAACATCTTGAAGGATCCGGTCACTGCAAAGTGAAAGGAGGCAATTCTTCTGTAACTAAAGAATCAAAGGAAGAAAAAAATCCTAAATAAAATATCACTTTGTTGTATTTTAACCATGGTAGCTTCCATAAAAAAAAAAAAAGAAGAAGACTGATGAAACACCAGTTATTTCTTACAATCTTTATCTGCCCCCCTAGTATTGAAAGGCTGAGTTCCAGGAGACCCATACAAGTTTACTTGTACCTTTTTTTTCTTTTCCATTAGATGAGAAATAGGGCAATAAATAGGATAATTACAGATAATCTCCTTCTTTCTGGTGGCCTATGAAGTAACCTTGTCTTCTGTATTTTTTGAGATAGAGAGCATGACAAAAACAGTGGCTGAAAGTTTTACCTGTTGACATAGCATCAAATATAGACGAGCTTGCTTGGAAGACTCTAACATAGAGTACACGGGGGGTAGTGTTCTACACACTGGCCTCTAAAGAGTGACTGACAGACTTGGCTCTATCTTTTAAATAAAGTTTAGACCAGCACAATTAAACAAGAGTAAATAAAAATATGAATAATTAATTGACACAGTCAAGGTGCACCATCATAATAGAAAGGTGATTCAAGTTATTCCTGTGAAGCAAAATAAGAAAATAAGTGTGGGCTTAAAAAAAAGTCACAGTGTATATACTACTAAAATTTTTTTATTTGGACAAATGGCTTTAATATTTTTTAAAGGTTTTTGTGTACGATTGGAAGATTTCTTATCTAAAAAGACTTAATATAGGGAATTCAATCATAGAAGCCAAAGGTCAGTTAATGGGATATATACAGCTAGTCAAGAAATAGAAAAACAGATATAAAATGAACACCCTATTTGCTTCATGGAAGATGCAGAAAGATTACATAATAGAAGAAATGGCAGAGAAAAGGCAAAGTGGTAGTAAATCCCAGGTGAATGATATGGAATGGGTTAGGTACAAGTGTAATTAATTAAGAGGGTTTCTCAGGAAGTTTTATATTCATCACAGATGGTCAAGGTGCTAGGACAGACACTGCTTGAGGATCCATTTAAATCTGAATCATAATCTGGCAGATTGATTAGTGGCATAACTTTCCTCCTTCACCATTTTTCTCCTCCCAAATAAACACGATAATTTGTACAGGATCCATAGAAGTAAGAAAGGCAATAATGCTATTCTAATTACCTCCGCTTAGAAAGCCCATCCCTCCTGTTCCTTTAGCTGGAAAACTCCTAATTTTCCTTCACAATTCAACTCAGGGCAGAGATATTACCTCATTGAGGAAGACTTCTTAGTTTTTGTTTGTTTGTTTGTTTGTTTTTGAGACAGGGTCTCGCTCTGTCACCCAGGCTGGAATGCAGCGGCACAATCATAGCTCACTGCAGCCTCAAACTCCTGGCATTCAAGTAATCCTCCTGCTTCAGCCTCCCAAAGTGCTGGGATTAAAGGCAAGCCACAGTGCACAACCTCTAATTTTCAAATTGTCCTAAGTGCTCCTCCTGGGCTCCCAACAGCACTTGTTTCTCTTAGTACTTGCTACACCATGCTACATTATGTGTTTCTGTATCTGAATGCTTAGAACTTAGCACAGGTGCACATACTCTGAATTCAACAAAGAGCTGCTAAGCTTAACTGAACTAATGGCTAACTTAATAACAGAAGATAAATTTCACTGAATCTATGCCTTACTGCATTTGAAAAGCACCACAGGTAGAAATGGAAAAGAGAAAGACTTTTGCTGTAGTCTTCAATTTCCGCCCAGCTAGAGTTTTGATTTTGGGGGCTACAGTCTGAACTATGCAAGTATTTAGGAATTTTCTTTAAATTTTTTTTTTAAGGAATTCAATGTGGAATCAAACTTTCCTATGCTGGCATTCATCAAATCTGGCCCTAACCTGGATATCACTGGCCTCATCCTACACTGCCCTTCCTACACTCCAGTCACATGCAACCTGCCCTTCCTGGAATGCCTGCACATTCACATATATATTTACAAAATATATGTAGGCATAGGTCCACTGTTTTTCTGCTTTTCTCCATGGGAAATCTTACTCATTTTTTAAGATGTGAGTCAATGTCACTTCCCCTTTGAAATCCTGCCTGGTACCTTTGTCCATACACCAATCCAGCCAGCAGAATTAATCATTCTCAACTTTCTGTAGCACTTAGTTAAAATAGCTAAAAAAATTTCATAATAGTTTACAGTATTTGCATTTCCAACTAACAGGTGAATTCCCAGGGTTGTTTTTTTTTAATTGAGTTGTTTTTAAATGTTTTTACTAAATAAGAAATACAGAAAAATATTTACAAAATATATGTAGGCATAAGGCAGTGCTTCTCAAACTTTAATGTGTATACAAATCACTTGGAGTCTTAATATAGATGATTCTGTAAGTCTGTTATCTTGAGATTCTGCCTTACTAACAAGCTTGCAGGGGTTGCCAACGCAGCTGGTTAGCAGAACACACTTTGAGTAGCAAAAGTGTAAGGAATAATAATACAGTGAATACTACTGCTGTGTAGGTGTACCTACCACTCAGTTTCAGAAAAAGAACCTATTACCAATAGTACTATTAGCAAGCCCCATTTGGCCCCCTCTTTTCCCTCTCATTTCCCCTCAGAGGAACTACTAGCCTAAATTTTGTGTTTAACAGTCCCTTGCTTTTTATCAAAACATGTATTTATATTCCTAAATAATGTGCCATATAATTTTGCAAGTTTCTGAACTGTAAGTAAATTGAATCACATGTATGTACTCTTCTGCATTTTTTAAAATACCCAACTTGTAATTGAGATTGATCAAGGTTGTCATCTGGAATTGTAATTCATTCATCATTCACTGCTTCTAAGTATTCCGATGTGTGACTAAACACAGGCTGATGGACATTTGGTGTTTGGTGTTTCCAATTTGTTATCATTATACACAGTTACACAGTGCTACTGTGAACACTTTTTTTTTTTTTGAGACAGAGTTTTGCTCTTGTTGCCCAAGCTGGAGTTCAATGGTGCGATCTTGGCTCACTGCAACCTCCCCCACCTGGGTTCAAGCGATTCTCCTGCCTCAGCCTCCCGAGTAGCTGGGATTATAAGCATGCGCCACCACGCCCCGGCTAATATTGTATTTTTAGTAGGGATGGGGTTTCTTCATGTTGGTCAGGCTGGTCTCAAACTCCTGACCTCATGTGATATGCCTGCCTTGGCCTCCCAAAGTGCTGGGATTACAGGCGTGAGCCACAACGCCCGGCCTGAACATTCTTTTTTGTTTGTTTGTTTTGAGACAAGGTCTCGCTCTGTTGCACAGGCTGGAGTACAGTGGCTTGATCACAGTTCATGGCAGCCTTGAGTGCCTGGCTCTAACAATTCCTCAACATATGGATTTAAATGCTTTTAGGCATGTACTCTTTAGGCTCCTGAGTAGTTGGGACCACAGATGGTGTGCTACCATGCCAGGCTAATTTTTTTATTATCTGTAGAGATAGGGCCTCACTATGTTGCCCAGGTTGGTCTTGAACTCCTGGGCTCAAGTGATCCTCCTATTTCGGCCTCCCAAAGTGCAGGGATTACAGGCGTGAGCCACCATGCCTGGCCTACTGTGAACATTGTTTTTAAAAATATATAACGACTTTATTGAGATACAGTTCATGTACCATACGATTCACCTACTTAAAGTGTACAATTTGATGGATTTTAGTAGAGTCACAGAGTTGTGCAACCATCACAATTTCATCATCCTAAACATTTCCATCACCCCAGAAGGAAACTCTATACCCATTACAGTGACTTCCCATTTCCCCCACCCCATTTCCTAACCTTATTTATTTTATATGCATCCTTTCTCATTTTTCCCTGATCAACTTTGCCAATGAGTTTTCAATACTATTAAATATGTTCGAAGAACCAATTCTTGGAATTATTGATCCTCTCTAAAATAATGGTATTTTTTTATTTTATTAATTTTTACTTTCATCTTTGTTATTCCTTCCTTCTACTTTCTTTGGGCTTATTCTTTTGTTGTTTCTGTAACATAGGCAGACTTATCTATAGCTCCCTTTTTGTAAGAATGTATCTCTGGGGAGGAAGTCATAGTTTATGCTAGGAGTCTTCTGTCTGACGGGCTTCCAGAGGCCATGAAAATCAAAGCCTAAATTTCATCTAGTTTGGCAACTGCCCTCAACGAGGGAAGCTGGCTTCAATGATCTACTCACCAATGTGGTTTGCCATTTTTACTTGGTTTTGAGCCTCTGAGTATTTTTTACTAACTTGCCAACTCAATGGTCAATTTCAAATGACCTAAAAAAAAATGTTAAGGGCCGGGTGAGGTGGCTGTAATCCAGCATTTTCAGAAGTTAAGGTGGGCGGATCACAAAGACAAGAGATGGAGACTATCCTCGCCAACATGTTGAAACCTTGTCTCTACTAAGAATACAAAAATTAGCTGGATGTGGTGGTGCGCGCCTGTAATCCCAGCTACTTGGGAGGCTGAGGCAGGAGAATCACTTGAACCCGGGAAGTGGAGGTTGCAGTGAGTTGAGATCGCGCCACTGCACTCTGGCCTGGCAACAGAGCAAGACTCTGTTTAAAAAACAAAAAAATTAAGCAACATTTTTAGTATTCATCCTGAGTATAAGACAGGTTACACCTTCTACCATACTGCTAGAAATGGAAAAGACATGTCTTAATCATTTATGTATCCCAGCATTTGATAGTGCCTAGCCCAGAACAGATCCTCTGTGCCCATCTGCTGAAATGATCACAAACTCAAGATCTAGGAGGAAGATGAGTTTTGTATGGCTTGTATTATGTCCCCCAATATATGGATTTAGGTGCTTTTAGGCACGGAATATACTCCTTTGGTGTCCACTTCTCTGTTTTCTTACACTCAGTCATACCACAGCCTCCAAAGGCATTTGAATTTCCAGCCTTGGTCTATTAAACTGAACTGTAGGAGATGAGTAGAAGACACTACAAGGACTATTTGAAAAGGAATTCACATAAGCTTACCTGCTGGTGATTGGGAAAATGTTCCATGGCTTTGAGCAGCAAATGGGTCACATCAGCCAGGAGTCGGACAGGCATTCCTGCAGCAAGATCCTGCTTGGTTAAGTTAAATACACAGGCGCTTGCAGCCAGTTGCACTGGCAAATTCATAGGGTGGTTTCTCATCCCAGTAACCACAAGCTGGAAAAAAAAAATTAGTCCCCTTAATTCACCTTATAAATACAAGCCCTCTTCACAGAGCAGAATTATTTTGTTGGTCTATAGTAATTTCAAAGATGTCATAAGTTTCTTTTTCATCCTCATGTGCAAAGAGCCTAGGATATAGCAGTTACTCACAAATAGTTCCAGTCTACCTCACCAAGGCAGGTATTCAGCTATTCATATCTAGGGGTTTTCTGTAAAGCTAATGAATCTTTTTCACACAGGTCACTCATCTTTGTATTTCCAAGACCTACTTATGGTGCCTGTTATATGGAAGGCAGTGAATAAATTCTCACTGACTTGAATAGAGCACACTCCACTCTCAAATTTCAATCTTCAGTTCCCTGAGAACACTGCTGAGGTTAAAGTGCAATAAAATCCATTCACTTCCCCTGGCCTAGACAACTATTTCTCACTTTTTCCTCTGCCCTCAAACCCCCAACAAATCCTTCCCATTCCTCACTATCAGCTGAAGATCTTGCTTTCAACTACACTAAGAAAACTGCCAGCCTGGGCAACATGGTGAAACCCCATCTGTATAAAACAATACAAAAATTCACTTGGGGCCAGGCATGGTGGCTCATGCCTGTAATCCCAGCACTCTGGGAGGCCAAGGCAAGTGGATCACTTGAGGTCAGGAGTTTGAGACCAGCCTGGCCAACATGGTGAAACCTCGTCTCTACTAAAAATACAAAAATTAGCTGGGTGTGGTGGCAGGTGCCTATAATCTCAGCTACTCGGGAGGCTGAGGCAGAAGAATCGCTTGAACATGGGAGGCAGAGGTTGCAGTGAGCTGAGATAGCACCACTGCACTCCATCCTGGGCAATAGGGTGAGACTCAGTCTCAAATAAAAAAAAAAAAAAGGAATTGCCTAGGCTAGGTGCAGTGGCTCATGCCTGTAATTACAGAACTTTGGGAGCTCAAGGCAGGAGGATAACTTGAGGTCAGGAATTCGAGACTAGCCTGGGCAACACAGCAAGAACCTGCCTCTACAAAAAAATTTTTAAAAATTAGCCTGTGTAACATAGTGTGACCCCGTCTCTACAAAATTAGCCCGGTGTGGTTGCATGGGCCTGTAGTCCTAGCTACTCAGGAGGCTTAGGCAGGAGGATTGCTCAAGCCCTGGAGTTTGAGGTTACAGTGAGCTATGATCATACTACTGCACTTCAGCCTGGGTGACAGAGTGAGGCACTGTCTCAAAAATAAATAAATAAATTTATCTTTAAAAATTTGAAAAATTAGCCAGGTGTGATGGCACACACCTATACTCCCAGCCATTCGAGAGGTTGAGGCAGAAGATTGCTGAGCTCAAGAGTTTGAGGTTGCAGTTGCAGTGAGCTATGATCGTGCACCACTGCACTCCAGCTTGGGCAATACAGCTAGATCTTGTATCTTTAAAAAAATAAAATAAAAGTGGCTCACTCCTATAATCCCAACACTTTGGGAGGCCAAAGCGGGAGAATCACTTGAGCACAGGAATTTGAGACAAGCCTGGGCAACAGAGTGGGTTTCCATCACTACAAAAAAACCAATAATAATAATAACAAATTTTAAAATTCAGCCAGGCATGGTGTTATTAGCTTGTAGTTCCAGCCACTCTGGAGGCTGAGGAAGGGGGATCATTTGAGCCCAGGAGGGAGGTCGAGGCTGCAGTGAGCCATGATCATGCCACTGCACTCCAGCATGGGTGACAGAGTGAGATGCTACCTCAATAAATAAACAAATAAATAAATAAATAGCCTATATTCTTTCATTTATCTCTGAATCATTCTCTGAATGTCTGAATGAATATTTCAGATCAAGACTAGAGATCTAGTCTTCTGTTGCTCAGTTCACAGTAATCAAAACAAAACAAAAAAAGACAATTCATATACCAAGTGCCAACATCCTCTGATATATATAAAAGGAGTGACAGGTGTTGGTGATAATATCCTAAGGACTAAAATGTTACTGGTTCCTACCCAAGCACCTCATTCTCAGAATTTAAGATATGTAGGATGTCAAGTTGTGGCTCTGCCACTGACTTACTATTACTTAACGTCACAGAACCTCAATTTCATAATCTGTAAAACAGAAGATAAAACCCATCTCTTGGAACTGTGCCCACTAAATGAGGTGCCAAATATAAGAGTCCTAAGCTCATTGGTTTTCAAAATTGAACGTGCGTAAGAATTACCTTGGAATTATCTTGGGGGCTTATTAAAATGTAGATTCCTGTGCCTCATCTAGCCCTACTGAATCTAAATTTTTGGGGGTGGGGTTTACAAATATCTTTTTTTTTTCTTTTTTAAGACAAGGTTTCACTCCTGTCACCCAGGTTGGAGTGTGGTAGCATGATCTCAGCATGCTGTAACCTCTGCCTCCCTGGCTCGAGCAATTCTCCCGCCTCAGTGTCCCATGTAGCTGGGACTACAGGTACGTGCCACCACAGCTGGCTAATTTTTGTAATTTTTGTAGAGATGGGGTTTTGCCATGTTGCCCAGGCTGGTCTTGAACTCCTGAGCTCCAGTGATCTGCCTGCCTTGGCTTCCCAAAGTACTGGGATTACAGGTGTGAGCCACAACACCTGGCCACAAATAAGCTTTTTAAATAAGCAACATCCTAGACTTCTAGTGGTTAAAGGACAACTTTGGTTGTTGTTGTTGTTGTTGTTTTGAGAGAGTCTTGCTCTGTTGCTCATGCTGGAGTGCAGTGGCACGATCTCGGCTCACTGTAACCTCGGCCTCCCAGGTTCCTCATGCCTCAGCCTCCTGAGTAGCTGGGATTACTGGCGTGCACCACCACATTTGGCTAATTTTTTGTATTTTTAGTAGAGATGGGGTTTCGCCATATTGGCCAGGCTGGTCTAGAACTCCTGGCCCCAAGTGACCCACCTGCCTCAGCCTCCCAAAGTTATTACAGGTCTGAGCCACTGCATCCTGGCCCAAAGGACCACATTTTGATAAATGTTGCCTGAAGCATTCAATAAAATTAAGAAATCTCCTTTCTTGCCCTTCAAAAGCTGTTTTGGTTAAAATAGCTAGGTGCTGTGATATACACCTGTAGTCCTAGCTACTTGGGAGGCTGAGACAGGATTGCTTGAGCCCAGGAGTTTGAGGCCTGTGAACAGCCACTGCACTCTTGCCTGGGGAACACAGTAAGACCCTATGTCTTAAAAAAAAAAAAAAAAAAAAAACTTAATTGCGGAGTAATGTAAATCAGTTAAGAATGCATAGTAGGTTCTAAACAGCATGGAAAAGTACCTTATGGAATTTCAATATTTGCTTTCTTTGTCTTTACTTCTCTCTTTTTTTGTATTTTTTTAATACTTTTTGTAGGAATGGGGTTTTGCAACCTTGCTCAGGCTGGTCTCGAACTCCTGGGCTCAAGCTACCCATCTGTCTCAGCTCCTGAAGTGCTAGGATTACAGGCATGAACTACCATATTTGGCGCAATATTGTGTTTCTAAAAAATCTATTTGGGAAGCAATATAGGGTTAATATACAATACAGTGTCCTGATTCCAGTCATATACTTTCATTTTCTACAGTAGCTGGTGATAAAATATCATGGTGGTCACTGGTTTTAGGTAGATAAATATGTACTACAAGACATTTATATTGCTTAATGAGATGATTGTAAAACTTCAATAACATTGTACAACTATCTTCTCTCTCATTTATAGCTAATGATTGAAATCACACGTCATCAATCACATTATAAATAATAAAAAAAGACTAAATGCAAATTTTCACCAATTTTCTTCAAAAAATCATCTGCCCAGGGAGATCATTTCAAAAATTTCATATCCAGTTTCTTATTCTTACCTTTAAAATTTCTGGCTTTGTTTTTTCCATCACATGAGTCAGACTAAAAAGATGAAATAGAGCTTCCCGAACAAAGAATGCCCGTTCACTGTAACGCTTCAGTGCTTCTGCAATCTGAGTTTCATTGGCTTCCCCAGACACCTGTGAACATAACCAGATTAGCTTTTAGAATTCTCTCTCTTTCTCTATCTAAATATCATGTGTGGCCAGGCGCGGCGGCTCACACCTGTAATCCCAGTACTTTGGGAGGCCAAGGTGGGTGGATCATGTGAAGTCAGGAGTTCGAGACCACCCTGGCCAACATGGTGAAACTCTATCTCTACTAAAAATAAAAAATTAGCCAAGCATGGTGGTGCATGCCTGTAACTGCAGCTACTCAGGAGGCTGAGGCAGGAGAATCGCTTGAACCCAGGAGGCGGAGGTTACAGTGAGCTGAGATCACGCCACTGCACTCCAGCCTGGGCAACACAGCAAGGCTCTGTCTCTAAATAAATAAATAAATATCATTTGTATACATGGTATCTTGGATAGTTATGTAAAGCTGGGATCAAATAAAAATGACTATACTTTCCAATCTATCCAGATTAGTCATCTTAAACAGGTATATCTGTCTTGAAGAGATGTATATTAGATAGGCTCAGAACCTAGCATAAGACCATGGGCGAAATTTTCTGTATTATACCTCAAATAGATCTCAAGATATTTAACACTATTATAAGGCCCTACCGCTTGATTAGGATCCTATCTGCCTCTTAATCCTCTCCCTCTAGCTCACAATGTTATAGCTGTATGACCTTTTTTCCTCATCTTTCCGTAAGTCAAACTTTTTCTCAGCAAAGGACCACGCATACAATGTCCTCTCTGACTGAAAACTTCCTTTCTCTCTTTACCTGACTAATTTCTACTCATTCTTCCTTGTTCAAATTAAGGACACTTTCTTAGAGAAGTCTTTGCTGAGCCACTGATTTAAGTTAGGTCCCCTGAAACATCTCTTTCAGAGCTATTATCATAATCCCCCACTACATTGATCCATTCACCATTGTACCGCAATAGCTAGCATTATGCTTGGCTCAGAATACTTTCTCCATAAGTATTCATCAAATAAATGTATCAATTAATTTCCCCAGATTTATCACTCACCTTTTCAGCACCAAGAGGTTCTGTTTAAAATTAAATCTTTCTAGGGATTCCCAACATAAAAGTATATTATTTTAAGATAATACACTTATCTTAAAATGTGGTTCAGGTGCCATTGGGCAACCAAATATAGGTAGCAGAAAGTGGCTCTTTATAAAAGTAATCCAACTAGTAAGTGAAAAATAAATGATTAAAATATCACCATAATCCCCAATGAATTGATAGATCTAGCTACTAAGTGTCAATAACCGCTAACATCACAGAAACAGAAACAACTAGATATTTATGTACCTCATAACGTAAGAATACAACACCTAAGGGTCTGGCCAAAGGGATCTAATGTAAGTCTAATTAAGCCTCCAAATCCAGCTACCAATTTGCAGAAAATACAAAGAGAAAGATGCACCATTAGTATACAATCAGCAAAATCCAGGCTGGCAGAGTGGCTTATATTTGTAATCCCAGCACTTTCGGAGGCTGAGGCAGGAGCATCACTTTAACCCCAGGAGTTCCAGACCAGCCTGGGCAACACAGCAAGACCCTCTCTCTACAAAACACCAACAAATACAATCAAATCCAGACTGAGGGAAACTCTACAAATCCAAACAATAGATTCTTCAATAAACAAATTATAAGGAAAAAAAACGGATGAGGAGAAACCTATAAACTAAAAGATACTCAAAAGACATCAAATTGTTTTAAACAGACAAGATTATACAGGTGCCTAAATAGTTGGGTCATAAAATTATAAAGAAATGAAAGGACATGGTTGGGTGTAGTGGCTCGCGCCTGTAATCCCACCACTTTGGGAGGCCGAAGCGAGCTTTGGGGTAGATGACAAAGTTCTGTTACTTAACCTGAGTGATGGTCTCAAGTGTGTTCACTTTATTTTCAACTCATTAAGCTACATAATTATTTACTGCCTTTGTCTCTGTTTTACTTTACAATAAAGTTTTAAAAAATGCCAAAAAACGTCATTCAGAGCGACTATCTCATAATAAGGGGAAGATTTAGTCTTTTTTGGCAGTAACATTATACAGTGTGACACAAAAGTAATCAAATATTTTAAAAATATATTACTCAGTAACTAAGTTGTATATAAACATATAATATTCAGCCGGGCATGATGGCTCATGCCTGTAATCCCAGCACTTTGGGAGGTAGAAGCAGGAGGATCGCTTGAGCCCAGGAGTTCAAAACCAGCCTGGGGAACATAGTAAGACCCTGTCTCTATAAAAGAAAAGAAAAATTAGTTACGTGTGATGGTGCATGCCTGTAGTCCCAGCTACTTGGGAGACTGAAGAGGACTGCTTGAGCCCAGGAATTTGAGGCTGCAGTAAGCCATGACTGTGCCACAGCACTCCATGATGCGCAACAGAGTGAGACTCTTTATCAAAAAAAACAAAAAAGCCTATAAACATTCAGATTGGAATATGCAGCTTTGAGGAAATGAAGGGATGTATCATGGCTGACATTTCAACCATTAATAGGATATGCTACAAGAGTCTGAAATGAATTAGACTACAGTATTGATATATGTCACATGACACAAGGGTACATATGAAGAATTTCTAAGATTGTTGAAATAATAATAAAAGTTTCTTTACTTCCATTACTTTACGTCTTTTCTCTTTTTTTTCCTTTTTTTTGAGATACGGTCTCGCTCTGTCGCCCAGACTGGAGTGCAGTGGCACGATCTCGGCTCACTGCAACCTCTACTTCCCGGGTTCAAGCAATTGTCATGCCTCAGCCTCCTGAGTATCTGGGATTACAGGCGCCCGCCACCACGCCCGGCTAATTTTTGTATTTTTAGTAGAGACAGGATTTCGTCATGTTGGCCAGGCTGGTCTTGAACTCCTGACCTCAAATGATCAGCCAACCTCAGCCTCCTAAAGTGCTGGGATTACAGGCATGAGCCACCATTTCCAGCCTCCATTACTTTACTTCTTTAAACCCTTTTTAAACTTTCTATTTATGTATAACATACATACACAAACTGGTTTGGACTACATATTCACATATACAAATGGGTATTTAATAAAATTTTTCAAAGTGTTCAGTTCATTGAATCACCCAGAACTTTTTCTTATAAATTCAGAAAAAAACAAAAAACACTGAAATGTGAAATGAAAAAAACTCTAAGAGGGAAATATAAAATAATCTAAATCAGACTTTATTCTTCCTTTACCCACATTTGGTTGGTTCCAACAGCTTTATAAATCTCTTATACGAGATATATCCTCAAGTTACCTTGAATATAAAATTAAAGAACTCTTGTTACTGGAATGTTAAACACTCTAAGCCAATTTTTTTTTTTTTTTTTTTTTTTTGAGACACAGTCTTTCTCTATTGCTCAGTCTGGAGTGCAGTGGCACAATCTCGGCTCACTGCAACCTCCACCTCCCAGGTTCAAGTGATTCTCCTGCCTCAGCCTCCTAAGTAACCGGGACAACAGGCATCTGCCACCATGCCTGGCTAAATTTTTTTGTATTTTTAGTAGAGGCAAGGTTTCATCATGTTGGCTAGGCTGGTCTCCAACTCTTGGCCTCAAGTGATCCACATGTCTTGGCCTCCCAAAGTGCTGGGATTATAGGCATGCTCTAAGCCAATTTTATTGCATATATATATATATATATATATATATATTTTTTTTTTTTTTTTTTTTTAAGACAGAGTTTTGCTCTTGTTGTTCAGGCAGGAAATCAATGGCGCCATCTTGGTTCACCACAACCTCCACCTCCTGGGTTCAAGCAATTCTCCTGCCTCAGCCTCCCAAGTAGCTGGGATTACAGGCATGCGCCACCACACCCGGCTAATTCTTTGGGGATTTTTAGTAGAGACGGGGTTTCTCCATGTTCGTCAGGCTGGTCTCCAACTCCCGACATCAGGTGATCCGCCTGCCTCAGCCTCCCAAAGCACTGGGATTACAGGCGTGAGCCACTGCATCCAGACATTGCCTCTATGTTTTATTCAGTGAACAACACTTCTCTACCCAGTGACAAACCCTCACATCTGGCTGCTCAAATTATAAGTATATTATTTTTTCTCCCAAAGTGCTGGGATTACAGGCGTGAGCCACCACGCCTGGCCGACTAAAGCTATTTTTAAGTTAGTCTGTATCTTCTCCACTAGACTAGAATTCCTCAAGAGCAGGGATATTAACAGATATCTTTTTGTTGTTGTTTTTTGTTTTTGAGACACAGACCCACTCTGTCACCCAGGATGGAGTGCAGTGTCACAATGCTGGCTCACTGCAACCTCCGCCTCCCAGGTTCAAGCAATTCTCCTGCCTCAGCCTCCTGAATAGATGGGATTACAGGCATGTGCCACCATGCCTGGCTAATTTTTGTATTTTTAGTAGAGACGGGGTTTCACCACGTCGGCCAGGCTGGTCTTGAACTCCTGACCTCAAGTGATCCGCCCGCCTTGGCCTCCCAAAGTGCTGGGATTACAGGTGTCAGATGGGGGTCTCACTATGTTGCTCAGGCTAGTCTCGAACTCCTGAGCTCAAGCAATCCTCCCACCTCGGCCTCCCAAAGTGCTGGGATTAAAGGCATGAGCCACCACGCCTGGCCAAAAAACATTTATGTACCTTCACTGCATGTTGATTACTGCAGTTCAATATAGGAGTCTGACTTCAAGGGAGAGCTCTAAGTTAAGACACAAATTTAGGAGTCATCGGCATATAGATTTAAGGACTGAGGTGCAGAACTCTCCAACAGTTAGAGGCCTGGAAGATGAGGAAGAACCAACAAAGGAAATTGAGGCTTAGTAGCAAGACAAGTAGGAAAAAAAAAACAAGACAAGTATGATATCCTGGAAGCTAAGTTAAAAAAAAAAAAGGTATCTCAAGGAAGAGGCAAAGATCAATTACGACAAATACCATTTTACTTTGGGTCAAATAAAATGAAGACTAAAAACTAACACTGGGTTTAGCAGATTTTCAATGTTCTCATGAGTTGGGAGCTACAGCATGGTAGATAATCCAAGTATGGGATAAGGTGGCCAACAAATGGAAGAATTCTAGTTGTGGAGAAATGGAAGGTTCAGGAAACTGATGGTAACAGAAGAGAAAACTGAGTAGGGAAATAGTGAGAAGAGAAAATCGAGTGGGGAAATACTGATGACAGAGCTGGAAATTCTATGGTAAGAAAGCCAGGCTAGGCTCAGGGGCTTACACCTATAATCCCAAAACTAGGAGGCCAAGGTGGGAGGATCACTGAGCAAGAACCCATCTTTACAAAAACACTAAAAAAAAAAAAAAAAAAATTAGGCCAGGCACAGTGGCTCATGCCTGCAATCCGAGCACTTTAGGAGGCCGAGGCAGGCAGATCACCTAGGTCAGGAGTTCAAGACTAGCCTGGCTAACATGGTGAAACCCCATCTCTACCAAAAATACAAAAATTAGCTGGACATGATAGCAGGCACCTGTAATCCCAGCTACTCAGGAGGCTGAGGCAGGAAATTCATCAAAACCTGGGAGGTAGAGGTTGCTGTGAGCCGAGATCACGCCATTGCACTCCAGCCTGGGTGACGGAGCTAGACTCCATCTCAAAAAAAAAAAAAAAAAAAAAAAATTTAGCCAGTTATGGTGGCACATGCTTCTGGTCCCAGCTACACACAGGAGGCTAAGCCAGGAGGATCCACTCGAGCCCAGGAGGTAGAGGCTGCAGTGAGCCTGTTCATGCCACTGTACTCCAGCCTGGGTAACAGGGCAAGACCCTGCCTCTGAGGAAAAAAAAAAAAAAAAAAGTTATTGTAAAACAGTGATTCATGAGTTTGGCTGGACACTGCAATCATCTAAGCTTTAAAAAATACTGATGCCTGGGTCTCACCTCTCTTCCTAACGCAGTCTTTGCACATATTATTCTGTCTGCCTGGAATGCTCTCTACTGAGCTACTCAATCTTAAGATCTCCACTCATTCATCAATTTCTCAGAGAAACCAGGCCGAGGGTGGTGGCTCACTCCTGTAATCCTAGCACTTTGGAAGGCCAAGACAGGCGAACTGCCTGAGCTCAGGAGTTCGAGACTAGCCTTGGCAACATGGTGAACCCGTCTCTACTAAAATACAAAAACTTAGCCAGGCGTGGTGGTGTGTGCCTATAGTCCCAGCTACTTGGGAGACTGAGGCAGGAGAATCACTTGAACCTGGGAAGCAGAGGTTGTAGTGAGCCAAGATCACACCACTGCACTCCTGCCTGGGCGACAGAGCGAGACTCCATCTCAAAAAAAAAAAAAAAAAAAAATATATATATATATATAGTTTAAAGCATATATCTATAAAAGGTATAAATATAAAAATGTATTTCTAATCATATAATCACCACTCCCATTAGTTTAAGCTCCTTGGAGGCAGATCCTATATCATTTTCTTTTTTTTTTTTTTTCAGAGACGGAGTCTCACGCTGTCACCCAGGCTTGAGTGCAGTGGCACAATCTTGGCTCTCTGCAACTTCCGCCTCCTGGATTCAAGTGATTCTCCTGCCTCAGCCTCCTGAGTAGCTAGGACTACAGGCACATGCCACCATGGCTGGCTAATTTTTGTATTTTTAGTAGAGATGGGGTTTCACCATGTTGGCCAAGCTGGTCTTGAACTCTTGACCTCAAGTGACCTGCCCACCTCTGCCTCCCAAAGTGTTGGGATTATAGGTGTGAGCCACTGCACCCAGCCTCATTTTCATTTTTGAATCCCAAGCTCTACCAAATCCAACTGATGTTTGTTAAACTAAATTTAAACCATTAGGCATGAGAAATCTTAGGAAAAGCAAAATTCTACCATTTCTACAGTAGAGATCTCCTTAGAAAACTTGATCTTCCACTAGGTATTCAATTCAACACGGGGTGTCGTTAGTTTCTCTGAAGTTATCCATTAAAAACAGTATATGTAGCTGGGCGTGGTGGCTCATGCCTATAATCCCGGCACTTTGGGAGGCCAAGGCGGGCAGATTACGAGGTCAGGAGATTGAGACCATCCTGGCTAACACAGTGAAACTCTGTCTCTACTAAAAATACAAAAAATTAGCCAGGTGTGGTGGCGGGCGCCTGTAGTCCCAGTTACTCGGGGGACTGAGGCAGAAGAATGTCGTGAACCCGGGAGGCAGAGCTTGCAGTGAGCCAAGATAGCGCCACTGCACTCCAGCCTGGGCGACAGAGCTAGACTCCGTCTCAAAAGAAAAAAAAAAAAAAACAAGCCTTTCGTTGCCTGATCGCCGCCATCATGGGTCGCATGCATGCTCCTGGGAAAAGCCTGTCCCAGTCGGCTTTACCCTATCGACGCAGCGTCCCCACTTGGTTGAAGTTGACATCTGACAACGTGAAGGAGCAGATTTACAAACTGGCCAAGAAGGGCCTTACTCCTTCACAGATCGGTGTAATCCTGAGAGATTCACATGGTGTTGCACAAGTACGTTTTGTGACAGGCAATAAAATTTTAAGAATTCTTAAGTCTAAGGGACTTGCTCCTGATCTTCCTGAAGATCTCTACCATTTAATTAAGAAAGCAGTTGATGTTCAAAAGCATCTTGAGAGGAACAGAAAGGATAAGGATGCTAAATTCCATCTGATTCTGATAGAGAGCTGGATTCACCGTTTGGCTCGATATTATAAGACCAAGCGAGTCCTCCCTCCCAATTGGAAATATGAATCATCTACAGCCTCTGCCCTGGTCGCATAAATTTGTCTGTGTACTCAAGCAATAAAATGATTGTTTAACTAAAATAAAAAACAAAAACAAAAACAAAAAAACAGTATATGTAAATGGTTCAAAATAGCTAAACATTATCATCATAAGACAACCTATTGTTTAGCCAGGACCTACTATGTGACTTGCACTTTACATAGATTATTATTAATCTTCAGAATTCTGCAAGGTAAGAATAATATCTATTCTACAAATAAAGAAATAAAAACTCGAAGTGACATCATAGCTTGTTCTGGGTCATGAAGCTGAGATTTTAATTAGAACTCTAAGCCTTTCAACTATATGCGGCCCTGTTTCATGAACATGTTCCATATATTATAGACATTCATCTTTAATAGAGTCTTATGCAACTAAGATATTGGTCAGCCTGACAAAATAATACATTTTTTAAGTCTAACCTTCAAATGTCCTTCGCCTGTGAGGAATTCAGAGTAACCAGCATCAGTAGCCAGCAAACCTACAAATTGCATGCTTGGACGTTGTTGTATAAAGGCTTCAACGGCTTTATCTGTCACGTGCTTTCTCCCAGAAACATCCAGAGAAACAAGGTTAGGTAGGATGTCTTTTTGTTCTAGTAAGCGAAGAGCTATGTCTGATGTAAACTGTTTATCATCTGAGATATCAAGATGATTCAGATGTTTGAGTTCCCGAACTACATCCAGTATCTGGGTAGTTGTCATTTTTAAACATTTCAAGTGGTGCATGGTTAGAGACTTGAGTCGGTCTTTGCATGCCAGTAGAGCAGTGATGTCTGTGATCGAGGTGTTAGAAATATCCAAGCTCTCTAATCTTGGCAATGAGGCAACTTCAGCCAGGTCTTCATTGTAAAAGAGAACATTCGTGATGCTTAAAGCTCGAAGGCCAGAAAGCCGGCTGAAGCAGCGCTCGTAAGGATCCTCGAGGGAGAGAGTTAATGAATTCAGCACCAGGCACTGGAGATTCTGCTGGATCCATTTGTTACTGCCAAGCCCACTGATAATGTCTGTAATCGTGATATCAGCATTCACACCTGTGGCATCAAGTTCCACTAACTTGTGGTGGCAGAAAGCTTTCCGGAAAGCAACAGCAGAGATCTTTGCTTTGCGAATGCAGGCTCGCTTTAAGCGCATCTGGTTGCCCCTAAAAATACCCACAGTTCCATCATTCAGTAGACCTGTGGAAAAACAAGCAGCATTTTAACTTCAAAAAACAGTTAAAGAATAGCCAAAATTTCCATCACACTTTACATTTCCAAAGCACTCCCATGTAACAGTATCTCGTCTGATAATCACAATTCATTTAGGTGAGATTATTATTGTTTACAACTTGTAGATGAGTAAACTGGGGCTCAGAGAGTGGCTTTCCAAGATCACAGGGCTAGCAAGTGGCAGAATCAGGACTGTGGCAGACATTATTGATATCCACTAACATCTAGTTCTTACCTTACCAGACAACTACATTTCCCAGCCCATCCCTGGAGTTAGCTAGAGCCATGTGCCTAGTTCTGGCCAATGGACTATATGCTGAAGCACCTGAGACAGCATGATTTTCCATGCTGTCTTTTCCTGCTATGACAAACGAGGAGCCTTCACGTTCTAGAGAGTATAGTTATATGAGGAGAAACCTTCCATCAGTTTGGACCCTAGGGTGACCATGAAGCAGAATCCTCTATGGACTTGCAGAGTTTATGTACTACAAGTGAGGTATAAACCTTGTGTTAAGGTATTTGATTTGTTACCAATACATTTCTAGCCTATCCTTTAAATTCACCTTAACATATTATTATACAAACACATAACACATAATATATTTAGCATGCACTTAATGCCTTGTAATTCACTAATAAACCACTAGCCAGATCTCAAACCTTATAAAAGTGATCTAGGCCTGGGAAACATAGCAAGACCCCATCTCTGCAAAATAACTGAAAACGAGTTGGGCACAGTGGTGCATGCCTATAGTCCCAGCTACTAGGGAGGCTGAGATGGAAGGATCATTTGAGCCCAGGAGGTCGTGGTTATAGTGAATTATGATTGCACCATTGCACACCAGCCTGGGTGACAGAGTGAGACCCCGTCTCTGAAAAAAAAAAAAAAATCTAGTAGTTACAGCTTCCCCCCACACCTCCCCCCCCGCAGATGAATGTAAATGAAGTCGACACAGTAACCTCTTGAAGTGCCTTTGAGATCTACCTGTCTACCAATCAACAGTGTCACAAGCATATGATACTCTGGAGGCACATCAACATATCACATATCAACTAAACGACACTGACTGCGAAAGAAGTAACAATCATGCCAAAAACAGGTAGTCTAAGAATAGTATGGGGTGAATGAGCAGTTGAGGACAGGCAAATAAATAGCCTGAAGTCATGAGAGGAACTCTAAGGCGGCATCTTAGCTGGCCCATACTCAAAATGTAGCTAGGCTGCCAGCCAGTCACCCTTAAATTAGAAATGAGGTGTTTTTAAAAGGGAGCACTACTCTCTAATGAGTTTTGCAGACTTAATTACAGTTACACAGTTAAAATCAAGAAAGTCCTCTGCAAAACCTGCCAAAGTGGACAAAAATGACTAATTACATATTAAGAACTCCATTACATTTTAGAGCTGTGCTGCCCAATACATAGTCACTAGCTCCACACAGCTGGAGAGCACTTGAAAAGCAGGTGGTACAAAGTGAGGTCAGCTATAAAGTACAAAATATACACCAGATTGTGAAGACTTAATACAACAAAATAATGTAAAGTATCTCAATTTTTTATATATACTACAGGTTGAAATGATCATTTTTTAATATATTGGGTTAAATAAAAATTATTAAAACTAGTTGCACTTGTTTCTTTTTCTTTTTTTTTTTTATGTGGCCACTGGTAAATTTAAAATTACATTTCGATTAAACAATGTGGTTCTAAAGACAGCCTTTCAAATTACCTGCACTCTATTTCAGGAGAGTAAATTTCATGATGGGGTCCATTCAGCAAACAGTTTATTAAACAATTACTATATGTCAAGTACTCTAAATGTTGTAGATACAAAGAAAAATAAGATATGCCCCTATAATCAAAGGATTCATAATCCCATGGAGTAAAAAAGACACACACAGCCATAACAAAATGAGATATATGGTATATCAATGTCAAGTATAAAGTATCACAAAAACAAAGAAAAGGAAGTAAACCATCATGAATGAAGATCTGGAAAACATTTGATGGGAGAGGTGATCTTTGAGTAAGGCCTTTGAAAATGCTGGAAGAATTCAAAGATAGAGAAAGAAGGTTAGTAGGCCAGGTGCAGTGGCTCATGCCTGTAATGCCAGCATTTTGGGAGGCCGAGGCGGACGGATCACCTGAGGCCAGGAATTCGAGAGCAGCCTGGCCAATGTGGCAAAACCCCGTTTCTACTAAAAATGCAAAAATTAAATGGGTGTGGTGGTGCACGCCTGTAATACCAGCTACTTGGGAGGTTGAGGCAGAGAATCACTCGAACTTGGGAGGCGGAGGCTGCAGTAAGCCGAGATCGCGCCACTGCACTCCAGCCTGGGCGTCAGAGCAAGACTCCATCTCAAAAAAAAAACAAAAAGAGGAAGAAGGTTAGGTATATTAAAGCAAGAATATACAACATAAGCAAAGTCTTAAAGATGTGAAAGCATATCACGGGGTTAGGAAATGGCAAGTAGTTCTTTCTATATTGCTTGAACATAAGAAATAGCTAGAGCCATAAGATGCAGTGCATTTCTGGGGATATAAGCATGCAAATGGGACAGAAGAAATGAGGCTGAAGGTGAGCTGGAGCTAGATCACTCTGAAAGGTGAAGAGATGAAAGCAGATCAGCTAGGGGGGACCTTGGGACCCATGGAACAACGCAGAAAAGTTCCTGGTTTTTTTCTGGTCATATATCCCACATCTAAAGTTGAAGGAGCCAGCAGCCTGGAAACACCAATGGGCACAGACAAAAAAGCTCCCCCAAAATCTGCTCACTCTAGCCAACGTACCAGGAAAGGAGCAACTAGTAAGACAGGAAACAGCTAGTAGACAGTAACTGCTCTACTTCAGCCAAACATGACAGAAAAAACTGCGGCCCCACCCATGCCAGCAAATGCCAATAGGGGCCTAGATTTCTACTCCTGCCAGGCTGTAATTACTTGCCCCAATCTGCCCACAGGTGAGGTGTTAGAGAAGTCTGAGTAGAGAGCAAGGACTTTCATTCCTGCTGGGTAGTAAGAACTATCCCCCACCACGATGTCAGTAGATACCATGTGGGGAGCCTGAACTTCAACACTCATCAAGCAGCGATGAAGTTCTCTACCTGCTTCCCTGCTGGGGTGCTGTCATAGGAAGTCTAGTGGAAAGTCAGGACTTTCACAACTGCCCAACAGTAATAAGGCCACCTCCTCCCAACATGGTGTCAGTAGAAGCCAACTGGGAAGCAGAAATGACATACCCATACCCCTCTCAGTTAGGGAAGTATCAATAGAGTCCTAGTGTGGAGTCAGAATTCCAACCTCTGCATAGCCCTGCACCTTGGGTGTCAAGAGAAGTCAAGTGGAGAACCAGAAAGAACATTAACCCTAATCTGGCTGGGCATAGTGGCTCACACCTGTAATCCCAGCACTTTGGGAGGCCGAGGCGGATGGATCACAAGGTCTGGAGATCGAGACCATCTTGGCCAACATGGTGAAACCCCGTCTCTACTAAAACACAAAAAATTAGCCAGGCCTGATGGTGCCTGCCTGTAATCTCAGCTACTTGGGAGGCTGAAGCAGGGGAATCGCTTGATCCCAGGCGACGGAGGTTGCAGTGAATTGAGATCGCACCATTGCACTCCAGCTTGGGCAACAAGAGCGAAACTCCACCTCAAATATAACATAACGTAATATAACATAACATAAAATAAAATAACAACATAACATAAAATAAAATAACAAAATAAAATAACATAAAATAACATAACAAAATAAAATAACATACAATAAAATAACAAAATAAAATAACATAAAATAACAAAATAAAATAACGTAACAAAATAACATAACATAAAATAAAATAACAAAATAACATAAAATAAAATAAAATAAAATAACATAAAACATAACAAAATAATATAACATAACATAAAAAATAAAAATAACATAAAATAAATAAAATAAAATAATTTTTTTTTTTGAGACGGAGTCTCGCTTTTCACCCAGGCTGGAGTGCAGTGGCGCGATCTGGGCTCACTGCAAGCTCTGCCTCCCGGGTTCACACCATTCTCCTGCCTCAGCCTCTGGAGTAGCTGGGACTACAGGCACACGCTGCCATGCCCAGCTAATTTTTTGCATTTTTAGTAGAGACGGGGTTTCACCGTGTTAGCCAGGATGGTCTCGATCTCCTGACCTCGTAATCCGCCCGCCTCGGCCTCCCAAAGTGCTGGGATTACAGGCGTGAGCCACTGTGCCTGGCCTATAAAAATTTTTAAAAAGAACATTAACCCCAATCTGGCAGTAACAAGGCAGTGCTCCTGCCTTCCACTGCTGGAGTGACGTCAGTGACTCAAACTAAAACAGAAAAGTCTCATATCACCTAAAATGTCCTGGTTTCAATAAAAAATTACTCTGAATCATACTAAGAACCAGTAAGACTTCAAACTCAAAAAGAGATAATCAACATATGCCAACAGTAAGGTAACAGAAATGTTAAAATTATTTGACAACGATTTTAAAGGAGCCATAAAAAATGCAATTAAATTTTCAAAAGTAAACAAACATGCTTGAAAAAAAATGAATAACAGACCAGGCGCGGTGGCACTTTGGGAGGCCAAGGCGGGCAGATCATGAGGTCAGGAGTTCGCAACCAGCCTGACCAACATGATGAAACCCCATCTCTACTAAAAATACAAAAATTAGCTGGGCATGGTGGCACACGCCTGTAGTCCCAGCTACCCAGGAGGTTGAGACAGAAGAATCACTTGAACCTGGGAGGCAGGGGTTGCAGTGAGCCGAGATCGCACCACTGCACTCCAGCCTGGGTGACAGAGCAAGATTCTCCGTCTCAAAAAAAAAAAAAAAATTAAAAAAAAATTTAATAAGAAAAAAATGAAAACAGACTCAGCAAGGCAAGAGAAGATATAAAGAATCAAATAAAAAATTTAGAAGTGAAAAATATAATAATACTTGAGGTCAACAGTAAAATACAGAACAGAGAAAAAAGATTGGTGAACTAGAAGATAAAACAACATAAATTACCTAATTTAAATAACAAGAACAGAATGGGAAAGAAACCAAAACCAAAAACCTAAAGCTATATTTGCGTCACTGGAATATCTCAAGGACAGGAGAAAGACAGTGTGGTTGAAAAAGTACTTAAAGAAATAATGGGCAGGCACAGTGGCTCATGCTTATAATCCCAGTACTTTGGGAGGATGAGACAAGAGGATTACCTGAGGCCAGGAGTTTGAGACCAGCCTGGGCAACATTGCAAGACTCCATCCCAACAACAAAAAATTTTAATTAGTCGGGCATGGTGGTGCATACCTGTAGTCCTAGCTAGCTAGTCGGGAGGCTGAGGTCGAACGATCGCTTGAGCCCAGGGGTTTGAGATTATAGTAAGCTATGATTGCACTCTAGCTTGGGTGACTGAGTAAGACCCTGACTGGGAGAAAACAAAAAACAAAAAACAAAAAACTGAGTGTGGTGGCTCATTCCTGTAACTGGGAGGCTGAGGTGGGAGGACTGCTTTGAGCCCAGGGGTTCAAGACCACCCTGCACAACATAGAAAGACATCATCTCCATTACAAATTTTTAAAAATTAGTCAGATGTTGGTGGCATGCACCTGTGATCTCAGCTACTTAGGAGGCTGAGGCAGGAGGATTGCCTGAGTCCAGGAGTTCAAGGCTGCAGTGAGCTATGATCATGCCACTACGCTCCAGCCTGGGAAACAGAATGAGACCTTGTCTCAAAAAATAATTTTTTTAATTAAAAAAAAAGATTGGCTGGATGTGGTGGCTCACGCCTATAATCCTAGCACTTTGGGAGGCCAAGGCAGGAGGATTCCTTGAGGCCAGGGGTTCAAGACCAACCTGGCCAACATAGTGCGACTCCATCTCTATTTAAAAAAAAAAAAAAAAAAAAAAGATCACTCAGAAAAAATTGGAAGCAGTGGTTTACATGGAGTTAAGGGAATTTTATCTGATGGCTTCAATTTTCTTCCTAAGATAAATGGTAGAAAGTCTGAGAAGAGCAAAGAACATCTGAAACTACTGTTAGGAACACTAGTTAACTGGGGAAATACTCCAGAATTCCTGGGCAGTGCCGAGGAGCCCGCCTTTATGTTACTGACTTCCCTCCTTGTCATTCAGGTCTCAGTCTAGTATCACCACTTTAGAAGCTTTCTCTGATCATCCAAGTTAAAACATCTCCCTTCCTTTATTATTCTTCTTAAGAGAACAGTGTTCTTTTTCCCTCAGAGAACCTGGCACAAGCTGTAATTCTATATGTTTACTTCCTAATTGTGTCTCCCACTGGACTATATGCTCCATGAAAGCAAGATTCATGTTGCATTCATTGTCTTATTTAAATATTCACAGTAATCCCTGTGAGGGAGTTATAATTATCAACACTTTACAGATGAGGAATCTTAGACTTGCAGAGTAACTTATCCAGGGTCAAATAGCAAATTAATGTTGGAACCAGGACTCAGACCTAGGACCGATTTATAGAACTCATGCTCTTTTCTTATTTTAAAAAAATCTTGGCTGGGTGTGGTAAATTACACCTATAATCCCAGCACTTTGGGAGGCCGAGGCAGGTGGATCACCTGAGGTCAGGAGTTTGAGACCAGCCTGGTCAACATGGCGAAACCCTATCTCTACTAAAAATACAAAAAAAAAAAATTAGCTAGGCATGGTGGTGCATGCCTGTGATCCCAGCTACTCAGGGGGCTGAGGCAGGAGAATCACTTGAACCTGGGAGGCGGAGGTTGCAGTGAGCCGAGATAGTGCCATTGCACTCCAGTCTAGCAACAGAGCAAGACTCCATCTCAAAAATAAAATAAAATAAAATAAAGAATCAACATGCTCTAAATGATAACTCAAGGGCTTCTTTCAAGGAGTAAAATACAGATGCATAAATACAAGGATTGTGTCCCAAAGCATTTTTTCTTTCTTTCTGATTTAGGACAGACAGCTGAAGTGACCAGCAATGTGATCTACAAATAAGTGGGGTGCTAGCCTGGGAGTGTAAGCTTTCAAGCACCTAGAAAGTCTATTTGGTTAGTCAAGGAAGCAATTCATAATGTTTCAAATTTTCAGTTTTATCCTGAACCAGAAGGCTGAACATGTCAAGATTTATAAATTTAGATTAGATTGACAGTATGACACAGAAACATTATCATTAGATGCTAAAATTCTCACTCTGATTTCTAGCTCTTATGCCCATATTTCCTGGAAAATGTTTAGCATGCAGACACAGATACAATGAGAAAAGATTATGACAAGAGAATCACAGACCCCGATAAGTAGAACTCTAACATCAGATTTATTTTAATTAAGACTGCTACTGGCTGAGTGCGGTGGTTCATAACTATAATACTAGTACTTTGGGTGGCTGAGGCAGGAGGATTGCTTGAGCCCAGCAGTTTGACACCATCCTGGACAACACAGTGAGACCCTGTCTCTACAAAAAAATTTCAAAGTAGCCAAGATCACACCACAGCACTCCAGTCTGGGTAACACAGCGAGAGCCTGCCTCTTAAAATAAAAAATAATTCTAAAAGAAACTGCTTTTATACCTACTACTTAAAGCAATCTACAGATGCAATGCAATTCCTATCAAAATACCAATGACTTTCTTCACAGAAATAGAAAAAATATCTTAAAATTTGTATGGAACCACAAAAGACCATGAATAGCCCAAGCAATCCTATGCAAAAGGAATAAACCTGGAGGCATCATACTACCAGACTTCAAAATATACTATAAAGCTACAGTAACCAAAACAGGAGAGTACCAACATAAAAATAAACACATAGACCACACAGAAACAGAAGAGAAACTCTAGAAATTAATTCACATATCTACGATCAACTGATTTTTGACAAAGGCACCAATGACATTGACTGGGAAAAGAACAGTCTGGTCAATAAATGGTGCTGGGAAGGCTGGATATCCACAGACAAAAGAATGAAACTAGACGCCCCCCCAATCTCTCACCTTTACAAAAACCAACTCAAAATGAATCAAAGACCTAAATGTAAGACCCAAAACTATAAAACTACTAGAAGAAAATATAGCAGAGGGCCAGGTGCAGTGGCTCACACTTGTAATCCCAACACTTTGGGAGGCCGAGGTTGGCAGATCACCTGAGGTCAGGAGTTCGAGACCAAGCTGACCAACATGGTGAAACCCTGTCTCTACTAAAAATACAAAAATTAGCTGGACATGGTGGCAGGCACCTGTAACTCCCAGCTACTTGGGAGGCTGAGGCAGGAGAATCGCTTGAACCTGGGAGGCGGAGGCTGCAGTGAGCTGAGATGGCGCCACTGCACTCCAGCCTGGGTGACAAGAGCAAAACTTCGTCTCAAAAAAACAAATGAAAAAAAATAAAATATAGTGGAAACACTTCAGGACATTCATCTGAGAAGATTTTATGAACAAGACCTCAAAAGCACAGGCCAGGCATGGTGGCTCATGCCTGTAATTCTAGCACTTTGGGAGGCCGAGGCAGGAGGATCACTTGAGTTCAAGAGTTCAAGGCCAGCCTGGGAACCATGGTAAGGCCCTGCCTCTACAAAAAATTTTAAAAACTACCTGGGCAGGGTGGTACATGCCTATAGTCTCAGCTAATTGGGAGGCTGAAGCAGGAGGACTGCTTGAGCCTGGGGGGTTAAGGCTGCAGTGAGCCATGACCACACCACTGTACTCCAGCCTGCGTAACAGAGTGAGACCCTGTCAAAAAAAAAAAAAAAAAAAAAAAGCACAGGCAACAAAAACGAACATAGACAAATGGGATTATATCAAACTAAAAGCTTCTGCACACCACAGCAAAGGAAACAATCAACAGAGTGGAAAGACAACCTACAGAATGAGAGAAAATATTTGTAGATTATCCAGAATATATAAGAAACTCAAACAGCTCAACAGAAAAATAAACAATCCAATTTAAAAGTGGGCAAATGACCTGAATAGATATTTCTCAAAAGAAGACATACAAATGGCCAGCAAATATATAAAAAAATTACTAAACATCACTAATCATCAAGGAAATGCAAATCAAAACAACAAGGTATTATCTCACCTCAGGATGGCTATTAACAAAAGACAAAAAATAACAAATACTGGATGTAGAGAAGAGAACTCTTATACATTGTTGGTGGGAATGTAAACTAGTACAGACTCTATGGAAAGCAGTGTGAAGGTTCCTCAAAAAACTACAAATAGAACTACCATATCCAGCAATCCCACTACTGGACATTTATTCAAAGGAAAGGAAATCAAAATTATCAAAGAGACATCTGTACCCCCTGTGTTTACTGCAGCACTATTCACAATAGCAAGATGCAGAATCAATCTATGTGTCCAATAACAGATGAATGAATAAAGAACATGTGGTGTACATACATAATGGAATACTATGCACCCATCAAAAAGAATAAAATCCTGTCATTCACAGCAACATGAATGAAACTGGAGGACATTATGTTAAGTGAAATAAGCCAAGAGCAGAAAGTTAAACACAGCATGTTCTCACTCATATGTGAAAGCTAAAAAACTGATCTCATAGAAGTAAAAGTAGAACAGGTTAGCAGAGGCTGGAGACTTGTAGAGAGAAGAGGAGGATAGGCAGAGATTGATTAAAGGTTACGTAATTACAGCTAGACAGGAGGAGTCAGTTCTAGTGTCCTACACACTGTATGATGACTACACTTAACAATAATTCATAGTTTCAAATAGCTACAAGGATGATAGTGAATATTTCCAATACAAATATTTGAGATGATGAATATGCTAATTACTCCAATCTTATCACTATACATTATATGTACTGAAGCATCATTACATACCCCATAAATATGTACAATTATTATATGTCAATTTAAAAATAGGCCAGCACCAGGCACAGTGGTTCACACCTGTAATCCCAGCACTTTGGGAGACCAAGGCAGGTGGATCATTTGATGTCAGGAGTTCGAGACCAGCCTGGCCAACATGGTAAAACCCTGTCTCTACTAAAAATACAAAAATTAGCTGTGCATAGTGTCAGGCACCTGTAGTCCCAGCTACTTGGGAGGCTAAGCCAGGAGGATCAAATGAACCCAGGAGGCAGAGACTGCAGTGAGCTGAGACTGCACCACTGCACTCCAGCCTGAGCGACAGAGTGAGATTCCATCTCAAAAAAAAAAAAAAAAAAAGTAGGCCAGGCATGTTGGCTCATGCCTGTAATCTCAATACTTTGGAAGCCTGAGGCAGGAGGCTAACTTGAGGCCAGGAGTTCGAGACCAGCCTGGGGAACATGGCAAGACCCTGTCTCTACAAAAAATAAAAGAAGAAAAAGAAAATTTTTAACACACAAAAAAGACTGCTACCAATATCATTGATCCTTTGAATTGAGTAAATAAGTAAAAAAATTTTAAATGTATATGTTAAACATTTTCTAAAATCAATATGCTATTAGAAACAGTATGATATTACCAGTTTTTTGTTTTTGTTGTTGTTGTTGTTGTTAAGAGTCTCACTCTTGTCGCCCAGGCTGGAGTACAATGGTGCAATCTTGGCTCACTGCAACCTCCACCTCCGTGTTCAAGCAATTCTCTCTGCCTCAGCCTCCTCAGTAGCTGGGATTACAGGCGCCCGCCACCACGCCGGGCTAATTTTTGTTACTTTTAGTAGAGACAGGGTTTTGCCATGTTGGCCAGGCTGGTCTCAAACTCCTGACCTCAGGCGGATCGCCTGCCTTGGCCTCCCAAAGTACTTGGATTACAGGCGTGAGTCACTGCCCTTGGCTGATATTACCAATTTTAAAAGTATTCACAAGGCGGGAGCAGTGGTTCACGCCTGTAATCCCAGCACTTTCAAAGGCCTAGGCGGTAGATCACTTGAGGTCAGGAGTTTAGGATCAGCCTGGCCAACATAGTGAAATCCCATCTGTACTAAAAAAAAATACAAAAATTAGCCAAGTGTGGTGGCACATGCCTGTAACCCCAGCTACTCCGGAGGCTGAGGCACAAGAATTGCTTGAACCTGGGAAGCAGAGGTTGCAGTGAGCCAAGATCGCGCCACTGCACTCCAGCCTGGGTGACAGAGCAAGACTCTGTCTCAAGGAAAAAATAGTAACAGTAACAAATAAAAAATAAAAGTATCAACTGAATAACTTTTTTCCCAGTATGAATATTTTCAAACACGAAGAAAAATGTATAAAGCAACTTTTACAAATTGAGATAAGAACTGACAACATGTTTCTTTGCATATTCTCAGTAGTATCAAATCTTGACTGTTTGAAGATGGAAATGATTTGTATAAAGAGATTAAATAATTCAGAACCCTTCTTGATGAAGAAGACAGGTAATCACACTAGGGTAACACAATTAGGGACAACAAGTTATTTTTCTGACCCTCAGTTTCCTCATCTGAAGGCAGTCTGAAAAGAAGAGGTAGAAAATACATTTCAAGCATGTAGCCTCTCAAAGACATTACTCTGAGGACAAATATTTAGTTAGACTTGCTTAAAACCCACTCCTATTATCTTATCCATATAAAGCATTCGCTATAGTGCCTGACATATAATAATAAGCATTTAATAAATGTTAACTACTACTATTAGCAAGCAGTAGTTACATTTCCAAAGGATAACTGAATCTGGCAAAGTTAAGGCCTTAGCATTTGTTCTTTTGATTTACAAGATGAGTTTTCTTTTTTTAATCTAATATACTGAGCACTGGCTGGGTGCGGTGGCTCATGCCTGTAATCCCAGCACTTTGGGAGGCCGAGGCAGGCGGATCACTTGAGGTCAGGAGTTCAAGATCAACCTGGCCAACGTGGTGAAACCCCGTCTCTACTAAAAATACAAAAATTAGCTGGGTGTGTTGGTGGGTACCTGTAGTCCCAGCTACTCAGGAGGCTGAGGCAGGAGAATCACTTGAACCCAGGAGGTGGAGGCTGCAGTGAGCTGAGATTGCACCACTGCACTGCAGCCTGGGCAACACAGCGAGACTCCATCTCAAAATAATAATAATAATAATAATATACTGAGCATAATCATTAAATTGAGATTAGAAAGAAATGCTAGCACTGGCATAATCTCTTAAATTGTTGTGCAGCTGTGTAAGGGACTTTTAACTTTAACATATATAATACAGAAATTTACCCTAATTCCTATGACAGGTTGGAAAAATTCAAAGAGACTGCGGGCATGAGAAACTTTGTGAAAAACAAGCAATGTAGAGGTCGTCTTCTTTCCTAAATTATTCCAAAATACCTCAGTTACAGCCTCATTTCATCCTACTCTTTCTTGGAACACATTATTGGCACTTATACTTAATAGTTTTATATATATAAAGCCACAGCAAAAGTATAAACCAGTATGTGGCATCCAGGAGCAGGGATACCTTTAATATAGGTGTAGGAAGGCTGTGTGGCACAGTGGAACGAGCATATATTTAAAATTGGACAGACTTGCACATGAATTAGGACTCCACTATTTACTTGCAGTATGACCCTCAGGAAGTTACTTCTCTGAACCTCAGTTTATCTATATGTGAACGGGAATGATAATAGCTACCTTATAGAGTTTTTGTGAAAATTCCACGAAAATACATGTAAAATCCCTGGCACATAGGCATTCAATAAATGACAGCTATTATTATTGGCAAATTTACATTCTATTCTATAGCTGTGGACAAATCATATTCCATACTTATGAGTTTATCAACTGTAAAGATATAAAGGTGTATCTTTTTTTTTTTTTTTTTTTGAGACAGAGTCTTGCTCTGTCACCCAGGCAGGAGTGCAGTGGCACAATCTCGACTCACTGCAACCTCCGCCTCCTGGATTCAAGCGATTCTCCTGCCTCACCCTCTGAGTAGCTGGGACTACAGGTGTGCGCCACCACACCCGGGTAATTTTTGTATTTTTAGTAAAGATGGGGTTTCACCATGTGGGTCAGGCTGGTCTCGAACTCCTGACCTCGTGATCCACCCACCTTGGCCTCCCAAAGTGCTGGGATTACAGGTGTGAGCCACTGCGCCCGGTCAAGATATATCTCTTTCAAATTAAAACTTGAAGTAACAAAAATACTCCGTACATAAGCAAAACTACACAGATAAGACCTTCCCAGTTGATTTTCAGCATTGGTTTTTGAAAATCAAAGTACTAAATTGGCTGTGATTTCCCATCTCAAAGGTCAAAATCAGAAATTAGTTTTTCCATAACAGTAATAATTCTCCCACTGTCAAATGAAGACATAAGGCTTTTTGTTGTTGTTAGCTTGTTTGTTTTGAGACAGAGTCTTGCACTGTCGCCCAGGCTGGAGTGCAGTGGTACAACCTCGGCTCACTGCAACCTCTGTCTCCTGGGTTCAAGCGATTCTCCTGTCTCAGCCTCCCGAGTAGCTGAGATTATAGGCATGTATTGCCACACTCAGCTAATTTTTGTATTTTAGTAAAGATGGGGTTTCGCCATCTTGGCCAGGCTGGTCTCGAACTCCTGACCTCAGGTGATTCACCTGCCTCGGCCTCCCAAAGTGCTGGGATTACAGGCATGAGCCACCACGCCCGGCCCGATGTAAGGTATTTTATACTGGCAAACCTCCAAATGGATACAAGTTATAGGAGTTATTTCTGACATAAGAATGACTTCTCACCTGCGCATGGTGGCTCATGCCTATGATCCCAGTGCTTTGGGAGGCCAAGGTTGGAAGATTGCTTGAGGAAAGGAGTTTGAGGCCAGCCTTGGCAACAGAGTGAGACCTTATCTCTACAAAAATAAAAATAAAAAAATTAGCCAAGCTATAGTCCCAGCTACTCAGGAAGCTGAACCAGGAGGATCACATGAGCCCAGGAGTTTTGTGCTACTGCACTCCAGCCTGGGCAACAGAACAAGGCCCTGTTTCTTAAAAAATTTAAAAAAAAAAAAAAAAAAGACTTCTCAAAGTCAAAAAAAAAGGTTTGCCCCATTAGAAATGAAAAATGTTGAAATTAGCCAGATGTGGTGGCACAAGCCTGTGGTCCCAGCTACACGGGAGGCTGAGCTGGGAGGATCACCTGAGCCCAGGAGGTTGAGACTGCAGTGAGCCGTGTTTGCACCACTGCACTCTAGCCTGGGTAACAGAGTGAGACCCTGTCAAGGAAAAAAAAAAAAATGAAAAATGTTTATTATAAATTACACAGTAAGAGGCAAGATAGGTAAAAATAAATGAATTCATAGTCCTGGAATCAGGCTCATTTGGCCTTCTCAGTTATTTCTAAGAAAATAATTAAATGGCTACTGTAGCACTTCAAAATCAAATCCAATTAACAGCACATAATTTTTGTTTCCTCTGTTTATTTTTTTACCATGAAAAGCCATGGTCCGAAGCAGTCGATCAGCCACCTCCTGTGGGAATACTCCAGGTTCCTGCAGACACAATGTTCCATCTTGTCTGGCTGAACAGAACTTCTCAAGGTGAGTAGTCAAGAAATTCAAGCAGATATCAAGTAAGGAATAGGGAGACGCCTCCTCCTTGGAGCCCAGGGAAAAATATAAAAGAAACACAAAAACCAACAAGTTAATTTCCAGAAAAGCAGAGAACAAAACATTCATTTACTCATTTCACAAGTATTTCTTTAGTGTCTATCATATGCTAGACACTGTGTAAGGCAGTGGAATACAATCTGTGATCTATGTTCTCAAGAAGCAATAGAAGTGAAACACAAACAAACATTTACATACAGCCCCTTTAGTACTAAAATATAGGACACACTGGGTATTAAGTAAGCACACAGCAGGGGGTTCTAATCAGTCAGGGATGGTGAGCGGAAGACCTCAGAGCTTAGGAAGCTTGTAACCAACTAAAGCATCACAATATGCTGTTCAGACATGAGTATGAAGCTGAGAGAGCTATTTTTTAAAAATAGGGTAGGGCCGAGGTGGGAGGATCACTTGAGGCCAGGAGTTCGAGACCAGCCTGGCCAACATGGCAAAACCCCATCTCCACTAAAAATACAAAAATTAGCTAGGCATGGTGGTGGACGCCTGTAGTTCCAGCTACTCAGGAGGCTGAGGCAGGAGAATCACTTGAATCCAAGAGGCGGAAGTTGTAGTGAGCCGAGATTATGCCACTGAACTCCAGCCTGGGTGACAGAGTGAGGCTCTGTCTCAAAAAACAAAAAAAGCCGGGTGTGGTGGCTCACGCCTGTAATCCCAGCACTTTGGGAGGCCAAGGCAGGTGGATCACCTGAGGTCGGGAGTTCGAGACCAGCCTGACCAACATGGAGAAACCCTGTCTCCACTAAACACTAATACAAAATTAGCCAGGTGTGGCGGCACATGCCTGTAATCCCAGCTACTTGGGAGGCTGAGGCAGGAGAACTGCTTGAACCTGGGAGGCAGAGGTTGCAGTGAGCTGAGATTATGCCACTGCACTCTAGCCTGGGCAACAAGAGCGAAACTCCATCTCATAAAACAAACAAAAAAGACAAGCTTATCCTAAGATTCATATGGAAATGCAACACCTAGAATAGCCAAAACGATCTTGGAAAAGAAAAACAAAGTTGAAAGACTTTGATTACTAAAGTAATCAAAACTGTATGGCACCAGCATAAGGATAGACACATAGATCAATGAACTAGAATTCAGAGTTCAGCAATAAACTTACGTTCGTGGTCAATTGATATTGACAAGAGTGCCAGGATAATTCAATGGGCTTGCTTTTTGGCCGGGCGCAGTGGCTCCCGCCTGTAATCCCAGCACTTTGGGAGGCCGAGGTGGGCGGATCATGAGGTCAGGAGATCGAGACCATCCTGGCTAAAACGGTCAAATCCCATCTCTACTAAAAATACAAAAAAATTAGCCAGGCATGGTGGCGGGCGCCTGTAGTCCCAGCTACTCCGGTGGCTGAGGCAGGAGAATGGCGTGAACACAGGAGGCAGAGCTTGCAGTGAGCCGAGATCATGCCACTGCACTCCACAGCCTGGGCGACAGAGCAAGACTCCGTCTCAAAAAAAAAAAAAAAAAAAAAGAATAGGCTTTTCAACAAATGATGCTGGGACCACTGGACATCAACATACAAAAGAATAAAGACAAAGTCCTATCTCACATCATATAGAAAAATTACCACAAAATAGATCAAGGTCCTAAATATAAGAGCTACGATTGTTTCTCTTAGAAGAAAACATAGGTGTAAAAAGTCCGGGCTTTAGATCAGTAAAGTTTCTTAGATATGACACCAATGTGTATCTATTAAATTTCAAAAAAATTAAAAGCTTTTGTGCTTCAAAGATCACCATAAAGAAAGTGAAAAGGGCACGGTGGCTAATGCCTGTAATGCCATAACTCTGAAAGGCTGAGGCAGGAATATTGCCTGAGCCCAGCAGTTTGAGACCAGTCTGAGGAACATGGTGAAACCCCGTCTCTACAAAAAATACAAAAATTACCCAGGTGTGGTGGCGCATGCCTGTAACCCCAGCTACTTGGGAGGCTGAGGCAGGAGAATCGCTTGAACCCGGGAGGCGGAGGTTGCAGTCAGCCGAGATTGCGCCATTGCACTCCAGCCTGGGCGACAAGAGGGAAACTCCATCTCAAAAAATAAATAAATGTAAAATAAACTGATAAGAACAGATACTACACTTGATCTTAGCCAAAAGGCCGAGAAATAGTCAAAGGTAGGCCGGGTGCAGTGGCCTCCCAACACTTTGGGAGGCCAAGGTGGGCGGATCACCTGAGGTCAGGAGTTTGAGACCAGCCTGGCCAACAAGGTGAAGCCTCGTCTCTACTAAAAATACAAAAATTAGCTGGTGTGGTTGTAGGTATCTGTAGTCCCAGCTACTTGGGAGGCTGAGGCAGGAGAATCACTTGAACCCAGGAGGCAGTGATTGCAGTGAGGCAGGATGGTGCCACTGCACTCAAGCCTGGGCAATAGAGCCAGACTCCATCTCAAAAAAAAAAAAAAAAAAAGGCAAAGGGGGCCGGGCACAGTGGCTCACACCTGTAATACTTGGGAGGCCGAGGCAGACAGATCACCTAAGGTCAGGAGTTCGAGATCAGCCTGGCCAACACGGTAAAACCCCGTCTCTAGTAAAAATAGAAAAAGTGGCCAGGCACAGTGGCTTACGCCTGTAATCCCAGCACTTTGGGAGGCCGAGGCGGGTGGATCACCTGCGGTCAGGAGTTCGAGACCAGCCTGACCAACATGGAGAAACCCCATCTCTACTAAAAATACAAAATTAGCTGGGCGTGGTGGTGCATGCCTGTAATCCCAGCTACTTGGGAGGCTGAGGCAGGAGAATCACTTGAACCCGGGAGGCAGAGGTTGCGATGAGCCGAGATCGCACCATTGCACTCCGGCCTGGGCAACAAGAGCGAAACTCTGTCTCAAAAAAAACAAAAAAACACAAAAAATTAGCCAGGCATGTTGGCAGATGCCTGTAATCTCAGCTACTAGGGTAAGGCTGAGGCAGGAGAATTGCTTGAACCTGGGAGGTGGAGATTGCAATAAGCCAAGATCACACCATTGCACGCCAGCCCGGGTGACAGAGCGAGACTCTGTCAAAAAAAAAAAAAAAAGAACAACAACAACAACCAGAAGAAGAAGAACAACCATGGACAATAATTGCTGATGGGAGAAAAAATTGGAAACCTCATACATTACTGGTGGAAATAAAAATGTTGCAGCTGCCTTGGAAAACAGCTTAGCAGTTTATTACAAAATTAAACAGAGTTACCAATACGATCCAGCAATTCTACTCCTAAGTATATACCCAGAAATAAAAACATGTCCACACAAAATCTTGTATATGAATGTTTACAGAAGCATTGTTCATAATAGTTAAAAAGTGGTCTGAGGTCAGGCACGGCAGCTCACACCTGTAATCCTAGAAGTTTGGGAGGCTGAGGTGGGTGGATCATGAGCTCAGGTGTTCAAGACCAGCCTAACCAACTTGGTAAAACCCCGTCTCTCCTAAAAATACAAAAATTAGCTGGGTGTGGTGGTGCACTTCTGTAATCCCAGCTATTCAGGAGGCTGAAGCAGGAGAATCACTTGAACACAGGAGGCAGAGGTTGCAGTGAGCTGAGATCATGCTGCTGCACTCCAGCCTGGGCGACATAGCGAGACTCTGTCCCCCCCCGCAAAAAAAAAAAAAAAAAAGGTCCGAATTGTTTTTACTCACAACACTACTGACACCAAATTTCTGGGCTTTTCCCACGCCAACAACCAGTTCTGACACCAACTGGGTATCCTACAACTCAATTCGATTCTGACACTAACTACCCAGAATTAGCATAGCACTAGAGTTTAGGCCACTGTCCCCACTGCAGGTGCCAGTCACAAGTCCCAGATTTCCACTTGTACTTCTGACCAATGAACTATAAACTGTGGGATTCCAAGATCCCCTGAGGAGGGCCTCATGTTTGATAATCTGCTAATATGACTCACAGAATTCAGGAAGGCACTTCACTTGCCATTAACTTCCAGGGAGGGGAGAGGGACTCAAAGTTGTTAATAACCAATGGCCAATGATTTAATCAATCATGCATATGTAATAATGCATCCACAAAATCACCCAAAAATGGGGTTTGGAAAGTATCCAGGCTGCTGCACACATTGAAGTGCTAGGGGTGGGGTAGGGTGTGCTGGAGAAGGCACGGAAGCTTCAAGCTCCTTCCCCCATAGGTTGCCCTATGTATCTCTTCCATCTGGCTGTTCATTTGTATCCTTTAAAATATCCTTTGTATTGAAGTAAGTAAACTTTTCATGGGTTCTGTGAGCACTCTGGCAAATTATCAAACCCAGGGAGGGAGGTGTGGGAACCTCCAATTTGTAGCCAAGACTGACAGGTGTTGTGGTTAATCCAGAGACCTACTACCTGAATTGGCATCTAAGGGAGGCCATCTTGTGGAAGTGAGCCCCTCACCTGTGAGGTCTATGTTAACGCTGGTTACTGTCAGAACTGAGGTAAATTTTAGGGCACCCAATTGATGTCTGCTGAGAATAGGAGAATTGCTCCGTACAGGGAAAAAAAAAACAAACCACACATCTGGTCACAGAAGTGTTCTGTGTTGAGAGCACAGTAGGAGAAAACTGTTTTCTCCTACTATATGGTTTGGTATCAAAAGTATTAAGAGTGGTGTGAATATAAAGGAGTATAAAGAAGGAAAAAATGTTGTTTTTCCTATCACATGCCTTGGTCCTTCTGGCAACCAGCCCAGAAAGAAGTTATCTAGGGGCTCCTGGACACCTGTCAACTCATTAGCATACAAAAACTCTTTTCACTTCAGAGCTTCCAAGGGGTTTGGGAGCTAACGTGCAAGAAATAGGGTATGAAGACCAAATTTTGGGGGATTTTTTGTGTGTTTTTGAGACGGAGTCTTGCTCTGTCACTCAGGCTGGAGTGCAGTGGTGTAATATTGGCTCACTGCAACCTCTGCCTCACGTCAGGTTCCAGTGATTCTCCTGCCTCAGTCTCCAGAATAGCTGGGACTACAGGCACATGCCACCACGCCCAGCTAATTTTTGTATTTTTGGTAGAGACGGGGTTTCACCATGTTGGCCAGGCCGGTCTCAAACTCCTGACCTCAAGTGATCTGCCCGCCTCGGCCTCCCAAAGTGCTGGGATTACAGGCGTGAGCCACCACGCTGGCTATTTTTTCTTTTTTTTAACTATATCATAGTAGAAACAACCCAAATATATCCATCAAAACTGATAAATGGGTAGGGTGGGATGGGGTGGGCATGGTGGCTCACAGTTGTAATCCCAGTACTTTGGGAGGATCACTTGGGCCCAGAAGTTCGAGACCAGCCTGGGCAACATGGTGAAACCCCATCTCTACAAAAAACGCAAAAATTAGCTGGGTGTGGTAGCAGGTATCTGTAGTCTTAGTTACTCAGGAGCTGAAGTGGGAGGTTACAGTGAGTCGTGATGGCGCCACTGCATTCCAGCCTGAGTGACAGAGCAAGACTCTATTTCAAAAACAACAAAAACCAGATGACTGGATAAACAAAATATAGTACAGCCCCACAATGGAATACTACTTAGCAAAACAGGAATGCTGATGTACTGTACAACATGAATGAGCCTTGAAAACATGCTAAGTGGAAGAAGCCAGTCACAAAAAAACCACATATTGTGTGATCCCATTTGTAAGAACTGTTCAGAAGAGGTAAATCTACAGAGACAGAAAGGAGATTATTGGTTGCTTAGGGTTAGAGGGAAGGTGGGTTAGAAGAAAATGGAAAGTGAATGCTAGTGGGCACAGGGCTTCTTTTTGGAGTGATGAAAATGTTCTAAAATTGATTGTGGCTATAGTTGCACCACGCTGCATATACTAAAAACCACTGAACTGGGTACACTTTAATAGGTGAAATGCATGGTATGTGAATTATATCTCAATAAAGCTGTTATTAAAAATAGTTGCCAGAGTCAGGCACGATGGCTCACACCTGTAATCTCAGCACTTTGAGAGGCCAAGGCAGGCAGATCACCTGAGGTCAGGAGTTCAAGATCAACCTGACCAACACAGTGAAACTCTGTCTCTACTAAAAATACAAAAATTAGCCAGGCATGGTGGCCCATGCCTGTAATCCCAGCTATTCAGCAGGCAGGAGAATCACTTGAACCTGGGAGGCGGAGGTTGCAATGAGCCGAGATTGCGCCACTGCACTCTAGCCTGGGTAACAAGAGTGAAACTCCGTCTCAAAAAAAAAAAAATTAGTTGCTGGGGGCCAGGCAGAGTGGCTCACACTTGTAAGCCCAGCATTTTGGGAGGCTGAGGCAGGAGAATCGCCTGAACCCCGGAGGCGGAGTTGCAGTGAGCCAACATTGTGCCACTGCTCTACTGCCTGGGTGACAGAGCAAGACTCCGTCTCAAAACTAAATTAAAACAAAATAAATAGTTTAAACAAGTGTAAACACAAGACTAGAAATAAATACATCAAAATGTTAATGATGGTTAGAGGTCATCTTATCCAAATTCCACATTTCAAAGATCAGGAAAACGGCTGAAAACTACAGTGAATTGCACCTCAAATATGTTCAACTCATGAGTTCATAATGATACAAAATAAAAACCAACTAGTTATCTTTGAAGGACACCAGGGAAAATCAACTCTGTATTTTGAAAATTGATAAGGATGGGCACGGTGGCTCATGCCTGTAATCCCAGCAGTTTGGGAGGCTGAGGCAGGCGGATCACCTGAGGTCAGGAGTTCAAGACAAGCCTGGCCAACATGGCAAAACCCTGTCTCTAATAAAAATACAAAAATTAGCCAAGCGTGGTGGCAACCCGGGAGGCGGAGGTTGCGGTGAGCCAAGATCACGCCATTGCACTCCAGCCTGGGCGACAAGAGCAAAACTCCATCTCAAAAAAAATAAAAATAAAAAATAAATAAAAAATAAACCCCACAAGATCACCAAGAAATTCCTGTTTGAACACTGGCTTCAAGTAATTCCCTCCTCTATTCCCCAGCAAGTTTAGTTTCTTCAGCTGTTACAAGTAAAAGTTGGAAAAAGAGAGACCTATAAATTATAAACACTTTAGCAAGGTATTCGAAACATTTTCCTAGCTAGTTCCAACCTTCCTCTCTAGCCTTTCTCACTGTTCCCTTCTCCCTGTCCCAAACAAGCTACCTGCCAGATACACTAAACTGCATGTTTAAGCAACCTAGCACTTACTGTTCCTTAAGTACTGTAACAGATATTTTCACACCTCAGAGCTTTTGTTAGTCCTTTTATGGCAAAAATCTCACTAATCTTTCTTTTTTTATTTATGTATTTTGTTTATTTTTTTGGAGATAGTTTGGCACTTGTTGTCCAAGCTGGAATGCAATGGCACGATCTCGGCTCACTGCAACCTCCACCTCCCGGGTTCAAGCGATTCTCCTGCCTCAGCCTCCCAAGTACCTGGGATTACAGGCACGTGGCACCACACTTGACTAATTTTTTTGTATTTTTAGTAGAAACGGGGTTTCACCATGTTAGCCAGACTGGTCTTGAACTCCTGACCTCAGGCAATCTGCCTGCCTTAGCCTCCCAAAGTGCTGGGATTACAGGCGTGAGCAACCACGCCCGGCCATTTTTTTTTTTTTTTTTTTTTTTGAGATGGAAGCTCACTCTGTTGCCCAGGCTGGAGTGCAGTGGTGTGATCTTGGCTCACCACAACCTCCACCTCCCCATTCAAGTGATTCTTGTGCCCACTGCAACCTCCACCTCCCAGTTCAAGTGATTCTCCTGCCTCAGACTCCCAAGTAGCTGGGATTACAGGCACGTGCACCACGCCCAGCTAATTTTTAGATTTTCAGTGGAGACAGGGTTTCACCATGTTGGCCAGGCTACTCTCGAATTCCTGAACTCAGGTGATCTGCCCGCCTTGGACTCCCAAAGTGCTGGGATTACAGGCATGTGCCACCATGCCCAGCCAGCCTCATCTTTCAAAATTCAAAGCTCACTACTTCTGTGATGTCTTTCCTAATTTCTAAGGCAGAATTAATTTTATTCTCAGCATTAAATTAAATTAAATTGTACCATTAACAATAGCTACTGTGTACTGAATGACAACTGTGTGGTGCCAGCCACCAATCTATGTACTTCATAAATATTTTCAATCTTCAATAAACAACTTTGTTTTGAACAAAAGTAAACTGAGGCTCAGAAAGATTAATTTACATATCAGAGATAAAACAGCTAGCAGATGGCAGAGCAAGAATAAAAATCACAACAGCTATCTTTTACAAGGCATTTATTCTGTATCAGGTCCTGCTGCAGATCTCTTTCCATTTCTACATCCTGAGCCGAGCACAATTACATTATTGCATTTCAAAGATGAGGAAAATAAGGCTTAGGTTAAATCTCTTCCCCATATTCACATGGCCAATATATTGCTAAACCCAGACTTCAACACAAGAATGAGGCCAAAGCTTATATTTTTAAGTTCTTAACTACTCTACCAATATCATAATTATAATTGTAGAGCACTTATATGCTAATATATGCTATGTGCTATATGCTATTAACTATGCTAAGTGCTTTACATATATAATTTCATTTATTTCTCATAAGAATTCTATAAATTAAATTCCATCAGTATCCCTATTCTACAGATAAGGACATTGAGGCTATGAGAGTTTAAGTAATTTGCTCAAGATTACAGAGCTAATAAATGGTAGAGTCAGGATTAGACCCCAAGCAATCTGACTCTAGAGTTAAATCTGTGCTTTTACCACTACATACACTGCCCTTTATATCTGATTCCCAAGCTAGTTTTCTTTTACAATTCCATGTTACACCATGGTTATCTATGACTGTATCTGTTTACCCCATTCAGCCATGAACTCTTCAAGTAGGAGGAACTTGTTAACCCTTCCTTTATCCCTAGAACCACATGCAGTCCCTGATTTTTACCTGTTACGAGAAAGAGAAAAAAAAAAGAGTGAGTTCAAATTAAAAGAGTAGTAAAGGAACTTTCCCAGTGTCACATACTGTAGAAAGTGGGGCCAAGATACAAATCCAGGTCTGTTAATAATGAAGTCCATACTTTTTCTGCTACACCATATCATCTCTCAAACAGAACAATTATTAGTCTGGCTTTGAAATAAATGCCAAAATACAACTTGGGACTAACTAGTTACAGTGGCCCAGACAGGAGGTGATGATGCTATGGATTAGAGTACAGGCAATGAAAATGCAAAAAAAAAATCAAAAGTGAAAAATATTTTGCAGAAAAAAATTGATGAAATGTAGTAAAGAATCAAACAGGAAATCAGTGCTGACTTTTTCTTAATACCCAGAACCTAGTATAACATCTGGCACCCTAGTAGACAGGCAAGTGTTCTTTGAAAGACTGATCAACATTCATACAACACATTTCTTACACACATTGTATCATTTACCCCTCACAACTTTCTTGTAGAACTTCTATACTAGATACCATTTTGTATATGAGGATGCTGGAACTCAGAAATAATAATGTACCCAAGTTCATATATTTAGAATGTGGCAGAACTGGACCTTGAACCAATCTTCAATGCCAAATATCATGCCCTTTGTCTAACCCATAAGGCCTCTCAGATGGAGAGAAAGGATGGAGGGGGAGTTAAGACCTTACCCACCAAAAAAAAAAAAACTCCAAAAATAAATCCCAGATTTAACCCAGATCTGTTAATTATGGTCAGAAGAGATAATGAAGCCCTGTAATTACCTCAAGTACAGCAAGCAGAGTGACACAGTCCCTGAGCAATGGCTGAAAATATATTCTATAGCAAATAGGAAAAACAACTCCAGCCGCCAAAAAAAAAAAAAAAAAAAAAAAAAAAACCACACACAGTGGCCGATCTTTATTTTTTTGGTTAATATAGTGTTTTTTTGGGACATGATATAAACCTGATAAAGTGAATTTTTCAAGTAAAGTTTGCCCAGATTGGTCCTCTCAAATACTGCTGGTCGGAGTGCAAATTGGCACAATTTTTCAGAAACTGGGGAAGTCCCTTTATCACTCTCCTAATTTGAACTCATTCTCCTTTTTGTTCTTCTAATAGGTAAATATCAGGGACTATGCTGGGTTTGGGGGATACAGAAAGGGTTAATAATTCTGCTTGGTGTATCTGTGAACTCTATTCTACTTCATGATGTTTCAAGAAATGCAAATAAAGACTCTGAGTTATTTCAAAATGACTTTTTGGTTGCAGGATTGTGTTCCATGGATTATGACACTGCACTAAGACTAGACCACACAGGTCATAACTTAAAGAGTTAAATATTCGCCAG
Source organism: Gorilla gorilla gorilla (assembly GCF_029281585.2). NCBI lineage: Eukaryota > Metazoa > Chordata > Mammalia > Primates > Hominidae > Gorilla > Gorilla gorilla. The sequence continues at coordinate 187,239,073 of NC_073224.2, forward strand.
GTGCGGTGGCTCACACCTGTAATCCCAACGCTTTGGGGGGCCAAGGCAGGCGGATCACGAGGTCGAGACCATCCTGGCTAACACAGTGAAACCCCGTCTCTACTAAAAAAAATACAAAAACTTAGCTGGGCGTGGTGGCACGCGCCTGTAGTTGCTACTCAGGAGGCTGAGGCAGGAGAATTGCTTAAACCCAGGAGGTGGAGGTTGCAGTGAGCCGAGATCGAGTGCCACTGCACTCCAGCCTAGGCGACAGAGTGAGACTCCGTCTCAAAAAAAACAAAAAAAAAAGTTAAATATTCAAGCGATTCTCCCCTTGTTTGCACCATTGCACTCCAGCCTGGGCAACAAGAGTAAAATTCCGTCAAAACAAAACAAAAAAAACAGCCGGATGCAGTGGCTCACACCTGTAATCCCATCACTTTCGGAGGCTGAGATGGTTGGATTGCTTGAGGTCGGGAGTTCAAGACCAGCCTGGCCAACATGGTGAAACCCCATCTCTACTAAAAATACAAAAATTAGCTGGGCATGGTGGTGGATGCCTGTAATCTCAGCTGCTCGGGAGGCTGAGGCAGGAGAATTGCTTGAACCGGGAGGCGGAGGTTGCAGTGAGCCAAGATCGCGCCACTGCACTCCAGCCTGGGCAACAGAGTGAGACTCCATAACAAACAAAAACAAAGAAAACCACCAGGTTAGAACCATGCCTTATACATCTCCATATCCCCTATGCTTACAGAGTAAATGTTTCAGTGTCTACTGAGTAAGAAGTAAGTATGAATAAATGAACTACCTATAAGCAGATCCTCTGCTCTTGAACCACAGCTTCTTATAAAAGCAAGGCATACCAGAGAGCATGGGGCAATGAAGACAAGGCAAAAAAGGAATCTCAATCCATTAGCTCTTCCTAAACCTTCTCATAGCTTTCTTTTAATCTCTACCCTTCCTTCCCACAACCCCCACTCCGGTTTTTATTGGTCTTACTAAATGCTCCTGCCTTGAAGTATTTAGTCATTTACACAACACTCAACTAGAGGTATTCTCAGTAATTTCCCCAAGACTCAGTCAGTTATCTGTTTTGTTGGTTAGTTTGTTTTGGTGTATTAAAAGCTTCATTCTGTTACTGTATTGCCAGAGCCATGGCAAAGAAGCATTTCAACATTCTGAGCACTTGTGGACTTCAGAATCTCTGAGCAATGAGGTTTATGTTTTGGTTAATTATAAGAAAAAATATCCTTTGTGAATTATGCTGGTAGCAATGCCTTACAGTAAACAAAGCATATTCACATCCTGATTTCATTTGATACTCACAATAACCTTATAAAGTAGAAGAAAAAGTATTAAAATTTTCATTTTACAGTTAAGAAAGCTGAGGCACAAAAATGACTTCTCTAGAAATTTTTTTTTTTTTTTTTGAGATGGAGTCTCGCTCTGCCAGGCTGGAGTGCAGTGGCGCGATCTCAGCTCACTGCAACCTCCTCCGCCTCCCGGGTTCAAGAGATTCTCCTGCCTCAGTCTCCTGAGTAGCTGGGACTACAGGCGCGTGCCACCACGCCCGGCTAACTTTTTGTATTTTTAGTAGAGACGGGGTTTCACCACGTTAGCCAGGATGGTCTCGATCTCCTGACCTCGTGATCCGCCCGCCTTGGCCTCCCAAAGTGCTGGGATTACAGGCGTGAGCTACGGCACCCAGCCCTTCTCTAGAAATATCGTAGTTAAGAACAACAGTAGAACTGAAGTTGAATTCTAGTGTTATCACAATGGGCAAATTACCTAGCTCTTCTGACACTCAGTTCTGTCCTATGTAGAGTGGGGATAATATTAGTACAGTCATGTGTTGCTTAACAACAGGAATACATTCTGAGAAATGTGTCATTAGGCAATTTTGTCATTCTGTGATCACAGAGGTGGTAGATAGGATGCAAAAACCTGTACAGCATGTTACTGTACTGAATACTGTAGGCAACTGTAACAAAATGTTAAGTATTTGTGTATCTGAAAAATCTAAACATAGAAAAAGGCTGGATGCAGTGGCTCGCACCTGTAATCCCAGCACTTTGAGAGGCTGAGGTGGGCAGATCACTTAAGGTTAGGAGTTTGAGACCAGCCTGGCCAACATGGTAAAACCCCATCTCTACTAAAAATAAAAAAATTAGCTGGGTGTGGTGGCTTGTGCCTGTAGTCCTAGCTACTGGGGAGGCTGAGGCAGGAGAATCGTTTGAACCCAGGAGGCGGAGGCTGCAGTGAGCTGAGATCAGTTGTGCCACTGCACTCCAGCCTCGGTGACAAAGCGAGACTCCGTCTCAAAAAAAAAAAAAAGAAAGAAAAGAAAAGGTACAGTAGAAATAGGCATAGAAGATAAAAAATGGTACACCTGTAGAGGGGACTTAACATAAATGGAGCCTGCAGGACTGGAAGGTACTTGGAATAAATCAGTTGAATCAGTGATAGTGAATGTGAAGGCCTAGGACATTACTGCACACTGTTGTAGACTATAAATACTTAGGCTACACTAAATTTATTTAAATGTTTTTTCTTTTTGGGGGGTGGGGACAGAGTCTATCACCCAGGCTGGAGTACAGTGGTGTGATCATAGCTCACTGCAGTCTCAATTTCCTGGAATCAAGCGATCCTCTCACCTTAGCCTTTGGAATAGGTGGGACTACAGGTGTGCACCAAAGCACCCAGCTAATTTTTTTTTATTTTTGGTAAAGACAAGGTCTTGCTATGTTGCCCAGGCTGGTCTCGAACTCCTGAGCAAACTTTTTCTTTCTTCAGTAATAAATTAACATTATCTTACTGTAACTTTCTTAGCGATTTTATGAACTTTTACTTTTTTTTTTTTTTTTTTTAGTATTTATTGATCATTCTTGGGTGTTTCTCGGAGAGGGGGATTTGGCAGGGTCATAGGACAATAGTGGAGGGAAGGTCAGCAGATAAACAAGTGAACAAGGGTCTCTGGTTTTCCTAGGCAGAGGACCCTGCGGCCTTCCGCAGTGTTTGTGTCCCTGGGTACTTGAGATTAGGGAGTGGTGATGACTCTTAACGAGCATGCTGCCTTCAAGCATCTGTTTAACAAAGCACATCTTGCACCGCCCTTAATCCATTTAACCCTGAGTGGACACAGCACATGTTTCAGAGAGCACGGGGTTGGGGTAAGGTTATAGATTAACAGCATCCCAAGGCAGAAGAATTTTTCTTAGTACAGAACAAAATGGAGTCTCCTACATCTACTTCCCTCTACACAGACACAGCAACAATCTGATTTCTCTATCTTTTCCCCACATCTCCCCCTTTTCTATTCGACAAAACCGCAATCGTCATCACGGCCCGTTCTCAATGAGCTGTTGGGTACCCCTCCCAGATGGGGTGGCGGCCGGGCAGAGGGGCTCCTCACTTCCCAGATGGGGCGGCCGGGCAGAGGCGCCCCCCACCTCCCGGACAGGGCGGCGGCCGGGTGGAGGCGCCCCCCACCTCCCTCCCGGACAGGGCGGCTGGCCAGGCGGGGGCTGGCCCCCAGAACTTTTACTTTTTTATTAACTTTTTGACTCTTTTTTTTTTTTTTGAGACGGATGCTCGCTCTGTCGCCCAGGCTGGAGTGCAGTGGCACGATCTCGGCTCACTGCAAGCTCCGCCTCCCGGGTTTAGGCCATTCTCCTGCCTCAGCCTCCCGAGAAGCTGGGACTACAGGCGCCTGCAACCACGCCCGGCTAATTTTTTGTATTTTTAGTAGAGACGGGGTTTCACCATGTTAGCCAGGACGATCTCGATCTCCTGACCTCGTGATCCGGCCGCCTCCGCCTTCCAAAGTGCTGGGATTACAGGCGTAAGCCACCGCTCCCAGCCTACTTTTTGACTCTTGAAGTAACAAAACATAAACACACTGTACAGCTGTAAAAAAATACAAAAAAAATTCTTTTATATCTTTTTCTATCTTTTATTTTTTTTAGAGACAGGGTCTTGCTCTGTCACCCAGGCTGGAGTACAATAGCATAATCACAACTCACTGCAGCCTCGACTTCCCAGGCTCAAGAGATCCTCCCACCTCAGCCATCCGAATAGCTGGGACTACAGGCACGTGTCATCATGTCTGGCTAATTTTTTGTTTCTGTGTAGAGACGGGGTCTTACTATGTTGCTCAGGTTTGAACTCCTGGGCTCAAGTGATCCTCCTGCCTCAGCCTCCAAAGTGCTGGGGTAATAGGCGTGAGTCACCATGCCTGGTCTCTCAACTCGTAAGAATCAGGCTCAAGATGTCCTACCCAAAAGCTTCCTAAGACTGACAATTCCTGTAACAGAACACAAGGGCTTTCACAATGCTCCTTTATTGTATCTTTGGGTGACTTTTTTCTAAAGATTGGGCCAGAAATCAGGTGACTACAAAAATTACAAACTCGACAATTTAATGACAGAAATAGATTTTTTATGGACATCTTTCTAAAAGACTATGTAATACTATGATGAAGAGTGTGGGCTTGGGAGTCAGACTGCCTGGATTAAAATGCCACCTCTACCATTTACCAACCTATATAACCTTAAGCAAAGTACTTAATCTCCCTGAACCTCAGTTTCATGATTGTAAAATGAAGACAAGAGCAGTGCCTATGTCATAGGATTGTTGTCAGAATTAAATAAATTCTAAATGCAACACACTAAGAACAGTAACTGGCATATACTACCTGCTCAATAAATGTTATTACCACAGAATATCAGCTGCATAGAAAAAAAACCCCGCGTTTTCTTCTCTACTGTATTCTCAGAGCCTGAAACAATGCCTACTACATAGTGGGCACTAAATGTTTATTGCATGAATAAATGAAAAGTCAAGCATGAATTTACTGTTAAGCATAACTAAAATACACATTTGCCTCTAGAGAAAAAGACTACGTATCCAGAGAGAAATATTAAGTCCCAAGTCTAGCCTTGAAACCAAAATGAAACTGAAAGGCACTCAAGTATCATTTGAGTTCACAGGTACCTATGAGAAATTGAGATGTTAGATATCTCTGACTTCTCATCCTAATACTCCATGGAAAATCTCCTCTTAGTTGTTTGGGTTTTTAAAAAACTTTCTTTTCTTTTCTTTTTTTTTGAGACGAAGTCTCACTCTTTTGCCCCAGGCTGGAGTGCAATTGTGCAATCTCGGCTCACTGCAACCTCTGCCTCTTGGATTCAAGCAATACTCCTGCCTTAGCCTCTCGAGTAGCTGGGATTACAGGTGCATGCCACCACACCCGGCTACTTTTTGTATTTTTAGTAGAGATGGGGTTTCACCATGTTGGCCAGACTGATCTCGAACTCCTGACCTCAGGTGATCCACCCACCTCGGCCTCCCAAAGTGCTGGGATTACAGGCATGAGCCACCCCGCCCAGCAAAAACTTTTATTTTCTATTACAAATTCAACCAAGTCAGGCTTCCAGAAATAAACATCTACTATAACCTTAGAGATGATCTAATCCCTTTACCCTCCCCCGCCCCAACTGCAATCATTTTACAGACAAAGAGGAAGGTCAAGAAGGTAGTACCAGCAGGGCGCAGTGGCTCACACCTGTAATCCCAGCACTTTGGAAGGCCAACGTGGGCAGATCACTTGAGGCCAGGAGTTGGAGACCAGCCTGGCCAACATGGTGAAACCCCGTCTCTACTAAAAACACAAAAAATTAGCTGGGGGTGGTGGCGCATGCCTGTAATCCAAGCTACTCAGGAGACTCAGCCATGAGAATTGCTTGAACCCCAGAGGCGGAGGTCGCAGTGAGCTGAGATGGTGCCACTTGCACCCCAGCCTGGGTGACAGAGACCCTGTCTCAAAAAAAAAAAAAAAAAAAAAAAAAAGAAGGTAGTGCCAAGGGCATAGATCACAGACAATAGATAACATTGTGTTTAAGGGTACGGATATACTGAACTATTTGGTATAAACTATGGGGAATTGTTTTTCTTTTTAAAAGAACACCAACTACTCTTTGGAGACTCCTAGATGACAAATTGAAAAGCAAGTAAAGCAAGCTTCTTGCACATATCACTTTAAGGCCTGGCCACTATGGCAAGTGGATATGTGCTAAAGGGCAAGGAGGTAGAGTTCTACCTAAAAAAGATCAAGAGCTGGAAAGCTACATAAATGCCCTCCTCTTTCATCTAACGTCATGTGATAAAGCTATTCTTGGAAACAAAACAAAAATTCAGGTCAGTGGCCATTGAGCAGATCACAGGAATTGTCCACTCAAAGAGATACTTTAGCACTATTTTCCTGTTACCTACAATAACCAGGAGTTTTGAAATATAATAAGGTAAACAGAGAAGTGGGGTTAATAATGGAAAGAACACTGGGCTTGCACAGTCAGTTCTGGCTCTGCTACTTAGTAGCTGTGTGACCTTAGGAAAGTCAATTAACTTCTCAGTTTCCTTATCTGAAAAATTGAAGCTAAACCTCTGACTATCCCACAAAATAGTAATGAGGAATAAATGGGATATCCATGAAAATATCTTTAAAACAAGGGCCAGGAGCGTGGCGCATGCCTGTAATACCAGCACTTTGGGAGGCTGAGGCAGGCAGATCACTCGAGGTCAGGAGTTCAAGACCAGCCCGGCCAACATGGTGAAACCACATCTCTACTAAAAATATAAAAATTAGCCAGGCATGGGGGTGGGCGCCTGGGAGGCTGAGGCAGGAGAATCACTTGAACCTGGGAGGCAGAGGTGGTAGTGAGCCAAGATCGGGCTACTGCACTCCAGCCAGAGCTTCAGAGTGAGACTCTCTCAAAAAAAACAAATTAAAATAAATAAATAAAACAAAGTACTTTGCAAATATTAACTTAATTGAAATAAAAGGTCTCTGGTGTGAAAAAGGTGGGTAATACATTGAGAGGTTAGAGCTCAAGTTTACACAAAATTTAAGCCTATAAAAACAGTTTGCCCAGATCCCATCTACAGCTAATAGAATGTATCTACTCTACTATAGTACTTGCCTTTAACTTGCTAGAATCTTACTACCTTTTCTTTAAGAGATGGAAGGAATCACACAGAGGATTAATATAACCTTTTCATTTTACAAATTTAAAAATGGAGGCATAGAGAGTTAAAATGACTTGTGAAAGTTTACAGGGCCAGCTGGGCACTGTGGCTCTGGCTCAGACCTGTAATTCCAGCACTTTGGGAGGCCGAGGTGGGCAGATCACCCGAGGTCAAGAGTTCAAGACCCACATGGCCAACATGGTGAAACTCTGTCTCTACTAAAACTACAAAAATTAGCCAGGCGTAGTGAGGGGTAACTGTAATCCCAACCACTCGGGGGCTGAGGCAGGAGAATCGCTTGACCTCAGGAGGCGGAGGTGGAGGTGGCAGTGAGCCAAGATCGTGTCACTGCACTCCAGCCTGGGTGATACAGTGAGACTCTGTCTCCAAAAAAAAAAAAAGGTTACAGGGCCTATGAAATGAAAATTATAAATGTTATATAACCAAGAATATTCCAGCTTTAAAAAAAAAAGTCCTGGCCGGGCATGGTGGCTCACACCTGTAATCCCAGCACTTTGGGAGGCCGAGGTGGGCGGATCACCTGAGGTCGGGAGTTTGAGACCAACATGGAGAAACCCCATCTCTACTAAAAATACAAAATTAGCCAGGTGTGGTGGTGCATGCCTGTAATCCCAGCTACTCAGGAGGCTGAGGCAGGAGAATCACTTGAACTTGGGAGGTGAGGTTGTGGGGAGGCAGTGGTTGCGGTGAGCCAAGATCACACCATTGCACTCCAGCCTTGATAACAAGAGTGAAACTCCAACTCAAAAAAAAAAAAACTCCTTAGAAAAGAAAAATATGACATTGAATAGGCATTAAGACACTGGAAAGCTAAGAAAAACATTTATACAAAGGAGAACTGAAGATAACAGAAAAAACAAAAGATCTTTATATACAGCTATTAAGGTCAGGTGTAGTGGCTCACGCCTGTAATCTCAGCACTTTGTGAGGCCGAGGCGCGCAGATCACTTGAGCTTAGGAGTCGGAGACTAGCCTGGCCAACATGGTGAAATCCGGACTCTACTAAAAAAGTACCAAAATTAGCCAGGCATGGTGTCAAACACCTGTACTCCCAGCCACTTAGGAGGCTGAGGCAAGAGAACTGCTTGAACCTGGGAGGCAGAGGCTACAGTGAGCCAAGATGCCACCACTGTACTCCAGCCTGGGCGACAGAGTGAAGACCTTGTCTCAAAAAAATAAAAATAAAGAAAAAGTTAATAAAAGTTTTTGAAAGAATTAACCACCCCTCTAGATTTAGCAGTAACTGATTATTTACTCTCTGAGTTTAAACATTCTACTCTCTGGAAGAACACCTCTACAAATTATACAGACAAGTGACTTTCAAGTGTTTATACAAAGGGATACTGCTTCGCAATTCATCTCAAAATCACGAGGCTGTCTTCTCAGCTCTTCCTGTTAAATCCTTGTGGACAGAACATTTATCCTAGGTCAAAAGTGCCATTTAGGCTAGTAAAAGAAACTATCCGATCTAACATTTCTAACCTACCCAACCTCTTTTCCCCTCAGAGGACCTGTAGAGTGTTCAATTTTTTTCATCTATCACAACATCTCAGTTAACATTACCTTATGCAATTCTCTATCAAACACACACTGATCAAACATTGTACTGCTCAGTATTGTTATGTTTTTTTTTGAGACAGAGTTTTGCTCTTGTTGTCCAGGCTGGAGTGCAATAGCACGATCTTGGCTCACTGCAACCTCTCTCCTGGGTTCAACCAATTCTCTTGCCTCAGCCTCCCGAATAGCTGGGATTACAGGCATGCCACCACGCACAGCTGATTTTTGTATTTTTAGTAGACATGGGCTCCCACTATGTTAGCCAGGTGGTCTTGAACTCCTGACCTCAGGTGATCCGCCCGCCTCAGCCTCCCAAAGTGCTGGGATTACAGGCGTGAGCCACCATGCCCAGCCAATATTGTTCAGTTCAATATTGATAAGTACTTACTACATGTCAAGCACTATGCTAAGTGCTTATGACATGAAACTGTAAAAACACAGCACTGTCCTGCCCTCAAAGAGCTCACAATCTGGAGACACAGCCAGCCTCATTAACAAATAATAATACCACAGAAAACAACTGCTATAACCAGGGCACATACACTGTACAGGAGAGGCATACAGAAATGCCTAACCCAAGGTTTCCTGGAGGCAACCAAAGCCTTCACAAAGGAGGTAGGGCATAAAGGGACACTTGAAGGTTTAATAATTAAGAAGTAGTACCAGGCACAATGGCTCACGCCTGTAATGCCAGCACTTTGGGAGGCCGAGGTGGGTGGATCACTTGAGGTCAGGAGTTAGAGACCAGCCTGGCTAACATGGTGAAACCCCAGCATTCCAGGCAAAAGAAACAGTGTAAGCAAAACTTAGAGGCACAAAAAACAGCATAATGTTCATGCAGTATTACTGAGCATAAAATGTAAAGATTTTTTCTCATAAAATGAGAAATAAGGCTAAAGCAGTAAAAAAGATCAGATCATAAAGATCCTAGTATACTACATAAAACACTTTCAGGCCAGGCACAGCGGCTCGCACCTGTAATCCCAGCACTCTCGGAGGCCAAAGGGGGCAGATCACTTGAGGACAGGAGTTCGAGACCAGCCTGACCAACATGGCAAAACCCCGTCTCTACTAAAAAATACAAAAATTAGCCAGGCGTGGTGGTTCACGCCTGTCATCCCAGCACTTTGGGAGGCCAAGGTGGGCGGATCACCTGAGGTCAGAGTTCGAGACCAGCCTGGCCAACATGGTGAAACCTCATCTCTACTAAAAATACAAAAATTAGCTGGGCATGGTGGCAGGTGCCTGTAATCCCAGCTACTCAGGAGGCTGAGGCAGGAGAATTGCTTGAACCTGGGAGGCCGAGGTTGCAGTGAGCCGAGATGGTGCCACTGCACTCCAGCCTGGGTGACAGAGCAAGAATCCATCTCAAAAAAAAGAAAAAAAAAGAAAAAGAAAAAGAAAAAAATTAGCTGGGCATGGTAGTGCATGCCTGTGATACTCAGGAGGCTGAGGTGGGAGAATCGCTTGATCCTGGGAGGCAGAGGTTCTAGTGAGCTGAGATCACGCCACTGCACTTCAGCTTCGGTGACAGAGAGAAACTCTGTCTCAAAAAATAAATAAATGAATAAATAAATAAATAAATAAAACACTTTCATTCAACAACTATTTGCTGAGTCCCTACTATGTGCTAGACATCACCAAGTACACGGGATACAGATCTCTGTAGAATCACTGCTGTCTATATGAATGGCTGTTAGCTGAGTTGTGCAGTACAATCTGTATAGCACAGCAGCCCTGTAAGACCACTGTAAACTAGCAGGGCCGAAACTGCAGGCTCCACAAGGATCTTAAGGAGTTCACAAATTCCCATGCATATCAAGTACACTCTGTACACAATAATATCTTGATATTTTTAATGCATAATAGATGTTAGACTTAACAGAGTATCATTTTAAAATATTACTGAATTCCTACTGGACCTGCTTTTTGGTTTTTCTCCCCCACAATTAATATGTTCTGAAAGTATGTTACTGTCCTGTCTCTCAAGGTTTTCAGTGTTAAAAAGGTACCTTCACAGGGTCTATTGTCTCAGACAATAGGGATGAATTTAAAAATTCTGAGTAGGAAGACCAAGGCAGGCAGATCACTTGAGGTCAGGAGTTCGAGACCAGCCTAGCCAACATAGTGAAACCCCATCTCTTCTAAAAAATACAAAAATTAGCCGGGCATGGCAGTGGGCGCCTGTAGTTCCAGCTATTCAGAAGGCTGAGGCAGGAGAATCACTTGAACTCGGGAGGCGGAGGCTGCAGTGAGCCGAGATCGCACCACTGCACTCCAGTCTGGGTGGCAGAGAGAGACTCTGTCTCAAAATAAAAAAAATTCTGAGTAGGAAGAGTGGCACGCCCCCAGTCTTTTCTCATTCCACCCTTGCCTAGTTACTATACAATTTCTTTTTCTTTCATTTATGAGCCTGAAAAATCTTAATCACAATTACTTAGTGTGAGAATAATCCTTGTAGCATTAAGTTTGTCAAAGAGAAATACTTAAGTGCTGAAGACATATTCTTCTTCAAAGTGCTTTAGAAAAGTGATTTGGGCCGGGCACGGTGGCTCATGCCTGTAATCCCAGCACTCTGGGAGGCCGAGGCGGGCGGATCACCAGAGGTTGGGAGTTCGATACCAGCCTGACCAACATGGAGAAACCCCGTCTCTACTAAAAATACAAAATTAGCCGGGCATGGTGGCACATGCCTGTAATCCCAGCTACTTGGGAGGCTGAGGCAGGAGAACCGCTTGAACCTGGGAGGCGGAAGTTGCAGTGAGCCGAGATCGCGCCATTACACTCCAGCCTGGGCAACAAGAGCGAAACTCCGTCTCAAAAAAAAAAAAAAAAAAGTGATTTGGACCGGGCACAGTGGCTCATACCTGTAATCTCAACACTTTGGGAGGCCAAGGCGGGCGGATCACCTGAGGTCAGGAGTTCAAGACAAGCCTGACCAACATGGAGAAACCCTGTCTCTACCAAAAATACAAAAATTAGCTGAGCACGGTGGCACATGCCTGTAATCCCAGCTACTCGGGGGGCTGAGGCAGGAAAATCGTTTGAACCCGGGAGGTGGACGTTGTGTTGAGCCCAGATTGCACCATTGCACTCAAACCTGGGCAACAAGAGCGAAACTCCATCTCAAAATAAAAGAAAAAGAAAAAGAAAATTGGTCAGAGAGTGTGTACAATTTTGTGGTTCTTGAACTCATACTGCCAAATCACTTTTTTTTTTTGGAGCCAGAGTTTCACTCTTGTTGCCCAGGCTGGAGTGCAATGGCGCGATCTCGGCTCACTGCAACCTCCGCCTCCCAGGTTCAAGTGGTTCTCCTGCCTCAGCCTTCTGAGTAGCTGGTATCACAGGCATGCGCTGCCACACCCAGCTAATTTTTTATTTTTTATTTTCTTTTGAGATGGCAACAGATTGAGACTCTTTAAAAAAAAAAACACCTTTTATTCCATTGTTAATAATGACTATTTCTACCGCTTATTAAATATACTTTAAGAGCTAGTTTTAGGACCTATGAAAAAAGCAGTGTTTTAGCCGGCATTTCCCAATTCATCTATAGGCTCACATCATTACATTCAATATTGATGTCTGCCGGACTCATGGCTTGACATCCCAGCACTTTGATGGGCTGAGGCAGTAGGATCACTTGAGCCCAGGAGTTTGAGACCAGCCTGGCAACATAATCTAGACCCTACCTCTACAAAAATAAAAAAAATTAGCTGGGCATGCTGGCATATGCCTGTGGTCCCAGCAACTCAGGAGGATGAGGCAAGAGATCATCTAAGCCCAGGAGTTCATGGTTATAGTGAGCTATGATTACGCCACTGCACTCCAGCCTGGGCCACAGAGCAAGACCCTGTCACTATGAAAAAACAAAACAAAAAAAAATTATGTCTATTTCAATTTGTATATTTTTGAATATTTAATAATTACCTAAAATTTTCTCCTTTATAAAAATAGAATAGTTTGAGAGTATCCAACAATTTATCTACTGAATGTGTGTCAATTAGTGGGAATTAGGAGAATGGCTCATGATAAAGTCATTCCATTGTTATAACTTAATCTGAACACTGAATGCAGTAGCTTTTCTTTGTATAATAAACTGTTAAAGACAAGAAATATAAGTACATTGATGATGAAATAAAAGAATAAATGAGTACATTTATCTGATCATGATTCTTAAATGATACATCAAGATATCTCTGATTGATTGATAGATTGATCTTACAGTGTCTTGCTCTGTTGCCCAGCCTGGAGTGCAGTGGTGTGAATGAACCCTGCTCACTGCAGCTTCAACCTCCTAGGCTCAAGCAATCCTCCCACCTCTGCATCCTGTGTAGCTGAGACCCCAGATGTGCGCTAATTTTTTCATTCTGTGTAGAGACAGGGTCTCACTATCTTGTCCAGGCTGGTCTCGAACTCCTGGGCTCAAGCAATCCACCCACCTTTGTCTCCCAAAGTGTTGGGATTATAGATGTGGATTACAGGCGTGAGCCACCATGCCCAGCCTCACAAAAACTATACAAAAAATATACTCTTGGAAATCATTAAGCACGACCTCTAGAACAAACACATTTAATAAAAAAGAATAAAAACTAACATTCTATTTAAGAGATATTACTATTATTTTGAAATCAGGGAACCTATAAAAGGTTTGATATACAAATTTTACCACAGAGTAAAATTTGATAAAACTTTCTCAGTAACTTAAGATAATTTTACGTACAGAAATTCAATGCAAGATACTCTGAAAATGACTAGATGATGATCCTACAGAGAACTAGCTGAGGCTTGTTTGTAAATTTTACTGAAATAGGAAATAATTCTGTCTTTGTATACAATTGCTTCCACGCATGAGCTTTATCTAAGGAAAATAACCTCCTATGTTGGATTAATAATTTTTTTTTTTTTTGAGATGGAGTTTCACTCTTTTTGCCCAGGCTGGAGTGCAATGGCTCGATCTCAGCTTACTGCAACCTCCGCTCCCCCGGGTTCAAGTGATTCTCCTGCCTCAGCCTCCGGAGTAGCTCGGATTACAGGCACCCGCCACCACGCTCGACTAATTTTTGTATTTTTAGTAGAGACAGGGTTTCACCACATTGGCCAAGGTGGCCTTTTTTTTTTTGAGATGGAGTCTTGCTCTGTCGCCAGGCTGGAGTGCAGTGGCACAATCTCGGCTCACTGCAACCTCTGCCTCCTGGGTTCAAGCGATTCTCCTGCCTCAGACTCCTGAGTAGTTGGGACTACTGGTATGTGCCACCACGCTCAGCTAGTTTTTCTATTTTTAGTAGAGACGGGGTGTCTTTTTTAACCTCTGTAATCACAGTGTCTCAATCTCTTGACCTCGTGATCTGTCTGCCTTGGCCTCCCAAAGTGCTGGGATTACAAGCGTGAGCCACCACGCCCGGCCAAATTATTAATTTAGAATTTTAGTCAGCTAATAAATTATATGTCTAATAGTAGGGGGAGATATAGAATGCCACTAGTGTTAATATTTAATCTCTGTATACAAGATATAATTTTCTTTTAAGCAAGAAGGAAATTTAGTAAGATTTCCCTCCTATTGTAGGACATTTCTCCACTTGTGCTTCTGAATAACTCTGATTCATACTGGCATGAGACTGCTCAGACTTATGGTTCAAAAGCATAAGCTTGGAAGGGATTTCAATTTAATTATTGATTCCCCTACACACATCCTTTTTCAAGTTTCAAGAACACATTTACTGATATTAATAATAACTTCCATCTTTTTAGTTCAAAATGTCACTGTCATAAGAAAAAAATAGGCTGGGCACGGTGGCTCAGGCCTGTAATCCCAGGACTTTGGGAAGCCGAAGTGGGCAGATCACGTGAGTCCAGGAGTTTGAGAGCAGCCTGGGCAACACGGTGAAACCCCATCTCTACAAAAATACAAAAATTAGCCTGGCGTGGTACTGCACGCCTGTAGTCCCAGCTGCTTGAGTTGGATGAGGCGGGAGGATGGCTTGGGCCTGGGAGGTCGAGACTGCAGCAAGCCGTGGTTGCACCACTGAACTCCAGCCTGGGTGACAGAGTGAGATCCTGTCTCAAAAATAAATAAATAAATAAAAGCTATTAGTGTTGCTGCTTAACCATCCTATCTAAAATAGTTGCCCTCTCACACACACACAATATCACTTTATATCTTAGCCTGGTTTATTTTTTCTTAGTATTTATTATATAACTATTGTCATTATACATTTATAGATGTATTTATTGTGTATCCCCTCCCTGTACCCCATGTCTTTTTTTAACTTCTGTAATCACAGTGCCTAGAACATCACCTAGCCCTTAGGAGCTGATCAAAAATCATCTCTTTATCAATGATTTTTATATTCTGGACATGGAAAGAGACTCTAATCAAATAATTATAGTAAGAAATATGAAATTCCTGTTGCTATGTATTCTACGAAAAAGTGCTACATAATAAAGAGGAGAGTGACCTAGGTTTTTTGGACAGGGTTTCCCTGAGTTCCTTGAATGGAGAACTCCAGGATATGTTAGAGTTAGGCAGGCAAGAGAGAGTATCACCACAGGTCATTTGCACATGCTGCTCCTTCTGTCTGGACTCTTTTTTTTTTTTCTTTTTTTTTTGAGATGGAACCTCACTCTGTTGCCCAGGCTGGAGTGCAGTGGCACAATCGCAGCTCACACTGCAGCCTCCACCTCCCAGGTTCAAGCAATTCTCCTGCCTCAGCCTCCCGAGTAGCTGGGATTACAGGCACCTGCCACCATGCACAGCTTATTTTTGCATTTTTAGTAGAGACGGGGTTTCTCCATATTGGTCAGGCTGGTCTTGAACTCCTGACCTCAGGTGATTCACCCACCTCGGCCTCCCAAAGTGCTGGGATTACAGGCATGAGCCACTGCGCCCGGCCTATCTGGACTATTCTTTACATAACTCCTATAATTTAATCCCTCAGTTCTCTACTTGAAAGTAAGACCCTCTGCAAAGCTACTCCTAACTATTCCATTCCATTATTCCACAACTTCTCTTTTCTTTCCTTGCTATTTTTTTTTTTTTAATGAGGTCTCGCTCTGTTGCCCAGGCTGGAGTGCAGTGGCATGATCATAACTCAATGCAGCCTTGAACTGCTGGGCTCAAGTGAGCCTCCCACCTCAGGCTCTAGAGCAGATGGTACTACAGGCATGCACCACCATGCCCAGCTATCAACTTGTCCTTTTTCAGCACACTCAAGATATATTAAAACTCTTCACATTTAAAATTACTGTATAAAGGCTGGATGCAGTGGCTTGTGCCTGTAATCCCAGCACTTTGGGAGGCCAAAGCGGGAAGATCACTGGAGGCCAGAAGTTTGGTACCAGCCTGGCCAACACAGGGAGATCTCTTCTCTACACAAAAACAAAAAATCAGCTGCACATAATAGAGCACACTTGAAGTCCTAGCTTTACTCGGGAGGCTGAGCTGGAAGGACTGCTTGAGCCTAGGGGTTTGAGGCTGCAATGAGCCGTAATCACGCAGCTGCACTCCAGTCTAGGTGGCAGAGCCAGACCCTATCTCAAAATAAATAAATAAATAATAAAATAAAATTACTCTATATACATGAGATGAAAAATGCCAGAGGTCACATCTATTTTACTATCTGTGATTTCCCCAGTGTCAACACAGTCAAAGACACTCCACAAACATTATTAGATTAATTAAAAGTAAGGACTATGTCTTAGACCAGTAGTTCTCAAATTGTGGTTCACAGACCAGCAGCATCAGCATTATGTGGGTTTTGACAGAAATGCAAATTTTTGTAGTAGTTCACGTCTGTAATTCCAGCACTCTGGGAGGCTGAGGCAGGAGGATCACTGGAGCCCAGGAGTTTGACGCCAGCCTAGGCAACATGGCGAAACCCCATCTCTACAAAAAAATTTAAAAATTAGCCAGGTGTGATGATGGGCACCTGTGGTCCCAGCTACTTGGGAGGCTGAGGTGAGAGGATCGCTTGAGCCTGGGAAGTCAAGGCTGCAGTGAGCTGTGATCATGCCACTGCACTTCAGCTTAGGGACAGAGCAAGACCCTGCCTCAAAAAAAAAGAACTGCAACCTCTCAGGCCCTGCCCTCAGTTCACTGCAACCTCCACCTCCTGGGTTCAAGTGATTCTCCTACCTCAGCCTCCCGAGTAGCTGGGATTACAGGCGTGTGCCACCACACCCAGCTAATTTTTGTATTTTTAGTAGAGACGAGGCTTTGCCATGTTGGCCAGGCTGGTCTCGAACTCCTGACCTCAGGTGATCCGCCTGCCTTGGCCTCCCAAAGTGCTGGAATTACAGGTGTGAGCCACCACGCCCTGCCAAGAATTCATCTTAAACATCTCAACTATTCAAACACAACCTAATTAACATTTAACAAATATAAAATACAAAGCTTTATAATAATCATTCATTCAACTGTATTTATTACCTACAAAAATATTGCAGGAGAAAGTGGCCTCCACTGATAATTCCTAGCTCAAAATAAGCTAATATTCTGCCTTCTCCTCACCTCTCCCATACATACACTGTTACTCTGTGTGTATATGTTTTAACAAGCAGGAAAAATCAAGTTAATTAGATGCAGAGTTTAAAACATAATCATACCTAATATGTCTGCTGTGGTCTGAACGTTTCTGTCTCCCTAAATTCATATGTTGGAATCCTAACCCCCAAGGTAATGGTATGAGGAGGTGGGGCCTTTGGGAGGTGATTAGATCACCAGTGTAGTGCCCACATGAATGGGATTAGTGCCCTTATAAAAGAGACTCCAGAGAGCTGCCTGGCCCCTGCCACCATGTGTGAAAACAGTGAAAAGGTGACTTAGGAAGAGCCCTCACGAGACACTGAATCCACTGGGGAAGTGATTTTGGACTTCCCAGCCTTCCAAACTCTGAGAAATAAATTTCTGTTGCTGACAAGCTACCTAGTTAATGGTATTTTGTTACAGTAGATTGAATGGGCTAAGACAGTATCTTGCTAGCCTCATTTCCTACTACACATCTTCATCCTTGCATCCTTCCATGCTATATAAGGGTAATACTACTTCCTATAATGCATCCTAATTCCTTCCTACTTTCTTTCTTAAAAAAAAAAAAAAAAAATCTCTGTGAGGGGATCCTTTCTACTTGCTACTCACATTCACAATGAGGCATTCTTCCCCTTCCCAAAATGATCTATATAAATCCTATTCAACTTTCAGGCCCAGCTCAAAGGACACTTTTAGATCCTAAATACCTCAAAGGGGAGTTCATAACTCCTCCCTCTCATACATTTATTCTCAATGGAAGGGCCCACACTTTCAAAAATCTAGCAGTGTAATGTCTTAGGTAGGACAGCTCTTTATTCTGAAAAGTATATCATTGTACCTCACTCAATATCATTTTTGCATCAAAATTAAGATTCTCTGCCCAGGCCTGATGGCTCATGCCTGTAATTCTAGCACTTTGGGAGGCCTAGGTGGGAGGATGGCTTGAATCCAGGAGGTCAAGACCAGACTGGGCAACACAGCAAGACTCCATTTCTACAAAAAGTTTTACAAATTAGCGGG
The DNA here is from genome assembly GCF_029281585.2 of Gorilla gorilla gorilla. NCBI lineage: Eukaryota > Metazoa > Chordata > Mammalia > Primates > Hominidae > Gorilla > Gorilla gorilla. The sequence goes on from NC_073224.2 coordinate 187,257,197, forward strand.
GCACGGTAGTCCGTGCCTGTGGTACCAGCTACTTGTGAGGCTGAGGTGGGAAGATCACTTGACCCCAGGAGTTCAAGGCTGCAAAGAGCCATGATTGTGCCACTGCATTCCAGCCTGGGCCACAGAGCAAGATCGTCTCCAAACAACAATTCTCAAACTCACTCTTTCTGTGTAGTCCACTAGTTACCTCAAATTTCAGTTTAAGTTTATATTAGTCAGGTGGGAAATGAGACCATAAAGTGAATCATTCAAGCACCTAGCTGGCCTGGGCACTTGGAATAATAAGTAAGGCACGGTTGCTACCTAGAACTTACATTCCACAGGGAGAAACAGGTTAGCATACAACAACAGTGTGTGAAAGTGAAGGAGACAAACACAGGAAAATGACAGACTAAAAATGCAGGAGCGAGTTAGGGAAAATTCATAGATTAAATAATTTTATAGTATATTACTTTTCTAAAAAATAGCTGGAGGGAAAAAAAGAAACTGACTAACCTCCTAGGGGAACATAATTATCAGGACTTAGTTTTGCCTTATTCCTCCCAGAGACCAAAATTTAGCTTGTTGCATATGATGGAGCAATGTTTTCAATAAATGTACAGCAAACAACTTATAACCCAACTCAATGAAAAAACCAACTGAAGCCTCAACCTATTTTCAAACAGAAAGAAAATTTGCAAATATAAGGTTCTCCCAACTAAAGGCAGACAGGGCAAAACAAATGAACTCTTTAGAAGGTTTAAAGAGACTGTCACAACCTGCCAACCTGATTGTCAGTTCTCAAATGCCCTTGGTCTCTGCCTCCAAATGAAAACAAATCATTTGTTTTAAGTAATAATAGCCAAGCTTGTAAATAAGTATTTTTAAACTTCTCCAACTGCACCTCCACATTAAAAGATGCTCAAAATAAAAAAGAAATTCAAAACATTTTTTAGCTATTTCTGTCAAAAGACTAGATCTCTCCTGAGGTCACAGTATGCATGCTGGCCCTCACTTCACTGCTCTGTAACACACCACCACTTCGGTTTTGAAATGACACTAGGTGAACAGGCTTCCAGAATCTCTTCAATGCCTCCAAAAACGAAAAGGAAGAAGCAAGCCTATAAATCCCTATCTGCCCGCCCTACAGCTCCCGGGAAGCAACAGTCCTCAAATTGTTCCTGCTTAGACCCCTGAAGCCCGTAGAAGGAAATGGGGACAGCTGCGACGGCGAACCGAGCGAAGGCATCCGATAAGGGAAGAGGAAACGTGGATGGGAGAGGACGAAGGGGAGAAGGAACACGGAGAGAAGGGGGCAGTGGAGATAAAATGGTGAAGAGGGGTGAGAAGAGCAAGGAAGAGCAGCGAAAACTAGAGAGGAAAGGAGGGAAAGTAAAAATCACATAAGAGGAAAAAAAGGCAAAATGATAGAGGAGAAAGAAAGGAAGGGTTAGGGTTAAAGGACAAGGAGTGGGCGACAAAGGGAATGCGAAAAAGGCTGTCACTGGGGGTGATAAAAAGGATGTCATCGGGGAGAAGGGAGATTCAGGGGGTGTCACCTAAAGGGGTTCACCGAAGCAGGTGAATGGGGGAGCACGGGGAAGGAGGAGCTGAACACCGAGGGGGCGGTAACAAGGGAGAGAGGTAAAGGCAGGGAGCCCGAGGGGACACCAGAGACAGGGAGGGGCAAGACCGCAGGGGCCAGCGCGACGGGCGGGGGCTAGGGTGGCGGGCGGCTGCGGCTAGGGCAGGCCTTGCTCCCTCACCATGGCTGCGCCGGCCTGGTCCTCGGGCATGCAGCCTCCGTCCTGGGTGCGGCGGCGGGCCGGACCGGAGCCCGCCCCCAGGCTGAGCCGGCGCGGAGGCTCCAGGAGGCTCCGGCGAGCGGCGGCTCCGGGCTTGGCCCAGGCCTCGGCCTCTTTCCCTCAAGGTAGAAGTGTAGCACCAGCAGCCGCAGCCGCAGCCGCAGCCGCAGCCCGAACCGGAGCGCAGACTCCGCCCCCGCAAGGACCCGCCCGGGCGCGCGAGCCCGCGCCTGGACCCACCTCCGCTCTCAATGCGCAGACTCAGACGAGGGGTCCCGCCCCCCCAGCCCGACCTCCAGCTTCTCCCCCTCCCAGGCCCTTAAAGGAGCCACACACCCCCAAATCCTAGCATCCCTTCAAAATATGAAAAGCTTTAAATATTACATCATGACGAGAGATTAGAGCATCGCTCGCTTCGGTCACCTATAGACTCCTCTGTCATTCACCATCATTCTCTAAGATTTGGGCTTCTGGTTCACTGTCATTCATTACTACTATTGTCATAACTCTTGGTTATTTCAAAATTCGCTTAATTCTTCCAATCCTCTGGCCTCTCAGATTCTTCTCTAGGGATCATTCTTGGCTCAGCCTCTCACTCTCATGCTCATACGAATAATTGTAACTTCTCTACAATCTCAATTTTAATCCTCTAACTCCCATCGCAACCTTCTTCCTTTCTTTCTTTCTTTTTTTTTTTTTTTTTTTTTTGAGATGGAGTTTCGCTCTTGTTGCCCAGGCTGGAGTGCAGTGGTGCGATCTCGGCTCACTGCAACCTCCACCTCCCGGGTTCAAGTGATTCTCCTGCCTTAGCCTCCCGAGTAGCTGAGATTACAAACACCCGGCACCACACCCGGCTAATTTTTGTATTTTTAGTAGAGACGTGGTTTCACCATGTTGGCCAGGCTGGTCTCGAACTCCTGACCTCAGGTGATCCGCCTGCCTTGGCCTTCCAAAGTGCTGGGATTACAGGCGTGAGCCGCTGCGCCCGGCCACAACCTTCTTCCTTTCTAGCTCACTCTGTCTGATAATACTCCAACTCCAAAAACTTCAACTCCAAGACCCCAAATCCATTGATCCAACTACCTTTTCGCTATTCCTCCCCACACTGGCCTCATGTACTCACTTTCTTCCTGAAACAGCTTAGATTCTATCGTCCGTCATGAAATGGAATCTAATAGAATCTAAGCTGTTTGGGGAAGAAAGTGAGTACATGAGGTATATGAAGTCGATTTCTTCAGTATTACCTTCATTTCTCTAGTCGTTCTCTGCTTTCTTTGTACTGACAGAACTCCAGCAATGGAGTGGGTGGAGAAAAAGCCAAAAGTGGTTGACTGACTCCCCGTAAATTTGAGATCATTATTCTCAAGGGGCCATAATGAGTGGCTACCCTACCACATTTCTCCAGTTTCACACACTCTCCCACCTTGCAACGTAACTATTTCAAGTCTCCTGTCTCTTCAAACCTCCGACACTTCCTCCCTCATCTCATTTAGCTGATGATTTTGCTTCCAATTCACAAGAAAATCAAACAAACCAAAAAGAACATCTGCAAGTTCCCAGCACCCACCATGAGTTCCAATGAACCTGTAACTCTGCTTTGATGCTCTCTCTGCCTTCCTTTCCTTACTACAAGTTAATTATTTGTCTTTTAGCTAACGTCAAATCCTCCTCAGTTCTCAAGCATCTGTGCTAAAAGACCCAGGTTTTATCCCCAATCACAAAACTAAATTTCTGTAAAATACAATCAAAATTAATTACTAGAAAAAATTAAAATTTAAAAACAAGCATCCAAAATGCAAGCCCAGATTTTTTAAACCTGCTTAACCATGTTAAAGTGTACAGTTCAATGGTATTAAATACATTCACATTGTTGTGCAACCATCCCCATCAAGAAGCTCCAGAACTTTTTATTTTTTCTTTTATTTATTTATTTATTTATTTATTTATTGAGACAAGTTCTTACCCTGTCACCCATCAGGAGTACAGTGGCACAATCATGGCTCACTCAGCCTCAAACTCCTGGGCTGAAGCAATCCTCCCACCTCAGCCTCCTAAGCAGCTAGAACTACAGGCGCATACCACCACGCCTGGCTACTTTTTTTTTTTTTTTTTTTGTAGAGACAAGGTCTCACTGTGTTGCCCAGGTTTGTCTCAAACTCCTAGGCTCAAGTAATCCTCCTGCCACAGACTTCTAAAGTGCTAGGATTACAGACGTGAGCCAATGTGCCAGGCCTCCAGAACTTTTTTATCTTGCAAAGCTGAAAGCTTGTACTCATTAAACAATAACTCCCCATTCCTAACTTCCCCCAATCCCTCGCCATCACTGTTCTGCTTTCTATCTCTATGAATTTGACTACGCTAGGCAGAATTTTTATTATTAAACCCAACACGCGTAACATTTTTCTGTCAAATTGTTATAAAAGTTTCAAAATATTAATTCTGAATTGCTGTCACAAACTGGTGAAAAACCATTTCTAGATGGTCACTAGTCCATTGATCACACTTTGAGAAGCTCAAGTACTAGGTCTCATACCACGTCACTTTCTCAAAGACACCTATCTACAATTATTCCTCTCGCCTACATTGCTATTTTTCTGCTATTACCTCTCATTGCTATAGCAACATGATTTTATTTCTTCCATCTTAAAACAATCAAACAAAAAACCCTCCCTTAAGTTGCAGTGAGCCGAGATCGTGCCACTGCACTCTAGCCTGGGCAACAGAGCGAGACTCCATCTCAAAAAAAAAAAAAAAAAAACCCTCTCTTGACTGGACTTGACCCCCCACCTACTGCCCCATTTCTCCATTCTCTTTTCTGCAAAATGCCTCACAAAGGTGGCTTGTACATGGTCTCACTCTGTTGCTTAGGCTGGAGTGCAGTGGTGCCATCTCAGCTCACTGCAACCTCAGCCTCCTGGGTTCAAGCAATCCTCCCACTTCAGCCTCCCAAGTAGCTGGAACTACAGGCATGTGCCACCACGTCCAACTAATTTTTGTATTTTTTGTAGAGATGAAGTTTCATCATGTCGCCTAGGCTGGTCTTGAACTCCTGAGCTCAAGCAATCTGCCTGCCTTGGCCTCCCAAAATGCTGAGATTACAGGCACGAGCCACCTCGCCTGGCCTTGACTTCCTTTTTCTCATTTTCGGTGAGATCCTCTCTGGTTAAGCTTTTACCTCCTCCACTCCACTGAAATGCTCTTGTCAAGGTCACTAGTGGTGTCCATTTGCTGACACCAGTCAATTCTCAGTCCACGTGTTACTTGACCTACCAACATCACTAGACACAGCTCATTACTTCCCCCTCCTTGGCTACCATGACATTTCACCCCCTCGGGTCTTCTATCTCACTGGCTGCTCCTAGTTTCTCCTCATTTCTCTGACCTCTAAATACTGTAGTACCCCAAGGCTCAATATTTCGACTTTTTGTCTTTTGCATGTACACTCCTTGATAATCTTATCCCATCACATTATTTTAAATATTATCTATGCTGTGATAACCCCAAAATTATATCTGCATTCTGAATTTCATACTTATATATCTAACTGCCAGCTAAACATATCCCCTTATATGTCTAATAAGCTACAATTTTTCTTAGTAGTTACTCAATAGACTTCCCCTCAAGTACCATGGATAAGCCAATAAATACCAAAGAGAATAGGACCAACAATAGTAGCTTAGACCAATCATGATTTACTCTCCGTCTGATCTGTGAGTTACTTTGCCTAAGGACTTGCTTGTAGTGGAGGAAAATCGTCATTAAAAATCAGAGTTCTAGGCTGGGTGTGGTGGCTCAGGCCCGTAATCCCAGCATTTTAGGAGGCTGAGGTGGGTGGATCATGAGGTCAGGAGATCAAGACCAGCCCGGCCAACATGGTGAAACTCCATCTCTACTAAAAATACAAAAGAAATTAGCTGGGTGTAGCGGTGCGCACCTGTAGTCCCAGCTACTCGGGAAGCTGAGGCAGGAGACTCGCTTGAACCCGGCAGGCGGAAGTTGCAGTGAGCCAAGATCACTCCACTGCACTCCAGCCTGGGCGACACAGAGGCTCCTTATCAAAAAAAAAAAAAAAAAAAAAAAAAAAATTAGAGTTCTAGCCAGCCAAGGTGGTTCACACTTGTAATCCCAGCACTTTGGGAGGCCAAGGCAGGCAGATGGTTTGAGACCAAAAGTTTGAGACCAGCCTGGGCAAAATGGCAAAATCCCATCTCTACAAAAAAATACCAAAAAGTAGCTGGGCATGGTGGTAGTTTCAGCTACTCAAGAGACTGAGGTGGGAGGATCACCTGAGCCCTGGAGGTCGAGGCTGCAATGAGGCATCATCACGCCACTGCACTCCAGCCTGTGTGACAGAGTAAGACCCTATCTCCAAAAATAGATAAATAAATAAGGGTTCTGCCATCAAGAAAGAATGGAGTCACAGTTGATTTGCTTGATTTGCAATCAATGAAGCACAAACAGATCAAAAATACATCCAAATTACCTAGGAATTTAGTATAATACTGAAGGTAGCATTTCAAGTCAGAAAGCAAAAGGTGGAATTGTATTTGGTGTTAGAATAACTGGATAGACATCTAGAAAATTTTAACTTGGATTTATACTTCACACTATTCACCAAGACAAATTTCAAATATATCAAATATTAAAATGTAAAAAAGAAGACCGAGCATGGTGGCTCACGCCTGTAATTCCAGCACTTTGGGAGGCCCAGGCAGGCAGATCACTTGAGTCGAGTTCAAGACCACCCTGGCCAAGATGGTGAAACCCCATCTCTACTAAAAATACAAAATTAGGCCGGGCACAGTGGCTTCCAGCACTTTGAGAGGTCAAGGCAGGTGGATCACAAGGTCAGGAGTTCAAGACCAGCCTGACCTAGATGGTGAAACCCCGTCTCTATTAAAACTACAAAAATTACAGGCAACGGCTGTAATCCCAGCTACTCGGGTGGCTGAGACAAGAGAATCGCTTGAACCTGGGTGGCAGAGATTGCAGTGAGCTGAGATCGAGCCACTGCACTCCAGCCTGGATGACCGAGTGAGACTCCGTCTCAAAAAAAAAAAAAAAAAAAAAAAGGCCGGGCGCAGTGGCTCACGCCTGTAATCCCAGCACTTTGGGAGGCCGAGGCGGGCGGATCACGAGGTCAGGAGATCGAGACCATCCTGGCTAACACGGTGAAACCCCGTCTCTACTAAAAATACAAAAAATTAGCCGGGCCTGGTGGCGGACGCCTGTAGTCCCAGCTACTCGAGAGGCTGAGGCAGGAGAATGGCGTGAACCCGGGAGGCGGAGCTTGCAGTGAGCCGAGATCGCGCGCCACTGCACTTCAGCCTGGGCAACAGAGCGAGACTCTGTCTCAAAAAAAAACAAAAAAAAAAAAGTAAAAAAGAAAGAAGGAAACCATAACACACTGGAAGAAAGAATCATGGGAGAATTTTTTAGAATCTTAAAGTGAAGAAGGTCTTTTTAAGTACAAAACAAGAGCTGGGCACGGTGGCTCATGCCTGTAATCCCAGCACTTTGGGAGGCTGAGGTGGGCACATCATGAGGTCAGGAGTTCGAGACCACACTGGCCAACATGGCAAAACCCCGTCTCTACTAAAAATACAAAAATTAGCCGGGCATGGTGGTAATCCCAGCTACTCCAGAGGCTGAGGCAGGAGAATCCCTTGAAACCGGGAGGCGGAAGTTGCAGTGAGCCAAGATTGCGCCACTGTACTCCATCCAGCCTAGGCAAAAGAGGGAAACTCCATCTCAATAAATAAATAAATAAGTACAAAACAAAACCAAGATGCCATAACAGAAAAGATTGATAAATTCAGCTATGTAGAAATAAAAAATGTAAGGCAAAAGTCACCATAAGTAGAGTCAGATAACAAATGACTATATGTATATATATATGCATTTCATATAGGAAAATGAATAATGTTTATATTTGTATTCAGAGCTGAAATCAGTAAGAACAAAACCCAAGGGGAAAAATGCACAAAAGATGTGAACTGATAGTTCACAGAAAAAGAAATAGAAATGGCTCTTCAATGCTCACTCTTACTTATAATAATAAGATAAATGCAAATTAGAATTTCTTTGAAATTACTATTTCTCATCTGCCAGATTGGCAAAGATCTATGATTGATAAGATACTGTGTGGAAAGGAGGGGTGATGTTGAACAGGTATGCTCGTATTTTGTTGTTGGGAGTGTAATTGGGATAACTTCTATGGAGGATAATTTAACGGTGGCATTTATAACTTGTCTAAATGCATGTTCCCTTTGACCCAGCAATTTCCCTTTTTTTATTTCAGCAATTTCACTTTTAAAAGTTTAATTTATACACATGCTCAAGCCTTATTTGTAATAGCAAAAGATTGAAAACAACTTAATGTTTTATTTTTATTTTATTTATTTATAGAGACAGGGTCTCACTCTATTGCCCAGGTTGGAGTACAGTGGCGCAATCATCATTCACTGCATCCTTGAACTCTGGAGCTCAAGCCATCCTCACACCTCAGCCTCCCAAGTAGCTGATACTATAGGCATGGCAGAAAAAATAAAAAAAAAATTAACTTTTTGTACAGATGGGGTCTGGTTGATGTTGTCTAGGCTGGTCTCAAACTCCTGGCTTCAAGCAATCCATCTGTCTCAGCCTTCCAAAGCACTGGGATTATGGGCGTGAGCCACTGTCCCTGGCTTAAATGTTTATTAATACAGACCTGGTTAAATAACAGTGTAGTTATACAATGCATAATCTACAGCCTTAAAAAAGAATGAGAAAGCTTTTTGTCTACTAATAGGGAAATAGCTTCAAAATCTACTGTTAAGTGAAAAAGCAATGCCCTAAATAGCATGTATTGCATGCTAATATTCCTGTAAGAACCGATGATAGTAATATCCGTTCATAATTGCTTATATATGCATAAAATATCCCCAGAAGAATTTAGCAGAAACTTACATCATTTCTGCAATGAAGAAAACTGGATGGCCAGAGACACGTAGGAGGGAGATTTTCATAGTATATAATCTTTTGTATCTTTTTATTTATTTTTTATTTATTTTTACTTTTTTGAGACAGAGTCTTGCTCTGTCACCCAGGTTGGAGTGCAGTGGCCCAATCTCTACTCACTGCAACCTCCACCTCACAGGTTCAAGTGATTCTCCTGCCACAGCCTCCCAAGTAGCTGGGACTACAGGTGCCGACCACCACACCTGGCTAATTTTTGTTTTTGTTTTTGTTTTTTGAGGCAGAGTCTCACTTTGTCACCCAGGCTGGAGCACAGTGGCACAATCTCTGCTCACTGCAACCTCTGCTTCCTGGGTTCAGGCAATTCTCCTGCCTCAGCCTCCTGAGTAGCTGGGATTATAGGCGCGTGACACCATGCCTGCCTAATTTTTGTATTTTTAGCAGAGACAGGGTTTCACCATGTTAGCCAGGCTGGTCACAAACTCCTGACCTCAAGTGATCCACCTGCCTCAGCCTCCCAAAGGGCTGGGATTACAGGTGTGAGCCACCGCACCCGACCTGATTTTTTTAATCATGAAAATATATAACCTATTTTTAAAGTAAATCAATAATTTTAAAAGTAGTAATTTAGAGCCACTTATTCTACAAGTAAAAATAATTTTTACAATGAGAAATGGCTTTATTGATGTTCTAATTTTTTTTTTTTAAGACAAGGTTTTGTTCTGTCACCCTGGTTGGAGTGCAGTGGCACACTCATGGCTCACTGCAGCCTCAACCTCTTGGGCTCAAGCAATCCTCCTGTCTCAGTCTCCCGAGTACCTCAGACTACAGGCACAAACCACCATGCTTGGCTAATGTAAAAAAAAGTTGTTGCCGGGCACAGTGGCTCAAGGCTGTATCCCAGCACGTTGAGAGGCCAAGGAGCCAGGCAGATCACTTGAGGTCAGGAGTTTGAGACCAGCCTGGCCAACATGGCCCACATCTCTACTAAACCCCATCTCTACTAAAAAATACAAAAACTAGCCAGCTGTGGTGGTGGGTGCCTGTAATCCTAGCTACTTAGGAGGCTGAGGCAGGAGAATCACTTGAACCCGGGTGGCGGACGTTGCAGTGAGCCGAGATCACACCACTGCACTCCAGCCTGGGCGACAGAGCAAAACTTCTTCTCAAAAAAAAACTTTTTTTTTAATGTTCTAATTTTAAAAGGGTCTGTACAGTTGTTTTTTTTTTTTTAAATTTTTGTTGAGTTAATTAGAATCAGGGAGCCAAGATCGTGCCCCTGCACTCCAGCCTGGGTGACAGAGTGAGACCCTGTCTCAAAAAACAAACAACAACAACAAAGACTAAGGAGCACTGTACCAGGAGTCAGGATTGAATTCTAGTCCCTGGCTCTGATACTGGGGAGGTGTGATTTGATGACCTTTAGGCATCTGGCACCCTGAGATGCTGAGGCCTTGGACAAATCTTTCCTCTCCCTTTGGGGATAGGGGCTAGGTTTGATCATCTGTAAAGTGTCCTGAGGGGGTAAGTGGTCAGGAGGGGTGAACTTCAAGCTCTCCACCAGTTCTAACATTCTGGCTCTGTGCTTAATCTCTGTCACCCAGGCTGGAGAGCAGTGGCATGACCTCAGCTCACTGCAACCTCCACTTCCTGGGTTCAAGCCATTCTTCCACCTCAGCTTCCTGAGTATCTGGGACTACAGGCATGCACCACCACGCCCGGCTAATTTTTGTCTTTTTAGTAGAGACGGGGTTTTGCCATGTTGGCCAGGCTGGTCTCGAACTCCTGGACTCAAAGGATCTGCCTGTCTCCGGCTCCCAAAGTGTTGAGATTACAGGCGTGAGCCATTGCACCTGGCCCCTAGAGTCTTGATTTATTTAGGCACCTATGACTCCAGGGTAGACAGGAAGTATCTAATATTTAACATGGGCCATAAGAATTCTGAGATATTAAGAGTATACATGGAAAGTCCTCTTGACATGATGGCTCCAAAACCTCATAGGGGAGCTGGTAAGAACTCCTGACTATGGAATTAGTAATTATTATTATTATTTTATTTAGAGATGGAATCTTGCTCTGTCGCCCAGGCTGGAGTACAGTGGTGCGATCTTGGCTCACTGCAACCTCTACCTCCTGGGTTCAAACGATTCTCCTTCCTTGGCCTCCCGAGTAGCTGGGATTATAGGTGTGCACCACCACACCTGGCTACTTTTTTTGTATTTTCAGTAGAGATGGAGTTTCACCATGTTGGCCAGGCTGGTCTCAAACTCCTGACTTCAAGTGATCTGCCCACCTCAGCCTCCCAAAGTACTGAGATTACAGGCATGAGCCACCACTCCCGGCTAATTTCTGTTTTTTTAGTAGAGATGGGGTTTCACCCTGTTGGCCAGGTTGGTCTTCAACTCCTGGCCTCAAGGGATCCACCCACCTCAGCCTCCTAAAGTGCTGGGATTACAGGCATGAGCCACCATGCCAGCCTGGAATCGGAAATTATATATCCAGAGAAGAAAAAGGTAGATTAAAAAGCAATTAAGTATCTTTTCAACCTATCTTGATTGAAAGGAACAACAAAATGAACGTTTCATACAGAAAGAAAACAAACTCCTTGGACTTATATGTGTATGTATATATGTACAGTGATGTAAACCAGGCCTTCTTTTTTTTTTTTTTTTGAGATGAAGTCTCACTCTGTCACCCAGGCTGGAGTGGTGCAGTGGTGTGATCTCAGCTCACTGCAACGTCCACCTCCTGGGTTCAAGTGATTCTCCTGCCTCAGCCTCACGAGTAGCTGAGACTACAGGTGCCTGCCACCACTCCCAGCTAAGTTTTGTATTTTTAGTAGAGACAGGGTGTCACCATATTGGCCATGCTGGTCTCGAACTCCTGACCTGGTGATCCACCTGCCTTGGACTCCCAAAGTGCTGGGATTACAGGCGTGAGCCACTGTGCCCAGCCAAACCAGGCCTGCTTATGTGACTGATTAGGCTGACGCTAAGGTCTTCAGCAAGATTACATTTTACCACGCTCTGTCTTTTCTATAAATTACAAGTCCTTCTTGTATTTTGTTTACCTTTTTTTTTTTTTTTTTGAGATAGGGTCTCATTCTGTCTCTCACGCTGGAGTGCAATGGCATGATGACAACCCTCACTGCAGCCTCCACTTTCCAGACCCAAATGATCATCACACCTCAGCCTCCCAAGTAGCTGGTACTATAGGCGTATGCTAACATGACCAGCTAATTGTTTTTACTTTTTGTACAGACATGGTCTCCCTATGTTGCCCAGGCTGGTCTTAAACTCCTGGGCTCAAGTGATTCTCCTGCCTTGGCCTCCCAAAGTGTTGGGATTACAGGCATGAGCCACCGTGCCCAGCAATTTACTGACTTTTAATGTAAATAAGGAAGGTTAACTTCTATAGCTTGTGAACTACATTTCAGAAAATTACATAAATGTGCAAAACATATTTACTGTCAGAAAGAACATTAGTTTGAGAAATGTGCCTTCTATTATTCGTTTACTCTATAAATTACCTCTCTAGTATTAGCTTTACCTTTTTTTTTTTTTTTTTTTTTTGAGAGAGAGTCTCCCTCTGTACCCTAGGCTGGAGCGCAGTGGCATGGTCTCAGCTCACCTCAACCTCTGCCTCCCAGGTTCAAGCAATTCTACTGCCTCAGCCTCCGGAGTAGCTGGGACTACAGGCACATGCCACCATGTCTGGCTAATTTTTGTATTTTTAGTAGAGACGGGGCTTCACCATGTTGGCCAGGCTGGTCTTGAACTCCTGACCTTAAGTGATCCACCTGCTTCAGCCTCCCACAGTGTTGGGATTACAGGCATGAGCCACCGCACCTGGCTTTTTTTCCTTTCCTCACCCCGCAACACATAGTGAAATCTCTGGAGGTGGAAAGCAGTTTGGCAGTTCAGTCTGCTTTTTCTCCCTGAAGTTGCTGGTTTTAGAATAAAGCTGGCTCCAGCTATTTCTGATTCAAACATCAAGGTGAAGAGTATTCCATAGAATATGAAATTAAAGCCCTTGGCTGGGCACAGTTGTTCACGCCTGTAATCCTAGCACTTTGGGAGGCCGAGGCGGGCGCATTGCTCAGGAGTTCGCGACCAGCCTGGACAACACGGTGAAACCCCGTTTCTACTAAAATACAAAAAAAAAAAAAAAAAAAAAGAAAAAATAGCATCTGTAAAAAAAAAAAAAAAGGAAATTAAAGCCCTTGGACACAGAGTTTAAAACCAAGGAGGAGAGCTGAAGGTTGCCCAAACTTCTGCTGTGGTTAGGGAGAAATATGTGGCCAAGGTGGGCAAAGAACTGGCTACCAGGTGAAACATCCAAGTGTTAGGGTCATATTTTAAATCAACCATTTAAGGTTGCTATCTCTCCCTCTTCATTGCTGTCATCAACTGAATACATTCATAGAAGACCTTGACGCCTGACTCAATCTTCACTCTACTCCAATAATTGCTAAAGTGTGGGCCCGACCCTTGTTCCCAGGTGAGGCTTGTTAGAAATGCAAATTACTGGGCCACCAAGACCAACTGAATCAGAAATTCTGGGTGTAAGGCCCAGTAAACTGTGTGTGTGTGTGTGTGTGTGTGTGTGTGTGTGTGGTGTGTCTATGTGTGTGGTTGTGTGTGTATGTGTGAGGGATGTGTGTGTGTGATGGGGTCTTGCTATGTAACCTAGGCTGGAGTGCAGAGACTATTCACAGGCGTGATCTCACTGCTGTCCAGCCCAGGAGTTTTGGCCTTTTTTATTTCCAACCTGGCAATTCACCTTTCCTTAGGCAACCTGGTGGTCCTCTGCTCCTGGGAGATCACCACATTGATGCTGAATTTAGTGCAGACAACTGATTGGCATAGCATACTAGAGCCCAGAATTCCTGTGCTCAAACGATTCTCCTGCCTCTGCCTCCCAAGTAACTGGGACTACAGGTGCATGCCACTGCATCTGGCTAAACTATATTTTAATATGCCTTCCAAGTGATTCTGACTCACACTAAAGTTTGAGAGCAACTGGGCTATTACAATCCTACAACAGCTTGGGTGACTTGAACATCCACCTCAATGACCCATCCAGCTATCCGGCCTCTCTGCTCCTTGACATCCTCTAATCTAATGAGTCTCCCTTTCACTTCAGCCACCCACTCCCATGGCTGTACCCTAAACCTTGTCAAACTAAAAATTATTTCATGTCTAAAGTCTGAAAACATTCTACATACTCATCACAATCTTTATCTTTGGACCCTCTCTCTGTCTCTCTCTCGTTTTTTTTTTTTTGAGACAGAGTCTCGCTGTAGCCCAGGCTAGAGAGCAGTGGCGTGATCTGTGCTCACTACAACCTCTGCCTCCCAGGTTCAAGCGATTCTCCTGTCTCAGCCTCCCAAGTAGCTGGGACCACAGGCACGCACCACAACACCTGGTTAATTTTTGTATTTTTAGCAGAGATGGGGTTTCTCTGCGTTGGCCAGGCTGGCTCTAGACATTTTCAACCCCAGGACAATACCCTCACAGTAATACAGTATTCAGGATAAGTGAAAGGTATAGCTTTTCTTTTAAAAGCAAAGGAAAAGCTATTGCGAAAGTGGAGAAGTGAAAGGTAAATTCTCAGGCAGATTAATGTTAAGGAAGAGTATACACATCAGAGTTGTGAGAAGTGATTACCATAAAATTATTCATGCTTGTGTACCCCATCGAAAATCTTCATGACCCTCCGGGAGGATGGGTTCCCCTGTTTGAAGCCTGAGCTTACAGCATTGCTGTTCTTTCCTCATGGGTCACTCTGGTGCAAGTCTTTATAATTCACATGCCATAAAAAACTCAATATTTTAAAGTGTACAATTCAGTGGCCCCTGGTAACCACTAACCTACACTCTATTTCTGTGGATTTGCCTATTCTGGAGATATATATATATATTCAAGACAGGAGCTCGCTCTGTCACCTAGGCTGGAGTGCACTGGCATGACCAGGGCTCACTGCAGCCTCGACCTCCTAGGCTCAGGTGATCCTCCCACTTCAGTGTCTTGAGTAGCTGGGTCTACTAGTTGTGCAGCACTATGCCTAGCTAGTTTTTTGTGGTTTTTGCAGAGACGAGATTTCATCGTGTTTCCCAGGCTGGTCTTGAACTCCTGGGCTCAAGGGATCCTCCTGCCTGGGCCTCCCAAAGTGCTGGGATTAGCGCAGGGCCGATTCTGGATATTTAATATTAATGAAATTATACAATATGTTGCCTTTTGTATCTGCCTTCTTTCATTTAGCATTATATTTTAAAGATTCATTCATGTTGCAATATGTATCAGAACTTCACTCCATTTTATAGCTAATATTCCATTGTATGGGGGTATCATATTTTGTTTATTTATTCATTAGATGATGGACATTTGGGGTGTTTCCAATTTTGGCTACTATGGATAATGCTGCTATGAACATTGGTGGACAAGTTTTTATGTGAATATTTACCTTCATTTCTCTTGGATATACACCTAGGAGTGGAATTGCTGGGTCAGGTGGTAACTCTAACTTACTTATTTTTTTTTTGAGACGGAGTCTCGCTTTGTCGCCCAGGCTGGAGTGCAGTGGCATGATCTCAGCTCACTACAACCTCTGCCTCCCGGGTTCAAGTGACTCTACTGCCTTAGCCTCTTGAGTAGCTGGGATTATAGGTGTGTACCACCACACCCAGGTAATTTTTGTATTTTTAGTAGGGACAGGGTTTCACCATGTTGGTCAGGCTGGTCTCAAACTCCTGACCTTGTGATATGCCCACCTTGGCCTCCCAAAATACTGGGATTACAGGTGTGAGCCACCATGCCCTGCCAACTCTAACTTTTTAGTGAACTGCTAAACTGTTTTTCAAGACAGCTGTACCATTTTGCATGCCCACTAGCAGTGTCTAAGAGTTCCAATTTCTCCACATCCTCATCAACACTTGTTATTGTTCATCTTTTTTGTTACAGTAATCCCAGTGGGTGCAAAGTAGTATCTCATTTTGGTTTTAATTTGCATTTTCCTTATGAGTAATGATGTTGAGCATCTTTCAATGTGCTTTAAAGCTCTCTCAAGGCTCAAACCTTCAAATGATTCTCCTGCCTCAGCCTCCCAAGTAGCTGGGACTACAGGCATGTGCCACCACGCTCAGTTAATTTTTGTATTTTTAGTAGAGATGGGGTTTCATCATATTGGCCAGGATGGTCTTGATATCTTGACCTCATGATCCTCCTGCCTCAGCCTCCCAAAGTGCTAGGATTACAGGCATGAGCCACAACGCCCAGCCTCAGGAATTTTCAATGGCTCTACAACTCCTATAGAATAAGGGCCCTTTTTTTTTTTTTTTTTTGAGGCAATTTCCCTCTTGTCATCCAGGCTGGAGTGCAGTGGCACAATCTCGGCTCACTGCAACCTCCGCCTCCCAGGTTCAAGCGATTCTCCTGCCTCAGGCTCCAGAGTAGCTGGGATTACAGGCGCCTGCCATTGCACCTGTCTAATTTTATTATTTGTAGTAGAGATGGGGTTTCACCATCTTGGCTAAAAACTAGCACCTGGCTAATTTTTTATATTTTAGTAGAGATGGGGTTTCATTGTGTTGCCCAGGCTGGTCTTGAACTCCTGAGCTCAGGCTGTCCACCCACCTTGGCCTCCCAAAGCACTAGGATTACAGGTGTGAGCCACTGTGCCTGGCCAAGGGCCACACTCTTAATCTGACAATTGAGGCACTTTTCCATCTGGCCTGTCTCTATGCTTTGAGCATCAACACTTGCACTCTATGTCTTCTGGCTCTGCTCTAGCTATACTGAATTACTCGTAGCTCTTGGAATATATAGTGCTACTTTAAGCCTTTGTGTATTTGCTCATGGCTTTCTTTCCACCAGGAAACCCTTTCTTGCTTTCTTCAAATGTGCCTTCCACTTGCATTTACTACTAGATTGAGGCATCTCCTCCTCACAGCCTTTCCTGATCACCCTTCCATAATTAGGTTAATTGTCTTTCATGAGCTTCCCTCTGAAGAGTCTACTCTGTTGGGATTGTGCCTTTCGTTTGCCTTCCCGAATAGGCTGAGAGCTCCTCTGGAGCATTGACTGGATTTGATTTACCTCTTTCTTTTTTTTTCTTTTTTTTTTTGAGACGGAGTCTTGCTCTGTCACCCAGGTTGGAGTGCAGCGGTGCGATCTCGGCTCACTGTAAGCTCCGCCTCCCAGGTTCACACCATTCTCCTGCTTCAGCCTCCTGAGTAGCTGGGATTACAGGTGCCTGCTACCACGCCCGGCTAGATTTATCTCTCTCTTTAGGGCCCAGAACATGGCCTGACTGGAAGGAATTAATTTCATGGTATCCTGTTGTCCCTCAAATGCCCTCTGGCTCAAGTGCTAAGAACCTTTTCATTTCCTCAAGAGAAGGCAAAGCCAGTTTACCTTTAGGCATCTTAACCCAGACCTCAGACAGAAAACCTTCCAGTTGCAAGAGTATGTAATAGTTAAGACATTTTAAAAAGGAGCAATAAGGTAATATTTTACTCCTTAATATTAATCCATTTTATTTCATCTCATCAACTATGGGCACTGGATTACCTTTCTTATTATCAATATTTGTTATGCCTTATTATGGGCAGATACCTTCACTTTTATGTAATTTTCTTATTGGAGGGGTGACATGGAGTACAGTACTTGTTAGGAGCATGGACTCTACAGCAAGCCATTCTGCCTGGGTTTCACTCTCAGCTCCACATTTACTAGCCATGTGATCTTAGAGAATTTATGTGACACATCTGTGTGTCTGTTTCTTTTCTTTTCTTTTTTTTTTAGATGGAGTCTCACTCCGTCTCCCAGGCTGTAGTGCAGTGACACGATCTCGGCTCACTGCAACCTCCGCCTCCCAGGTTCAAGCAATTCTCCTGCCTCAGCCTCCAGAGTAGCTGGGATTACAGGAGCCTGCCATTGCAGGCTAATTTTATTATTTGTAGTAGAGATGGGGTTTCACCATCTTGGCCAGGCTGGTCTTGAAATCCTGACCTCATGATCCACCTGCCTCGGCCTCCCAGAGTGCTGGGATTACAGGCATGAGCCACCACACCCAGCCGTGTCTGTTTCTTTACTTATAAAATTGGCGTGATAATCTTACTTAACTCATAGCATCTACCAGATTAACTGAGTTACTATATATTCATACTATTACATATAGAAGGCTCTTAAAATAGGACCTGGCAAGGCCAGCCACAGTGGCTTAGTCATATAATTCCAGAATTTGGGAGGCCAAGGAGGGTGGATTATTGAGGCCAGGAGTTCAAGACCAGCCTGGCCAACAGGGCCAAACCCCATCTCTACTAAAAATACAAAAATTAGCCAGGCGTTGTGGTGCACACTTGTAGTCCCAGCTACCCAGGAGGCTGAGGCAGGAGAATTGCTTGCGCCCCCGAGGCAGAGGTTGCAGTGAGCAGAGATCGTGCCACTGCACTCCAACCTGGGCGACAGAGCAAGACTCTGTCTCAAAAAATAAAAAAAAAAAAAGAAAGAAAAAATAGGACTTGGCAAGATGTAACTGCTATATAAGTATTGGCTATTATTATAAAATCCTCCTGCAAATCCTGCAAGCTAGACATTATTTTTTTGGGGGGTGGGGAATGGAGCAATCCTTTATTTTTACACACTTTGACAAGGAGGTTTTCTGTAAACAACCTTTCCAGTGGAGAACAGAGGACAGGAAAATCAGCCTCCAGACATCAGCAGCTGCTCTGTTCAGGGCCAAGGCTCCGCATTGCCCACATGGTGAGGTGGAGGGGTGTACTTCCCTTCCTTTATCAGCTTATCCCGCTGCTTCCTAATGGTACTCAGACGTCTCATCGTTTTCTGCTGAAGTATACACTCTACAAAATCATCATATTCTATCTTGCACTCTTTCTCTGCCTGGATACTAACGATTCCATGTGCACATTCTATCCATTCTTTTTGAAAAGCCTGGCATCGAGCAGGAATCTTGTAGGGCTGTTCAGCACTTTGGATTGTCCACCATCAATCTATGTTAAGGCTGAACCTTTTCAGCACATCCAAGAAAGGCATGGCGATCCAATGCTCATGCCCTTGTCTCTTTTCTGGCCCCCACCCCCCTCCTTTTTTTTTTTTTTTTTGTCTGAGACAGGGTTGAGTCTCACTCTGTTACCCAGGCTAGAGTGCAGTGGCATGACCTTGGCTCACCACAACCTCTGCCTCCTGGGTTCAAGTGATTCTCCTGCCTCAGCCTCCCGAGTAGCTGGGACTACAGGTGTGTGCCACCATGCCTGGCTAATTTTTGTATTTTTAGTAGAGATGGGGTTTGGCCATGTTGGCCAGGCTGGTCTCAAACTCCTGAACTCAGGTGATCCGCCCACCTTGGCCTCCCAAAGTGCTGGGATTACAGGCATGAGCCACCACACCCGGCCCAGGGGACCCTTCTATAAGAGGGTGCTGTGTCCATCTCCTACAAATTATGCATCTACCAGGAACAATGTATGTGTGTTTTGGAATGGTGATAAAATTATACTTCCCTAGTCATTCTCACCTGTCATCTACTATTCACTGTTCTAGCCTTTTCCTAGGAGGTCAGATGCTTGTAAATAATTTATTCTCCAACAAAAAGAGCCTTTCCTAAACTAGGAATTCCTTGGTGGTGTGGGAGTAAATTCCCTGATGATAACTCTTTTACTGCACATTCTTTTCACGGGGCATGTGCTCAATAAATACCTCTCCTTTGTGTCATGCTGTGTGCTGGACACTGAGGACACAGAAATAGATAAAACCCAGGCCCTGCCCTCAAGGTACTCAAGTCTAGTAGGAAGGGAAGGAAGACAACAGAAAAAGAACATGGTAAGTACTCTTATAAAAAGAAGCATGTTTGTGTGTGGTGGCTCATGCCTGTAGTTTCAGTTACTCAGGAAGCCGAGGCGGGAGGATAGACTGAGCCCAGGAGTTTGAGGCTGCAGTGCACTATGGTCATGCCTGTAAAATAGCCACTGCACTCTAGCCTGGGCAACATAGTGAAACCCTGTCTCAAAAAAGAAAAAAAAAAAAAAAGGAAGCAGAGCACTTGCTAAAGCACAGAGGCAACCAGCCTGGTGGTGGGGGCAGTCAGTGGTCAGAGCAGGCTTCCTGAAAGAGGCACTACTTGACCTGGGTTTTTGTTGTTGTTGTTGTTGTTGTTGGTTTTTTTTTTTTGAGACGGAGTTTCGCTCTTGTTGCCCAGGCTGGAGCGCAATGGCACAATCTCAGCTCACCACAACCTCCGCCTTCTGGGTTCAAGCGATTGTCCTGCCTCAGCCTCCCAAGTAGCTGGGATTGTGGGCATGTGCCACCATGCCCTGCTAATTTTGTATTTTTAGTAGAGACAGGGTTTCTCCATGTTGGTCAGGCTGGTCTCGAGCTCCCAACCTCAGGTGACCTGCCCACTTCGGCCTCCCAAAGTGCTGGGATTACAGGCGTGAGCCACCGTGCCTGGCCTTGACCTGGGTTTTGAAGGAAAAATAATTACCTTAATTAACGGAGAGGGAAGAGCATTCTAGGCATAGGGAATCACATGTGTGAAGGCACTGGAATGTGAAACCAGGTGATGTTTATAGGGTCAACAAATAATTTGGGATGAGGTTCAAAGAGTGTGTATGGGAGGGAAGAGAACAAGCTGGAAAGGCAGGCTGGGGCGGATAGCAAGGTTTGTGGCCAAAGGTTAGGGGCGTAGACTTTAATGCCATGTGACATTTAGTTCCAGTTCTCTTCTGGCACAACTGCTTTTTTCTGACAGTCAGTATTTGGTTACATTTAGAAGTCCAGATTAATTTTTTCACTCAACAACATGGGCTGAGCACCTCACTGTGTCAGTTTTTATGTGCAGGCAGGAGGGCTCAGGAATAGACTTTTGGGGTCACAGCTTGAAATCTTGTGAGCTTTTTTTAGAAGGCAGTAAATCTCACCCTTGACTTGAGATGATTTGTCCTGAAACCTGATCCCTTCCTTGTCCTTGGTGTTGCAACCCTTCTTCCTCATTTGGATTTCCATGAGCATGCTGCAGTGAGCTGGGTCCACACACACATTATGGGAATGGCTATAATCAGAAGCCGAGCCAGCCAGCTTAGGTGGTGAACACATGCCCGTTGTGCTCTGGCATGTGAGTCTCATGAATGAGATGGAGCAGGCAGAGAATATCAGGTCCCTACTCTTTGGGATTTCATAGTCTTAAAAGCAGAAAGTTGGCCGGGCGCGGTGGCTCATGCCTGTAATCCCAGCACTTTGGGAGGCTGATGCAGGTGGATCGTGAGGTCAGGAGTTCAAGACCAGCCTGGCCAAGATGGTGAAACCCCCCCCTCTCTACTAAAAAAAATACAAAAAAATTAGCCGGGCGTGGTGGTGGGTGTCTGTAATCCCAGCTACTCAGGAGGCTGAGGTAGAGAACTGCTTGAACCCGGGAGGTGGAGGTTGCAGTGAGCCAAGATCACGCCACTGCACTCCAGCCTGGGGGACAGAATGAGACTCTATCTCAAAAAAAAAGAAAAAAAAAATTAGATCTGGAGGCTGTTATAAGTTATTAACCACATAGCATAAACGGAGCACTTACAAAGTGCTTCACTCTGTGTTGGGACCTGGAAGGCAAATAAAGAAATCAGATTTGGTTCCTATCTTTAAGGTGCTCCCAGTCTGGTAAAACAGGCGATGACCACAGTGCTTCGGGAAGTGGAGGAGCCCTCAGCTGGCTAACCACAGCCCACTGTCAACCAGTAAGGGTTAGGAAGGCATCCTAGACAAGGACTAGCGGTCGGGCAACATAGTTTGAACTGACACTGGAGAGAGGTGGGAAGAGCAGCCCACACAGACAAAACAGCCTGAGGAGTTCAGAGAAGAGGAGTGGGTCAGAGGGATTGGTTTGTCTAGTATAGGTGGGGAAGTAGCAAGTGGAGTGGTCGGTAGGGGCCAGATGGGAGGGCCTGGAATGCTGAGCTAAGGATGTGGGCATTGTGGAGCCTTTGGTTTCCAAATGGGGGTGACACAGGTCTTTTAGAAAGACAAGTCCCTTTCATTCCTGGGCTCAGTGAGCTCACCTGTAAAATGAGGGAGTTGAAGATTATTTTCAAAATCATTCCAGTGCATGTATCCTGTGATTTACAGCATTGCTTCTTAAAGTTTATTGTGTATCTGTGTCACCTGGGGATCTCAGTAAAATGCATATTCTGGCCGGGCAGTGTGGCTCACACCTGTAGTCCCAGCTATTTGGGAAGCTGAGGTGGGAGGATTGCCTGAGCCCAGCCTGGGCAACATAATGAGACCCCAGTCTCTAAAAATAATAATAATTTTAGGCCAGGTGCGGTGGTTTATGCCTGTAATCCCAGCACTTTGGGAGCCCAAGGCAAGTGGATCACCTGAGGTCAGGAGTTCGAGACCACCCTGGCCAACATGGTGAAACTCTGTCCCTACTAAAAATACAAAAATTAGCTGGGCGTGGTGGCACATGCCTGTAATCCCAGCTACTCAGGAGGCTGAGGCAGGAGAATCACTTGAACCTGGGAGGCGGAGGTTGCAGTAAGCCAAGATTGTGCCATTGCACTCCAGCCTAGGTGAGAAGAGCAAAACTCCATCTCAAGAAAATAATAATAGTTTTTAAAATGCATATTTTGGTTCAGTAGGTGTGGTGGGGGTCCCAAGGTTCTCCATGTCTACTAGGATCTCAAATGATATGGATGCTGCTGTTCCTCAAGCCACACTTTTAGTAGCAAGGATTTAGTTCTTGGGTACTCAAAGTGTAGTCTGAGGTCCAGCCTTTGTAAGTCATACAATGTTCTATAAGTTATCTCATTAGAGCCAGGCGCGGTGGCTCACACCTGCAATCTCAGCACTTTGGGAGGCCGAGGCGGGTGGATCACCTGAGGTCAGGAATTTGAGACCAGCCTGACCAACATAGAGAAACCCTGTCTCTACTAAAAATACAAAATTAGCCGGTGTGGTGGCGCATGCCTGTAATCCCGGCTACTCAGGAGGCTGAGGCAGGAGAATCACTTGAACCCAGGAGGCAGAGGTTGCAGTGTGCCAAGATCGCGCCATTGCACTCCAGCCTGGGCAACAAGAGCAAAACTCCACCCCACCCCCCAAAAAAGTTATCTCATTAGAAATAGTGTGCTACCTAATTTTTACAGTGTTTTAAGGTTTGCAAAAAGATATACAAACCTTATTTCCTTCACTGCTTTCAGCAGTTCTTCTTGAGAGGTAATTTTTTTTTTTTCTGAGACAGGATCTCACTGTGTCATCCCAGCTGGAGTGCAGTGGCACAATCATGGCTCAATGAAGTCTCAAATTCCTGGGCACAATCAGTCCTTCCGCCTCAGCCTCCCAAGTAGCTGAGACTACAAGCACATGCTGCCACACCTGGCTAATGTTTTTATTTTTTGTAGAGACGGGGTCTCTTTATGTTACCCAGGCTGGTCTTAAACTCCTAGGCTCAAGGGATCCTCTCACCTTGTCCTCCCAAAGTGCTGAAATTAGAGGCATGAGCCACAGCGCCTGGCCAAGACAACACATTCATGGTTATGTAAAACACCCTTTAAACTTAGGTATTGAGGTTGGTTTGTCTTTTCGCAGCATCAAGGTGGGGTAGAGATTGGGAGTCCCATTTTACAGATGAGAAGACTGAGGATCTAAAAAGAGAATAAAAGGGTATGGATTTAGCCAAAGCTGAACAAACACTATGAAGTGGCAGAACAGTAATTAGTATTGAAACCTCTATTCCAGTGCTTATTTCCAGCAAATGTCTTTTTTTATTTTTATTTTTTATTTTTTGAGATGGAGTCTTGCTCTGTTGCCCAGGCTGGAGTGCAGTGGCACGATCTTGGCTCACTGCAACCTCTGCCTCCCGGGTTCAAGTGATTCTCTGCCTCAGCCTCCCAAGTAGCTGGGATTACAGGCACATGCCACCACGCCCAGCAAATTTTTTTGTATTTTTGGTAGAGACGGGGTTTCACCATCTTGGCCAGGCTGATCTTTAACTCCTGACCTCATGATCCACCTGCCTCGGCCTCCCAAAGTGCTGGGATTACAGGCATGAGCCACTATGCTCGGCCTTTTTAAAATTTAATTTAATTTTATTTTTTGTCTTTTTTGAGATGGAGTTTCATTCTTGTTGCCCAGGCTGGAGTGCAATGGCACGATCTCAACTCACTGCAACCTCTGCCTCACCAGTTCAAGTGATTCTCCCGCCTCAGCCTCTCACGTAGCTGGGATTACACGCACCTGCCACCATGCCCAGCTAATTTTTGTATTTTTGGTAGAGACAGGGTTTCACCATGTTGGTCAGGCTGATCTTGAACTCCTGACCTCAGGTGATCCACCCACCTCAGCTTCCTAAAGTGCTGGGATTATAGGTGTGAGCTACCACACCGGCCTCCTGGCCCTTTTTTTTGAGAGAGAATCTCACTCTGTCACCCAGGCTGGAGTGCAGTGGTGTGATCTCTGCTTACTGCAACCTCTGCCTCCTGGGGTCAAGCAATTCTCCTGCCTCAGCCTCGCAAGTAGCTGGGACTACAGGTGCCTGCCCAGAGGGAAGAGTATGACTCTGTCACTAACTTGCTGCGTATCCTGGGACAAGCCCCTTTCCTCTCTGGACCTTGGTCCTTTTCCCTGTAAAGCAGGGGCCTGTCCAGCTTAAAGCACAGCCCGGGAGCCTCAGAGACAGGCAGGAAGTCAAGGTTGCAATAATTCGGGTTTCCGAAAGCTTTGCGCTTGCCCTAGGCCCGACAGGTCACGTGGGGACTACGTGATGTGCAATCGCCGCTGTTGAAACAAGAGCATGTGCAGGGCTGGCAGCTGTCACGGCCTTTCCATGTCTTGGGGGGATGGGGAGTGATGAGGTGAGGAAGGGCTGCAGGCTCTACGGGCACGGGCTTGAGGGGGTTGACTGGCCATAGCAGGAAGGGCAGGGCGTCTCCACGGCTAACCCACACAATGCTGAGTCCCGAGGGGATCTGCAGAGGACGGCGAGCTGGGCAGCCCCCGGGCAAGCCACCTGGAACCTCCCTGAGCTGCACCAGCCACTCAGAAAGATCGGGTCCGTTTAGACACGAGCACCAATCTCAGGCCTCCAAAGTGACCTCACAGCAAACGTGATTGGTCCGGTCTCTCTCACGGGGCGGCTCCTTTACCAACGTGTAACCCTTTGGGAGAGGTTTAGCGGGCTGTGTGACCTGGTGGAAATCACTTTACTTATCTGGACCTCCTTTATAAAAAGGAGGTATTAAGACCTATCCCGAGGCCTGGAGCGGTGGCTCACGCCTGTCATCCCAACGCGTTGGGAGGCCGAGAATGGATAATCTTTCTAACAAATGGTGCTGGAGTAATTATAAACCCACATGCAATAAAGTGAACCTGAACTATTATCTCATACCTCATACAAAAATTAATCTGAAATGGATCATAGGCTTTCTAAATATAAGATTTAAACCATAAAATTTCTACAAGAAAATATAGGATAAAATCTTAGTGACTTTGGCTTTGGCAAAGACTTCTTGAATACGAAAGAAAAAGCACAAACTATTAACAAGAGGAAAAAAATCAATAAACTAGACACACCATTAAAATGAAAAACTTTTGGTTTTGAAAGACACTGTTATAAAAACAAAAAAGGCAGGCCAAACTGGGAGAAAATATATGCAAAACTTCTGATAACGGACTTGAATATATAAAGAACTCTTAGAATGCAATAATAAAAAACAATCCAATAAAAAGGGGGCGAAAGATTTTAACAAACATGTCATCAAAGATACACAGATGGCAGATAAGCACATGAAAAGATGCCAACATTATTGGTCACTCAAAAAAATACAAACTAAACCTACAATAAGATACTGTTATATTCACTATAATGGCTAAAATTTTAAAAGACTGACCACACATCAAATGATGGTGAGGATGTAGGGCAACTAGAACTGTCAAACACTGCTGGTAAGAATGTAATGGTAGAATCACTTTAGAAAACAGTTTGGGCGTTTCTTAAAGTTAGATATATACCTACCATATGATCTAGCCATTCCACTCCTAGGTATGAACCCCCAAAATGGAAATGAATGCCCATACAAAGACACGTACACAAATATTCACAGCAGATTTATTTGTAAGCCAAAAACTGGAAACCCAAATGGATAAACAAATTGTGATATATCTACATCATGAAATGTCATTCACTAACAAAAAGAATGAACTATTAATACAGGTGGTAACATGGATGAATCTCAAAATAATTATGCCGAATCGAAGAAACTATACAAAAAGAAACAGTACTTACTGTATCATTCTATTTAGATAATATCCTACAAAATGCAACCCATCTTCAGTGACAGAAAGCAGATTAATGGTTGCTGGGGAGGGAATGAAGTACAAAGGCACATGAGGAAACTTTGAGGTGATGAATATGCTCATTATCTTGATTGTGATAATGGTTTACAGGTGTATACATATGTAGAAACTCATAATTGTTACTTTAAAATTATGTGCAGTTTCCTGTATGTCAATTAGACCTTCATTTAATGTTTCTTATAGCTTTAAGAAAAACCTGGGTCAAAAGACCAAGAGTCAGTGATATTCTAAGTTCCATTAATGGAAACCAAATTATTTGGAATGATAATCCCTCTTCTTAATTCAGTCAACAATACTTGGGCACCGAATATTGCTGGGCACAATCAAGACACTGTGATTATAACAAGAATGAGCTAAGACCACATGGACGATGTCAAATTGAAGCAGAGAACTTAAGAAGGCAAGCCAAAAAAAAAAAAAAAAAAAAAAATACAGGGGAAAAGCACTCTAGGGCAGAGGCAACAGTAAGTTCAAACGGATCACGAGGTCAGGAGTTCGAGACCAGCCTGGCTGATATGGTGAAACCCCATCTCTACTAAAAATACAAAAATTAGGCGGGCATTGTGGTGGGCGCCTGTAATCCCAGCTATTCGGGAGGCTGAGGCAGGAGAATTGCTTGAAACCGTAAGGCAGAGGTTGTGGTGAGCCAAAATCGCGCCACTGCACTCTAGCCTGGATGAAAGAGCAAAACAAAAAAAAGTGACCTCTTACTTGGTTCAGCCTCTCATCACCAACTAACTCTCTTGTGCCCTCTACCGCTCAGGTGATCTCATTTCAATGCAGTTCAACTCAGAAAATAAAGGGAAACATTCCCAGATTTTGGTAATCGACATCACCCTGCTCTATTCTATCATCGAGCCCTATTCTATTCTTGGCCCTGTGACCAGCATACAGGACACAGAGGTCACAGTCTGGTGGGGAACACAGACTTTCATGCCATTATTGGCATGACAAGAAACATTCCTGGAACAGGAATGACTTTGAGCCGGGCGCTCTGCCAAGCACATTGCATACATGAACTTGTAGTCCTTCTGACAGCCATTACAAATGGATCTGCATTTACAGGAGAGGATTCAGACTCACAAACATGGTTGGTTTAAGGTTACAATTTAATAAACATGGAACATGGATTCTGAACTAAGATCTGTCCCCACTCCAAAGCCAGTTCTTTCTTTCCTACTACACTATACCAGAATAAACCAAGTGGTGTGGAACACCAAAATGGGAGCATCTAAATCTAATTTGAATGTGTGTAGTTGTTGTGTCTGGGAAGACTTTACATAGGAGAGTATTTCCGATTTGTGTCAAAAAGGGTGGTCCAGGCATCAAGAGCAGAGGTAAACAGGGACACAAACTTGGGATCTATTCAGAGAACAGAAGGTTGGTGGGATGTGGGGGAAGAGAGGCAGAATATAAGGCTAGAATCAGATTGCACAGGGTCTTGAAGGCCATCCTAAAGAAGATGACCTCAAACCAAAGTTCAAGGATTCCCATCCTGGGCCATGTGTACTGAGGAGTCCCCTAAGGTGATCAGGGTATAAGAAACCACAGGTAAATGTGGTATATTGCCTGGAATGTCAATTTTACTCAAAGGCTTGGGGGAGAAAAGGCAATCTTCTGTTATCCTATGAAAGATGTATTATGGGGAATTGAATGTAAAATCCTATGAATTTAAAAAATAAAACTGGGATTTCAGACATTATTGGCTGCCTTCCAATAAAGAAGTGGTTGGAAATAGTCCATTCTTTGCTGCCATTGGGGATAGCTTAATAATGGAGCCATTTGGAAGGCATTGTTATAGGCGATGGGAAGCCATGGATTTAGCTCCATTGAGAATTCAAAAGTAGGGCTGGATGGAATTCAAAGATGAATGGGAAGTCAGCCGGGTGTGGTGGCTCACACCTGTAATCCCAGCACTTTGGGAGGCCGAGGCCAGTGGACCACCTGAGGTCAGGAGTTCAAGACCAGCCTGGCCAATATAGTGAAACCCTGTCTCTACTAAAAATATAAAAAAAATTAGCCGGTGGTGGGCACCTGTAAGCCCAGCTACTCGGGAGGCTGAGGCAAGAGAATCGCTTGAACATGGGAGGCGGAGGTTGCAGTAAGCTGAGACCGCGCTATTGCACTTCAGCCTGGGCAACAAGAACGAAACTCCGTCTCAAAAAAAAAAAAAAAAAAAAAAAAAAGATGAATAGGAAGTGGCTGTCTTAGGAGAACTTTCCATCTAGGCTTTATGGAACTGATGATTCTTAGCAGGAACAGGAGCAGGAAAACAAAGCAAAATGTAGGTAAATTTCCTCTCCTCCTCCCCATCTCCTTGACATGTTCCTTTTCTACCTCATTCATTCTTTTTCGCTCTTGTCGCCCAGGCTGGAATGCAATGGCGCAATTTAGGCTCACTGCAACCTCCACCTCCCAGGTTAAAGCAATTCTTCTGCCTGAGCCTCCCAAAGAGCTAGGATTACAGGTGTGCTCCCTGTAATTTTGTATTTTTAGTAGAGACCCCTGCTAATTTTGTATTGTTAGTAGAGACAGAGTTTCACCAGGTTGGCCAGGCTGGTCTCGAACTCTTGACCTCAGATGATCCACCCACCTCGGCCTCCCAAAATGCTGGGATCACAGGCGTGAACCACCGCGCCCGGCCTCATTCATTCTTTTATTAAAAAAAAAAATTATTATTGCATACCAACTCCCTCACTGTGTGACCTTGGACAAATTACTTAATTTCTCTGTACTTTAGTTTTCTTATCTGTAGAATAGGGATAATAATAATACCTACCCACAGTGTCACTGTGTGTTTACAGTGACATGATACATAATGAGAATTAAATGAGTTAATTCATATAAAGCATTTAGAGCCTGGAACAAAGTTCAGCACTGTTTGAGTACTAGGTGTTATAACAGTGACGTTGCTACACCCTTCACTGCTACTGTGTTCCAGTCAACATCTCCCACAGCCATTCATTGCTTAGGTAATTTATGTTGGTGGCCAAGACAGGTCTGGGAAGAAGAGAGATGAATCAGACTGCTCACTGCACTTTGTCCAGCTACACCTGGCACATATAGAAGCTCCTCTAAATGCTTGCTGAATGGAAAAGCGAATGTCTTCCTATTGAACTCCAAGTTCTTTGAAGGCAGGGACCATATTCCTAGCTGTCATATCCCTAAACAATGCACTGGTGAGGCACACAGTAGGCGCTTAGGGATTATACATAGATAAATGACTGTAGGTGGAAAATCACTAAGGCTACAAAGCGAGCATAGATAAGGTGCTGCAAAGAGACCGCCCCCAGTTTCAGGAAGGCGGTTAGCCCTGGAAGCGTGGCTGCCAGCGCCCTCAACGGCGCGATGGCTGCTGGGAAGCGCAGGCTCGCTTGGCTCGCCCCGGGATCCCGGGAGAGCGCCGCGGCTGGCGTCAGCCTCACGCCCCGCCCCGCCCCCTCCGCCGGCTCACGTGACCGTCTTTGGGCCAGCGCGAACCATGGCCGGCTTGGTGGACTTCCAGGATGAGGAGCAGGTCAAGTCCTTTTTGGAGAACATGGAGGTGGAGTGCAACTACCACTGCTACCACGAGAAGGACCCGGACGGTGAGCGGCTCCAGCGCAGCCCGGCGACCCGTCGGGGAGGGACGTGCCCGGAGAGGTCTTGTCTGCGACCTCTGAGAGGCTGGAGAAGGAATCACGTGGCGGGCGGGGGACGGGGTCTGTGGATCGCGGTGACCGCGTGTGTTGGGAAGGGCGATGTGTCCCGGGAAGACCGAGCCAGGAGGCCGGGGCGGGTAGGAAGAGACGTGCTGGGGCTTTTGGGTTAGGGACTGGGGATCCATCGGTGAACAGATGAAACTCCCTGCCCTCGTGGAGCTTCCAAGCTAGTGCGGGGAGTCGGGCAATAAGCCTCAGGTAATTCATGAAATCGTGTTCGAAAGTAGTAAGTACCGGCCGGGAGCCGTGGCTCACGCCTATAATCCCAGCACTTTGGGAGGCTGAGGCGGGTGGATCACGAGGTCAGGAGATCGAAACCATCCTGGCTAACGCGGTGAAACCCTGTCTCTACTAAAAATACAAAAAATTGGCCGGGCGTGGTGGCAGGCGCCTATATTCCCAGCTACTCGGGAGGCTGAGGCAGGAGAGTGGCGTGAACCCGGGAGGCGGAGCTTGCAGTGAGCAGAGATCGCGCCACTGTACTCCAGCCTGGGCGACAGAGTGAGACTCCGTCTCAAAAAAAATAAATAAAATAAAAAGAAAGTAGTAAGTGCCGTGGAAAAAAGACTGGGTGAAGGGTATCAGGAGGGCAGGAGGGCAGTTTTAAATTGAGTGATCAGGGAAGATCACTGAGAAAGTGGCAATTGAATAAAGCCTTGAAGAAGGTAAGGGAGTGAACCATGCAGTTCTTACCATAGGTAACAGCTGGCGAAGACGCCCTGAATCACAAATGTGTCCCGTGTGTTGTGTGAACATTGAATTGACTTAAGAGTATAGGTGGATGGTGGTGACCAGAGGGGTCCACCCAGAGCAGCTAATACCTTTGGGTGGTTTTCTTCTTCTTGCTTTATTTTTATTTTTTGTATTTTCTTTCTTTTTTGAGATAGTATCTCACTACGTTGTCCAGGCTGGTCGCAACTCCTGGGCTCAAGTGATCCTCCTGCCTTTGATTACAGGCATGAACCACTGCGCACTGCCTACTTTTTAATTTTTTTGTTTTTTTGAGACTGAGTCTCACTCTGTCACCCAGGCTGGAGTACAGTGGCTCGATCTCAGCTCACTGCAACCTCTGCCTCCTGGGTTAAAGCAATTCTCCTGCCTCAGCCTCCCAAGTAGCTGGGATTACAGGCACCCACCACCACGCCCGGCTAATTTTTGTATTTTTGTAGAGACAGGGTTTTACCATGTTGGCCAGGCTGGTCTCGAACTTCTGACCTCAAGCAATCCATCTGCTTTGGCCTCCCAAAGTGCTGGGATTACAGGTGTGAGCCACTGTGCCCAGCCTTTTTTTTTTTTTTCTTTCAAATAAAGGACTGGTGTAGTGGCACAAGCCTGTAATCCCAGCTCTTTGGGAGGCTGAGGTGAGGCGGGAGGATCACTTGAGGCCAGGAGTTCAAGACCAGCCTGGGCAACATGATGAAACCCTGTCGCTACTAAAAAAAAAAAGAAAAGAAAAAAAGTGACACTGGCCCTACCTTCTAATAGCTTGCAGTTTAGTCAGTTTAGTTTGCAGAAATGACATAGCTATTCCTTGAGGCTAATCCGTAACATAGACCATAACACAACCATATACATATCATAACATAGTCATGACACAGAGTTGCTCTGCAGTATGATGGCTTAAAAAGAACCTGGGGTTGGGCCGGGCACAGTGGCTCACGCCTGTAATCCCAGCACTTTGGGAGGCTGAGGTGGGCAGATCACCTGAGGACAGGAGTTCAAGACCAGCCTGACCAATATGATTAAACTGTCTCTACTAAAAATACAAAAATTAGCCGGACGTGGTGGCATGCGCCTGTAATCCCAGCTACTCGGGAGGCTGAGACAGGAGAATGGCTTGAACCTGGGAGGTGGAGGTTGCAGTGAGCTGAGATCGCGCCATCACACTCCAGCCTGGGCAACAAGAGTGAAACAAAGTCTCAAAAAAAAAAAAAAGAAGAACCTGGGGTTGTTCTTTGAGAGCTGGTCCATGTCCTAAGTATAGAAAGAACTTAGAGGAATTGGGGTCACTAAGGAACAGGGTGGTTAGGGAAGACTTTGAGGGGAGGTCTGGAGGGCTGGGCAAGTGTTGATTAAATGGAGGAGAGGGTGGGAGAACAAAGTGCTATCTTTTGGAAGGTTGAAGTCAGGATGTAGTACGTTTGAAGCGGGAATCTGGCCCACAGTATGTCAGGGCTTGAATGCCAGGGTAAGGAATATAGACTTTGCTCTGTAGGCAATGGAGAGCAAAACATGTCTGAGAAGCAAGTTCTTAGAATTGGGAAGGGTGGATATATCAAAAGGACTGGCTGCAGCACTTTACGAGACCTGAGAAGAGGCTATAGTTACCGTAGCGACTGGTGTAGTAGTTCCTTGCATGTCACACTTTCTTACCTGGATAACTGAAGTCGCCTTCTAACCTGTCCCTCTCTTTGCACTTTACTCCCTTAAAATCCATTTCTACTCGCAGATAAACTGATATTTTAATTTCAATTTTGTTATGTTAAATATTAGATTTTAAAATAACCTATTTGTTATCAATGCCCAATTATATACCCTCACATACTTAAATTCCTCCATACTCAGGCATATATGAACATATATACCAGAGTAACATTTTTGTTGGGGGGTGGGGTTGTTTGTTTGGTTTTGGTGGCTTTTTGGTTGTTTGTTTTCTGAGACAGGGTATTACTCTGTTGCCCAGGCTGGAGTGCAGTGGTGCAATCTCAGCTCACTGCAACCTTTGCCTCCCAGGTTCAAGTACTTCTCCTGCCCCAGCCTCCCAGGTAGCTGGGATTACAGGCGTGTGCCACCACACCTGGCTTTTTTTTTTTTTTTTTTTTCCTGAGACTGAGTCTTGCTCTGTTGCCCAGGCTTGAGTACAGTGGCACGATATCAGCTCACTGCAACCTCTGCCTCCCGGGTTCAAGTGATTCTCCAGCCTCAGCCTCCCAAGTAGCTGGAATTACAAGCGTGCGCCACCAAGCCTGGCTAATTTTTGTATTTTTAGTAGAGACGGGATTTCACCATGTTAGCCAGGCTGGTCTCGAACTCCTGACCTCGAGTGATCTACCCGCCTTGGCCTCCCAAAGTGCTGGGATTCCAGGCATGAGCCACCACACCTGGCCTGAATCATATTACTTATTTTCTTAAAACCCTCCAGTGGTTTACTGTTTCAGTTGGAAAAAATCATAACTCCATCCTGTTTCACAAGGCCTGTGGTCTGGTCCCTACCTTCCTTCTTCATTTCCTGACCCTCCTCCTTGGTTCAGCTATGTTGTACCTTATTCATGCCAAACTTATTCTCTCTTTCAGGTCTTTGTATTTACTGTTCCTTGTGCCAGGACTTTGTGCCCCTGCCCATTTTATTGTCTTTTAATTTCATTTTTTATTTTTTATTTTTAAATTTTTTCCAAATCCCTGCCCCACTCCCATTTCATTGTCTTTAAATAGCTAGTGCTTTCTTGTTATTGAGGTCACAGTCCTTGGTGAGCCCCTCCCCAGTGGCTCAGTCTTTGTTAGCCATTCACCCAAAGTTGACAGCAAACAGTTGTCCTGTTTTATTTCAGTCATAGCATTTATTTATTTATTTGTATAAATTTAAGGGGTACAAGTGCAGTTTTCTTACATGGATATATTGCCTGATTGTGAAGTCTGGGCTTTTTTTTTTTTTTTTTTTTTTTTTTTTGAGATGGAGTTTTGCTCTTGTTGCCCAGGCTGGAGCGCAATGGCGCCATCTCGGCTCACCGCAGTCTCCGCCTCCCGAGTTGAAGTGATTCTCTGCCTCAGCCTCCCGAGTAGCTGGGATTATAGGCGTGCGCCACCGTGCCCGGCTAATATTTTTGTATTTTTAGTAGAGACGAGGTTTCTCAATGTTGGTCAGGCTGGTCTAGAACTCCCGACCTCAGGTGATCTGCCTGCCTCGGCCTCCCAAATTGCTGGGGAAGTCTGGGCTTTTAATGTAACCAACCATCACCCAAATAATGCACTTGTACCCGTTAGGTAATTTTTTATCCCTCACCATCCTCCCACCCTTCCCAATCTCCAGTGTCTATTATTCCACACTCCCTATGTCCATGTGTACACAGTATTTAGCTCCCACTTATAAGTGAGGACATGCAGTATTTCACTTCCTGTTTCTGAGTTGTTATAATCATAACATTTATTACTGTTTGAATAAATTTTGTTCATTTATTTACTTATTGTATTTCCTCCCCATGAATGTAAATTTTAGGAGGGCAAATGAGTATATTCTCAGCATCTAGAACCATGTCTGGTACATAGATGCATAGAGATGCTCAAATATTTGTTGAACGAAAATGAATGAGAGATATATGTTGTCACTGGGGGTGAAGAAGAGGGGAGAGAGATTAAGGAAAGAGGTTTACTGGGACTGGGAGACTGCCAAGGAAGTGGAGCCTATTTCCATAGAAGCTGCCGCCTCTACTCTTTCTCTTTGGCTTTCATGTTCCTACCCTGGCTGAGGAGTAAGCTATAGTCATTACAGCACCCTTTTCTTTTTCTTTCTTTTTTTTTTTTTTTTTAAGACAGAGTCTCGTTCTGTCACCCAGGCTGGAGTGCAGTGGCGTGATCTCGGCTCGCTGCAACCTCCGCCCCCTGGGTTCAAGCGATTCTCCTGCCTTAGCCTCCCAGGTAGCTGGGATTACAGGTGTGCGCCACCACACCTGGCTAATTTTTTTATATTTTTCCACTCCTGGCTAATTTTTTTGCATTTTTAGTAGAGACAGGGTTTTACCCTGTCCAGGCTGGTCTCGAACTCCAGACCTCAAGTGATCCTCCTGCCTCAGCCTCCCCAAGTGCTGGGATTACAGGCATGAGCTACCGAGCCTGGCCCAGCACCCTTTTCTTGCTGCTACAAAGACTAGCCTATGAGCCTTTTAGGTTTTCACTGTTTTTACCATTTAACTTCATGAGAGATTCCAAAACTAGCAAAGTTTCAATCATGGAAGTCAGTGGATACTTGGGCATGGCTGACAGGGAGCAGAAGGGCTGGTGAGTGGTGGAGCCAATGCAGGGGCTGAGGTCTCCCCAAGCCATACGTTGCTCAGTCCATGGCTGTGGGGAGACAATGCCATTTGTAGGAATGGCTAAACACCACCTACATTCTTTGTGGTAAGGTCAACTTGCCACACATCAGGAGGACAGGGGCTGTCTTAAAAGACATAGCCTGGCCTGCCACACCTGGGCACCCCCTACCCCCAAGTCCCCACTGCGAGCAGCAGCCCCAGACATGAAGAACAGCCCTTGCCCTCTTCTCGCAGGTTGCTATCGGCTGGTGGACTATTTGGAAGGGATCCGGAAGAATTTTGATGAGGCTGCCAAGGTGTTGAAGTTTAACTGTGAAGAGAACCAGCACAGTGATAGCTGCTACAAACTGGGGGCCTACTATGTGACTGGAAAAGGTAAGGAGGGCCTGCCTTTTGGGTCCTTGTCATTGATAGCAGTGCTGGCCTCACACCTGAGCCCCATGATAAGCTCTTGCAGAAGGGTCTCACAGGCATTGGGAAAGTGCATTGCAGGAAGATGGAGAGGTAGGAGTTCAGCAGAGTGATGGGGGGAAGAACACAGCCTTTCAAGTTAGGTAAACCTTAGGGAATGCTATTTGCAAGTAGTGGGACCTTGAGCCAATCACTTCGACTCTGTGCCTCAGTTACATCACCTGTAAATTGGAGGGAAATAGTACTTGCTTTGTAGGGTCATGAGGATTAAATAGGACAGTATAGGAAAAGGCATCAGCATGTGCTTGGCACAGAGTAAGGGGTCAGTAATTATTGTCTTCCTTCTGTCTTTTCTCCTTGTACTCTAATTGTAGTTATCACTGGCATAGTGTTTACATTATCTATGGCTAAATAACAAATCACCTCAATAGTTTCTGTGGGTCAAGAATTTGGGAGTGGTTTAGTGGGAGTACCTCAGGGTATCTCATGAGGTTATAGTCAAGACATTGGCCAGGGAGCCAGGGCTGTAGACATTGGAAGGCTTGACTGAAGTTGGAGTTTCCAATTCTAAGATGACTCACTCTGACGGCTGGTAGCAGAGGCCTCTAGTTCCTTACCAGCTGTTATTGGGAGAGCTCAGATCGTCATGACATGGTTCTCTCCATGGGCTGCTTGAGTGTCCTCATGACATGGCGTCTGGGTTCCCCCAGAGTGAGTAATTTAAAGGAGACAACAAGATAGAATCCACAGTGTCTTCTATGACCTATCTTTGGAAGTCACACACTTTTCATTTCTATCACATATTTATTAGATGTAGCCTACACTAAGGGGAAGGACTTAAATTCCACTTCTTGAAGAGGAAGGAATATTAAAGAACTTATGGACATATTTAAAACCACCACAGGCCAGGCGCAGTGGCTCACGCCTGTAATCCCAGCACTTTGGGAGGCCAAGGCGGGTGGATCATGAGGTCAGGAGTTCAAGACCAGCCTGACCAACATGGTGAAACCCCGTCTCTACTAAAAATACAAAAAAAAATTAGCTGGGCGTGGTGGCACACACCTGTAATCCCAGCTACTCAGGAGGCTGAGGCAGGAGAATCACTTGAACCCTGGAGGCAGAGGTTGCAGTGAGCTGAGATCGCGCCACTGCACTCCAGCCTGGGCAACAGAGCAAGACTCTGTCTCACACACAAAAACACACACACACACACAAATAACTAATAGGACCTTTGACAGGCAGCTTTTTTTTTTTTTTGACAGGATCTTGTTCTGTTTCTCAGACTGGAGTGCAGTGATAAAATCATAACTCACTGCAGCCTTGAGCTCCTGGGCTCAAGCAATCCTCCTGCCTCAGCCTCGCCAGTGGCTGGAACTATAGGCACGTGCCCCCATGCTTAGCTAATTTTTTATTTTTTATAGAGACAGGATCTCACTATGTTGCCAGGCTGGTCTCAAACTCCTGGCCTCAAGCAATCCTTGTACCTTGGCCTCTCAAAGTGCTAGGGTAAGGTGTGAGCCACTGCACCTGGCCAAGGATGTCTTTTTTTTTTTGAGACAGGGTCCCGAGACAGGGTCCCACTCTGTCGCCCAGGCTGGTGTGCAGTGGCATGATCTCGGCTCACCACAAGCCCCTGGCTCAAGTGATTCTCCTGCCTCAACCTTCCGAGTAGCTGGGATTACAGGGGCGTGTGCCACTACCACCCAGCTAATTTTTGTATTTTTAGTAGAGATGGGGTTTCGCCATGTTAGCCAGGCTGGTCTTGAACTAACCTCAAACGATCCACCCGCCTCGGCCTCCCAAAATGCTGGGATTACAGGTGTGAGCCACCGTGCCCGGCCCCACTGTAATTTTTTAAACTAAATTTTAGGCCAGGTGCAGTGGCTCACTTGAGCCCGGGAGGTGGAGCCTGCAGTGAGCCGAGATTGCTTCACTGCACTCCAGCCTCGGCCACAGAGCAAGACTCTGTCTCTAAATAAATAAATAAATAAATATAAATAAATGCAAATAAAAATGATTCTAACCTTTTAATATTTTTTTCTAAACTCTTGATAGCCCTAGTGGCTTATTTAGGAAATGTCACTATGGGCTAGAAATATTAATTTGTAGGTCAGCAGTTTACTTAGTTTCACTTCAGTTTGATTTTCTTCTGATAAATTCAAGTAAAATCAAAGTTAAATTTTTTACTTACAAATAGTATCTGTGATCCAATTTTTCCAAACGCTTCTATCTAGTATCCATTCAACTAGCCAGCATTTAATCTGAACACATGCTACAAAGATGACTGGAATGGTGTCCACTTAATGATAATGATGGTTATTTCTAGGTGGATTTGGAATGGTTACTTAAAAGAATAATGTTAAAATGTTTATATTTTTTGAGATTGAGTAATGGTACATGGAGATTTGAAGTTTTGCACACACACAAACAACTAAAAAAAGTGAGCCCTGCCACCACTTCTACTTAAAATTATTTGTTAGTGATTTCCCATTGTTTTTAAGATTAAATTCAGGGGTCCTTAATGTGACCCTGCATGATCTGTTCCCCGCTTGCCTGCCTTGCACTATACTTTTCCTCCATGCTCTTTTCACACTTAAAATCATCTTTTTTTTTTTCTTTTTTTTTTTTTTTTGAGACAGAGTTATGCTCTGTCATCTAGGCTGGAGTGCAATGGCACGATCTCCGCTCACTGCAAGCTCCACTTCTGGGGTTCATGCTATTCTGCCTCAGCTTCCCGAGTAGCTGGCATTACAGGCCCCTGCCACCATACCCAGCTCATTTTTTTGTATTGTTAATAGAGACGGGGTTTCACCATGTTGGCCAGGCTGGTCTCGAACTCCTGACCTCGTGATCCACCCGCCTCGGCCTCCCAAAGTCCTGGGATTACAGGCGTAAGCCACCGCGCCCAGCCTAATTTTTGTATTTTTGTAGAGATGGGGTTTTACCATGTTGGCCAGGCTGGTCTTGAGCCTCCTGATCTCAGGTGATCCGCCCACCTCGGCCTCCCAAAGTGCTGGGATTACAGGCGTGAGTCAGCGCGCCTGGCCTCCTGTGTATTTTAAATCAATTACTTAGAACAGGGGTGTTCAATCTTTTTGCTTCCCTGGGCCACATTGGAAGAAGAATTGTCTTGGGCCATATATAAAATACAGTAACGATAGCTGATGAGCTTAAAAAAAAAATCACAAAAAAAATCTCATAGGCCAGGTGAGGTGGCTCATGCCTGTAATCCCAGCATTTTGGGAGGCTGAGGCAGGCGGATCACGAGGTCAGGAGTTCAAGACTAGCCTGACCAACATGGTGAAACCCCGTCTCTACTGAAAACACAAAAATTAGCCCGGCGTGGTGGCATGCACCTGTAATCCCAGCATTTTAGGAGGCTGAGGCAGGAGAATCGCTTGAACCCTGGAGGCGGAGGTTGCAGTGAGCCAAGATCACGCCACTGCACTCCAGCCTGGGCGACAGAGCAAGACTCCATCTCAAAAATAAAAAAAAAAATAAATAAATAATAATGATTTCATAATGTTTTAAGAAAGTTTATGAATTTGTGTTAAGCCGTTTTCAAAGCCATCCCAGGCCCATGGGTTGGACAATCTTGACTTAGACTATCTAATACAATGTAAATACTGAGTAAATAATTGTTCTATTTTATATATTTTGTATTTTTTAATTGTGTTGTTATTTTTTCCCTAATATTTTTGATGTGTGGTTGGTTGAACCCATGGATATGGAGGGCCCACTGTATGTTTAAATTAATAAACAATTAAGTGCTTGTCATATGCCATGTTCTCACTGTAACGCCATGAGGTAGATATTATTATCATTCCCAATTTTCACCTCCTTTACCTGTTTGAGTTTCCTCATAAGGTATCATTTGAATAAAAGATTCTACGGCTGAGAAAGCTAGGAGGTCTGTGCACTATGCCAGGCTACCTTTCATGCTGCCTGAGCTCATAGTATGGACATTTTTTTTTTCTTTTTGAGGTAAAGTCTTGCTCTGTCGCCCAGGTTGATCTCGAATTCCTGGCCTCAAGCAATCATCCTGCACAAAGTGCTAGGATTACAGGTGTGAGCCACTGTGCTCAGCCTTAAACTTTATTCAGGAATTGTTGTTGGCCAGGTGTGGTGGCTCACGCCTGTAATTCCAGCACTTTGGAAGGCCAAGGTGGGAGGATCGCTTGAGTCCCAGAGTTTAAGACTAGCCTAGGCAACATAGTGAGATCCTGTCTCTACAAAAAAATTTAAAAATTAGCCAGGCATAGTGGTTGGTGTGTGCTTGTAGTCCCAGCTACTTGGGGAGGCTGAGATGGGAAGATTGCTTTAGCCAGAGGTTGAGGCTGCAGTGAGCCGTGATCATGCCAGTGCACTCCAGCCTGGGTAACAGAGCAAGACACTTTCTCCAAAAAAAAAAAAAAAAAATTATTCGCTGACTTTGGCCTGAGACATTTAGGTTGTGCCCTGGCTTGGGTTTATTTTTTCCTACTTTCCTTCCTCTCAGGTGGTCTGACCCAGGACCTGA
Organism: Gorilla gorilla gorilla; assembly: GCF_029281585.2. Taxonomy (NCBI): domain Eukaryota; kingdom Metazoa; phylum Chordata; class Mammalia; order Primates; family Hominidae; genus Gorilla; species Gorilla gorilla. The sequence goes on from NC_073224.2 coordinate 187,296,950, forward strand.
AAGCTGCCGCCAGGTGCTTTTTGATGGCGTGTGAGAAGCCTGGGAAGAAGTCAATAGCAGCATGTCACAACGTTGGCCTCCTGGCACATGATGGACAGGTTAATGAGGATGGCCAGCCTGACCTGGGAAAGGCCAGGGACTACTACACAAGGGCCTGTGATGGTGGCTATACTTCCAGTTGCTTCAACCTCAGTGCCATGTTCCTGCAGGGTGCCCCAGGCTTTCCCAAGGACATGGACCTGGCATGTAAATACTCCATGAAAGCCTGTGACCTGGGTCATATCTGGGCCTGTGCCAATGCCAGTCGCATGTACAAGCTGGGAGATGGTGTTGATAAGGATGAGGCCAAGGCCGAGGTGCTAAAAAATCGAGCCCAGCAGCTACACAAAGAACAGCAGAAAGGTGTGCAACCCTTAACATTTGGGTAATGTTGTCCACCCTCCCTCCCAGGCAACAAACTGCTTGAGGCTGGCAGCTCCTGTTTCTGAAGACTGATGCAGCCCTTGAAGGTCAACCTGCTGGAGCAAAAAAACTTGGGACTTGAATTTGTAGCTCCATTTACATGGATCCATTGCCCCAGCTACTGCAGTATAGCCTACGATGTTTATTTCAGTCAATATTCCTTTACCTGGGTGTTCTGTACAATGTTTATTACAGTCAATATTCCTTCATCTGGATGTTCTGTGAAGATAGCCATGTTTATGGGGGTCTTAGTTTTCAAACTCTGGCAACTCTGTGAAAAATAGGAGCAAACTAGACAGCCCTGGAGATTGGTGGTAGGGAAGGGAGGATAGCAGGAAGTTTGAAAAATTAGCAGCCCCGGGGCCTAAAGGAATCAGCTATCATCATTTTCATCATTATTATTTTGGTTAGGATGGCTTGAAAATCAGAACGTATCTCGGTTTACGTAATTGAGGTCTTAAAGAACTAAGAACAGTTAAATAGTCACAGCTACCACCCTCTGACTTACATAATCATTGGTGTGGGCTTCATTTTGCCTTTAGAGTCATATCTTTCAGTAAATTCACAGAGATCAAGAGGGACGTGCAACATACAGCTTAAAGGCTGTTATGCTTCAGGGTTGCTGAAGAAGATGAAACATCAGCCTGCCATCGTCTAGAAAAGACATTGGCAGTTAAAAATTAGCACCTCCAGTGTAGTCGCCTGGCACTGCCCATCATGCTGAGGGAGCAGATTCTTCCCAAGGCAGCTTCAGCTAGGAGTTTGTAAACAAGGACTTTGTGACACATTTGTCCCCTGGAACTGAGCCTTAACTGTCCCTGTGAATGAACAATTTTGAGTGACCTACGGTTTGTGTTAGTGTTCTTTCCAGATTCCAGGTACTGTAGAGAGTATGTTCTTTGTGGTGGTTGTGCCTTTTAAGAACATTTGTGGCTGGGCACGGTGGCTCACGCCTGTAACCCCAGCACTTTGGGTGGCCAAGGCGGGCGGATCACGAGATCAGGAGATCGAGACCATCCTGGCTAACACAGGGAAACCCCGTCTCTACTAAAAAATACAAAAAATTAGCCGGGCGTGGTGGCAGGCGCCTGTAGTCCCAGCTACTGGGGAGGCTGAGGCAGGAGAATTGCTTGAACCTGGGAGGCGGAGCTTGCAGTGAGCTGAGATCGCGCCACTGCACTCCAGCTCCAGCCTGGGCGACAGAGTGAGACTCCGTCTCAAAAAAAAAAAAAAAAATTTGCTTTTTCTGTTGTCTCCCCAGCTTGTCACCAGGGGGCGAGCTTGCCCTTTCCCTGCTGGTAACAATACCATTCTGTGTCACCATCTACTGTTTTAGGCTTCCGTTTTGCAGCCGTCCTGAAAGGAAGGCTTGCTGTGTAAATGAAGGCTTGTGAGCACAGCAGCCAGCCTCTCAAGTTGATAGAGGACAGGGACTTCCCCAAGTGCACAGAGGAGATTTCAAAAGACATCAAATTCACTTTTTTAAAATGTAAAGTAGCTTTTGGTGTGCTTAAACTAGGTCAGGCCAGGCGTGGTGGCTCATGCCTGTAATCCTAGCGTTTTGGGAGGCCAAGGCAGGTGGATCACTTGAGGTCAGGAGTTCGAGATCAGCCTGGCCAACATGACGAAACCCCTTTCTCTACTAAAAATATAAAAATTAGCTGGGCGTGGTGATGCATGCCTGTAATCCCAGCTACTGAGGAGGCTGAGGCAGGAGAATCGCTTGAACCTGGGAGGCAGAGGTTGCAGTAAACTGAGACTGTGCCACTGCACTCCAGCCTGGGCAACACAGCAAGACTCTGTCTCAAAAACAAAAACAAAACTAGGCCAGGTGCAGTGGCTCACGCTTGCAATCCCAGCACTTTGGGAGGCCAAGGCAGGTGGATCACGAGGTCAGGATTTCGAGAACAGCCTGGCCAACATAGTGAAACCTCGTATCTACTAAAAATACAAAAATTATCTGGGTGTGGTGGTGGGCACCTGTTGTCCCAGCTACTCGGGAGGCTGAGGCAGGAGAATCGCTTGAACCCAGGAGGCGGAGGTTGCAGTGAGCCAAGACCACGCCATTGCACTCCAGCCAGGTAACAGAGTGAGACTCTGTCTCAAAAACACACACACACACACACACACACACAAAACTGTAGGTCAAAAAACATGAAAATATGTTCAACATCACTAATTAGGGAAATGTAAATCAAAAACCACAATGAACTCTTAAAATTCAACAGTAAGAAAACAACCTGATTAAAAACAGGCCAAAACCCTTAACATATCTCAGCAAAGAAGATAGACAGGTGGCAAATAAGCATATGAAAAGATGTTCCATATAACATGTCATCAGGAAAATGCAAGTTAGAACAACAGACCACTATACAACTATTAGAATGGCCAAAATCCAAAGCACTGACAGCATGAAATGCTGGGAAAGTTGGAGCAACCAGAACTCTTATTCCTTGCTGGTGGGAAGGCAAGATGGCACAGCCACTTTGGAAGACAGTTAAGCAATTTCTTATAAAAACTAGGCAAGCTCTTACCATGTGATCCAGCAATCTTGCTCTTTAGTATTTACCTGAAGGAACTGAAAACATGTCCACACAAAAACCAGCACATGGATGTTTATAGCAGCTTTATTTATAATTGCCAAAACTCAACCCAAAATGTCTTTCAGTAGGTAAATGGGTAAATAAATTGTGGTGCATGTAGACATTATTCAGTGCTTAAATCAAGCTATGACAAATTATGAGTTATCAAGCTATAAAAAGTCACAGAGGAACTTAAATGAATGCTACTAAATGAAGCCAGTCTGAAAAGGCTTCATATTAAATGATGCCAACTATACGACACTGGGATGTATTCTGGAAAAGGCAAAACTATGGAGACAGTAAAAAGCAGTGGGTGGGGGAGGGGAGGGAGGAATAATTGGAGCACAGAAGATTTTTAGGGCAGCGAAACTACTCTGTATGATACTATAATGATAACTACCTGTCATTGTACATATGTCCAACCCCCTAAAATGTACAACACCAAGAGTGAACCCTAATGTAAACTGTGGACTTTGAGTGATAATGATGTGTCAGTGTAGGTTCATCAATTACTGCAAATGTACCTCTTTGGTGGGAGATGTTGAAAATGGTGGAGACTATGTATGTGTAGGGACAACAACTATAGGGAAATCTCTGTACCCTCTCAATTTTGCTGTAAACCTAAAATTGCTCTAAAATATAAAGTCTATTAAAACCACAATGATACTGCCTCATATCCCATTAGGATGGCTACTATTAAACACCAAAACAAAGTAAGTGTTGTCAAGGACACAGAGAAATTAGAACCCTGTGAACTGGTGCAGCTCCCCCAAAATGAAAAACAGAATTGCCGTTTGATCCAGCCATTCCACTTCTGGGTACATATCTGCGTTAGGCCATTCTTGCATTGCTATAAAGAAATACCTGAGACTGGGTAATTTATAAAGAAAAGTTTAATTGGCTCTCGGTTCTGCTGGCTGTACAGGAAGCATGGTGCTGTGCATCCTATTGGCTTCTGGTGAGGCCTCAGAAGCTTACAGTCATGGTGGAAGGCACAGGGGGAGTCAGTGTATCACATGGTGAGAAGGCAAGAGCAGGAGCAAGAGAGTGAGCAAGGGGAGATACCACACACAACTCTCCTGAGGACAGCACCAAGGGGAGGGTCCTAAACCATTCATGAGAAATCCTCCCCATGATCCAATCACCTCCCACCAAGCTCCACCTCCAACATTGGGGATTACATTTCAATGTGAGATTTGGGGGGACAAGTATCCAAACTATTAATATCCAAAAGAATTGAAAGCAGGGTCTCCAAGAGGTATCTATACCCATATTCTTAGCAGCACTATTCATAGTAACCAAAGGGTAGAAGGAACCCAAATGCCCATCAGCAGATGAATGAATACACAAAAGGCGGGATGTACATGCAATGGAATATTATTCAGCCTTGAAAAGGAAGGAAATTCTGACACATGCCACAAAACATGGCTGAATCTTGAGGACATCATGCTAAGAGAGTCACAAAAAGACATGCTGTATAAGCCAGTCACAAAAAGACATGCTGTATATGAGGCATCTAAACTTGGGTATGAGTTGTATATAAACTCAGAAACAGAAAGTAAAATGGTGGCTGCCAGGGGCTGGGGTGAGGAGGAAATGAGTTTTTTGTTTTTGTTTTTGTTTTGAGATAGGCTCTTGCTCTGTCGCCTAGGCTGGAGTGCAGTGGCACTATCATAGCTCACTGCAGCCTCTAACTCCTGGGCTCAGGTCATCCTTCCGCCTCAGCTTCCCAAGTAGCTGGGACTACAGGTACACACCACCACGCCCAGCTAGTTTTTGTATTTTTTGTAGAGACGAGGTTTTGCCATATTGCCCAGGCTGGTCTTAAACTCCTGAGCTCAAGTGATCCTTCCGCCTCGGCCTCCAAAGTTCTGGGATTATAGGTGTGAGCCACCGTGCCTGGCCAAAATGGGTTGTTTAATAGGTAAAGAGTTTCAAATTTGTAAGATGAAAAAATAATGGAGATTGTTACACAGCAAATGTGAATATACTTAACACTACTGAACTATATGTTTAAAAATGGTTAACCCAGCCTGGCTTACATGGTGAAACCCTCTCTCTACTAAAGATACAAAAATTAGCTGGGTGTGGTGGCATGCGCCTGTAGTCCCAACGACTCAGGAGGCTGAGGCACGAGAATCACTTGAACCTGGGAGGCGGAGGTTGCAGTGAGCTGAGATTGCACCACTGCACTCCAGCCTAGGCAACAGAGTGAGACTCCATCTCAAAAAAAAAAAAAAAAAAAAAGAGGTTAAGATGGTAAATTTTGTTTTACCACAATTTAAAAAAAAAAAACAATATTGACTTTTAAAAAATGCAAGGTTTGAAGTTTTTTTATTATAAAATTAGTATGTTCTCATAAAATGCAATTTGAAACAGAAGAAACCATCGCCCCTCACTATTCTTTATCACCTATGGGCATTCTTTGGCACAATAGTGTTCTCGCTATTTAACCATTTTTTTAAAGAATCATATCTTTTTTTTTTTTTTTGAGATGGTGTCACCCAGGCTGGAGTGCAGTGACGCGATCTCAGCTCACTGCAACCTCCACCTCCTAGGTTCAGGTGATTCCCCAAGCCTCAGCCTCTTGAGTAGGTGGGACTACAGGCGAGCACCACCACAGCCGGCTATTTTTTGTATTTTTAGTAGAAATGGGGTTTCACCATGTTGATCAGGCTGGTCTCTAACTCCTGACCTCAGCTGATCCACCCACCTTGGCCTCCCAAAGTGCTAGGATTACAGGCATGAGCCACTGTGCCCTGCCAAGAATCATATCTTTTCAACTAACAGGTTTTGTAATTTTTTTTCTTTTTGAGATAGGGTCTCTCTCTGTCACCTAGGCTGGAGTGCAGTGGTGCAATCATAGCTCACTGCAGCCTCAACCTCCTGGGCTCAGGTGATCCTCCTACCTCAGTCTCCCGAGTAGCTAGGGACTACATGTGCGTGACACCATGCCCAGTTAGTTTTCATATTTTTTGTAGATACGGGGTCTCGCTGTGTTGCCCAGGCTGGTCTCAAACTCCTGGGCTCAAGCGATCCTCCTGCCTCAGCCTCCCAACATGCTAGGATTACAGACATGAGCCACTTGCCCCGCTGGGTTTTGTAATTTTGAAGAACTAAGTTTGATTTTTGGGTGGCAGATGTACTGGATTTTTTTTTTGGAGATGGAACTTCACTCTTGTTGCCCAGGCTGGAATGCAACGGCATGATCTCAGCTCACCGCAAACTCCGCCTCCCGGGTGCAAGCAATTCTCCTGCCTCAGCCTCCTGAGTAGCTGGGATTACAGGCATGTGCTACCACACCCGGCTAATTTTGTATTTTTTAGTAGAGACAGCGTTTCTCCATGTTGGCCAGGCTGGTCTCGAACTCCCGACCTCAGGCGATCCACCTGTCTCGGCCTCCCAAAGTGCTGGGATTACAGGCATGAGCCACTACACCCAGCCTTTATTTTTTTTTATGGACGAGTTCCTACCTGGGACTTCTGGTACTTGCCTTCCTGAGTCACATACTTAGTGGGGCAGGGAACAATAGAGTGAGCATTAACTGTGTCAAAATGTTATATTTCCCTAAAGTTATTAAAATGCAAAGAATAATAATTTACTGTTCAGAATGGTCCAAGGCCATTTCATACCCAGGCTGCTGTGGGAAGCAGTAGGTTGGTAAGAGCCAGCATGGATAAGTTTCTCACTTTAATGCAGCCTTTGAGGCAAGGTTTGAAAATGGCTTTTCAGACTCTGGTCACAGCAAGCAGTATCATTACTGTGTCTTCTAGCCAGCAGGCATTGGATCATCATTAACAACTATTTCCTACGTTTTTCCTCCACGCTAGGCTTGGGCTGGATACAGGACATTCAGAGCTGGCCTGATGGTCTGTCTAATGGGGAAGACGGTTCATAATTGACTCTAGTGGTTTGTGTTCTCACTAAAATCTTTTTTTTTTTTTTTTTTTTTTGAGACACAGTCTCACTCTGTTGCCCAGGCTGGAGTGCAGTGGTGTGATCTTGGCTCACTGCAACCTCTGCCTCCCGGGTTTGAGCGATTCTCCTGCCTCAGGCTCCTGAGTAGCTGGGATTACAGGCCACCACGCCCAGCTAATTTTTGTATTTTTGAGTAGAGATGGGTTTCACCATTTCACTATGTTGGCCAGGCTGGTCTTGAACTTCCAACCTCAGATGATCTGCCTGCCTCTGCCTCCCAAAGTGCTGGGATTACAGGCGTGAACCGCTCTGCCCGGCCAATGCTCTCACTAAAATCTGACAGTATGGTGCTCAGTACTGTGAGGAAGGAAAGGAAGAGTCCCAGAGAGGGAAGGGAAAACCTGAGGGTATAGAGATTTGGCTTTTATCTTGTGGGTAATGCAGAGTCACGAAAGGGTTTTGATCAGGTTTGGAAATTAGAAAGATCATCCCCAGTGCAGAAAATGAATCACGGGGGAAAGACTGGCAGGAAGACCAATGAGGAGATGGCTGCAGATGTCAAGGTGAGACATGGTAGGGCCTGAGCTAAGGCCTGTCAAGCAAGGAAGGGAGCACAGGTGAGAGGCCAGACAGCTGAATAAGCAAAATTTAGCCATGCGGGGGTGGGAAGAAGGTGGGGTTGAGCATGAGGTTGAAAAATATAAACCAAAACAGGTTTAGCTTGGGCATCTAGGTGGACAGTGGAGCTATTCATATTGATTTGGAGCCTGTGGTGTGGGGATGGGGACAAGAACGCTGAGCTGTTGGGTGATTTTTTAAATTTTATAAATAAATAGCATTTTTATTTGTTTTATGAAGTTGCTTGAAAAATTTTATGAAGGGCAGCGTGGCAGAGGGAAAATGCCTAGACTTCAGATCCTACAGATGTGGACAATTCTGGATTAGTCAAAGGCAGAATACGCATGTATATTTAGGACACCTAACAAAGAATGAGAAATATATACATTTAAAAATAGTAATGTTATATTCCTTTTTTTTTTTTTTTGAGACAGAGTCTCGCTCTGTCACCCAGGCTGGAGTGCAGTGGCTCGATCTTGGCTCACTGCAAGCTGCGAGCTCCGCCTCCCATTCTCTTGCCTCAGCCTCCCGAGTAGCTGGGACTACAGGCGCCCGCTACCATGCCTGGCTAATTTTTTGTATTTTTTTTAGTGGAGATGGGGTTTCACCATGTTAGCCAGGATGGTCTCGATCTCCTGACCTCGTGATCTGCCTGCCTCAGCCTCCCAAAGTGCTGGGATTATAGGCGTGAGCCACCGCTCTTGGCCTACATTTCTTTTAAAGCATCAAGTAATCACTTTGTGGGGAGAATGAAGACTTTTTTGGGTTCTTTCCGTTCATTTTGCAGTTTAGATCTCTTTTATTGTGAATTCTATATTAGGGTTGGTGGGGGCGGGGTGTACCAGACTATTTTCAGTTCTTAGGTCTAAAGGTCTTAGCCTGGGTTCTGACCTGAGTTTTGCTTTTTATTGTCTGTGTGACCTTAGACAAGTTACTCTACCCTCTTTTCGGATTTTGTCACCTCTCAGGTGGGGATAACAATGTCTTCTAGTAGGGTTGTTAGGAGGAGTAAATAGTAACTCTTATCGTAGAATGATAAATGCTGATTTAAAAAGACTTTTGTGGAATGAAATGTTACAATTAGATAATTGTCTTTTTTCTGAGTGGTATTGTTACCTGGTGAGGGAGTCTAGCTTTTAAAACAGCCTGCCTTTGCTGCCATTCTTTGAATATCCAGGGAGCTGATGGTGAGGCTCTCCAGGGGTACTGATGGCACAAAACAGCTGCAGGGGGCATGCCTGGGGCAGGGGAAAAGTAGGGGGCTGCCCCTACTTTTTCCCTTCTCCACTGCCTGAGCACAGAGTCACTGAGAAGACTTGCACCTGCTGGGGGCCCAGAGTGGAAACTATTCCCAGCTGGTGCCCCTCCCCAGGCTTGAGGAATGGTGATTGTATTACAGTTTATAAATCAGGCCTCCCCACTGTCTAAAGGGGAAAGGCCAAAATTCTTTGCCCAATGTGTCTCCCCACTCCCATGAGATGATCCCTGCCTCCATATTTAGCCCCATCTTATTCCTAACTCAGGCATCTTTGCATCAGGGAACTGCTTGTGGTCTCTGCACCACCTGCCCCACCCCCAAAATATCCCTATCTCTCTCTCTCTCTCTCTCTCTCACACACACACACAGAGAAATTAAGTGGTGATGGATGTGTTCATTAATTTGACTATAGTAATCAGTACACAATGTATATCAAATCATCACACTGTGTACCTTGAATATATACACTTTTTGTTTGTCCATTAAATATTTTAAAAGAAAAAGTAACAACAAAATACCCAGGCTGTTTCTTACAGCCAAGCTTTTGCCGATGTCTGGGTCCACCAAGACCTACGGAATGAAAATCTGGATTTTAAATAAGAAAACCACGGGAAATTCTTATTCATACTAAAATGGGCAGCCCACTCAAGTGGTGTAAAGCCGCAGCTCCTTAGCTTGTCACTACAACCCCTCTGCAGTCTGGTTTCCACAACTTCAGCTCTTTACAATTCCTAATAGTCCTTTAAAACTTAGCCCACATGTCACCTCCTCCAGGAAGTCATCCTGGACCCTCAAGTTCCGTGGTCTTCTGATAGTCCTTGTGTTTCTCTCAGTTCTTTCTTTCCTCTTTTAAAATTTAGTTTTTTTTGTTTTGTTTTTTTTTTTTTGAGACAGAGTCTCACTCTGTTGCCCAGGCTGGAGTGCAATGGCATGATCTCGGCTCACTGCAACCTCTGCCTCTCAAGTTCAAGCGATTCTCCTGCCTCAGCCCCCCAAGTAGGTGGGATTACAGGCACCTGGCATCCTGCCTAATTTTTGTATTTTTAGTAGAGATGGGCTTTTGCCATGTTGGCCTGTTGGCCAGGCTGGTCTCGAACTCCTGGCCTCAAGTGATCCATCTGCCTTGGCCCCCCAAAGTGCTGGGATTACAGGTGTGAGCCACTTCGTCCAGGCTTAATTTGATTTTTTAAAAACAGAGACAAGTTCTATGTTGCCCAGGTTGGTCTCAAACTTCTGAACTCAAGCGATCCACCTGCCTCAGCCTCCCAAAATGATGGCACTACTATGCCCAGCCTGTCTCTGTCCTTTTCACATGGTTTGGGACAGGCTGTTAAGTGCCTGTCCCAATAGATTATGTCCTAATAGATTATGTCTCATTTCTACTCCCTGTGCCTAGCTCAGGATCTGGTACAGATGAGATACATAATAAATCTTTATTGAAGGAAAGGGAAGGGAAGGGAAACTCTCAGAGACAAATGCTATCTTCCAGTAGATCAACTGAGCATTGAAAAGGTAGCGTTTTGGAAAAGAATCTGGATTTAAATAATTTCTCTGCAAATGTGTTATGTTTCCTCTATGAGCCTCATTTTCCTCATCTCTAGAGTAAGGATAATGTTTACTTTTCAGGGTTAGTGTAAGGGTTAAAGGGTTTAATGAGATAAAGTAAGTGCAGTGCCTGGCTCGATGCCTGGCACATTCTAAATTGTGTAATAACTCACTGGAGGGCTATCTTTCAGAAGCAGAACTAGGCTTGTTCTGTACAGCTCCAAAGAGCAGAACTAGGCCCAATGGATGGAAGCTGCTAGGAGACAGAACTCAGTTCATCAACATCTGAGTGGAAGAAAGCATTTTCTACTTGGCAGAATGAGAAGCTCTGGGAGGAGGTGAACTTCCTATTACAGGGATATGCAAGAAGAGAGTAGATGCTCACCTGTCAGGGCTGATGCAGAGGGGACTAACTCTATATGAGATTTGGGTGGAGTGAGTAAGATGGGAGCCAGATAAGGCATTTCCATTCAGTGCCCTCCATAATTCATTATTCATATGGTCAACACTGAGGGCTTCCTCTAGGCTGGGTGGCCCTAGGTTGGGCGCTGGGGATGCAGGGCTGGATTTGACAGAGTCTTTATCATTTAGGAGATTACAGTCTAAATTTTGATCATTTATTGAGCAACTACTTTGTACCAGATGCTCTAATCATCTCAGGAAACTTTCATTCTCACTGTTTTTCAAAGAAACTAAGGCTCAGCCAAAGTGGCTTACAGAAAGACTCACAGACCAATGAGTATTGCAGCCGGGATTAGAACTTAGTCCTGCTTGTCTCCTAAACCCTCTTCATATGACTCAAGGCTGCCTCACATCCTGATGTTGGAAACACTTTGCAATCTCAGGGAGACCCTCAAATAGCACCCGAGGACCTTTTGGGTACCAAGTAGATGCTGATGAACAGGAGCTAAAAGGCTAAGGTCAGCTGCAGGAGGACATGGACTCCCTGTAGCACGCTCTGTGCCCGAGTTCCCTCCAGCTGGGGCCATGCGGAGAGTCCAGGAGAACTTGCTGAGGTCAGACTTCACTGCTCACATGACCAGCCAAGCTGCCTGGGCCAGGGCTCCCTGAGGGAACTTGAAACCCGGCTGGGTTCCATCAGCTCCAAGAATAGCAGCTGACCCTACTCTCCCCAAGATGATGGTGTCCGATCAGGTTCCAGGAGGCCCCAGTGGACTCCAGACATCAGTGGCATCAAGCTTTGACCTTGAAGCTGCCCTGGGGTGGTGTAATAACAGCAACATTCATTAACTGCCCACTGTGTGCAGGGCGCCTCCTGAAGTGGGGAACATCCTGTAAGGGAGGTCTAAGAAGTATGGAACCCATTTTACAGGTGAGGAAATTGGGGCTCAGAGATACTGAGAACTTACCAAAAGTCACAGTGAATATGCAGCAGAGCTGGGTTGGAGCCTGGGCTCCCTCTGCCAGTGACCCTGCTTCTGTGAGGAGAGAAGAGCACTCTCAAGACCTCAGAAGACTCCTGGGCAGAGGAGACAAATCCCATCAGCTTCTAAAGGAATGAAGGCAGGGTGCAGTGGCTCACATCTGCAATCCCAGCACTTTGGGAGCTGGGAGCCTGAGGCAAGAGGATCGCTTGAGCCCAGGAGTTCAAGACCAGCCTGAGCAACATAGTGAGACTTCATCTTTACAAAAAAACAAAAAACAAACAAACAAAAACAAATAAAGAAACTGAAATTAGCCAGGCATGGTGGTGTGCACTTGTAGTCCTGGCTACTTGGGAGGCTGAGAATCATTAGAATCATTAGAATCCAGGAGTTCAAGGCTGCAGTGAGCCGAGGTTGTGCCAGTGTACTCCAGCCTAGGTGTCAAAGTGAGACCCTGTCTCTAATAAATAAATGAATAAAAAAAAAGTTGCAGGCCAGGTGCAGTGGCTCAGGCCTGTAATCCCAGTACTTTGGGAGGCTGAGGTGCGTGGATCACCTGAGGTCAGGAGTTTGAGACCAGCCTGGCCAACATGGCAAAACCTCATCTCTACTAAAAATACAAAAATTAGCCAGGCATGGTGGTGGGTGCCTGTGATCCCAGCTACTCGGGAGGCTGAGGCAGGAGAATCACTTGAACTTGGGAGGCGGAGGTTGCAGTGAGGGGAGATCACGCCATTGCACTCCAGCCTGGGAGACAAGAGTGAAACTCTGTATCAAGATTTGAGAGCATCAAATCTTGTGTTTCTAAGAGACACATGAGAGTGTCCTCAGGAAGGCAATGGAAGGTCCCAACTCTTAGTCTAGTGTTTGCACCACTAATCCACCAAACCTAGAGGGCTGCCTCTGACAAAAGGGGCCCGAGAGACGGTGGGCAGCCTGAATCTTATAGCCAGTGAGGTTCAAGGCAGACTTACAGTTAATTGATGGACTTGAGGGCACAAGTGAGCTGTAACTCTCTTGGTGCTAAATGTTTTCTGTGTTTCTCTGGTGTACCAGGAACTTCCCAGGCTCAGCCTCCACATGAGCCCATGGTGGAATGGGATGGTGGTGGGATGAGGTGATGAAGAACTGAAGATACAGGATGCTCCTAGGGCTGATTCATGGATGTGAGTCCTGCACATTTGCAAGGGCCCCATGCCTGGTTTAAGCCTCTACTATCACTGTCTTGAAATTCTTAACAATGTTGAACAAGGAGCCCTGCATTTTCACTTTGCACTGGACCCTGCAAATTATGTAGTTTATTTATGTAGCTGTTGGGCTCTGGGGTAGGAGGCAGCAGCCCCCGACCTGCAGTGCTCCTGGGACTTATCAGAGGCTTGTCAATCCATCAACCAATGGCTGAGTCACCAACAGACAGGAAGGAAGCCAGACTAAGCCCCACCAGACAGGTTTGGCCTGTAACTGCAAATCCCTAAGAGACTGTAACAAGGCAAGGCTCTAAGGAGATTCTGGGGATAGAATTGGAACCCATGGAGGAGGGGCATGGTCTGAGGGGGATTTTAACTCAGTGTCAGAAAGATTTTCCTAACAGTCAAAATGTAATCATAATACATAAAATATACCTCAATAAAGCTGTTGAAAATGTAATAATCTTACTGGCAACTGACACTGAGTGCTTACTGTGTGCAAGGAGCTGTGCTAAACACGTCATTGAAAATATGGAGGATAGGCTGGGCATGGTGGCTCACACCTGTAATCCCAGCACTTTGGGAGGTGAAGGCAGGCAGTTCAAGACCAGCCTAACCAACATGGTGAAACCCCCGTCCCTATTAAAAATACAAAAAATTAGCCGGGCGTGGTAGCACACACCTGTAATTTCAGGTAGACGAGAGGCTGAGGCAGGAGGATTACTTGAACCCAGGAGGTGGAGGTTGCAGTGAGCTGAGATGGCACCACTGCACTCTAGCCTGGGCAACAGAGCGAGACTCCGTCTCAAAAAAAAAAAAAAGAAAGAAAATATTGAGAGTGGTCAAGAAGAACATAGTCTCTGGAGCCATATTGCTCTACTGCTTATTAGCTGTGTGAGCTGGGGCAAGTTACTTGGCCTCTCTGTGTCTTAGTTTCATCATCTGGAAAATGAGGATAAGAATAATACGTCTCTCTCACAGGATTAAATTATTGTGAAGAATGGCCAGGCACAGTGGCTCTGTAATCTCAGCACTTTGGGAAGCCTAGGCGGGTGGATCGCTTGAGGCCAGAAGTTCGAGACCAGCCTGGGCAATATGGCAAAATCCCATCTCTACAAAAAATATGAAAACTGGCCAGGGATGGTGGTGCATGCCTATAGTCCCAGCTACGTGGGAGGCTGAGATGGGAGGATTGCTTGAGCCCAGGAGGTCGAGGCTGTAGTGAGCCAAGATCATGCCACTGCACTCCATTCTTGAGTGACAGAGTGAGACCCTATCTCAAAATTTTCTTGTGAGGATTAAATGAATTTACATATGTAAACACCTAGAACAGTGTCTGACATATACTAAGTACCATATATAAGTTAGTTATTATTTAATCCTCAGAACAATCCTATGATGGAGGTATTATTATTATTTTACATTATTCCCATTTAACAGACAGGTAAACTGAGCCTTAGAAGAGGTAAGTGACTTGTTGATCCCAGAGTTATTGGGTGGTGGAGCAGGAGATTCTGCTATGGGAGTTAGGTCAGACTTCACGATCGTCACGCCCAGTGCTTACACTAGAGCAGGCATCTGGTGAGTTTTTGTTAAGTTAATCAATTAATTATTATTTCTTTCAGCTCTGAGATTCTAAACCTGTAAGAAACGTGTGTTCTGGCCGGAGAAGGATGCAGGGACCTAGACATCTTAGGATTTCTTACCAATTGTTGGCCACAGCATAATCAAATATCAAGTATGTTCCACTCTAGGCCTTCTGAATTAATTGCCTGTTTGCTCCCTCTCCATCCCTGCAGGCACTGCCCAAGTTCTAGTCTCATCACCTCTCTGGACTCTGAATTCAGCAGCACTATATCCTAACTCATGTCTCTCACAACTGCACATCACTTCACAGTGTACAAAGTGCTTTCAAATTCAATGGTTTGTTGGTTGGTCTGTGTGGCAGACTTTGTGGCACACAGCTCAGTACTCATGCCAGGCCTCCAGACAGATCCCAGCCAGCGAGGGCTTCCTGCCTCAAGAGGCCAGAGCCGACTGTATGGGAACAGGGAGTGCAGTCTGGACATGCCATGTGGGGGTGCTTGTTGAGTTGTTGCTCTCTAGATGGAGTTTGAGGATTTTCTAAGCCAAAGCATGGAGTGAAAGGGTCCAGGCCCTCACCAGGGAATGTTCACTGCCACTCCTCACACTTACCAACTCAGATTCAAGACCCCTGCTTGGGGAGAAGTGGCTGAAGGCAGGCAGTCCTTCAGCTCCTCTACAAGTTTAAATAATATCCCAGCCGGCCGGGCATGGTGGCTCACACCTGTAATCCCAGCACTTTGGGAGGCCAAGGCAGGCGAATCACCTGAGGTCGGGAGTTTGAGACCAGTCTGACTAACATGGAGAAACCCCGTCTCTACTAAAAATACAAAATTAGCCTGGTGTGGTGGTGGATGCCTGTAATCCCGGCTACTCAGGAGGCTGAGGCAGAAGAATCACTTGAACCTGGCAGGCGGAGGTTGCAGTGTGCCAGGAGTTCGAGACCACCCTGGGCAACATAGTAAAACCCCTGTCTCTACAAAAAATACAAAAATTAGCTGGGTGTGGTGGTGCATGCCTGTAGTCCCAGCTACTTGGAAGGCTGATGTGAGAGGATCACCTGAGCCCAGGAGGTCGAGGCTGCAGTGAGCCATCTGCACTCCAGTCTGAGCAAGGAAAGAGTAAGACCGCATCTCAAATATATATAAAAAATATAATATATATCTCCTGCATGCATCTGCAACTACAAAGGGCTGGTGTGCTAAACCTCATCCCTGCCACAGAATGCATTTTTCCCAAATTGCCATGAAGGATTATATGCAGGATTTTGTAGAAAATACAGTGGAGTGCCTCTATATCTACCTTAAATACAGTAAGAGCAAACACTTATAGAGAGCTTACCCTGGATCAGGAACTGTTTTGAGTGCTTTATAAATATTAACTCTTTTGGCCGGGCATGGTGGCTCACGCTTGTAATCTCAGCACTTTGGGAGGCTGAGGCAGGCGGACCACCTGAGATCAGGAGTTCGAGACCAGCCTGGCCAACATTGTGAAACCCTGTCTCTACGAAAATACAAAAATTAGCCGGGCGTGGTGGCGGGAGCCTGTGATCCCAGCTATTCGAGAGGCTGAGGCAGGAGAATCATTTGAACCCAGGAGGCAGAGGTTGCAGTGAGCCAAGATCGCACCACTGCACTCTAGCCTGGGTGACAGAGCACAACTCCGTCTCAAAAACAAAACAAAACAAAACACAAAAACCTAGGTCTTTTAATTGTCACAACCCTATGAAATAGGTACTATTTCTCTTTAGTTTACAAAAACTCAATTATACTTGCTGTGGAGAAACTAGAGATGGAAAGAGAAAGAGTAATACTATATTAAATATTATTTTACTCATATACCATAGGCCCCAAGTGTGTCGTGAAAGAGGTAAATCTGCTGTTCCCCTCATTGGTCTCAGTTCCCAGGTGCCTCATAAAATCTTCAGTGTGTGCATGTCGCCATACTAAGTATGGGTCTAGCGTGTAAGTCCCCAAGCAAGCCAATCTCTTTATCAGTTATCCACCGAAGAAACAGCAATCTGTTCCATTGCTAGAGGAAAACTTGGCTATGCTATTGGGAGATGGTTCTGTACTTTACGAGTGATAAAAGGGGTTTCCAAGGATAATTCTGATTATACATGTTTTTTTTGTTTTTTGTTTTTTGTTTTGAGATGAAGTTTCACTCTTGTTGCCCAGGCTGGAGTGCAATGGCGTCATCTTGGCTCACCGCAACCTTTGCCTCCCGGGTTCAAGGGATTCTCCTGCCTCAGCCTCCTGAGTAGCTGGGATTACAGGCATGTGCCACCATGCCCAGCTAACTTTGTATTTTTAGTAGAGATGGGGTTTCTCCATGTTGGTCAGGCTGGTCTCGAACTCCTGGCCTCAGGTGATTTGCCTGCCTCGGCCTCCCAAAGTGCTGGGATTACAGGCATGAGCCACCACGACCAGCACCTAGATAAGTTTTGACTGAACTGTAACTCATAGATAAGGTGACCAACCTTCTCGATTTGCCCGTGACTAAAGAGTTTCCTGGGATTGAGACTTTCAGGGTTAAAACCAAGAAAGCCCCAGGGAAACCAGGACAAGTTGGTCACTCTACCACAAAATACATCTCTGTATCTATTGTGAGGGCTCTGTTGACGCCATGGTCTATTATATTATTCTTTATGAGGCTCTCAGGAGAAATTCTTGTCTGGTCTACATACCAAGAATAGTTGTATATCCTCTAAGGAGTAAGTGGTTTGTTTTTATCCTGTGAACACTGTGAACTGTGTGAGTGAACAGGTTTCCCTTTTTGCCTTGGCTGCTGGAAGTCATAGAACTAAGTATGTATGACACAAATTTAGCTGCATAGGTCACTATGTTCTGTACTTTTTGTATCATTCCAGGCTCCACTTTTTCCCTACCTTGTTTTTTTTTCTCTTTCAATTTTACCTTGCCCTGTCTTAAATTTAATGATCTTGTTTTGTTTTATTTTATTATTTTATTTTATTTTTGAGACGAAATCTTGCTCTGTAACCCAGGCTGGAGTGCAGTGCCATGATCTCAGCTCACTGCAACCTCCACCTCCCAGGTTCAAGTGATTCTTCCACCTCAGCTTCCCGAGTAGCTGGGATTACAGGTGCGTACCACCAAACCCAGCTACACTTTTTTGTGTGTGTATTTTTAGTAGAGATGGGGTTTCCCCATGTTGGCCAGGCTGGTTTCGAACTCCTGACCTTTAGTGATCCACCCACCTCGGCCTCCAAAAGTGCTGGGATTACAGGCGTGAGCCACTACACCCAGCCGATCTTATTTTATTTTAAATGTCTCTCTGGATCAAGGCAGGGTAAAACTGAACAGTTCTTAGAGTCTAGGGACTCTGCTATGAGTCACTGAATATATGGAATGATATGTAAAATTTATGTGTATAAACATATTTTTCTAGGGAGATGGAGCCATAAATTTTAATAATTTCTCAAAAAAGTCTGCATTCCCCCCAAATATTAAGAGCCTCTGGTATAGATGAACCAAGAAATAAATAAATGCTTTTAGTTGGAAGCTTGAAAGTTTGACTTATAGTGCTGATATTTTTAAATGTTGCAATGATGGCATGGAGGAATGTTGGTGGGATGGAACATCGGAATGGCAGAGAGAGGAATGTTGGTGGGGTGGAGTGCTCCCCAGAATGGAATGACAACATGACAGAATGTGGTGTGCTGGAACATTAGTGTGTCAGAATATTAGGATATTCTAGAATGTTGATGTAACTGGGCCTACACAAATGTAGCTGTGTAGGTCACTATGTTCTGCACTTTTTATATCATTCTAGGCCTTCGCTTTTGTCCCTACCTTGTTTTTTTTTTTCCTCAATAGAACACCACCTTCCAGATGTCTTAGCATCCTCTTGCTTTTTTTTTTTTTGAGACAGAGTCTCGCTCTGTCACCTAGGCTGGGGTGCAGTAGCGTGATCACAGCTCACTGCAACCTCCACCTCCCAGGTTCAAGTGATTCTCGTGTCTCAGCCTCTCAAGTAGCTAGGTTTAAAGGCATGTGCCACCAACCCCAGCTAATTTTTGTATTTTTAATAGAGATGGGGTTTCACCGTGTTGGCCAGGGTATTCTCGAACTCCTGGCCTCACATGATCCACCTGCCTCGGCCTCCCAAAGTGCTGGGATTAAAGGTGTGAGCCACTGCGCCCGGTAGTATCCTCTTGCCTGTAGCTCAGTTGTATCTCAGGGTTGGGCTGCTATCTGATTCAGCCTCTGAATCTCCAACATTCCCTAGCTCAGTGCCCTGTAGGGGTCCAGTAAAGATCCAATTGGTGGTTCACGCCTGTAATCCCAGCACTTTGGTAGGCCAAGGTGGGAGGATCGCTTGAGCTCAGAAGTTCAAGACCAGCCTGGGCAATAAGAGAAGCTCCATCTCAAAAAAAAAAAAAGATCCAATTGGCTGCTGGTACATGGGCTTGTGTCAGTTTTATTTTACACTGAGCCACTTTTTCCTTTCTGACTGTGCCCACTCTCCTTCAAGATCTGTCTCAACTACCTTGCAGGCTCAGGACTTGGGTAGATTACCTTGTCCATTCCAGTGTTTTCAGAGCCCGGTTCAGGGGCTGCCCAGAGGGCATGCCAACCCTGTGGCTTAGTCAGGGTAGCCTGACTAAGCTCCTGGCCAGAGGCCTGTCTGCAGCTGGGGCTCTTAGGGCTGGAGTTCAGCTTCTGGAGCTATTAGGCTGAAGGAGACTCAGGATCCTTGAGGTTAGTCAGGAGCAGGGTAGGCCAGATCAGAGTTAGTTGGGGGAAAGGTGAGGCTTCATTACCAGAAGAACCTGATCCAAAGGCCAAATCCAAGAGCTGGGGTAGGGCATAGATTGGAGTCCAGAGTAGGAGCGGATCGGGAGGAGTTGGGGTAAGGGCTGGTCTCCTAGACGTTCACTCCTCCTTTGCTCCATACACTCATTCATGTGGCTGACACTTGCTGAGGCCTCCTCTGAGGAAGATCTGCCCATGCCCTGGAATTAACAGTCCATAATGGCGAGATGGACACATAGAAAATGACAATCCAGTGTGGTCGGGACTATGACACAGAGAAGCTGTGGGAGACCAGAGGAGATCCCAACTCAGCTTGGGAGTCAAAAACAATTTCCTAGAGGAATACTCTCTAAGCTGACGCTGGAAGGAGTCAGGGAGGGGTGGGGGGCATTTTCAAATGGGAAGGCTGCCTCAAAAGCCAAAGTGCATGGAAATTTCCCAGTACCTACCTGTGGGCCTCAGATCAAGGTGCTAATCACAGACTGTTCAGTTCTTTGGGCCACACATGTTTGGTCTATCCAGGTCTAATTACCTTCAGACTTTCCCCAGCTATTCCAATAACCCACAAATTGAAGTATGTTGCAATCAATTCCAACCAGGAGAGGATAACTGCATCTTAAAGTGTGGAGACATTTCCTGATTTTGAGAGAACAGAATTTTCTGGACGTGCAAAGCCTGCTACCTCCCAGCCCCCCTGCTGCCATGGCCTTTCTTCTGGGCCCACACATTAGCTATGTACTCATCCCAACAGCTGGGTGGGCCATTTACTCCCGGGGTGACCATCTCAGTTACTTCAACTTTGAAATGAGCTCCATAACGGTGTGGGGAATGCTTACTAAACTGGGTGGCAAGAGAACTATATTCAAACCATGGAGGCTTCACCGATGGCACTGTGTGAGGTTGGGCAGGGCATTTCTCTCTAGAACTCAACTTTCCTACCAGTGAAAAAGCAGAAAGGATGCAAAGGGGCTAGGATCTCCCTACCTTGATGGTCCATGTCTATGTCAAATGCTGTATGTCCTGTTTTTGGCCTGCTTCTTTGAAATAGAGGCCACGTGATAGAGTGGATTCTGCAGACAGAAGATTTAGATATGATTCTGGCTCTGACTTGCTTTGTAAGTCTGGGACAGCCATGAAACCCCCTCCGAGCCCCAGTTTTCTCATTTGGTAAACTGAGGTAATACCTACCTCACAGGGTTCTGTGAGGCTCCAGTGAGCTAAAAGCAACATAATGATGACGATGACAATGATGATGATGGTGGTGGTGGTGATGGTGATGGTGATGGTGATGATCTGTCTCCACAGCAGTCAATCTCTTTGAACGAATTACAATTGTGGTTGTTGCCAGGAAGTTAGGAACCACCTGCAGGGTCATAGAGAATGTGAACAAATCTTTGAAAGACTTCCCCATGGCGGAGCAAACATTCCCAGCAAGAGCTATTACTGAGGGGAAAAGAGGAATGAACTCTTGCTGACTAACTACGCCCATTTACTTCTTCCATTCCTGCAAGGTAGGTGTTCGTGTACCCATACTAGCTGGGTAACCAGTATATAAACCTTTCAGAGCCTCAGTCTCTTCACCTGTAAAATGTAATATTACCAGACTCAGAATTGGTGAAGCCTATAGTGGACATTGATTACTCTGGGCCACCCAGCATCTAAACACTCCCTATCTGGAGGAATTCCAAGCTATGTGGGAGCTGAAGGAGGCAGCAACTCCTCCTGACCCTTGTGGGCTTGTGATTGGCCAAGTCAATGCCCTACATGGGCTGAGTCTGGTGGCAGTTAGCAGAGGGGCAAGGACAGTCAGAGATTACTTCAGGTGGCTGCAATGGGGCAAGAGCCTAGCAGTGCAGTGGTGATCAGCAAGTATCTGTGTGGCTAGAGGCAGAGTCTGTGCTAAACACATAGTTCCCATGGCAGGACTTTGGCCGTGCCCAGCTGCCCTTGATTCTCATCTAGCTTTGTGGTCTCCCTGTCATTTCAGTGAGACATCCAATAGCTTTCCAGTAAAGCCTCTTTTTGCTTAATTTTGCCAGAGGTAGTTTCTGGCAACTACCTCTGAGAATTTGTTTACAACTGAGAATCTTGACTGGTACAGCGTAAACCCCATAACATGCCAGACACAATGCTCAGCATATAGTAAGCACTCAAAAAACTATAGACACACACACACACACACACACACACACGCGCGCGTGCGCGCGTGCACAGAAACAAAAGTTCGGAGAAGTAAAATGATCTGCCTAAGGTCACACAGCAGGTGGTGCTATGGGGCTGGACATGGACATCTTGGTGGTACACTGCATTTAATTAATTAATTAATTAATTTGAGACAGAATCTCATTCTGTTGCCCAGGCTGGAGTGCAGTGGCGCAATCTTGGCTCACTGCAACCTCCGCCTCCTGGGTTCAAGTGATTCTCCTGCCTCAGCCTCCCAAGTAGCTGGGACTACAGGCACCCGCCACCACGCCCAGCTAATTTTTGTACTTTTAGTAGAGGCACGGTTTCATCATGTTGTCCAGGCTGGTCTTGAACTCCTGACCTCAAGTGATCCCCCCGTCTCAGTCGTCCAAAGTGTTAGGATTACAGGCGTAAGCCACCGCTCCCAGCTGGTACACTGCATTTAGATATCACTTTACTTCATAACACATTGTAGAACAATGTATTATTAAAACATTTGTTCGTAAGTATCCAAACAACCTAGTGAGGCCAGAAGGGCTGGGATATTCTCTTGAGACAGAGAGGAAGGCATTAGCTCAAGGTAACCCTGTAAATAGTGGTGGCCTAGAATCCAGGTCTCAAGTCCACAGCCCAGGGCCGGTGCTCTGGTCATGTTCACACATGTGAGCTCACACATGCACACGGTGCTACATTTTATGAAGCAGCTCCATCGGAATACATGGCTACCTGATGCACTAGCAACCTGGGGTGAGTCAGCAGCTGCCTGTGAGGCCATCAGGGAGGGAACACCATGTACCAGAACTTGCAGAAAGGAGTGCTTCTGCAGCTTCCATGTGATCTGGGGTACAGGGAAGTGGGGGGGAGGGATGGTGCTTGAGAAGAAGGATGGGAGGGAGGAGGGGATGGGTAGATTTGTCCTAACTTAGGGCCTCCTCTGGGCCCCAATAGGGCCCATACTTATTGAGGGAGATTTTGGTTC
Source organism: Gorilla gorilla gorilla (assembly GCF_029281585.2). NCBI lineage: Eukaryota > Metazoa > Chordata > Mammalia > Primates > Hominidae > Gorilla > Gorilla gorilla. The sequence goes on from NC_073224.2 coordinate 187,319,427, forward strand.
CTGCAGTGTTGGCAAAGTGGCTTAATTCGACTTAATGGAAGAAAAATGTGTAATGAATATGGATAATGCATACAATGAGGCCCCAGGGAGGGCTGGTTGGAGGAAGGGTGATGAGCTCATAAGTCTGAATGATAATCAGGCTGTAGCTCCAAGGGTGAGCCCAGGTAGAAGACATCGGGGACAACTGCTCCTCCCTAGGGGCGTGGGATCCTCCTGCTGACCTCTGTCCCCACCCTGCCCTGGCCTTCAGACCTTGACCTCCCACTTGGATAGAGTTACAGAATGTCAGATTCACAGGATTCTGGTTTCACAGGATTAGAATCAGGCTCAGGATTCCAGAATCACAGACCTTTAGCACCACATATGTTAACAATAGAAAATTTCAGAATTGAACAATCTGACAATTGGAGCCCCTTGGGAAGAAATCTGGGAGATCTTTCCCCAACTTTCATTTAATAACAATAAATAACATCTGTCGAGCACATCACAACTTCCAAAGTCCTTTCACATCTGTACAGACATCGCATAGGGGTGGGTGGTATTATACCTCCAGCTTAAGTATTGTGCAGAAGATCAAAATGGGCTGGCTGGCGGATTGCTTGAGCCTGGGAGTTGGAGACAAGCCTGGGCAACTTGGCAAAACCTCGTCTCTACTAAAAATACAAAAATCAGCTAGGCGTGGTGGTGTGCGCCTGTAGTCCCAACTACTCAGAAGGCTGAGGCAGGAGGATCACTTATGCCAGGGAGGTCAAGACTGCAGTGAGCCATGATTGCACCACTGCACTCCAGACTGGGCACAGAGCAAGATCCTGTCTTAGAATAAAAATAGCCAGGGTGCGGTGGCTCATGCCTGTAATCCCAGCACTTTGGGAGGCCGAGGCAGGCGGATCACGAGGTCAGGAGATGGAGACCATCCTGGCCAACACAGTGAAACCCTGTCTCTCCTAAAAAATACAAAAATCAGGGCCGAGCGCGGTGGCTGACGCCTGTAATCCCAGCAACTTTGGGAGGCCAAGGTGGGCAGATCACCTGAGGTCAGGAGTTCGAGACCAGCCTGACCAACATGGAGAAACCCCGTCTCTACTAAAAATACAAAAAAATTAGCCGGGCATGGTGGCACACGCCTGTAATCTCAGCTACTCGGGAGGCTGAGGCAGGAGAATCGCTTGAACCCGGGAGGTGGAGGTTGCGGTGAGCCAAGATTGCGCCACTGCACTCCAGCCTGGGCAACAAGAGCAAAACTCGGTTTCAAAAAAAAAAAAAAAATTAGCTGGGCGTGGTGGCGGGCGCCTGTAGTCCCAGCTACTCGAGAGGCTGAGGCAGGAGAATGGCGTGAACCCGAGAGGCAGAGCTTGCAGCGAGTGGAGATCGCGCCACTGCACTCCAGCCTGGGCGACAGAGCGAGACTATGTCTCAAAAAAAAAAAAGAATAAAAATTAAAATTAAAAATTAAATAAATAAAATGGGCTGGTCTTGTAGGACAAATTCTATTTTCCATATGCCAAGGTTTTGATACCTTTGTCTTCTGTAGTTATATAAACACTTCTATTCGGTATAATGTGTTCAAATTCTCTGTTGTGTAAATTCTGCACGGTCAAGTATGGTTTTTCAGAATGCATTTTGGCATATTGCAACACTCAAAAATATGACTATCATTGTTGCATCAGCATAATCAGGGTTGGTACATTCTGCGATAGCTTTTTGGCAGGTTTTATCATCCAGCACTATTTTCAGTTCACAAAGGACTTAAACAACATATCCAAGAATAGATTTAAGTCACTAATGTAAAGACTGAACTTCAAGTTACTTCAAGAGTTAGTCAGCACATGTTCTGATTTTCTTTCTTTCTTTTTTTTTTTTTAGACGCAGTTTCGCTCTTGTTGCCCAGGCTGGAATGCAATGATGCAGTCTCAGCTCACTGCAACCTCCACCTCCCAGGTTCAAGCGATTCTCCTGCGTCAGCTTCCCGAGTAGCTGGGATCACAGGCATGCGCCACCACGCCCGGCTAATTTTTGTATATTTAGTAGAGACGGGGTTTCACCATGTTGGCCAGGCTGGTCTCGACCTCATGACCTTAGGTGATCCACCCGTCTCGGCCTCCCAAAGTGCTGGGATTACAGGCGTGAGCCACCGCGCCCGGCCACATGTTCTGATTTTCTTAGAATAAGAAGTTAAACTACCAAAGATACGGAAAGAATCAAAAAAGCAAACATAAGCTTTGGTGGATAGGAGCGCATAATGAACGCCACACAGAGGGGTGGTTGCGGGGAGGGTGGAGGAGGTGCTTGGAGGGAACCTGTGCTTGGGATTCTGCCAGTAACGGGCTGCGAGGGGTCTGGGGCAAATCCCTCACGCCTCTGGGTCTCAGTTTTTCCCTATTTCAAATGGGGATAATAATTCTCACCCTGGGGAAAGTTCGGGAGTTGATCAGCCCGGGAGGACATCTGCAGCCACAGGACAAAGAGCTAAGAGAGATGGCGAAGGGGGAGGGGTGTGGAACCGCAGGGAGCTGCGAGGGGCTTACGGCTTCCATGGTAACCTACCGCAGCCAGGAGAGAAGGCGGGGTTTGAGAGCCCGGAGCTGGAGGTTTAGAAGATGAAGGTTTCACAATGAAGCTCCCTACTTCCCGGAGAAAGGCCTCCTTGGAGATAAGGCTGGCTGCACGACAGCAGCCCTCTGTGCTGGACAAGTAGTGATTTTGCCCTGTGCTTGAATAAACAAACCATGGCACTTTCCACAGTGTATTTAACTGTCTATTTAACCTAGCAGTCTTCCTCCAGTAGCCTGAGAATTCCCTGAGGGCAGGAATTATGACTGATTCATTTCTTTGTTCCTAGAGCCCAGGACAAGACCTGGCACACAAAAGATAGTCTGTTGGTTAGCGGACTATGGCTGAAGGTGGGGCTAGAGAGATCTACTTGTCCAGAGCCCTTGGAGCCCTAAGGGGTACTCTCTTTAAAACAGAAAGTGGGGGGGGGGGGGGGGGGAGGCGGTACCTCACGCCTGTAATCCTAGCACTTTGGGAGGCCTAAGTGGGCAGATCACTTGAGGTCCAGAGTTCAAGACCAGCCTGGCCAACATGGTAAAACCCCATCTTTATTTAAAAAAAAAAAAAAAAATTAGCCGGGCATATTGGCAGGGGCCTGTAATCCCAGCTACTCACAAGGCTGAGGCAGGAGAATCACTTGAACCCGGGAGGTGGAGGTTGCAGTGAGCTGAGATTGAGACACTGCACTCCAGCCTGGGTGACAGAGCGAGACTCTGTCTCAATAAATAAATAAATAAATAAATAAATAAAATAAAATGAAATAGAAAGTTGACAGGATAGAATGCTTCCTCTACCTGGATGAGACCCTTCAAGTATTGCCATGGTCCATCAAGATTAAGTTCAACCCCTGCTTCCTCCATGAAGGCTTCCAGACTGTTTCTTTTCTCCTGCCTTAGAATCTTTGCAACTCTAATGGTCCTTACCCCACATCTTGGCATTTGTTTGGGATCTCTCTCTGACTGTTCTCTAGGGGTTTCACGGGTCAAACCTACTCTTCATCTCTAGTAAGTAAGGTCTGAAGGGCGGGGTTGCAGGATTTTTTTTTTTTTTTTTTTTGAGACGGAGTCTTGCTCTGTCACCCAGGCTGGAGGGCAGTGGCGCAATCTCAGATCACCGCAACCTCCTCCTCCTGGGTTCAAGCAATTCTCCTGCCTCAGCCTCCCGAGTAGCTGGGATTACAGGCGCCTGCCACCATGCCTGGCTAATTTTTTGTATTTTTAGTAGAGACGGGGTTTCACCATGTTGACCAGGCTGGTCTGGAACTCCTGACCTCAGGTTATCCGCCCTCCTTGGCCTCCCAAAGTGCTGGGATTATAGCTGTGAGCCACCATGCCCGGCCGTATTCTATTCTAAGGGCTTGTCACAGTGGTGGGCCCACAGTGTGTCTTCAGTCAACTCTCTCGGAGTGGGTCATCTGCTCTGGGTGGCCTTGATCCTGTGAGGGATGGAGAAGGTATGCAAGGAGCCCTTCACACCCCTGTGAGTGTTCCACACACGAGACTTCCCAGGTGGGACCCAGGGTTCTGGGACCGAGCAAGGCATGGAGCTCTCCTGGGCTGTGGCCTGCAGCCTGGCTTTGGCTGTCTTGTGCCCTGGCCCCTGAGCCAACAGGCACAGACCAGGAGGAGCAGTGTCATGAGTCAGTCAGGCAGTAGAATGGCCTCCCCCTGACCGGAGGACAGACGTCTAGGGCCCAAGTCATTTCTTGTGGATACATGAGCCATCACTGTCCTTTAGACTTCTGAAGGATCTGCAACCAAAGGGCCCCAAAGGCAGAGATCCTGAATGGCAAATTTCACTTCAATGTTGCAGAGAACAGGAAGCAAGTGCTCACAAAAGGTGTTGTCGAGTTCCTTTCCATGCTTGAAACCCTTTCCTGTGGCTCCCTTTTGCCCTCGGGATAAAGACCAAGCCCCTTAATATGGCAAAGCCTTCAGGACTTGGCTCGTCTACCCTTCCAGCTTCATCTCTCACCATTCCCACCTTGTGTCTACCCAAACTGAACTACTTATTGTTACCTGAAAGAACCATATGGTCTCTCTTAGCCATAGGTCTTCATGTATGCTGTTCCTTCTGCCTTAAATGCTGTTCCTCATCTTGTACCAGAAACCTCCTTTCACCTGTCAGTGGGTCCTTTAAACTTAATCCAGTTATTGCTTACTCCAGGAGGCCTTCCCAAAGTCTTTGGCTAGATTAGGGATCTTTTGTAAATGCCTGTAGCCATGAGCTTCTTGAAGATAGGGATCGGGACCTCATTTAGCCAAGATTCTGGCAGAAAATCATTGTCAATCAATGTTGAATGGACAAACAAATGTGAACGTCTGAGAAAAAACACCTAGCAGGATAGCTGTAAAGGGGAGTGGAATGTTCTAACGTTTCCAAGTTCCAAGATTCAACATTCTCTAATTCTGGGCTGAAGATTCACTCCCCTCCATCCGAAGCCCACTCTCCAGCTAGCTCCTCCGCCCTGTGCCCTCTGAGTGTTTGTTCTCAGGCAGGCACACACACATGTTCTGAACATAACCGGGAAAGCAATTTACAAGAAATAATTGCCGGTCGATGTGTGCTTGGGAACAGCGGTGAGCTCAGACTATTTCTGTCTGCGCATCAGCCCACCCAGCTTCCTCCCACTGCGGCTGCCCTGGGGGAGGGGCTCCTATCACACAGGGTGGGCAGTTTGTTTCTAATGCAGGACCCAGACTAGCCAACCCCAGTGACAGCCGGCTCTGAGCCTTGATTGAATTCAAAGGAGAGGAGCTGTTGGGGGGCAGGGAGGAGCTTTATGAGGCCTAGGATGTGTAGGTCAGCAAAAGCAGCACGTACATTCCCTTTCTCCAACTGTTGGGGAAATTCTACCAGGTCTTCAGGGCCTTGCTCAGTGTGCGGTCTCCCCCAGATCTCTCTGGCTCGGAGTCCTCAAAGCTTGTTTTTGTTCTTGCAGAGGCTGTTGTGCTCAAAGGGTGGTCTCAGACCAGCATCATCAGCATCACCTGGAATTTGTTAGAAATGCAAATTCTGGGGACTTACTCCTGACCTACTGAGTCAGACACTGGGGTAGGAGGCCAGCATTCTGTGTTTTAACAAGCCCTCCACACAGCTGATTCTGATGCAGCCTCGAGTTTGAGAACCACTGCCTTAGGCCGCGGATGACCACTTGAGTGTTTGGAATGCACACAGCATCTCCCCCTTCTGACTGCTAGCAGCCTAAAGGCAAGGGCATTATCAGATTCTTTCCTGAAACCTCCCAGTCTCCCTTGAAAGTGTTCAGAGAAAAGTTGGATTTTTCTGATGAGGATACCAAGGACAGAGAAGGAATTCATCCTGTGAAGGGTCGCACAGAGCGTCAGGGACTAAACATCCCAATATCACCCAGCCCCACCACATATCTACAAGTACCCTAAGCTCTTTCTATAACAAATAACTTGCAGGTCCTGGGCCACACTGGCTCTCTCTCACTATTGTGAACAAGCTGTATTCTAACCATAATGTTTTCCGTTCCTGTCTCACCTGGAAACTTTGAGTCATCTTTGACGATTCAGCTCAGACATCATTTCTTCCTCCCTAAAGCCCCAGGAAGGGCCACCACTGGGCCTCCTGGCCATTTGTGTGCCTGCCTTGTCCTCCATGTGAGCCCCTTGAGGGCGAGAACTGTCTGATTCCTCTTGTTTGTGGCAACCTGCACAGGTCCTAGAATAGAATGGATACCACTAAGTGTACAGTAAATGGACAAGGGTGCTGGGTTTTAAGTGCTGAAAATAGGCTGGGTGCAGTGGCTCACACCTGTAATCCCAACACGTTCAAGACTAGCCTAGGCAACATAGCAACCACCCGTCTCGATAAAAAAAAAATTTAAAAATTAGCTGGACACAGTGGCACGCACCTGTAGTCACAGTTGCTTGGGAGGCTAAGGCAGAAGGATTGCTTGTGTCAGGAGTTTGAGGTTGCAGTGAGCTATGATCTCCACTGCACTTCAGCCTGGTGACAGAATGAGACTGTCTCAAAAAAAAAAAAAAAAAAAGAGTGCTGAAATAAAAGAGCACACACACACACACCCCACCACCACCACCACCACCAACAACAACAAATGAAGCAAGACCAGAACCAAAATCTCTTGACTTCCAGCCTAGAACACTTCTGTGGGTGACTCACCCTGTCTTGCCACCCCATCATGTACCCTTTGGCTGGCCTCAGGCACAGGTATCTAAGAGTGACTCTTTCACTGTTGCCAAATCCAGCAGCAGGTCATGTCACTGTCTGAAATGTCAAGAGCTGCTTTTGGTGGCTGCTGAGCTGCGTCTCCACAGTCCTTGTCTTGCATTCCGAAGGTGAAGCCTAAAAGCCATTGCCAAAGTTAGGAGAGCAGCCAGGAGGGAGGGCTGGCAGTCAGCATCTTGCCCTAAGATTCCTTTGCGATCAGATTAATAATAAGACATGTTAAAAATAATAATAATAGCTAACACATAGTGCTTTCCATTTGCCAACACTTTTCTATGTACCTGCATGGACTTAGTAATTTAGTCCTTCCCCAAGCCCTATGAGGAAGGTACTACTAAGATTCCAGCTTATATAGATGAGAGGACTGAGGCACAGAGGTTACCTAGCAAGTAAGTGACAGGGGCAGGATTTTAACCAGGCATTTGACTCCAGAGTTTTTCAGTATTACATAATTTACTGTTATTGTCCATTTGTAATTTAAAAAGTCTTTTAGCAGGAATACTATGTTATCATCCATTGGTAATTTAAAAAGTCTTTTAGCAGGCCAGGTGTGGTGGCTCACATCTGTAATCCCAGCACTTTGGGAGGCCAAGGCAGGCGGATCACTTGAGGTCAGGAGTTCAAGACCAGCCTGGCCAACATGGTGAAACCCCGTCTCCACTAAAAATACAAAAATTAGCCAGGCATAGTGGCACACACCTGTAGTCCCAGTTACTTGGGAGGCTGAGGTGGAAGGATCACTTGAATCCGGAAGGCGGAGGTTGCACTGAGCTGAGATCATGCCACTGCACTCTAGCCTAAGTGACAGAGCAAAACTCCGCCTCAAAAAAAAAAAGTCTTCTAGTAATTTAATGTTTACGAAGTGAGTTCAAATCCATCACCTCATTGAACACTTGCAATAACCCAGCAAGGGGACTGAGGCTCAGGAAGACAAGGGACTTTATCAAGGCCACACAGTGGCAGAGTCCACCCTCTGGAGCCTGTATTCAGTCTGATAACCATTCATTCATTCATTCATTCTTCTTCTTTTTTTGTGATGAGGTCTTGCCCAGGCTGGAGTGCAGTGGTGTGATCATAGCTCACTGCAGCCTCGACCTCCAGGGCTCAACTGATTCTCCTGCTTCAGCCTCCCAAGTAGCTGCAACTACAGGTATAAGCCACCACATGTGGCTAATTTTAAAATTTTTTGTAGAGTCTGGGTCTCACTGTGTTGCCCAAGCTGGTCTTGAATAAGTGGGCTCAAGTGATCCATCCACCTTGTCCTCCCAAAGCTCTAGGACTACAGGCATGAACTGCCGCGCCCTGCCCCTATTCATTCTCTCACTTAGCATTCACTCCTTCATCTACCTAAGAAAAAGAATGACGCCTGAGCCCCGTGCACAACATACTCCCTCTCTATCCGTCCCTCTGCAAGGGGCTTACGCCAGGATGGCGCACTCCAGGGTGAGGCAGAGCTGCTGAAGAGGCAGAGATCATCCCCCTCTGAGGGCTAATCATCTTCTCAGGGGCTCCTAAATACACCTACTGTGGGGCAGGAAAACCATGTCAGAGTTCTCTGACTTCCCAGTTGGGTGAGGGGCTCCTCTGTGCCTTCACAGGCCCCAGGCTTCCACCCGATTGCATGGAGTTGTTACTGACCATTTTTCCTAGGAGTCATGTCAAAGTTCCTTGGCCCACAATAGGCCAAGCAGAACAGTATGGCAGGGTCCACAGCAGGGCCGGGTATCTTTGCTGGGAGAAGCCCTCATTTATCATGCTAGGCTCTAAAGTCCTTTCCCACTCCCACCTTTCACTGAAGAGACTCCAGAAGGGGATGGTATGGAGACATTTATTGAATGTTTATGGGACTGGTCCACATAGGTCAGGGTTGGGTACAGAGGCTTCCTCAGGGCTGCCTGGAATGTCACTGGTGGTCACTGTGGCCATGAAGCAATGATGGAGGAGGCGTTTGGAGTTCACAGCCTGCCCCTCATTGCTCTCCAGCTGTGGGTTCAAGCAGGAGTAACTCTGCTGGAGAGGGCTCACTCTTGGCACTTCTGCTGCCATGCCTGTGTTCACACCTTGGCAGTCAGGAGAAACCTCCTCAGGGCCTGGAAAACAGCAAACTGAGGGTGTGCGGCTCTCTTCTTCCCCATCGGGATCACACTCCCCAGCTGACTTCTCTGGTGCTTACCTTGGGCAGTGCATTGTGGTCAGAGCCTTAGAAGCATCATTTGTTTAACATGTATTTATTAACAATACACCACATTATGCACTGAGAGCTGTCAGTGTTGCTCATGAACTTGTAGTTTGGTGGAGGAAACAGATAAGAAAGAATTGTTAAGAGCTATGAAGACTTGACCTTCACCATAACCCTATGAGGTAGGTACTATTAGAAATCCATTTTATAGATGAGAACACAGGATTACCATACAGCTAGTATGGAGAAGAGTGGTGGACATTTTTAAAACATAGATTGTTCTCGCTTTGAGAATAGATTCCATGCTTCTCTTTGTTGAGTGACTTATCTTCTTTCTTCCTCTTAAATCAAAGCTTGAAAGGAAGTCCACTTGGCCTTATTATTCTCTACCTTCCATTCGTGACTTGTTCAGCTGCAACTTACTTTGTTCTGCCCCCACTATACCTTCAAACTATTTGTCACTAAACCCATGGTCACTTCTAAATCCTTATCTCCCTTGACTTATCAGGAACATTTAACATTATTTATTTATTTTAAATTGTACTTTACCAGTTATAGGACTCTGATTCTTTTTTCCTTTTTCTTTTTTTAATCAGGAGCATTTGACACAATTGAACATTTCTGTCTTTCTAGATAAAAAATGTATCAAGTGTTTAAGCCAGAAATTCGAGTCATCTCTCACACCTTCTACCTCGGCCCTTTCACAAAAGCCAGGTCCTGCTGGTTCCACCTAATAGTCATCTGTGGTATCCACCCATTTCTCTCCATCCTCAAGGCTACCACCTTAGGTCAGGCTTTCATCTTCCTCTGCCCAGACCCCTGGAACAGCCTCCAGCGGGGGCCCCTCCATCACGTCCTCCATGCTGTAGCCAGGGAGATCTAAGATCTTTCTAAGATCAAGTGAGTCTATGTACTATTCTTTCTGAAAGCTTTCAATCTCTTTCCATTACCTGTGCTCCTTGAGATGGCATCTCACTGTGGCTTTAATCTGCATTTCCTTAATGACTAATGAAGTTGAACATATTTTCATGTGCCTATTTGCCACCTATATATCCTTTTTTAAAAACATTATTTTATTTTGAGATAGGGTCTTGCACTGTTGCCAAGACTGGAGTGCAGTGGCTTGAACATGGCGCACTACAGCCTTGACCTCCTGGGCTCAGGTGATCTTCCCACTTCAGCCTCCTGAGTAACTAGGTCTATAGGTGTGCACCACCACATCCACCTTTTTTTTTTTTTTTTTTTTTTTTTGTAGATACAGGGTCTCATTATATTTCCCAGGCTATCTTGAATTCCTGGGCTCAAGTTATCCTCCTGCCTTGGCTTCCCAAGTTGCTGGGGTTATAGGCCTGAGCCACCAGGCCTGGACATTTTAAAACATAGATTGTTCTCTGTTCATCTTTAATGAAGTGTCTGTTCAAGTCTTCTGCTCATTTTCTAATGGGATCATTTGTTTTCTTAATGTTGAGTTTAGGGTGTTCTTTATATATTTTGTTTTATTTATTTATTCATTCATTTATTGAGACATATCACTCTGTCACCCAGGCTGGAGTGCAGTGGCGTGATCTCAGCTCACCACAACCTCCATTTCCTGGGTTCAAGCGATTCTCCTGCCTCAGCCTCCTGAGTAGCTGGGATTACAGCTTGTGCCACAAGACCTGGCTAATTCTTTTTGTATTTTTAGTAGAGACGGGGTTTCGCCATGTCAGCCAGGCTTGTCTTGAACTCCTGACCTCAAGTGATCCGCCCACCTGGGCCTCCCAAAGTGCTGGGATTACAGGCATGAGCCACCACACCCGACCAATCCTTATATATTTTGTCAAATATGTGAATATATTCTCCAGTCTGAGGCTTGCCTTTTCATCCTCTTAACAGGATCTTTCACAGCATTAAAATTTTGAACTTTGATGAATACTGGCTTTTTTTTAAAAAATGTATTGTGCTTTTGATGTCTTGTTTAAGAATTCTTTGCATAACTGCATGTCATGAAGATTTTTCCCTGTTTTCTTCTAAAAGTGTTAAGAGTTTTTTGGTTTACATTTAGATCTTTTTTGAGATAATTTTTGTACAAGGTGTGAGATCTAGGTAAAGGTTTATTTTTTACTTATGGAAGTTTAGTTGTTTTAACACCATTTATTGAAAAGACTATTCTTCCCCAGTTGAATTGATTTTGCACCTTCATCAAAAATCTGTTGGACAACCTTATGACGTCAGTCTACTTCTGGACCATATTTTGATCTATGCATGTGTCCGTCCCTCCTCCAATACCACACTATCCTCCTTACTGTTTATTATTGTTGCTATACAATAAGTCTTAAAGTTGAGTAGTGTGATTTCCTCCAACTTCATTATTCTTTTTCAGTATTACTTTAGCTATTCTAGTTCCTTTGTCTCTCTCTCTATAAATTTGAGAATTAGCTTACCTATCTACCTATCTATCTATCTATCTATCTATCTATCTATCTATCTATCTATCTATCTATCTATCTATAAAACTGCCATTTTGGCCAGGCACAGTGGCTCACACTTGTAATCCCCACACTTTGAGAGGCCAAGAAGGGAGAATTGCTTGAGCCCAGGAGTTCAAAACCAGCCTGGGCAACATAGCAAGAACCCATCTCTACAAAAATAAAAAATTAACAGGGTGTGGTGATCCCTCTCCAATTGTGGGGGTCTGAGCAGCTGCCAGCCAAGCCTTCCAGAAGTTACAAGACCTTGGCTCAAGTCCTCATTCTGGTATTAAACGTTGTGCTACTTTGTGCCAAACCCTTCTCTTCTCTGGATCTTGGTTACTACTTCATAAAATGGAACAGAAAATACGACTGGCCTAATTTTCTGTGAATTCTTTTCCACTGAGCTCCTTGGGAGGCTGAGGTGGGAGGGTCACTTGAGCCCAGGAAGTTGAGGCTAGATTGTGCCATTGTACTCCAGCCTGGGTAACAGAGCAAGGCCCTGTCTCAAAAAAAAGGGCGGGTTGCAATTTTTATGTTTACTATGTTGAGTTTTGCAATTCATGAACATAGTGTATTTCTCCATTTTAGGTCTTCTTTGATTTCCTTCATCAGCATTTTGTAGTTTTTTTTTGTTTGGTTGGTTATTTTTAGAGACAGGGGTCTCCCTCTGTTGCCAGGTTGGAGTATAGTGACATGATCATAGCTTACAAGTGAGCCTTGAACTCTTGGGCTCAAGGGATCCTCCCACCTCAGCCACATGCCATCATGCCCGGCTAAGCATTTTGTAGTTTTCTTTTTTTTTGAGACAGAGTCTTGCTCTGTCACCCAGACTAGAGTGCAGTGGTGTGATCTGGGCTCATGGCAGCCTCCGCCTCCTGGGCTAAAGCAATCCTCCCATCTCAGCCTCCCAGTAGCTGGGACTACAGGCACATGCCACCATACCCTGCTATTTTTTTTTTTTTTTTTGTAGAGGCAGGAGTCTTATCATGTTGCCCAGAATGGTCTTGAACTCCTGGGCTCAAGCGATCCTCCAGTCTTGGCCTCCCAAAGTGCAGGGATTTTGTAGTTTTTAACATACAGTACCTGTACATGTTTTGTTAAATTTTACCTAAGTATTTCATTTATTTTAGAGTAACTGTAAATGGTATTATTGTGTTTTTAGTTTGGGTTTCTAATTTTTTGTTAGTAGTATATATAAATACAATTGATATTTGGTTTTGACTTTACTGTGACCTTGCTAAACAAACTTAGTTCTTTTTTTTTTTTTTTTTGAGACAGAGTCTCACTCTGTCGCCCAGGCTGGAGTGCAGTGGTGCGATCTCTGTTCACTTCAAGCTCTCCCTCCAGGGTTCATGCCATTCTCCTGCCTCAGCCTCCTGAGTAGCTGGGATTACAGGTGCCCGCCACCAAGCCCGGCTAATTTTGTTGTATTTTTAGTAGAGATGGGGTTTCACCGTGTTAGCCAGGATGGTCTCAATCTCCTGACCTCATGATCCACCCTCCTGGGCCTCCCAAAGTGCTGGGATTACAGGTGTGAGCCACTGTGCCCGGCCCAAACACACTTTGTTCTAACAGGTTATTTTGTGCATGTTTTATAGACTCCTTGGGATTCTTTGTTATTTAAGCTTTCGTTTTAAGGCATTCCAACTTGTACAGGGATTTACTTCAACCTTCTCTTCAATACAAGAATCCCCTTAGCTGAATCCCATATTTAGCCTTTTCCTGATTACCTTCCATGGATAGAGGTGCTTTTTTAAAAAACAAAACAAAACAATTTAACAAAACAAAAAAATTTGTTTGTTAAAAAACAAAACAAATTTGTAAAGGATTACGAATTTGTGAGTGAAATATGGCCCAGAGTGATGGAGTTCTTTTTGCAGTATTTCAGGTATACTCTAAATAAGTTCTACCTTTATTGACTCAACATCCATCTCCCTATGGCTTTCCCCACTGATTTCAGCTCTGTTCTCTTGATTCTCATAAAAATGTCTGATCCTCTTGTCCCAGAACAACCTTGCAGAGATCTGAGGCCCTAGGCTGTGAGCCCAGAGTCTCCTCTGTTCAAGGCCAACTATCCCCAGCTCTTTACCTAATCCTCACATGACCTGGTTCCCAGATCTGAAGTAGTCACCTGCCTCTGATCATCTGATTGGTCAAAGTCCATCTCACATTATGGGGCTCTGAGCAACTGGCCAGCCAGGGCTCTGGGGAATCCCTTGGGCTTCCAGGAGTTACAAGACCTTGGCTCAAGTCCTCATTCTGGTATTAAATCATTGTGCTACTTTGTGCCAAACCCTTCACCTGTCTAGATCTGTTACTACTTCATAAAATGGTGTAGAAAATACAACTGGCCTAATTTTTCTGTTTCTTTCCCTTTGAACTCCAAGTTCTGAAGGATTCTGTCTACATAATAGACTGCATTTATTAAGTACTAATTTTTTCCATTCTGTATTAATCAAAGAGCTCTGATCAGCAGGAGAGCACCTATGTTAATTACCCCCCTGGAACTGATATAATTCTAGCTCAAAGAGAAGAAACTTGGTCCCTGTAAAACTTTTGCAATATTGTAGCCAGCTGAGGCAGGAGAATTGCTTGAACCTGGGAGGCAGAGGTTGCAGTGAGCCGAGATGGCAACATTGCACTCCAGCCTGGGCAAGAGGGTGAGACTCCATCTCAAAAAAAAAGAAAACAAAAATTGTTGGGCCGGGCACAGTGGCTCACACCTGCAATCCCAGCACTTTGGGAGGCTGAGGCGGGTGGATCACAAGGTCAGGAGTTCAAGACCAGCCTCTGGCCAAGATGGTGAAACCCCGTCTCTACTAAAAATACAAATATTAGCCAGGCGTGATGGCAGGGGCCTGTAATCCCAGCTACTCGGGAGGCTGAGGCAGAGAATTGCTTGAACCTGGGAGGCGGAGGTTGCAGTGAGCAGAGATCACACCACTGCACTCTAGCCTGGGCAACAGAGCGAGACTCCGTCTCAAAAAAAAAAAAAACCTTTGCAATATTGGAGATTGCTCAAGAATCCCCACTGCTATGTTTGGGGACCCTCAGGAAATTGGAAACCAAAGTTGGGAACCTACAGAGTAGACGATAAAAAGTTATTTCTGAGATGTGATGGCTGGTGAGTTCTATCCAACTGAAAGTTAATATAGATCATCACTCCTTTGCTTCCAGACCTTATACTCTGTTAATGTGACCTGAGGTTCCAGTCACTTTTTTTTTTTTTAGCAATTACATTACATTTTTGGCTTATGTGGGAAGCTGTTAAAAAAAAAAAAAAAGGTTAGGCCAGGCGTGGTGGCTCATGCCTGTAATTCCAGCACTTTGGGAGGCTGAGACGGGTGGATCACCTGGGGTCAGGAGTTCAAGACCAGCCTGGCTAACACAGTGAAACCCCGTTTCTATTAAAAATACAAAAATTAGCTGGGTGTGGTGGCAGTTGCCTGTAGTCTCAGCTACATGAGAGGCTGAGGCAGAATTGCTTGAACCCGGGAGGTGAAGGTTGCAGTGAGCCAAGATCACACCACTGCACTCCAGCCTGGGTAACAGAGGGAGATTCTGTCTCAAAAAAAAAAAAAAAGGGTTTTAAAAAAAAGAAAACGGTATGTTTGAGATTGCCAACATGTAAAAATTGAAGCGCCTAATAATAATGAAAATGACAGCCACTAATTGTTAAAAGCCTACTATGTGTTTGAGACTAATTAAATACCAGTAAGCATCATTTCTAGTTTTTGCAACAACTTTCTTAGTAGCTACGATGGTACACATTTTAGAGTAAATTGAGGCCGAGAGAAAAATGACTTGCTTAAGGCCACACACTGACAGCAGCAAGGCCAAGATTAGAACCAGGTTTTCTGGCATCTCTGCCCAGCACTGTGCCTTCCCTCCTTTCTCCAAGGACCTCTGTGGCCAGTCCCCCATTACCTGGGGTTCTCAACCCTGAACATGGGCCTAGCCTGTGGTGACCAGCTTGGAAAGGAGTTCTCAGGTTTTCCCCCTGTTTGGAGGAGTCAAAACAAACTCATCACTGACTGAAGCATGTTTGGTTCCTTGGTGTTACCTCTCAAGTATGGTTAATTAAAAATCAGTGGGCTCTGGGGTGACATGACTGAGCCTTCTGTGGAAGGTGGGAGGGGCTGATGAAAGTCATTCTGCAGTATAGGGGCAGCTGCTGCAGGGAAAGGTCTCTGGCTGGGAGGCAAAGGCTTGTCCACCAATTGGCTGGGTGACCTTAGGCACATGACTGCCTCTCTCTGGGCCTCAGCTGCCCCATCTATACAGTGAGAGCATCAGACTTTATTTCCAGGAGCTTTTGAGTTCTAGTTGATGAGAATGGCTGACTAATGACCTCTTCACCAACAACTTTCAGAAGAGGATAAGAATTGGACTCCTTAATTTTCCCCCCAATGTTTTAGTATCTTATTAAATGTACCTAGATATCACCTCTACACTCACCTCACTGACCTCATCTGCAAAATGGGAGTTGATAATAATCACCAGGCAGAGTAGTTGAGCAGGTTAAAGGGGATGATGTGTTTGAAGTCCTTAGCACAGTGCCCGGCTCAACAGTAGGAACTCACTTTTCTGATCTAGCCAGTTCCTCACAAAGTACCAGAATAAGAAAGTTATGGTCTTCATTGCCATCCCAAGTTTGGGGATGGGATGGGTGTGACGGTAATGGGACAGAGTACAGAATGCCTGGGCAGGGAAAGAAGCCTATTTCAGAAACTGCTTTTCCATTTACACTCTGCTCTTGCCAAGGCACTCCCCACCCCACCCTTGCCTCCATACTCAGAGCTAAGGACCCCAAGGGACAGTGCAATCATACGCTTTAGAGTCTGGGAGATCTGGGTTGACATCGCAGTGACACATGCTCACTGGCTATGTGGACTTAGTTCATTTCCCTTGGCTGAGCCTTGGTTTCCTCTGCTATAAAATGGGGGTAAAGACCTCTCTCCATGTCCCATTGAAGCACAAGAGAGCAAACAGAAATGAAAGTCTATCAACAGTAAAGCTCTGATGAATGTAAGAGAGTGGGCCTGTAACCATGTCAGATGCAGAAGGAAGCTCCTGGGTTGATGCTTTGGGTGCAGAGGGAAGGAGAGGACAACACTTAATGAAGAAGGGTAGGAACTAAGAGCTGAGTTTGAGCAAAAGGCAGAGAGAGCCTAAAGCTGTTATTTAGTAAAAGGTCAGGCAATGCACTTTTCTTCTTAAAAATAAGAAGCAAAAATCAAGAGGACATGCTGTCTCAAATTCTCGTGACTGAATAATCCAGCTGGTGGCTGAGCAGTGAAAAGCGGGAGGATGGTTTCCATTCACAGGGCCGAGGGATGAACTGTACTCCCCTTGAGCCAGAAAAGTAGGAATTAGGGGATGGGTAGGGTGGGGTGAGACTAGGAGCACAGAGCACATGCCAGAACATCCCACAGTCCTGCTCTAGGAGGATGGAAAGAGCAGGACTTTGGAGGCAGAAAGACACATGTTTGATTTCCAGCTCCACAATCACAAGCTATGTATGACCCCTTGTGCAAATCATCTAAGCTCTCTGAGACCTGATTTTTGCATCTGTAAAATGGGTTATAATGAGACCTACCTCACTGGGATAGCTGGAAAGATTAGAGGAGATGGTGGGTGTGAAATTTCAAACAGTGTCTTGCACATTGTAGGGATGCCCCTTTCACAGCAACAGGGATAAGGAGAGGAAGGAGGGTGAAGGGGAGAGTTGGCTCTGTCACTCATTCGGTGACTTTGGGTCTCAGTTTCCTCATCTGTAAAATGAAAGTAATAACATGATCTATACTCTACCCAGTTATCATAAAGAGCAAATAATATTGTACATTTAGAGCTAGTTCATTCCTTTTACCTATATTGTATCAATATTTAATTATTCTGTTATACCACAGTTTATGATCCATTCCTCTACCTATGGACATTTAGTTTCCAATATGACAGGTTCTTAAGATGTCTGTCTTTACGAAGCCTCTCCTAATGCAACTATTTAAGGCAGCTAATTAGAAGTAGAATTAGCCGCCCCATCTGGGAGGGAGGTGGGGGGTCAGCCCCCCGCCCGGCCAGCCGCCCCTTCCGGGAGGGAGGTGGGGGGGTCAGCCCCCTGCCGGGCCAGCCGCCCCGTCCGGGAGGTGAGGGGCGCCTCTGCCCGGCCGCCCCCACTGGGAAGTGAGGAGCCCCTCTGCCCGGCCACCACCCCGTCTAGGAGGTGTACCCAACAGCTCATTGAGAACGGGCCATGAAGACAATGGCGGTTTTGTGGAATAGAAAAGGGGGAAAGGTGGGGAAAAGATTGAGAAATCGGAAGGTTGCTGTGTCTGTGTAGAAAGAAGTAGACATGGGAGACTTTTCATTTTGTTCTGTACTAAGAAAAATTCTTCTGTCTTGGGATCCTGTTGATCTATGACCTTACCCCCAACCCTGTGCTCTCTGAAACATGTGCTGTGTCCACTCAGGGTTAAATGGATTAAGGGCGGTGCGAGATGTGCTTTGTTAAACAGATGCTTGAAGGCAGCATGCTCGTTAAGAGTCATCACCACTCCCTAATCTCAAGTACCCAGGGACACAAACACTCTGCCTAGGAAAACCAGAGACCTTTGTTCACTTGTTTGTCTGCTGACCTTCCCTCCACTACTGTCCTATGACCCTGCCAAATCCCCCTCTGCGAGAAACACCCAAGAATGATCAATAAAAAAAAATAAAAAATAATAAAAAAAAAGTAGAATTACTGAGTAACAGGGTATATATATAAAACTAACAATTATATAATATTGATAATTAATTATGTAATAATGAAATATATTATATAATAATATATTTATATAATTATATATTAGATATGTTAATATATAATTATATGATATATTAATATATAATTATATATATTATTTAAATAGATATTGCCAAAATTCCCTGTAAAGTGGTCGTACCAATGCATACTCTTACCAGCAGTATATGAGAGTACTTGCTTCCCCCATCCCAACCTTCCAACCTTCTCACTTTTAATATGATACATTTTTGGGCTTTTGCCAATTTGCCAATGCAATTTTTTTTTTTAATAAAGATTTTTCTTTTTTTCTTTTTTTTTTTGAGACAGGGTCTTGATCTGTCACCCAGGCTGGAGTGCAGTGGCCGATCTTGGCTCACTGCAACCTCCACCTCCTGGCCTCAAGCAATCCTCCCACTTTAGCTCCCCAGGTAGCTGGATCTACAGGCATGTGCCACTATGCCTGGCTAATTTTTGTATTTTTTGTAGAGATGGGTTTCACCATGTTAGCCAGGCTGGTCTCGAACTTCTGACCTCAAGTGATCTGCCCGCCTCCACCTCCCTAAGTGCTGAGATTATAGGTGTGAGCCACAGTGCCTGGCCTGGATGTATCATTTTTGAATTGCATTCCCCTGATTATTAGTAATGTTGAACATCTTTTCCTGTGCATTGGGCATTTGCATTTCTTTTTTAACAAATTACATTTTTCTTATCTTTTAAGGTGTACTTATATCAATCCTGCCTTGTTTTATATACAGTCGATTCTCATTATTCACGGTAGTTATATTCTACAAAGTCACAGCAAACACTAAATTAACAAATACTGAATTATTGCTCCTAGGGGAAATATAAGGTTATGTTCCTGTGAGCCTCTGGTCACATTTTTGTCAACTGATCAATATGTAACTTTGTTTTTCTATGTGTGTTTCTGTTTAAAGTGACCTTATTTAATATGTTATTGATTCATTAACATTGAACTCATGGCCAACAGCACTATAACCTAAAACTCATGTCTCTAAAACAAACAAAAACAGGCTGGGCACAGTGGCTCACACCTGTAATCCCAGCACTTTGGGAGGCCGAGGCGGGCAGATCACCTAAGTTCAGTAATTCAAGACCAGCTTGGCCAGTATAGTGAAACTCTGTCTCTACTAAAAATACAAAAAAAAATTAGCTGGGCATGATGGTGGGTGCCTGTAGTCCCAGCTACTTGAGAGGCTGAGGCAGGAGAATTGCTTGAACCTGGGAGACGGAAGTGGCAGTGAGCTGAGATCGCACCATTGCACTCTAGCCTGGGCGACAGAGCAAGACTCCATCTCAAAAAATAAAAATAAAAATAAACCAAAACAAAACAGTGAAATCACCCATTAAAAATAAAAAAATACAAAAACCATGGCACTAAATAGACTGAGAAAAAGACACTTGCTTATACCATGAGAGCTGCAAAGAGAAGGCAGAGCATACCTTATTCAATATCACCTAGGATACATGTGTAAATCAAATTTTTTGCTACTCTGTGTGTGCCCACATTTACAAATGACCTCAGAATTGCCTTGAGTATTGATGCTGACGTTACAAGTAAATTTTAGCAAGTAGGGAAATTTGCAAATACAGAATTGGAGAATATGAGGACTAATTGTGTGTGTGTGTGTGTGTGTGTGTGTGTGTGTGTGTGTAGATATTTAATGTAATATAATATCTTTGCAGTCCATCATTTGTTTTTTAACTTCACATACAGTGTCATATTATTTGTACTTGATGTAGGGACATTTGCCAATCTTTTCCTTTATTTTTTAGAAAATTATACATTTTATACAAATTCTTATATTTTAATTAGTCTGTTTCTGGACTCTTTCTATTCTAGGTTTTTCAGCTTTAGTACTCTATTCTCTACTCTAGGGTTCCTCAACTGGTACTATTGACATTTTGGGCCAGATAATTCTTTGTTGTGAGGTACTGTCCTCTTTATTGTAGGCTGTTAAACAGCATCCCTGGCCTCTACCAATAGTTATCAATAGTATCCCTTCCCCGAATGTGACAACCAAAAATGTTTACAGACATTGCCAATTGTCCTAGGGGAACAAATTTGTACTCAGTTTAAAACCACTGCATTGCCCAATTCTATTTGTCAATTTCTGTGCCAATATCACAAAACTTATATTTTTAAACAGAAATCCTTTATTTTAAAAAATGTCCTGCTGCCTGATAGAGCAAGTCCCTCCTCTTCTTTGTTTTCCAAAATTGTGTTGTTCACTCTTGCACCTGTATGCCTCTAGATTAACTTTAGAATTAATTTGACAAATTCCATGAAACATTTTTATTTATTTTTATGTATAGGTTAATTTAGGAAGAACTGGCATTTCTATGATATTGAGCCTTTCTATCCACATATGTGCCATATCTCCCATATAGTCAGGTTCTTTTATGTCTTTCATTGACCTCTATAAAAGATGAAACCAGCTGGGTGTGGTGGCTCACACCTGTAATCCCAGCACTTTGGGAGGCCAAGGCAGGTGGATTGCTTGAGGCCAGGAGTTTGAGACTAGCCTGAGCAGGACGGTGAAACCCCATCTCTACTAAAAATACAAAAAATTAGCCAGGTGTGGTGCTACGCACCTGTAGTCCTGCTATTCAGGAGAATGAGGTGGGAGAATCACCAGACCCGGAGTGCAAGGCTGCAGTGAGCCATGATCACGCCACTGCATTCCAGCCTGGGCGACTGGAGTGAGACCTTGTCTCAAACAAAACAAAACAAAACAAAACATTGAAGCCTCAGTTGTCTCTGGTCTCCACCAGGCTGGTTCTATGTGCAGACGTTTTTCTTTTCCCTTGCCACTGCCTCTCAGGTCTTTCTCACTCCAAGAGGAGCCAGCTGAATCCTTCCACCCTCAAAAGTGACCCCTCCTGCTTTTTGCTGCTCAGTCACAGCTGGATTATTCACAGTCATCAGGATCTGAGAAGGGTTCTTGTGCTGTTGCTTGTTGTATTTTTATTGTTAACTTGGAAAATTCGTGTTTACAAATGATGGCATTCAGCCCTCTCTTTCTCTGAGACTTAGCTACTACCCACCTTGCCCCTTCTACCTCCCCGATGCCTCCTGTCACTCTTCTTCTTCTTCTTCTTTTTTTTTTTGGAGACAGAGTCTTGTTCTGTCGCCCAGGCTGGAGTGCCGTGGCGCAATTTCTGCTCACTGCAAGCTCCGCCTCCCGGGTTCATGCCATTCTCCTGCCTCAGCCTCCTGAGTAGCTGGGACTACAGGCGCCCACCACCAAGCCCAGCTAATTTTTTGTATTTTTAGTAGAGACGTGTTTTCACCGCATTAGCCAGGATGGTCTCGATCTCCTGATCTTGTGATCCGCCCGCCCTGGCCTCCCAAAGTGCTGGGATTACAGGCATGAGCCACCGTGCCCGGCCCCACTTTTTTCTGAGACGCGGTCTTGTTCTGTCTCCCAGGCTGGAGTGCAATGGCACAATCTTGGCTCGCTGCAACCTCCGCCTCCCGGGTTCAAGCGATTCTCCTGTCTCAGCCTCCCAAGTAGCTGGGATTACAGGTGCCTGCCACCACACCCAGCTAATTAGTAGAGACAGGGTTTTGCCATGTTGGCCAGGCTGGTCTTGAACTCCTGACCTCAGGTGATCCACCTCCCTTGGCCTCCCAAAGTTCTGGGATTACAGGCAGGAGCCACCACAACCGGCTGTCACCCTTACCTCTTTTGCTTAGCTTAAATTTCTCCCCCAGGCTGCCTGGCCTTATTCCCTGTGGTGCCCCAGTGTGAATGACCCTGTCACTACAGAGGGCTCACTCAGTCCGGTCCACACACATGTACCCACTACTTACCCTATGCTGGGACAGCCTTTCTCCTTTTTTTTGCCTTAGCAACTTCTTCACTAAACTCAACACTAACTCAAGTATCCTTCCCTGTTTGAAATCTTCCCTACACTTTGTGTCAAACAATTTTGTGCTTAGTTATATACTTGCACAGACCCAGTGTGGTGACTCGAGGCAGACAGCCCACCACTTATTAGCTATGACACCTTAAGCAAGTCATCAAAACTCTCTCAGTCTTGCTTTTCTCATCTGTAAAATGGATTTAATAATACCTATTTTGAGCATTGGCTACCAACTATACTGAAAGATCTTTTGCCAATAGAGACTTCCTTCCTCCCTTCCTTCCTTCCTTTTTCTTTCTCTCCCTTCCTTACTCCCTCCTTCCCTCCCTCCCTCTCTCTCTCTCTCTCTTTCTCTCTTTCTTTTTTTCTTTCTTTCTGAGACAGTCTCGCTCTGTCACCCAGGCTGGAGTGCAATGGCGCCATCTCGGCTCACTGCAACCTCCATCTCCCAGGTTCAAGCGATTCTCCTGCCTCAGCCTCCTGAGTAGCTGGGATTACAGGCGCCTGCCACCATGCCTGGCTAATTTTTGTATTTTTAGTAGAGACAGGGTTTCACCATGTTGGTCATGCTGGTCTTGAACTCCTGACCTCGTGATCCACCTGCCTCAGCCTCCCAAAGTGCTGGGATTACAGGTGTGAGCCACTGCGCCTGGCCCAGAGACTTGTATCTTTCATAATACCTTTCAGGAAGTTGTCAAAATGTGTGCAAAAAAGGCTTGTGAAAAAGCAACACTTTATTTTTGGCCCCTTAGAGGCACTTGATAACCTATACTAATGAAGAAATGGGTAGTCTGGAACATCAGATTATTTAAAAAAACACATACACACAATAAAAGCGCTTGTATTTCGTTTCTGATAAATTATGAGTTTGGAAGCAGCAAATTTTAAAAAGTAATTCTATTTTGTTTGGGTGAATATTAAAATCAGTTTGCATTCCCCAAGGCTAAAATTAAAACATCATCTTAAACAATCCACAACATGGATTAATCTTTGTGTGACAAATGGAGTGTTGTCTACATTAAATTATTTTGACAAACAATGTAAACATGAAGAGTTTAGGATGGAAATGTTTAGATCACAAATCTCCTGAAAAATGTGCCGCTGCTTCTGCATATTCCAGGAATAGTCATGAGGCAAATGTTCCAAACATCATTTCTACATTTCTCCCCCCTGAAAAGGTGCTAGTCTACCAAATACAAGGACATCACCTGGAAACTTCCTTACCTGCTGTCTGTAAGCTCAAGCCCAGGTCCAACTTTGTGTGGGGCTTAGAGCTGATGAACAGGTAGCAGAGCACACAGGCGGTAACAATGAAGGCGAGAAGAACCACTGCTGCTACAGACAGGCCTATGAGAGCGCCAATGCTGGAAAGAGAAGACCACATGGGAGCTGAGAGTCAGGAAGGGACTTGGGAGACAGATGTTATAAATGTGTTGTAGCTAGGCTAGAATGAGCCTGCTGGGAAGAAAATGTACAGAATAAAAATATTAAAAAAAAATTTTAGGCCAGGCATAGTGGCCCATGCCTGTAATCCCAGCAATTTGGGAGGCCGAGGCGGGCAGATCACTTAGGGTCAGGATTCAAGACCAGCCTGGCCAACATAGTCTAAACACTAAAAATACAAAAATTAGCCGGATGTGGTAGTGGGCTCCTGTAATCTGTAATCTCACCTACTCGGGAGGCTGAGGCACGAGAATCACTTGAACTCGGGAGGCGGAGGTTGCAGTGAGCCGAGATCGTGCCACTGCACTCCGGCTTGGGTGACAGAGCAAGACTCCATCTCAAAAAAAAAAAAAAAATTAGTGTTGTGTTGTAGGAATCAGCTTTGACTTTTGTTTTGTCCCTACTTGTCTTAAACAAGCTTTCTATGCTTCAGCATGGGAAAGAAAGTGCACCAACTATACGCCACGGACTCACCACCAAGGACTCATACCTGACCCCGCTCAGCAGCACCATCTCCTTCCCTCCCTACTTTCCTCACCTGCTCCCACCTCAGGGACCTGGAGATGGTCTTAGGGGACCCCCCATACTGCTGTTTCTTAAGAATCAAGACACATATAGTAGGCCTTAGTTAAAAGCCAGCTCTCCTTCCAGCCTTAGGTAATTTCTTTTCTTTTTGTTTTAAGACAAGTTCTTGCTCTGTCACCCAGATTGAACTGCAGTGTTGCCATCTAGGCTCACTGCATCCTCAACCTCCTGGGCTCAAGCAATCCTCCCACCTCAGCCTCCCAAATGGCTGGGACCACAGGCATGTGCCACCACGCCCAGCTATGTTTTTGTATTTTTTGAAGAGATGGGGTTTTGCCATGTTGCCCAGGCTGGTCTTAAATTCTTGAGCTCAAGCAATCTACTCACTTTGGCCTCCCAAAGTGCTGAGATTACAGGCATGAGCCACCATGCCTGGCACCCCCTCCCATTCACCCCTGCCTCTTTTTTTAAAAAAAAAGAAAATAGAGACCAGGTTTTGCTATGTTGTCCAGGCTGGTCTCAAACTTCTGGCCTCAAGCAATCCTCTCACCTCAACCTCCCAAAATGTTGGGATTACAAGCATGAGCCAACCATGCCCAGGCAAGCCTCATGTAACTTCTGACCCAACCTCCATGGTTCTGCTGACAATGTCAGTGTCAACTCTCAAATACCTCCACTGCTGGTCCCTCACCGTCCAGCCTCACTTCCTCTGCCCCAAGTCAGGCCTTGGTCACCTGGTCTGAAGGAAAAAACAGCTTCCTTTTTTCCTCCCATAACACTCAACACAACACTTCTGACACCAGATGTATGGGGGGTTTTTCCCCACACATCAAGCAATTCTCCAGCAGACACCACCAATTCTGGCACCATCTCTAGGCAAATAGTGTCAGCTCCCACAGGTTACGGGCTCAGTCCCACAGGACTCCCTCCTGCCCTCCCATACCAATTGCAAGTAGCAGGTTGTCACCTATACTTCTGACCCACCAGGTATAAATCAGTGTGCCCATTGCCCCTTCCTTGGGGTTGATTAATTTGCTAGGACAGCTCACTGAACTCAAAAAAACACTTATGTTTACCAGTTGATTAGGAAGGATATTACAAAGGATACAGTTGAATGGCCAGATGGAAGAGATACATAAGGCAAGGTATAAGGGACGGGTGTGGAGCTTCCATCTGGTCTCCAATCACACAACCCTCCAGGGACCTCCACGTGTTCAGCAATCCAGAAGTTCTCTAAACCCTGTCTTCGGGATTTTATGGAGGCTTCATTACATAGGCATGATTGATTACCACTGGTGATCAACTCAACCTCTGGGCCCTCTCCCCTCCCTGGAGGTTGGAGTGAGGTGGGGCTGTAAGTTCCAGTGCTCTAATCACATGGTTGGTTTCCCTGGCAACCAGCCCCCATCCTAAGGCTCTCCGGGAGCCCACCATGAGTCATCTCATTAGAACAAAAGATGCTCCTATCACCCAGAAAATTATAAGGAATTTAGGAGCTCTGCGTCAGGAACTCGGGGTTCAGAGACCAAATTTTAGAACAAATGATGCTCCTAGCATCTCTATCTACAAGGGCTTTAGGAGCTTCAACTCAGGAACCAGGGGCAGAGACCAAATATGTTTTTTTTTTTTTTTGAGACAGAGTCTTGATTCTCCTGCCTCAGCCTCCCTGGTAGGCGGGATTTCAGACCTCAAGTGATTCCCCCGCCCTTGACCTCCCAAAGTGCTGGGATTACAGGCGTGAGCTACCGTGTCCGGCCAAGACCATGTTTAATCAGCCTTATCCTCCCATTGTCTAGGCCCTGGCATGTGGTATGCAGTTGGTAAATATCCTTTGGTACCTACTATGTGTCAGGCGTTATGGAACACTCTCCCAATGAGAAGGTATAGGTGGCATCAGGCTTTGTCCTTGCCTACCCTTTCTTTTCTAGCTCTCCTGCCCATTTTCTTCCCTGACTCTGGCCCCAGACACCTGCCCTTGCCACTTCTGCAGGATTTCGCTCCCTGTTAGTTAATGGCTAATTTCACTCAACCAAAACACCTGAGAGCTTTGAAGAGTCTGCTTTCCCATGGCTAAATAAATTATTGGACATCTCTGCAATGGAACAGTATAGCATATATAGAGACCTTATTAATGATATAGATGTTTTCAGGCAGGGCGATGTGGCTCATACCTGTAATCTCAGCACTTTGGGATGACAAGGCGGGCCGATCACTTGAGTCCAGGAATTCAAGATCAGCCTGGGCAACATGGTGAAACCCCATTTCTACAAAAAATACAAAAATTAGCCTGTCATGGTGACCACATGCCTGTAGCCTCAGCTACTCAGGAGGCTGAGGCGAGAGGGTTGCTGGAGCCCGGGAGGTGGAGGCTGCAGTGAGCCATGATGGTGCCACTGCACTCCAGCCTAGGTGACAGAGCAAGACCCTGTCTCAAAAAAAAATGTTTTCAGATCTTTTAGATTTTAATATGTTTTGTTTTGTTTTTTGAGATGGAGTCTCACTCTGTCGCCCGGGCTGGAGTGCAGTGGCGCAATCTTGGCTCACTGCAAGCTCCGCCTCCCGGGTTCATGCCATTCTCCTGCCTCAGCCTCCCGAGTAGCTGGGACTACAAGCACCCGCCACCACGCCCGGCTAATTTTTTGTATTTTTAATAGAGACAGGGTTTCACCGTGTTAGCCAGGATGGTCTTGATCTCCTGACCTCGTGATCCGCCCGCCTCCGCCTCCTAAAGTGCTGGGATTACAGGCGTGAGCCACCACGCCCAGCCTAGATTTTAATATCTAAGATAATGGATAAATTTTTATGAACTTATTGATAATATTAATTGAAAAGAGCAGGACACACTACTAATTACATGGCATAACCCCAATTTAACTAAATAAGTATACATATACGCATAACTATACACATGTACACATGCAAGGTTGATGGAGATACACCAACTAACAGGCTGTCTCTGCGTATAGTTCAGGATGTGGATGTCCTGTCTGGGGCTCCTTGGATCTTATCATTGTGGAATATTCTGATACTCTAGCCAAAGTTTCCTTCTTTTTTTTTTTTTTCTGAGACAGGATCTCACTCTGTCACCCAGGCTGGAGTACAGTGGCACCATCATGGCTCACTGCAACCTCAACCTTCCGGGCTCAAGTGATCCTCCTGCCTCAGCCTGTTGAGTAGCTGGGACTACAGGCATGTGCCACCACACCGAGCTAATTTTAATATTTCTTTTTACAGACTGGGTTTCACCATGTTGCCCAAGGTTGTCTCCAACTCCTAGTCTCAAGCAATCTGCCCGCCTTGGCTATCCTGGCCAAAGTTTCTATTGCAAACAGCTGTTACCTCTTTGTCTGAGGGGCTTCTTGGGCCCAGAACAGGCTCTGTGGACACATTGGCAAGTCAATAGTGCAGGATAATCAATACCTTCCTTACCCCACCAGCCCATGACCGATGACTGACAGAAATTGTTAGCTAAATATCCAGCTTCCTGGCCGTCAGGTGGGATAACCCTGAGGAGTACATTCTACACTGGCTGGCAGAGTTTAAGCTCCAGTTACCTCTGGTGTAATTTGCTTGGTAATACACCCATTGTTGGCTTCTTCCTCTCCCTGTCTCACTTTCTTATCCTCTACCAGTGATTTTTGGGATCACTTTCCACATAAACTACTTGCCATCAAACCCTCATCTCAGAGTCTTCTGGTGAACCCAAGCTTAGACACTGGATTACTCATGACTTCTTTCTCTTTTCATTTCTCTTGTCCTTTTCACATTTTTTACATTGAGTATGTAGGGCTTTTTAGTTCTTTAGTTACTTTAATTAAACATTGTTTTCTCATTTGAGATATGCTTACTGTTCGTAGGGCTGTTATCTAGGAGAATTGTGCTTTGCTTGGGACCCGTGTGTGTGGGACAACTCTGGGTTCCTGGATGGAAAGGGGCCTCTAAGAGAGGCCCTTTGAGGAGTGAGGGGGAGAGTTTTGTTTGTCCCTGTCTACCATTCTTTCTCCAGCTTTCTTGCCCATCCTCTTCCCTGGCTCTGGGGTGATACATTCCAGATCGGAGGTCAGTCAGGGGGCAGGCACTGTCTCTGCTGGTCTGTCCTGGTGACAGAGGAACCAAACTCCAAGGACAGAGTTGGGAACAACAGGGTAGGCTCCAAAGAAGGAAAATCTGTGCTTAGCATGAGATGAACTTCAAATGATCCGAGTTGTTCCATGGTGAATGTACTGCCTCAAGCAGGGATGAGTCCCTGTCATGGGAGAAGCTTGTGCAGGACACATGAATGAGTTATATCTTTCAGTGAAGTTAGAGATTCCTACCCTGGGTAGGAAATTGAATTAGAGAGCCTCGAGTCTTCGAGGATTTTACTGTTCTGACTCTGAAAGATAAAAACCCACTGTGACTCCTAAGAAAGAACTGGAGGGACAACCTAACAACCAAGGGCTTTAGAGTCAGGTAGTTCTAAGTTCAAATCCTGGTTCTGCCACATTTAAGCTGAAAAATCACTTTACCACTCTGACCTTCATTTTCTTCATTTATAAAGGTTTCTATCTCACCAGGTGGTGGGAAGGATGAAATGAGGTGCTGTAGACACGGTCTGACCACAAACTCTGCCTTCCGGCAAGGCTGCTGTCTTCTGGCTCACACCCTTGTAAAAAAACAGAACTAGTGATGGAGGAGGGTGTTTGGCAAGTGGACCAGACGGTGTGACAGCACCAACTGCTTCTCCACAGGGTGTCTTCACTTCCTGAGGCACAATTTTAAAGATAGCAATTCTCCTTGAGCACTGTCTCTCCCAGGAAACAGTGCTTACCTGGAGATTTTGATGTTTTTAAGGACTGACTTTCATGAAAAGGGCCAAACGGAATTTACAGCAAAACAAGGTCTCCACCCTGCAATATCCGGGCTCTGTTAGGAGCATGCCGGAAGAGTTATTTCAAGGTTCAGAGCACGTTGATGCGCTAGACACCCTGAGGACTTTCGGTTCCTCTCCTGCACTTTGCAATTGTCTGTGGTATTTATGAATCACATTATGTCTGAGTCCAGGAAGAGTCACCCTAAAGCCTTTTAGCCACCTTGGGGTCACAGAATGGGAACACACTGACATGGGATGTTACCTCAGAGATCAGCCCATCCAACCCCCGAAGAAAGCATTGTCTGAGCCACTAAAGCATGCCACGTCAGAGTTTCCAGGGCAACGGAAGGGACCACAAGACACAAGAGCTGTGTAGGGAAGGGGTTAGTGGAAGAGGGAAAGGGTCCTGGCTGGGTGCTGAGAGAATTACTCACCTCTGTGTCCCCAGGGGCCAGCACAGTGCCCAGAAGACACTAGAGGGTCAGTGAGTATTTTTCAGATGATCAGAGTGGATCAGGTTATAAGAGAGATTCAGACAGTAGTAGACAGGACAAGCCAGGGCTTGAGATGAGACAGGCCTGAGTTTTCAACCCAGCTCTGCCACTGCCTCTCACTGGGACACTCCCAGATAGTAACTTAACCTTTCTCAAGTTTTCTTATGTGTAAAATGAGAAGTGCCAGGGTTGTGAATGTGTGAGAGCATCTAACCCTTGGATAGTCTTAGGTAATGTTCTTTAAGTCTCAGTCTGCTATGATATTGCTAGGAGATCTCGGACAATTCACTTCCACACTGAATTTCACTTCCCACACCTATGAACCAAGGAAAGGGAACTCTCTTATTGAGCACCTACTATATGCACTGGTCACTTTCATGTGCATTATTTCTCTTAGTTCTTACAATTCCATCACACAAATATCTCTATCACCATTTTAAAGTTGAGAGAAAATACTAGGAAGTTAAATAACTTTTCCAATCCACATAGATAATAAGTGACAGATTCTGACCAGCCCCAAAGCTCCACACTGTCTCTGTACTATCACACAAATATCTCCATCACCATTTTAAAGTTAAGAGAAAATACTAGGAAGTTAAATAACTTTTCCAATCCACATAGATAATAAGTGACAGATTCTGACCAGCCCCAAAGCTCCACACTGTCTCTGTACTTACAAGGGAGGTCAGTGCCATCTTATTTCAGAGCCTAGCTCAATGCCAACTACACAGTGGGCCTTCAACAAAACTTCATTGTTTCACTTTAGGTGAATGTTGTGAAAGTGCCCTAGCGAATATTATCACAGTAAGAGAAATCTGATACAGAAAAATTATCACAGTGAGAGAAATCTGACATAGCTGACTCCATCTTGTGTCTAACTTTACGAGCTGTCTTTCTTCATTCCTGGGCACAGGCCAAGTTAACTATAAGAGGAATTTAGTTTATAGTTTAACTTTAAAACAAAGATGATAACAGCCCCTTCCTAAAACTAACACCCTCCTTGCTCAGGGACTGCAACTGCCTTTGTTAAACTAACAAATTAACCACAAGGTTAGAATTATGGTTCAGGAGTCGTGTAGCTGGAGGTCACATGATTTGTAATCTCCTCAACTCCTCCTATAGGAGGAGTTGTAAAACCTAAAACTGGTGTTTGAGGTATCTTTCAGACCTTTCATTTTGATAGACCAGTTGGTGCCACCTGGACCAGTAACCCATACCAATAAACTGGCTCAACTGGTCTTGTGAGCTATCCTATCCAGCAACTGACTCAGTGCAAGAAGGTAGCTTTGATCCCCTACGATTTTATCCCTAACCCAACCAATTGGCATTCCCTATTCCCTAGCCCCATCTGCCACCATTCCTTGAGAAACCATAGTCTCTGAATTCTCTGGTGGGGTGGGGGGTGGGGAATGAGGGTGTGGATTTGAGAATTATGTCCTATTTTGCCACTTGGTTGGCCCTGTGATTATTAAACTCTTTCTTTGCTGCAAAACCTGTTGTTCTCAGTGCATTGGTTTTTCTGGGCAGCAAGCAAAATGAACTTGTCAAGTGATTACCATTGTATCTCTAAATAAACTGTGAGTTCCTCAGGGGCAGGGAATAATTGATTTTTGTGTCTCCAATACCTTGCAAAGTGCCTGGCACAAAGTAAAGGCTAGAATGAATGAATGAATGAATGAATGAATGAATGAATATATGGATGAACAGAAAATACATTAATATAATTCCCTGGGTTACAGATAGCACAAATATGTAGGATCTGATAACCTGGCCATCTGAAAATCATTTAGAATTGTGGATCGAGTCACCTAGAAAAAGCAATAATATTTGTAATTGTCATTGGCATATGTCAAGTTGATTTCAGCTCTGTTATGTATGTCGTTTGACCCTTACCACTGCCTTAGTCAGAAATCAGGGCAATGATTGATCATCCTACTGCCCGTTTGATAGATGAAAAGCCAGAGACTTGAGAAGTTTTCGTGGCATAGGACGCTGTCCTTTCCCACCCAGAGAGCAGCAGCCTCTGCTCATATACCTCCAGGGACAGGAAAATCACTAACTACTGAGATGGCCCACTCAATTTTTGCTGATGCCTGTTTCCCAAAGTAGGCTGAGGATCAAGTTCCATTCTCCAGGTAAGGCCTTTGGAGACCCAGGGGGATTGAGACCTATTACCCTCTCAACCCAACACTTAGGCTCCAGGAATGCAACCTCTTCCCTGAACAAATGGGGAAACTGAGGTCCTATGGGTGGAGAGTCAACACTTCTATGAATATGGCCTGAGCTAGCTTCTGCACTATGCCATTGTCTCATGATGAACTGACTCCCGAGTCTTCTGCCTTAGCTTGAGGATGGGGTACATCCCCAGCACTCACCACAGGGCTTGGCACACACCAAGTGCTCAGTAGAGAGTGCCCGAAAGAATGACTAAATACAAAAGGGAACCAAGGGTTGACGCTGGGCTGAGGCTGGGGTTGGGGTGAAGCACCAGGCGAGGGTTAAGGCTGGAGGTTGAGGTTTGGATGTAGATCTAGATATTAATAATATTTGGAGTCAGGATGTGGGAGAAGAGCTGAGGTGGGATTGCAGGCAGGACAGAAGAGGAGGCTGGGGCTGGTGATAGAATAAGGTCTGGGGTCAGTACTGGGGAGTGTGGAAAGTCAGAGATAAGGCTGGTGTTGATATTAGGAAGGGCACCTTGGTGGGATGATGATTGGGGTGGAGCTGGGCTGCCTGTGAATGTTTGAAGATGGAAGTTGCTGTTAGGGGGAGGCTTGATATGTGATTTGGGGTTGGGATGAGGGTTGTGATGGAATGAAGTTTGGGGTGGGGATAGAGTGAGGATTGTTTTGGGTTAGAAGAGGGGGAGGTCCGAGCATGGCTCTAAATAATGGTGGGGGTCAGGATGAGGAAATCCAGCTGAGATGGGGTTTCACAGGGTGGTAGGGTTGATGCTGTGGGCATGAGGATGGTAAGGACTACAGCTTGCTGCTGATGTTCAGGTGGACACTCGGATGGGGGCTGAGGCTGGGGTGAAGGCGCTGAGACTGGAGTGGGGTTCAAGGTAGGGCGAGGGCCAGGGACGGTACCTGAGCCACCACATGTAGCTGTGCTCGTAGGGGAAGAAGCTGTGCGGGTCGTCGCAGCAGTACTTGTGGTCGCGGAAGCCGCAGCAGAAGACAGCGGCCGCCTCGCCCCCCGGCCGCGGGCAGCTGAAGCCGCGCACCACCTCCTGCTCTGCGCTCACGTAGCTCGTGCAGGCGCCGCTCATCGCGCCCCGCGCCCGGCCCGCCGCCACCTCGGGCCACCAGACGGCCGGCTAGAGCCCGGCGGGGAAGCGAGGGACCGAGCGAGACGGAGCTGAGCCTGAGAACGGCAGAGACGAAGAGACCCAGGGGCCGAGAGAAGACGAGACGGAGACAGCAGCGCGGGGCCCCGAGGACCGAGCGGCGGCCAGGTGCGCGGCCCGCGCGGAGGGGTAGGGGCAGGCGGGGCGGGCGGCGGGGGCCGGCGGCGGGAGTGACGGCTGCTGGGACGCGGCAGGAGCCGGAGCGGACGCGGGGAGCTGGGCCGGGAGCCGCGTGCTCGCCCGGCTCTGCCTGCGCTTCCTGCCCCCTCCCCACTGTGCTCCCCCTGCCTGCACGAGGGCGCTGGGTGCGCAACGACAGCACGACGCGGCCAGAGTGGCGGGGCGGGAATTCGAGGCCAGGGCGCGGGCGCCTTACCTGCACCGAGCCGGCGCCGGGAGTCTCGGGGCATTCGGGCCTGGGGCAGACAGGCAAGGCACCAGTCGGCGACCACACGGCGGGGTCAGTGAGGAGAGTGAACACAACCTCACTCAACCTCCGCAACAACCCAGGGGCCCGGGGATGTTCGCAGCCGTGTTAAAGGTGAGAGCTGAGGGCCAGAGAGAAGCCATTTCCCGGAGTTCCTAAGCCCACGAGATTTTAACCGGGGGCGGCCTAGTAGGAAGTCCTTGCTCTTTCTGCGACTTTCATGGTGCCTCTTTTCTAGCGGGCTTTTAGATGTCATCATCATCTGGAGTCCCTGCTAGTCTCGCTGAGAGCTAGCTCGTGCGCGGACAATGTCCACACTCTTCTGTTCATACTGCCTGCCACTGGCCTGGGACAAGGAGCCGAATATGGGTGTGGATGGGCCCAGACGGTAACCTCCTTCCCCACACTGACCAGCAAAGAAAGTCAGCAGACCTGTCTATTTTGAAAAATTACTTCCAGAGAACAAGGGCAGTGTTCTCACTAGCATCAGAGAACCAGTCTGAAGGGGCTCTCAGCGCCTTGGCTTCCCCCATGTACCCTGTTGCCTTACGCCATCTGGAAGGGCTTCATACAGCACCTTCAGTGCCTTAGCTCTACATTTTCCACAGCAGTGGGTAGGGTAGGAAATAGTTACTGTGGTGCCTCGGGCACCCCCGATTCCTTCGCCCTTGCTTTGGACGTGTGGGGAACGGGCCGTGGGTATCAGGGGATCTGGGCTCCAGCCCAGCTCTACCCCTTCCCTGCTGTTTCTCTCTGAGCTTCGGGTTCCTTGTCCTCACCCAGGCCAGCTCCTCAGATGCTGATTGTGCCGCTGCCCTGACCTGGGCCCTAGGGCCCCTGAGAGGGATCAGATCTGGGCCTGCCGTTGAGAAACACACAGTCTGATGGAGGAGTCAGACTGACTGACGATCACAACACAGGGCAGTAAAAAGGGAAATGCAAGGACCTGGACACAGAGGGGCACCATCTGAGGAAGCAGGGGAGGGCTTTGAGGGAGGTGGTGTCCTCAAGAGTCACTGTAAGGTCAAATATGAAAGCTGGAGGGAACTGTTATTATCCTCCAGAACATTCCTCCCCTGAGCTGTGGGTCTGTGCAGACTGGGAGCTGGAGAGCCTACACTAATGAGGGTGCACTTCAGCCTCTTTATCAGATGGAGAGTACAGGGGAGGAATCCTCTGGGAGGGAGAGGCTTCCTGGAGGCCTGGAGATCAGCTGGGAGGAAGAAAGCGCTCTGCCCTGGCTTTTGGCAAAACTAGAAAGCCTCCAACAATTTCCAAAACCCTCTCCCAGCCAAGAATTAATTTGTTCCTCCCAACAGCCCTCTGGGGTGAGCCAAGCAGGGGTGAATGTGCCCGAAATAACAAGTCCAATACCACACAGCGATCAATGGCCCAGGCAGGGCTGATACCCATGTCTGTCTCCATGTCCCCCTTGGCAGTCTGATGAAGCCTATGAACCCCTATTCAGAATAGTGGGTTTTTTTTGTTTTTGTTTTTTGTGTTTTGTTTTGAGATGGAGTCTCACTTTGTCATCCAGGCTGGAATCTCGGCTCACTGCAACCTCTGTCTCCAGGGTTCAAGTGATTCTCCTGCCTCAGCCTCCCAAGCAGCTGGGATTACAGGCATGCGTCACCACGCCTGGCTAATTTTTGTATTTTCAGTAGAGACAGGGTTTCACCATGTTGCCCAGGCTGGTCTCGAACTCCTGACCTCAAGTGATCCACCCACCTCAGCCTCCCAAAGTGCTGGGATTACAGGTGTGAGCCACTGCACGAGGCCACAAATAATGTTTTTAACTAAAAAAAAAATTATTTAGGGTTACAAAGGATACCAATTATATTGAATCATGATTTGTCCTACTTTTTAAAAAGTGTCAATAAGATCTAGAGATGAGTCTATTAATTACCATAATTTTGAAGTGGTGAATGAAGATAACTAGTATTTCAATATGTCTCTACTGTAATACAATATGAAAATATCTGTGATTTCTATTGGTGACAAAGTCACAAGTACTACTAATACTATCGTGGGTTTTCTTGCCAATATGCATGATGAAAGAAAATACTGAATTTCAGTTAGAGGTAATGCATACCAAGGATGTGATTTTTCCCACGTAAATTCATGAATCTTCTACACTCTATCCAGAGGCTCCTTGGGCTCCATGGACTCTATGTGAACATCCTCTCATGTCTCTGTTCTAGCTCCTACTTTAATGCTTTTTCCTTCATTATATGCATTGTGTTCCTTCATTCTGTTCTCCTGCAGACACTTATTACAGAGCTATGATGTGCCAGGCAATCCCATCCTGTATGTCATGTAGTCCTTGAAAACTTCCTTTGAGGTAGGTGTTAGTCTTCCCATTTTGCAGACAAGGTAACTGAGAGAGGTTAAATAATTTACCCAAAGCCACATAGCCAGTAACTGATCAGAGTCCTGTACCGCCTCTTCCTCCCTTCCCAAATGAGGCCTGGGGCCAGAGTCCCCAACTCCAGAAGGGAAAAAAGGCATAGGAGGGAAGCGTGGGCAGGGAGAAATATTTATGGAGAACACACTGTGAATGGGAAATTGTGCTCTGTGCTTTTCATTATCTATCTTTACACCAACTATGTGTAGTATTACTTTCTTCATTAAGAAAAATTAAAAATAGGCCAGGTGCAGCAGTTCATGCCTGTAATCCCAGAACTTTGGGAGTCTGAGTCAGGAGGATTGCTTGAGCCCAGGAGTTTAAAATCAGCCTGGGCATGGTGGCATGCACCCGTAGTCCTAGCTACTTGGGAGGCTGAGGCAGGAGGATCACCTGAGCCCAGGAGTTTGAGGCAGCAGTGAGCTGTGATGGTGCCATTGCACTCCAGCTTGGGTGACAGAGTGAGAAGACACCCTGTCTCTAAAAAAAAAAGAAATAAAAAGAAAAAATAACAAAATGCATATTCGTTATAAAACAACAAATTAGAAAATACAGATAAGCCAAAAGGAAAAATAAAAATCACCCATAATTTCACCACACAGAAATATCTATCATACACCCCCAAACCCTGCCCCCATGCACACAATTATGCGCCCACTTTATGGGTAGGAAAACTGAGACCCAGAGAGGTTAAGTAACTTGCTCAGGGATCTACAAGTCAGAAGTTCCAGTCACCTTCTGTGTGAACTTAGGCTGGTCATGGTCATTTTCCCTCTCTGCATATAGGGCACTAGCTAAGATTACTCCAGGTAGAGGATCCTAAAATCTGGTACTGGGCCAGCCTTAACAGGACCCCCTTCTGCAGGGTACACAAAACAGTGCCCTCAAGACCTCGGCAGCTTTTGCTCCAGGAGCCGAGTTCCTTCAGAGAGGGTCGGGAAAGAAATGTCCCCTCGCTATGGTCTGCTGCACAGCCCAGTGACCACAATCCCGGGGACAACCCCTAGCTGGAAGAGCCAGTTCTGCTCATGTCACATGGCAACCAATGGCCCAGGCGGAACTAGTACCCTGGCTGTGTGTGTGGTCCCCTGGCCTCTGGCCCTGGCAGAATGAAAGCAGCCCCTCCTCTTCTCCTCCTGCCCTGGCTGCACTGGCCTGAGAGTGTGTACATGGCCACCGAGCTTCCCCCTGGCCAGGATCGGGTACCAGTTTGCAGTACCAGCTTCTGCAGCTGGAGAAGCAAAGAAAGGATGCGATATGCATCAAATCCCTCTGAGTGCCTGGTCAGGAAGGATGTTTTCTCTTTTCTTCCAGAATGAGGCTCTTGTGTCTTGATCAGAGAGAAGCGACCTACACGGTTGGACAGCAAATCCAGGAACAAACCAGTGGCCCACATACCAGCCAGGCTCTTCCTCACTCTTTGTGGCCACACTTTCTGTTTAGGTCTTCGTTGGTTTGCTGTCTGTTTGTTTTACTAGGCCATCTTTCAGACACACAAAGCGACATGAAGAATAATACAGGGACCACCCACATAGTTTACAAAATAAAAAAATTGGCTGACTCTGGGTTCACTGCTTGGGAGTTAGCCCTGCTCTGAAAGGAACAGCTTAAAAAATAAAAAAGTAAATAAAATAAAATGTAAAAAAAAAATTTGATTGATCCGGTTTGAAGTCCCTTGCATACTCCTCCCTCTTCCCCAAGAGGTACTGCACTCCTGAATTTGGTATTTATTATTCCCATATTCTTATTTATGCTCACATATGCATGGATCTTTGAGCAATGTGTGGAATTGCTTTGCATGTAATTAAATTTTAAATAAATAGCATCATGCTGCATGTATTCTCCTGGAACCTGCTTTTTCACTCAGCCTTCTGTTTGCGAGCTTTGTCTATACTGATGTGTATACTCTATTTAGCTTATTCATTGTGCTATATCGTTCAGTTATTGAATATGTGGTGATTTATTATCCATTCTCTTGGACATTTAGGTTTCTTCCAATTTTTTATTGCTATTTCAAACAATGATACTTTTTTGAGTTTTTTTTTTTTCTTTTAAAATCAACTTACCGGCTGGGTGTGGTGGCTCATGCCTGTAATCCCAGCACATTGGGAGGCAGAGGCAGGTGGATCACCTGAGGAAAGGAGTTTGAGACCAGCCTGGCCAACATGGTGAAACCCCGTCTCTACTAAAAATACAAAAATTAGTCGGGCATGGTGGCGGGTGCCTGTAATCCCAGCTACTTGGGAGGCTGAGGCAAGAGAATTGCTTGAACCCCAGAGGCAGAGGTTGCAGTGAGCCGAGCTTGCGCCACTGCACTCCAGCCTGGGCACAGAGTGAGATTCTGTCTCAAAAAAATAAGTAAATATAATAAAATCAACTTACCAGCCTGGGCAGCAAAGTGCGATCCCATCCCTAAAAACAAAGAAAAGAATTAGCAGGGCATGGTGGTATGTGCTTGTAGTCCCAGCTACTCGGGAGGCTGATGTGTGAGGATTGCTTGAGACTGGGAGGTCAAGACTGAAGTGAGCTGTGATTGCGCCACTGCACTCCAGCCTGGGTGACAGAGCGACACTCTACCTTGAAAACAAAAATCAACTTTATTGAGGTCTATTTTACAAACCATAGAATATGCTTAAGTGTACAGCTTGGTGAGTTTTGACAAACATGTATATCCATGAAACCAACACCACAGTCAAAATACAGCAGTTTTCCATCACGTATCTCCGCCCACTGTGCCCGTCTGCAACCAGCTCTCTTCTCTCCGAGCCTTGCCTTAGGTACCACTGCTCTGCTCTCTGTCCATATAGATTAGTTCTGCCTTTTCTTGAATTGCATACTAATGAAATCAAATTGCATGTCCTTCTTTGGGTCTTACTTCTTTTTGCTCATCACAACATCCTTGAGATACACAGAAACTGTTTTATGTACAAGTAGTTCCTTCCTCTTTATTGCTAAGTAATACTGTATTATATAGAAATACTACAGTTTGTGCATTCAACTGTTAATGGGCATTTGGGTTGTTTCTAGTTTGGGGCTATTATGGATAAAGTTGCTATAAACATTTTTGCAAATATGCTTTGTTTTGGGACATGTGTTTACATTTCTCCTAGCTGGATACCTAGGAGTGGAATTTCTGAATTATAGGGTAGATATATGTTTAACTTTATAAGAAATTGCCAAGCTTGGGCAACACAACGTGACCCCATCTCTACCCCCCAAAAAAAAAAAAAATTAGCTAGGCATGGTAGCGCAGGCCTATAGTCCTAGCTATTCAGGAGTCAGAGGCAAGAGAATCACTTGAGCCTGGGAGTTCAAGGCTGCAGTGAGCTGATTGTGCCACACTGCACTCCAGCCTGCGCAACAGCCCTATTGAGAAAGAAAGAACAAAAGAGAGAAAGAGAGAAAGAAAGAGGAAGGGAGGGGAGGGGAAAGAGAGAGAAATTGCAGAAATGTTTTCACTAGCACTTGATATTGTCAATATTTTCTACTTTAGCATTCTTACAGGTGTAAAGTGTTTTCTCATTGTGGCTTTAATTTGTATTTCCTTAACGGCTAAGATAAAAGACTTTTTTTTTTTTTTTTAAGAAAGGGTCTCAACTGTCTCACCCTTTTGCCCAGGCTAGAGGGCAGTGGTATAATCTCGGCTCACTGCAGTCTCCGCTTCCCAGGTTCAAGTGATCCTCCCACCTCAGTCTCCCGAGTAGTTTAGCTGGGACTACAGGTACATGCAGCCACATCCGGCTGATATTTGTATTTTTTGGTAGAGAGGTTTCACCATGTTGGGCAGGCTGGTCTTGAACACCTCACCTCAATTGATCCGCCTGCCTCAGCCTCCCAGAGGCCTGGGATTACAGGCGTGAGCCACTGTGCGGGGCCAACTAATGATAAAGATCTTTTCATGAACTCATTAGCTATTCAGATACAGTCACAGTTCAGAAATACTGCACGTTCAGTTCCAGACCACCACAATAAAGTGAATATCACAATAAAACAAGTCACAGAAAACTTTTGGTTTTGCAGTGCAAACGAAAGTTACTTTGCCAAGATCCATCAGTGGAATCATTATCTATGGCAGCTATAGCCTTAGGAAATGTATTTATTCAATAATATGACTTAAAAGTCAAAATTACTCCTTGATCTATGGGCTGCAGAATGGATGTTATATTAGCAGACATTAAAACAACATTAACCTCCTTCTTTGTACATCTCCATCAGAGCCATTGGTTGACTAGGTACATTGTCATTGAGCAGTAATATTTTGAAGGGAATCTTTTTTCTGTGCACTAGGTCTAAATAGTGGGCTTAGAATTCAGTAAACCATGCTATAAACAAATGTGCTGTCATCCAGGCTTTGTTGTTCCATTTATACAGCACAGGCAGAGTAGATTGAGCATAATTCTTTTTTTTTTTTTTTTTTTTGAGATGGAGTCTCGCTCTGTCACCCAGGCTGGAGTGCAGTGGCACAGTCTCGGCTCACTACAACCTCAGCCTCCTGGGTTCAAGTGATTCTCCCACCTCAGCCTCCCAAGTAGCTGGGACTACAGGCACACGCCACAATGCCTGGCTAATTTTTGTATTTTTAGTAGAGATGTGGCTTCACTATGTTGGCCAGGCTGGTCTCAAACTCCTGACCTCAGGTGATCCACCTGCCTCGGCCTTCCAAAGTGCTAGAATTACAGGCGTGAGCCACCATGCCTGGCCAGATTGAGCATAAATTCTTAAGAGCCCTAGGATTTTCTGAGTGGTAAAGAGGCATTGGCTTCAGGCTGGGCGTGGTGGCTCATGCTTGTAATCCCAGAACTTTGGGAGGCCAAGTCAGGTGGATTGATTGAGCTCAGGAGTTTGAGAGCAGCCTGGCCAACATGGCAAAACCCTGTCTCTACAAAAAATACAAAAATTAGCTGGGCATGGTGGCGTGCACCTGTAGTCCCAGCTACTTGGGAGGCTGAGGGGAGGATTGTTTGCATCCAGGAGGCAAAGATTGCAGTGCACTCTTTGCCTGGGTGACAGAGATTGCACCACTGCACTCCAGCCTGGGTGACAGAGCAAGATCCTTTCTCAAAAAAAAGAAAGAAAGAAAGAAAAAAAAGCTGGCAGTCACCAGCTACATTAACCCCTAATAAAAGAGAGTGAGCCTGTCCTTTGGATTTGAAGCCAGGCATTGACTTCTCCTCTCTAGCTATGAAAGTCCTAGATGGCATCTTCTGATAAAAGGCTGTTTTGTCTACATTGAAAATCTGTTGTTTGGTGTAGCTGCCTTCATCAATTATCTCAGCTAGAACTTCTGGGTAACTTGCTATAGCTTCTCCATCAGACTTTGCTGCATCACCTCACACTTTTATGTTATGAAAACAACTTATTTCCTTGCTTTTTTTTTTTTTTGAGACGGAGTCTTGCTCTGTCTACCAGGCTGGAATGCAGAGACGTGATCTCGGCTCACTGCAACCTCTGCCTCCCAGCTTCAAGTGATTCTTCTGCCTCAGTCTCCCAAGTAGCTAGGACTACAGGCATGCACCACAACCCCTGGCTAATTTTTGTATTTTTAGTATAGACGGTGTTTCACCATGTTGGTCAGGCTGGTTTCAAACTCCTGACCTCGTGGTCCACCCACCTTGGCCTCCCAAAGTGCTGGGATTACAGGTATGAACCACTGCACCCAGCCCGCTTTTTTGTTTTATTTTATTATTATTATTATTAATTTTTGAGACAGGGTCTTGGTCTGT
Source organism: Gorilla gorilla gorilla (assembly GCF_029281585.2). Classification (NCBI taxonomy): domain Eukaryota; kingdom Metazoa; phylum Chordata; class Mammalia; order Primates; family Hominidae; genus Gorilla; species Gorilla gorilla. Next base: position 187,360,713 of record NC_073224.2, read on the forward strand.
TGCCCAGACTGGAGTGCAGTGGCATGATCTTAGCTCACTACAATCTCAACCTCCCAGGCTCAAGTGATCCTCCCATCTCAGCCTCCCAAGCAGTTGGGACTACAGGTGTGCACCACCATGTGTGGGTAATTTTGAATAATTATAATAATAATTATTTTTTGAGACAGAGTCTCGCTTTGTCATCCAGGCTGGAGTGCAGTGGTGCAATCTTGGCTCACTGCAACCTCTGCCTCCCAGGTTCAAGTGATTCTCCTGCCTCAGCTTCTCGATTAGCTGGGATTACAGGTTCTCACCACCATGCCTGGCTAATTTTTGTATTTTTAGTCTCGTTCTGTCTCCCAGGCTGGAGTGCAGTGGTGTGATCTTGGCTCACTGCAACCCCTGCCTCCAAAGTTCAAGTGATTGTTGTGCCTCAGCCTCCCAAGTACCTGGGACTACAGGTGTACACCACCATGCCTGGTTAATTTTTTTGTATTTTTATTAGAGACGAGGTTTTGCCATGTTGGCCAGGCTGGTCTCAAACTCCTGACCTCAGGTAATCTGCCCACCTCAGCCTCCCAGCATGCTGGGATTACAAGCATGAGCCACCACACCTGGCCTTGAGTTGATTTTTGAGTATGGTGTAAGACCAATTCATTCTTCTGCATGTGAATATCCAGTTTTTCCAACACCGTTTATTGAAGAGGCTTTCCTTTTCCTATTGTGTGGTTTTGTCTCCTTTGTTAAAAATCAATGGGATGAAAATGTGTGCATTCATTTCTTGGCTTTCTATTTGGTTCTGTTGGTCAATATGTCTATTTTTATGCCACTACCATGCAGTTTTACTTATTATAGCTTTGTAATATAGCAAGAAATCAGGTAGTGCGATGCCACCAGCTTTATTCTTTTTGCTCAAGATTGCCTTGGCTGGTCAGAGTTTTTCTGTGGTTCCAAATACGTTTTAGAACTTTTTTCTATATCTGTGAAAAATGACATTTTAATTTTAATAGGGATTACATTGAATCTATAGGTTTATCTTCTTATTGAGTTATAACTGTTCTTAAATATTCTAGATGCAAATCTCATTATCAAATATATTATTGTAAATCATTTTTTCCAGTTTGTGGGCTTGCCTTTTTCTTTTCATTTTTTTTTTTTTTTTTTTTGAGACAGAGTCTCGCTCTGTCGCCCAGGCTGGAGTGCAGTGGTGCGATCTCCGCTCACTGCAAGCTCCGCCTCCTGGGTTCATGCCATTCTCCTGCCTCAGCCTCCCAAGTAGCTGGGACTACAGGCACCCACCACCATGCCCGGCTATTTTTTTTTGTATTTTTTTAATAGAGACGGGGTTTCACCATGTTAGCCAGGATGGTCTCGATCTCCTGACCTCGTGATCCACCTGCCTTGGTCTCCCAAAGTGCTGGGATTACAGGCGTGAACCACTGTGCCTGGCCTTATTTTCTTTTTTTTAAAAAGTGTCTTGTTAAAAGAAAAATTTTTAATTGTGCTAAAGTCTTCTTTATCACCTTTTTCTATTAAAGTCAGAGCTTTTGTGTCTGTTTAAAAAGAAATCTTTGCCTACCCTAAGATTACGAAGATTTCCTTCTGTGTTTTCTTCTGGAATATTTATAGCTTTAGATTTTGCATGTATGTCTTTGGTCCATTTTGAGTTAATTTTTGTGTACAGTGTAAAACAAAGGTCAAAGTTCACTTTTTACACATGGATATCCAGTTGTTGCAGAACCATTCTCTGAAAAGACTAGCCCTTTCCTCATTGAAATAACTTGACAACTTTGTCAAAAATCAACAGTACATGTCGAATTCTGGATTTTCTATTCCATTTCATTAATCTTTTTTTTTTTTGAGATGGAGTCTCACTCTGTCGCCCAGGCTGGAGTGCAGTGGCACTATCTTGGCTCACTGCAAGCTCCGCCTCCCTGGTTCATGCCATTCTCCTGCCTCAGCCTCCCAAGTAACTGGGACTACAGGTGCCTGCCACCATGCCCGGCTATTTTTTTCTATTTTTTAGTAGAGATGGGGTTTCACCATGTTAGCCAGGATGGTCTCTATCTCCTGACCTCGTGATCTGCCCGCCTCAGCCTCCCAAAGTGCTGGGAGTACAGGCATTTCATTAATCTTTGTCTGTCCTTCTATCCATGAGCCAATACCACTCTGTCTTAATTACTGTGGCTTTACAAATAAATCTTGAGGCTGGGCATAATGGCTAATGCCTATAATCCCATAACTTTGGGAGGCTGAGGCAGGTGGATCACCTGAGACCAGCCTGGCCAACATGGTGAAACCTCATCTCTACTAAAAAATAGAAAAATAGCTGGGCTTGGTGGTGCCCACCTGTAATCCCAGCTACTGGGGAGATTGAGGCAGGAGAATCACTTGAACCCAGGAGGCAGAGGCTGCAGCCAGCTGAGATTGGGCCACTGTACTCCAGCCTAAGTGACAGAGAGAGACTCCATCTAAAAAAAAAAAAACAACTTTAAATCAGGTAGTATAAGTCCTCTAACTTTGCCCTTATTTTTCAAAGTTGTTTTTGTGGTTCTAGGGCCTTTGCATTTCCATATAAATTTTAGAATTAGTTTGTCAAATACAGAAATACTTGCTGGGATTTTGCTTGGGATTGCATTGAATCAACAGATAAATTTGGAGAGTGTTAACATCTTAATATTGAGTTTCCCAATCCATGAACATGGTATATCTCTTTTTTCTTTCTTTCTTTCTTTCTTTTTTTTTTTTTTTTGACAGAGTCTCACTCTGTCGCCCTGGCTAGAGTGCAGTGGCATGATTTCGGCTCACTGCAACCTCTGCCTCCTGGGTTTGAACTAGTCTCCTGCCTCAGCCTCCCAAGTAACTGAGATTACAGGTGGCTACCACCACACATGACTAATTTTTTTGTATTTTTGGTAGAGACGGGGTTTTGCCATGTTGGCCCAGTTGGTCTTGAAATTCTGACCTCAGGTGATCTACCCACCTTGGCCTCCCAAAGAGCTGGGATTACAGACGTGAGCCACCGCACCTGGCCTGTCTCTTCATTTATTTAGTTCTTTAATTTACCTCAGCAATATTTTATATTTGGTGTATAGGACTTACAGTATTTTGTAAAATTTGTCCCTTTTTCTTATTTTTGGTACTTTTCTAAATGGCATTTCTTTTTTTATTTTTATTTATTTTTATTTTTTTTGAGACAGAGTCTCTCTCTGTTGCCCAAGCTGGAGTGCAGTAGCACAATCTCAACCCATTGCAACCTCCACCTCTTGGGTTCAAGCGATTCTCCCAACTCACCCTTCCAAGTAGCTGGGATTACAGGCATGCGCCACCACAACACCCGGCTAACTTTTTGTATTTTTAGTAAAGACAGGGTTTCACCATGTTGGCCAGGCTGGTCTTGAACTTCCAACCCCAAGTGATCTGCCTGCCTCAGCCTCCCGAAGTGCTAGGATTACAGGCATGAGCCACTGTGCCCAGCCTTGAAATGGCATTTTAATGTCATTTTCTAATTGTTTGTTCCTAATATATATAAATACAGTTTACTTTTGTATATTCACCTTGTATCTTGTCATCTTGATAAATTCACTTATTAGTTCTAGTAGCTTCATTGTAGATTACTTAGAATTTTTTATGTACATGATTGTGTTGTCTGTGAATAAACGCAGTTTTACTTTTACTTTTCAGGAGGTGCCTTTTATTTATTATTCTTGCATTATTACATTGTCCAGTATAATGATGAAGAGAATTATTTTGATTTTGGAGGTAAAATTGTGCTATTGTTTTTTCTCTGGACAATTGTGTGTTTTTACCACTTGATTCTTTCCCACCACACATTTGTCAACAGAGAGCTCTTCTGAAGACTTGATCAGAGCTTTTGAAGTAGCCCCAATTATTCCAGTCTGACCTCTAAAATCTGAACTCTCCCTATTTCTCCAATATTCCCACCTCATCTTTCCTACAGGAAGCCTCTGATTCAGCTAGTCTGACTGGGGAAAGGAGCCTTCTTTCGTAGGTTTTTGTCCACATGATTTTCCCTCCTTCTGCTTACTTAAATCGTCTCCCATTCTTCAATGCCTGGCTTGAAGAAACCCCTCTTGCAGCAAGCTCTTCTGTGACCAACTTTCAGCACATCATTCTTTCTTTCAGCATCTGCTGTCTTGACTGTATGTATGCCATTCATTGAGCACCATCTGTGTGCCATCACCTTACTTAAGAATCACAGCTTCAGACTCTGGCTTTCTCTAGAATAGAGAAATACAGCCAGGAATGGTAGAAATTGGGATTTGTCCTGGGGATGCCTGTCCCCAAAGTTCAAGGAGACACCACCTCTGTCTACCTCCTTCTCTGATCTCAGCATGAGTTCAGCACTTGACACATTATTAAGCATTTATCATGTTCATGGTTCTTTTTCATCCTGATATCAGCCACTTCTGGAACTTACTCCAAGACTTTTGTACCTTGAGTGAATGGTCCTTTCCTAGAATTAGTGTCTTTAACTGCAAACCAGGGGTGTCCAATCTTTTGGCTTCCCTGGACCACATTGAAAGAAGAAGAATTGTCTTGGGCCACATATAAAATACACTAACACTAACAATAGCTGATGAGTTTTTGTTTGTTTGTTGTTTGTTTGTTTTTTGTTTGTTTGCTTGCTTGTTTTTGAGACGGAGTTTTGCTCTTGTTGCCCAGGCTGTAGTGCAATGGTGCTATCTCGGCTCAACGCAACCTCCGCCTCCCAGGTTCAAGCAATTCTCCTGCCTCAACCTTCCGAGTAGCTGGGATTACAGGCATGCGCCACCATGCCTGACTGATTTTGCATTTTTATTTGAGATGGGGTTTCTCCATGTTGATCAGGCTGGTCTCGAACTCCTGACCTCAAGTGATCCACCTGCCTTAGCCTCCCAAAGTGCTGGGATTGCAGGCCTGTGCCCGGCCTTTTTTGTTTGTTTGTTTAAGCAAAAAAAAAAAAATCATGTTTTAAGAAAGTTTACAAATTTGTGTTGGGCTGCATTCCAAAGCCATCCTGGGCCACACGTGGCCCATGGGCTACAGGTTTGACAAGCTTGCTGTAAACCCTCCCTCCCCTTGCTGGAGTGTTACCAGAGTCCAGGAAACAAGGAATATAGGGAAAGGCAAGGACTTTAGGATCAGATCAGCCTGGATTCCAGTTGCTACTTGGCAACTGACTTGCTGGGTGATCTCGGACATCTCTCTCTGTCACTCAGGCTGAAATGCAGTGGTGCAATCATGGCTCACTATAGCCTCGACCTCCTGAGCTCAACCAGTCCTCCCACCACAGCTTCCCAAATAGCTGGAACTATAGGCACACGTCACCATGGCCAGCTGGAAAAAAAAATCTTTTTTTGAGACAGAGTATCGCTTTGTGGCCAAGGCTGGAGTGCAGTGGCAGGATCTCAGCTCACTGCAACCTCCGCCTCCTGGGTTCAAGCCATTCTTGTGCCTCAGCCTCCTGAGTAGCTAGGACTACAGGCACCCGCCACCATGCCCAGCTATTTTTTTTTTTTTTAGTAGAGACAGGGTTTCACCATGTTGGCCAGGCTGGTCTCTGTCTCCTGGCCTGAAGTGATCTGCCCACCTCAGCCTCCCAAAGTGCTGGGATTACAGGTGTGAGCCATTGTGCCCAGCCTTTTTTTAAGTGTAGAGACAGAGTTTTGCTATGTTGCCTAGGCTGGTCTTGAACTCCTGAATTCAAGTGATCTTTCTGCCTTGGCTTCTCAAAGTGCTGGGATTATACGTGTGAGCCACTGTACCCAGCCCAGATAATTTTTTGTTGTGGGAAGCAGTTCTCTGCGTTGTAGCATGTTTAGCAGTATCTCTGGCCTTTGCCTGTTAAATGCCAGTAACATCCACCGCCCAGTCGTAACAACAGAAAATGTCTTCAGATACTGCCAAATATCCCCCAAGAAATAAAATCACTCCCGGTTAAGAACCACTGCTCTGGCCGGATGCAGTGGCTCATGCCTGTAATTCTAGCACTTTGGGAGGCCGAGACGGGCGGATTACTTGAGGTCAGGGGTTCCAGACCAGCTGGCCAACAATGGCAAAACTCCATCTTTGCTAAAAATACAAAAATGAGCTGGGCATGATGGTGCAAGCCTGTAGTCCCAGCTACTTGGGTGGCTGAGGCAGGAGAATCACTTGAACCCAGGAGGCAGAGGTTGCAGTGAGCCAGGATTGTGCCACTGCACTCCAGCCTGGGAGACAGAGAAAGACTCTGTCTCAAAAAAAAAAAAAAAAACAAAAAACAAAAAAAGAACCACTGCTCTACAGTCTAGAGTCCTGGACAATGACATTCTTCCTCTACAATATGATGGAACTAAGGAAGCTTCTTTCCTGCTAAGGGGCAGTAAAAGAAATAAACTGCAGACAGATATGATACTAACAGTAACACCATTTTACATTTGTTACAGCCTATTCCCACATACAAAGTGCCTTCTCAGACAGTATTTTTTCTGATTGTCCTAGGCAAGAGATCTCATAGAAGGAAGTGTCTACACAGCGCCTGGCATTTATTAGATAAAATCTCGGTTTCCTTTCATTGGCTAAATGAAGCAATGGATGCTCAGTGAGGTTAAGTGACTGTCCCAAGGTTACACAGCGAGTAAGGGGGTATTGTCATTTGTTATGTTAATTCACCTGTTAGTTATTGTTCTCAACTCTTTTACTATAATCCTAAGAAGAGTTTCTGCTTTCACTGGAAGGAATAAGGCAAACTAGAAGAATCTTAGGAGCCAGGTGTGGTGGCATGCACCTGTAATCCCAGCTACTTGGGAGGCTGAGGCAGGAGGATCGTTTTAGCCCAAGAGTTCTAATCCATCCTGGAAAACATAGTGAGACCCCCGTCTCTAAAAAACTAAGTAAATACAAATTTAAAAAAGAATCTTCGAATCTTTGTTTCCTGGAGTTGAGAGGTTTCTATAGGCTATCTAGTTCAATTCCCTACTACATGGTTCTCAACCCTACATTAGGGTTGCCAGATAAAATACAGGATGATCAGTTAAATTTGAATTTCAGATAAACAATGAATACTTTTAAAATATAAGTATTTCCCATGCAATCATCATGAATACCAGGTCTCTTGTGGCCCTGGGACTCCCCTCTGGAGAATGATGAGTGGGGCTTGATTGGCCTTGTGATCAGAAGAGAGAGCTGATATTCTAAGGGATTAGGAAGAAGGGGCCTCTGCTTGGGCTTTTCCATCTCACTGAGAGTGGTCAACCCCCTCCCTGGGAGGAATTGAGTCTTTCATGGGGAACCTAGCTGGTACAAGAGTTCAGATAGTTCTTGGGACATGCAGAAACAGACATGGACGATGACAATAAGGTTAGTCAATCAGCAAATGCATGTTGAACACCTACTATGGGCCACACACTTGCTAGGTTAAAGGAATACCCTGGAGATAAAACACCCAGCAATTTCAAGGCAAGGAAAATAATTTCCACCTGTGCAATGGGAAGAGGGTGTAAAAGAGAGCACAGCAAGCAGTTTGGTGTTGGGAGCACACTGAAACAGACAGCTGATGTGTTCAGATTTGCTTTTTAGAACATTCAGCTTGCAAAGTGAAAGATGGATTGGAGGAGGGAGCTGGGGCCAAAGAGATAATCTAGAAGGATGGTAAGTCTCCATGTCTCCTTCAATCCCTACATCTTTTATTTTTTTATTTTTATTTTTTGAGACAGGGTCTAGCTTTGTCACCCAGGAGGGAGTGCAGTGGCGTGATCACTGCTCACTGCAACCTCTGCTTCCTGGGCTCAAGCGATTCTACTGCCTCAGCCTCCCAAGTAGCTGGGACTATAGGTGCGTGCCACCATTCCTGGCTAATTATTTTGGTATTTTTTGTAGAGATGGGGTTTTGTCATGTTGCCTAGGATGGTCTCAAACTCTTGGGCTCAAGCAATCTGCCTGCCTCAGCCTCCCAAAGTGCTGGGATTACAGGTGTGAGCCACTGTGCCTGGGCAATCCCTACACCTTAACCCTTACCTGTGGCTTCTATCTCTCTGTGTGAGGATAGCGATTTGGCTGCTCTAAAGGAACCCAGGTTGGGCACGGTGGCTCACACCTGTAATCCCAGCACTTTGGGAGGCCAAGGCGGGGGGATCACTTGAGATCAGGAGTTCGACACTAGCCTGGCCAATATGGTGAAACTTCATCTCTACTAAAAATACAAAAAATTACCCTGGCATGGTGGTGGGTGCCTGTGATCCCAACTACTCGGGAGGCTGAGGCGGAAGAATCTCTTGAACCTGGGAGGTGGAGGTTGCAGTAAGCCAACATTGCTCCACTGCACTCCAGCCTGAGTGACAGAGCGAGACTCTATTTCAAAAAAAAAAAAAAGAAAGAAAAGAAACACAAAGTAAACAATCTGAAATGAAGATGGAGGCAGAATGCAGCAGAAAGAAGGAGACAGGAGAGATGTGAAAGATGTTAAGGTGTGGGGCAGAAATGGCCCCTCAACATCTGTTCTCCCCCTCTGCTATGTTAACAGAACCCCTGATTTTCATTTGGGCACATGGCCACACAGCATAAAAAGTTTATTTCCGGCCAGGCGCAGTGGCTGATGCCTGTAATCCCAGCACTTTGGGAGGCCGAGGCAGGTGGATCACAAGGTCAGGAGTTCGAGACCAGCCTGGTCAACATAGTGAAACCCGTCTCTACTAAAAATACAAAAATTAGCCAGGCATGGTGGTGCATGCCTGTAATCCCAAGGAGGCTGAGGCAGGAGAATTACTTGAACCCAGGAGGCAGAGGTTGTGGTGAGCTGAGATCGTGCCACTGCACTCCAGCCTAGGTGACAGAGCAGGACTCTGTCTCAAAAAAAAAAAAAAAAAAAGTTTATTTCCTAGTGATCTGGGTGTGGCTATGTGACTAAGTTCTTTTGACCTGTAAGATGTGCTGTAGTGCCCTTAAAAGAATATGGTCAAGGTGGTCAGCCATCTTGGGTCATGCAGATGGTGGCAAGATCCTAGGGATGGCAGAGCTATAGGCCTTGGCCCCTGAGAATTCATAGAGCAGAGTAGAGGTCTGACTTTCACATGGGATAGAAATAAACTTCTACTTCATTTGAGACTCTGTTTCCTCTGAGTTCCTGTTATAACCACCAAATCTCTATCCTCACACAAAGTGGTAGAAGCCACAGGTGAGGACTAAGATGTAGGGATTAAAGGGTATGTGGGGAGGACGCTGTAGACTTTTTGTTGTACCCAGGCAGTGTTTCTTTCTTAAAATGTGGTCTTTGGGCCGGGTGCAATGGCTCAAGCTTAGATCCCAGCACTTTGGGAGGCTGAGGCAGGAGGATCACTTGAGGCCAGGAGTTTGAGAGTAGCCTGGCCGACATGGCAAAACCTCATCTCTAATAAAAATTAAAAAAAGTTGGGCCAGGCACAGTGGCTCACACCCGTAATCCCAGCACTTTGGGAGGCCGAGGCAGGCAGATCAACTGAGGTCAGGAGTTCAAGACCAGACTGACCAACATGGTGAAACCCCATCTCTGCTAAAAATACAAAATTAGCCTGGTGTGGTGGCCCATGCCTGTAATCCCAGCTATTTGAGAGGCTGAGACAGGAGAATCCGCTTGAACCCAGGAAGCGGAGGTTGCAGTGAGCCAAGATAGCACCATTGCACTCCAGCCTGGGCAACAAGACTAAAACTACGTCTCAAACAAAAACAAAAACAAGGTAGCTGGGCATGGTGGCACGTGCTTGTGGTCCCAGCTACTTGGGAGGCTGAGGCATGAGAATCACTTGAACTGGGGAGGCAGAGGTTGCAGTGAGCCAAGACTGCACCACTGCACTCTAGCCTGGGCGACAGATTGAGACTCTGTCTCAAAAAAAAAAAAAAAAAAAAGTGGACTATCTGCAATGTAATCACTCCAGGGGTGTCCAGGAATCTGTGAAAGCAGGTGGTTAGTAGGGACTCCAGTCTTGGCAATCTTCTCAGCTACCCCTTGGCTGGCTCAGCGAGAGAGCTGGGGAATTTCAGGGCTGCTTGCTTTTCACAGGTGTCTCTGTGGTGACCTGTCCTCCAGGCAGCCCCCAGAGCAGAACAGCCTACTCCTTTTTTTTTTTTTTTTTTTTTTGAGATGGAGCCTCACTCTTGCCCAGGCTGGAGTGCAGTGGCGAAATCTGGGCTCACTGCAACCTCCGCCTCCCAGGTTAAAGCGATTTTCCTGCCTCAGCCTCCCCAATAGCTGGGACTACAGGCACAAGCCACTGCCCCCGGTTAATATTTGTATTTTAAGTAGAGACAGGGTTCTGCCATGTTGGTCAGGCTGGTCTCGAACTCCTGAACTCAGGTAATCCACCCTCCTCAGCCTTCCAAAGTGTTGGAATTACAGGCGTGAGCCACCGCATTCAGCTGCAGCCTTCTTCTACCAGTGGTTCAATGACTGCCTCTGCCCCAGGGTTTATTTCTGGCCATCAGATTTGGGACTCTAAGGAAGATCTTCTTATACCAATAGAAGACAGACGCTTCATGCTAGGCCAGGTCACATCATTTCTCACTTAGATTCCACAAGGCCCTGCATGATCTGGCATCTGCCTACCTCTCTGGTCCTTCTCCTTATCATGTGGCTCCAGGCAGCACTAGCTCTATCATATCAGCCTTTTCCTTCCTTTAGGCTTTTGCCCAAGCCACTCTATCTGCTTAGGACTTCCTTACCATTTTTTCCCTAACTCTTATTAAAATTTCAGCTTTCAGCTTTAATGTCATTCCTCAAGGAAGTCTCTGAATCCCACAGATTCAGAGTGTGTATAAAAGGTCAAGTGCCACTTTTATACACACTCACAACTCCCTGTACTTATCATAATCCCTGTGCTTATCATAATTGTAATCACATAATAATCAGAATAACTATTTGTTTAATGTTTATCTTTTCCACTATTCTCTAAGAGCCATAGCAGCTGGGAACATGCCCATTTTGTTTACTGATGTACAGTTAGAACTTAGGGAGAACTTGACAGATATGCAGTGCTCAAGAAATATTTGTTGATGAATGAAAGTCCCTGCCAATCACAACATTCCAGGAAGTCCCCTCCAGCCTGGCTCAGAGAAACAAATAAGCAATTAGGATGGGACCTCCTTTTCTCTCAGGACCTGGGGCCGGTTGATGTTGAAAGAGAATCGTTTGGGGGTGAGAGGAGAGCTCAGTAAAAGACAAAGGCCTGTATTTTTCCATATTCAGAAATGACCTCTTCCCCAAACTCCTAACTGATGGTTCCTGACTTGCTAATCTACTCTAAACTCAGCAGAGAGCTAAGGGATCAGGTAACTAAAATATTGATTAAGGCTGGGCGTGGTGGCTCACACCTGTAATCCTAGCACTTTAGGAGGCCAAGGAGAGCAGATCACTTGAGCCCAGGAGTTCAAGACCAGCTTAGGCAACATGGCAAAAACCCATCTCTACAAAAAATACAAAAATTAGCCAGACATGGTGGTGAGCATCTGTGGTCCCAGCTACTCAGGAGGCTGAGGTGGGAGGATTGCCTGAGCCTAGGAGGTTGAGGCTGCAGTGAACTGTGATTGCACCACTGCACTCCAGCCTGGGTGAGAGAGTAAGACCTTGTTTAAAAGAAAAAAAAAAGAAAATTTGATTAATAACTAAGACATAGCAAATACTTTTAAACTACTAAATCCTAAGATATAACCGAATAAATAAAGTATTTGGCTTGTAAATAAGGTGTTAGAAGATAACTAAGGTGGTGTTAGTAGATAATCAAATATTAACTACTCAAGTGTTATTTGATAACCAAGGGATTAATTTAAAACCAAGATCTTAGCAGATACTGGTTAACCAATGACTAAGGTGACTGTTGATAAGGATTTAAAGTAACTTTTTCCTAGGGGACTCTTGCATGTATTAGAGGGCGGTTGGGAACAGCAGAAGCTGATGAAGTCCACAGAAACGCAGGGCTAATTGGGAGCGTAAAGTCCTCAGACGGACTCTAAATTTCTGAGGAAATGGGCTTGCTCATCTTTGGTTTCCAGATAGGGCTTAGGCAGGAGCAGGCATGGAGTTGGTGCTCCAAAGGCTTATGACATAATTTAATTTCATCTATTAAGGGCCTAGCACTGTGCTCAGGAGAGAGAAGGGAGGGCAGTTTCTTAAGTGATGGGAATAGAGTGTGATAAGTAAGTGGTGTATGAAAGAGAAAGCTCCAGGGGCTGCCAAGGCGGAGTGGAAGGGAGAGCAGATGTGTTGGGGAAAGATGAGGGTGAATTTAGTTCTGGTCATGTTGAATTGAGGTATCTGTAGAGATGCCCAGGAGGCAGGTGGATGGGAGTCCTGCATGGATATAGAGATTTGGGTGTCAGCAGGGTGTAGATGGTGGTCAAAACCATGGGAAAAAATGAGCTGGCTACAGAAGGGTATATGGGGTGAGAAACTAGATCAGACTAGAACCCCGTGGAAGACCAACAGGGAAGGGGTGGATAGAGAAGGGAGAGACATTGACACTGAGAACGAAGGAACACTTAGAGAGATGGGGGAAACTAAGAGAAGACAGACAGAGGAACGCCAAGGACCGAGCAAGTGCCAGGGAGAAGAGCAGAGTCTGCAGTGTCACATGCAGCTGAGAGGTCAAGGAAGACAAGGTGAGAGATATTCATTGGCTTTAACGATAAGGCACTAAGTGATGGCCTTGGTGAGCACAGTGAGGGGAGGCATACATACGGGTGGTGGAGACAGTGGGTATGGAGGGAGGAAGGTAGCTGCAGGAGACTGTGGTTCCCAGATGTCCAGTGTGAACATGTGTGCAAGCTGGGCTTCACTGTGTGTGTGTGCATGCACACAAGTACACGCAGAGCTGCAGCTAAAAGGAGGGTGTGTAAGGGCAGCTGAGAGGCCACCATAGGAGGGGCTGTGGTCACCCCGTGGACAGCCTTCACTTTACTTTTGTTAGCTTTTGAGAAGCACCATGAAGGGAGACTGTGAAAATCCTAAGCACGGTTTAACCCTTTCATTGTCCAGTGAGAAAACGGAGGACGGCAGAGAGGGAAGAATTTGCTGTGAGTCAGGGGCACAACAGGAACTTGAATCTGAGTCTCCAGACTTCTAGAAGAGTGACCTTAGATAAAGTACACCTGAAATTCTTATTGGCCAATGAATTATCTACCAGTGACTCTGCCCATCACCCCATTTTTTTTTTATAGTATTTTGGTCTGTTGCTCAGGTTGGAGTGCAGTGGCGTGATCATAGCTCACTGCAGCCTCAAACTCCCAGGCTCCAGCGACTCTCCTCACTCAGCCTCCTGAGTAGCTGGGACTATAGGTGTGCACCATCACACCTGGCTAATTTTTTGATTTTTTGTAGAGATGAAGTCTCACTATGTTTCCTAGGCTGCACCCCAATTTTTAGCCACCTTTCCACATTTATATAAAGGTGAAATATGGATTTGACATACAAAATTCAAACATTACAGAAACTTAATGAAAATGACTCCTGTTATCCTACCTCAGCCCCTCACAGACAACCACCATTAAGAGTTTGGTCTATATTTTTCCCTCTCTCTTTCCCTCCCACTTAACATTGTAAATTTTTTAAAAATTTGGGACAGGGTCCACTCCCATTGCCCAGGCTGGAGTACAGTGGCGCAAACACGGCTCACTGCAGCCTCAACCTCCTGGGCTCAAACAATCCTCCTGCCTCAGCCTCCTGAGTAGCTGGGACTACAGGTGTGAGTGACCACGCCTGGCTAATTTTTAAATTTTTTTGCAGAGACACGGTCTTGCCATGTTGCCCAGACCGGTCTTGAACTCCTGGGCTCAAGCAATCCTCCCACCTCTGCCTCCCAAAGTACTGGGATTACAGGCGTGAGCCACCTAATGCACCCAGCAACATTGTAAATTTTTAATAAAAACATTACACTTGTTCATACTGGTTTTTCTGGGTACGTGAATGTGTTCATTCTGTTTTACAACTTATCATTTTTTCACTTTCGGACAACTTTCTATGGTAGCATATGGAGACTTCATTCATTCATTTTAATAACCATATTAGTTTATAATTTGAGGCAAGGTCTCTTCTGTCACCCAGGCTGAGTGCAGTGGCATGGTTATGGTTCGCTGCAGCCTTGACCTCCCAGGCTCTAGCAATTCTCTCGCCTCAGCCTCCTGATAGCTGGGACTACAGGCATGCACTGCCATGGCCAGCTAATATTTTTCTGTAGAGGTGGGGTCCCACTATGTTGCATGGTGGCATGTGCCTGCAGTCCTAGCTACTCAGGAGGCTAAGGTTGCAGTAAGCTACGATCGAGCCACTCTTCTTCAGCCTGGGCAACAGAGTGTGACCCTGTCTCAAAACAAAAAGCAAAAACAAAAGGTATGAGCATTTTGTTTTAAAAGATATTGCCAAATCACCCTCCAAACACTTGTGCCAGTTTATCATACCACAGTTTATGTGAATGCCCATTTCCTCACATCCCTGCCAACCAGGGGTATTATCATTAAAAAAATATCTTTTGGCCAGGCACAGTGGCTCACGCCTGTAATCCCAGCACTTTGGGAGGCCGAGGCGGGCGGATCACTGGGTCAGGAGATCGAGACCATCCTGGCTAACATGATGAAACCCCGTCTCTACTAAAAATACAAAAAAAAAAAAAAATTAGCTGGGCGTGGTGGTGGGCGCCTGTAGTCCCAGCTACTCGGGAGGCTGAGGCAGAATGGCGTGAACTTGGGAGGCAGAGCTTGCAGTGAGCCAAGACTGCGCCACTGCACTCCAGCCTGGGCGACAGAGCTAGACTCCATCACAAAAACAAAACAAACAAACAAAAAACTTTCCAACTTCAATGAGGCTGGACATCTTTTTGTATCCTTATTATGCATCTATAGTCTTCTGTGAACTATCTATTCATCTCCTTTGCCTATTTGTTATTGAGGTGTACTTTTGGCTAGTGGATTACTCAGTGAATTTTTTTTTTTTTTTTTTTTTTTTTAAGACAGAGTCTCTCTCTGCTGCTCAGGCTAGAATGCAGTGGCGTGATCTCCGCTCACAGCAACCTCTGCCTCCCGGATTCAAGCGATTCTCCTGCCTCAGCCTCCAGAGTAGCTGGGATTACAGGCATCTGCCATCATGCCCGACTAATTTTTATATTTTTGTAGAGACGGGGTTTCACCATGTTGGCCAGGCTGGTCTCAAACTCCTGACCTCAGGTGATCCACCCGCCTCAGCCTCCCAAAGTGCTGGGATTACAGGCATCAGCCACTGTGCCCGGTCATGCCAGGCTAATTTTTGTATTTTTATTTTATTATTATTATTATTATTATTATTTTTGAGACGGAGTCTCGCTCTGTTGCCCAGGCTAGAGTGCACAGGCTGGAGTGCAGTGGCACAATCTCTGCTCACTGCAAGCTCCGCCTCCCGGGTTCACGCCATTCTCCTGCCTCAGCCTCCAGAGTAGCTGGGACTACAAGCGCCCGCCACCACGCCCGGCTAATTTTTTGTATTTTTATTAGAGACGGGGTTTCACCGTATTAGCCAGGTTGGTCTCGATCTCCTGACCTCGTGATCCGCCCACCTTGGCCTCCCAAAGTGCTGGGATTACAGGCGTGAGCCACCGCGCCCAGCCTAATTTTTGTATTTTTAGTAGAGATGGGTTTTCACCATGTTGGCCAGGCTGGTCTCAAACTCTTGACCTCAGGTGATCCACCCACGTTGGCCTCCCAAAGTGCTGGGATGACAGGCGTGAGCTACCGTGCCCGGTCACTCAGTGAGTTCTTATTGGGCAATAATGATTGGATTAACCAAAGGCCTGGCAGCCTTTGTACCAAACTGCTAACACTGTTTACCTCTAGGGAGGGAGACTATGGAAAATGAGGAGGATACTTTCATTTTTATTTTATATCGTGAGGTATTGTTTGGATTGTTACAATGAACTTGCATTTCTTTTGTAATGAAGAAAATAATACAGAGGAAATAACAACAACTAAACCTTTGGCCTGGATTATCATCGGCTGGAAATTCATGTTGGATGCAAGTTTTTATTGATAACAAGTTATTTTTTGGTTTATATGCAAAAAATGTTTATTGAATGCCTCCTATTTGGCTGGCACTGCCTAGGCACTTTCACAGGTATTTCATCCTAATCCTCACAACAGCCCTATGAGGTAATCATTGGTCCCAGTTTACAGAAGCCTTGGGTGGGAGATTATTGCTTGATATACTTCTATTTGCCACACATTTTTGTTGGCAAGATGTTCGTATCAGCTGGTGATTCACTGGTCAAGAGCTCTCATTGGCCAGGAGTTCCTATTTGTTGCTGTAAGATTCAAATAATCAAAATACTAGAATTTTTCCCCCACAAGAATGATGGGACCAATGGCATAAGAGTAAAGGAAGGAGAGTCAGTGGGTCTCTCCCTTTGAAGCACCATTTGAGTTTGCATTGGTCAGCCCCACACAGGTGGGCGGGATGAGGTGGTGGAGGAGGAGACGCAGTGGTTATAAGTCTTCTCGCTTCAGTAGGATGAGCTTCCTCACGAGCGCTGTGATCTGGGGTCTGACCTCCTCCACTGACACAGTTGGGTCCCAAGCCCCTACCACCTTTCCATCTGGGGCTACAAGGTACTTCCAGAAGTTCCAGGTGGGCTCCTTCCCAGAAGTCTCTAGAGAAAAAGGAAGGAGAGCAAAGTGTGCTACCCTGCGTACCCTCTCCTGGGACTTCACTCTCAGTGTCCATCTTTCCCTGGTGGCAGCTAATCCTGATGCCCAGTCCACACCCCAGACCACTCCAACCAGAATCTCTGAGGATGAGGCTCAGGCATCAGCATTTTTCAAAAGCCCCCTGGGAGATTCCAAAGTGGGGCCAAGGTTGAGAACGACTGCTGTAGGATTCTGTGACGTGCTTGATAAAGTGGTATCAAATCCTCCTTTATTAATGACTTCGAACTACTGAATAGTCTAACCCTATTCTCTAATTCAGTTTTAATGGTTTCCAAATGTTAGTCCATGGACTGGTTTCATCAGAATCACTGGGGGTCAGGGGAGTGCTTAAAATAAAGATTCTTGGGCCCTGCTTCAGTAGGTCTCAGCCTTGTGCATTTTTAAGAGCTCCCCAGGTGCTTCTAAAAGCAAGGCCGGGTTTGATCTATAACTGTGAGAACTGGGAAGGAGCTAATAAAAGAACACAGAGAAAAAAATAAACATTAGGACTGAGCCACAGAGCAAAACACAAACCTGCCGCAGTAAGGGACCTTTTGTTTGCTGCACTGTTGCTTCTCATTTACTCCTCCAGGTGAATGGGTTGCAGGGTGGGGTGGTGGCAAGGGATACAAAGGCCACCAGAAGCACGGAATCAGAAAAGGCAAAAATGGGGCCTCCAAAGGAGAAGGCCTGAGGGAAGAAATGGTCAGAATGGCAAGCTTAGCCCATGACCCCATTCTGTGGCTCTGAGGCTTCTGCAGCTGGAGAAGGGATCTTGTTCTCAAATACTAAGATCTGGTATTTTAGCTTAGAAGGTCTCCCTCCATGGCCTACAGACTCCGCCACTGACTCAGGGTGAAGATGCCTGTCCACTATCTTGGTCAGCTTTCTCCAAGCAGGTGGCCTCCCCTGTCTATGCCTTGGTTTCTCCATCATATGTCCATAAACTCATCTAGTTCACACTGACTTAAATGTCTCCTTCTAGGAACCCCTGAATGTGAAAACAGGATCCCAGAAAAGTCCAAAAGAGTGACTTCTGAGGGACAAGTGAGAGGCAGCAGGTATGGAGATATTCTTAGGCAGGAATACCCCTCAGCTTGTACCTGCCTCCACTCTCCTCAAAGATTAGTGCTGGAACAAAGCATCAGTCCACCTGAGATGATCAGGAAGGGGAAGGGGCCCCAGGTCACCCAACCAGCCAGTGGCTTCTGCTGCCCAGGGAGCCATGGCCTCAGCCAGCTGAGGGAGGTGTGAGGGGATGAAGAGACCAGGACTCACGGGCCAGGTACTTGAAGGCAGGATGGGCACCAGTACCGGTGACTGCAATCTTGCTAAACATGGGGAATGAGACACCGTAGGTGCGGCGGGCAAAGCTCTCAATCTCCTTGTTGCTGTCAGGCTCCTGTTGGCCAAACTGGTTGCAGGGAAAGGCGAGCACGTTGAAGTGGTGGGGACCCAGGTCCCGCTGCAGCTGCTGCAGGGCTCGGTAGTGCTGGTCTGTGAAGCCGCACTCGCTGGCCACATTCACCACCAGGGACACCTGTATGACAGAAAAAAAACAAAACAAAGCCCAGACAAGCCAGTGAAGAGGCATGAACCTGTACATGCCCTGACACATCCACATATGTGACTCCCTCAACAGTTAATACTGCCTCACACATACAAGAACACTGTGTACACATATGTAAATGTGTGTCCAGTGCTCTCACACATACACAAACACATGCACACAGACAGGCACATATGAAATCAAACATTCAGGAGCTTACAGATGTGTGCACACATACATGAACATCTGTGAACATAAGTATACAACATACATAAATAGGTATGCACATGCACCACGATACAAACATATGTTAGCAAACACCACACATGCCCACACACACAGCACATCCACAGACTGAGGCACACATACTGGTGAGCACATACTGAGAACTGATAAGAGGGAGTACAAAGGGAGACCTGGGCTCAATTTTTGGCTCAGTCAGCTGGCACTCGCCACTCTGCAATGTGTCAGTCTCCCTTCTAGAATGTGAACCTACTGAGGGCAGGAGCTATGTCCACTTCATCTCTGGGCCTGGCATATGAAAAAGTCTCAGTAAGTTTCAGATGAATGAGTAAGTGTGCACACAAACACAAACGCCTGCATGCGAACATAGACACAGGTTTTCTTGAGAAAAGAACCCTCATAACCCCAGGGCAATCACCTTTTTGTCCCCCTCCTCTCCAGAGAACTAACACCACTTTTGTTGTTGTTGTTGCTGGAGCAATGGCATAATCATAACAGGACATCCCCTCAACCGTTTGCTGAAGTGATCCTCCCACCTCAGCCTCTCAAATAGCTAGGACTACAGGCACGTGCCATCACACCTGGCTAATTTTTTAATTTTTACTTTTGGTAGAGACAGTTCTCGCCATGTTGTCCAGGCTGGACTCAAAAACTCTTAGCCTCGGGCAATCCTACCAGCTAAGCCTCTCAAAGTGCTAGGATTACAGTCATGAACCACCATGCCCGGCCTACCACTTTCTTTTATCATTAGACTAATCCTTAAATTTATTAAAGCCTTTAGGCAATAAATACAAAGCTGGCTAATGGAACTTGATTATAAGACTTTGATTAGAATTTTGGCTCAAATGCTATGTTTTTAGCTTCTAGGTATATATGATTAATGGATTTAAAACCCTACCCGGTGCCTAGGCAGCCTAGCCCTATACTCCATAACTGACATTTGGATCAGATAATTCTTTGTTGTCGGGGGGATGTCCTGTTTATTATCAGATGTTTGGCAGCATCCCTGGCCTCTACCCACTAGATGCCCAGTCTTGACAATCAAGAATGTCTCCAGACATTGCCAATTGTGCCCTAAAGGGAATAATCACTCCTAGTTGAGAACTACTGGGCTAGATGATTGAACCATTGAGCTGTATCTCCTGTACCCTACCTCCACCAGGTGAGAAAGGACCCATGCCTGGGGCCACTGGCTATTAGAACAACCTCCTCAATTTGAGGTCAGCATACACCATACTGTGCCTGGAATGGTGAGAAACTGGGACTCTTAACTCCCTTCCTCAGTTAGGGTTCTTCCTTTTTTTCCCCCTGCTGGATCCCTGGGCAATGAGAACATTAAAGCTTTTTTTTTTTTTTTTTTTTTTAAAGACAGAGTCTTGCTCTGTTACCAAGGCTGGAGTGCAGTGGCGCGATCTTGGCTCACTGCAACCTCCACCTCCCGGGTTCAAGCAATTCTCCTGCCTCAGCCTCCTGAGTAGCTGGGATTACAGGCACACGCCACCATGCCCAGCTAATTTTTGTATTTTTTTAGTACAGACGGAGTTTCACCATGTTGGCCAGGCTAGCCTCGAACTCCTCACCTTGTGATCCACCCGCCTCAGCCTCCTAAAGTGCTGGGATTACAGGCGTGAGCCGCTGCGTCCGGCCAAAGCTTGCTTATTTTTAACTCACAACTTGCATGTCTGCCCGCTCTTTTGGAAGGGGGAAAATCTGGCTTCTAGTTCCATCCCTGAAACCAAAAAGCTTGGCCCTTAGAAACCAAAACACAGACAGACACACCCAAGTACACACAGTTAATTTACATATGTACATATACAAGCACAGACACAGACTCAGATTTGTACACAGACGAAGTAAACCATTCACAAACGCACACACTGCACATAACCCCACACATTCCCAAGTGGTCACCCATTCATCCATACTGGTCTAAATGACTATGGTCCCAATTAGCCTGAGGGCATCAACCATGTCAATCTTGCTCATGACTATGTCATCAGAGCTGGACCCAGTGTCAGACATGTAGTAGGAGCCAGTAAATGTTTGCAGGTGAAGGAATGAGCATATTGCCCAAGCAGCAGGCCTAGCCTGGGTTAACTCAGCACCAATTACAGCTTTTCTGGACTCCCTGTTCCCTGGTTTACTGCTGAACTTGGCAACTAAGAGCATAGACTCTGGAGCTGGACTGTCTGGGTTCAAATTCTAACTGTCTTACTAGCTGTGTGACCTTGTTCTATTTTTGTCTTAGCACTTACTACTACTAGGAATTACCTTGTGCATTTCTCAGTTCCTTGTTTATTGTCTCTTTCTTCTCCTTACCCCATGTAAGCTCCGTTTAGTGGAAATGTATCTGTTTTGTTCACCACTGTATCCCCAGGGCCTGACCTAGTATCTAGTTAGTATACAGTAGGTGTTCAATAATGAACAACGAATTAATAAGTAGCAGAGCTGGTCAGACGCTAAACCTGGGGCTCTCTGGTGAGCTGCCCTAGAGAGAACAGGAGGCCTGAATTGGAACGGGCCCTGTTCTTGGTTCTTTGCCCAGAGTTCTAAATGAAGTTCCTGCTGGGATCCACCAAACACAGGTGCAAAGCACTCTACAGTTTACTAAGTGCATCCACGCCTTCATCTGATTTGAAACTCACGACACTCTGGGGGACAATCAAGACAGGGATTACTGCCCCCAAGACTCCCAGCATAATCGAAAATTTCAAGGCTTATAGAGTACTGGTCTTCACTAAAGACGGTGTTGCTCCCAGGAGAAAAATGTTGACATCTATTTTTGTGTGGTTCATCCAAAACTGGACGCTGGCCCACCTGTTCATTAGATTTCAACTCCCCAGCCATTTCACACCAGTCCCCAGGTCCATCCTGAAGAGGTCCACTCTGGGAGTTCTTCACTGCACATAATGTGACATGCAGGCCTCTCAATGTAGTGTTCAAGGTCCCGCCTGCTCCCTTGCCAGTCGTTTCAGCCTCATCTTCCACCACTCTTAGCCTCCAGCTTTAGACTCTTTGAAGCACAACAGCTGGAACTCCTGGCCTCGCGCCCCCCCGCCCCCCCCCCCTTGCTGTTTGCTTCTTAGTCTTGCTAAAATCCACTCGTATTCAAAGACTCAACCCAGATACCCTTCCTCTCCGAAGTCTTCTCTGAGCTTAGATTCCCTCTTGGTAAGGAGGGGCAATTAGCCTGGATGACTCTTATGTGTGCCCCTGAGCTGCCATCTAAGGACTTGGCCTAGAGAGGACCCCGGATGTGGCGGTGGGGTTCTCTTCCAGGCCCCGTCTTTCTAGTGTAGTGTGACCTTGTGCGAATGCCTGCCCTCTCTGGGCCTTTGTGCCCTCTCCCAAGGATGATCCGTGTGAGGTCTCCGTGCATCTGAAATAACTCCCTCTGCCCTGCACATTGATCTCCACAGTGTTCTTCACTGGATTCCGAATCAGCCACTCCCCGTTCCAGATGCAGAAAATGCGGACGGGAGAGGGAAAGGCCGCACAATGCTACGGTTACTTTTTTCACCCGTGAATGGCAAAGGCTGGGCAGTGGTGCCCGGCCTCCCGGCGAATGTCTGGACCCCGCTGCCCAAAGGTGCCGGTAGCGAAGTGGGCGCCGACTGTGAGCGCTTCGGGTTCCTCCGCGCCAAGGCCGTGCCACGTAGCCGCGGGCCGGGCCGGGCCGGGCGCGGGATGGGGGCGCCGCGCCAGAGGTCACGGCCGAGTGGGGCGGGGGCCGGGGTTTGGCGGCCGCGCGGCTGGAGCGTCCTCGGAGCCACACCGCGCGGGGGACCGGGCTGCGGGGCGCCCCCAGCAAGCCCCGCCAGGGCGAGGCCGGGCCCCGCGGCGCCGCCAGACCCCGCGCACTCACCGATCCGCGGTACTTCTCCAGCGACACCAGTTTGCCCCGGATGTTGACCGCCTTGAAGTCGTAGAAGTCCTGCTCCTGCTGCGCGCAGGCCGCAGCCCACAGGAGCAGCCACGCCGCTGCCACCGTCGCCGCCACCATGGCTTGTTCCGGAGGTGGCGGCGTCGCGAGGGCAAAGACGGGGCGGGGGGATCTAGCGCGGGGGGCGGGAGGAGGCGGCTCTGGCGCCGCTCGGCCCGCAAGGCAGGACGCGCCGCGTTCTCGTTCCCTCCGCAGGCGGTGGATGCCCGGCTCTGGACCTCAGTTTCCCCGTCTGTCCTGAGGCAGCGCACCCCTGCCCCGGACCCCAGAGCCAGGGTTTCAGGATTCTGTCCCCTGAGACCGGAGTTCGTTTCAGTGAGGCTCCCTCTTGTCCCAGGAAACAGCGACTTGGCAGGGACAGGGAGGCAAAAATCTGAGAGCTCAGCTTCTCATTAGTGCAGCGGCCTTAGGCTGGCCTGGTCACGCCCCCACTCCGACCTCAGTTTCTCCACGTGTTAAGTGGAGCTAGTCGGTATAGGATGGAAGTAATAGAAAAACGGATGCGAAACACTTTAACAGTTGAATGGTGCCTGCAAACTTCAGGTGAATGAATGCATGTTCCCTGAAAGTGATGGCTGGGAGAAGAAGAGAGGACCGAGGGCCTGTTGCAGGTTAGGTTCCTGGAAGCAGATTCTGAGATGGAGATTGGAGTGCAGGATGTTTATGAGGGAGCACCCTTGGGATCAACAGGCGTGGGAAGGATGGGAGGGAACAGGAGTGGCACAGGGGGAAAGTAGTGAGCTCCATGCAGGCCCCAAGACAGTTTTAGCTGACTCGACAGGGACTCTAGAGCTAGAGTAGCCCATCAGATGAGCTAAGATGGCCAGGTCATCCTGCCTTTATCAGTCCTTGGATGTGGGGCCACCTGGCAAGTGGGGCAACAAGGGCCAAGATGGCCCTGTCTGTGGAGAAGCTGACATTAAAGGCTTTGTGCTACCAGCACTCCTAGCAGCTGGTGTCTGTCCTAAGTCCTCAGTGATGGGGGATCTGGGCAGCACATCACAATGTCTCCCCTGCTCAGAAAACCCCTGTTGAGCCCATGAAATGTCAAACATGGGGCTGGATCCTGTACTCACAGGCTGTGAATTTTTTCTGGAAACTCACAGGCTGGTGTGAGAGAAACCAGGTAAACTGCAGATTTTATGTAATGTGGTAAGGGCTAAGCACTCCTGTGGTCATTCAACAAAAACTTCCTGAGCACCTTTTCTACGCCAAGTTTTGCTTTAGGTGATTCTTAGGCAGGGATGAACAGGAGGGCATGATCTCTATCCAGGGAGACACAGGAATTAAATAATTTATAAATAGCTCTAAAATTACTGTTGTGGTGAGTACCACCTAAACTAGCCTGGAGGGCCATGGAGGGCTTTCCAGAAAAAGGGAGATTTGAGCTGAGCTCTGAAGAATGAGGAGAAATTGGTCAGGATGAAGCAACGTACAAGTGCAAAGGTCCTGGGGGGAAAGGAACATGGTGCATTGAGTAACAAAGAAGGCTCATTTGGTTGGAACAGAGAGGACAAAGGATGAGAGGGAAAGGTGGAGAGGCAGGAGGGAGTGAGATCACACAGAGCCTAGTAGGCCACAGTAGGGACTGTGGTCTTTAAACCAAGAAATGAAGGTTCTTTTTAGCAGGGAGGTATCACAATGAGTCTTTTGTTGTAGAAAGATCTCTTTCGACAGGGCCCGGTGGCTCACACCTGTAATCCCAATACTTTGGGAAGCCAAGGCTGGAGGATTGCTTGAGGCCAGGCGTTCAAGACCAGCCTGGGCAACCTAGCAAGAACTGTCTCTTCAAAAAATTAAAAAATTAGGCCAGGCACGATGGCTTACGCCTGTAATCCCAGCACTTTGGGAGGCCTAGGCAGGCAGATCGCAAGGTCAGGAGAACGAGACCATCCTGGTTAATGCAGTGAAACCCCATCTCTACTAAAAATACAAAAAATTAGCCAGGTGTGGTGGCACACGCCTGTAGTCCCAGCTACTCAGGAGGCTGAGGCAGGAGAATCACTTGAACCCGGGCGGCAGAGGTTGCAGTGAGCAGAGATCGTGCCACTGTACTCCAGCCTGGGTGACAGAGCGAGACTCCATCTAAAAAAATAAAAATTAAAAATTAGCCTCGTGTGGTAGCATGTGCCTGTGGTTCCAGCTATTCAGGAGGCTGAGGCAGGAGGATTGCTTGAGCCCAGGAGTTCAAGGTTGCAGTGAGCTATGATCATACCACTGCACTCCAACCTGGGTGACACAGACACTATCTCAAAAAAAAAAAAATCCTTCTGGCTGTTCTGTGGAGTTGATAGGAAAGGGCAAGAGCAGATGTGGTCTAGATGTTGGAGTTGACGTAGCTCCAGGGCTACCTCTTAGAGACCCAGAGGCAGTTGCTACCTACCCTGAGCAGCCAGGCAAGGCCTTCTGGAGGTGTGAGGTGATACTGGAGTTATATCTTGAAAGAGGAATGGGAATTCTCTAGGAGGGTCAGGGCAACAACGTCAGACTGAAAGAGCAGTATCTATGACGGCACAGAGTCAGAGAAGTGCTTGGCTGTTTGAGGTGAGAAGGGGTGTGGGGCAGATGAGATTGGAAGGGTCATCAGGATAGAGAAGGGCCTTGAGTGCCAAGTCACTCTCTAGAGTGTGGCAAGCAAAGGTTTTGAAGTTGGCCACAAGATCATATAGTTACTAGGACTCGAACCCAGGCCTTCAGGTGTAGACCATGGGATTTTTCTGCACCACCAAGGTGGCCTCACTCTTCAGGAGAAGGCAATATTATCAGGAGAGGTGGAGAGCAGGGGAAACGGCGCTCCAGGCAAGGGCCAAGGCATACATAAGGTGCCCCTGCCCATCCTGCTCCTTCTTCCCCATCTCTTTTGGGAGCCTTAAGCCTGTGATGGGTCCCACAGCTATTAAATGGTCTCTTCTCTCTCTGCCTTCTGGAACCATTGGGCTCTCTTCCTGCCACCTGTCCCTTTCACTCAGCCCCTTCTCGAGTGTCCCAGTAACCAGGAGTTCTCAAATTCTACTTCATATAACTTGGAGTGTTGCAAGTTTGGCCAAGCTATTTCCTGTTAAAATCCAGATAGATGGGCCGGGCGAGGTGGCTCACATGTGTATACGAAATTAGCCGAGCGTGGTGGTGCATGCCTGTAATTCCAGCTACTCAGGAGGCTGAGGCAGGAGAATCACTTGAACCCAGGAGTCGGCGGTTGCGGTGAGCCAAGATCATGCCATTGCACTCCAGCCTGGGCAACAAGAGTGAAACTCCGTCTCAAAAAAAAAAAAAAAAATCCAGATAGATGGGCATTTCTACTAAACGGGGAAAAAAAGTTAATAGTTAAATATTTCTCAGCTGTAACTTTCTTTCCTGGGCACTTTTCTCCTTTCCTATTTATGCTTCAAAACCCAGCTCATATGTGAAAAAGATACTTGGTCATGCATGTTTATAGCAACACAATTTGTAATTGCAAAAATGTGGAACCAACTGAAATACCCGTCAATCAACGAGTGGATAAAGAAACTGTGGCATACTCCATACGATGGAATACTACTCAGCCATAAAAAGGAATGAATTAGTCAAACCAATCCCCTGAACCCTATGCAAATCAGACACCGCCTATTCCAGCCTCCTCATGTAACTGGCTGGTTTCTGCTGTCCTCGCGGTTTCCTCTCTCAGCTTTGGATCACCCCCTCCCTCTGTCTCTGTACAGGGGGAGCTTCTTTCTTCTTCCTTGCCTGTTGGGAGAGAGAAAAAATAAAAACTAAAACTAGTCATACAAAACCTACAGTACTTTACTTTTTTTTTTTTGAGACGGCGTCTCACTCTGTCGCTCAGGCTGGAGTGCAGTGGCACAATCTCGGCTCACTGCAACCTCTGCCTCCCGGGTTCAAGTGATTCTGTGCCTCCGCCTTCTGAGTACCTGGGATTACAGGCGGCCACCACCACGCGCAGCTAAATTCTTTTGGTATTTTTAGTAGAGACGGGGTTTCACCATATTGGCTAGGCTGGTCTCAAACTCCTGGCCTCAAGTGATCCTTCCGCCTCGGCCTCCCAAACTGCTGGGATTACAGACGTGAGCCACCGCAACCGGCCAACATGTAGTACTTTACATGGCATTAAGCGGGGGAGAGGGTAGAGTAGTATCGTATAGAGTAAGGAGGGATTGTAACTTTAATTTGAATGATCAGGAAGCCTCACTGAGAAAATGGTATTTGGGCAAAGACCTAAAGAATGTCAGAGAGCAAAGTAGAAGAGCAGTCTCGGTAGAGGAAGCAGCAAGTACAAGGGCCTGGAGGCAGGAGCAGGGACGATGTGTTTGCTGAACAGCAAAGAGTCTAGTGTGGCTGGAGCAGAGTGAGCAAGGGGAAGAGTAACAGAAGATGACATCAGAGAGGTAAGGGATGGGTACACAGCTACTGTAGCATCTTACAAGCCATTGTGAAGAGTGTGGCTTTGATTCTGAATGGGATGGGAGGCCACTTAAGGGTTTTAATCAGGGAATGGACATTTCTAATTTATGTTTTACCAGAATCATTCTGACTGCAGTACTGAAATGAGAAGAGTAGTCAGGAGGCTATTGCAGTAATCCTCATAAGGAGACATGTGGGCAGTGGAGGTGGTGAGAAGTAGATTCTGAATATATTTTGAAAGCAGAGGCTGGGTGTGGTGGCTCATGCCTGTAATCCCAACAAGAATCTCTTGATGCTAGGAGTTCAAGACCAGCCTAGGCAATATAGTGAGACCCTGTTTCTACAAAAAAAAAAAAAAAAAAAAAAGTAGCCAGGCACGGTAGTGTGCACCTGCAGTCCTAGCTACTTGGGAGGCTGAGGCAGGAGAGTCACTTGAGCCTAGGAATTTGAGGCTGCAGTGAGCATGATTACTTCACTGCACTCCATCCTGGGAGACAGAGTGAGACCCTGTCACTAAAAATAAAAATAAAGGTAGGGCGCAGTGGCTCACGCTTGTAATCCCAGCACTTTGGGAGACCGAGGTGGGCGGATCACCTGAGGTCAGGAGTTTGAGACCACCCTGGCCAACATGGCGAAACCCTATCTCTACTAAACATACAAAAAGATTCTGGTCATGGTGGCACATGCCTGTAATCCCAGCTACTCGAGAGGCTGAGGCAGGAGAATCGCTTGAACCTGGGCGGCGGAGGTTGCAGTGAGCCAAGATCATGCCACTGCACTCCAGCCTGGGCAACAGAGTGAGACCCCGTCTCAAAAATAAATAAATAAATAAATAAAAATAAAGAAAGAAAGTAGAGGCAAAAGTATTTCCTGACAGGTGGAATATAGGGAATGAGAGAAAGACAAGAGTCACAGATGACTTTAAGGTTTTTGGCCAGAGCAATTGGAAAGATGGAGTTGCCATTAATTGGGATGAGGATGCTTGTGGGGGGAACTGGTTCAGGATGGAAAATCAAGAGCTCAGTTTTGGACATGTTAAGTTTGAGTTGCCTATTAGCAGTAGTAAACATTTACAAATTGGCTTTCCAGGAGAAAAAGGTGCATGTGTGTGTGTGTGTGTGTGTGTGTGTGTGCGTGTGTATAATAAGTTTATTATAAGGTTTACTGATATAAATGATGCATAGCACACAATTCACAAATAATAAAATATATAGTACTTCTTATTGTAAATTCCATATGGCCACTTTATTCCCACAGAACGTTTTAATTGATGTTGGCCAGACTCTTATATCTATAGCCAACTAATGGTTGCAATTGCTGAACATGTATACTTCCAAGATTAATGTTGGTTGATATTTTTATTTCCATTAATAGTAAGATGAAAGTGAAACAGTAGAGATATATGCCAGAACAAGGATAAAGCCAATAACATGAAGGCTTTCTTTGTGGCATCTGAGAGTAGTTTCCAATACCAGAAGAATATTTACACTAATTTTTGTGTTATTCACAGAGTAATGGCTATAGACATAATATACTCTCAATTTAATCTGTATTATTAACATTTTTTCCATCACTTTCTTAAGTCTAGGCAATAAACAAAACAATAAATCAACCCCTGAGAGCCACATTTGCTAATGTGTGGTGTAATACTCCCACCCTGGTTGATTTTGAGCTTCCAACATGATTTTACTGAATGTGGAGTTAGGAAGAGATGTGAGAATAGCATACCATTATGTAGTATTTCCACAATACAGATAGAATAGACATTAATAAACTTGAGAGCACAGAAAATCATAAAATAGAGTAAAACAATTAGAAAGTGATGTTTTTAATATTACCTTTCTTTTTAACATAATTTCTTTAATTTTAAAAATGTAATTTAATTTTTAGGAATGGCTGTGGTTAGCAAGAGGCTGGCAAAAGTCCTGGAAACATAACAATTGACTCTAGGAGCTGGTTCCAGACACCATTCCTATCTCTGATATGGTTGGATATATGAGTCAGGAATTGGAAGAGATCTAAGGCAAGATATAAATTTGGGAGTGGGCCGGGCACGGTGGCTCACACCTGTAATCCCAGCACTTTGGGAGGCTGAGGCAGGTGGATCATCTGAGGTCAGGAGTTTGAGACCAGCCTGGCCAACATGGCGAAACACCGTCTCTACTAAAAAATACAAAAATTAGCAGGGCGTGGTGGCAGGCACCTGTAATCCCAGCTACTCGAGAGGCTGAGGCAGAAGAATCACTTGAGCCTGAGAGGCGGAGGTTGCAGGGAGCTGAGATCGTGCTATTGCACTCCAGCCTGGGTGACAGAGTGAGACTCTGTCTCAAAAATAAATAAATAAATAAATAAATCTGGGAGTGGACAGCACACAGAATATTTAAAACCATGGTACTGGATGATGATGGTGAGTTGGAATAGAGAGAAAAGAGAACCAAGGACAGCCCTTGGGACTCCAGCATTCAGCTGGAGATGAAGACATGAGGGAGCCAGAAAAAGACACTGAAAAAGAGTAGCCACAGGAAGGACCAAAAACCTAAAAGAGTGCGATGTCATGGAAACTAAGTGACAGATTTTTTCCAGAATGAAGAGAGCGATTAACTGGTAAAATGCTGTTGATAAATCTAGGAAGATTAGGACTGAGACCTGAACATGGGATTTAGCAATTTATCCTTCAACCAATAAAAGGAATTAAACAGACAAAATCACATTTCCGTGCCTCTTTGCCATTCGTCATCTGCTCCCCCTGCCTGTATTGTTTTCCCGTCCTTGTGCTTACAGCAAGTTCCTATAGGGCTTCCAGGTTTTATTAATCGGGGCCTCAATAGGAAACAGATGACATACTCAGATTAGGGGAATTTGAGGAAGGCTCATTTACACAGGGACTAATTTCCATTGTGTGGGTGGGGTGTAGGAGAAGACAGGGATCATTCAGGAACCTATCTGAACTGTTAACATCCCTTGACCTGAATGGATGGGAAGAGGGAGGAGAGATTATGGAAGCTGGAAAAAGAGTCCTATACACCTATACACCAAGCCATCTTGAAAGGGGCAGTTCCCTTGTTTGGTTGTTTGTTTTTTTGAGACAGAGTCTTCGTCACCCAGGCTGGAGTGCAGTGGCGTGAGCTCAGCTCACTGCAACTCCGCCTCCTGGGTTCAAGTGATTTTTGTGCCTCAGCCTCCCTGAGGCTGTTAATTTCAAAGGAGAATCACAGCCAGTCCAAGGTAAACTTACAGGGAAGGAGCCAGGGAGTTAATTCATCTCCTCTTTCTCACCAGTCTCCTTCGGGTATATTGGCCGGTACCTGAGTGGAAGCCAGGGAGCAAAGGAGCCCATCAATGTCAGCTGTACAGGTTCAGTGTACCGAGAAGACAATGGGGGTGGACAGTGGATCCAAAGAGTCAGACAGAAGGTGTGCAGCACACAAACCCAACTCAGAAAACAGGTTTTCTCTGAGGCTTTTCTCAACACTTTTATTTAGGTAGGTAGTTGCCCCCATTCTATGCTTTCCTTTTCTTGTTTTTTTATTTTTTAGAGACGGCGTTTCACTCTGTCACCCAGGCTGTAGTGCAGTAGTGTGATCATAGCTCAGTGCTGCCATCAACTCCTGGGCTCAAGCAATCTTCCTGCTACAGCTTCCCGAGTAGCTGGAACTACAGGAATGGGCTACCACACCCAGCTAATTTTTTTTCTATATTTTCAGAGGTTGGGGGTGGGGGGGGGTCTCACTATGTTGTCCAGGCTGGTCTTGAACTCCTGGCCTATCTCGGCCTCCTGAGTAACTGAGATTAGATTACAGGCATCAGCCATGGAGCCCAATTTGTGCTTTCATGTAATGTAGCACTTATCATGCTGTATTTCAATGATCCACAATACTGGCTGCACCTTAGAATCACCTGGGGAGCTTTTAAAAAACACTAATGTCCAGGCTCCACCCTAGACCAACTGAATCAGGAAGTCTGGGGATAGGGTCCCAGCACTATGTATTTTAAAAATACCCCAGCTGATTTTAAGGTGCAGTCAGGATTGACAATCACTGTTGTGATGTCATTGCCTATCTACTTGTATGTTACCTTGAGGAATTTGTAGCTCTTTGAGGGCAGGACCGTGTTTGATTCAAACCTGTCACTAACCTGCAGCATGGGACCTTGTACAGGGCAAATGCTCAGGACATGAAAGTTCACATTAAAGAGTATTACGACTCTAATTTTTGTGTAATTTTGTTATGATTGTGGTATGTATCTCATCTAGGGCATTGTTTTTCAAACTGAGAGTTGCAACCCATTAGTAAGTTACAGAATCAACTTAGTAGCTCAGACTAGCATGGAAAAAAAATTGAATAGAAAAAGTCAGAGAATGTCCTATACAGTAAGGGTTAGTGTAGTATTGTGAAACACACATGTGTAATCCAGGATGCAATGTAAACTATACTTCTCCCATGGGTTTCATTCAAAATGTTTGAAATTCACTGACCTAGGACAAATAATATAACTATGCTTGTGTTTTGTTATCTTTGAAATGGGGATAATAATAGTACCTTCTACCCCATGGCATTGTAATGAAGATTAGATGAACTATCATATGTAAAGTGCTTGATGTCCAGTACAGAGTAAATAATCAACAGTAGCCGTTAATGTTGTGCGACAACAAACATTTGTAACAAGTAGAATATAAAATTATATTCATGCCATAGTTACTGCTGTGTAATATTATGCATGCAGTTAGACAAGCATGATTTATCTTACTATATTAGATCAGTTATTATTGGTAAGTGCTATGGCAATAAATAAGCTTTTACAAATAGGAAGCAGTGTACCCAACTTCATTTCTTGAGGCCAGGAATATTCTGGGGCCAGATTAGAGTGGTGGAGGTGCTGTCTTAGATTCTATCTAAGGCTACATCCTATTAATATCTTTACTGCATTTGACCGGTGCCCACAAGCTATCTCTGCACCTGCTCTTGGAAAATTAACACAGCTCTGTTTAGAGGCCCTAGTGGGGAAGGACTCAGCAGGCCTTAGTTATTTAAGTATCTAAAGTATTTTGCACCATGCCTGGCACTCAATAAATGTGGGCTAAATTGAATTGAACTGTTGATAACTGTTGCGTGACCTTGATCAAGTCACTCCCACTCTCTGGACCAGATTTTCCTGTATGTAAAATAAGGGAGGTTGCATGGAAGGTTAGAAGTAGAAGACACCTCTGATTTTACAAATGGGGAAGCTGAGACCCAAATAGGGGAAGGGACTTGCCCAAGTTCAAACCCGAAAGAGAGAGAGAGGTTACAGCTGAAATCTCCCCACTCTGTGGGTAGAGCACTTTGGATTGCCAAATATAATAGTAGCATTGTATTGTCAATCCAATTCTGTAGTCCTGGGAACAGTTAGAAGCAACAAACTAAAGATACTCATAGCAGCAGGGATAGATTGAAAAAATATAGTGTGGTATGCAAAAGTAAAATACAGAATGATATATATAACCTGGTACCATTTATATAAATGTAAAATATGTGCACACAGAATGAAAATGCATATTTTGCAAGAACAACATAAATGGCTACACAATAAACACATTAGAAGAGTTGTCTATAGGGATAGGGAGAGGAAAGGGAATGAAAGGCAATAAGTTGGGCCCAGTGCAGTGGCTCATGCCTATAATCCTAGTGCTTTGGGAGGCCAAGGCAGGAGGATCACTTGAGGTCGGGAGTTCGAGACCAGCCTGACCAACATGGAGAAACCCCATCTCTACTAAAAATACAAAATTAGCCAGGCATGGCGGCACATGCCTGTAATCCCACCTACTCGGGAGGCTGAGGCAGGAGAATCACTTGAACCTGGGAGGTGGAGGTTGTGGTGAGCAGAGATCGTGCCATTGCACTCCAGCCTGGGCAACAAGAGCGAAACTCCATCTCATACAAAAAAAAAAAAAAAAAAAGGTGGGAGGAGGGTAAATAAAAAAAGAAAGAGGCCTTTGAGGCCAAAGGATACAGTGTGCTATGAATTGAGAAATATGTTTACCTCAATTCTCTGTACCCGAAGCTGAAAAATAATATAAGCCATGTGTCTCATGGATTTTTTTCTATTATTATGTATAAAAGGAAAGCAGGTAAGTTCTGAAATTGATTTCTAAAAATCCCTTCCTCCTCTCTTTGGCCTCTACCCTCCTTTGGGCCTTGGCTTCTCTTACCTGGACTCCTGGAACACCTTTTTTTTTTTTTTCTTTGAGACAGAGCGTCCCTTTGTCACCCTAGCTGGAGTGCAGTGGCATGATCTCGGCTCACTGCAACCTCTACCTCCCGGGTTCAAGCGATTCTCCTGCCTCAGCCTTCCCGAGTACCTGGGACTGACAGGCACATGCCATCACACCTGGCTAATTTTTTTTTTTTTTTTTGTATTTTTAGTAGAGATGGGGTTTCACCATGTTGGCCAGGCTGGTCTCGAACTCCTGACCTCAGGTGATCTGCCCGCCTCAGCCTCCCAAAGTGCTGGGATTACAGGCGTGAGCCACCATGCCTGGCCCTGATAAGAAGTCCTTTCTTTGTGCCCCCACACCCCTGTGTATTTATCATGCAGTGTTGTAAATTTCTGTTTACCTAATATGCAGAATTTGGCACGTGATAGGTATTCAAAAATTTTTTAAAAAAACTTCTTATTGACATATAATATACATACAGCAAAGTTAAGATATTGCAAGCATATGGCCTTGATAAACTTTGCAAAGTGAACACACCATATAACATGCATTCAGATTTTTTTTTTGGGCGGGTGGGGACAGGATCTCGCTTTGACGTCCAGATTGTGGTGCAGTGGTGTGATCATGTCTCACTGCATCCTCAACCTCCTGGGTTCAAGTGATCCTCCCTCCTCAGCCCCCCAACTCCCCAGTCGCTGGGACTACAGGTGCGTGCCCCCACACCTGGCTAATTTTTGTATATTTTGTGGAGACAGGGTTTTGCCATGTTGCCCAGGTTGGTCTCGAACTCCTGGGCTCCAGCAAATCCACCTGCCTTGGCCTCCCAAAGTGTGGGATTACAGGCGTGAGCCACTATGCCTGGCCTGCCCCCAGATTTATAGTATTTCCAGGACTCCAGAAGACCTCCTTATGCTACTTCCAGTCACTACTTCCCAAGCCCCCAATCCTGATTTCTGAAAGCATAGATTAGTTTGGCTGTTTTTTATTTTATCTAAATAGAATCATAGAGAATGTACTCTTTTCTATTTGGCTTCTTTCACTTATCATATGTTTCACTCATCAATATTCCATATTTTTGCGTGTAATTGTAGATTGTTCATTCTCATGCCATATGTATGCTATTAAATTGTGCAAATATGCTACAACTTGTTTAACCATTGTACTGTTGATGGGCACTCAATACATATTTCTTGGATGAATGAAGAAATCTGTCCATCCTGCTATGCTGTGAGTTCTTTGAGGAATGAGATAGGGTTTTATTCATCTCTAAGTCCCCGGTATCTAGCATGGGGCCTGGTACTTGGTTGGAGCGCAGTGAGAATTTGAGGAATGAACTGATGTATGATTCCCCCGAGCCTTTGTAATTAACTGGTCATTTCCCCATCCTCGGTGGGGCCCCAGCTTCAGATCCCTGGGTGATGCAGGTGAGTTGCTAGGCAACAGCATGAGGTTGGCTCTGGGGTCACAGTGGAGAGTGTGCTGCTAAGGCCAGCCTGATGGTAATTGGAAACACTTCTATTCAGCAGCCTCTGGTTCCTCCTTTCCAGCCCATCCCCTCCCCCCGGTCCCCTCCCCCCAGAGCTGCAAGAAGGATTGTTTTAAAACAGGCATCAGATCCCTGCGCTGCCTATTCCAAAACCTCCTGGCTGTCATGGAAGAAACCAAGGTTTAGAGAGTTGAAATAACTTGCCAAAAGTCCAGAAAACAAGTAAAGTCCAGAATCAAACCCAGGTTTGTCTGAGCTCTTTCCACTATTTTGATTTTGGAAAAGTTGAATTTGAGGTGCCCACTGGTGGAGAGATCCAAGCTGGACTCTACTGTGGTCACCTTGCTGCTCTCCCCAGCAAAGCTTTCCATGGAGTAGGTGCTGCAATCACAAGAGCCCGGAGGCCAGGAGGACAGTTTCCCGTGGGAGAAAGGATAACCTTGAAGGTTCTCTCCAACTTGGTATCTGAAATTTGGGATTGGTGGGCTTTGATCCATAGAGCAGCAGTACTAGAACCCCAGAGCCTCTCTGCCTGACCTCACTGATCCCCAAAAGGCACAACAGATCAGTAAGCACTTGACCCAAACTATAGGAAGAAAGGAAGGCTGTCAGAAAAGGATTCCAGGACAAGGGGATATTTTGAACAACGACTAGGAGGCAGCCAGGTAGAGACAGGGGAACGTGATAGAGGCAGTTCAAATGGCATGTGATGTGGGTTTAGTAGAGATTTAATAATCTGGTTGAAGCCTACTTTCCTGGGTGAAAATGTTACCAGTTGAAGGTATCCAGGTTCTTGGTGTCTTGAACAAAGAATTGGACAAACCACACAAACAAAGCAAGGAAAGAATGAAACAACAAAAGCAGAGATTTATTGAAAATCAACGTACACTCCAAGGGGTGGGAGCAGGCCCAAGCACAGGGGCTCAAAATCCCCTTTACAGAATTTTCTGGGGTTTAAATACCCTCTAGAGGTTTCCCTTGGGTTACTTGGTGTACACCCTATGTAAATGAAGTAGTGGCCAGCAATCAGTCTGATTGATTGTGAAAAGCAACCAGTCAGAGGCTGAAGTGAAGTTACAAAATTAACACTTCTATCAAATACTTGGCCCGAAATTAGTCTGATTGGTTGCTTTGTAAGCAACCAATCAGAGGCTGAAGTGAAGCTACAAATTACGCTCCTATGTAAACATCTGATTGGTTGCAGAAATACTTTCAATTTTCCAACTGCCACACAGAAAAAAAGGTGGGGGGTTTGCAAAGGGAGTAGCCTCCAGTCCTTTTGTTACTTAGGTGTGGAAAGTTGGAGTTTTCCTTTTGATTTGGTTCTAGGAAGTCAGCATGAATCTGCCTTAGATTCCCTGCCTCCAGGTCCTATTCTTCTGCCTCAAAATTACAGTTCTTTCAGGTATTCATCCATTCATTCATTTATTCCACAAATATTTATTGTGAGCCATGTACCCTATGCTTCAACCACACTGAAGTTATTTCTTTTCATATAATGAACAACAACTCTATCCCCCTCCAACTTTTGCATACATACACAGTTCTATGGAAAGCCATGACATTATGTCTGTAATCTGCATGTAGAATGGGAAAAGGGCATGTGAAAGAAGGCTTCCAGGAGGAAGTGTCACTCCAGCTGATACTAGAAAGATGTATGGTTTTACTCAGGTCAGGAAAGGGGAAGAGGGAACTGTTCTAGAGAGAGGAACAACACGAGTAAAGGCTCAGAGGCAAGACAGCATGGTACATTTGGACAAGCAAAAGAAGCTTCTCATGGCAAATTTTTACACATTCTTTAAGTCTCCACTGAAACATAAGCCTTCTTTGTGGAGCCATTCCCCATGGCTCCACATGGGTGTCATGTCCCAGGGAGACTTCTATCCTCTCCTGTTCCCTGAAGCCTTACAATGTCTTTTCTTAGACAGGATTTATTACATTATATTATCATTTATCTGGGTTGTAATATTTTGTTTATATTTATCTGCCTTCTAAAGACTATAAGTTCCTGAAGACAGGGAACTATGTCTGATTCTGCTTTGCAACAGCAACTAGTGAATAGTGGGCACCTAATAAATATTGTTGAGGCTGGATGCAGTGGCTCATACCTGGAATCCCAGCACTTTGAGAGGCCAAGTGGGGAGAACTTCTTGAGGCCAGGAGTTTGAGACCAACCTGGGCAACATAGCAAGACCCCATCCCTACAAAAAATTTTAAAACTTGGCTAGGTGTGGTGGTGCCCAGCTGTAGTCCAAGCTGCTGAAGAGGCTAAGGCAGGGGGATTGCTTGGGCGCAGGATTTCAAGGCTTCTATGAGCTATGAATGTGCCACTGCACTCCAGCCTGGGTGACAGAGCAAGACCCTGTCTAAATAAATAAATAAATAAATATTGTTGGAAAACTGAATAAATGAACAAACTATTTCTGTCTTTCTCCTCCACTGAAGAATGAGTTGCTCAAAGGCTCATTTTACTCTGTAAAATGGACAAATCAGCAGGACGTGGGCGGGGCGGGGGAATAAAAGCTGGCCAGCCAAGCAAGCAGTGGTAACCGGCTCTGGTCCCCTTCTACAGTGTGGAAAGTTTGTTCTTTCGCTCTTCAAAATAAATCTTGCTGCTGCTCACTCTTTGGGTCCACACTACCTTTATGAGCTGTAACACTCGCTGCAAAGGTCTGCGGCAGTGGCTCACGCCTGTAATCCCAGCACTTTGGGAGGCCGAGGAGGGCAGGCGGATCACGAGGTCAGGAGATCAAGACCCTCCTGGCTAATACGGTGAAACCCCATCTCTACTAAAAATACAAAAAATTAGCCAGGTGTCGTGGTGGGGCCTGTAGTCCCAGGTACTCGGAGGGCTGAGGGAGGAGAATTGCTTGAATCCAGGCGGCTGAGGTTGCAGTGAGCTGAGATAGCGCCACTGCACTCCGGCTTGGGTGATAGAGGGAGACACTGTCTCAAAACAAAAACAAAAACAAAAAAAACCCTCTAACTGGGTGTTGTGTGCTCACTCCCCCTTAGACCTTACTTTCCCCATTCTTTTATTCACTCCCTTGTACCATCTGTGAGTACCAGTCTATTTTATCCCCAGACTGGAAGCCCTTGAAGGGCAAGGATCAGGATAGATTCATACCCTTGGCTCCTCAATGCCTGGTACATGGGGGGCAGTTCTCATTAAGCGCATGTGAAGTTGAAATATAAGGAACAATGAGTCTGAACAGTACATTCAGGACGACTGCAGACTCTATTTCCACTCAAAGACATTCATTTAAAAATATATATATAGTTTTATTGTTTCCTGGTAGCAATTTTCTTTTTCTTTGTTTGTTGTTGTTGTTGCTGTTGTTGTTTTTTTTTTTGAGACAACAGTTTCACTCTGTCGCCCAGGCTGGAGTGCAATGGCGCGATCTCAGCTCACTGCAACTCTGTCCCCTGGTTCAAGTGATTCTCCTGCCTCAGCCTCCCGAGTAGCTGGGACTATAGGCCTGTGCTACCACACCTGGCTAATTTTTGAATTTTTAGTAGAGACAGGATTTCACCATGTGGGTCTCCAACTCCTGACCTCCAGTGATCCACCCACCTCGGCCTCCCAAAGTGCTGGGATTACAGGCATGAGCCACTGCACCCAGCCTAAAAAATCTTTTGAAATTGATTCTCCTATAAACACTCAAAGAATGTCTATCCTGTGGCCGGGCTGTGACTGACTCTTAGAATAAAGTGGAGGTCTCTTAACTGTAAAGACATGAAATGTCTGAATCTTCCTGCTTACTTATTTGGAGTAATTGGCAATAATTTTCCCTTCCCCCACCTTCTGATTGAGAGACAGCTCACTTCCTACGAGAAGAAAACCAGATCACTAACCTGGGAACCCGAGTCTTGGAAAGAGTTTATTTTACCAGAGCATGCTTCCAGAAGGAGCGGAAAGCAGGAAGCCTGCGTTTTCTCTCCGTTTCAGTTCACCTGGTACCTGGACTTATCACCATCCTTGTGACTGGTCTCAGCTTTCCCCCCCTCCCTCTTGGGACACTTTGCAGCCTCTGAAATATTTGGGCAGATGTTTCCTGTGGAAAATATTCCATAGCGCTGCCCTCTGTTATATGGGTTTCTGGTAGAAGTATCAAAGGTCTGAAGCTGGGCCCCATATTGAGATGCTAGGAGGTATACTGCGCTTGTAAGGAATCTGACGTGATATTAGAAAATTCCTTTTTAGAAATTTATTTACATTGTCAACAATTAAAACCTCTTCTTTTCTTCAGCTGGCAAGCTTTGGGATTTATCAAACTCTTAGCCCTACCACTGATTAACTACATAGCTCTGGACAAATTTCTTAACCTCTCTGGAACTCAATTTCCTTTTCTGAAAAAAAATTTGGGGGGAAATAACAGTTCTCACCTCCAAGGGTTATGATGAGGTGGGGAAAGAAGGTATATGAAATCCTGGCATATAGTAATTGCTAGTAAGTTTTAACCATTGTTACTGCTCTACCCTTGAACCAAAGGCTCGGCTCTGCCCAGTTTTTTAGACAATCCTGGCCAACATGGGGGGCAGAAAGCTTCATTTATAATAGCAGGCAGCACCAATAATTAGACTGGCTTGGGATAGACCAGGTGTGACCCCTGGTTCAGTTTGCACAAGTGGTCTTTAGCTGAAATTCTCCCGCTAAATACACCTGCCCATGGTCATCAGCCTGTGTAAGTCTTACTAATCCTAACCCAGGTAGGGAGTGGTGCTGGATCCTGCTCCTTATGCAACCAGCTGGCATATGGCCATGAGCAGACAGAAAACCCAGAACCACAATGTTTCTCCACATCAGACTTTTTTTTTCATTCTATATTTTTTAAAAATAATAGAGATGGGGTCTTGCTATGTTGCCCAGACTGGTCTCAGACTCATGGACTCAAGTATTCCTCCTGTCTTGGCCTCCCAAAGTGCTGGGATTACAGGCATGAGCCACTGCACTGTCCCAGACTCTTATTAGTGTCACTTACTGCCTAGACTCTGGCTTCTGTCACCTAAACCATGTATCCAGAGTGTGTCTATGCTCATCACACTCTTTGAACATTGTGCATTGGCCCAAGAAGTTCTTAAGTCTCCTCCTCACTAGGTTTCCACTTCTTCTGTCTTCCCCCAGCCCAATGGAAAAATAAGAAAGGATTTCAACATTTATTAGATGTTAGGCATCTTTCTTACTTAATTTAATCCTAACAACTCCATGAAATAGGTATTATTTTTCATTTTCATTTTACAGATTAGAATACGGAGGTCCAGAAAGGCTAATTTGCCCATTTATGCATTAAGTGATGGGGTGAGATTTTGAAGCCAGATCTCTGCTGCTGAAGTCCTGGATCTCTCTGTTATAGCCTATGTATTCATTCCAAGACTCTCAGTCTTGGGGTCCCTATAAATACTTTCATTGGTGTTAAGGAATTCCCCTAGGCTTCCAGTCTTACCTTCTGCTTTGCACCTCCAAGTCCATGCTTTCCTAGGGTCCTGCTTGGCTTCACACCTTGACTCTTCCTTCTTGTCTCGCCCTATTTGCATATTGTAATCTTATTCCAAAGCCTGCTTTGTGACTGACCAGGAAATAATTTATTCATCCATTGAATCAATCATTAAATGTCGTCAGGGTTTGTATTAGTTTTCTAGGGCTGCCATAACAAAATACCATAGACTGTGTGGTTTCAACAACATAATTTCCTCACAGTTCTAGAGGCTGGAAGTCCAAGATCAAGGCGTTGGCAGCTTTGGTTTCTTCTGAGGCCTCTCTCTTAGGCTTGCAGGTGACCTTCCTCTCCATGCTTCTTCATATGGTCGTCCCTCTGCACATCTATACCCCATAGCGTCTCCTCATGTGTCCAAATTTCCTCTTCTTATCAGCACACCAGTCAGATTGGATTAGGACCCACCCTAAAAGCTTCTTTTTAACTTAATCATCCCTTCAAAGGCACTTTCTCCAAATACTGTCACATTTGGAGGTACTGGGGCTTAAGGCTTCAACATACAAATTTTGAAATGGGGTTGAACCCAATTCATCCTATAACAATGCTCTAAGTAGTAAGCAACAGAAATGGACTCTTATGGATTTCAGCAGAAAAATATACTCAAAGGGGACTGAAGATTTCACAGAATCACAGGGAAGCCTTGGAAAACAGGCTGGAACCAGAGAGGCAAGGCAGTGAGTACCCAGCCCACAACCCAAATCACACAACCAAACCAGACTGGAGAGGTTGCTGCCATGACCATTACCACTGCCTTCTCTGGGCCCTGTATGTTGCCACTGCTCCCTGGAAACCACGTATGCCTGCTGTTGCTCCCACTGCCATAAGAATGGATTCTCGATGGTCACCAGTTTCTAATTCGAAGTTTTGGTTGGATACAACTAATTGGTGGGTACATGCTTATCTGCAAGGGAGGCTAGGAAAACGAGCATCTTGCGCTTTCTGCTTCTATATTAGCTTTCTATCTTTCACCAAGACCCATAAGGAGTCTCCCAACATAGAAAAGAGGTTCAGATGTGGGGCACTCAGAATTGCAACTGTCCTCTACACTCAACAGATAGTTATTGAACTTGTAATATTGCGCCTTGAGAATACAAAGGTGACCAACACACAGCATCTGCCTTCGAGAATTCCAGGTCTGGTTTGGTAGGAGACAAGTGAGTAAATGGACAATTTGAATGCACTGTGATAATGGCCAGGATAGAAGAAAGCAGAGGGGACTCTGGGATTACAAAAGAGAGGAACTGATTTTTATAGGAAATCAGGAGACATCAGGGAAGATATTCTGCAAAGATGACATCTGAGACCCGAAGGACAAAGGAGTGTTAGCCAACTAAGAATTACACTCTCCCTTAAAAAATTAGCCAGGTGTGGTGGTGCCCGCCTGTGGTCCCAGCTTCTCAGAAGGCTGAGGTGGAGGATCGCTTGAGCCTGGCAGGTTGAGGCTTCAGTGAGCCATGATCATGCCACTACACTACAGCCTGGGAGACAGAGCAAGATCTTGTTTCAAAAAAATAAAAAATAAAATAAAAAAGAATTACACCCTTCCACCTCCCATCCCGGGTACCTATTCTCAAAGTCTTCAATATGAGGCACTTTGTTTGGCACCTGGCATCCAACCCAGAATTGGAAACATCATTGGCCAGGTACCCCAGCCTCCTGATATGAGGATGGAGACTGAGCACAAGTTTCTACAATACAGAGACGTATTCCCA
Source organism: Gorilla gorilla gorilla (assembly GCF_029281585.2). Lineage (NCBI taxonomy): Eukaryota > Metazoa > Chordata > Mammalia > Primates > Hominidae > Gorilla > Gorilla gorilla. The sequence goes on from NC_073224.2 coordinate 187,402,361, forward strand.
TATGCACTGAATATATTCCTTCTTTCCTTAATATTACCAGTCACTTTAGGAAGTTTCTTGCGGGGGGCGCAGTGGCTCACACCTGTAATCCCAGCACTTTGGGAGCCCAAGGTGGGCGGATCGCTTGAGGTCAGGAGTTCAAGATCAGCCTGGCCAATATAGTGAAACCCCATCTCTACTAAAAAAACAAAAATTAGCTGGACATGGTGGCGTGCACCTGTAATCCCAGCTACTCGGGAGGCTGAGGCAGGAGAATCGCTTGAACCTGGGAGGCAGAGGTTGCAGTGAGCCAAGATCACACCACTGCACTCTAGCCTGGGTGACAAAGTGAAACTCCGTCTCAAAAAAAAAAAAAAAAAAAAGGCTTGGCTGGGCACGGTGGCTCACACCTGTAATCCCAGCACTTTGGGAGGCCGAGGTGGGCATATCACAAGCTCAGGATTTCAAGACCAGCCTGGCCAACATAGTGAACCCCCATCTCTACTAAAAATACAAAAAGTAGCTGGGTGTGGTGGCACGTGCCTGTAGTCCCAGACACTCGGGAGGCTGAGACGGGAGAATCACTTGAACCCTGGAGGCAGAGGTTGCAGTGAGCTGAGAATATGCCATTGCACTACAGCCTGGGTGACAGAGCGAGACTCCATCTCAAAAAAATAAATAAATAAAAAGAGGAAGTTTCTAGAACTTCCTAGCCCTGTGCTAGGCAGAGGTAGAAGACGAGAAAAAGATGGCAAAGTCATGGCTTCTGCTCTTACAGTTTACAGTCTGAGATGGATACAATGGTACACGTTATAGTCCCAGCTACTCAAAGACTGAGGAAGGTGGATCACTTGAGCTCAGGAGTTTGAGGTTGTAGTGCACTATGATCGTGCCTATGAATAACCACAGCACTTCAGCCTGGGCAACATAGTGAGATCCCATCTCTAAAAAAACCCAGAGCTTACAATGTCGCTGTTTTGCCTTCTGATATGTAACTTGCTTTTTCTGTTTGAAGAAATAATTCTTTATGTTTGAAATTCAATAATAACCAGGATTAATCTGTCTTTTGATGGTATTGCTGGAGAATTTATTATTTGTCTAAAATTTGCTGAGTAACCTGAGGAAAAGCCTCACTCTCCGGACCTCCTGTTTCTCAACTGTATGAGGAGGGGGATAATGAGTCTTGTCAGTGTTGTCGGTCTATACTTCCCTGACTGGATTTATGAATGAGCAAGCAGAGCAGGAAGTTTGAATTTTATATGGGCTGTGAGCAAAAAGTTGCATAAAAACTGAGTTTGAAGAACTGTTTATGAAGGCTGCAGCAGGACTTCAAGCTCTTGAGGGAAGATGGACTACAATAACTACCTTCAATTCAACTCAAGTTTCTTTTCCATCCCAGAAGTGAATTTATGATAATAGTGCCTTGTTATGTTTCTGTGATTGGTGCAGTTGGTTAAAGTCTGATGTTTCCCGGAAGTTTAGAGTGGAGGTCTATCTCCAAGCCCTTCTAAACCAATGCTATTATTGTACACACTGGCAACTGGATGTTCAGACTTGTTCAAGGTCACACAATGTTGGTGGCGCAGCAAGGACTGGAATTCAAACTTTCTAATTCCCCATCTATACTTTTCCCTCAGCAGTGTAGTATGATAATGGGACTAAAAACATAGATCTAGAGCCAGGGTAAGCCCATTAGCTTGACACTGCCTTGCCACTATCAACTGATGCCAGTGGGTCATTGATCTTTTCAGTGGGAGCCTCTGGTCACTTCCAGTGGGGTTGTGGGGAAAGCATAAAAGCAGACAGATACCCCCTTCTTTTGTTAACTCCATATTGATGCAGTTATACAACATGCAAGTATTATTCACAAAGAACTGTGAGTAAAGGAATAGGGTGGTTGGCTATTCAACAGAACTCTCCTACTGTGTTCTCAACAAGAGAGGGTCACCATATGAATGTGACAGTTATAATGTCCCTAGAGTGAGAGCTGGGCAACCAAGTTTCCTTTCTCCTTAGAAAACTGCCTACCACCTACAAATAACTATGAGTGACTAACAATAATCTTTACAATTGGTAGCTCTATGGCTCTTAGGAATAATGCAGAGGATGAATCAAACAAAAGGCTACTCTTAAGACAATTGCTGGCCAGCAAACCCAAACTGTGGAACATTCTAAAAATATCTAACCGGTACTCTTCAAATGCGCCAAAATTACAATAGAAGAGTAAAGACTGGAGGAACCATCACAGATTGGAGGAGACTAAGGAGACTGACAACAAAATGCAAGGTGAGGCTGGCCACAGTGGCTCATGCCTGTAATCCCAGCACTTTGGGAAGCTGAGGTAGTGCGTGCCTTGAGCTCAGGAGTTTGAGACCAGCCTGGGCAAAGTGGAGAAACCCGGTCTCTACAAAAAATACAAAAATTAGCCAGACATGGGGGTGCACCCAGCTATTTGGGGGGCTGAGGCAAGAGGCTCACTTGAGCCAAGGAGGTCAAGACTGCAGTGAGCCATGATTGCACCACTGCACTCCAGCAACAGAGCTAGACCCTGTCCCAAAAAAACAAAAACAAAAAACAAACAAACAAATGCAATGTGAGACCCCAGACTGGGTCCAAGATTAGAAAAAGGACATTGTGAAGAAACTGGTGAAATCTGAATAAAGATTTTAGTTTAATTAATAATATTGTGTTAATGTTAATTTCTAAATTTTGATAATTATACCATGATTGTGCAATATATTAGCATTAAAAAACTGGGGCTGGGCGTGGTGGCTTACATCTGTAATTCCAGCACTTTGGGAGGCCGAGATGGGCAGATCACTTGAACCCAGGAATTCAAGACTAGACCCTGCTTCTACAAAATACAAAAATTAGCCAGATGTGGTGGCATGTACCTGTAGTCCCAGCTACTTGGGAGGCTGAGGTGGGAGAATCACCTGAGCCCAGGAAGTTGAGGCTGCAATGAGCCATGATCCCGCCACTACACTCCAGCTTGGACAATAGTGTAAGATCCTGTCTCAAGAAAAAAAAAAAATGGGTAAAGGATATATAGAGCTATCTGTACTGGTTTTGCAACTCTTTTTAAAAAATTATTTTAAATTAAAGTTTAAAAATACAAAATAACACTACACATTTTTCAGGGATACAAATACATATTGTAAGTCTAGAAACACATAGGAATGAAAAACAAATTCAAGACAGTGGATACCTCTGGATGCTTGGGAAGAGAGGATTAGACAACTGGGGAGGAGTACACAGGGGCTTCCATTTTATTGGTAATGTTTCATTTCTTAAGGTGGGTGATGGGAATACAGTATTCACTGTATTGTTTTGTATAATTTTGTGTATACCTGCAATATTTCTTTTAAAAATTGAATATATAGCTCAATGCCAAAATGAACATTTGTGATAAGGCCTTACCCTATTCCTTTGCATAGATTTCCCATTGAACAACTGCCAAAACCCGAGCCAAACTTGAGAAAGGTGAGTTGGTCAGCAGATTGTAAAGGACCTTGAATGCCTGTACTTTGTTCTAAGAGTAACAGAGGCTATCAGAGGTTTTCAGCAGAGGAGGGATGTGGTCAGAGTCGTGTTTTGAGAAAATCACTCTGGTTACTGTGGAGAATGGATTGAATGGCATTTGAAAATAGAAACAAGGAGATAATTTAGGGAGGCTGTTGCAATAGTCCAGAATAAAGTTTATGAGGTCTAACTCAGGACAGTGGTGGTGGGCATAGACAGAAAGGGACAGATACAAGTGCTAAAAAGAAATAGAACAAGGATTGGAGAGGGATTGGATGTGTGGTAAGTGAAAAGGAAGACTCAAGGATAATGACTTTTCTAAACTTCTTTATGAAAGAGGAAATGCCCTTTGTGTCTTCAACAGACTGGGAGCTGCTTGAGAGTAGGAACTGTTCTTTCTTTGGCTCCTCCACACACCCAAACTCTTCCCTTATGCCAGAGCTCACTAGTAAGGAAGGTTGGTAGGATCTGAAGAGGTGTTGGGTAAGATAGTCTGGGGCCAGAAGCAATAATATTCTGCTGCCCGGGCAAGGCTGTGGAGGAAAGGTAGCTCCTGCTGCTGGCTGGACGGGGCAAGCCTTTGAAGATCCAGGAAGAGGACCTGGAGCTAAAGATGAGTCGAAAGCTGGTATAAGTAAAGTAGAGCCAAGTGTGGTGGCTCATGCCTGTAATCCCAGCTACTCACGAGGCTGAGGTGGGAGCATAGCTTGAGCCCAGGAGATTGAGTCCAGCTCGGACAACATAGTGAAACCTCATCTCTAAAAAACAAATGTAAGCCTAGGAAGGAATTTTGATAGCAAGGAGAGGATCACCAGAAAGAACAGAGGGAAGGCAGGGTGCTGTGGCTCACACCTGTAATCCCAGCATTTTGGGAGGCAGGAGGATCACCTGAGGTCAGGAGTTTGAGACCAGCCTGGCCAACATGGCAAAACCTCGTCTCTACTAAAAATGCAAAATAGCCGGGCGTGGTGGCAGGCGCCTGTAATCTCAGCTACTCGGGAGGTGAGGCAGGAGAATCGCTTGAACCCAGGAGACAGAGGTTGCAGTGAGGCGAGATCGTCCACTGCTCTCCAGCCTGGGCAGCAGAACGAGACTTCGTCCCCCCCCGACAAAAAAAAAAAAAAGAGTAGAGGGCAGAAAGTGGTATGAACAGAGGGCCACCTAAATCTTCCTGGATAAGGCATTGTTGCCTCAACTACTTGCTCTGCAGAGCAACAACCGTGATTTTTTTTTTTTTTTTTTTTTTTTTTTTGAGTCGGAGTCTCGCTCTGTCGGCCAGGCTGGAGTGCAGTGGCGCCATCTCGGCTCACTGCAAGCTCCACCTCCTGGGTTCACGCCATTCTCCTGCCTCAGCCTCCCAAGTAGCTGGGACTACAGGCGCCGGCCACCACGCCCAGCTAATTTTTTTTTGTATTTTTAGTAGAGACGGGGTTTCACCGTATTAGCCAGGAGGGTCTTGATCTCCTGACCTCGTGATCCGCCTGCCCGCCTCGGCCTCCCAAAGTGCTGGGATTACAGGCGTGAGCCACCGCGCCCGGACTTTTTTTTTTTTTTTTTTTTTTTTTTTTTTTTATGGAGACAGGGTCCTGCTATGTTGCCCAGGCTGATCTCAAACTCCTGGGCTCAAGCTATCCTCCACCTTGGTCTCCCAAAGTGCTGGGATTCCAGGTGTGAGCCACCGCACCCGACCACAACCTTGATTCTTAATGGTGGATGGGAAGTGCTTCTAGTACTAAATCACTACATGGTGATTCACTGATTTGATTAGTCTATTTTTTTTTTTTTTTTTTTTGAGACAGTCTCACTCCGTCATCCAGGCTAGAGTGCAGTAGCACGATCTTGGCTCACTGCAACCTTCGCCTCCCAGGTTCAGCTGAGACTACAGGTGTGTACCACTATGCCCAGCTAATTTTTTTTTTTTTTTTTTTTGTATTTTTAGTAGAGATGGGGTTTCACCATGTTGGCCAGGCTGGTGTCAAATTCCTGACCTCAAGTGATCTGCCCACCTCGGCCTCCCAAAGGGCTGGGATTACAGGCATAAGCCACTGCGCCTGGCCCTAGTTTGATTTAATGATTTTAATTAATTCCAATCTACCACGATACCACACAGAGATTGCTGAAAACCGAGCCACTAAAATCATACTTAAAAACACATAGTAGCACTTTATTCATTTTTTCAGTAACTTATTCAAAATAATTTTTATTGAGCATCTGTCTTATATGCTCTAGTCCAAGTGCTGAATTATGAAACTTACTATCTAAAGGACAGAGAATGAGTAAGTATTTACAAGTATGATAAATGACACCAAAGAAAAATATAGGGCATTAAAGGCCATATAATAGGAAGGTCTAATTGTGTCTTCAGGTCAAAGAAAGCTTCCTTCAGAAGTAATGTTTAAGCTGAAAGCTGAGTAGAAGTTAGTTAGATAAGAGCTGGGAAATGGGTGGGAAGACAACGGGAGTCGGCATGTGTGAAGGCCTAGAGGCTTTAAGCAGCCAAATTTTGTCCAGGGAACTGAAGGGTGTTTAATATTGACTGAAGCACAGAGTATGGGATGCAAGAAGAAACAGAGCTTGTTGGAGGTCAGTTCATTTAGGACTTTGTGGTCATGCTGGAGTATTCACAGATCCTCTGGGCCTGGCTTTGTTCTCAGTATGAGGAATACATAGAATCGAATCAGATCTTAATGCTCTTTAATCCAAGGCCTTAAATAGCTCACAATCAGGTAGGATAGACACATTTTGACAATGGTAGTGCAGCATGATAAATATGATAATAAAGAACTGATTTTCATGGGAATTTATAGGAGTGATAATTAAGAAATAACATTATTCCATCAATTGCCTTTTAAGTTATTTCACATTGCTTCCAAATTCTTACTAAACAAGCCAATTGTAAGACTAAGTTTAGATTAATGTTACTTTTAGACACACAGAAAAATGATTTAGCCATTTAGGCTAAAAAGCAATTTCTATTACAGTTCTTGCTCTTGCTTTTTGCCTCTATACTACATCTTTCTTTTTCTTTTTTTTTTTTTTTGAGACGGAGTCTCACTCTGTGGTCCAGGTTGGAGTGTAGTGGTGTGATCTCGGCTCACTACAACCTCTGCCTCCCAGCTTCAAGCAATTCTTGTGCCTCAGCCTCCTGAGTAGCTGGGACTACAGGCATGTGCCACGACGCCCGGCTAATTTTTGTATTTTTCATAGAGATGGGATTTTACCACGTTGGCCAGGCTGGTCTCGAACTCCTGACTTCAGTGATCCGTCCACCTCGGCCTCCCAAAGTGTTGGGATTATAGGCATAAGCCACTGCACCTGGCTAATACTACCTCTTTCTTTTCAACTCTCACTTATCCTTTAAGACTCTGGTGAGCTTTCCCCCTTCCACTTTACCTCAAGTAGAGTTAGAAATCTTTCCCTCTGTGTCCCTGAAGGACCCTGGGATCTCTATTATAGCACTTATCACAATATACTACAAGTGTTTATTTTCCTGTATCCCCTCTAGGCTTTTATTTCCCCCAATAGAGTTCTGTATTTTATTATTTTTTAAGAAAAAGGGTCTTGCTCTATTGCCCAGACTGGGGTGCAGAGGCACAATCATAGCTTACTGTAATTACTCATGGGCTCAAGAGATCCTCCCACCTCAGCTCCCTGAATAGCTAAGACTACAACCACACACCACCATGCCAGCTAATTTATTTATTTTTGTAGAGATGGGGTCTTGCTATGTTGCCCAGGCTGGTCTTGAACCTTTGGCCTCAAGTGATCCTCTTGCCTGGGCCTCCCAAAGCACTGGGATTATAGGAATGAATAGTGCCTGGCCTCCCACTAGACTTAAGCATAGAGATTTTGTCTTGCTCGTGCTTCAATCTGTCATTCGATAAATATGTGTCAGGTACCTACTATATGCCAGACATCAGGCTAGGTGCTGCAGATTCAGTGACGACCTGGATAGACTCAGTTTTTGCTCTTGTAGAGCTTATAGTCTAGTGCAGAAGGTTGACAAGCAAATGGGCAAGAAGAGTATGTGTGAAAAATGTTATGATGAGGAAAGTGTGAAGTGCCATGGGAAGCCCAGAGCAGGTGTACCTAACTTTCTTTAGGGGGCAAATGGAAGTCTTTCAGAAGGAAGCAATTTAAGCTGAGAATTGAAGAAAAAGTACAAGTTAGTTAGTCAATGTGGCAGTCATGGGTCAGAGGTGGGAGAGAGCACAACACATTCCAGAAACTGAAAGAGGACTGGGCACGGTGGCTCATGCCTATAATCCCAACACTTTGGGAGGCTGAAGTGGGAGGACTGCTTGAGTCCAGGAGTTTGAGACCAGCCTGGGCAACATAGCTAGATTTTATCTCTTCAAAAACATATTAAAAATTAGCCAGGTGTGATAATGGGCACCTGAAGTCCTACGTACTCAGGCTGGAGGCTGGAGGCTGAGGTAGGAGGCTCATTTGAGCCCAGGAGTTCTAGGCTACAGTGAACTATGATCATGCCACTGCTCTCCAACCTGAGTGACAGGGTAAGACCCTGTCTCCAGCAAAACAAAACAAAGAAATTCACAGAGCAGTCGAGGTTAGGGGCAAGCAGTGAAGATTGTGTGAAGTGGGGTGTGGCCGGGGTGAGGAAAACAGAGATTGGTGTTTAGTGTGATAATTATACACATAGAAAGCTCTATGTAAAGTGTTTGTTAAATGAATGGATGAGCCATTCCAAAACCTGAGAAAGCAAGACATTTGGGAAAAGCAAATTTGTTTGTGATTGTTCATTCCTTTGTTCACTGGGAGGCATTGTAGTGTGTTGGCTAAAAGTCTGGACTCACACCAACTGCTTGGGTTTGAATCCTGGCTTTGACAGTTAATAGCTGAGTGACCTTAGACAAATTACATAACTTTTCTATGTGCCATTTTCCTCATCTGTAAGAGAGAAATGATAATAATTCATAGAATTGTCATGAAGATTAAACAAGTTAATAATATTTGTAAAGCACTTGGAATAATGCCTAGAATTAAGCACTGACTGTTTGCTATTATTATTCCTCCATTCATCGAAACATTTATTGAGGGCCAAGTACCATGCTAGGTGCTGTGAAAATATGTGGCTTCAGCCATGGAGGAGCACCATAAAATCTGGTGAGGGAGAAGATTCATAAATAAGCAATTACAACACAATGTGATCAAGTGAGGTGATAGTGGTAAATCCTGCAGAACTGAACAAGAGAGAGTGACTCATTCTCTCCAAAGAAGCCAAGGGAAGCTTCAGAGAGAAGAATGTATTTAAGTTGGGTGATGCAGAATGAACAGAGTTTGGCAGCAGACAAAAGCAGTACGGTTTATCAGGCCAAGGAAGCACCATGTTGCAAAGGTTTAGTAGGATGCAAGTCTAAGGCATGTTTAGGAAATGGCAAGGGGGTCTTGAGCACCTATTATGTTCCAGGGTCTGTGCTAGGCACTTTTTATACGTTCTTTCACTTTCCATAAGAACTTAAGAGGTGAGAATTATGGTCTACATTTTTTATGAGAAGGTGATCTGAAAGATTGAGAGACTTGCTCAAGATCGTGGAAAGCAGTGGGTCTAAATTTGAATCCAAATCTATGTGACTCTAAGGTTTGTGTTCTTTGAGGAAAGGATGGGGCCTGACAATGACCTTGTAAAGTTTTTAGTGTAGCTAAAAGTACAATACTTTTATTTATTCCTTTATTTTTTAGAGTGAGGGTCTTACTCTATTGCCCAGGCTGGAGTGCAGTGGCGCAGTCATAGCTCACTGCAGCCTCAAACTCCTGGGCTCAAGCGAGCCTCCTATCTCATCCTCCTGAGTAGCTACGACTATAGGCATGCATCACCATGCCCAGCTAATTTTTTATATTTTTTTGTAGAGACAGAATCTTGTTTTGCTGCCCAGGCTTGTGTTGAACTCCTGGCCTCAAGCAATCCTTCCTCCTTGGCCTTCCAAAGTGCTGGGATTACAGGTGTGAGCCACCACTCCCGGCCCAATATTTTTATTTTAAATTTTAATAATGTTGGATGGCAATCTTGTTAAGTAGGCACTTGGTATTTCTCAGTCGTCATAAATGGAAGAAACTGACCTTAAATTAAACTTTTTTTTTTCAATATTCAGTTTCTTTTAATGATCCCCATCTCCTTAAAGAACAGGTACAGGAAGCAAGGCAATGGCAAGAGCTGTTTACTTGAAGATCTTGCCCTGACTGAAGTTAGCCCACATGCTGGAAGGCCCTTTTCCAGGAACAGTACTCACAAACCAGTGTCTGGGTCTCCTTGCAGCCAGGATCCAGTTTCTGCCACGTGTATGACTCGAAGACCACCTGCCAATCTGGACTCAGTGTCAAGGCCTGTGAAGACCCAGGCTCCAGAAATGGAGCTGATATTGTTGCTTCCAAAGAGGATGGCACTGGCAAAGGCATTCTTTCTCAGTTTGTTCAACTGCTGGAACATTCCAGCGATGAGATTGCAACTCCAGAAGGTCTGGGTGAGCTTCTCAGGAAAGCAATACTCAGACCAACTATCCTTATCAGAGTGCTCCCGAAAATATGGCAGCACCACATTGTGTCCTTATTGGAGTACTTGTGCTTAAATTCATCCATCACAAAGGTACTCGGGCAAGTGAGCAAAGGGGTCTTGGCTTTGGGCTCGGCAGCCAGTGCCCGCTCACATTCATCCATCTCCTCAGGAGCAGGGTCAGCCGCCTTTTCCTCCTTTCTGTTCAGCCTAGGGCTTCTGCTTTTCTTCCCGTGAACTTTTCTCCTGTGGGGTGTCCTTTTTAGGCCTGCTCTCTGCAAATATTTTAGCATCAAATAGGGCCATTTTCTCCTATCATTTTACTTCCCCCAAGACAGCCTGGAACTGGGGCTGGTTAATGCAGGTGAGAAAGTTACTATCATGACCACTATTTGTGATTCTGTGATGTTTTGTGTTAATATCCTGAGGGTTTGTTAGGGGATTTCCCTTTTATACGTGTGGTTCCCAAATTGTCTTTTGAGGAGCCCTGGGGTGCCCTAGCTAACTGAGGGCTCTAGAGGATATTTTGACATTTTAGGAGAAATACAAGCTGGGCGCAGTGCCTCATGCCTGTAATCCCAGCACTGTGGGAGACCCAGGAGAGTGGATCACTTGAGGCTAGGAGTTCCAGACCAGCCTAGACAACAAGGCAAAATCCCGTCTCTACAAAAATCAGTTGGGCATGTTGGCGCACACCTGTAACTCCAGCTACTTGGGAGGCTAAGGCATGAGAATGGTTTGAACCTAGAAGGCGGAGGTTGTAGTGAGCTGTGATCGCGCCACTGCACTCCAGCCTGGGTGAGACAGCGAGACTCCATGTTAAAGAGAGAGGGAGAAGGGAGAGGGGAGAGGGGAGAGGGAGATTCAGTATATGTCTGATACCACACAAGCTTGAGTTCAAGGTTTAAACATGTCTCTGGATGATGTCATGTCTTTTTGAAGCTGAGTTTTCAGAGGTTGCTGTAATAAAAAGCAGGTACTAAGTGAAAATCACTGTGGAACAATAAATGACTGTAGCAGCATACGATGAGATCCCAAAGTTTGAGAAGGGAATTGCTAAACAGGCACATACATCCCTTAGCACATAATTATGAATATTTAAGAATAAAAACTGGCTGGGCACAGTGGCTCATGCCTGTAATCCCAGCAATTTTGTTACCAGTGGAAGGTGCCCAGGTTCTTGGCTTCTTGAAAAAATTGGACAAAACACACAAATAAAGCAAGGAAAGAATGAAGCAAGAAAAGCAGAGATTTACTGAAAACGAAAGTACACTCCATAGTGTGGGAGCAGGCCAAGCATATGGGTTCAGGAAACTGGTTACCCAATTTTCTGGGATTTAAATACCCTCTAGAGGCTTCCCATTGGTTACTTGAGATACACCCTATGTAAATGAGGAAGCAGCCTGTGATTAATCTGATTGGTTGCAGAAGGCAACCAATCAGAGGCTGAAGTGACGTTACAAAGTTAAACCAATCTGATTGGTTGCTTTCTGCAACCAATCAGAGACGGAAGTGAAGTTACAAAGTTAAACCCATGCAAACATCTGATTGGTTGCAGAAGGTGACCAATCAGAGGCTGAAGTGAAGTTACAAACTTATACTCCTATGCAAATGAAAACTTGGCCTGAGACCAGCCTGATTGGTTGCAGAAGAGGACAAATCACAGGTACTTTCAGTTTTTCATCTGCCAGGCAGAAAAGTGGGGGATGCAAAGGGAGTAGCCTCTAGTCCTTTTGTTACTTGGGTGTGGTAAGTTGGAGTTTTCCCTTTGACTTAGTTCTAGGAAGTCAGAATGAATCGGACTTATGTTCCCTGTCTTCAGACCCTGTAGTGTGTAGTGCCTCACTTTGGGAGGTCGAGGCGGGTAGATCACTTGAGGTCAGGAGTTTGAGACCAGCCTGGCCAACATGGCAAAATCCATCTCTACAAAAAGGCGGAGGTTGCAGTGAGCCGAGACTACACCACTGCACTACAGCCTGGGTGACAGGGCAAGGACTCCATCTCAAAAAAAAAAAAAAAGAAAGAAATGCTGGGCATGGTGGCTGTAATCCCAGCACTTTGGGAGGCCGAGGCGGGTGGATCACCTGAGGTCAGGAGTTCGAGACCGGCCTGGCCAAATGGCAAAACCCCATCTCTACTAAAAATGCAAAAATTAGCTGGGTGTGGTGGCACACGCCTGTAATCCCAGCTACTCAGGAGGCTGAGGCAAGAGAATCACTTGAACCCAGAGGTGGAGGTTGCAGTGAGCTGAGATGGTGCCACTGCACCTCAGTCTGGGTGACAGGGCAAGACTCCATCTCAAAAAAAAAAAAAAAGAAAGAAATGAATAAAAACTTATATAATTATTTCAAATGGTTAGTAAATTATTAGGATGTAAATACTGATTAAGTTGTTTGGACTTAACTACTTAATAAACAGAATTATTACTTTGGTTTTTTTGTAGGAGGAGTGGGCATGGAGAAGTCACCATGAAAAAATTACTGAGACACTAAAGGTGCCTTTGAGCTGAGAAAGTTTGGGAACCTCTGTCTTACACAGTTGGATCCTAGATTGCTCTGTTTTCACCGCTTTTTTTGGTTGGTTTGCTTCTTTGCTACATCTCATCAGTACTGTTACCAATATGCCCTCTCTATACTCATAGAGTACTTACAAGTGCAGGCACCTCATATATATTAACTTATTTAATCTTTATGACAACTGTGCAAAATAGCTACTATTATTATTCCCATTTTACAGATGAGGAAATTGAAGCTAAAAGGTTAAATACTTCAAAGTCATACAGTTAGGAAGCAGCAGCACAGGATTCAAAGACTCAGTTTGACTCCAGAATCTGTGCTTTTAACTATCTTATTCTGGCCTCCCAACCCCCACCCATTAATTGTTAATTTTGATCTGCTATAGACATGGAAACTAAATATCCAAGCTTGTTGGAACTACATGCAAAGCAAGAGCTGAAAGTCACTACTGGGAGAAAAGTGCATGAACTCTACAGTATGTGCGGTCTGCACAAGACTGAGCAGCATAAAATGCTCAAAAATAACTCCTTCCGGCCAGGCGCGGTGGCTCACGCCTGTAATCCCAGCACTTTGGGAGGCCGAGGCGGGCAGATCACCTGAGGTCAGGAGTTCGAGACCAGCCTGGCTAACATGGTGGAACTCTGTTTCTATTAAAAATGCAAAAAATTAGCTAGGCGATTTGGTGTGTGCCTGTAATCCCAGATACTCAGGAGGCTGAAACAGGAGAATTGCTTGAACCCAGGAGGCTGAGGTTGCAGTGAGCTGAGATCATGCCATTGCACTCCAGCCTGGGCGACAAGAGTAAAACTCCGTCTCCAAAACAAAACAAAACATAAAAAAACCTCCTTCCCTCTGACTTCCCCAGCTGCTGTAGCCAGCAAAGGTGGGGGTGGGAGTGGGTGGATATTTATTGAATTACACAGGATGTCTCAGGCTCTCCGTGTTTCTCCGGGGGTCCGTGTTAAACTCGGGTCTTCCAACCAGCAAGTTACTGTTCTATGGAAACAAAAAAGTTTAAAATGCTCCCTTCACTGTAAGAGAGGACAAAAGTGGACAGAAAATGCAATACAGATACATGACAAAAACAGGATTACCTAGAGGTAGGCAGGCCCATATTAATTCACAAGGAGAAATGTCATTTCAGGGGCAATAGGAAATAAGAAGCGGAAGTTTTGCAGACCTCCTGGAGAAAGTAAACTTCCTCAGAAACAAGATTAAGACTGTACTTAAAGTGAACCTTGAGCATATACAACCATGGTGACTTAGATGAATATCCTGGACAGAAAAGAATCAGCAGAATTTGCATAGTGGAAGAAGGAAAGTTCAGCTCAGATCAGAGGAACTCGTATTGGTTAAGAGGTTTCCCTAACTTTCTAGGGAGGAGGAACTGAAAGTTTAAAACAGAACCTACTAAGCCACCTTTGGAGATCTTTATACAGATTTCTGCATAAATCAATCAATGGGTAGTAAACTGTATGCTTTCATTTCAGACTTGGGTTCAACCTTTCTCAGTGAAAGATTTTCTATTTTTTTTTTTTTTTGAGATGTAGTCTCGCTCTGTCACCCAGGCTGGAGTGCCATGGCGTGATCTCAGCTCACTGCAATCTCTGTCTCCTGGGTTCAAGCGATTCTCCTGCCTCAGCCTCCCAAGTAGCTGGGATTACAGGCGCCTGCCACTGTGCCTGGCTAATTTTTGTATTTTTAGTAGAGACAGGGTTTCACTATGTTGGCCAGGCTGGTCTTGAACTCTTGACCTCAGATGATCTGCCCCCCTTGGCCTCCCAAAGTGCTGGGATTACAGGTGTGAGCCACTGCGCCTGGCCTCAGTGAAAGATTTTTCATAAAAAGCTCACAAAAACTTTTTGTGAAGAATCCCCCTATGTGGTGATTTCTAGATAGCAACCTGGATGGCCAGACCCCACCTGATGTGCAGTCAAAATTCTGATTCCCAGAATGGACAAAATGAGAGGAAATCCTTTTTTAGTCTGAGTGTAATATACAAACTTCCTGACAATGCTGAGGATGTTCAGAGTGCTTGCTTATGAAACTGCTTGAGAGCTGGATTCTGGATAGGTGGCATTTATAGCAACATTATGTCCCAGATTTCCGAGGACAGCCCAGATTTCAAATATCCTATCTTATTGTAATTATAAGTAGGCTTAGACTTCTGCTCTTATGTATCCTGATTTGGATAGAATGAGGAAAATATGGGCATAATATAAGTGATCCTTTCGTGGAGTGTATGATGAGGATAAATACCAGAAGGAAGTCATGGTGGGGTCTAGAAGTATTAACAGTGGTCTACTAAGATTATTCCTTGGTAACATGGTGTGAAAAAAAAAAAGCTATATTTGGCGTGAAACAGGCAGAAAGAAACTCCTGCAAATTCAGGGATGGCATGTGTGCCATTTGAAGAGAATAGAAGAGCCCAGGGGTGAGAAGTTTGGGGACAAAAAAAGAGGCTACTCCTAGGAAAGGTCAGCTGTGTCCCCTTGAGAGAGGAGGAAAGGACTAAAAGTCTGAGACAATCCGGCGGGGTGGGAGTGGGGGATTAGAAAAAAGTTACACAAACACTCAGCCAAGAGAGAGGGGAGAGAGAGAAAGGAAGAATATTAAAAGTAAAGCTTAGAAAGAAATTTACAAGATAGACTCAGGAGGGCACACTTAGCAAGAGGAGAGAGACAGTTGGGGGAGGAGAGGATACGAAGAGAGGCTAGGGAGAACAAGAAGTGGAGAGAGAGCGAATGAAGTGGGGGAGCCGGATCATGTATGGGGGAGAAAGATGGTGAGAAGCTTGCAATTTCTCTTGAGATTGTGGATGTCTGGAGGGCCCCAGAGGAATGTTGGGAGAGATCTAAGGCTGGGATCTCTGGAACTAGACCAAAGACTGTCCAAACAAGAAAAATTTAGAGCTGCAGCTCTAAATCTGCTAGAACTGGCGATCCCTTCAGGGATCCCTTAGAAGTCCTCCCTCCAAAGCTGTGAGTGATCTTATTCTCTGGGGAACTTTAGAGACACCCAGCAAGACAGTTTGTTGATGTTGTATAACCTTAAGAAAATTTCTCTTTAAAATATTGTTGGCTTGCAAGGTGGAGGTACTTAGCTGACTAAAAGGTATGTTTCTTGGGTTCTTGGGGATGTCAAGGGAAGTAAAGTGTGTGAACCCCTCCCCGCAAAATCTGAGACTTTATGCTACCAGGCAATATTTAGTTTTCAAAGGAAAATACATGTGTGGATGCTATAGCCCTTGCCCAGAGATTCTGAGAAGCTTATCGTTTTTAAAGCTTAAGAACGTTTAGTTGGTTTTCTCTCCCACATAATAGGGTAAGTGGAATTTAGTACAAACCTCTTAAAAAGCAATTTGGCAGTGCATATCAGGAACCTTTTAAATTTTCACACTACTTGATATAGAAATCCCACATCTGAGAATTTTCTCGGAGGAAATAACCTTATAGTGCTTTATGCATTTATGCAAAAAGCATTATTTATAATAGCAGAAAATTAGAAGTAACTTAAATGCTCAACAATAAGGGACTGGTTAAGCAAACTCTGGCACCTTCTCTTAATGTAGTATTTTGCAGATGCTAAAACTGTATTTATAAAACATTCTTAAGGATATGGGAAAATACAGCAAAATATTAAGTAAAAAATTATAGACAAAATATGGTCTCAACCATGTTAAAAGGCATTTAAAAAAGACTGGAAGGAAATATGCCAAAAAGTTATTTAAATTGGTGATCTTAAAATAATGGAGTTACAGATTATTGTTATCATTATTTTTTCTTTATGTTTTCCTATGTTTTCTAGATTTTCTGTAAAAGACCTTTAATACTTTTATAATCAGAAAAAGTTTAATTTTAAAAGTTTAAAAACATCAGGCAACTAAACGTTTACACACATAAAAGTCATTTTGCTAAAAATAATTTTTTTAGGCCGGGCACTGTGGCTCATGTCTCTAATCCCAGCACTTTGGG
This sequence comes from Gorilla gorilla gorilla, assembly GCF_029281585.2. NCBI lineage: Eukaryota > Metazoa > Chordata > Mammalia > Primates > Hominidae > Gorilla > Gorilla gorilla. The sequence continues at coordinate 187,418,863 of NC_073224.2, forward strand.
AGGCAAGACAGACGGATCACTTGAAGCCAGGAGTTTGAGACTAGCCTGGCCAACATAGTGAAACCCCGTTTCTATTAAAAATACAAAAATTAGCCAGGCGTGGTGGTGCATACCTGTAATCCCAGCTACTGGGGAGGCTGAAGCACAAGAGTCACATGAATCTGGGAGATGGAGGTTGCAGTGAGCCAAGATGGTGCCACTGCACTCCAGCCTGGGTGACAGCGCGAGACTCTGTCTCAAAAATAACAATAACAATAATAAATTTTAAAATTTTATATTCTTGCATTGCTATAAGTTAAAAATAATTTTACAAAAGTTTTAGGAGTAAAAGGCTAACGAAAACAAAACAAAGTGTTAAAAGGAATAAAATGAAATTTAACCTCTGGAAAAACAGGTATTTATGAAAGCTATAGAACAACATGAAAAATGCTTATGATTTAAGGTGAAATGAAAAGAGGCCAAAATAATTATGATTACAGCCATCCAGTTTAGCACCTTTAAGCAATCATACTCAGCCCCACAGCATGCAGTAGGCACCCAGTAAAAGGAATTTCCCTACACATATTGCCATTCCTGCTGTATTAGTCTGCTCTCACGCTGCTAATAAAGACATACCTGTGACTGAGTAATTTATACAGGAAAGAGGTTTTTTAAAAAATTTCATTTTATTTTAGATGGAGTCTTGCTCTGTGGCCAAGCTGGAGTGCAGTGGCGCAATCTTGGCTCACTGCCACCTCCACCTCCCAGGTTCAAGCCATTCCCCTGCCTCAGCCTCCCAAGTAGCCAGGACTACAGGTGCAAGCCACCACGCCTGGCTAATTTTTTATATATATTTTTTAGTAGAGACGGGGTTTCACCATGTTGGCCAGGATGGTCTCAATCTCCTAACCTCATGATCTGCCCGCCTCGGCCTCCCAAAGTGTTGGGATTACAGGCGTGAGCCACCGCGTCCGGCCAGGAAAGAGGTTTAATTGACTCACAGTTCAGCATGGCTGGGGAGGCCTCAGGAAACTTACAGTCATGGAGGAAGGGGAAGCAAATCCTTCTTCATGTGGCAGCAGCAAGGAGAAGTGCCAAGCAAAACAGGGAAAAGCTCCTTATAAAACCATCAGATCTCGTGAGAAATCACTCACTGTCACAAGAACAGCATGAAGGTAACTGCCTCCATGATTCGATTACCTCCCACTGGGTCCCTCCCATGACACATGGGATTATGGGAACTACAATTCAAGGTGAGATATGGGTGGGGACATAGAGCCAAACTATATCATCTGCTGTGGCTAGCTCTCTTAGTCTCTGGCTGCTGCAACAAAATACCTTAGTCTGGGTATTATAAACAATAGAAATGTATTGCTCACAGTTCTGGAGGCCATAGAGTCCAAGGTCAACGTGCCAGCGGATTCAGTGTCTGAAGAAGCCTTACTCTCTGCTTCAAAGATGGCACTTTCTTGCTGCACCTTCACATGGTGAAAGGGGCAAGACAGTTTCCTTCCACCTCCTTTTATAACGACACTAATCCCATTCATGAGGATGAAACCTTCATGACTTAATCACTTCCCAAAAGACCCCATCTCTTAATACTATCTCATTGGGTATTAGGTTCCAAAATACGAATTTTGGGGGGACACCAACATTCAGCCTATAGCACTCTTTTTTATTTTTAGAGATGGAGTCTTGCTCTGTCACACAAGCGGGAGTGCAGTGCACAATCACAACTCTCACTGCAGCCTCAAACTCCTAGGTTCAAGGGATCCTCTTGCCTCAGTCTCCTGAGTAGCTGGGACTACAGGCACATGCTACCATGCCTGGCTAGCCTATAGCACTAATTTTTAATTTTTGTGGGTACATAGTAGGGGTATATATTTGTGAGTTACATGAAATATTTCGATACAGGCATGCAATGTGTAATAATCTCATAGGGTAAATGGGGTATCTATCACCTCAAGCATTTATCCTTTGTGTTACAAACAATCCAATTTTACTTTTAGTTATTTTTAAATGTACAATTAAATTATTTTGACTATAGTCACCCTGTTGTGCTAGCAAATACTAGGTCTTAGCCATTCTTTCTATGTTTTTGTATATATGAATCCTCTCCACTTCCGTGGCCCTTTCTATAGCACTCCTGAACTTTTCCACCTTTGTATCTTTGCTCTTTGCTTCCTTCTTTTTTCCCCCCCTTGAGACAGGGTCTCACTTTGTGGCCCAGACTGAAGTGTAGTGGTGCAATCATAGCTCACTGTAATGAACTCCTAGGCTTAAGTGATCCTCCCGCCTCAGCCTTTGGAGTAGCTTAAACTACAGGGGTGTGCCACTACACCCGGCTAATTTTTTCAATTTGTATTTAGAGACTGGGTCTCACTATGTTGCCCAAGCTGGTCTCAAACTCCTAGGCTCAAGCAATCCTCCCACCTTGGCTTCCCAAAGTGTTGGGATTACAGGCAGGACCACTGTGCCCGGCCTGCTTGCTCATTTTGACACATATTTCTGACTTGGTTTTTATTTAAATTTTGTCTTGCTCCTGCCAAAATAAGTTTACTGACTACTTTTGTCTCTCCAGATCTGACCTAGACCATTGTACTCTCCTATCAGCATAGGCCAGCTGCCTCATCTTGAAGAGCTGTTAAAATAAAAAGAAAAAAGAGAATGGTAGGAAATCCAGTATACCAAATAGCACTATGGTGGGATTGTGGATAGTTTATGTCATTTTTCTATAGGTTCAAAATTTTGCAATGTGGTTATGCTATTTTAAATAAAAATATTTGAAGTTTACTGAAGTCACTCATCAAGTGCTTTCATAGATAACTATTGAATTTTCTTCCCTTTCATGATTTCCAAGGATGAATATAAAACTGATATTCCTCTAGCCAACAAGATATGGGGTTTGAGATCCTATCTGGGTCAGAGAATCTGTTCTCCATCTTCCTCCCTTCAAAGCCGACTCTGCACTGCCCCCAGTTTACTTTCCAAAACAGAGATACAAGCACATATTTCCCCTACTTCAAAACTTTGAATGCTCCCCCAATGTTTGCAGGATCAAGTCCAAGTGACTTAATATGGCTCCCAAGACCTTTTTTTTTTTTTTTGAGACGGAGTCTCACTCTGTTGCCGAGGCTGGAGTGCAATGGCGTGATCTCAGCTCACTGTACCACCGCCTCCTGGGTTCAAGTGATTCTCCTGCCTCAGCCTCCTGAGTAGCTGGGATTACAGGCACCTACCACCACATCCAGCTAATTTTTGTATTTTCAGTAGAGACGGGGTTCCACCATTTTGGCCAGGCTGGTCTCAAACTCCTGACCTCAGGTGATCTGCCCACCTCAGCCTTCCAAAGTGCTAGGATTACAGGCGTGAGCCACTGCACCGACCCTTTTACAATCTATTGTCATTCCATCTCTCCAACTTTATCTCCCAGTTGTCTGCAAACCACTTTTTCTTCCTCTCTGTATGTGACATCAGACTACTTGCCATTCCTTAAACATTTATTATATGTTTAACATACATTAACTATTAACATTTTTCACTTTTTTTTTTTTTAGATGAAGTCTCGTTCTGTCGCCCAGGCTGGAGTGCATTGTCATGATCTTGGCTCACTGCAACCTCTGGTTCCTGGGTTCAAGTGATTCTCCTGCCTCAGCCTCTCAAGTAGCTGAGACTACAGGCCTGCACCACCACGCCCGGCTAATTTTTGTATTTTTAGTAGAGACGGAGTTTCACTATGTTGGCCAGACTGGTGTCAAACTCCTGACCTCAAGTGATCCACCTGCCTCAGCCTCTCAAAGTGCTGGGATTACAGGCGTGAGCCACCAGGTCCGGCCCATTTTTCACGTTTTTATTTGACATAAAACATTTGTACAGTGAGGAGTATAAAATTTAAGTGTATAACTCAGTGGATGTTCACATAAGTATACACATGTGTGACCATGACTCAGTAAGATCTAGTTAATTTCCAACTCTCTAGAAGGCTCCCATATCTTTTCCTGTCCATATCTATACCTCCACAGAGATAACCACTATTCTGACTTCTACCAACAAAGATTAATTTTTCCTGTTCTTGAATTTCAAAAAATGGAAACACACCATACGTATTCATCAAAACACAGTACCTTTTTAATTTTCTCCTGCCCGAGAATAGGAGTGTTAAGTATTTGTCATGTGTCAATGCTCTCCTATTCTGCATCCATTGTAGACATTACTAATTCACTAATTTTTCTTGTTGTGCCTAGGTTGGGCTTTAGGCTCTTTTTCTAAACTGCACACCAGCAGCCACTACTAGTTGTTCAGAACTGAAACAACTAGTTGGTACTAGTGAAATCTCCCTGGAGGAGAATGACCTCTTCTACATGAAAACCTTCATCTCCACCACCCACAACACATTTAATAAATTATTTAAGTCTTAACTGATTCTATCACTAATATCTCTCTAATCTGCCCCTTTTCCCACTCCAACTGCTTCTTTTTTTGTTTGTTTGTTTTGAGTGCAGTGGCGCGATCTCGGCTCACTGCAACCTCTGTCTCCTGGGTTCAAGCGATTCTTGTGCCACAGCCTCCCGAGTAGCTGGGATTACAGGTGCGCACCACCATGCCTGGCTAATTTTTTATTTTTAGTGGAGATGGGGTTTCACCATGTTGGCCAGGCTGGTCTCCAACTCCTGACCTCAAGTGATCCACCCACCTCGGCCTCCCAAAGTGCTGGGATTACAGGCGTGAGCCACCGTGCTGGCCTATTGCTCCTATTTATATAATCTCTCACCTGATTTTCTGCAGTAACCCCTTACTGTTTCCTCTGCTTTCAGTTTGGCTCTTCTATTCTTTTCCACACACTGCTGTTTCCTCTCCAGAAGAAAACAGCATGTTTTAAATATCCAAATATAACTACATCATTATCCTGGGTAAGACCCTTGAAGGACTACCTTTCCAGTTAAGCATAAGTGCTTAGCATGGTATTACCGGCCTCATGATCTTGCCCCACTCATCTCAGTACCATTTTCTATACCTTGCCCCTCCACCCCTAGATGCTAACTACCTGCAGGTTCCTGAATTGTGCCCTGCCCCTTTTCTCTTCTGTGTCTTGAATGCTGTTTCCTCTACCTGGCTAAGTCCACTCACCCTTCAAGACTCAAATGTCTTTTACTATCTTTTTTTTTTTTTTTTTTTTTTTTTGAGACAGGGTCTCACTCTGTCACCCAGGCTGGAGTCCAGTGGTACCATCTTGGCTCACTGCAGCCTGTCCTTCCTGGGCTCAAACAAGCCTCCCACCTCAGCCTCCTGAGTAGCTGGGACCACAGGCACATGCCACTATGTGCCTGGCTAATTTTCTGTATTTTTAGTAGAGATGGGGTTTTGCCATGTTGCCCAGGCTGGTCTCGAACTCCTGGACTCAAGCGATCTGCCTGCCTTGGCCCCCCAAAGTGCTGGGATTGCAGGTATGAGCCATCGGACCCGGCCCCAAATTTTTGTTGATCATTCTTTTGCTACTAAAGTTATTCTCTCCCCGGCAAAATCAATTATCTCTTATTTGTGTACTCATAATACTTTATACATATCCTTATTGTGGCAGTTATATTATTATCTGTTTATATTTCTGAGAGATCCTTGATGGGATAGAACTTTGTAGCTCCAGAACTCATCAGACTGCATAACATTTTCCTCTAATTTAAAAAATTGTGGTAAGGGCCAGGTGCAGTGGCTCATGCCTGTAATCCCAGCACTTTGGGAGGCTGAGGCCAGAGGATTGCTTGAGCCCAGAAGTTCAAGACCAACTTGGGCAATATAGTGAGACCTTGTCTCCTATCCAAAAAATTAAAAAATTGAGGTGAGAAGATGGCTGGAGGCTGGGAGATCGAGGCTACAATGTGCTGTGATTGTGCCTCTGTCTGGATGACACAGCAATACCCTGCCTCAAAAAAAAGTGGTAGAAATACACATAACGTAAAATTTACTATGTTGGCCGGGTGCAGTGGCTAATGCCTATAATCCCAGCACTTTGAGAGGCCAAGGTAGGCGGATCACCTGAGGTCAGGAGTTCAAGACCAGCCTGGCCAACATGGTGAAACCCCATCTCTGCTAAAAATACAAAATTAGCCGGGTGTGGTGTCACATGCCTGTAATCCCAGCTACTTAGGCAGGAGAATCGCTTGAACCCAGGAGGCGGAGGCTGCAGTGAGCTGAGATCACGCCACTGCACTCCAGCTTAGGCGACAAGAGTGTAACTCTGTCTCAAAAAAAAAATTACTATATTAATCATTTTAAAGTGTACAGTTCAATGATGTCAAGTATATCCATATTGTTGTGCAACCATCACCATCATCCATCTCCAGGATTTTTTAAATGATTTTTTTTTTTAGAGGCAGGGTCTTGCTCTGTCATACAGGCTGGAGGACAGTGGCACAATCAGAGCATACTGCAGCCCCAACTCCTGGGCTCAGGGGATCCATGTGCTTCAGCCTCCCGAGTAGCTGGGGCTACAGGTGCACACCAGCGTGACTGGCTTATTTAAAAAATTTTTTTTGTAGAGATGGGGTCTTACTATGTTGCCCAGACTGGTCTTGAACTCCTGGCCTCAAGAGACCCACCTGCGTCAGCCTCCCAAAGTGCTGGGATTATAGGCATGAGCCACTGCACCCAGCCCACTTTCTTCATCTGATAAAACTGAAACTCTATGCCAATTAAATGATAACTCCCTAGTCTTCCCCTCCCCACAGCCTCTGGCAACTACCATTCTACTTTCTGTGTCTATGATTTTGACTACTCTAATCACCTCATAAAAGTGGAATCATACAGTATATGTCTTTTTGTGATTGGCTTATTTCACTTACTGTAACATCCCCAATGTTCATCCATGTTGTGGTATATTGCAGAATTTCCTTCCTTTTTAAGGCTGAATAACATTCCATTGTATGGATATACCACATTTTGTTTATCCATTCATACACCAATGGACACTTGGGATTGTTTCCACATTTTAGCTATTGTGAATAATTCTCCTATGAACACGGATGTACACATATCTCTTTGAGACCATGCTTTCAATTATCTTGGGTACACACCCAGAAGTGAAACTGCTGGATCCCATGGTAAGTCTTTTTTTTTTTTTTTTTTGCCCAGGCTGGAGTGCAGTGGTGCAATCTCAGCTCACTGCATCCTCCACCTCCCAGGTTCAAGTGATTCTCATGCCCCAGCCTCCCAAGTAGCTGGGACTACAGTCGCATGCCACACACCTGGCTAATTTTTGTATTATTAGTAGAGACAGGGTTTCACCATGTTGGCCAGGCTGGTCTCAAACTCCTGACCTCAAGTGATCTGCCTGCCTGTTTTGTCCTCCCAAAATGCTGGGATTACAGGTGTGAGCCACCACACCCAGCCGGTAATTCTATTTTTAATTTTTAGAGGAACCACTATACTGTTTTCCACAGTGACTGTATCATTTTACATTTCCACCATGAGTGTACAAAGGTTCCAATTTCTCCACATTCATAACAACTCTTGTTATTTTCTGTGTTTTGGTAGAGACGGGGTCTCCCTATCTTGCCCAGGCTGGTATTCAACTTTTTGTTTTAATAGCCATCCTAATGGGTGTGAAGTGGGATCTCATTGTAGTTTTGACTTACATTTCCTTTATGATTAGTGATGATATATCTTCTTTGGAGAAATATCTGTTCAAGTTATTTACACATTTTTCAATTGAGTTTTTTTGGTTGCTGAGTTACAAATATTTTCTCCCATCTTGCAGGTTGCCTTTTTACTCTGTTGATCATATCTTTGTTTTTTCTTTTCTTCTTTCCCTTCTCTCCCTTCCTGACTCTTGCTCTGTTGCCCAGTCTGATTCCTGGACTCAAGCCGTCCTCTCAACTCAGCCTCTTGAGTAGCGGTGACTACAGGTGTATACCAGTGCCCCCAGTTCTGACAGTGTCTTTTGACAAACAAATGTTTTACATTTTCATACAGTTTTTCTTTTGTTGCCTGTGCCTTTGGTGTCATATCCAAGAAATCATTGCCAAATCCAATGTTGTGAAGCTCTTGCCCTATGTTTTATTGTTAAGAGTTTTATAGTTTTAGGTCTTATGATCCATTTGAGTTAATTTCTGTATATCGTCTAAGGTCAGGGCCCAAGTTCATTCTTTTGCATCTGGGTATTCCATTCTCCCAGCACCATTTACTGAAAAGACTGTCTCTTATCCATTGAATGGTCTTGGCATCCTTGCTGAAAATCATTTGACCATATATGTGAGGATTTATTTCCAGAGAGAGGGCATTACATTTTGTAGGGCACAAAGGTACATCAGAGTGTAGACTGTTCTAATACATTTGAATTGGTCAGAGGGAGATTGTTTAGAATGGAGTTGGATCTCATTTTTGTTTCAGAGAAAAAGGAGAGAGATTTGACTTGGCGGGGGGTAAATTAGCTGACTTAAATGGGGTTTGAGACCGGCCTGGGCAACATGGTGAGACCCCCACCTCTATAAAAAATAAAAAATTAGCCAGGCATGGTGGCGTGTGCCTGTAGTCCCAGCCACTCGGGGGGCTGAGGTAGGAGGATGGCTTGAGCCCAGGAGGTCAAGGGTGTAATAAACTGTGATCATCCCACTGCACTCCAGCTTGGGTGACAGAGTGAGATCCTGTCCCAAAAAAAAAATAAAAAAGAATTGGCCGGGTGGAGTGGCTTATACCTGTAATCCCAGCACTTTGGGAGGCTGAGGTGGGCAGATCACCTAAGGTCAAGAGTTTGAGACCAGCCTGGCCAACATGGTGAAAGCCTGTCTCTACTAAAAATACAAAAATTAGCTGGGCGTGGTGGCGTGCACCTGTAGTCCCAGCTACTCGGGAGACTGAGGCAGGAGAACCGCTTGAACCCGGGAGGCAGAGGTTGCAGTAAGCCAAGATCATGCCACTGCACTCCAGCCTAGGCAACAGAGATTCTGTCTCAAAAAAATAAAATAAAATAAAAAAGAATTATGGATTTTTAGACTCCTTTCCTGCCCTAGTTTATCTGGTTCACACCCTTTTCTTTCTTTTTACATTTAAGAGTCAGGGTCTCACTCTGTCACCCAGCCTGGAGTGCAGAGGCACATTCATAACTCACTGAAGCCTCCACCCCCGGGCTCAAGTGATTCTCCCAACTCGGTCTCTCAAGTAGCTAGGACTACAAACATGCACCACCATTCCTGGTTAAATTTTTAATTTAATTTAATTAATTTATTTTTTGAGACAGAGTCTCCCTCTGTCATCCAGGCTGGAGGGCAGTGGCATGATCTCGGACCACTGCAACCTCCACCTCCCGGGTTCAAGTGATTCTCCTGTCTCAGCCTCCTGAGTAGCTGGGACTACAGCCGTGTGCTATGCCCAGCTAACTTCTGTATTTTTTAGTAGAGATGGAATTTTAACCATGTTTGCCAGGCTGGTCTCGAACTCCTGATTGCCAAGTGATCCAACTGCTTTGGCCTCCCAAAGTGCTGTGATTACAGGTGTGAGCCACGGTGCCCAGCCAAATTTTATTTTTTTGAAGATGGGGTCTCACCATGTTGCCCAGGCTGGTCTCAAGCTCCTGGCCTTGATCCTCTTGCCTCAGCCTCCCAAATTGCTGGGATTACAGGTGTGAGCCATCATGCCTGGCTCCCTCATTTTTATGTATAAAGAAGGCTGATGTTATTCCTAAGGTCAGGATTACCAACAAATATGTATCACAGAAGGAAAAGTTCAGCTCTGTTGAGGAAGTACTTCTATTTCCTAGAACAGGCAGATTTGGTAAGGAATGAGCTCTCTGTAGCTACGAATGTACAAACAGAAGTCAGATGAACACCTGCTGTATAAGGCAAGTCTGAACATCTCTCTCCTTGTTTACAGATGTTCCGTGATTGCCCATTAACTTCAGAATAAAAACTTGCTTTTTTAACAACGATGCGGTCCTGGTCTAACTTTATAGCATCATCTTCTGCCATGTATATATGTTCTTGATATCTCTAACTTTACGAACGCTAATGTCCTTTTAAATTCTAAAATCTTATTCACTTAAAAAAATGCCACCTTAAGAAAAACTGACTGTTTCTAATGTTTCAATGAAGTAAGCTACAGGGTGTGGCTGTAGTTTAAAATTCCACGCATAGAATCCTCAGGACAGATGAAATGGAATCAACAGGTAGCAAGTACACACATGTGCTAGTGTGAGTCTAAGGGCACATGAAATCCAAATGGGGCAGATGAGAAGAAACTAAATTTTAAGAAGAAAGGTAATTCATTTGTGTGGAACATTTACTATGAAATAGGCATTTTTACACATTTTTATCTCATTGACTTTCAAGAATGCAAACAGACAAAGAGAAGTAAATCCTTTACACTATCTTGAGGTGAGCACACACCTCAAGAGCTTTGGTATTGTCATGATCTTTGCAAGAATCACAAAAATTTTAAACACTGACCATATCTTATGCTTTATAGACAATTTAGAGTGTCAACAAGCAATTTCTGAGTGCTTTCTATATGTGTCAGGATTATGCTGGGTGCTGAAAATACAAAGGTAAAGGAGACTTGGTTAGGACCACATCATGGGGGTGATGCACTGTTTTTCACTAGAGATCATTATCACCCAGGGCCTATAGTCTCTCTCCTTGGAGAAATCAAGTACACAGGAAAAAAAAAATGGGGCTCAGAGAAACAGCTTAGCAGGTCTGATTGTATTTATCTCTGCTTACAAGTGATCAGTGATTCCCCCAATAACTATAATATAAAGCCTGCTTTTTTTCCAGTGGCATACAGGGCCCTTTATGATCAAACAGCAAAACTTGGTTTGAACAGACTTAGGCACCTTTCTTTTTTCTTGAAATGGAGTCCTGTTCTGTCACCCAGACTGGAGTGCAGAGGCATGATCTCGGCTCACTGCAACCTCTGCCTCCCGGGTTCAAGCGTTTCTCCTGCCTCAACCTCCCGAGTAGCTGGGATTACAGGCACCCACCACCATGCCTGGCTAATTTTTGTATTTTTAGTAGAGATGGGGTTTCACCATGTTGGCCAGGCTGGTCTTGAACTCCTGACCTCAAGTGATCTGCCCACCTCGGCCTCCCAAAGTGCTGGGACTAGGCACCTTTCTTGTTATTTTACTTACCAAGTCACCTTTTCATTCAATATTATTAGTTTTTTACTAAGTTTTCTTATTCACCTAGGAAGACAACAGAATATGAATATTGATCCACTGAGTAATTATATTCCTCATGAGATACAATGAAATAAGATTTTTACTGCAAGTTATTTTCACCTGGGTTTGGATGAAACTAAGTTTTCAGAACTTCCAGACTGGAGGCTTAACCACAATCATGAGATTTCCCTTGAAAGTTTAAGTCCTCAGAGGATTTTTACATAGAAATCAGACATTTACCATTTTATATCTCAAAAACCTGTGATTCAATGGAAAGAATACAGGGCTGGTATTCTAGTCCAGCCTGTGACTTACTGTATGACCCTGGGCATGAATTAAACCTTATACTCCATAAATTTCCTTATTCTTTGTGTCAGAACCATACTTGCTCTAGCTGTGATGATAAAATTATAGTTGCCAAAATTTTCAACTCGACAACTATGTAGGTATCAGAAGGAATACCTTGTAAGTATCTGTGCTGAAGTGTACAATCTATTGGGGTCACGGAATTCAGAGAATAGAGGGACCACATTCAGTGGAGTGCAGAGGAGGGGCGGTAATCAGGAAGATTTAATAAAGAAGGTAGTGGTTGAGCTGGGTCTTGGGGAATAAGCAAGGTAGTAGAAGAGAGTTATCTGGAGGGGATAAGGGCAGAGAGGCACTGAAATTTTCAGTCTGGCCCCAGTTTTCTTTTCCAGACTCATTATCTTCTGCACACTCCAGACTCAATGCTGCCCTCTGAATCACAGACATGTGTCTGGCACACAGCAGACAGATCTTCAAGGTCCAGCTTTTAGTTCTTCCACTGAAGTCTCACCAAAGTAGAATTTATCACACTCTCCTCTAGATTTGCCCAGCCCTTTGTTAATAAGACCTGTTGCTTTTACTGTAGCTCACCTGCTTGCTCAATGGGGAACTTTTTGGAGACAGGAAGCAATGATTTGTCTTTCTTTCCCTAGGCACCTAACAACGCTTTGCTCTTAAGTAATTAGGAAATGTTTACTCAATTGAACTTGTTCTAAGGACACTGATATCACTGAATTGAAGGGCATGTCGGTATCTTCTTAGTGTCTCTATAGGCTTTAGGCTTTCAGCCGGGTGAAGTAGGGATTTTTTCTTTGTTTCCAGGCTAGTCAAGCGAAGCAGGGATACAGATTAAGAATTTGCAGATGAGGAAACTCAAGAGGGTACATTTGCTCAAAGGCATCATGTTGATATACGCCAAAACCAGGTAGGGCTCTTTTGACTTGAAATCCAGTCCTCTATCCATTATACCTGGGCCTTGTAGCATCAGCCAGATTGGGGTAAAATGCACTAACTCTGAACCCTAGTTTTTTTATCCGTAAATGAGAGCAACAGTACGTACCCCACAGGGCTATCGTGAAGTGGAGCGTCCCTCTGTAACCTCTAACCAGTCCCAGCCTGAGTCACATTATAAGAAAATTTATAAGGCACCATCTTGTAAATACTTAAGATTTAACATCTTCCCTTCACCTCTACGTCCACTCTTTTCATACCTTTTTCCTGCCTAGCATGTGTCAAACTCAAAGGACCGGGCACAGAGCACAGAGGTTGTGTGCTTTGTCCAGCTTTGAGGTCAGAGATTGGCTAAATAATCTCTGAGGCTGGGGTCTTAAAAAAACAACAACAAAAAACAAAACTAACAAAACCTTAAGTCCGTTCCGCCCGTGACTTTAAATAATTATGTAGAGGAATGTAATACGTTAAAAGCAAGGGGATGAGGGGGCCCATTGATGGTAGTTGGTTTTATGCCCGCCTGCAGCTAAAGAAATGATTTCTAAAACCTCTTTTGGGGGTGGGAGATGGAGTGCTCCAGAGATTTCTCTTTGAGCTCCTTCATTCCTGAACTGACTGCCTTTTCAAAGGAAAAAAGGTCCAGCTGCGGTGGGCTGGAGGCCGTGGTGAGTGGGTGGGGGTCGACCCTGGCGGCTTCCTCTGTCCCGCTCCCTACCGTTGCTCCGAAGCCCGCTTGGGCTTCCGAGGGTCCGCCAAGGCTCGGGCCAGGCCCAGTCCGAGTGCCAGGCCAGAGGGTACCCATTCCAGGCCGGCCTTCCTCCCCAGGGGGAGCAGCCTTGGGAGCGAGGCGCCGAGGCGGCTCTCGGGCTCGGCTTCCAGCTCGGGGGCCTCGGCAGAGACGAGGAACCAGACTGGGGCAGCACTGGGGCGCCCGCCACCCCCACCCACACCCACACCCACACCCACACCCACTCCGGCAAGCGGGCGAATCAGCGCGGCTCCCCCGCGGCGCCCAGGCGGGCTGCGGGACCTCGCGACCTCCGCTTGGCGGCCCCGCCCCTGCCCGCGAGCCCCGGGTGGCTCCCTCCTCCCCTCTGCCAACGGCCCGCCCCCTCCTCGCGAGCTAACGGGCGTCTCTCGCGCGCTCCCTTCCCTCCGCGTGGGTGTGAGTGCGCGATCCTCCTACCTCGGCCTTCTCCCCATTGTTTCTTCGCGGCCACCACGAGACCCCTCCCCCCAGTGCTGTTCCCCCCTCCCCCGCCCCGGTGTAAACGGTGCCTGTGGGGCCCCCCGAACGAAGGGAGGGGGCACCCCTGAACCCTTTCCTCTGCGCGTAGCTCCTCCTCTCCCGGGCCAGGACCCCATTACAGGCTCTGTCCTCTCCCCTCCCCCTCTCCCCCGGCAACCGCTCTCCCTCGCCCCCTCCCCTCAGCGGGTCCTCCTCTTTCTCTCCTTCTCCCTCTCCCTCCTCCTCCCCCTCCCCATCCCTTCCCCCCCACAATGCAGTTCGCGGCGCGGCGGACATGGCGGTGGAGTCCTGAGCTAGTCGTGTCCCGGCCTCCAGCGGCGGCAGCGGCGACGGCGGCGGCAGCAGGAGGCGGAGGGAGAGCAGGAACCACTGAGATGAGGAGGCGTCGCGCGCGCCTGTAGCTCGCGGGCCTCGCAGGTACGAGGTTCCGGCCGCGGGGCAGCGTCGGGTACCGAGGGGGTGTGCTCGGGAAGGCCGGGCGGCCCCCGGTTCGCCCTCCCCAGGTGCCGCGCTTCGCAGGTGTCGGGGGCCTGGCCTGAGAGCGTCTCAGCCGCCCCCTTGGGGCCTGACACTTCTTTCTTTCCTGTAACGGGCTTCGGGTGTCCCAGGGGAAGGCTGAGATAAGGGAGGTAGGGACGGCGGCCTGGGCGGCCTGAGGAGGGCATTGGGGCGCTTTGGGGACGAACTCCACACTGTGGCTGGAGCTCCCGGTCCCGGACCGAAACCTGTTGTAGACCAGCGGGGCGGATTTTGAGTTAACGGGATTGGTTTGAACATTTCTGTTGGGTCCAGTTACGATTCCCTGTCATGTGTACCTTTTTCTTTCACCCTTGCTTAGACATAGGTGACTACATAATGTATATAAATGTATACACGCATGTAATACATACTGAATGTTTCCCCGGGCTCGTCCTTGTAGGGAGAAGGCAGAGGTGTCTGTGTGGATTTTGTTTCTTGCTCGCCCGCCTTCTCTCTCCCCCGCCCTCCAGTCGAAAGGTGGTAATGCGCGGTTTTGACGTGGGTAACTGAGATTCGTATTTGTAAACAGATAGCGCTCTCCTAGTGTGTTGCACGCCTCTGCGAAGGGTTTCAGACTCCTGTTGGTATCTGGATTGCGAAAGAATGAGATGTTTAGACCTGAAAGAAGCACATCAGCGGGATTTCTAGTGGTACTTGAATGGGATGAATTACTGTTGTATTAACAACGTTGATTACACATTTTCTTTTCAGAAGATTGCGAAGTCTTAGATGAATTTTGCGTGAGATCTTAGATTCCGTATATCTGCTTCTTCATTTTGATAGAAGTAGTAGTTCCTTACACATTTGTCCTGCTCTATCGTTATCTTAAATTGTGTCCAGAAATGCAATTCGAATTGTGTATTGTTGGCATGCATTTAGTAATTAGCCCGAGTGGATCAGATGGCCTTTCATTTCCAAAGATTTTTTCCCTCCAGTCTTACAGCAGCGAAATGTTTGTAGCACTTGATGAAACAGAACATATCCTGTTTCTGTTTTTAAAGTAATGAGAACTGTTAGCTAATAAAATTGGATAATCCCAGCCGGATATGATAATTTAGAGAGAATGCCACCCAGAGGTGTTGAATTGTGGGATGGTTTAAAAAGAGAAGCCGACTTTGTGTGTGTTTGTGTATGTGTGTGTGTGCTGGCGCGCGCGCGCGCTGAAATTTTCTTTAGGTTCGGAACTCATGTATGTCACTACACTGCATCGTAGTACTGATTAGTCACAACTGGTAAAATGAAATATTGATTCTCTTAAAAAGCTGTGCTTAAGATAACTCATTAGTGTCTAGTGTGCTATGTTGCTTTTATAAACAAATTTTTAAAAGATTGCTTCTTAGAAACCATATACTTTGGGGAAGATAAGAATTTTAAGTCGTTTTATGCTTTAAAAATATTTATATTTAATATAAACAAAAGAAACTTACTTTTAAAACTCTTAGATAAATTTTCCTGCTGCTTGCAGTTTTTCACTTGGCTAGTGTGGAAAATGAAAAATGAAGTTTTCTTAAAATAATTCAGAAATGGAAGTGAAAGTTAATGACATTTGATGTTTTAAATCCAGCAAACATTTAAATACAGAAAAGAAATTTAAAGTATTTTCATTGTCATAGGCCAAGTTGTTAGTACAGATAAATTAACAAATATTGTCGTGCATATAAGTTCAATTTTATAAATTCTAAGTGACACCTAAAATTACATTTATTTTTAGTTGCTGGAGCTGGAACAGTACAGTGTCTACATTTTAATTTTAGACCTTTTAGAATCAAAATGTATAATTATAAATTTCTCTGATTAACAAAGAGCTGTTTAAAGAGAATTTTTATTAGCTCTCAGCAGATTCATTTTAGAGTAAGTAATTAGAATTGTTTTTTATCTCAAAGTTAATCTTGACATAAAAATAAGTACCATTAATTATGTTGTGTTCTCTACAGAATGTCAAATCAGGATCTGTTGATCAAGAAAGGTGTTTGAATTTATTCATTGTAAAAGTTTCTAGTTTCAGAGAAACAAAATAACCAACACTTACCTGTAGGTCCTGGCCAGGTGGCTCACGCCTGTAATCTCAGCACTTTGGGAAGTGGAGGCGAGAGGATTGCTTGAGCGTAGGAGTTTGATATCAGTCTGGGCAGCATAGTGAGACTTTGTCACTGCCAAAAAATAAAACAAATTAGCTGGGCGTGGTGGTGTGCGTCTGTAGTCCCAGAAGCTGAGGTGGGAGGTTTGCCTGAGCCCAGAGTTCAAGGTTGCAGTGAGGCACAGTT
Organism: Gorilla gorilla gorilla; assembly: GCF_029281585.2. NCBI lineage: Eukaryota > Metazoa > Chordata > Mammalia > Primates > Hominidae > Gorilla > Gorilla gorilla. The sequence goes on from NC_073224.2 coordinate 187,435,277, forward strand.
GCGCCACTGTACTCCAGCCTGGGCGACAGAGTAAGACCCTGTCTTAAAAAAAAAAAAAAAAAAAAAAAAAAAGCAATACTTTCCTGTTAATGTTGATGCCAGAACATTTTGTTTGACAAAATAGAACTCAATGAGTTGTGTTCCTTTTTCAAATAAGTTGCAAATACTTGAATTGATTAAAAAATGTTAAATTCAGTTAAAGCCACTGCAGTAGGATAGAAATATGTTCTAAAAAAGAACAATTCTAGAAAGACCTAAAAAGGTCAAAGGAAAGGGACACCATAGTTTAAAACAGGATATGTAGACTTTTTGTTATTAATCTTAGAGCAATTAGAGTTGTTTACTGGGTACTAACTGAATTGTTTTAATTCTAGAATCCTAAATAATTACATAATTTGGGGGAAATGTTTAAAAACCATCATTTCTGCAGAGTATTTTTCTTTCCTTTTTTAAATCTTTATTTTATTATATACAGACTGTATTCAAATAAACCACACACTCTGAAAAAGCAGGTTCCGACTTTTCCTCCGGAGTATTTCTTACAGACCCAAGGAGAAGAAAGGGTATATAAATGCAAAGATTAATGTTAGGATTTTTCCCCCTTAAGTGAGAGATTTGTGTGGTGTCTTATGTTCAAATTATTTTTATGTCAAATCATCTCATTGGATATCTGTAATTATGAGTTGAGGGAGAGAGAAGGGAACCAAAACTTTTTAGAGTGCCTGTTTCGTTCCAGGCACTGCGCTAGACACTGTTTATGCATTTTTTTTTTCACTCGTTCAGTGTAACAACCCTTTGAAACCTGTTTATAGGTGAGGAATCTTTGACTCACAGAGGTTAGTGATTTGCTGAAGATCATAGAATTAGATTTCAAAGCAGATCTCTCTTCCTAATATAACGTATATGTGATGTTGCTTTTCAGGTGTATTATTTTCTCAATTATTTAGAATGGGAAACTGCCTAAGGTTGTTCATTCATTCATTCATTTAAACATTCATTTCATCAAACATTTGCATTTGTATCAGTCTACATATAATACAGTAAATTACAACACACTAGATTGTGGGAGTTGAGAGGGAAGAAACTAGCTCTTGAAGGGTGAGTAGGAGTTTGCTAGGTGGAGAGGAAGATGGACTGGAGGTTGGAGGTCATTCCAGACCTGGGGAATAACATGCAAAGATGATAAATTGTAATGAGCCTTGGGGAGTGAGGGAGAGTGAGAAATTCAGTGTGGTAGGAACTGATATGGGTAGAATGGTGAGATAAATGATTGGAAGTAGCAAATTGTGAGGGACCATTTATGTTGTATTAAGGTGTTTGAATTTTTATCTTGTGAGATCACCAAGTGAGATAGTGGTTGAGCTGTGATTAGAACTATGTTTTCTGACTCCTAGTTTTGTATTTCTTTCTCCTTGGCTTCCTTGCTAACAGAGTTTACCCGTTTTTAGTGGATAGGCAAGCCTTCTTTTCCATACCACTCTTCTCTCCTCTCCCTGTGTTCTAGAGTTTTATCTTGAGGATTCTGTGATCCAAATCTTACTGTCCAAGAACTTTTAATTTTTTGGAAAAGTCTTTTGGGATGAAAACACCTCTGGGGGAGATCACCTTGTTATACTACTTAGGAAGTTTTTTCACTTGTTGGCTTGGATTAGTTGACTATTTTCTAGTTTAGCTCTAGAAAACAATAGCTTAAGGCATTGAAGAGCATGGGCTGGAAGAAGGGAGACGCTATTCATGCAAGTTTGATGTTCACCACTATAGATGGGCAAAGTCCTAATCTTTACATAAGGCATCTTGTACTTTTAAAAAGAAATAGGTATGTTTGTTAACCACACAACAATCTGATTGCTTTAAGTGGGTATTTGATTTACAATGATAATAGATAACTTATTGCATAGTTACTATGAGCTAATTTCTTTCTCAAGATCTTTGAATTGTTAACTTAGTCTTCAAAACAACCCTTTTTATATTATCCTCATTTACAGATGGGAAAAGTCCATGTAGAAGGATTGAGTACCTTGGACAATATCTCGTAGCTAGTTTTCTGCAGTCAGGATTTGAACTCAAAGTGTCTGAGTCTAGAGTCACAGCTCTTTGCCACTATACTGTGTTGTACCTTCAAGCTTAGGGTGTCAAAATTTTGTGTACAGAGAGTGTTAAATTCTGTAGTCACATAGGTTGTTAAAAATATTTTGCAAGTATGCAAAGTATGAATTATAAAGAATGACTAAACCTGATTGCATTTTGTCAGTGTGTAGTTTAATAATATAATTATTAAATTAAATATTTAACTAACACTATAGTTTAAATAATTTAATTGACCAGTCATTAAGTGCTAGTCATGTGCTGAGTATTAGTTTAGGCCAGTGGTATTCAAACTATGTTTGGGGACCTTTTGGAGAGGGGTGTCTCTGAGTCAAACTGTTTTCATGGTAATATTAAGACACAATTTGACTTTTCCCTTATTCTCTGGTCTGGAGTGACATGTGAAGACTTTATTGCTTTGATGGCTAATGTAATGTGTAATAGTGTATTTTTTTCCCCTTTTTTCTTTGAGATATAATTTACAATACCATAAAATTCACACTTCTAAAAGATACAATTCAGTGGCTTTTAGTATATTTATAAGGTTGTGTAACCATCACTATTTAATTTTGGAATGTTTTTATCCCATAATGAAACCCAGTTCCCATTAACAATCACTCCCCATTCCTTCCTCCTCCAAGCCTTTGGCAAGCACTAAGCTATGTCTCTAGAAATTATGGACATTACATATACAAGGAATTATATAGTATGTGGCTTTTTGTGCCTGGCTTCTTTCACTGAACTTAATGTTTTCAAGGTTGGCCATAGTGTAGCATGTTTTAGCTTTTTTCTGGCTGAATAGTATTACCTTCTATGGAGATACCACGTTTTGTTTAACCATTCATCATTTGCTGGACATTTGGGTTATTTCTGCTTTTTGCCTATAAGGAATGGTGCTGCTGTGAACATCGTTAAAAGTTTTTGTGTGGGTGTACATTTTCATTTCTCTTCGGTATATACCCAGATTGTAATTGCTGGGTGTTTCGATAAACTTATGATTAACTTTATGAGGAACTGCCAAACTGTTTTCCAAAGTTGTACCATTTTACATTCTCGGTGGCAATGTATGGAAGGTTCCAATTTCTCTACTCCTCACTATCATCTAGTGGGTGACACTTCACCCACTATCTCACTACCTCATTGTGGGTTTGATTTGCATTTCCCTAATGATTAATAAGATGTTGAGCATCTCTTCATGTGCCTATTGTGCATTTGTCTATCTCCTTTGGAAAGATACCTATTCAAATCCTTTACCCGTTTTTAAAAATTGTTGAGTTTTAAGAACTCAATATATTCTGGATACTAGATGCCCCCACTTTTTTTTTTGAGACAGTCTTGCTCTATCACCAAGGCTGAAGTGCAGTGGCGTGAACATGGCTCACTGCAGCCTCTACCTTCTGGCCTCCACCTCCTGGGCCTCAAGCGATCCTCCTGCCTTAGCCTCTTGAGTAGCTAGGACTACAGGTGCATGCCACCATGCCCAGCTAATTTTTTTGATTGATTTATTTATTTTTGTAGAGACAGGATCTCATCATGTTGTCTAGGCTGGTCTCAAACTCCTGGCCTCAAATGATCCTCCTTCCTCAGCCTCCGAAAGTGCCAGGATTACAGGTATGAGCCATCTCGCCCAGCCTAGACCCTTTTTAGATATATTATTTACAAAAATGCTGTCTCATTTTGTGGAGTGTCTATTCACCTTAAAAAAGATTCTAAAAATTGTGATAAAGTGTACATAAAAAATTAACCATTTAAACTTGTTTCCAACTTTTAAAAATTGCAGTAAAATATACATAACACAACATATCATCTTAATGATTTTTAAGTGTATCATTCAGTGGTATTAAATACATTCATAATGTTGTGCAGCCATCATCACCATCCATCCCTATAACCCATTTCATCTTATAAAACTGAAACTCTATACCCATTAAATGATAATTTCCCGTTCCCTTCTTCCCTCACCCCTGACAACCACTATTCTGTCTTTACGATTTTGACTACTCTAAATACCTCATATAAATTGAATCATACAGTATTTGTCTTGTGGCTTATTTCACTTAGCATAGTGTCCTTAAGGTTCATTCATGTGGCATATTGCAGAATTTCCTTCTTTTTTAAGGCTGAATAACATTCCATTGTATAGATATATCACATTTTGCTTATCCCTTTGTCTATGAGTAGACACTTGGGTTATTTCCATGTTTTAGCTATTGTGAATGATGCTGCTGTGAACATGAGTGTACAGTATCTCTTAGCTTGCTTTCAATGTTTTTGGTATATACCCAGAAGTGAAATTATTGGATCATATGGTAATTTTATTCTTCTTCTATTTATTTATGAGACAAGATCTGGCTCTGTCTCCCAAGCTGGAGTGCAGTGGCATGGTCTTGGCTCACTGCAACCTCTGCCTCCTGGGCTCAAGCCATCCTCCCACCTCAGCCTCTTGAGTAGCTGGGACTGTGGGCACTTGCGACCACAACTGGCCAATTTTTTTTTTTTTTTGTATTTTTGTAGAGATGCAGTTTCACCATATTGCCCAGGCTGGTCTCAAACTCCTGAGCTCAAGTGATTTGCCTGCCTCGGCCTCCCAAACTGCTGGGATTACAGGCATGAGCCATCGCGCCTGGCCTATTATTATTATTATTTTTGACACCTTAGCATCATTGAGTATATTTTTAATTTTTTGAGGAACTGCTATATTGTTTTCCATAGTGGCTGTACCATTTTACGTTCCTACCAACAGTGCACAGAGGTTCTGATATTTCCACAGCCTTGTCAACACTTGCTATTTTCTATTTATTTAATAGTAGTCCTGTCCTATGGGTTGTGAGTTGGTATCTCATTGGAGTTTTGATTTGTATTTCCCTAATGATTAGTGATATTCAGCATCTTTTCACGTGCTTGTGGCCGTCTGTATATCTTCTTTGGAGAAATGTCTATGCCAGCCCTTTGCCCATTTTCGAATCAGGTTGTTTTTTGTTCATTTTTTGGAGTTGCTATATATTCGGGATATTAGTCCCTTATCAGATACATGATTTATAAATATTTTCTTCCATTCTGTTCTGTGGGGTTACTTTGTTTTTTTTTGAGACAGTCTTACTCTCTGTCACCCAGACTGTAGAGCAGTGGCGCAATCTTGGCTCACCACAACCTCCAGCTCCCAGGCTCAAGCAATTCTCCTACCTCATTCTCCTGAGTAGCTGGGATTACAGGCGCTTGCCACTACTGCCCAGCTAAATTTTGTATTTTTAGTAGAGATGGAATTTCACCATGTTGGCCAGGCTGGTCTTGAACTCCTGACCTCAAATGTTCCACTCACTTCGGCCTCCCAAAGTACAAGGATTATAGGCATGAGCCACCATGCCTGGCCTTTACTCTGTTTCTTTTCTGGCTTTTTTTTTTTTTTTTTTTTTTTGGAACAAGGTCTCACTCTGTCCCCTAGGCTGGGGTGCAGTGGCGCAATCATGGCTCAGTGCAGCCTTGACCTCCCTGGGCTCAAGAGATCATCCCACCTCAGCCTTTGGAGTAGCTGGGACTACAGGCACATGTCACCACGACACTCGAATTTTAAGATTTTTGTAGAGACAGGGTCTCACTATGTTGCATAGGCTGGCCTTGAACTCCTGACCTCAAGTGATCCTCCTGGCTGGGCCTCCCAGAGTGCTGGGATTATAGGTGTGAGCCACCATGCCTAGCCTGGCCACCATTTTACTCAGTTGATAGTGTCTTTTGATTAACAAAAGTTTGAAATTTTCAGCCAGTCTAGTTTGTCCTTTTTTTCTTTTGTTGCCCGTGCCTTTGGTGTCATACTCAACAAATAATTGCCAACTCCGATGTCATGAAGCTTTTCCCTTTTGTTTTCGTCTAAGAGCCTTATAGTTTTATGTTTCTTAGTTATGGTTTTATAGTTACAAGTTTAGGTTTCTTAGGTCTTTGATCCATTTTGAGTTAATTTTTGTTTGTGGTCAAAATTCAATCTTTTGCAGGTGGATTACCAGTTTTCCCAGCGCCATTTGCTGAAAAGACTGTCCTTTCCCTATTGAATGGCTTTGTTATCCTTGTTAAAAATTATTTGACCACATATGTGAGGGTTTATTTCTGGTCTGTTTGATTCCATTGGTCTGTCTGTATGTATTTATACTAATACCATACTATTTTGATTACTGTAGCTTTTTTTTTTTTGAAACGGAGTCTCACTCTGTCGCCCAGGCTGGAGTGCACTGGCACGATCTCAGCTCACTGCAAGCTCCGCCTCCCAGGTTCACGCCATTCTCCTGCCTCAGCCTCCTGAGTAGCCTGGGACTACAGGCGCCCACCACCACACCCGGCTAAGTTTTTGTATTTTTAGTAGAGATGGGGTTTCACCATGTTAGCCAGGATGGTCTCATCTCCTGACCTTGTGATCTACCTGCCTCGGCCTCCCGAAGTGCTGGGATTACAGGCATGAGCCACCGTGCCCGGCCTGATTATTGTAGCTTTGTAGTAAGTTTTGCAACTAGGAAGTATGAGTCCTCCACTTTTGTTTTTCTTTGTCAAGACTTTTGGCTATTTGGGGTCTCTTGAGATTCCATGTGAATTTTAGGATTGATTTTGGTATTTCTGCAAAAAATGTCATTGGAATTTTGATAGGGATTGCATTAAATGTTTAGATTGCTTTGGGTAGTGTGGACATTTTAACAACAGTAAGGCCAGGCGCGGTGGCTCATGCCTGTAATCCCAGCACTTTAGGAGGCCGAGGCGGGTGGATTACCTGAGGTCAGGAGTTCAAGACCAGCCTGACCAACATGGTGAAACCCTGTCCCTACTAAAAATACAAAAATTACCTGGGCCCAGTGGCAGGTACCTGTAATCCCAGCTACTCAGGAGGCTGAGGCAGGAGAATCACTTGAACCCGGGAGGCGGAGGTTGCAGTGAGCTGAGATTGCGCCATTGCACTCCAGTCTGGGAGAGAGAGCGAGACTCCATCTCAAAAAAAAAAAAAAAATTAAGTCTTTTGGTCTGTGAACATAGAATGTGTTTCTGTTTATATATTTCTAAATTTCTTTCAGCAATGTTTTATAGTTTTCATTGTACATGTCTTTCACTTCTTTGGTTATGTAATTCCTTAGTACTTTATTCTTTTTGATGGTATTGTAAATGGAATTTTAAAAATTTCCCTTTAGATTATTTATTGTGTTTAGAAATGCAGCTGGTTTTTCGTGTGTTGACTTTGTATCCTGCTACTTTGCTGAATTCATTTTTTAGTTGTGTGTGTGTGTATAATCTTTAGGGTTTTCTACATATAAAATCATATTATTTGCAAACTGAGATAATTTTACTTCTTTTCCAATTGAGATGCGTTTTGTTTCTTTTGCCTAATGGCGTTGGCTAGGACTTCCAGTACTGTGTTGAGTAGAAATGGTGAACACAGGCCGGGCATGGTGGCTCATGCCTGTAATCCCAGCACTTTGGGAGGCTGAGGTGGGTGGATCACCTGAGGTCAGGAGTTCGAGACCAGCCTGACCAACATGGAGAAACGCTGTCTCTACTAAAAATACAAAATTAGCTGGGCATAGTGGCCTGTAATCCCAGCTACTTGGGAGGGTGAGGCAGGAGAATCGCTTGAACCTGGGAGGCGGAGGTTGCGGTGAGCCGAGATCGTGCCATTGCACTCCAGCCTGGGCAACAAGAGCGAAACTCTGCCTCAAAATAAATAAATAAATAAATAAATAAATAAAAAGAAATGGTGAAAACAGGCATCTTTCCCTTGTCTTGATGTTAGAGGAAAAGGTTTTCATTTTTATCATTGAGTATGATGTCTACTGTAGGTTTTCCTTAGATAGCTTTTATTGTATTGAAGTAGTTTCTTTCTATTCCTAGATTGTTGAGTGTTTTTATCATGAAAGGGTATTGAATTTTGTCAGATTCTTTGTCTGCATCAATTGAGATGATCAAGTGGTTTTTCGTTTTGTTTGGTTAATATGTGTTACATTGATCTGTTTTCATGTGTTGAACCATCCTTGCATTCCAGGAATAAATCCCATTTGATCGTGGTGTACAATTCTTTAACTGTGCTGCTGATTTCAGTTTGCTAGTATTCTGTTGTGGATTTTTGCATGAATGTTTATACTATTTTCATTTTAAGCCTCAGCCTCCCAGGTAGCTAAGCATACATTCAGTGACATTAAATTTATTTACATTATTGTGCAACTATCACCACCATCCATTTCCAGAACATTTCCATTTTCCCAAGCTGAAACTCTGTACCCATCAAACAATAAATTCTCATTTCCCTTGCTTCCTAACCTCTAGCAACCACCATTCTACTTTATTTCTCTATGATTTTGACTGCTGTAGGTACTGCGTATCAGTAGACTCATATAATATTTGTTGTGACTAGCTTCTTTCATATAGCATAATGTCTTCAAAGTTCATCCATGTCATAGCATGTGTCAGAATTGTCTACCTTTTAAAGGCAGAGTAGTAGTTCATTATATATATGTCCCACATTTTGTTTATCCTTTCATCTGTTGGTGGATACTTGGGTTGCCTTCACATTTTGGCTATCGTGAATAATGCTTCTTTGAACGTTGATGTTCAAATACCTGTTTCTGCTTTTGGTTATTTGGGTGTATACTTAGAATTGGAATTGTTGGATCATTCTATGTTTAATTTTTTGAGGAGTTGTCATACTGTTTTTTCATTTTCTTGAGTGTGCTCATTGAAATACAAAAATTTTAAATTTGATGAAGTCCCATTTATCTCTTTTCTTTAGTTTTCTTTGCTTTAAGTGTCATACCTAAAAAAACATTGTTGATCCAAGATTATGAAGATTTACTCCTATGTTTTCTTCTAACAGTTTTACACTTTTAGCTTCTATATTTAGGTCTTTGATCCATTTTGAGTTTTTTTTTTTTTTTTAATGTGATATGATGTAGGAGTTTCTTTCTTTTTTTTTTTTTTTTTTTGAGACGGAGTCTCGCTCTGTCGCTCAAGCTGGAGCGCAATGGCGCGATCTTGGCTCACTGCAACCTCTGCCTCCTGAGTTCAAGCGATTCTCCTGCCTCAGCCTCCCAAGTAGCTGGGATTACTGGCGCTTGCCACCATGCCCAGCTAATTTTTGTATTTTTAGTAGAGATGGGGTTTCACCACGTTGGCCAGGCTAGTCTCGAACTCCTGACCTCAGGTAATCCACTGCCTTGGACTCCCAAAGTGCTAGCATTACAGGTGTGAGCCCCCGTGCCCAGCCTGATGTAGAAGTTTTACTTCTTTTTTTTTTTTTTTTTTAAGACAGAGTCTCGCTCTGTGGCCCAGGCTGGAGTGCAGTGGCGTGATCTTGGCTCACTGCAACCTCTGCCTCCTCCTGGGTTCAGGCAATTCTTGTGCCTCAGTCACCCTAGTAGTTGAGATTACAGGTATACACCACCGTGCCCAGCTAATTTTTGTATTTTTAGTAGAGACAGCGTTTTACCATGTTGGTCAGGCTGGTCCCTAACTCCTGGCCTTGGATGATCTGCCTGCCTTGGCCTACTAAAGTGCTGAGATTACAGGCGTGAGCCACTGTGTCTGGCCAGTGTATTCTTGTATTTGAAAAATTTCTCAGTTTTAATAATCTAACGATGCATGTATCAATAGATATAACACACAAAGACAAAGGTTCTTTGGATCCTTAGTATTTTAAGAATATAAAGGTATTCTGAGACCAAAAAATTTGAGAATTACTGATTTAGGCTTAGAGACATACTCTAGTACATAAACTTGGACCAAAAATTGAGAGTCATGTTTCTTGTAGTCATATACCAGTCCCATTTGTGTTGTCTTAGGCAAGTCATAAACAGGGTGCCTCATTAATGTATAAAATGGAAATACTGCAAGATTATAATTATAGTAACTTCACAGATGTGTAAGGATAAGTGAATGGGCATGCTAGACAGGTAGTGTTTGTCTTTTTTTCTTTCTTTTTTTTTTTTTTGAGTCGGAGTCTTGCTGTTTCGCCCAGGCTGGAGTGCAGTGGTGCGATCTTAGGTCACTGCAATCTCTACCTCCCGGGTTCAAGTGATTCTTCTGCCTCAGCCTCCTGAGAAGTCGGACTACAGGTGCATGCCACCACACCCTGCAATTTTTTTGTCTTTTTAGTAGAGATGGGGTTTCGCTGTGTTGCCCAGGCTGATCTCAAACTCCTGACCTCAGGTGATCTGCCCGCCTTGGCCTCCCAAAGTGCTGGGATTACAGGTGTGAGCCTGTAGTCCTGCGCCCGGCCTGTTTTTTTTTTTTTTAAAGACGGAGTCTTGCTCTTGTCACCCAGGCCGAAGTGCAATGGCATGATCTTGGCTCACTGAAACCCCCGCCTCCTGGTTCAAGTGATTCTTCTTCCTCAGCCTCCTGAGTAGCTGGGATTATAGACATGCGCCACCACTCCCAGCTAATTTTTGTATTTTTGGTAGAGACAGGGTTTCACCATGTTGGTCAGGCTAGTCTCAAACTCTCACCTCAGGACCTCTGAGGTCATGAGCATTTCAGGCTGCCTCGGCCTCCCAAAGTGCTGTGATTATAGGCGTGAACCACTGCGCCCTGCCCTGCCATCTTTTTTTAAAACTGAAAATTTGTAAGAGTTCCAGGACTTTTTGTAGGAATTTGTGGCATTGTTAATGTGGGTAATGTCTTGAACATTGCTTTTCCCCCCATACCTGTTTCCTCAAAGCCAGGAAATTATATCCATAGTTTACTACCTACTGTCTATTCTTCGTTCTCTTGTAAGACTGGTGTCCTGCTGGCTGTATTTCTTATCTGACATTGTCATTTCAATCTAGGAATCTGTAGGTCACCCCTTTATATTCACTGATACTTTGGTGTAATTCCTGACATCCATATTGGGCAGTGGGAAGCATAACATTGAATGTATCTGACACTTTATTTCCTTAATTTCTATCTTCTAGTGATATTCAACTCTACTTTCCTTGATAGCTCCTATTCATATGATTCAAAATGATTCTTCCCACCAAAATTTTCTGAATTATCTGTATGTGTATTTTTAATGTTTCTTTAGTTTTTTTAATCTATCCCTAATTTCACTGTAAAGCCTCTTTTTGGCTTTATCCTTTCCCTTCATCGGCATGATTACTGTTGTGTTCCTTACCCTATTGAAATAGTGATTCTGTAACTTCGCAACCCAGTACAAATTATCTGCAAATTGTATAACTAGTGGTGGCTCACATCTGTAATTCCGGGATTACTTTGGGAGGCTGAGGTGGGAGAATTGTCTTGGTGCCCTAAAGTGTTGGGATTACAGGTGTAAGCCACTTTACCTGGCTTCAACACTCTCTTTAATTTGGTGATAAGTAAGGCAGGAATGAAAGGAAAAGGAGATATGAATTGCGCTATCTTTCCCTTTCCTTCTGCATCATCATTTTTAGAATAAATGTTTAATTCAGGGAAGTAATATTAGTAAGGAAAGATATGATAGGATTCTTTGATCATTCATGTTTTTTTAATCTTGTTTTTCCTTTTTCTTTCTTTTTTTCTTAGACAGAGTCTTGCTCTGTTGCCTAGGCTGGAGTGCAGTGGCATGATTGCAGCTCACTGTAGCCTTCACCTCCCAGGTGCAAGTGATCCTCCCACTTCAGCCTCCTGAGACTGGGACTACAGGTGCCTGGCTAATTTTTTATATTTTGTAGAGATGGAGTCTCCTGTGTTGCCTAGGCTGGTCTAAAACTCCTGGACTCAAGCTGTCCTCCCAGCTTGTCCTCCAAAAGTGCTGTGATTACAGGCATGAACCACCGCACCCAGCTCCCTTTTTTTTTCTCAGTTGCCAAAACAAGAGCATTTATTTGTCTTTCATGTTACATGCCCATTGGGGATAGAATGTATATTCTGCTGATGTTGGATAGAGTCTTTATATATCTGTTAGGTCTAATTATTTTATTTTATTTTTTTGAGATGGAGTCTTGCTCTTTCGCTCAGGTTGGAGTGCAGTGATGCAATCTTGGCTCACTGCAACCTCCACCTCCTGGGTTCGAGCGATTCTTGTGCCTCAGCTTCCCAAGCAGCTGGGACTATGGGTGTGGGCCACCACACCCGGCTAATTTTTGTATTTTTAGTAGAGACGGGGTTTCACCATGTTGCCCAGGCTTTTCTTGAACTCCTGACCTCAAGTGATCTGCCCCCTTTGGTCTCCCAAAGTGCTGAGATTATAGGCATGAGCCGCCATGCCCAGCCAGTCTAATTAGTTTGTTTGTTTATTTATTTATTTATTCATTTCTGAGACAGTTTCGCTCTTGTTGCCCAGGCTGGAGTGCAGTGGCCCGATCTCAGCTCACAGCAAACTGCCTTCTCAGTTCAAGCGATCTTCCTGCTTCAGCTTCCTGAGTAGCTGGGATTACAGGCACGTGCCACCATGCCTGGCTAATTTTTGTATTTTTAGTAGAGATGGGATTTTGCCATGTTGGCCAGGCTGGTCTTGAGCTCCTGACTTCAGGTGATCCACCTGCCCTGGCCTCTCAAAGTGCTGAGATTACACGCATGAGCCACCGCGCCCAGCCAGTCAAATTAGTTTATAGTGTTACACAAATCCTCTGTTTCCTTTTTGATCTTCTGTCTGGTTGTTCTGTTATTGAAAAGCGGGGTATTGAAGTCTCCAAGTATGATTATAGAACAATTTCTCTTTTCAATTGTGTTAGCTTTTGTTTCCTGTATTTTAGGTCACTGTTGTTAGGTGCATATGTTTATAACTGTTATATGTCCTTGCTGGATTGAACCTTTTATCAATATATAATATCTGTTTTGTGTTTTGTAACCTTTTTTGACTTAAAGTGTTATTTTATCTGGTAATAATTTAGCCCCAGCTCTCTGTTACTCTTTGCATGGAGTATCTTTTTTCATTTTTTCTTATAACGCCTTTGCTCTTTGTATCTAAAGTGAATCTTGTAGATAGATGATAGATTGTGTTTTCCAATTTGCCAATCTCTTTTTTTTTTTAAATTTTTATTTATTTATTTATTTTGAGATGGAGTTTCACTGTTATTGCCCAGGCTGCTGGAGTGCAGTGGCACAATCTCGGCCCACTGCAACCTCCGCCTCCTGGGTTCAAGTGATTCTCCTGCCTCAGCCTCCCAAGTAGCTGGGACTATGGGCGCACGCCACCATGCCTGGCTAATTTTTTGTTAGTAGAGACGGGGTTTCACCGTGTTAGCCAGGATGGTCTCGATCTCCTGACCTCGTGATCCGCCCGCCTTGGCCTCCCAAAGTGCTGGGCTTACAGGCGTGAGCCACCGCGCCCGGCCTATTTTTTTAAATTTAATTTAATTTTACTTTTTTGAGACGAAACTCTTGTTGCCCAGGCTGGAGTGCAGTGGCACAGTCTTGGCTCACTGCAACCTCCACCTCCTGGGTTCAAGCGATTCTCCTGCCTCAGCCTCCCAAGTAGCTGGGATTACAAGCACCCACCACCATGCCCTCTTATTGTTTCGCATTTTTAGTAGAGACAGGGTTTCACCATGTTCTCCAGGCTGGTTGTGAACTTCTGATCTCAGGTAATCCACCTACCTTGGCCTCCCAAAGTGCTGGGATTACAGGCGTGAGCCACCACGCCTGGCCAATCTCTCTTTTTAATTGGAAAGTTTAATTCATTTACATTTAAAGTAATTACTGGTAAGGAAGGATTTACTTCTGCCATTTAGCTCTTTCTTTTCCATATGTTTTTTATGCCTTTTGTTCCTCTAATGCTGCCTTTTTTATGTATTTAGTTGATTTTTTATAGAATTATAATCCTGTTTTGATTTTGTGTGTGTGTGTTACTTTCTTAGTGGATGCCTTGGGGATAATGATGTAATTTAACATCTTAAATTTATAACAACCTAGTTTGAATAATGCCAGCTTAGTTTAAATAGTACACAAATACTCTGCTCCTACTCATCTTTCTCTCCTCCTTTATATTTTTATTGTCACAGATTACATCTTTATATAGTTTGTGCCTATTAACAGAGGTTTGTAATGACTTTTTATGCATTTGTCTTTTAAATCATGTAAAAGGGAAAAACCCAAGAGTTACCAAAATTACAATAACATTGGCTTTTATATTTACCTATGTAGTTATTTTTACTAGTGTTCTTTATTTCTTGTTATGGATTTGAGTTATTGTCTAGTGTCTTTTCATCTCAGCATTAAGAATTTCTTTTAGCACTTGTACGGCAGAATGAACTTTCTCACTTTTTGTTTATCTGGAAATATAATTTCTCCTTCATTCTTGAAAGGTGATTTTACTGGCTAGAGAATTCTTAGTTCACAGCTTTTTTCTTTTAGGACTTCAAATATGTCACTGCATTGCCTTCTCATTTCCATGGTTTCTTATGGGCAATCAGCTGTTAACTTTTGTTTGATGAGTTAAATTTTCTTGCTTCTTTCAAAGTTCTCTTTGGTTTTGACAATTTGACTCTGTCTCAGCGTGAATTTCTTTGAGTTTACGCTGCTTAAAGTTTATTGAGCTTTGTGGAGGTGTATACTTGTGTCTTTCATCAGATTGGGGAAGTTTCTGACCATTGTTTCTTCAAGTATTTTTTCTACACCCTTCTCTTTCTTCTTTCTGTGACTCCTATTATGCATATGTTGGTATGCTTGGTAGAGAAGAAAATAAACAGTATTGCCCAGGGAACAAAATGCCAGAGAACAAAAAATACAGAGGGCAGAAAAAAGTTTGAGAAAGAATTTTAGTGTTCTGAATATTAGTGGTCTTTAGAAATATGAGATTATAACTATGAAACAAGATCAGAGTGCTGTGAAAAGGAATAATTAGAGAGAGAGAGTTCTTAGAAGTAAAAATATGATAGAAGAGTTGGAAGATAGAGTTGAGGAAATCACCTAGGAAGGAGAACAAAAAGAAAGGTGGAAAAATGGAGAGAAAAGATAAGAAAATTGGAGAATCAATTTAGGAGGCCCAAGTCTAATTAATAGGAGCAATAGAAAGAGAACAGAAAAGATGAAAAGGAGGAATTTATAGTAGATAGAAGAAAAAAATTTTACAGAAGTGAATGATGTGAATTACTGATGAACAGAGCCAGCCGACTATGCAACAAGATGACTATGCAACAAGGTGAATGAGGAGATATCTACAGCAGGCTTATCGCTTGGAAATTTCAGAACACCAAAGCAAAGAGATCATCCTAGAAGTTTTCTTAGAGGAAAAAAACAGGTCAGTAAAAAACGTAAAGAATAAGAATGGCATAATTTTCTCAGTGCTAGTCCCAGAAACTAGAAATCATTGAAAACATTTTGAATGAATAATTTCTAACCTAGAATTTTATTTTATTTTTTGGGACGGGGTGTTGCACTGTCGCCCAGGCTGGGGTTCAGTGGTGCCATCACGGCTCACTGCAGCCTTGACCTCCTGGGCTCAAGTGATTCTTCCACCTCAGCCTCCCAAGTAGCTGGGACCACAGGCATGTGCCACCACATTTGGCTGATTTTTGTTTTTTTTTTTTTTTGTAGAGACAGGGTTTTGCCATGTTGCCTGAGCTGGCTTTGAACTTCTGAACTAAAATGATCCTCCCGCCTCAATCTACCAAAGTGCTGGGATTGCAGGCATGAAGCACCGTGCCTGGCCCTAACCTAGAATTTTATACCTAACTAAATGAGGTGTGAAGATACAATAAAGAAATTTCAAATATGCAGTTTTATAAAATTTACTTCTGGTTGGAGTTTACGGGGGTCCAATAAATAGCACCCCTTTTGCTTTCCTGAATTTTCAACAAATTGGGTGAAACGAAGGAAGCATATGGAGACCAGAAGATAATTTTATTTTTATTTAGTTTTTATAATTTTATTTTTGATAAGGTTCAGTTTGGAGAAGGCAGCTTATACTTTCAACTGGTTTACTGATACCGAGTGCCAGAATTAGGCAGACTTAGCCCTCAGGAACTGGCCGAGCTGAACAACTGCAGGCCCTATGTGAGGCTTACACCTGTAAATGTTAGAGTATGATGGAACAGAATGGGAAGGAGAGGGGACGAGGCTAAGTTTTGTCTGGATTATTTTCCCAAACTCACTGATGAAGTAAGTTACCTCTTCTCCTTAGGCAAGGAATGAATGAGGGGAGTGGAAAGAGGTCAGGAATGTTATGATAACGGGTATCCGTCTACATAGAACGAAATATCGAAAGTGGGACATAATTATTTTCTTCAATATCTTTCATGTTTTCTTCCTTTTTTTGAGACTGAGTCGCACACTGTTGCACAAGTTGGAGTGCAGTGGTGCAATCTCAGCTCACTGCAATCTCCGCCTCCCAGGTTCAAGCGATTTTTGTGCCTCAGTCTCCCCAGTAGCTGGGATTACAGGTGTGTGCTACCACACCTGGCTAAATTTTTTTTGTATTTTAATAGAGACGAGATTTCGCCATGCCAGGCCAGTCTTGAACTCCTGGCCTCAAGTGATCTACCTGCCTTAGCCTCCCAAAGTGCTCGGATTACAGCCGTGAGCCACTGTGCCTGGCCTCATGTTTCCTTTCTTAGAAAGCTGCTGGAGGGTATGTTCCACCAAAAACAAGGGAATAAATCATGGAAGAGCTAAAAAGAAGAGTCAGCATGAGAGAGTGTAAGGGAATTGATAGGATGATAGTGAAAGGAAGTCTCAGTATAACGACAACTGTAGTGAAAGTATAGTAACAACCAGAAAGCTCCCAAGAAGGGATATCCAAGGAGAGAACAGCAACAACAAAACCAAATTACTTGATGTGTTTGATCTTACTGAGAAGATATTTATAGTTCTGTCAATGAATTATTGATAGGTAGGTAGAAGAAGCTTAAGAAAAATGAAGTGATTAATTTCAGGTAAAACTGAAAAGTATACCAAAAGGGAAATGTGATTAAGTATATATATTTCTTAAGTCAAAAGCTAGATCCAGTAATAGAGTGGCTTAAAAAACAAAGAGTTTTATTCCTTTCTCATATAATAGTTGCTGGGTAAGTGGTCAGGATATCTAGATGAGTAGTTTGTTCCATGTGGTCATTCAGGGGCCTAAGTTACATTGATCCTGCTGTCTCACCAAAAGTATGGCCAGGGACTAGCTGAGTGGACATGACCTGGGTTTGTTTGAAATGCAGAATATTGGAACCCACTCCCAATCTACTGAATCAGAATCGCATTTAGTTGTTTATTCCTGTACACAAAAGTTTGGGACTCACTGGTCTGGATTAGAACATGATGGTTGAATGATTGAAGCAGGGCAGTTGAGAATTTTATTCAGTGAGAAGAGAAAGAGAGCATGAGGAAGTGAGAACTTTATCAGAAGGCCACATCAGACTGCAGAGAAGTTTGTGAAATGTAGACTAGTCATGTGCTCAGGAAAAAGGAGAAAGTTAATTTTTAGGGACATCTAGGAAACTCTGTGCTACAGTATAGTTGGCTTAACTGTGAATAATATTGGCATATCTTATTAAAATCTTCCTAGGAGGATGGTGGTAGGGTGGGGAGGTACTTACGTTGCACAGTTATATATGTTTTTGAGGGGAATATTTGAGATAGCTAAATCTATACCTTTCATGTAGGAAGTTAGCAGATAATAGCTAAGGCCGGCGTGGTGGCTCATGCCTGTAATCCCCGCACTTGGGTAGGCCAAGGCAGCAGGATCGCTTGAGCCCAGGAGTTCGAGACAGCCTGGGCAACATGGTGAAACCCTGTCTCCATAAAATTTTTTTAAAAATTGCCAGGTGTGGTCGTGTGTGCCTGTGAGGCTGAGGTGGGAGGCTCGCTTGAGCCCAGGGAGTCAAGGCTGCAGTGAGCCATGACTGCACGCCACTGCACTCCAGTGTGGGTGACAGAGTGAGATACTGTATAAAAAAAAAAAGCTAAAACAAAACAAGAAGTATTATCTTAAGCATGTTATTTAGAAATATGGAGATAAATAAAAATAATCGAAAGTAGGTAGTTGCTTCTGAGGAGAGAAATTGGGAGTTGGCAAGAGAGTACTGTTTTTCAACCATGTAAATGTATTCGTTTTATTAAAAAACAGATTAGAGGCCAGGCGTGGTAATCCAGCACTTTGGGAGGCCGAGGCGGGCAGAACATGAGGTCAGGACCATCCTGACCAACATGGTAAAACCCCGTATCTGCTAAAAATACAAAAATTAGCTGGGCGTGGTAGCACACGCTTGTAGTCCCAGCTACTCAGGAGGCTGAGGCAGGAGATTTGCTTGAACCTGGGAAGTGGAGGTTGCAGTGAGCTGAGAGTGCACTCCAGCCTGGCAGCAGAGTGGGATTCTGTCTCAAAAAAAAAAAAAAAAAAAAAAGATGAGAAAAGACAGTCTCTACTATTCAGATAAGAAGTAAAAACATAAATAGGTTTAAGTGCTAAGTGCTGTGAGAAAAGTAAAAAGAGTTCATTAAGAAGAGGCATACTTATCTGAGCCCACCCTGGGTAGGAGGGTGGAGGAGTAGGTTATGGAAAGCTTTCTGAAAGAGAGACATTTCCTAGTTATATTGTAGACAACATAAAGTATGATGCAATTAAACATCTTTTGGATTTCATGTATTTTTAAAGTGTGAACAATTAAAAATAATTCAGATTACTTTAAAAAAAATCCATTTAACGCATTTATTGGGTGCCTACTTTGTATTAGGCACTGTGGTACGCCCAGAAGATGTAATGATAAGCAAAATCAGAAATGATTTCTTACCTCATAGACTTGAGAATCTCAGGGGAGACTGACATGAATCAGACTGTTCACTGTAAGACTGTACAGAAGTCCCTTCATTTCTGCTTTCAGGATCACTTCTTACAGCCATGGTTCATTAAGTGTGGCCCCCCAGTCCAGCCACATCAGCTGGGAGGATCATCTTAGCCCAGGAATTCGAAGCTGTAGTGAGTTAGAATGGCATCACTGCACCCCAGCCTGGGTGACACAGGGAGGCCCTGGCTCTGAAAAAAAAAAAGTACTTTTTCTTGATAATTATTAAGATATAGTTGGTTATTTAAGGTTAGAATTTCATTTAATACCCATTTACCACATTCTAAAAATGTAACCAAGAACTAGAGGTTAGTTCTGATAATATTTTTTTCCATGATTTGAGGTTACTTGAATTCTATTATTTTTATTTGTTTCAACCAAGTAAAGTGTGCAGGGGAAGCAGTGAGCCTTCATTTCTTTTCTTTTTTTGAGACAAGTTCTGGCTCTTATCACCTAGCCTGGAGTGCAGTGGTGCTATCTCAGGTCACTGCAACCTCTCCCTCCTGGGCTCAAGCCATCCTCCTACCTCAGCCTCCCAAGTAGCTGAAACTACAGGCACATACCACCACACCTGGCTAATTTATGTATTTTCTGTAGAGACAGGGTTTTACCATGTTGCCCAGGCTGGCCTCGAACTTGCGAGCTCAAGCAATCAGCCTACCTCAGCCTCCTATGCATCTGAAATTACAGGTGTGAGTCACTGTTCCCAGCTGAGCCTTATCTTCAAAACACTCTCTCCTCAGAGAGAACTTCATTTCTAGGAATTACAGCTTTTTGGGGAAAATTTTGTACTCTTGATAGCTTCAAAGAAAAAATTGAAAATAGCAATTTTGTGATAAAATTTTTGAGGCAATAAGACATTGGCTACTCTTACAAGAAAAGATGTGGGGGCAATTATTGTTAATAACTTAATTGTACTTTTACAAATAAAGAGTGTAATTGGATTGTTCGTAACTCAAAGGATAAATGCTTGAGGGGATGGATACCCCATTCTCTATGATGCGCTTGTTTTACATTGCATACCTGTACTGGAACATCTCTTGTACCCCATAAATATATACACCTACTGTGTACCCTTAAAAAGTAAAAAATAAAGGTGAGGAAGATGAGAAAATACAGTCTTTTTCATAACACATATTCCTATTAGCAATTTTTTTTTTTTTTTGAGATGGAGTCTCTGTCACCCAGGCTGGAGTGCAATGGCGTGGTCTCGGCTCACTAAAACCTCCTATTAGTAATTTAAATGTATTTTTAGTTATATGAAAAATTACTCAGAGTGGCTGACGCAGTGGCTCATGCCTGTAGTCCTAGCAGTTTGGGAAGCCGAGGCAGGAGGATCGCTTAAGCTCAGGACTTCGAAACCAGCCTGGGTGAGATAGCGAAATCCTGTCTCTACAAAAAATACAAGAATTGGCTTGGCATGGTGGCACACACCTGTAGTCCCAGCTAGTTGGGTGGCTGAGATGGGAGGATTGCTTGAGCCTAGGGAGGTCAAGGCTGCAGTGAACCGTAATTGTGCCACTTTACCCCCCAACCTGAACGACAGAGCAAGACCATGTCTCAAGAAAGAAGAAGAAGAAAAAAAGATTACTCAAAATGAAAACCTGTCAATTTTCTGAGCCTGGGACTCTCCAGGTACATTGATCTATATTAGGTACATTGATTTTTTTCTTTTTTTAATCTTTGTAGCTTTTGTTTATGTATACAAACTTGATTTAGGGAGTATTTTTTAAGTGGATGAATAAATTGTCTAAAATGTTTTACAAGGAAAATTGTGAATCAGCATTGTTATTTCAAATCTTTGTTGTTTATGGCTTTTGTCAGATGACATCTACAAAATTATTAAAGAATCGTTATAGCAGACTAGCATTAAAAATTTAAAGATATTTTGGTTACTAGACAAGGTAAAACTAATCTTTTAGAAATATAACTCATTTTAATTTTTGAAACAGAGCTCATTTTAGTTTTTAAAATGAGGAACCTGCAGCAGTTCTCACAAGAATTTAGAAATAGTCATATGTTTTGACAACTTTTCTGACAGTTATGTAAAACACCTTATCAAGAATAATAAAAGCAAAATGTATTAATTAAACAAATTCATATGTATAAAAATTAGGAGCAAAAGCATTCTTTTGCAGTTGTAAGTTTCTATAGCTTTTACTGGAAAATGTTAGTCAAAATATTAATGGTGAAAATGTAGTGTGGTTTAAAATTTTTTTTAATTAAAAAATTTTTAAAAATACTTTGCTAGACCCCAACTGACACCATATCTAGTGTGGTTTTGACTTTAATTTTCATTATAATAATTTAGAAAGAAGAACCTAATACATTTTTAAAGTAAAAGACAATATTACTCTGGAAAAGCAAGGCAGAGAATGTAGAGGACTGCACTATAAAGAAGAATTATTGGCCAAGTGTGGTGGCTCATTCCTGTAATCCCAGTGCTTTGGAAGACTGAGGTGGGAGGGTCACTTGAGGCCATGAGTTTGAGACAAGCCTGGGCAACATAGTGAGACTTTGTCTCTACAACAAAAAAAAATTAGCCAGGTGTGGTGGTGTGCGCCTGTGTTCTTAGCTGCTTGGGAGGCTGAGGCAGGAGGATCATTTGAGCCCAGGAGTTCCAGGCTGCAGTGAGTGATTATTAAAGAGTGAACTCTTTATTTTAGGTAGGATTTTTTTGTTTATATGATGTAAAGTTATATGATAGAGATTTTTACCTAAATTTGTAATTTAGTAAATCAACCAAGTAAAATCAAAGATGGTACGTTTTAATTCTATGCAGTTTGCTTTTGCTGGCAGAAGGACTCTAATTTTTATTCATATTATTAATGTTTGTTTAGAAATGGATCTGAATTTAAGGTGTATAGGGCAAAGTGAATAGTAAAAAACATCCTGATTTTTTAATAAAATCACTTTTTTTTTTTTTTTTTTTTGAGACAGGGTCTCACTCTGTTGCCCAGACTGGAATGCAGGGATGCAGTCTTGGCTCACCGCAACCTCTGCCTCCTGGTCTCAAGCGATCCTCCCACCTCAGCCTCCTAAGTAGCTGGGACTACAGGCGCATGCCACAGTGGCCGGCTAATTTTTGTTTTCTTTGTAAAGATGGGGTTTCACCATGTTGTCCAGGCTGGTCTTGAACTCCTGGACTCAATCCGCCAGCCTCGGCCTCCCAAAATGTTGGGATTACAGGTGTGAGCCATGTGCCTGGCCTTGACATTATTATTATTATTATTATTTTTTCGAGATGGAGTCTTGCTCTGTCACCCAGGCTGGAGTGCTGTGGTGCGATCTCAGTTCACTGCAACTTCCGCTTCCCGGGTTCAAGCAATTCTCCCGCCTCAGCCTCTTAAATAGGTAGGATTTTACAGGCGCCCACCACCGTACCCGGCTAATTTTTGTATTTTTAGTAGAGACGGGGTTTCACCGTGTTGGCCAGGCTGGTCTCGAACTCCTGACCTTGTGATCTGCCCACCTCGGCCTCCCAGAGTGCTGGGATTACAGGCGTGAGCCACTATGCCTGGCTGACATTATTTTTTAGAACACTTTTAGGTTCACAGCAAAATTGAGCAGAAAGTGCAAAGTTGCCATATATACCCTGCATCCACACATGCATAGCCTCCCCCACTTTCAACATCTGGCACCAGAGTAGCATGTTTATTACAGTGGATGAACCTACATTGGCCCGCATTGATACCTTATCACCCAGTGCCTATAGTTTACTTTAGGGTTCATTCTTGGTAATGTGCATTTTGTATCATTATACAAATGTGTAATGACAGATATTCACTATTATAGTGTCATAGAGATTATTACTATTACTTTTTTTTTTTTTTAAACTCTTAAGTTCCTTTTTGTTGTTGTTGTTTTTGAGGCAGTCTTACTCTGTGGCCCAGGCTGGAGTGCAGTGGTGCGATCTTGGCTCACTGCAACCTCCGCCTCCTGGGTCCCGGTTCAAGCAATTCTCCTGCCTCAGCCTCCCGAGTAGCTGGGATTACAGGCATGTGCCACCATGCCCAGCTGATTTTTGTGTTTTTAGTAGAGACAGGGTTTCACTATGTTGGTCAGGCTGGTCTTGAACTCCTGACCTCGTGATCCGCCCGCCTTGGCCTCCCAAAGTGTTGGGATTACAGGCATGAGCCATTGCACCCGGCCCCTGTTGGTTTTTAAAGTATACTTCAGCAAATTCATTTGAACCCGTTTTTACTTCAAGGTGGAGAAAGTCTATTGTTTTCCCATATTTAGAGAGTCGAGGTAAGTTCGAGGTAGGCTAGAGGTACAAATAGATGCTAGTTGGTGGTAAAGTCTTGTGGGCAAGATTTTACCATTTAGGATTCCATAAACGGATTCATTTATAGCACATAAAGATTGGGATTCTCCATCTTTGAGATGGAGTTTCGTTCCTTCTTGTTGCCCAGGCTGGAGTACAATGGCATGATCTTGGCTCACTGCAACCTCTGCCTCCCGGGTTCAAGTGATTCTCCTGTCTCAGCCCCTGAGTAAGTGGGATTACAGGCGCACGCCACCATGCCTGGCTAATTTTTGTATTTTTAGTAGAGGCGGGATTTTATCATATTGGTCAGGCTGGTCTCGAACTCCTGACCTCAGGTGATCCACCCACCTTGACCTCCCAAAGTGCTGGGATTACAGGCATGAGCCACCACACCCAGCCAAGATTGGAATTCTTGTGTTTTCTTTATTCTGTTTCCTTTCATGTTAATTGTGATATATTCAATTGCAAGTTTTAGTTTTCTATTGAAATTCTTAAAGAAATACGAAACAACCTTTACTTCTAAAATTCTTTATTTTGGTGCTGTTTTACCACAATTACATTAGAATTCCCTTGATGAGCATTTGGCTATTTACCTAGTGCACTGTAACTCCTTCTCATATAGTTTTCTGAGTTTTGTCTTTTTTTTTTTTTAACAGTTTCTTCAGTTTTTAGAACAAGTTTAAAAAATTGTTTTTTAATGTCTAACCATAAAAAAATTGTTTTTGCATTTTAAATAACAGATTTTTCTCTTTTTTTAACCCAATAGTTTGCTTGCCTAAACTGGATTTGAAGCAATTTAAACTACTGGAGATCTGCCATTTTATAATATCACAATTGGAAAGAAACAGATTTTCAAATAATGGAAGAATCTAAAACCTCAAAAAGTGAAAATCATGAACCAAAGAAGAATGTTATTTGTGAAGAAAGTAAAGCAGTTCAAGTTATAGATAATCAAACATTGAAAGCTAGAAATGATAAATCCGTAAAAGAAATTGAGAACAGCTCTCCAAATAGGAATAGTAGTAAAAAAAATAAGCAAAATGATATTTGTATAGAAAAAACAGAAGTTAAATCATGTAAAGTAAATGCTGCCAATCTTCCAGGTCCTAAAGATTTGGGGTTAGTCCTTCGAGATCAAAGTCATTGCAAAGCAAAAAAATTTCCTAATTCACCGGTGAAAGCCGAAAAGGCAACCATTTCACAGGCAAAATTAGAAAAGGCAACCAGTTTACAGGCAAAAGCAGAAAAATCACCAAAGTCACCCAATTCAGTGAAATCAGAAAAAGCATCCAGTTATCAGATGAAGTCAGAAAAGGTACCAAGTTCACCAGCAGAAGCAGAAAAGGGACCCAGTTTACTGTTGAAAGACATGAGACAGAAGACAGAATTACAACAGACTGGAAAAAAAATTCCAAGCTCCTTTACTTCTGTGGACAAAGTGAATATTGAAGCTGTAGAGGGAGAAAAATGTGCTCTGCAAAACTCACCACGATCTCAGAAGCAACAGACATGTATAGATAATACTGGTGATTCTGATGATAGTGCTTCAGGAATTGAAGACGTATCGGATGATTTAAGTAAGTCATTTTTTGGAGGGATTTTTGTATATTAATGTTCTTTAGATTATCCCCGGTTTAACCATTTTAATTACAAAAAGTCATGTTTATACATAATTGTTTAGCACTTTTGTTCCCGTATGAAAACATCCACATTAATAATACTTGCATTAATGGTTTCTTACTAGATTGATCCTTGGTGAAGCTAAAAAAAAAAGCCTTTTCATTTATTATGGTAGGTACAAAGACTGTGCAAATAAAAATTTAGTATCTTCTTTAGTTGGTACACACATGCTCGTACACATACACACTCTTGTTTAAATGGTCTTGATAATGTATTGCTCATTCATTCACCAAATATGTATGTATTGAGTTCTTATATATATATCAAGCATTTGTTTACAATGGAAAACCAAAACAAACAAAAAAACCCATAGCCCTAAACTTCAAGGAAGCTTCCAGTCTGATAGGAGGGTGATACAGATAAACAGTGATTTTCAGTGCCAAAAACTTAATTGAAGTTGAGAGAGCACATGATTAAATAGTGAGATTTAGACTTTGGGCAGACAAAATAGGTGATATAAATTGTGAGACTGAGTATTACTGAGACTTAGTACGGCTGGAGCAGAAAGTTGAGGTTGAGAACGGCAAAAGATGCAACTGAAAGGGAACACAGGAATATCAGGGCCTTCTAAGCCATGCCAGAAAGTTTGGACTTTATCCTGAGTATTTTCAGAAGCCATTGAAGAATTTTTTTTTTTGTTTTTTGTTTTCTGAGACAGTGTCTTGCTGTGTTGCCCAGGCTCGAGTGCAGTGGTGCAATCTCCACTCACTGCAACCTCCGCCTCCTGGGTTCAAGCAATTCTGTCTCAGCCTCCTGAGTAGCTGGGACTACAGGCACCTGCCACCATACCTGGCTAACTTTTTTATTTTTAGTAGAGACGGGATTTCACCATATTGGCCAGGCTGTTCTTGAACTCCTGACCTTTTGATCTGCCTGCCTCGGCCTCCCAAAATGCTGGGATTACAGGCATGGAAGAGTTTTTTTATTTTTTATTTTTTATTTTTGAGACGGAGTCACGCTCTGTCACCCAGACTGGAGTGCAGTGGCGTGATCTCGGCTCACTGCAACCTCCG
Organism: Gorilla gorilla gorilla; assembly: GCF_029281585.2. NCBI lineage: Eukaryota > Metazoa > Chordata > Mammalia > Primates > Hominidae > Gorilla > Gorilla gorilla. The sequence continues at coordinate 187,461,016 of NC_073224.2, forward strand.
CCTCCCGGGTTCACGCCATTCTCCTGCCTCAGCCTCTCCGAGTAGCTGGGAGTACAGGCGCCTGCCACCACGCCCGGCTAATTTTCTGTATTTTTAGTAGAGACGGGGTTTCACTGTGGTCTCAATCTCCTGACCTCGTGATCCACCCGCCTCGGCCTCCCAAAGTGCTGGGATTACAAGCGTGAGCCACTGTGCCCGGCCTTTGAAAGAGTTTTAAGTAAAGTAATGCTGTGATCAGATTTTTTAAAAAATCCCTTTGAGTATAATACAGGAAATTCTTTGATAGGAACAGGACTGGAAGCAGGGATTGGTTAGGACACTTAGAGTTTACTTGAGAACTGTTGTAAAATTCATTTTGTTGTGGGATCCTGATTTTAGTTTTAATTGTTTAGAAATATTGTCTATATCTTTTGAGTAACTTTAATCCTGATTTTGTTTAAACTAAATAATTTCTTTTATAATCTTTTTTTCCTAGTGTTTTCATGGCTGGAAGAATACAGCGTTATCTTGATGTAGAAATAAAAAGAACCTATTTCTGAATCATTATTTGCCACACTTTGAGAAACACTGGTAAAGAATTCAGAAATAGCTTGTTTTTATTTCTTGTGGTACACAGATGATGGTATATTGACAGACTTAAAAGAATTTTAATAGAGTTGACTTTATGTGTCTCAGTCTCATAATTGTATATTAAGGCTGAGGACAAGGCCAAATTTAAAAACTAAGTCAGTTTAGAGACAGAATCAAATAAGTGATAATACTGGTAATGTTTAGATATGGGAAAAATGTAAACATCATGGTACTTGAATGATTCAGGAAATAGTGGTGGTTTTTTTTTTTTTGTTTTGGTTTGGTTTTGTTTTTGAGACAGGGTTTTGCTCTGTCACCCCGGCTGGAGTGCAGTGGTGTGAACTTGGCTTCACTGCAACTTCTGCCTCCCACGTTCAAGCAATTCTCCTGCATCAGCTGGGACTACAGGTGTGCGCCACCATGCCTGGCTAATTCTATATTTTTAGTAGAGACGGGGTTTCACTATGTTGGCTAAGCTGGTCTTGAACTCTTGGCCTCAAGTGATACCCCCACCTTGACCTCCCAAAGTGCTGGGATTACAGGCATGAGCCACTACACCGGGCCAGGAAATAGTGGTGTTTAAGGTCACTTAATTGGCCAGGCGCGGTGGCTCATGCCTGTAATCCCAGCACTTTGGGATGCCGAGGTGCGTGGATCACCTGAGGTCAGGAGGTCGAGACCAGCCTGGCCAACATGGTGAAATCCCATCTCTACTAAAAATAGAAAAATCAGCCGAGTGTGGTGGCACATGCCTGTGATCTCAGCTACTCGGGAGGCTGAGGCAGGAGAATTGCCTGAACCAAGGAGATGGAGGTTGCAGTGAGCCAAGATCGCGCCACTGCACTCCAGCCTGGATGACAGAGTGAGAGTCTGTCTCAAAAAAAAAAAAAAAAAAAAAAAAGATCACTTAGTTAAGGGTCTTGTTATTTGAATTGGTGAAAAACATGATTTAAAGATTATTTATTTTTTGAGACAGAGTTTCACTCTGTTGTCCAGGGTGGAGTGCAGTGGTGTGATCTCGGCTCACTGCACCCTCTGCCTCTGAGTTCAAGCGATTCTCCTACCTCAGCCTCCCAAGTAGCTGGGACTGCAGGCGCCTGCCCCCACACCCAGCTAATTTTTGTATTTTTAGTGGAGATGGGGTTTCGCAATGTTGGCCAGGCTGATCTCAGACTCCTGACCTCAGGTGATCCGCCTGCCTCAGCCTCCCAAAGTGCTGGGATTACAGGCATGAGCCACTGCCCTGGCCAAAGATTATTTTCTTTTAAAGTCAACAAAATAATTGAGATGACATAGAGAGATAGTTAAGAATATGGGCTCTGGAGTGAAATTGCATGGGTTTTGAATTCCAGCTTCTTTACTTACTTTGTAACCTTCAATAAACTGCTTATCGCTGAAAAATATGTTTTCTAATTTTTAAAAAGGTGGAGATGCTGCTGCCTATGTTATAAAGATTAAGTGAAATAATCCAGTAGAGGGTTTCATGTAGTACCGGACACGTGGGCATGCAATGGCAATGACTATCACTTATTATATTACTCCAATTAAATGCAATTTTTACTTGTTAACATGGAGAATGAGTTGAACTAGTTTCAGGAAGCTAGCTTAAGGAAGCTAGTAGACCAAGTAGAGGTTCTTTTGGGAAACTTGGTTTAACAAATTAATAAAAATGATTTGTAGTATACAGTCATTTTTCATAAGTAAGTGCTTCTCATGTTTTAAAGAATTCTCTTTAAATTCATGTATAATATGATATGTATAATATTAGCCTTGAAGTCATGTTTATACATAATTGTTTAGCACTTCTTTTTTCCCCGTATGAAAACATCCAAATTAATAATGTTTGAATTAATGATTTCTTATTAGATTGATTCTCAGTGAAATAAATACAGTAAAACCTTTATATCTAGATCATTATCTTTTTTTTGGAGACAGAGTCTTGCTCTTTTGCCCTGGCTGGAGTGCAGTGATATGATCTTGGCTCATTGCAACCTCCACCTCCCGGGTTCAAGTGATTCTCCTGCCTCAGCCTCCTGAATAGCTGGGATTTACAGGCGCATGCCACCACACCTGGCTAATTTTTGTATTTTTAGTAGAAATGGGGTTACACCATGTTGATCAGGCTGGTCTCGAACTCCTGACGTTGTGATCCACCCACCTTGGCCTCCTAAAGTGCTGGGATTACAGGCATGAGCCACTGCGTCCAGCTGTCTTTTTTTTTTTGTTTTTTGAGACAGAGTCACCCTGTCACCCAGGCTGGAGTGCAGTGGCGCGATCACAGCTCACTGTAACTTCTACCTCCTGGGCTTAAGTGATTCTTGTCCTTCAGCCTTCTGAGTAGCTGGGACTGCAGGCATGTACCACTACACCCGGCTAATTTTTGTATTTTTGGTAAAGATGGGGTTTCACCATGTTAGCCAGGCTGGTCTTGAACTCCTGACCTCAAGCCATCTGCCTGCCTCGGCCTCCCAAAGTGCTGGGATTATAGGCATGAGCTACCATACATGGCTAGATCATTATCTATTTGGACTTGATAGGTTATATAGCAATTTGATTGATCTCAGTCTTCTCCATTAGGCCTAACTTTAGCTCCCACCTGGAACATCATTTTTCTTTTTGTCATTTATTCATTCATTCATTCAATAAAATTTTGTTTTTTGGTGTCCACTACATGCCAGGAAGTGAACTAGTCATTAGGAATATAGAAGTGATGGAACCGATAATTCCACTCTTATGGAGTTAATCTTCTAGTGAGATGAAACAGATAACAAACACAATAAATAAGAAAAATATGTAGTAAGTTGGCCAGGCACGGTGGCTCACGCCTGTAATCCCAGCACTTTGGGAGGCCGAGGCAGGCGGATCACCTGAGGTCAGGAGTTCAAGACCAGCCTGGCTAACATGGTGAAATCTCGTTTCTACTAAAAATACAAAAAACTAGCCAGGCATGGTGGCGTGTGCCTGTAACACCAGCTACTCGGGAGGCTGAGGCAGGAGAATTGCTTGAAACTGGGAGGCGGAGGTTGCAGTGAGCTGAGATCGCGTCATTGCACCCCAGCTTGGGCAACAAGAGTGAAACTCCATCTCAAAAAAAAAGGAAAAAAAATATAGAGAGTAAGTTAAGTAAGGTGGTTTTAAATCCTTTGAGAAAAATGAAATAGGAACGACATAGGGAATGATGCTAACTGTTGGTATTGGTGGAGTTAAAGTGTCAATGAGAAAGTGGCATTAGAGCAAATACTTGAAGGAAAGAGGTGAACCAGCCAGGTGGATATTTGAGGAGAGAGTGTTCTTGATCTGGGTTTCTCAAACTTTAATGTGTATATGAATTGTTTGGGATTCATATTAAAATGCAGAGTCTTGGGTCTCATTTCCAGAGTGTTTTGATTCAGAAAGCCTAGGATAAGGCCTGATAAATTGGATTTCTAATAAGCTCCCAAATGATGCTGATGCTGCTGGTCAAGATAATGCTTTCAAGCAGCATGCACCAACTCATCTTACTTTCACTTACATCACCCTTCATTGTGTTTTCAGTATAGTAAGCAGAATGATCCTGTTAAAATGAGTCAGATCACATTACTAGTATTTAGAGTGTTTCAGTGGCTTTCCATCCATCAGAGTAAAAGCTAGTGTTCTTACAGTGGCTAGTAGAGCCTTACACGATCTGACACTCCCCTATTTCTCTGCCTTGCCCTCATTTGTTTACTTCTCACCCTTTCTCTCTGCTCCATCCGCATAGTTTCCTTGAATTTCCTCAGCTGAGAAGATAGATATCCATATGAGGAACTTTGCATTTGCTTTTTCCTCTGCGTCAAACACTCATTCCCCAAATGTCCATATGGCTAGCTCTCTTAAACTTCCTTTGCCTTCTTTTTTTATTTTTTGAGATAGGGTCTCACTCTAATGCCCAGGCTGGAGTGCAGTGGCATGATCTCAGCTCACTTCAACCACCGCCTCCCGGGTTCAAGCAATTCTCCTGCCTCAGCCTCCCAAGTAGCTGGGATTTATATGTCATAAAATTCATCCTTTTAAAGTATATACTTCTGTCTTGCTGTTGGGTCAATTTTTTTTATTTAAAAAATCTAAGTATTCAAGGCCAGGTGCAGTGGCTCGCGCCTGTAATCCCAGCACTTTGGGAGGCCGAGGCGAGTGGATCACCTGTGGTCAGGGGTTCAAAACCAGCTTGGCCAACATGGCGAAACCCCGTCTCTACTAAAAATACAAAATTAGCTGGGCGTGGTGGCGCATGCCTGTAATCCCAGCTTCTTGGGAAGCTGAGGCAGGAGAATCGCTTGAACCTGGGAGGCAGAGGTTGCAGTGAGCCGAGATTGCACCACTGCACTCCAGTCTGGGCAACAAGAGCGAAACTCTGTCTCAAAAAAAAAAAAAAAAAGAATATTTTACTAAAAATCTAAGTATTAAGTGTTCAGTAGTTTTTATTATATTCACAAAATTGCGCTGCCATCACTATCTAATTCTGAACATTTTCATCACTCTACAAAGAAACTCCATACCCATTAGCAGTCACTATTCATTACCCGCTCCTCCTCCCCACTGACAACCATGAATCTACTTTCTTTCTCTTTAGATGTACCTATTTTATATAAATGAAATAATACAATATGTGGCCTGTTGTGTCTGCCTTATTTGGCTTAGCATATTTTTTTCAAAGTTAATTCATGTTATGGCATGTATTAGTACGTCATTCCCTTTTATTGCCGACTAGTATTGCATTATATGGATATATTACATTTTGTTTGTCCATTCATCAGTTGATGAATATTTGGATTGTTTCCATCTTTTGATTATTCTGAATAATGCTGTTCGGAACATTTGTGTAAAAGTTTTTGTGTGGATGTATGTTTTCATTTTTTCTGTATATATATTTATAAATGGAATTGCTAGTTGTATGCTAACTCTACATTTAAATTTTTTGGTGATAAATACTGTAAGATTTTACCATCTTAACCATTTTAAAGTATACAATTCAGTGACACTAAGTACATTCACAGTGTTGCACAGTCATAACTAGTGTCTAATTTCATCATCCCAGAAGGAAACCCCATGCCCATTAAGAGTTACTCCCCATTCCCCACTTTCCCCAGCCTCTGGCAACTACTAATACACTTTCTGTTTCTATGTATTTGCCTATTTTAAATATTTCATAGAAATGAAATCATACAATATGTGGTCTTCTGTGTCTGGCTTTCATTTAGTGTCATGTTTTTAAGGTTTATCCATGGTGTAACGTGTATCAGTACCTCATTCCTTTTTAAGGCTGTTGTTATGGACTGGATTATGTCCCCTCCCAAATTCATATGTTGAGGCCCTAACCTCCAACGTAATTGTATTCGGAAACAGGGCTTTGAGGTGGTAATTAAGGTTAAATGAGGTCATAATGGTGAGGTCCTAATCTGGCCTTATAAAAAAGAAGGAGAAGAGAGAACCTCTCTCCTATAAGTAAAGGCCATGTGAACACACAGCAAGAAGGTGGCTGTTTGCAACCCAGGAGAGAGCCCTCACCAGACAGTGACCTTGCTGACACCTTGATCTTTGACTTGCCAGTCTCCAGAACTATGAGAAAATAAATTTCTGTTGTTTAAGCCACCCAGTCTGTAGTATTTTGTTGTGGCAGCCTGAGCTGACTATGACACCTGAATAATATTCCATTGTATACAAATGCCACATTTTGTTTATCCATTCATCAGAAATGGGTTTTTGGATTGTTTCCACCTTTGGCTATTGTGAATATTCTATGAACATTCATGTACAAGTTTTTGTGTGGATACAGGTTTTCAATTCTTGTTTTGTGAGAGTATTAACATGTAATGAACTATTGTTTTTGGAACACAATTTAGGATATTCTGCCTGGTATTATTTTGTTTTATATGTTGATTCCAGAAAATTAAATAATTTCATATATTTCTGACTTTTGAAGAAAGATAGGCAGCTTTCTCTAATTCTTTGTGTTAGCAGAAACGATACTTTTACAAGATTTGCTGATGTTGGTTACCTTGTCACACAAGGCCAGTTATAAATATGGAAAAGAGAAGAAGGTTACATTATTATATTGTCTTCTTACCATCCTTTTTCATGAAAAGTAGAAATAATACTAGGATTTCATCTTTTCTTCTACATTTCCATAATATGGTTACTAAAAAACTAAATCATTTTTCCAAATATTAGGACATAATTGCAAGTTGCTTATAGTGCATCAATGTTCCTCCAACTGTAATTTAAGAAACACTTATGCAACCTAGCCATACTTCTCATGTTTGAGTCCTTTTTATAACATCCTTATCTGAGTTTGCCTTCCTAGTCTAGAAACTCCTGTGCTCTTGTGGTAGGAAATGCACCATCTCTAGAGGCATACCATTTCTTTGTTCAGAAAATTAGTGCTATCAAAAGGTAGGCTTGACTGTCAGGGTTCCTCTAGATGCCATGCAATTGGCTTTTGAGGACAGAATGGAGAGATTTGTTGATGATCTATGAGCATTTCTTTTTTGAAATACTTGTAGATACATCCAGATTCATTTATTTATTCAACATGACACAGAGCATTAGCTCAGATCTAGGCATTGTATTAAAATCTGAAGGTAAAAGTAAGACCCCGGTCATTAGCGTCAAGAAATCCGTCATCTAATGTAGGAGACAGATACATGAATACAAATTCCATTACTCTGTAAATGTGAGATAATAGAGGGTAATAGAACAAGAGAATGTCAGACTGGCTTATGGAAACAAGTGGTGCTTAAGCTGAATTTTGAAGGACAGGTAAATATTAATGGGGGAGCATCAATGGAGAAGGGAGTAGCATATGTAAAGATATTGAGACTTGAAGCAGCTTTGGTGATTAATTCTAGCACATTTAATATGAAGTGAAAAGTGTCGTGGCAAGATCTGAGGTTAGAGTTACAGGTAAGTTAGCTAGATTATTTTCTTTAGGTTTTGGCTTAAATGATAACTCCTCAGAGAAGCCTTCTCTGGCTCCCATATCTAAAGTTGGTCTCCCTCTCAGTTCCTTGCTTTTTTCCTTTGTAACATTTATTACAACTTGGAATTATTCTGTTTACTGCCTTCATGAGGTCAAGGGACTGTGTGTAATATGCTAGGGAGTTAAAACTTTATTCTGAACTCTTCAAAAGCCATTTATGTGTTTTAAGCAAGAGAATAAGGTGATTTGGTTTATATTTTAAAAATCGCGCTGGTGGGAGAACCTACTGTAGGTTAGATACATACTGCTAGATGCTGCAGATGCAAAGGTGAAAACATAGTCTATGCCTCAAAGAGATTACAATCTAGTTAGGAGGCAGAGAAGCAAAGGAAAACCATTAATGTAGTGGAGATATCCAGGAGTTCTGTGGAAGGAAAGAAGAAGGAGCCTTGTGTGGGTTTGTGGTCTGGAGTATACATATGTTGTTTTAATTGCTAGTGAATTTAGTTCAGTGACTAATCTTCTTTGAGTGGGACTCCAAACAGTTTTTTTATCAGATTGACTTCAGAGATTCTCCAAGATGATTATGTTATATTAGCTTTGTGTAATTAGCTTTGTGTAATGTAAGTCTCAGTTATGTATCTCTTGATGGATAGATTGGAAGAACAAGCTAGTCATTTGACCCATAAAGGTTTTTCTTTGTGACTTTGGATACCATGTCTACCTCTTACCTATATTTTATATATGCATACCAACTTGTATACTTTCCTAAGGAAAATATAAGGAAATAATATTTTTTCTGTGTATAAATTTAATGTCTGTTTTCCATTAAAAAATTTGAAAATTTACCAGTTCTGATGATAACTGAGTGATTGCTTTCTTTTCTAGGTAAAATGAAGAATGATGAATCTAATAAAGAAAATTCTTCAGAGATGGACTATTTAGAAAATGCCACTGTGATAGATGAATCTGCATTGACACCTGAGCAGAGGCTGGGGTTGAAACAAGCAGAAGAACGCTTAGAAAGAGATCACATCTTTCGACTTGAAAAAGTATACTATGTTGTTTTAGTTATTTGGGGGGAAATGTGCGTTTCATAACTGTTTTCCCCAAGTACAGCTCTTTTTATTTTTCTTTTATTCATAAGACAGAGGTTGCATTCATCTTTCCTTACTTCCCTCTTCTCTACCTTTCTTCTTCTTTCCCTCTTTTCTTCCTTGCCTCTCTTTTTCAGCAGTTACTTATTATCTGTGAGTCTGACTTCATTCATCCCAAGAGTTGGCAAACTATGGTCTATCCCTTGCTTTTGTTTTTGAATGGGTTAAAATACACCTAGTCTCCCCACCATTTTTGGTAAACATTTTATTGGAATATAGCCATGCCTATTTGTTTACATGTCGTCTATGGCTACTTTCATGCTACGATGGGAAATTTGAGTTGAGTAGTTGTCACAGAGCTTATATGGCTTGAAAAGCATAAAATATTTAGTCTTTGCCAAAGCATAAAATGTCTACCAAAATATTTATTCGCCCCTTTATAGACGAAACTTGCTGACCTCTGATTTAGGCACTCATCAAATAGACACTGAGCACTTGTTTTGTGCCAGGTATTCTGATAGGCACTGGGGATGTATTGGTGAAAATGGCAGTTTCTTCCCATTAGAAGTTAAAAGTCCATTCAGATTGATGGAAATAAAATAGCAAACACCATACAACACACTAGATTTCTTCCTTTTTCTCTTTTCCTATATTTATTGAACACTAACTGCGTAATAGGAACTATCCTAGCCATTGGTATCTTATTCCTGTGTATTAATTTCTTAATCTAGAAATACACATTCCTGGCCTCAATAAAAACACTGCTAGGTTTTGAAGGAAAGAATCACAAATCACGGCCAGGCCCAGTGGCTCACGCCTGTAATCCCAGCATTTTGGGAAGCGGAGGTGGGCAGGTTGCTTGAGGTCAGGAATTCGAGACCAGCCTGACCAACATGGTGAAACCCCGTCTCTACTAAAAATACAAAAATTAGCGAGGTGTGGTAGTCGGTACCTGTAGTCCCAGCTACTTGGGAGGCTGAGGCAGGAGAATTACTTGAACCCAGGAGGCAGAGGTTGCAGTGAGCCAAGATTGTGCCACTGCACACCAGCCTGGGCGACAGAGCAAGACTCCATCTCAAAAAAAAAAAAAAATCACAAATAAAACTATTGACAAATCGATACTTGGGTTATTTGTAAATATGCTTACAAGGAAATAGGCCATCATTCTTGATAAATAAGGAAAGAAATGGTATGATTTTGTATAGTTTAGAAAAATGAAATTATATCTAGATTGAACAAGACAATCCTGGGTTATTAATAGAACTTACAGCAGAGTAGTCACCGCATGAAAAGAGAAAGGAATATCAAGGAGTAGAGGACCATAATATAGGAGAGAGTTTGGGTTGTGTAGTTAGTATTACAAGATCCTAGTTAAAAGGAAGTCTTTTTTGCAATTTGCTCTTATACTTTTTGTTTTGTTTTGTTTTGTTTTTTGAGACAGAGTCTCGCTCTGTTGCCCAGGTTGGAGTACATTGGCATGATCTCAGCTCACTGCAACGTCTACCTCCTGGGTTCAAGCAATTCTCCTGCCTCAGCCTCTTAAGTAGCTGGTATTACAATTGTGCGCCACCATGCCTGGCTAATTCTTGTATTTTTAGTAGAGACAGTGTTTCACTATATTGGCCAGTTTGGTCTCGAACTCCTGACCTCAAATGATCCACCCACCCTAGCCTCCCAAAGTGCTGTGATTATAGGCAGGAGCCACTGTGCCCGGCCTTTTACTTAGTTATGTCTTTACTTAGTTCTTTCACTTTTCCTCTGGAATTAGTAAATTTCTGGATGACATCTCAACTGACCTTGGATAAATCTCTATCACTGGAACCTGATTCTATCTCCTTATTTATAATATAATAAAGATTGACCTACCTGGTAAAATAATTCAATTCTGTTCATCTTTATTTAGTACTTAATACATAGCAGATTTTGTGCCAAAAACTTTACTTGTGTTATTTAATCCTCATAACAGCCCTATGCGCTAGGTGTTATAATTTTGTCCATTGTCAGAATAAATATTGAGTGCCTTTTATGTGCCATGATCTAGTACCTGACGTTTTAAAAAACGTGATTACTTTTCTAGGAGTTCACTAGAGAAAGACACATAAGCAAATAAGAAAATAAGCAGAGAACTGGTTGGGAAGTTACATAGGAGTGAAGCAGGAAAGGTCAGTTGTTATTGAAAGAAGGAAGAAGTTGGGATGCAATAGGTATTTGATGGTAGTAGGAAAAATGGCCTGGGGTGAAAATAAAGCTTGGAAGCATTGGAAAACATTTTATTTGTTGTTCAATTTATATAGTCAGTAATGATGTAAAGTTACTGTGCCAGTACCAGCGTAGATATTTGTAATCCCTTTTCTTTCTACCTCTTTATTTCTCATGCCCTCCAAACTTATTTTCAATTCATTGTACTCTTTTTTTTTTTTTTTTTAATTATTTGGCCTCTTGAACTTGGTACAATTCATTGTACTTTTTTTTTTTTGAGACAGGGTCTCATTCTGGTTGCCCAGGCTGAATTGCTGTGGTTCAATAATGGCTCATTGCAACCTTGACCTCCCAGGCTCAGGTACCTAAGCCTCCTGAGTAGCTTGGGACTACAGGCATGTGCCACCAAGGCTGCTAGTTTTTTGTATTTTTTTAGAGATGGTGTTTTGCCAGGTTGCCCAGACTGGTCTCGGCCTCCCAATGTGCTGAGTTTACAGGTGTGAGCCACAGTGCTCGGGAAAATTCATTGTACTTTTTTTTTTTTTTGAGACAGGGTCTCATTCTGTCTCCCAGGCTGGAGTGCAGTGGCGCGGTCTCGGCTCGCTGCAACCTCTGCCTCCCAGGTTCAAGTGATTCTCATGCCTCAGCCTCCCAGGTAGCTAGGACTACAGGCATGCGCTACCACAACTGGCTTGTCCTCTTAATTAACATTTTTCTTTACCGAATTTAGACACTCATTAAGAATATTCCCAGGTTTTTTTTTTTTTTTATTTCTTCAGGTCCTTTAGTTCAGTGTTTCCATAGATTATCTAATTGAGGAATAAAGATGTAGACTGTAGACTTTTGCTCTGTACCAAAGAAGAAATAAGTCCAAACCATTAGATCAGAAGGGTAAATTTTCCTATGGTTGAATGTTAAATATTGAGTTGGAAATACCCAGAAATCTTTGTTCTAGCTTGTTTGCAGAAAGGTAAAGATTTACTACTTAGTTTATTTAACAGTAAAATAAAATATAATAAACTGTTTAACTTTTTTTATGTATTTTTTTTCTGTGAAACTAGAAAGTTTATGATGATGAGAGCAGTTTTGTCTGATTTGATGTTGTGCCCAATATGTGCCTTGCACGAAGTGGTTGGTTGGTAATTAGACTGTGCACAGTGGTCAAGTGCATGGATTTTGGAGTCATTGGGTCTAGCTCTGCCACTTATTGGTTGGATAACCTTGGATAAATTATTTAAATTCTTTAAACATCAGTTTACTCATCAGTAAAATGGGATTGATAACAATTATAACACCTAGCTCATAGGACTATTATGAGGATTAAATAAGATAATACAAGTAAAGTTTTTAGCACAAGTCCTGGTATGTAGTAAGAAATAAAGATGAGCTACTTGTAGAACTGAATTATTTTTACCAGGTGGGGCAGTTTTCTATTATAAATAAGGAGATAGAATCAGGCTGCAGTGATACAGCTTTATCCAAGGTCAATTGAGACATCCTCTGATGCCTTCTGACTCCCCATTCAGTGTAATACCAAGATTTTCTTGGTAGACTTGTCTTTGGTCTGCTAACATTTTACAATTGAAAAGTTTATATGATTGATTTCATGACTTCCTTAGTGACCTCATCAGTACACAGGGCTTTAGGTATTCTGTATGTATGCTTTCAACTCCTGAAAGCAACTCTTTTTACCACCTTCACCACTTTCACCTTGAACTAAGCCAACATAATCTCTTTTTTGGATTATTGAATTATGCTGTTAACTGCAATAGCCTTTTCCTGCTTCTATTCTCAATATAGAAAGCAAATGATCCTTTTAAAATATAAATTAGATCTTGTAATTCTCTGCTCATAAACCTTCAATGGCTTTCCCTCATACTTAGAATAAAAGCCAGAGTCTTCACAAGGGATTTTGTGATCTGTCCCCTATTAGCTCTCTGTTCCCAGTTATGCTGACTTTTTTGTAGTTTCTCAAATATTGTAGGTACCTTCCTGCCTCAGGGCCTTGGCATTCACTTTTCCCTCTGCTTGTGTCTTTTCAGATATCCACACAGCTTAATCCTTCACTTCCTTAAAGTTACTTTATCAATAAGGTCTTAAGTGATGTCTCTACTTTTAAAAAGCAGTAACTCCCCCAACCCCAGGCATATTTGTGCATTTGTTTATTACTTGTCTCCTCACACTGTAACGTAAATTCATATAGACAGGGATTTCTATTTTATTTACTGCTCTTATCCCCAGCTCCTAGAAAAATGTTTGCTGTATAATATGAGCTCAATATATTTGACGAGTAAAGAAGTAGTTGTTTTGAAACTAAGAGGTAGCGTTTTCTTTGAGGACTTAATTCATTCTCCAGTAGGAACTGATTTGACAGAATTTTTATGCTAGAGAATTGAAATAACTAGACTGAGCCAACTTTTCTTATTTACTTGTTGCCTTGGGCAAATTAATCCCTGAGATTTAGTTTGCCAATAAAATGGGGAGTTCTGATAGGGTTGTTGAAAGGTTAATACTCTATAAGGGATGGCTATATTTATTTTTGGTCTGTAGCAGGATTGTTGCTAAATTTGGAGCAAGTTTCTCATTTAAAAGAAATTATGTAATTTTCTGAGGTGAAAGAATCTTTTTGTCGGAAGCTGAAGCCTGTTGAATATCATAAATCAATCTGAAATAAAAACTAAGCATTGCTAAAGTTTCAGTGTAAGGCATTAGAAACTTTTAAAATTCCACATGTATTTATTGTGTGTTTGTAATTTTTTATTGTGTAATCTGCGTAGAATGTTGACTTCAGATTCAGGTGTACAGGAATTGAAATTCAGTGTCTTCCACTTGATACTGCTATATCCTTGTAAAAGGTGCAGGTTCTATGGGCTTTTGTTTTCACATCTATAAGATGAAAATAATGTCAATTTAATCAGATGATTAGGGGAATTAAAATGACAAATTGTATGTCAAACACCTAGCATAGTGCCTGGCACATAACAGGTATTCAGTAATTACTAAGTTTTATTAGTATTTTGAGAATACATACACGAAGTATGAGTGATGTTCTGTGACTGATAGTTTAGTGTGTTAGAATTGTTATTCCCTTCAGTAGTGACCTCAAGAGGTTATTCATTTATCCCCATGATACTGTGATTGGAGTGTTTTTCGAACTCAACTTTTGAAATTTCTTACGTATTTGTGGCCCATTCTTTTGAAATCCCCAATTCGAGGGCAGATTTTATTTTTTTATGGTAATCAAAATGGCTGCAAGTTAAGTTTGAAATCAGTTTTGGGGACAACATTGGAATAAGACTAAATAGCAAGACCACTTTTCTTTTCTTTTTTTTTTTTTTTGTTAATACGAAGTCTTGCTCTGTTGCCCAGGCTTGAGTGCAGTGATGCGATCTCGGCTCGCTGCTGCAACCTCTGCCTCCCAGGCTGAGACAATTCTTCCACATCAGCCACCAGAGTAGCTGGGATTACAAGCCTGTGCCACCATGCACGGCTAAATTTTGTATTTTTAGTAGAGAATGGGTTTCTCCGTGTTGTCCAGTCTTGTCTTCAACTCCTGAGCTCAAGTGATCTGCCAGCGTCGTCCTCCCAAAGTGCTGGGATTACAGGCATAGCCACCACACTCGGCCCGACTGCTTTTCTTACATTGGATTCTAAAGATGATAGTAGGTGAATATTGAACATAATTTAGCATTACCATGATATTGTTAGATATCGTATTAAAGTTAGTATGTAATCTCCTATGATAACTATTTTGAAAAAGGACTACTATCTCTTTGGTATAAAAGTTTATTAAAAACTATTACTTTAGAAGAAGGAAAGGATAAAGAAAAAACCTTCAGTGCTTATTTCTGTCTACTTACATAATTGTATTATTCACTTATATAGTCAATAGTTTACTCCTCTGTTTTCTGAATAAAGTGCATTTTTAAAATTTGTCTCTTCAGCGATCACCAGAATATACCAATTGTCGGTATCTATGCAAACTTTGCTTAATTCACATTGAAAATATCCAGGGGGCTCATAAACATATAAAGGAGAAACGACATAAGAAAAATATTTTGGTAAGTTCTTTTTAAAAAATACTTTTATTTATTTTTCAAGTTGTAAAACCATATTGAATATTTTTTATTTGTGAAACTAAAAATGAAATATTTGTCCAATCTTATATTGGTAACTGAAGTGATAGCTTTGGAAGCAATTGTTGCCTTCCTTATCTGAGATAATCAGGAAGGAACCTTGTTGAGACCGGTTTGCTCATCCTGTAGAATGTTGATTCCTAAGTTTAGAGCTGTTAGGTACAGTTAGTCCATCCAACTGATGTTTATTGAGTTCTTGTGTGCTAGTTCTAGGCAGTGGTGAATAAGATAGTTGTGGTTCCTGCCCTCAGATTTTCTAAGAATTGATGAGGGCATGCGTTGAATAAAGATTTAAATATAATGAGTCTTGTTGGGGGTGAAGATTGTGCTAAGGAGGTGTACGAAGATATTTTACTTGATCTAGAACGGGAGGTTTCTCTGAGAAAGTGACATTTGAATGAAGTAGTAGTTTAAATGGCAAAAAGGTGAGTGGCCTAGAAGGGTAAGTGGGAGAGCATTTTACACAAAAAGCAGCATGAATTAAAAGTCTTTAGGCAGGAAAAGGCATGGCATATGAGTAACTTTAAGTCTAGTATGATTGGAACAAAGAGAGCTGGGGGAAAATGGTGTGATGTGAAGCTGGAGAAGTGCAGACAATTAAGAAACTTATAAGCTTCGGGAATTTGTAATTTTTCAGTTATTTCTATAGAAATATCCCACAGACATAGATATGAATAGAGGTCTTTTAAAAACGTATTAGTAAATTAGCTATTTAATTTTTTCTTTTTAAAGTTACAACAGCAGTAATAATACTGTGTAACCTCTTATCTCTAAGTCTTAGCTCATGTATCTTCTTTAAGAAATATTCTACCTGACCCTCTCAGCAAGTCTGGGTTGGATACTGCTTCTCTGTGCCCCCATAACAACTTCCACATATTTTGATCAGAAAATCTAACACATTGTATTCTGGCTGTCTGCCTTCTCTTCCCTTCTAGACTTCAATATGCAGTGTTCTAGAAGGCATATTTAGTTATTTTTGTTTCTGAGTTGCTTAGGACAGTGTCTGACAACAGTAGGTGCTCAACATAGTTTTCTTGAAAAAAACAAATGAACTGAAGCAGATAGAACAGGGACAAGGGAGTAGTTTAGGTGATAATAATTAGGAATTTTCCAGAAATGTCAGAAGATGCCTATCATTAGTTCCAGGAAGCTCGGGCTTGCAAGCAAGAAACATTTTTTTTTTTTTTTTTTTTTTTTTTTTTTGGAGACAGAGTCTCACTCTGTCTTCCAGGCTGGAGTTCAGTGGTGCAATCTTGGCTCACTGTAACCTCTGCCTCCCAGGTTTAAGCGGTTACCCTGCCTCAGCCTCCCAGGTAGCTAGGATTACAGGCATACCATGCCTGGCTGATTTTTGTATTTTTAATAGAGACGGGGTTTCACCTGGGCAAGCAAGAAACTTAAAAAGAAAATCATACCTAGGCTGGGTGCAGTGGCTAAGGTCTGTAATCCCAGCACTTTGGGAGGCTGAGGCAGGTGAATTGCTTGAGCCCAGGAGTTTGAGACCAGCCTGGGCAATGTGGCGAAACCCTGTTTCTACTAAAAATACATAAAAATTAGCTGGGCATGGTGGCATGTGCCTGTAATCCCAGCTTCTTGGGAGGCTGAGATATGAGAATTGTTTGAACTCATGAGGTCGAGGCTGCAGTAAGCCAAGGTCACACCACTTCACTTTAGTCTGGGCGAGGGAGCGAGACTCTATCACAAAAAAAAGAAAAAGGAAAACTATACCTATACACATTACAGATTGAGTATACCTTATCCTAAATGCTTGGGGCCAAAGTATTTTGGATTTTTTCAGATTTTGGAATATTTGCATTATACTTTAATGAGCATTTCCTTTGAGCATCATGTTGGTGTTCAAAAAGTTTCAGATTTTGGAGCATTTCACATTTTGGATTTTCAGATTAGGGATGCTCAGCCCGTATAGGGAAACTTTAGAACATTATAGAAATGAACAAAAAGAAAGCAAACTTGAATGCAGCCATATAGGACGTATACTTTTGGTGAAGTTAGAGTAACAGTGGATTTACTTTTCCCTTGAAATGACAAACAAAAAAAAATACAGAAATATGAAGCAGTGGTTTTCAGGCGACAGAGTCAATGAATGAAAAACAAATGGCCTCAGCCCAATGTTGGCTCCAGCTTGAGAGTTTCTAGGTTGCACTATAGGGAAGGGAACCCAGTGGACTCTCACAGTTGAAGAGAGGGATCTTAGAGTGCACTAAGTCCAAGATAGCTAAAATTCACAGGACAGTGTAACTAAAATGAGAAAACTGCACAAAAAGAAATCCAGAGAACTGTGGATGATCCTCTTAAAGTATTCAGCACAATGCTGATTGGTGCATGCATATGAAAAAGCTTCCTGAACCCAGGGAAAGAACTGTCAGAGGAAATTAGACCAGTGATTGGTGCTCATACGGGACTTCTTCCTATCCAGACTGGAAAGCCTCGTGCTTCATGGGGCACTGGGTAGAGTACTCAGAAGAATCTTGTTTCAGTAGTAGGGATATTTAGCCCTAAACTAAATGTGGTCTGGTCCTACATAAAATATTTTAAAGGCAAGATTCAAAATGATAAATGGTTTCCAAGTATTTAATGTCATTACAGAACAAAGCTTAGGAATATTACAGAAATACAAAAATACTCATCACTGAAAAAAGTTCACATAATGTAGCATTTAGTCAAAGATTATCAGGTATGCAAAGAGGCAGGAAAATACAAATCATGATGAAGAGAAAGAAAAGTCAGCTATAATAACTGACCTTCAACTGACGCCTTTGTTAGGATTAGCAGAGAAGGACAGTAAGACAGTTAATATAACTGTATTCTTGATGTTCCAGAGATGAAGTAGAGACATGGAAAATATAAAAAAGATATGAACAGGACTATTAGAAACGAAAACTACGACATCTAAGATTAAAACTATATTGGGTAGGAATAATAGTACATCAAACATTGCAAAAGAAAAGGTTAGTGAACTCTTGAAGATAAGCAGTGGAAACCACCAGAGTGAAACACAGAAAGAAAAAATTAAACAAAAAGAAAAAAGTCAATGAGCTCTGGATAATTGATCAATATACATGTACTTGTTCTGTACAAATTTTTCCAGAACACTGAAGAGGAGAAATACTTCCCAGTTCAGTCTGTGAATATGAGGTCCACGTAACTCTGATATTCAAACCAGAGATATATATTGCAATAAAGGAAAACTTTATTCTTAACTTGTTGACTCCGACGGGAGAAAAAAAAAGAAAGAAAACTTTAGGCCAAAACTCGTCATGAACATAGATGCAGAAATTCTAAATATAACTTTAGCCAATTGAATCCAACAGCATATTAAAGGAATGAATGTGTCATGATCAAGTGGGGCTTTATTCCAGGAGTGCAGTGTTAGTTTTACATTAAAAAATCGCTCATTGGCCAGGTGCAGTAGCTCAGGCCTGTAATCCTAGCACTTTGGGAGGCTGAGGAGGGTGGATCACCTGAGGTTAGGAGTTCGAGACCAGCCTGGCCAACATGGTGAACCCCGTCTCTACTAAAAATACAAAAATTAGCTGGGCATGGTGGCTCATGCCTGAAATCCCAGCTACTTGAGAGGCTGAACCCAGAAAGTTGAGGTTGTAGTAAGCTCAGATCGTGCCACTGCACTCCAGCCTGGGCAACAGAGCAAGACTTCATCTCAAAAAACAACAAAAACAAAAAAAAAACCCGCTCATTGTGATTTACCATGTTAGCAAACAGAGAAAACTATGTGATTATCTCAGTAGATGCTGAAAAAGCGTTTTCAAAAATGCTTTGATAAAAAGTCTAAGCACGGCCAGGTGCGGTGGATCATGCCTGTAATCCCAGCATTTTGGGAGGCTGAGGTAGGCAGATCACCTGAGGTTGGGAATTCGAGACCAGCCTGGCCAATGTGGCGAAACCCCCTCTCCACTAAAAATACGAAAATTAGCCGGGCTTGGTGACCGGCACCTGTAATTCCAGCTACTGGAGAGGCTGAGGCAGGAGAATCGCTTGAATCCCAGAGGTAGAGGTTGCAGTGAGCTGAGATGGCGCCACTGCACTCCAGCCTGGGTGGCAGAGTGATACTCTGTCTCAAAAAAAAAAAAAAAAGTCTAAGCAAACTAGGAGTAGAAGACGACTTCTGTAACATGATAAAGACATCTACAAAGCTGGGTGTGTTAGTCCCAGCTCCTTTGGTTGTTTGAACCTAGGAGTTTGAGATCAGCCTGGGCAATATAATGAGACCCTGTTAAAAAAAATCTACAAAAAACTAACAGTTATCATCATACTTAAGTATGAAAGACTGAATGCTGTCCCCCCAAGATTAGGAAAAAAGACAGGTATGAAAGTAGTGTAGCTGCCATGGAAAAGAGTACGGTGGTTCTTCAACAAATTAAAAATAGAACTACAGTATGATCCAGTAATTTCACTTCTGGGTATACACTTAAAAGAATTGAAAGCAGGGTTTCAAAGAGATATTTATACACCCAGGTTCATGGCAACATTATTCACAATAGCTAGTATGTGGAAGCAATTCAGATATCCATTGATGGATGAATAGATAAGCAAAATGTACAGTATTCATACAATGGAATATTACTCAGCCTTAAAAAGGATGGAAATTCTGCATTATGCAACAACATGGATGAACCTTGGGAAATTATGCTAAGTTAAATAAGCCTTTTAGAAAACGAAAAATAGTGTATGATTCCACTTACATGAGGTTTTTAGAGTAGTCAGAATCAGAGACAGAATAGTGCTTGCCATAGGCTTGGAGGAGGGGAAAATGGGGAGTTATTGCTTGATAGATAGTTTTGATTTTGCATTTGTGTTCTGTGTTAGAGTATTTGGATTTTATTTTGAGCATTATGGAGTTTAATAACATGTTTGTTTTTTTTCGAGATAGAGTCTTGCTCTGTCGCCCAGACTGAAGTGCAGTGGCGCTATCTCATCTCACTGCGACCTCCGCCTCTTGGGTTCAAGCAGTTCTTCTGCCTCAGCCTCCCGAGTAGCTGGGATTACAAGTGCATGCCACCACGCCTGGCTAATTTTTGTATTTTTAGTAGAGATGGGGTTTCACCATGTTGGCCAGGCTGGTCTCAAACTCCTGACCTCCTGATCCGCCCACCTCAGCCTCCGAAAGTGCTGGGATTACAGGTGTGAAACAGTGCGCCTGGCCATAACATGTATTTTTGCAAGGTCACTCACCCTGGCCTCTGTGAAAGAAGCCTGAGAAGGGTCTGTTTGGGGAGACCAGTTAGCCTTTCATAATAATCTAGTTAAGCTGTGATGAACACTGACCTGAAGTAGTAGTTAGTGAGAATGGAGTTGAGTTTTAAGAGAGATTCAGGATGTAGAATTGTGGGAGTACAGGCCTAGGATGTCTTGAATGATCATAAGGTGTCTGATTTGATATGTTATCATAGATTGTGGTGCCATTTACTTAGCAGAAATAAAAAATGTTTCATAACATTCTGAGTTTGAGACACTTATAGAACATTTCAAGTAGAGATGTCCCACAGTCATTTGAATATAAGGATCTGGAACTTATATTAGCAGTTGGAGATTCAGGTTTGGTAAACTTCCGCAGTTGAAATCATAGTTGTGGATGAGGTCACCAAATGAGTAAGGACAGAATGTCAAGGAATACAAACATTTAAGGGACTAGTAGAGGAAGAACAGTGAATAGATTGGTGAATGAGTAGAATAATAGGAAAAATAGAGAAAGGTGTTAGAGAAGCTAAAAGAAAGGAAAGTTTCAAGATGGTAGTTGAAAATGTGATAATATAGATAAAAATAATCTAAAAGCTTAAAGATGTCTGATTTGGTGCCTGTAGTCTCAGCTACTCAGGATGCTGAGGTGGGAGGATTGCTTGAGCCCAGGGGTTTGGGTCCATACTGGGCCATGTAGCAAAATCCTGTCAATTAAAAAATAAATAAAAATTTAAAATGTCAGATTTGGCAACTAAGGAGGTTTTGATAATCCTGGGAAGAACAGTTTCTGCTTTAGAACTAAAAAAGACATAGTTTTGAGTGAGAAGGGATAAGGAAATAAAAGGAGAATAGACTCAACTTTCAGGAAACTTCATTGTGCAGAAAAGAAAGGAAGATTGGTAGTAGCTAGACTGGCACACAATTTTTTTTTCTTTTAATTTGGCAGAGTAAAATTCTCATCACAGTTTTAATTTTTTAATTTAAATAATCAATTAATCTTTCTCTCTTTACTGTAAGCTCCATGAGGGCTGGGATTATATGCATTTTTTTTCCCATCTTAGCACAGTACCTGGCATATAGTTGTTCCATAAATATTTGTTGATTAATGATTTAAATGGAGTGGAAAGAGCATACGGGTTGGAGTTAGAACTAGATTTAATTCTCAGTTCCACCTTGTAGTTGTAGGACGATATTTAACATCTGTAAGCCTCAGTATTCTTATGTATAAAATGGTTTTGGTAGTATCTATCTGGGGAGTAATATTGTGAGAATTAAATGACATAACATCTGTAAAGCACTTGGCATGGTGCCAGGTCCATAGTAGGTACTCAATAAATGATAGTTGTTGCTGTTAGTGTAGAGGCGAAGAGTGCTTACTTAATGTGCCGGGCTTGGTGGCTCACGCCTGTAATCCTAGTACTTTGGGAGGCCAAGGAAGGTGGATCTCCTGAGCTCAGGAGTTTGAGACCAGCCTGGGCAACATAGTGAAACCCCGTCTCTACCAATAATACAAAAAATTAGCTGGGCGTGGTGGCACGTGTCTGTGGTCCCAGCTACTTGAGAGGCTTAGGTGGAGAAGCGCTTGTATCTGGGAGGTGGAGATTGCAGTGAGCAGAGATTACTCAATTGCACGCCACGCCAACCTGGGTGACAGAGTGAGATCCCATCTCAAAAAAAAAAAAAAAAAAAAAAGAGAGGGCTAAGAGGGCTTACTTAATGAAAACACAGACTAGTAGATTGTGTAATGTTTAAGGAGAAGGAGATTATTACTGAGTGGGTAAAGGAGGATGGAATTCAGAGCACAGGTGATAGTATTAATCATGATTTAAATGGGGCATTTCATTATGTTGGAAAAGAAAGATATTAAGGGTTCGCTGAATATTTGACTTTTAAGCTATAACTTGAAGGATGATTAGTTTTACCAGGTGGATACACATAGGGGACAAAATGATTTAAAGGCATGGAGACCCAATGGCACATAGAGTATTTGGAGACTGGTGACTGTTTAAATGTGGATGTCTGTCAAAAATATTGGAGAGGGTGGAGGGAATGGTTGGAGGAAGGCCTAGAAATGCAAATTGAGACCAAAATGCTTTATATTCCATGTTAAGAACATGTTGCATTGTCTTATTGGCGCCTTGAAGGTTTTTTTTTTTGAAATTTTTTTATTGTGGTAAAATATATATAAGATAAAATTTACCATTTTAACCATTTTTAAGTGTACAGTTTAGTGACATTAAGTACATTTACATTGTTTTGCAATCATCTCCACTGTCCACCTTCATTCAGAACTTTTTCATCATTCTATACTGAAACTCTGTATCCATTAAGCAATAACTCCCCATTCCCCTCTCCCTGCAGCCCCTAGTAACCACCATTCTATTTTCTGTTTCTATTTGCTTGTCTATTGTAGGTACCCCATATAAATGGAATCATATATTATTTATCCTTTAGTGTTATTTCACTTAGCATGTCTTCAGGTCAACCGTGTTGTAGCATCTGTCAGAATTTCTTTCCTTTTTGAGGCTGAATAATATTCCATCGTATCTGTATGCCATGTTTTGTGAATCATTTCATCCATGGATGGACATTTGGGTTGTTTCCACCATTTGACTGTTGTGAATAATGTTGCTGTGAACATTGATGTACAAATACCTATTTGAGTTCCTTTTTTCATTTGTTTTTTTGTATATACCCAGAATTGGAATTGCTGAGTCAAATGGTAAATCCATGTTTAGTTTTTTGGGATTGCCATGCTGTTTTCCACAGTGGTGACATCATTGTACATCTTTACCAGTAATGCACAAGGGTTCCAAATTCTCCACATTCACACCAACTCTTGTTTTCTGCCTCCCCCCGCCCCCCTATAATAGCAATCCTGATGGATATGAAGTGGTATTTCATTGTGCTTTTGATTTGCATTTCTCTAATGATTAGTGGTATTTAGCATCTTTTCGTGTACTTATTTGGCATTTGTATATCTTTGGAGAAATGTCTATTCAAATCCTTTGTTCACTTTTGAATTGGGTTGTTTGTTTTCTTATTGTTGAGTTTAAGGGATTATTTATATATTCTGGATATTAATCCCTTATCAGATACATGATTGCAAATATGTTCTTCCATTTTGTGGGTTGTCTTTTTACTCTGTCAGTAGTGTCTTTTGATGAACAAAAGTTCTAAATTTCGTCGAGTCTAATTTATCTGCTTTTACTTTTGTTGCCTGTGTCTTTTGTGTCATATTCAAGAAATCATTGCCAAATCCAATGTCATGAAACTTCCCTTCTGTTTTTTTCTAGGAGTTCTATGATTTTACATTTCTTAGTTACGGTTTTATAGCTATAAGTGTAGGTTTTAGTATCTTTCTTTTCTTTTTTTGTTTTTGAAATGAGGTCTTTGTTGCCCAGGCTGGAGTACAGTCATGGCTCACTGTAGCCTCTACCTTCTGCGCTCAAGTGATCCTGCCTCAGCCTTCCAAGTAGCTGGGACCACAAGCATGTGCCACCATGCCTGGCTAATTTTTTATTTATTTTTATTTTTTTGAGACAGAGTTTCATTCTTGTTGCCCAGGCTGGAGTGCAATGGCACAATCTCGGCTCATTGCAACCTCCGCCTCCTGAGTTCAAGCAGTTCTCCTGCCTCAGTCTCCCAAGTAGCTGGGATTACAGGCATCTGTCATCATGCCCGGCTAATTTTTTGTATTTAGTAGAGACGGAGTTTCGCCATGTTGGTTGGGCTGGTCTTGAATTCCTGACCTCAGGTGATCCACCCGCCTCAGCCTCCCAAAGTGCTGGGATTACAGGCGTGAGCCACCGTGCCTGGCCTAATTTTTTATTTTTGTAGAGGTGGAGTCTCAACTATGTTGCCCAGGCTAATCTCAAATTCCTTGGCTTCAGCAATCCTCCTGCCTTGGCCTCCCAGAGTATTACAACTGTGAGCCACTATACCTGGCCTAGTTTTAGTTTCTGACATTTAGGTCTTTGATCCATTTTGAGTTAATTTTTGTATATGATCTAAGGTCAGAGTCCAACTTCATTCTTTTACATGTAGATATTCAGTTTTCCCAGCAATATTTGTTGAAAAAACTGTCCTTTCCCCATTGAGTGTTCTTGGCACCCTTGTCAAAAATCATTAGACCATACATGCCAGGGTTTATTTCTGGGCGCTCTGTTCTTTTTTTTTTGAGCAGAATCTAGCTCTGTTGCCCAGGCTGGAGTGTAATGGTATGATCTCAGCTCACTGCAACCTCCGCCTCCCTGGTTCAAGCAATTCTGCCTCAGCCTCCCAAGTAGCTGGGATTACAGACAGGCATGCACCATCACACCCAGCTTATATATATATATATATGTGTGTGTGTATATATATATGTATATATATGTGTGTGTATATATATATATATGTGTGTGTGTATATATATATATTTTAAATTTAGTAGAGACGGGGTTTCATCATGTTGGCCAGGCTGGTCTTGAACTCCTGACCTCAAGTGATCCGCCCACCTCTGCCTCCCAAAGTGCTTATAGGCATGAGCCCACCACGCCTGGCCTGGGCTCTCTGTTTGATTCCATTGGTCTACATGTCTGTCTTTATTTTTATTTATTTTTTTTGAAACAAGGTCTTGTTTGTTGCTCAAGCTGGAGTGCAGTGGTGCAATCTCATTTCACTGCAACCTCCACCTCCAGGGCTCAAGCCATCCTCACCTCAGCCTCCTGAGTAGATGGGACTGGAGGTAGGCACCACCATGCCAGGCTAATTTTTGTATTTTTTGTAGAAATGGGGTTTCACCATGTTGCCTAGGCTGGTCTCAAACTCTTGGGCTCAAGTGATCCTCCCACCTCAGCCTCCCAGAGTGCTAGGATTACTGGCATGAGCCACCATGCCCAGCCATGTCTGTCTTTATGCTAGTACACATAGTGGTTTGTTTTGTTTTCTTTTGTGTTTTGAGACAGAGTCTTGCTCTGTTGTCCAGGCTGGAGTGCAATGGCACGATCTTGGCTCACTGTAACCTCTGCTTCTGGGTTCAAGCAGTTCTCCTGTCTAAGCCTCCTGAGTAGCTGGGATTACCATTGTGTGCCACCATGCCTGGCTAATTTTTGTATTTTTAGTAGAGGTGGGGTTTCTCCGTGTTGGCCTGTCTGGTCTCGAACTCCTGACCTCAAGCAATCCACCTGCCTCGGCTTCTCAAGTTGCTGGAATTACAGGTGTGGGCTACCTGACCTGGCCATGTTGTTTTGATTACTATAGCTTTGTAGTACATTTTGCAGCCAGTAAGTGTGAATCCTCCAGCTTTGTTCTTTGTCAGGATTGTTTTGGCTATTTGGGGTCCTTTGAGAGTCCATGTAAATTTAGGATTGATCTTTATATTTCTGTGAAAAATGTCATATATATATATTTGTTTTGTTTTGTTTTTTTGTGATGGAGTCTTGCTCTATCACCCAGGCTGGAGTGCAGTGGTGCGATCTTGACTCACTGCAAGCTCCACCTCCAAGGTTGAAACGATTCTCCTGTCTCAGCCTCCCAAGTGGCTGGGATTGCAAGTGCCTGCTACTATGCCCACCTAATTTTTGTATTTCTATTAGAGACGGGGTTACACCATGTTGGCCAGGGTTGTCTGCATCTCCTGACCTTAAGTGATACGCCTGCCTTGGCCTCTCAAAGTGCTGGGATTACACATGTGAGCCGCTGCATCCGGCCTTTTATCATTTTTTCATTAAGTCTGTTGCTATTAGTTCTTTGGATGGATCTTAAGTGAAACGGCCGGGCGTGGTGGCTCACGCCTGTAATCCCAGCACTTTGGGAGGCCGAGGTGGGCGGATCACGAGGTCAGCAGATCGGGACCATACTGGCTAACACAGTGAAACCCCATCTCTACTAAAAATACAAAAAAATTAGCCAGGCGAGGTGGCGGGTGCCTGTAGTCCCAGCTACTCGGGAGGCTGAGGCAGGAGAATGGCGTGAACCCTGGGGGGCGGAGCCTGCAGTGAGCTGAGATCGCGCTACTGCACTCCAGCCGGGGCGACAGCGAGACTCCGTCTCAAAAAAAAAAAAAAAAAAAAAAAAAAAAAAGAAAATAGTACTGAAACTTAGATGCTTATGTAAGACTTAGATACTTAGATTATAATTAAGAATTGCAGAAATGATCACAGAGACTTAGAAAAATGAGTTTGACTTACCCCTCATGTTTGATAATTCCGTACCTGAGGTAAGCTTTACTTAGGTTAAGTCTGAATATGGTAACAGTTAGTGAAAATAGAAATGGACCAAAGTCTTTAAGTATATTTGATTGGGTAGGGAAACCAACTAGCTTTGGCTATTATATCTGATGGGAGCGTCATGTTTCAAAAGATAAGAGATGGTTTCTTGAGTGAAAAATGTTAATAGAAAATGTCTGTGTGGGGAGGGGATGCGTTAGTAATACTAAATAAAAGAGAATGATTGTGGCTCAGTTGTGTTAAAGAATGAAGGAGATAGTAGGATATGAAATTGTGGGTTATTTTCTTCTTTGTATTTTCCTGTGTTTTATGTAGCTTTTGTAATTAACATTTTTTAAATCAGAAAATAATTAATAAAAGTCATTGCATATATATAGCAAAGTGTCTTTTTAGCTCCTAGATTTAAATTGGCTTTAAAACTTTTAGCAGAATAGAGGTTTTTTGAACATTTCGCATAGCGTTGGATAAAATCACAAAGAGAAATCACTGGTAAATAGTAGGCAGGAAGTTTTCCTGTGACCGTTTAACTTGATACTGTATATGCTGATTAGATAGGATTCAAGACTTTTCTGCTACATCTAAGACAATCTGCCTTGGTGCAACAAAATCGTCAAGTAAGTATTGTACTTAAGGTACCTTGGCTTTAATGTAGCATTTCAGAATTTATGCAGACAGTACAGTGGAACAAATTTTTAAAAACTTAGTAGCATCCCCTCCCCACACAGTACCTCTCATTCTCAAAACCCTGCTTCCCAAAGGCAGAAGTCTCTCTTTTGTTCACTTCCGTATTGTAGGTATCTGGTAGATGGAAGGTGAATATTTTTGTTGAGTTAGTTTATTTCTGTCTTTCCCTGCTAAATATAAGAACAATTAAAATAGAAACTTTTTTTGTTTTTATTGTTGTGAATCATTACATTAATAGGAAAAACAAGAAGAAAGTGAGCTTCGTTCTCTGCCACCTCCTTCCCCTGCCCACTTGGCTGCTTTAAGTGTTGCAGTCATTGAATTAGCAAAAGAACATGGAATAACAGATGATGACCTCAGAGTCCGTCAGGAAATTGTGGAGGAAATGTCAAAGGTTATAACGACATTTTTACCAGGTAGAAATACATTTCATATTTGATTTTGAAAATCACAAAACTCTTCCCTTGCTCCTCTTGAACTAGGGTACATTTCTTAGTGTTTTTCTTCTCTTTTCTCCTTAAAAGTAGATAAAATTTATTGTTTTATGAATGAATTTTTGAGGGAAATATTTCACACAAGGAAATTGAGAATTATGGCACAGCACACTTTTGTACTAAGAAAAAAAGATTTTAAAAATGCCAGATGTAGAATTATTTCTTGGCTGTCAAATATTTTAGTTTTTC
The DNA here is from genome assembly GCF_029281585.2 of Gorilla gorilla gorilla. NCBI lineage: Eukaryota > Metazoa > Chordata > Mammalia > Primates > Hominidae > Gorilla > Gorilla gorilla. The sequence goes on from NC_073224.2 coordinate 187,488,745, forward strand.
AGTATCACTGATTTCTGAATGGAATATTTTGTTATATTATTTTCAGTATAAACATTTCATCCAGTCACTGAACTAAATTTCTGTTGCCTGATGGTGGGGAAAAATTAATTTACTTTAATAGGGCCTTTAGAAAAAGCTTATTGTTTGGTACAAGGGAGTGTCAGATTTATTTTAGATATTTATATAGGGACTATTTGCTTAGCCCATATCTTTTTTGCATCAGTATAGGGTTAAAGTAAATGTATCTGACATAAGACGTATTTCTTCCCACCAAAGGGATTTTGGAAAGTTGATAAATTATACTTTCATATAGATCCATTTTGAGATTTATAAGAAAGAATATAAAATTGAAATTTAAAAATGGAATTTTAAAAGTATTTATATCATAATATGGCTTTCTACCTAAAATACGTTGAATCCTTGTTTAAGTTACATGTAAAAATTATTTACTGTGATAAGAAAAGGAATGAAATTTTTATGGGTTTAGTGACTTGAATGACTTTCAGACATTTTATGAACTTGAAAAGTAGACTTTTATATATACAACTGAGGATGAAGTTAAACTTTCTAAGAAACTAAATCTTCTTGATCTGTCCCAATCATATTATTTTCAAATTGGCCTCTGGTGAGATCCTTTTAACATTTGCCTTATTATGATTTTTGCAATAACATGTTTCATAGTCTGGGAAAGCTGTAAGTAGTGTGTTACTGCTTTTTTTTTTTTTTTCTATAAACTCTTGAGAACCACAGTGTTTTGGGTTTTAGGTTTACAGAATTAACTGACTTGGCTTCACTTCGTATTTTATAAAAGCATTGGCATTGAATGTTTATGATCCTTTCCCCAAAGTGCTCTTACATAAATATTTAAGAGTAAATAAATGTAGTTTGTGACAGTAGCCATAGCTAAGTTGGTACATTAGTTACTGTTATATATTGAATGCTAAACATATTCTCAGTCATTTCTAAATGAACTATTACTAAAATTTTGTTTAAACAGTAAGCTTCTGTGAGTAGTTTCTCTCTCCCTTCTCTGTTCCTACACTCCATAACTGGGAACCATTTTTTTATTTTATAGATCAGTTAGAAAGGGTGTCCTTCTTGTATAATTGTCTTACTAGAAATGGAAGACGTAGAACTGAAGTGTGTGAAATTTTCCCGTCGCTGTTTTTTTACATCTCTCATATTTGCATGCTATTTCATGCTTTGATGTTTTTCCTTTATTCCAGAATGTTCACTTAGGTTGTATGGCTCATCTCTGACTAGATTTGCTCTGAAAAGTAGTGATGTTAATATAGATATAAAATTTCCTCCCAAGGTAAGTAATTAGAATCTTTCCTGTGTGGTTCTTAACTAGTACTTAGTAATTTTTATGGATTATCTTTGTAGAGAAAGGATAGGGAAATATAAAACTCTGGTTTGTATAGTGTTACCATCATGACTAAACAGTGCTTTTGGAAATTACTATTAGATTTCAGACAAAGGCAGGATAAAAGAAATAAGGGACAAGGGCAAAAGGAAGCAGAAGAGGAAAGCTGGAAAAAGGAAAGATGTTTATATTTGAACATGTTGAATAGTTAATACTTCTGGTAAGCAGTATAGAAGGTGGGAAGAGTTTTGAAATCAGATACCTAGATTCAGATCTTATCTGTGATAAGCAAGTTGCTTGAACTTTTTGAGCTTCAGTTTTCTCATTTCCAAAACAGGAATAATAATTTTTATATTAAATGAGATAATATTAATATATGTCAGGTGTTTTAATATAGTATCTGGTACATATGGGTACTTTTAATAAGTAGTACCTAGAATCATTAGAACAATATTGATATTGTTCTAATATTGTTATCAGTATTAGAACAATATTGTTTAGCACTCCCGACATTCTTTATTGACATATCAATCTTTTAAAATAAGTCAATATTTTATGTTTTAAATTGAATAATATGTTTATGTTCAGGGAGGTTTGATTTGGGTGAAAATTTGGTGTTTGTAGGGTGATACATTTACTTTATAATTAATGTATGGTTATTAAATATTTTTGTTGTTTGTTTTTTGAGACATAGCCTCACTTTGTTTCCCAGGCTGGAGTGCAGTGATGCAATCTCGGCTGACTGCACCCTCCACCTCCTGGGTTCAAGCGATTCTCCTGTCTCAGCCTCCTGAGTAGCTGGGATTACAGGTGTGTGCCACCATGCCTGGCTAATTTTTGTATTTTTAGTAGAAACGGGGTTTCACCACGTTGGTCAGGCTGGTGTTGAACTCCTGACCTCAGATGATCTGCCTGCCTCGGACTCCCAATGTGCTGGGATTACAGGTGTGAGCCACCGCACCTGGCCTAAATATTCTTAAATAGCAAAAAACACTTTAAACATTTGACAAGCTTGTTACATAAAATAGTATTTTATTCTAAGCCTTTTGACTAAGCTTCCAGTTGTCTATATCCCTTAAAGTTTTTATCTCAACAATTTCTTTTTCACAGTCATCTGGTCAACTCATTTCTCTTTTGTTTTGATGAAACAAAATTTGATGAAATTCCGGAACCTTTTCTTGCTTTAAGAAACCATTAATTCTAAGAGTGTTTCTGGAATAAAAGTGGTATATCATTTATTAGATTCTACTTCTTTGAACAAGATTTGTTGACATAAAACTAAAACATGGCCAGGTAAGGTGGCTCATGCCTATAATTCCCGTGCTTTGGGAGGCAAAAGTAGGAGGAATCCTTCTTGGCAGGAGTTCAAGACCAGCCTGGGCAATATAGCAAGACCTTGTCTCTTAAAAAAAAAAAAAAAAAAAGTATTAGCTGGATGTGGTGGCACACACTTATACTCCTAGCTACTCGGGATGCTGAGGCAGGAGGAGTCTTTGAGCCCAGAAGTTCGGGCTGTAGTGAGCTATGGTCATGCTGCAGCCTGGACAATACAGGGAAACCTCATCTCAAAAAAAAACAAACAAAAAAAACGATTCTGTTTTCACTATTTAAAACACAGAGCATGATTATGTTTAAATGTTATTCTTTAATGAAATTGAGTTCTCCTTAATGTTCTGCTGTCCGAACTTTGAAATTAGTATATCGATTTATTTTGAAACTTTTTTAGATGAATCATCCAGATCTTCTGATAAAAGTACTTGGGATTTTAAAGAAAAATGGTGAGTTTCTTTTCTTTTTCTTTTCTTTTTTTTTTTAATTTGTCTTTCTAAAGGTACATGTGTTGTTTATATATGGCTAACCAAGTTAAAACTAAACTGCTGGCATAGTTGAGTCATTGCATTACAAATGGAGATACATACACACACTTGTTTATAGATATACTAGAAATATAATTTAACTGTAACTTAGGTAAAAAAAAAAAATTGCCATATTAAAATTGATATCTAGGCTGGGCACCGTGGCTCACACCTGTAATCCCAGCACTCTGGGAGGCTGAGATGGGTGGATCACCTGAGGTCAGGCGTTTGGGACCAGCCTAACATGCTGAAACCCCGTCTCTACTAAAAACACAAAATTAGCCAGGCGTGGTGGCACGTACCTGTAGTCCCAGCTACTCGGGAGACTGAGGCAGAAGAATTGCTTGAACCCGGGATGCGGAGGTTGCAGTGAGCCGAGATTGTGCTGCTACACTCCAGCCTGGGCAGCAAAAGTGAAACTCCGTCTGGAAAAAACAAAAACAAAAAACCTTCATATGCAAAAAACTACTGCCTTTTGGGTAATTAAAAAATATTTGCTTTGAATATTATGGGCATTTCTTATGTAAAAGAAGAAAAAACCTATAATCATTATGAGGTCATTACTGAAAGAAGATTAAGGAGAGACTTGGAATAAAAATGTATGCATGCATTGAGTAAATATGTTTTTTCCCACCTAAAGCATCTATATTAATTTAATCATTTATATTACATCAGTTGAATCATACCTAGTTGAGTTTTTCATGTGTGCTTTGTCTGGTTTGTCTTTGTAAACACGTCATTCATATAGGTAAGAAAAATTTAAAAATTACAAGATTCTCAAACCAGGCTCCAGGTCATGTGTTACAATCTTCAAGATTTGCTTGGTTTTTACTTACTGTTTTTCTTGTTACAAAGTGAATGCTTAAGATTAAGCTTGGGAGCTGGAGCTAGACTTTCTGGGCTCAGATTTTAGTTCTGCCACTTACTGGTTGTGTGTCCTTTGACAAATTATTTGTGTTAATACCTTAGCTTTCCCATCTGTAAAATGGCAATATTACATTGTATCTTTTTGATGAGAAAGTTGTTGTAAGAATGAGATAGGCTAAACTATAGTTTAGAAAAGTGTGGGATATACAATAACTTCTTATTACGTTTTTGCTGTTGTGATTGTTATTATTACCCTAAATTATATGAATCAAAAGTATCTGGCAAAAGTATTTGCAATTTGGGTTAGAAGAGAGAGCTTTTTTTTAAAGCCATACTCTCTCATTGGCTTTAATATGAATTCTAAATTTCTTTTTTCTTTCTGTCCACACAATCAGCTCTTATCAGTTTCCTGTTGGCCATTGTCTTGGGAAAATAGTTTTCTAGGAATGAGTTTGGTACAGTGTATCATATAAAGGTATTTTAATACAGTTTTCTTTCTTCAATACTTGTTTCTAATTGCTGAAAAACTTTAAAGTTTACTACAGATAAGAGGTAGACATAGCATTTACCTCTTCAGACTTCCTAGGTAGTATCATCCTAGCACAAATATTTAATATATGCCTTTTCCATCCAAGATATATAAGTAGATCATCTTAAGTCATACAATGTAGGCTTATAAAACTCAGTCTGATTGTAAAATTGATTATTTCTTCCTTTATGTTCTTACTGTATCTTCTACAGGTCACCTACAGGATTTATATGTTTATATATTTGTGTTCCAAACCCCTTATTGACCTTTTTTGTGTTTTACTCATTGTCATATTGACCCTGCTTAATGAAGTTTCTGACATATAGGTCTTCAGCACGTGTTTTTTGACTAAATTAATCATTACAACAAGTACTATTGAGAAATGTTCTTTGAATTACAAGTGATGTTAATCTATCTGGTTTTTTTTGTTGTTGTTGTTATTTTTGTTTTGTTTATTTTGAGATGGAGTCTCGCTCAGGCTGAAGTGGGAATGTAGTGGCACGATCTCGGCTCACTGCAACCTCTGCCTCCTGGGTTCAAGCAGTTCTCTGCCTCAGCCTCCCGAGTAGCTGGGATTACAGGCGCGTGCCACCATGCCCAGATAATTTTTGTATTTTTAGTAGAGACGAGGTTTCACCATCTTGGCCAGGCTGGTCTTGAACTCCTGACCTCGTGATCCACCCACCTCGGCCTCCCAAAGTGCTGGGATTACAGGTGTGAGCCACCATGCCCGGCCAATCTGTCTGTTTTTATTTAGATTAGACATTTATGGCATGGGGCTTACCCTTGGAGATACAGAGAAAGATTTCAGGGTAGAAATGTGCTTCATCCAGTTAGTCCTTCCTTAGCAGCTTTGATTAGGCAAACTCTTCATATACTAATGGGAAATGTGGCCTGAAGAGTTAGGTTGTAATTACATTGGTAATTTAAAAGAACTAAACTGTCAAAGCATGATAGGTCCTCCTTTCATGGCTCCTGTGGAACTAGCTCTCAGGAGTAAGGGGTGTTCCTCTCTTTGCTGTTATCTATGAAGGTTTAACAACTTTGACTAGATTATCTACTTACTTGGAAATATTAAAACTTTTAGGGATGTTAAGACCTTTCTTAAGGTGATTATAATTTTCGGACAGTATTTGGGGCTGTACCTGTGGTTTGTGATATACAGCAAATGACACCAGGAGAGGTAAGAGATTTTGCTGGGTTGGTGCTCATAATGAGAAGAGTGGATTATCCCACAGAAGCAATGAGAATGATTTTCAGAAGGAAACCGTTACTTAATGTTTACTGTAGAGTACATATTTTAGAGATGTTGACATTAGCTTACTTTTTTTTTTTCCTTACTAGTATTATATGTAGATGTGGAATCTGATTTTCACGCTAAAGTTCCTGTTGTGGTGTGCAGAGATCGAAAAAGGTTGGTAACAATGAAGATAAAATATTTAAAAAAACAAACCCCAACAACCAAATTTGTAGTGAATGATCTTTAAGAGAAAAATTTTTTGTTTTAGATTTCTCCTTGGATGAATATGACTAAGCTAGTTTCTATTCATTAAAAATAGCAAGCTTACCAAATGCATGTGAACAAGAAATATATAGAACACCAGACAGTTGAAAATGAAATACTCTAGGCAAAACTTTAATTTTTTTTTTCAAGTCATTCACTCACCCAAGAGTATTGCATTTACTTATATGCAGGTACTACTTTGCTCTATGGATACAGACATAAAGAAGAAATAGCCTCTCTTCAGTCACTTGAGCCCGGGAATTCAAGACTAGCCTGGGCAACATAGTGAGACCTTGTCTCCACAAAAAAAATAAAAAAATCAGCCGGGCATGGTGGGTGTGTGTGCCTGTGGTCCCAGCTACTCGGGAGGCTGAGGTGGGAGGATGGCCTGAGCCTGGGAGGTTGAGGCTGCAGTGAGCCGTGATTGTGCCACTGCACTCCAGCCTGGGTGACAGAGTGAGACCCTGTCTCAAAAAAAAAAAAAAAAAAAAAAAAACTCTCTTCTCAAGGATCTCACAATCCATTAGAATTTAGAATTTAGTTTTTAGTTCACTTACATTGAATGAGTTGATTTAAATTGAATAAACTCAAGATCAGTCCTAAATTGAAGACTGATCTTGCCTTTCTAGTTAGATGTCTATAAGTCTAAGAGATCAAAGTGCCTTTGAAAGCAAAAACTAAATCCTATTTGAAAGTAGTGTGGGAGACATGGAAACAATACAGAAATGATACTCTTTTATTGATTATTAACTTGTATTTTAAGATCAAGGTATTTTCTTATTCAAAGCTAGATGAGTCTATGGCGATCTAGTTGAGATTTATTTTCTAAACTAGAAAAATGAGACCTGGAGTGGTTTATCAGTTTGTCTAGATTCACATCATTGAGGGGGAAACTATAATTGGAAAATGGAGGCAAAGTGACTTTTAGTGTTTTTTCTGCCACATTGTGTTAAATTGCCTGTGTGTGACACCTCAGATTTATTCTTCTCCCTGCTTTCAAAATATCTTCACTACACTTCTGTCATCCCATTTAAGGTAGCTGCTATTTTCACTTACACAGAAGTATGATTTGTGGGTTAATCTGCAAATCCTGTCTAATCTTTACTCTGAAAATAACATATTAGTACAATTATGAAAGCTTGGATAGGAAAAATTAGAGTCAAGAAGTATAGCCAGTCAGTTAAGTATTCATTTTTTGCTATTATCATGTAGAAAGCAAGAGGATTGAACTAGGAAATTACCTTGCACTATTTGACATTGAAGAGATCAGTGCCCTGTCTCTCATGTATATCAGTTTTGATAATTCACAATGCTGCTTTTGAAATTAATTTCTCATTAGCTTAAATACTAAGTTTGGTTGAAATTTATTTCTGAAGTGCAAATGAATGTTAAAAACATCTTTCTTTAATTCGTATGGAACTGTAGTTATGGAATGACATGTAGTTTTCAGTTAGCTCTAAATTTATTAAAACATTTGTTTTTATTAGGGCTTTTACGGTACTATGTTACAATATGATAACTAGAAAGAAAATAGCCACAGGATTTGAAGTATTCTGCTTTTAAGGGTATTAATACAATGAAATTTGTTTCTTTCTCATTCACAGTGGTTTACTTTGTAGAGTGAGTGCAGGAAATGATATGGCATGTCTCACTACTGATTTACTTACTGCCCTTGGCAAAATAGAACCTGTCTTTATTCCCTTGGTGTTAGCCTTTCGCTACTGGGCTAAGGTAAGTGAAAGAAAGGAAAACTACTTACTTATGTTTTTAGAAGGAAATGTATTTAATATTCAAAATTAGGCCTTTTCTTGTACTGACATGTAACATCAATCATAACATGTGGGAGAAAGTAGTTTTCTGTGCTAGACAGTGGTGTGGCAGGTTGTAATTTATGGACATAAAAATACATTTTTGTAGACACACTTATGGATATATTTTAGAATTTTTAATTGTCATGCTGTATTCTCCTTTTATGTACTATAGAAATGTTCTCTTTCATATCAGCATATGAGGCTCAAGTTTTCACTCTTATTGTAAGTTAAACTTATAAGGTTTTAAGATGTATATACATTAAGATTCTTTTGTTGGCATATTTTTTTCCCCAGTCTCTAAGAATGCTATTCTCTTTCCTCTAAATCATTGATAACATGTACCAATTTCTGATTGGGCAACTGCTGAGCATTAGTTATTTAAGTTTCCTAAATTAGTCTTAATTTGTATGTCTAAAGGCTGTGGTTGCCCTGTGTTTATTTCTTTGATGTGGGGATAGGGAGGAGTAGTTAATTATCAATATCAGTCCAAATGACTAGAGAGAGAGATTTTAGCCTTTTGTTTGTGTATTCCTGCCCTATCGGTAGAGTATCCATCACTTGTTAGACTGGTGAGTAAATTCTCAGTCATATACAAAGAAAACTGATTAAGGGGATGGTGTTAGAGTGGTAACTTCATAGCAAAAATAGAGAAGTCTCTGGAATTTTTTGTCTGGGCTCTGTTTAGAGAATTGCCCCCATGCTTGGGGCAGCACCAGCTGGCTGAGTATGGAACAGTCAGAAAGCCTAAGGTTGGGGCTTCTTTATACTCAAGGCCTTTGTATTTGCTGTTTCCTTCATCTAGAATGTTCTTACCTTAGGTATTTAGAATGCTTCACTCTTACTTTTTTCAGGTTTATGCTCACATTGATTACCAGCTGCCATACATAAATTTGTTGCAGTCTGTTCTGTGAAATTGTAAACTCTTTGAGGGCAGGGATTTTAATGTTTTATGTATTCACGGCTGATCCCCACTTCCGCTTATTTTACTGTGTCAGCACATAGTAGGCACTCAGTAAATATTTGTTGAATAAATGACCTAGTTTCTTCAGAAAGGAGTTGTGTTTTTTTTTGTTTGTTTGTTTAAGTAGAGATGGGGTCTCATGATGTTGCTCATGCTGGCCTTGAACTTCTGGGCTCAAGCAGTCCTCCCACCTTGCCCTCCCAGGTGCTGGAATTATGGGTGTGAGGCACTGTGCCTGGCCAGAAAGATTTTTAACCCATGGAAGTGAGTGGAGGCAGTAAAATAGGTTGAGGGAGGGTCACTACTTCCTCTCATTTATCTTATACTCTATGCCTAGCATACTATAGGAAATCAGTGTATGGAATGGAGTAAACCAATTCCAGGTATGGTTTTTTTTACTAAGTTTTTTTTTGTTTTTTGAGATGAGGTCTCTGTCACCTAGTGCTGGAGTGAGCGATCACGGCTAACGGTAGCCTCGACCTCCCAGGCTCAAGCGATCCTCCTGCCGCGGGCTTGCAGAGTACCTGGGACCACAGGCGTGTACCAACGTGCCTGGCTAATTTTTTATTTTTTATTTTGTAGAGATGGGTTCTCATTTTGTTGCCCAGGCTGGTCTTCAACTACAGGGCTCAAATGATCCTCCCACCCTAGCCTCCCAAAGTGCTGGGATTACAGGTGTGAGCCACAGCACCCGGCTTTGCTAAGTCTTCAAGCAAGGTACTTCACCTATCTGAGCTTCAATTTTTTTCACCTGGAGAGAATATTTTGGTAATGCTATTAGATAATTCATGAGAATATACTTCAGGCTCGAAAATACTACAGAAATATAAAGGATGATGGAATACACAGTTGCTTCTTTGTTGGTACTTTTAAATTATGCCCTAATTTTTTTTGTGGTCATAAAGTCATGTCAGTTTTCTCCCAGACATTGTTCTACTCAGTAAAATAAGTAGTCTGTGTTAGAAGATTATAAATGATACTCAAATACATTCTTTTTATTTTGGAAAAAAATGTGGCCCATAAATATTGTTTCCTAAAGTGACTCTTGGAAAAGGTTGCTCATGGTGTTTTAGTAGTTGATCCATGTAGATTTTAAATATGCCAGTCAATGGACACTGAAACATGTATTACAAAACTGGTTGTAGAGTGGTTCCTTTCTGTTTCCAACAGAATAACGTGTCTCGTTTTTGTCATTTGTGTTAGTTGCAAAGAAAGTTTTTTCATGGTATTCATTTTCTTAAGAAACTTAGAAATAATTCCTAGTTTATTTTTCTTCTAAAAGATTTTTTTTTAAATAGCTTTGTTTTTCTTGAAGTTTTAAGCCATATTGTACATTATCTAGTTAAGCACGCATTTTTCCATGATTTGGGGGTTCAGGACAATTCTAGTATATAATTTATTCTTATAACTGTGATATGAGATTGCAGTTGATTATTCTCTGGCTGTCTTAAGTAGTTATAGTCTTTGCATTTTAGTAATAGGAAATAGTTTTCTAGATAAAGCTTCTTAACTCTAGGTGGCAGAACTCTTTAGCCTTATCATCAGTACATTATTAGTCAAGTTACCTGACTTAGAGCCACTTGTTGTGGTTAATGTAAGAATTGCATTTTAGCATTATGTGTCATCTGAAAGAGATATCTGGGTTTTAAGAGCTCTCTCTTAAACTGCTTTAACCTTGTTTATCTGTGAGATGTCTGGTAATGTTAGCAGAATATATTGACAGTTCTTTATAGTTGCAAAGGAATTTTTGGTTAAGTTGACTTATTCATTAGGCAGTTTACCCTTGTCTTAATATTTTGGATAAGTGAGAGTTTATTCTAGTGGAATGTTTCAAACTCTTTTTTGACAAGTGTTTTTAGTTGTCTTTTATTTTGCGTTGCAATCTTAAATGTACCAAGATATTATGCTATGGTATAATTACTCTATATTATTATTATTATCCTAAATCTTCATTGTCTACAGAAGAAAACAATGATTTAAAAATGAATCCAACCAATCCAGTATAGACCAATCGTATATAGATGCTACAATCTAAATGAAATATAAGCAAATGAAATATATCCATGTATCAAAGGTTAACATGCCATGATCTTGCATGATTTACTTCAAGATTATAAGAATGGTTTAATATCAGGAAGTCTGTTCACATAATTTATTATATTAACACATGAAGCAGAAAAAAAAATCCTAGATGCTGAAAGGGCATGTTCCCCCTAACAGAAACTTTTAAGTCAGCTAGAAATGGAAGTTTATGATGAAAACCATTTATTAAAAACACACAAAAAACAAAGCCAAAACAATAAGAAACATCATTTAAGCCGTATATGTTAAGATAAAGAATATTGCAGAGAAGTTCACCATCGATGTTGTACATTGTTTTGGGATTTTAGGAAATGCAATAAGAAAATGAAATAATTGAATGTAAATATTGGGAAAAGTATAAAATTATCTCTTTGTGCTGATGATATGATTGTATGCCTAGAAAACCCTAGTAAAAAACTACTAGGATTAATAAGAGAATTTAGTAAGATAACTAAATACAAGATAAATATACAAAAGTGAATGGCCATTCTCTGCCATAAAAATAGCCTGTTAGAATGGAAATGGGGAAAAATATGTACCTTTATGACAGCAACATAAATTATAAAACACTAAGGAAGAGATTTAATAACAAAGATATAAGAAGAAATTATATTATTGAAAGATGAAAGCAAAATCTGAACAAATCCATGCATTCAGCAAACATTCGTTAAATGCCTTCTGTGTGTCAGACACTGTTCTAGAGGCTGGGAACATCTAACAGGACATACAGAGTCCTGCTTTCATGGTGCTCACATACTTCTGGAAGAGTCAAACAGTAAAGAAATACATAAATAATAATATCTGCTAGAGCTTAGTGCTACAAAAATGAAATGATAGAATGAATGACATTACTCTGAATGGTCAGGAAAAGACTCTGAAGAGATGATATTTAAGCTCAGACGGGTAATAGCTAGCCACATGAAAATCTGATGGAAAACTCTCCAAGGCACAGTTAGTCCAAAGCTTCCAAGGTGGGAATGAACTCAGGAGGAGCAAAAAGGAAGGCTGTAAAACTGCTTTAATCAAGAGTATGCTATTGGCATAGAAATAGAAAAATAGATCTGTGGAACAGAATAGAATGCTCAGATGATCTAGTGTACAGATTTTATTAAATAGTGCTTTCACAACTGTATCTTACTGGAAGAAAATAATGTTGGACTCAGCATGATAAATGCAAAAATAAATTTTACTTAAATGAAAATTCAAAATTTTAGAAGAAAAATGTAGGAGTATGTGTATGTAAATAATGGGATGGGGAGATCTTTTACTATGATAGGATACCTAGAAGGTGTATAGTTGTCCTCAGTATCCAGTGGTGGGGGGATTGGTTCCAAGACCCCCAAGGGTACCAGAATTTGAGGACGCTCAAGTCCCTTGTACAAATTGTGTATTATTTGTATCTAACCTTCACATAGACTCTAACATACTTTAAATCATCACTAGATTACTTATAATATCTAATACAGTATAAATGCTCTATAAATAGTTGTACTGTATTTTTTAATTTGTATTTTTTATTATATTGCTATTTTTAGTTTTTAAAATTTAACATTTTAATTTTTTTCAGAGACAGAGTCTCACTCTGTTGCCCAGGCCAGAGTGCAGTGATGCCATCATAGCTCACTGTAACCTTGAACTCCTGGGCTCAAGGGATCCTCCCACCTCAGCTTCCTGAGTAGCTAGGACTACTGGTGTGTGCCACTGTGCCTGGCATATTTTTGTTTTGTTTTGTTTTGCTTTTTCAAGAGGCAGGGCCTTTGCACCTGGCGTTTAACAAATTTTTCAATTATATATATTTTTAGAGACGGAGGTCTTGCTATGTTGTCTGGGCTGGACTCAAACTCCTGGACTTCTGCCTCTGCCTCTTGAGTAGCTAGCTGGGACTACATCAGCTGCAGGTGATATGTGTCCATCACCACACCTTGCAATAAATAAATAAATAATTTTACTTAATGAAGAAAATGTATATATAAATTTTTTGATGGGGGGTTGCCCAGGCTGGAGTGTAGTGGCGCAATCTCAGCTCACTGCAACCTCCACCTCCTGGGTTCAAGTGATTCTCCTGTCTCAGCCTCCCGAGTAGCTGAGATTAAAGGTGCCTGCCACTGTGCCTGGCTAATTTTTGTATTTTTAGTAGAGACAGGGTTTCACTATGTTGGCCAGGCTGGTCTCGAACTCCTGACCTTAAGTGATCCACCCACTCTGCCTCCCAAAGTGCTGGGATTACTTGCATGAGCCAGTGTGCCCGGCCTAAAAAATATTTTCAGTGTGCAGTTGATCAAATGTGCAGATGCAGAACCCATTGATATGGAGAGCTGAGTGTCTGAAATAAGCATATTTAAACTAAAGCATAGTGAAAATTAAAAAATTTTATATGGTAAAATATAAATAATATCAAAAGAAAAATAGTAGATTGGGAAAAATAACATCTTTCAAATGCATATATCAGACGTAAAGGGTTATTATCTATAATTAAAACTCTTATAAATTGATGTATTGCATGAAAATAGAAAAACTGGCAAAATATTTAATAGGCAATTTAGAAAAGAATAAATCCCAAATGGTTAGTAAACATACACAAATTTCATAATCTCTTTAGGGTCAAGGAGATGCAAATTAAAGTAACCATCAGATATTACATTTCACCCATCCCATTGAAAATTATTGAAAATTATTTTTTAAGTGATAATACCTAGTGTTTGAAGGGGTGTATGCACTGGATAATACCTAGTGTTCGAAGGGGTGAACACACCTGGGTTCCTAGTGGAAAATACAAATTTTTGTAGTGATTTTGGAAAAACGATTCTTAACAATATATTTTAAGATTAAAATATATCACTCATTTTTTAATTTAACAAACATTCCTAGGAATACAGCTCATAGAAATAAGCACCAATACTTAGGAAACATGTATAAGGATGAACATTACAGCATTATTTGAAGTGGCAAAAACTGGGAACAAAATGTGAATGTTCTTGAATGGGGGAACTGTTAGGTAACCATCCATATCATAGACTATAATTTAAGCATTTAAAAGAATGTGTTGGCTGGGCATGGTGGCTCATGCCTATAAATACCCAGCACTTTGGGAGGCCGAGCGGGGAGATCTTTTGAGCCCAAGCGTTCGAGACCAGCCTGGGCAACGTAAGTAAAATTTGTCTACAAATAGTCTACAAAATAAAAAAAATTAGCTGAGCATGGTGGTGCATGCCTGTAGTCCCAGCTATGTGGAAGGATCACTTGAGGCTGGGAGGTTGAGGCTGCAGCGAGTCATGATCATGCCACTGCACTCCACCCTGGGCTACAGAGCAAGACCCTGTCTCAAAAATAAAATAACGTGTTAGACCTTGCTAACTGACTTAAAGGTACTTTCTTGATATATTGTTAAGGGAGAAGAGTAATATACAGAGAGATGTCTATAATATACTATTTTGGTAAAATAATGTTGAAAAACTTAAACTTCTCCCTATACCTATATAGGAAATAGAAATGTATGTGTATTTGTATATGAGTATAGAAAAAGGCCTAGAAGAAGACATAGAAGGTTGTTAATTGAAGTAGAAGTAGAGGCAAGATGAAAAAATATTTTTAAAATGTGTCCACAGTAAAATAACTACATGTAATATTATTCCTTTTAACAAAAATATGTATCTTTGTATGAATTTTAAAAAGAATGAAAAAATGATCACCAACATTTTAATGGTTATTTTAGAGTGATGATATTTCAAGTTTTTCTTTATATTTTTCATTGTCATTTGAACTTTTTACAATGATTAGGGTAGGAAAAAACAAGCTACTTTTATCATGAAAATTAAGAAAGCTAAATGGTAGTACTTTTTCCCCTTCATTTTGCAGTTGTGCTATATTGACTCCCAAACTGATGGTGGAATCCCTTCTTACTGTTTTGCTTTAATGGTGATGTTTTTTCTACAACAGAGAAAACCCCCTCTTCTTCCTTGCTTACTTGGAAGTTGGGTAAGCATGAATTTGTGACATATATATGCATATATATATATAGTTTGCTCTTGCAGAGAACTCTGCTCAAACATTTTAAGCTGGAATTCTGGTTTGTCTGTTTGTCCATCTTTTTTTTTTTTTAAAATAATTTTTCCACTACCAATTTGGAATGCCTTTTTATATAGATTGAAGGCTTTGACCCAAAAAGAATGGATGACTTTCAGCTGAAGGGCATAGTAGAAGAGAAGTTTGTGAAGTGGGAATGTAATTCAAGTAGTGCAACTGAGAAAAACTCAATTGCTGAGGAAAACAAAGCTAAGGCAGACCAACCAAAAGATGATACCAAGAAGACAGAAACAGACAACCAAAGTAATGCCATGAAGGAAAAACATGGCAAAGTAAGCCTTTTTGTTTTTGTTTTTTGGCTTTTCTATCTGTAGAATTTGTGATGCCTTCGATTGAAGCTATTTTAATTGTAGATTGACTGACCTTGAGCAAGCCTCTTGGCCTCATTTTCCTCATCTATAAAGTGAGGGGTTGATCTGGTTTAGTTTTTCAGTACCAAAATTCTCTGATGAATTTATGCCTTATTTTGGAAAACTTGTGTTGTTTGAATCATGTCAAGATAAATCTGTCATTTTTCATCTAGACAAGGAAAATTTCCTTTAAGAGTTGGGCTCTGACCAGAGTTCAGCATATGGGAATTTTGTTGCCAATTGGGTGGAGAAATAAAGCCCCTGTGCTCTAAGAGAGGGTAGCTTTGCTTATTTGATCATTCAGCATTCATTTTTAAGGACCTGCTATGTGCCAGGCATTATCTTGAGTACTAGAGAACCAAAGGTACATGGATTATGTCCTCCAGAAGCTTGTAGTCTTCTAAATGGACAGATGCATTATTACAGAAATCTGAACATTTCTGAAATCATTGCTCTAGCTATACTGAATTATTTGTAGTTTCCTGATATACTTGACTATTGTATTCAACTCTTCCACTTTCCTGTACTACTGTATACTCTCTCCTCAAACCATTAATACTCTCAGCCAATGCTTGCTTATTACTTCACTGGGAACTTGCCATGTTCTTATCTAAAGTCATTTTCTTCACTTGTGTATTCAGTCTCATCCTTTCTTGTCTTTTCCAGAATATCACTCTAGCAATTATTCCCTCATAAATTGCCAATTTTTCATTCCCTACAAAATCAAACATGCTCTTATTTCTCCCACTGTAAGAAAAATCTGACATCACTTCCCCTCCCAGCTATTCCTTTGCTCCCTTTTGCAGTGAAACTTCTTAAAGAAATGTCTGTATTTGCTATTTTTGGTTTCTCTGTTTCCCCTTAACTCACACTAATCAGGCTTTGATGTCACCCCATCAGTTTGCCAAAACTTGTATCATCAATGTCAGTAACCTCCACATTACTAAATCCAGTGGTCATTTTTCGGTTTCTGTTGTTTTTGATTTATTAGCAACATTTGCCAGTTAATTACTTCCCTCTCTGAAAATTTTATTCACTTGACTTTCAGGACACCAGACCCGTGTCTGGTTATTCCTTCTCAGTTTCCTTTGCTGGTTTCTTTTTTCCTCTGTAATCTCTTAAAGTTGAAGTGCTATAGTTCACGATCCCTTTTTTCTTGTGTATGTACATTCCCTTGGTAATCCCATCTAATCCTGTGGATTTTAAGTACTGTCTGTATGATGATCACTCTCAAATTCAAATCTCCAGCCAGACCTCTCTCCTGACCACCATAATTGTATAACCAACTGCCCATTTATTGTCTCTACTTAGATATCTAATAGTTTTTTTTTTTTTTTTTTCCTGAGACAGAGTCTCGCTCTGTCGCCCAGGCTGGAGTGCAGTGGCACGATCTCAGTTCACTGAAACCTCTGCCTCCCAGGTTCACGCCATTCTCCTGCCTCAGCCTCCCAAGTAGCTGGGACTACAGGTGCCCGGCCACCACGCCCGGCTAATTTGTTGTATTTT
Organism: Gorilla gorilla gorilla; assembly: GCF_029281585.2. Lineage (NCBI taxonomy): Eukaryota > Metazoa > Chordata > Mammalia > Primates > Hominidae > Gorilla > Gorilla gorilla. The sequence continues at coordinate 187,505,660 of NC_073224.2, forward strand.
TAGTAGAGATGGGGTTTCACCGTGTTAGCCAGGATGGTCTCAATCTCCTGATCTTGTGATCCACCCGCCTCAGTCTCCCAAAGTGCTGGGATTACAGGCGTGAGCCTCCGCGCCTGGCCGTCTAATAGATGTCTTAAACTTAATGTGTCTAAACTGAATTCCTGATCCTCCCCTCAAACTTGCTCCACACTTAGTTTTTTCATCTTAATTGTTTGCACTGCATCCTTTCAGTTGCTCAATTAACTGAAAGGATGTTCCTTTCGGTTAACCTTGGAGTCATCCTTTACTTCTCTTTCATACCCTATATCAAGTCTTGTCAGGAAATCCTGTCATCTCTACTTCAACATGCATCCAGAATTTGATTACCTCTCACTACCTCCACTGTTACCTTCCTGGTCCTAGCCACCATCATCTCTGGCCTGGGATACTACTATAGCCTCCTAACAGGTTTCCCTGTGTCTACCCTTTCCTCTTATGGTCTGTTCTTAAAAATCAGAACAGTTCTTCTAAAACTTAAGTCAGATCATGCCCTTCCCTCTCGCCACACTCAAATGCTTCAGTTGTTCCTCATTTCATTTAGATAACAAGCCAAACAGCCCTTCCTGGCTCTTTGCTTTCTTTCCTCTTCTACTCTTCCTCTCACTCTATCTTGGTTTGCTTTTTAAAACTGGTCTCATTCTTTGTGTGTTTGCCCTGTTTCCCATTCCTGTAGCACTCTTCCCTCTTCTTAAACCGTACCTTCTCAATAATTCTTATCCTGACTACTCTATTGAACACTGTAACCTTCTCCTGCTTCCACACTCCCATCGTTTTTAGCGTACTCAACTCTTTTTTTTTTCTGTAGTACTTATCTTTTAAGTTACTATGTAATTTACTTACTAAATATGTTTGTTGTCTTTCCATAAAAGTAAGATCCATGAAGGCAAGATCTTTGGGGTTTTTTCCCTCAAAGATATATCCCGAGTGCCTGGAACACTGCCTTGCACAAAGTAGGCACTCAATGAATAGTTGTAAAATGGAATGTGAGAATGATTGTTTCATTGTGTTTATGCTGCCTAGTGGTTACTTTTAGCCAGGTTTCATCTAGCTAATTCTTTGGAATTCAGGTGTTACCTCTTCTGTTATGATTCCCCTGATTTAGAGGCCCATCTTAGCATGTAGCCCTTACTGTAATTGTTAAATGGTCTCTCCCCCTCCTAATAGTCTATGAAGTAGGACCTTATTTAGGTGGCAGTATAGTATAGGGATTCACCGCATGGACCCAGTAGCCAGGTGGTCTTGAGTCAAATCCTTGACATATAGTATCCACTTCATGGAATAGTTAGAATTGTTAATATATGTGCCGCTTTTAGAAGAGTGAATGGTACATGGTAAACCTTATGTGTAAGTGTGAGCTTTCTTTATTTTATGATATTCCTAACAATGTCAGGGACATAGGAGGTTCTAAAGAAATGTTTGCTGAATGAAGGAATTAGTTTTTTTGAAAGCCAGGGCATTTACTTACATTTTAAAATTAGTTATTGGAAAAACGAGTTGTAGTAGTTATGCAGTGGTTTGCAGCTTTGGCTGCACATGAAAATTACTTTAGGGAGCTTTAAAAATACCATTGCCTAGGCTGATAGCCTAGTCAGTTATCAGAATCTTGGGAGGGTTGTAGAAGGTGGGGGTGGTGTGGAATTCAGGTATTAGTGTATTTTACTGTTCTCCACATGATTCTAATGTGCAGCCAAGGTTGAGAATCACTGGTTCAGTGGAAAGAATGCAGAATTCCTAGGAGTCAGTAAACTGGGACTTTGTTCCCAGCTTTGCTTCAAACTGACTGCTTTTTGGCAAATTACTCCTTCGTGTCTCAGTTTTTGAAAACGTGATCTCCAAGGTCTTCTCTAACTGAAAATTTGTTGATTTTTATGGTTTCGTTAAGCTTAAATGAAAAGTATTTTTTCTTTTCCAGTCTCCTTTAGCATTGGAAACACCAAATCGGGTATCCTTGGGACAGTTATGGTTAGAGCTGCTTAAATTCTACACACTGGATTTTGCTTTGGAGGAATATGTCATATGTGTACGGATACAAGATATTTTAACAAGAGAAAATAAAAACTGGCCTAAAAGGCGAATAGCCATTGAAGGTGAGATGATATGTTGTATTTCATTTGGAGAATATTTTTTATGTGCTACTCATTATCTAATTCAGTGTTAATAATCCTTTGGCTTTGTAGCACTATATATATATGTCACTAGATTGTCATTCTTTATTTTTAATTTTTTTAGAGACAGGGTCTTGCCCTGTCGCCCAGGCAGGAGTGCAGTGATAGGAACATGGCTTACTGCAACCTCAAACTCATGGGTTCAAGGGATCCTCAGCTTCCTGAGTAGCTAGGACTATAGGCTTGTGCTACCATGCCCAGCTAATTTTTTTTATTTTTTGTAGAGATGGGGGTCTCACTGTGTTGCTCAGGCTGGTCTGGAACTCTTGGCCCCAAGTGATCCTCCTGCATTGGTCTCCCAAAGTGCTCGGATTATAGGCATGAGCCACCGTGCATGGCTTTCATTATTTATTTAGATTCTTTGTCAAGTCTGTTATAGTTTTATAGAATTAGTATTTATTTAAAGATTTCTGCCATATATGGTTAAGGTCAGTAATTAGCATTTTTTAAAGTTGAAAACTTTATTTTTTAATTTTGCAAACTTGCAGAAATACAGAAAAATATAAGTTATGAATAATATAAGATCTTTTTGAATAAATTTGTGTCATAAGATTATGAGAAAGTTTCCATTGTCTTTTAAAGTACCTCACCTCACCTAATAAATGTGGCTTCGCTAAAGGAGAAAAATAAAAATTGATGTTGACAAAGTTTCACATCAGATCCCAAGACCATTAAGACCTTTGGAGATACAGAGAACAATAGAGTGGCTCCTCAATTCTTAATCAAAAATTTAAATTCCACAGCATTTCACTTACCTTTTGTAGATAAGAAATTGAATTTATGTCCGTTTTAGTCTGTTCAGCCTACATATTATTCCATTCCCTCACTCCTGCTGGCCTTCTCTACTGTGAGTTCAACCCAGAAATATTCTGAAATATACATGCAAACATTTATACACATCTTGTACTCTTATATATAGTAAATAAATGAGCTCTGAAGCCTGCCAGCCATAATTTATCTCTTTTTTTTTCTTTCTTTCCCCCCCCTTTTTCATTTTCTTTGGGAAGTGAGGAAGAAAGTAGAAAAATCTTTTTAAAGCCTATGGATTTAGATAGCAGCAAAAAGTAACAGATGCCCCAACTTTAACAGTTTGAAGCCTGGCCTGTTAATACCAAAAGATCTTCAGTAGTGGAGAGCATATGTATTGTCTTTTTGGTGCACTGTTCTTTTTTCCTGGGGATTATCTATATTTAAGGCTTACAGATATTTTCAGAAATCTGTCATGTTATTAATAATAAGGATGCAGCTGTGTCAAGACCTTTGCAGGGTAGTTATTTTTGACTGGATCAAAGTTTAAATATTGGTTTAATTTTTACTTTTTTAGGTTTCTTGCTTTTTTGCTCTTTCTTCCTACTACTGTCTTTTACTTTTTAATCTCACTAAAGTTAAATCTTAAAATCAGTTTTTTTTCAAGTTGAAGCCTTGAGAGTTTTAAGTTTGTTTTACTTGTTTATATTGCAAAGAGCATATAACTATTAAAGAACACTGTGACCCGGGCGCAGTGCTTCATGCCTATAATCCCAGCACTTTGGGAGGCTGAAGCAGGCGGATCACCTGAGGTCAGAAGTTCAAGACCAGCCTGGCCAACATGGTGAAACTCCATCTCTACTAAAAATACAAAAATTAGCTGGGCGTGGTGGCGTGTACCTGTAGTCCCAGCTACTCGGGAGGCTGAGTCAGGAGAATCGCTTGAACCTGGGAGGCAGAGGTTGCAGTGAGCTGAGATCGTAGCACTGTACTCCAGCTTGGGGGACAGAGCAAGACTCCATCTCAAAAGGAAAAAAAAAAACTTTTTCCACAATTTCATCATTGAAACTAATTACTTAGTTGGCCTTCTCAGCCATCCCATTATTAGTGACCTTATTATTAGTCTTGTTTATTTTTCCTTTTAGCTTTTTATTTTATGAGAGAAAGAAAAAAATGTTGCAATTGTATTTCCTCCCATTTTCAGGAACTTTCATTGGGAGTCTAGCTTAGAAAAACCCCTTGGGAAAATGTATTCTCCTGACAGTTTATCAGTTAAGATCTACTTGTATGAGCTTGGAAATGTAGTTTGTTAGTAGAGACTTAGCTATTTACCATTTTCTCTTTTGCTAGATCCATTTTCAGTCAAGAGGAATGTTGCACGGAGCTTAAACAGCCAGCTGGTTTACGAATATGTTGTGGAGAGATTTAGGGCAGCTTATCGGTATTTTGCCTGTCCTCAGACGAAGGGTGGAAATAAGTCTACAGTGGATTTCAAGAAAAGAGAGAAGGGGAAAATAAGCAATAAGAAACCAGTCAAGTCGAACAATATGGCAACCAATGGTTGTATTCTGCTTGGGGAAACCACAGAAAAAATAAATGCAGAAAGAGAGCAACCTGTTAAATGTGATGAAATGGACTGTACATCACAGAGATGTATTATTGACAACAACAATTTGTTGGTAAATGAACTAGATTTTGCTGACCACGGACAGGACTCTTCATCTCTTTCTACCAGCAAAAGCAGTGAATTAGAGCCAAAATTAGATAAGAAACAAGATGATTTAGCGCCTTCAGAAACTAGTTTAAAAAAAGAGCTCAGCCAATGTAATTGCATTGATTTGTCTAAGTCGCCTGACCCAGATAAATCTACTGGAACAGACTGCAGGTCAAATTTAGAAACAGAGAGTTCACTTCAGAGTGTGTGCACCGACACATCTGCTACCTCTTGCAACTGCAAAGCTACAGAAGATGCTTCTGACCTTAATGATGATGATAACTTCCCCACCCAGGAATTATATTATGTGTTTGATAAATTTATTTTAACCTCTGGCAAGGTAGGATACAGTTTGTAAATGATCTGTAAGATTTTGTGGTTGTTGTATGACTATGTATATTTTTTAGATTAGAAATGTAAAAATAGCTATATAAAGTAGTGACTTGTTTTGGAATGATATTTTGGTATGTATTTTACCTTTTGTGTTTTTCATATAGTTGCCTTTAAATAATGTATATAAAGCCTCAAAAGGTTTCAGCATTCTATTACCAGTTGGTTTCATTTACTTTCTCATATACGAAAGGATTCATCTGATATTTCATGAAACTCTTAGCAAAGGTAGCATGCATTTTAAATGTTGCTTATTTTGTATTTTTTTCCCCAACAAAAGCCACATTCAAGCTTATTTTTATACATAAAATTTTTCTTCCCCCCAAAATAACAGGTTTGTAAATTCTAATAGTATTCTACTTTAAAGATATTTTTAGAGGGGGGAAATATAAGCATACTAAAGGTAGTTGAGGGAAACTAAGATTAGTAGTAAAAAAAATGAAGAATCCAGATTCTGTTTCTGCTACTGAGCCTCTGGATTTCGGCTTATCCTATATGAATTACAGGAATCCAAATTTTCTGCTTTTTCTTTTCAAGTAAGATAGTATGAACTTATTACTACTATTATTTTGAGACAAGGTCTGGCTCTGTTGCCCAGGCTGAAGTGCAGTGGTGCAATCTCAGCTCAGTGCAACCTCTGCCTACCGGGCTCAAGCCATTCTCCCACCTCAGCCTCCTGAGTAGCTGGGACAACAGGCGCATGCCACCATGTCTGGCTAATTTTTGTATTTTTTTTGTAGAGACGGGATTTCGCCATGTTGCCCAGGCTGGTCTCGAACTCGTGAGCTCAAGTGATCCGCCTGCTTTGGCCTCCCAAAGTGCTGGGATTATAGATGTAAGCTACTGCACCCGGCCAGATAGTCTAAACTTTAACTCATAAAGGAAATCATTTAAAATCATAGGAAAAAACCCATTGAACAGGAAGTAAGCGATAACTGCTTTGTGAATAAAACAAAGTTTTAACCGAATCACAGTACTTCAAGTGCATTCCAGATAATTGCAATATCATTATTATTATCCATGTGAAAAAATGATTATACAGATCATGCATAAGCCAAGTAGAATATTAAAAAAAAAAAAAAGGAAAGTCATCTAGCCTTATCCAGGCTTATTGTTTTATCAGTAATTATTGACAAGCTTTAAGATGTTTAACCTAATTATTAAATAGTATTGCCTGTTTTTTAAAAATCTGCTTTATTAAGGTATGGCTAGCATTTAAAAAGCTATAGATATTTAATGTCTACAACTAGATGTGTTTGAACTTAAGTATATATATTATTATCACTGTCAATGCCACAAACCTATCCATCCATCAGCTCCAAAAGTACCCTCCTCTTTTTTTCCTTTTGTTGTTAGAGAACTTAAGAGGTACCTTATTAGCAAATTTAAGAATATAATACAGTATTATTAATCTGTACAGATCTCCAGAACTACTTTGTACAGATCTCCAGAACTTATTTATTTTGCATAAATGAAACTTTGTACCCTTTGACCAACACCTCCCCATTTTCCCCTCCCAATAAGCAGTATTTCTTCATTCTATGTAAATATACATCTGTTGCATTTTATCTAGGTTGCAGTATTTAAGGCACATGGACTATTGAAAGCATCAAATAAATGGCAGGTTTTTAGAAAACTTAATTATATAACTTCAGTTTACATGTCTTATGCTTTATACTTTTTTTCCTGGAAACTTAGGGTAAGTACTGTTGTTCCAGTTTTCATTTTTACTATTTAAAGAGTTTCCTGCCTAAATATGTCATTTTTTAAAAAAAGCTTTGAAAAGGTGGTAGAGATTCTTGTAGTACTGTTAATTAGCCCACAGTGCATCATTCTTACAAAGAGAGATTTCCTTATATAATTTGTATCAGAATTTATGGCTATATAAATGTCCAGGCTAACATTGGAGAAAGACACTTTAGGATGTAGGCATATTACAATAAAGAAAAGAGTATTGGTGTTTTTTAAACATATGTGTTTCTTTCTTTGAGTTGGCATAAATTTTTGTGTTTTAACCAGTTGTTTGGTGTCCATTGAAATACATTTAAAATGGTTATATAGGGTTTGGAGTTCATTTTGTGGCTATTGGATAAGTTACTCTTCGTGTGAAGCTAATTTATTTTTAGTGTTCAGTCTGCAGTTTGGTCTCTTGAGCAACTAATTTAGTAAATTAGTTTAATAATTTATTAAATATTAAATAATTTAATAATAAATTAGTTTAATTAATTTATTAATTTAATAAACCAACTAAGTGAGGGTTCTGTGATTGATTCAGAAAATAGAAAATGTTTGGAGTGAAATGAAAGGTGCACCTTAAAATTTCTTTGTAACCTATTTTGTTAGATCTCAGTAAGTTAAAAATAAATGCATATATTTTCCTTTGGGAACTGTTTGAATGAACTCATACTTTCTGCATCTCCTGGCATTTTCTGTATCTTCCATTTTCAGGTTAATTTAATCCTTGATATAATTTTAGTGGGGAAGAAAAAGTGGTTGACTCAAAAAACTTTTTTGTAGCTAATACTGCATTTTAACAACATGTTTTTTTTTTAAATTACCTCCTGAAAGCACAGGTTATCAAAACTGAGTTACATAAAAGATTTGTTTTGAATTCACTTCCTAAGTGATGAAGTCCCTCAAAAGTTTATTAGATTAGATTTCTTTTTATCTTTGTGTAGCCACCAACGATAGTATGCAGCATCTGCAAAAAGGATGGCCATTCAAAGAATGATTGCCCAGAGGATTTTAGGAAAATTGATTTAAAACCTCTACCACCAATGACAAACCGATTTCGGGAAATACTTGATTTAGTATGTAAAAGATGTTTTGGTAAGTCTTTCATTACTACAACTATTCGGACTAGATTCCTTCTTAGATATTAAATATTAATTTTCTGATTTAAAAACAGTTTGTTTACGTTTTGTTTTGCTAGAGGTTTTTGAATAGATACCCAAGCACAGATATTTACTAAATGACTATTATGTGCAGGGCATCATGGTAAATGCCAAGGGGAATTGAGAGTCCATATATATTGCTTTTAAGGAGCTTAAAATATGGATATGAGCTGTCTAACATGGTAGCTTCTAGCCTATGTGGCTTTTAACTTTAAATCAATTAAAATTAAATTAAAAACCAAGTTCTTCAGTTTTATACTAGACATATCTCAAGTACTCAGTAGCTACATGTGGCTAGTGGCTGCTGCATTGGATAGCATTGATAGAGAACATTTTCATCACTGCAGCGTTCTTGGATAACACTACTCTAGATGGGTTAATATGGCATTTATGTAAATTGCCATAATTGGAAATAGAATGTGTTACATGCTATAGTAGTGGTAAACAAAACGCAGTGTAAACACAATTTTATCTGGGGTGGATTAGAGGAATCAGGATTAATGATGTGATATTTGAGATGAACCTTGAGCTGCATTTTTAAACGTCAAAGATTATGCATAAAAGCATAGAGTGGCCGGGCGCAGTGGCCCACGCCTGTAATCCCAGCATTTTGGGAGGCCGAGGTGGGCGGATCATGAGGTCAGGAGTTCGAGACCAGCCTGGCCAACATGGTGAAGCCCTGTCTCTGCTAAAAATACAGAAATTAGCTGGGCATGGTGGCCGGTGCCTGTAGTCCCAGTTACTCGGGAGTCTGAGGCGGGAGAATCGCTTGGACCTGGGAGGTGGAGGTTGTGGTGAGCCAAGATTATGCCACTGCACTCCAGCCCGGGCAACAGAGTGAGACTCCGTCTTAAAAAAAAAAAAAAGCATAGAGTGCATAATTTGTTTGGGGGAATAATTGCCTTTGATTTGGTAGGGTATAAGAAAGGCAATAGAGAGAGATAAGGCTATAAACATATTTTGGGGAAAGCCTTGCATGCCTTTATTCAGCAAACGTTTACAGAGTACCTGGGAGTCACCTTTACTCAGCAAACATTTATGAATTACTTCCAGTGTCCAGGTAAGATAAAATTTCTGGTCATAACGTTTAGTGCTTCATTGTAATTGCTCCCTTCTTCCCCATTTCTGCCTCCCACCAGGCAACTACTTTTCTGCTTTTGTCACTATAGATAGCTTGCATTTTCTAGAGTTCTGTATAAGTGGAATTATACAGAATGTATTCTTTTTTTGTCTGGCTTTTTTCACTCAGTATAATTACTTTGAGATTCATTTATGTTGTTGTGTATCAGTGGTTAATTTCTTCTTGTATCTGAGTAGTGTTCCATTGTATGGTTATACCACAATTTGTTTATCCATTCACCTGTTGATGAATATTTGTCTCATTTCAAAATTTTGGCTGGGTGGGTCTGGGTATGGACATATGCTTTTATTTATCTTGACTAAATACTTAGAATGGCTGGATCATGGCACATGTATTTTAGCAGCTTTATTAAGATACAATTTACATTTATTTTTACTTATTTAGTCATTTATTTACCTCAATGTGGGCTCATAGATATTTGATGCTTTGGGTTATAATTGAATATAATTTTCTTTTGTTCAGATTATTCTAGCTTTGGCCATTGGGAACTCTTTTACTTGACTACCTGGTCCCTTTTATATATATCCATCAGTGTGTGGTTTTTTTGTTTGTTTGGGTTTTAACACTTCCATACTTTCTGGCACTACAAGATGCTCCTGGCACTGCATGTATATTTTGTGCCCTACTCCTAGAATTAGGCATTTGTCCAAGGAGCTGTGGTTCCTTTTATTGGAGAATGAGATTAGAAACCAAGACCTGAACACTAGATGTGCTTGCTGTTACTGGGCTGTCACTGCTTTGAGGCCATCTCAGAGCAACAAAATATGTGTGTATATACTAACCTATGTATATAAACTTACTATAAAGATTTCTATATGTAGCCATCTTTTTTTTTTTTTTTTTTTTTGGAGACTGAGTCTTGCTCTGTCGCCCAGGCTGGAGTGCAGTGGCGCCATCTCAGCTCACTGCAAGCTCCGCATCCTGGGTTCCAGCCATTTCTCCTGCCTCAGCCTCCCGAGTAGCTGGGACTACAGGCTCGTGCCACCACACCCGGCTAATTTTTTGTATTTTTAGTAGAGACAGGGTTTCACTGTTTTAGCCAGGATGGTCTTGATCTCCTGACCTTGTGATCCACCCTCCTCAGCCTCCGAAAGTGCTGGGCTTACAGGTGTGAGCCATGGCGCACAGCCTGTATGTAGCCATCTTATCTGTATTAAACCAAACATGATTTCATAATGGTATATCCAACTCTAACTCATTACCACATGGCTCGTTTTAGCCCCCACTCAAACAGTGAGAAACCTGGTTCCCACCATCTATTATTCATTTTTTAAATTGTTCCATTTTAGTACATATGTATAGCAGTATCAGAACTGTTAACCAATACCCCTGTGGGAAACAATTTTATTAACTAGAGTACAGTGCTTATGTATGGTTTCTTTTGCCCTTAGTCTTATCGATTCCACTCATTTTCAAATTTACTTAGGTCAGCACCTTTCCCCCCACTCCCTCATGTGAAGTTGTTTCATACATTTATAATACAGTTAAGATTATTTTGTCACAGTCTACATTACATCCTGAGATCCCCTGACCTCCTAGATGATTTTTTTTAAAATTGCATACATTAAGGCTCACTCTGTGCTGCAAAGTTCTGTGGGTTTTGACAAGTGCATTGTTTCATGTATCCACCATTAGAGTGTCATACAGAATAGTTTCACTGCCCTAAAACAAGTTAACAAATTACATTAATTTTATTTATTTAACTCCCCTTCTTCTGTAAGCACTGATAACTGCATTTGTTTTTTAAAAGCTGAATATTAGTTTAATTCATTATAACAAATTCTTAATAAATTACTGCTTTGTTTCTGTTACTGTGTTAACTTTTGGGGATAAGTCTGGAAGAGATAGGGAAAAAAAGACTTTGTTCTTAAGAAATATATGGACTTATTTGGAAAAATAAGATGAATATAAATGAAATAACTAGAAAACCAGAAGGACAAAATAAATTAGGTACTAGACTGTGGCACACAGTTTGAAGAACTAAAGAAGTGTGGAACTAAGGAGAGATCATTGAAGGCTGTGGTTAGGCAAAACAGTTTATAGGGAAGATAGAAATTTTGACCAGGCATTTGAGGGAACTGTTAAATTTGAGTGGGCCAGATGCCTAGTGTAGCAACATGAATACAGATCTTAACAAATGGGAAAATAAGCATGGATATGGGGGAGAGTGAAGAAGTAAATAGGTTTGTAGATATACGGAAAATGATCATGTGAAATGTACATATATCTTAAAAATTATTTTTCTGTTTCATTTATTTTCGTTTCTTCCCCTGGGTTGCTAAAACAGAAAAACAGTTTTTTTCCTTCTATCTCCCAGACCCTTCCCCAGTAACATTTATGGTTTTAAAGTTAGAGAAGTCAACAAATAATGAACAAACTGTAAGTAAAATTTTTAGGGTAAAAACTTGAAGATGTTTTCAGATTCTGTTTTCCTTACTTTTCTTTTTCCTTTTTTCTTTTTATAAACACAGATGAGTTATCACCACCTTGTTCTGAACAACACAACAGGGAGCAAATTTTAATTGGCTTGGAAAAGTTTATTCAAAAAGAATATGATGGTATGTCATAGGTTAAAAAATTTATTGCGTTTTTGCTGTAGTCATGTAGTCTTGAGTTTCATTTATTTAAAAATATTTATTGAATGTTATGTGTTAAGTACTGTTCTAGTTGCTGGGAATACAGTGCTAATAAAAGAGATGAAACCTCATGAAGCTTATGTTTCAAATGGGGGGACAAATAGTTGACTAATAAATATATAATATTATATCAGCAAATAATACATGCTGTTAAAAGTGTAGGAGATAAAAGAATTGAAGTGATGGGGTGTTATGATAGGCCTCTCTCATAAGGTAGCATTTGAGGAGAATCCTGAATAGCATGAAGGAGCAAGTTATATAAATATCCAAGGAGAAAACATTGTTGATGGAACAAGACTAGATTATGTTTGGCATATTTGAGGAATAGCCAGGAAGTCAGTGTGGCTGGAGTGGAGTATTAGAGGTAGATTGTAATGTGTAGAAGAGGTCAGAGAGGGGGTCTAGGGATTAAGTCATTAGTGCCTTATGGATGTTGGTAGAAAGACTTTGAATTTTGAGTACCTAATGAGAATCTTTTAGAGGATTTTTAGTTAATAAATGACATGATCTGAGTGAATGGTTTGCTGGGCTATAAGACTGGAAGCAAGCAGAACATTTAGGAGGCTGTTGTGTGAGTCCAGAGTAGATGAGAAGTGGTCAGATTTGGGATATATTTTGAAGGTAGAACCAATAGGATTTGCTGATGGAAAATGTGAGGCATGAGAGAAAGAAAGAAATCAAGGGTGGTTTGAAGGTTTTTGCTATAACAGTTACAGTAGGTGGTCCTATATAACTGAGATGGCAAAGAGCAGGAAGAGTAAGTTTTGGGCATGGGGATGAAGAATCAAGATTTTTGTGACTAAATATTTTAGAAAAGGATAAAAGTTGACTTTAATCAGAATGAATTTGTACTTTTACAAGATGACCCATTATGTGCTACATATTACATTTAAAAGTATTTGAAAACAAATATTTTTTAAATTAAAAAATCATATCATCATTATTGTTTTTTAGAGACAGGGTCTCACTCTGTTGCCCAGACTGGAGTGCAGTGGCATGATCATAGCTCACTGCAGCCTCAAACTTCCGGGCTCAAGCAATCCTCCTGCCTTAGCCTCCCAAGTCGTTAGGACTACAGGTGTGTGCCACCATGCTTAGCTAATTTATTTTTTATTAAGAAATATTTTTTTTGGCCAGGTGTGGTGGCTTACACCTATAATCCCAGCACTTTGGGAGGTTGAGGAAGGTGGATCACCTGAGGTCAGGAGTTCGAGACGAGCCTGGCCAATATGGCAAAACCCATCTCTACTAAAAGTACAAGAATTTGCTGGGTGTGGTGGCGCACGCCTGTAGTCCCAGCTACTCAGACTGAGGCAGGAGAATCACTTGAACCTGGGAGGCAGAGGTTGCAGTGAGCCAAGGTCATGCCTTTGCACTCCAGCCTGGGCGACAAGAGCAAAACTCCGTCTCAAAAAAAAAAGAATATATATATATATATATTTTTTGAAATAGGATATTGCTCTGTCACCCGGGCTCAACTGCAGTGGTGCAATCCTGTGATCAGGGTTCACTTCAGCCTTGACCTCTGAGGCTCAAGCGATCCTCCTACCTTAGTCTCCTGAGTAGCTGGGACCACAGGTGCGCGCCACCACACCCAGCACATTATTTTTTGTAGAGATGGAGTCTCACCATGTTTTCCAAGCAGGTCTCAAACTCCTGAACTCAAGTGATCCACCCACCTCAGCTTCCCAGAATTCTAGGATTACAGGCATGAGCCACCGCACCTCGCCTTCTTTTTTATCTTAAAAAATTTTTGTAAAGACAGAGTCTCACCATGTTGCTCAGGCTGGTCTCAAACGATCCTCCCACATTGGTTGGCTTCCTGAAGTGCTGGGATTATAGGAGTATATAAAGTATTGACCAAATCTAAGTCTCTATTATATAAAATCATGCTCAGTTTTATTTGCTGATGAGTATAACTTCTTTTTTGCCTCTCAGCTATCATTGAAATTTCAAGTAGAGCATCAGAATTGGATGGGGGTATGAAGTTTTGAAAGTATAAAGTGTCCTATAAATGTGTAGTCTACTTTAGAATTAATAGGAAGAGCCAGGCCCAGTGGCACACACCTGTTATCTCAGCCACTTGGGAGGTTGAGGTGGGAGTATTGCTTGAGGCAAGGAGTTCAAGACTGTAGTGTATAATGAATGTGCCTGTGAATAGCCAGTGCACTCTAGCCTGGGCAATATAGCAAGACCCTGTCTCTAAAAAAAAAAAAGTAATAGGAAGAAAAATCCAATTCTATTAAACCATGGCTTATTTGAAATGGTAGCTGTTATTGGATGACACTGAGTCTGAAGGGTTAACCCTATCATAATTTATATCAAGTGGACTATAATCACTCATTTTTGGAAGAGCATCGTATTCTAAGGTGATATTTGTAAACCTACATGAATTGTGCTTTGAAAGAACTAATTTATTTTTAAGAGGGCAGTCCTCAAATATTGATCTTAACTATTGGTAGTGATGTTGAGAATGTATAAAAGCAGATGGATTTATTACGTAAGTCGGAAAAAGCTAAAAGTCTCAATGATTGTTTGGATGTGGACATTGAGAGACAGATATTAAGAATTGCACCTGTATTTCTGATGTGGGCAGCTGTGTACATGATGGTACTATTTGCTAAGAACAGGGATAATAGAAATAATAATAGATTTGGGGCAAAGTTGATAGTTCAGACGTGTTGAATGTATGATGTCTGTGGAAAATTGGAAAAAGCAGTTGGGTACATCGGTATGGGAACTTGGGCAAAAGCTTGGGCTCAAGATGTTTTGGAATTTCTCAGTATTTCTTCCAGTGGTAGGTAATTTAAATCATAGAAATGGACAAGAGCATGTTGTATTAGGTCATTAGTAGATAACAGAAGACTCCTCCTCTCTGCTTATAATAAGGTCTTGGACTTTGTTTTCCTTTGCTTAGAAAAGGCAAGGTTGTGCTTATTTGGCTCTTCTAAGAATGGATTTGGATTTCGTGATAGTGATCTGGATATTTGTATGACCCTGGAAGGCCATGAAAATGCAGAGGTAAGAGTGTTTGGAAAGCATTATTTAAGTTTATTTTCTCCCAATGACGATTCTATGTTTATTTTTGTATGCGATATTGATAAAAATGTGGTATCACTCTTTGTATAAATATATTAGCAAAATAAGTGTTTGAAATATGAAAACAGTAGCATTTTCAGTTTAGAAGACATTGAACTCTTAAGTAAAAGTGTTTCAGTAATTTTATGATACAAAAACCATGTCACTGAGAGTTACAGTGATTTGTAATGAATTTTGGGAAAAAGTTAATATATCACGAAGTTGGAATTTTTTCACTAGAACCAATGGGAAGCTGATGCATCAGTTTTGTAGTGAACATTGATCTTTCATACTTTGTCTTCTCATATCTCTTTCATTAGATGATGTCTTTGTGTTACTATAGGTAGTAAATATAGGTGGTCATCTAATTTATAATTGGTTTTGTTCTAAAAGTTAGTTATAATTTTTGACCACTCACATAAAATTTTTTCCATAGAAGCAATGTTATAGATGATATGCTAAGGGCTGGGCATGGTAGCTCATGCCTGTAATCCCAGCACTTTGGGAGGCCAAGGTGGGCGGATCATGAGGTCAAGAGATCGAGACACTCCTGGCCAACATGGTGAAACCCCATCTCTACGAAAAATAAAAAAAATTAGCTGGGCATGGTGGCACGTGCCTGTAGCCCCAGCTACTCAGGAGGCTGAGGCAGGAGAATCGCTTGAACCCAGGAGGCGGAGGTTGCAGTGAGCCGAGGTCACGCCACTGCACTCCAGCCTGGCGACAGAGTGAGACTCCGTCTCAAAAAATAAATAAATAAATAAATAAATAAAATGCTAAGATAGCTTTTAGAAACTCATTTTGGGCGGGGAGGAGAACTAACATTTATTGAGTTCCCAGTATACACTTTTACATACATTATCTCATTTCATTCTTACAACCACCTTCGAGGTAGGTATTATTTCCCCCATTTTACAGATGAGGAAACTGAGGCTTTGAAAGATAAACTGACTTGTCCAAGTTCACACAGCTAGTAATTGTTGGAGCCGGGATTCGTAACCCAGGTCTGTCTGACTCCAGAGTTCATGCTCTTTCCATTGTATCTCACTGCCTCTCTGTAATTTTTTTAACCCATAATGTAGCTGAAATATAGTACTAATAGTACTGTAGAACCTAACCACTGCTTTCTGAAACTGATAGCTTTCTGAGTTCCACCGTGAGATGCCAGGAGCAGACCTTCCCCAAGTGCAATTTCAGCAGTAAGAGTGGGTACTTACGCTTTCCTTTTTTGTATACCAGGCCTTAATAGTGGGAAGGAGATTGTCCAAGCTCCAGGGAAGAAAAAGACTGATTGGACAGGGAAGAAGTGTCCCAGGCCTTCTCAACAGCAACTAGCAAAGGAGGGTATCCTTGTAGATGTTCAGTCCTTTACCAGCATAGCTATTGTTATTTATGTTTCAAAATGCGGGACTGCTTGCAAGATTGGGGTGAGGCCCAGCTTCTGGCATCTGTAGTGGTGTCAGTATCGCCTCTGTTACGTTATAAAAGAATTCAGCAGAATAGTGTGCTTTTCTAAAATCATTCTATTGAACGGTGGTTTTGAAATTGTTAGACCCGGAGTAAAGATGGCAGTGATGACTTAACTTCTGGCCATAAGAAGTTGCTTCTGGTGTCTTAACATCTTGTTTTATAAAGAAACTGAAAAGTTGCAAGTATTTTATTTGTTCTCCTTTACTTAAATTCTGCTTAGAGCCACCTACTTGGAAAGTGGCTGCCCTTCTCCATTCTGAAGAGTAAGAATTGAGGGAATAGGAAATGATTTTTATACCCAGGAAAGAGGTTAGAGTTTTAGATATCTTCTATGTAAAATTTATTAAACTTCTAATCACTAAGGGTTTGTATATTATATATAATCTGTGCCATTCCTACTGGGAAGTTGAAACAATGAAAATAATAAATCATTTTCTTTCAGATGAGCCATAATTGAAACTTTTAAGATTAGCATAATTGTATCGTTGAATAATAAAGAGAAAAATTACCTCCTTTGTTAATTTTATCATATGTGAATTAGTAACTAATGGTTTCTTTGAAATCCTTTGGTTTAGCTGCAATGGCTCCTGCTCTCATGTAGCTAAAAAGAACATGTTGGAAAAATGCAAATGACTTTATAACTCTTGGGATTGATGTTTATACCCTTCAGCTATTTCCAGTTAATTTTTAATGCCATAATCATTATGTATTATGATTATCATTACCATACCAACTCTGCTGTCTCTGGTTTTTACAACAGTAACACATTTAAATTTACAGAGGTAAGAATTTCCTTGGAGAAATAGGTGCTGGTGATAATAGGAGTATCTTTCTTTTCCATATCAACATAATTATAATAAATAACTCACAGATTTAAAGGCTTATTTTGTGCCAGGCATTCTGCTGAGTGCTTTACATACATATCTCATGTAATCCTCCCAACAGCTCTGCAGGACAGGAGTTTATGATTATCTTGATTTTATAGAATAGTAATGTAATGCTCAGAGAGGTTAAACATCTGGTTAGTCACACAGCTAATCAATACTTAGTTTAAGATTTGAGACTGGGTGCAGTGGCTCATGCCTGTAATCCCAGCACTTTGGGAGGCTGAGGCGGGCGGATCACGAGGTCGGGAGATCGAGACCATCCTGGTGAACACGGTGAAACCCGGTCTCTACTAAAAATACAAAAAAATTAGCCGGGCACGGTGGTGGGTGCCTGTAGTCCCAGCAACTCGGGAGGCTGAGACAGGAGAATGGCATGAACCCGGGAGGCAGAGCTTGCAGTGAGCCGAGATAGCACCACTGCACTCCGGCCTGGGTGAAAGAGCAAGACTCCGTCTCAAAAAAAAAAAAAAAAAAAAAAAAAAAGATTTGAATCCAGGTTTGTCTCAATTCAGAGCCTATGTACTTACTTAATCACTATATTGTTTTGCCCTCACCAAACTCACCTCTAGTTGTTTATTCTCTTATTGAAAACCATATTCTTCTCCTGTCTTTGTGCTTCTCAAACTTTAATCTGCATGTGAATTACCTTGGGATCCTGTTAAAATGCAGATTATGATTTAGTAGACTGGGGAGGGTCCTCAGATTCTGCATTTCTATCAAGTGTCCAGATTATGCTGATACTGTAGGTCTATGAATCACTTACTTGGAGTAGCAAGGTTATTATAGAGCTTTATGGCTGGAAATTGTAAATGCTACTATTAAACGCCTAGATTAAAGTAGAATTTGCACAAGGTGAAATTGAGTCAAACTTTTATTTATTTGATTTGTTTTTTAGAAATTAAATTGTAAGGAAATAATTGAAAATTTGGCAAAAATTCTTAAGAGACATCCAGGTATGAATTTTAAATCTTATCTTTAAAACAAAATAATTTTTTTAGCATATATGAAAATTATTTAACCTACTGAAGTCTTTTTTTTTTTAATTAGGTTTAAGAAACATTTTGCCTATAACTACTGCCAAAGTGCCTATAGTAAAATTTGAACACAGACGAAGTGGGTTAGAAGGCGATATCAGTTTATATAATACGTTGGTAAGTTTATCTTTATGGGCCATGTATATACTTTTCATTTTAAAAGTTTACAGATTACTCACTCTATGTTTAAAACTTTCAAATGTGAACAGTATAAGGAAAAAGTATTTTACTAGTTATCTTGATAGTTCCCTCAGATTGAAGGTCAGTTTTTGTTTGACTCATTAATAGGTGTTTTACACTTTACATTTATATATTTTGTATTTGGAGTGTATTTTATTTTTAAATCTGATTTGTAGTTTAATTTTAAGAAATTTGAAATCCTTTCAAATATGTAATTATTTTTCAGGCTCAACATAACACAAGAATGCTAGCTACTTATGCAGCTATTGATCCTAGAGTGCAGTATTTGGGATATACTATGAAAGTGTTTGCTAAGGTATTTATGAAAAAATTAATGATCTGCTTTGTTCATGATAATTAAAGTGAAACATAACGTCAGATTTATGAAAAAGTTTGTCTCAGTTTTGTTTATCTGAGCTTTTAAAAAAGAAACTTTCAGTATTATATAGCTTGAATAGGTACCTATCAGAGTAGGGTGGCTCTGTCTTTTTTTCCTGTATGTGCTCTATTCCCATGTGCAACTGACTAGTCAGTTTCTCAGCAGTAACATTTCTCAACGCAGTGATTTCAGCCCCAGGCATGGGAGTTGGCATATCATCCTAGTTAAGAATTTCTGAGTTAAGAAATCTTATATTTGAGTTTAGTGATAAGTTTTTCTGACCCAGAAAACAAAACAATACCAATAATACCTTACACTTCTCCTATTATAACACTTGTTATGACATTGAATTTAGTTTTCTCATTCTTTTGCTAATTGTGTAAACTAGGTGAGAACAGGGACCTCTGTTTCTCTAGTTCATTGTAGTGCCTGCTTTATGGTAGCTGCTCAGTAGAATGATTAATTTTATTAATGTGTTAGTGGAAGAGTTTTAGTAGGGGAGAAACTTGGTCAGATTTTCATTTCATAAAGCTTCCTCTTTCTAATAGGAAGGCTGTTGTTGTTGTTGTTGTTGTTCCTGTTGTTGAGATGGAGTCTCACTCTGTCACCCAGGCTGGAGTGCAGTGGTGGGATCTCAGCTCACTGCAACCTCCGCCTCCTGGGTTTAAGCGATTCTCCTGCCTCAGCCTCCCAAGTAGCTGGGATTACAGGCACTCACCACCATGCCTGGCTAATTTTTGTATTTTTAGTAGAGATGGGGTTTCACCGTGTTGGCCAGGCTGGTCTCAAACTCCTGACCTCAAGTGATCCTCCAGCCTCGTCCTCCCAAAGTGCTGGGATTACTATGCCTGACTGGAAATCATATTTTTAAAGATATTCCTATACATGTCTTTCTAGACAAGAGTGTATCTTAGAAAAGCATTCAGGCACATACTACATACAAGACTTGATATGCCTACTTTTCTAGATTCACCTAACAAGGTAACTCTAACATGACAGTTTTGTTATAACTACATAGAATTCTGTTAATTAAATCACCCCTTTTCCCTTTAAATATAGATATAAGCTAAATCCTTGCTCAAGGGAAGAAGTCTCTGAAGATTCTTTCAGGTTTCATTCCTCCTCCCTCTCCTCTCCCCCCTCCCCTATATTTTTTTAATTTTTATTTTAATTTTATGTTTTTTTGAGATGGCGTCTTTCTCTGTCAACCCAGGCTGGCGTGCAGTGGCACAATCTCGGCTTACTGCAGCCTCCACCTCCTAGATTCAAGCAGTTTTCCCTGCCTCAGCCTCCAGGGTAGCTGGGATTACAGGTGCCTGCTACCACGCCTGGCTAATTTTTGTATTTTTAGCAGAGACGGGGTTTTGCCATGTTGGCCAGGCTGGTCTTGAACTCCTGACCTCCTCCGCCCGCCTCGGCCTCCCAAAGTGCTGTGATTAGAGGCGTGAGCCACCACCCCCAGCCTTTATTTTTATTTTTGAGGCAGGATTCCACTCTGTTGCCCAGGCTGGAGTAAAGTGGTGTGATTACAGCTCACTGCAGCCTTGACCTCCTGGGCTCAATTGATCCTCCTACCTCAGCCTCTTGAGTAGCCAGGACTACAGGTGTGTGCCACCATGCCCAACTATTTTTTGTATTTCTTGTAGAGATGGGGTTTCGCCATGTTGCCCAGACTGGTCTTGAACTCTTGGGCTCAAGCAATCCACCCTCCTCAGCCTTTCGAAGTGCTGAGATGACAGGCATGAGCCACCATGTCTGGCTTCCTTGTTCTTTTTTTTTTTGAGACGGAGTCTCGCTCTGTCGCGCAGGCTGGAGTGCAGTGGTGCTACCTTGGCTCACTGCAAGCTCTGCCTCCTGGGTTCACGCCATTCTCCTGCCTCAGCCTCCCGAGTAGCTGGGACTACAGGCCCCCGCCACCACACCCGGCTAACTTTTTTATTTTTAGTAGAGATGGGGTTTCACCGTGTTAGCCCCTTGTTCTTTGTTTTCTGTTTATTAAAAAAGATGTTTTTCCTAACCACGAGACCATCAGGGGACTTCGTTCTTTTTTAATGGTTGCATACCATTCCATTATGTGAATAGTCCTTAATTATTTTAAACCTGCGCCTGCGCTTTATTGATGAACCTAAAACTATTTCTGATTTTTTGCTATTATAATAGTGCTGCAATTAAAAAAACCTTCTTAGTCATTTCACATATTTTTTGGCATGTTTGCAGGGTACATTCTTAGAATAGGATTGCTGGTTCAAAGAAAATGTGCTTTTGTAATTGTGATATTGTCAAATATTCTTCATAGTGTTTGTATTAATTTATACTCTCACCTGCAGTGTGTGAGAGTACCTGTTTCCCCACATCATGTATAGTAGTTTTTTGTTTGTTTGTTTGTTTGTAAGATGGGGTCTCACTGCATTACCCAGGCTGGTCTTGACCTCCTGGGCTGAAGCTTTTCTTTCACCTCAACCTCCCAGAGTGTTGGGATTATAGACAGTGCAGTTTGTTTTTAACTCAGTTTAACCCAGTTCTATGGGTTAAAAAAAATGATGTGGCAGAATGTGTAATATACTTCTGCATGGAGTAAGACTCTGAAGTTTTGTTTTCAATCATGTTGTTTTTTAGCGATGTGACATTGGGGATGCTTCCAGGGGAAGTTTATCTTCGTATGCATATATCCTTATGGTGCTGTACTTTCTGCAGCAGAGAAAGCCACCTGTTATCCCAGTTCTACAAGAGGTAGGTGTTTAAGAAAACTATAAAGGAGTTTTTTTTTGAAAACAATAGATCTAAACACAGGAGATTTTGCTTGGTTCATGTCATCATGAAGGATTTTTCCATCATGGTTGTCCTAAGTTTTCTCTTTCCATTAATGCTATAATTAAACAATGAATATTTTTGAAAAATTTATTATGGGAGAATATAGACTACCAAAAGAATATTAGATGAATAGAACCATTGAATATCTTTTGTAATGTTTTTAAATTTTACAGTCTTAGAGTGCTGTGGATGATTGTGAAGTTCTTGTAGCCAGCCATGAACTCATATATTTTATAGTCTCCAAGATGCAAGTACATAAGTTTCTTCTTTCTAGAATATTTTCCCTCCTGTTGCCTGGCAATGAAGATTGATTGATTCTTATGTATACTTTAGTCCACCTTGTGAATTTTGGTTTAGAATGAACCCAGGGAAACTCTTCCTTATCTCTTCCGAAGTCATATTAATTACATTAAACATAAGAATGTACATTGAAAGAAACAGATTATGCTCATTCACTCAAAATTGGTGACTTACAAAGTTCCTTTTTGTAATCAATTTATACTCTCTGAAATTGGTACAAAGGAGATATTAATCATCCATCTGTTCCTCCTGATTCTTGGCACAAAGTAGATTTGTAGGCGTTAGGGAGGATCCAATTCAAATTTTTTAGAATGGTGACTATTTTTATTTAGGAGACAAGCATCAGACTTGGTTGGAAAAGTCACATATTCTGGTTTCACATAAACTTTGATAGTTATGGCAAAGAAGAAAATCACAAAATAGGCCAGGCGTGGTGGCTCACGCCTGTAATCCCAGCACTTTGGGAGGCCGACGCGGGCAGATCACGAGGTCAAGAGATCGAGACCATCCTGGCCAATATGGTGAAACCCCGTCTCTACTAAAAATATAAAAATTAGCCGGGCGTGATGGTGCGTGCCTGTAATCCCAGCTACTCGGGAGACTGAGGCAGGAGGATTGCTTGAACCCGGGAGGCAGAGGTTGCAGTGAACTGAGATCTCACCACTGCACTCCAGCCTGGTGACAGAGAGGGAGAGTCCATCTCAAAAAAAAAAAAGAAAAGAAAAAAAAGAAAAATCACAAAATTATAAGCCATATAGTAGGTGTCAGATAGCCTTAGTAAGTTTTAAGAAGTTCTAATGAATATATATGGTTTTACCAGCGTTTCCTTCCCTGTTTTAAACAATGGATGGGAATCCTTTCCTAGCCAAAGATTTAAGTTGCTGAATCTGTGTTGGGTGATGTATGTTTGGGTGTGTGTTTAAAGTATTTTTTTCAGAGCAGTTTTAAGTTCACAGCAAAATTGAGAGGACGGTAAAGAGTTTCCAACATACCTCCTGTCCCCACACATGCATAGCCTCCTGCATTATTAACCCCACCAGAGTAGTACATTTTTTACAACTGATGAACCTACATTGACATATAATCACCCGAAGTCCATAGTTTGCAATTAACATTTATTCTTGATGTTGTATATTCTAAGGGTTTGGACAATATATAATGATGTACACATTTTATCATAATCAATGATACATCAATATATGCCATTACAGTATCATACAATTTTCAGTGCCTTAAAAATTTTTGTACTTTGCCTAGTCATCCTCCCCTCAACCCCTGGCAACCACTAATCTTTGTGCTGTTGTCTTCATAGTTCTGACTTTTCCAGAATATCATATTGTTGGAATCATATAGTATGTAGCCTTTTCAGATTGATTTCCATCACTCAGTGATATGTGTTTAAATTTCCTCCATGTCTTTTCATGGCTTGATAGCTCATTTCTTTTTCTTTTTCTTTCTTTCTTTCTTTCTTTTTTTTTTTTAATTTTTAAATGTTCAGACTTTTTTGTTGAACCTCTAAATCTATTTTATCTTTTTTTTTTTTTTTTTTTTTGAGACACAGTCTCGCTCTGTTGCCCAGGCTGGAGTGCAGTGGCACAATCTCAGCTCACTGCAACCTCCACCTCTGGGGTTCAAGCGATTAAAGCAATTCTCTTGCCTAAGCCTCCTGAGTAGCTGGGATTACAGGCATGCACCACCACGCCCTGCTTGTTTTTGTATTTTTAGTAGAGTGGGGTTTTACCATGTTGGCCAGGCTGGTCTCTAATGTCTGACCTCAGGTGATCCACCCGCCCCGGCCTCCCAAAGTGCTGGGATTACAGGCATGAGCCACCACGCCTGGCCTATCATTTCTTTTTAGTGCTCAGTAATACTCCATTGTTGGGATGTACCACAGTTTATTCATTCACATATGGAAGAATATCTGTTTTACTTCCAAGTTTTGGCTATTAAGAATAAAGCTGTTACAGACATCTGTGTGCAAGTTTTTGTATGGACGTAGTTTTCAGGTCTTTTGGGTGAATACGAAGGAGTCACATTGCTGAATCATATGTACGAGTATGTTTAGTTTTGTAAGAAATGGCCAGCTGTTTTCCAAAGTGGCTGTACCAGTTTGCATTTCTACCAGCGATGTGTGAGAGTTCCTGTTGCTCCACATCCACCCAGCATTTGAGTACTTGTCCATGTTCTGGATTTTGGCCATTCTCTTAGGTGTGTAGTAGTCTTTCTTTCTTTTCTTTAGGTGTATAATCATCTGTCTGTCCATCCGTCCATCCTCCCTCCCTCCCTCCCTCCCTCCCTTCCCCCCCCCTCCCCTGCCCTCCCCTCCCTTCCTCTCCCCCGTCTTTTTTTTTTTTTTCTTTTAAAGGTAGTGTCTCACTCTTGTTGCCACCTGGGCTGGACTGTAGTGGTGCAGTCATGGCTCCCTGCAGCCTCAACTTCCCAGGCTAAGGTGATTCTCCCACCTCAGCCTCCTGAATAGCTGGGACTACGGGTGCACACCACCAAGCCCAGCTAATTTTTTATATATTTAGCAGAGATGGGGTTTTGCCATGTTGCTCAGGCTGGTCTCGAACTCCTGGGCTCAAGCCCACCTCGGCCTCTCAAAGTGTTGAGGTTACTTTTAATGGCAAAACCGCAATTACTTTTGCTTCAATCTAATATTTTGTTTTATTTATCTATTTATTTATTTTTGAGAGAGGGTCTTGCTCTGTTGCCCACGCTAGATTACAGTGGCACAATCTCCACTTACTGCAACCTCCACTTCCTGGGCTCAAGTGATCCTCCTAAGTAAGCCTCCCAAGTAGCTGGGATTACAGACATGAGCCACCATGTCTGGCTAGTTTTTGTATGTTTTATAGAGATAGGGTTTCTCCATGTTGCCCAGGTTGGTCTCGAACTCCGGGCTCAAGTAATTTGCCTGCCTTGGCCTCCCAAAGTGAGTGCTGGGATTACAAGTGTGAGCCACCTCACCTGGCCACTGTTGTTTTAATTTGCATCTCCCTGATGACATTATGCGGAAATTTTTTCATATGCTTATTTTGCCATTCATATGTCTTTGGTGAGGTTCTTTGGTCCATTTTTTTAAACAGGTTATTTTCTTACTGTTGAGTTTAAGGAGTTCTTTGTGTATTTTGAATAATAGTCCTTTATCAGATGTGTGTTTTGCAACTATGTTCTCCATGTCTGTGGCTTGTTTTTCCATTCCCTTGACGTTGTCTTTTGCAGAGCAGAAAATTTTAATTTTAGTAAAGTCCATCTTGTCAATTATTTCTTTCATAGCTCTTGCCTTTGGTGTTGTGTCTAAAAAGATATCACTATACTCAAGGTCATACAGATTTTCTCTTGTGTTTTCTTCCAGGAGTTTTATTTTACATTTAGGCCTGTGAGCCATTTAGAGTTAATTTTTGTGAAGGGTATAAGGTCTATGCCTAGATTCATTGTTTTGCGTGTGGATGTTCATTTGTTTCAATACCATTTGTTGAAAAGAATATTATTTCTCCACTGTATTGTCTTTGCTCCTTTGTCAAGGATCAGTTGACTATATTTATGTACTATATTTATATACTTTTGGGCCCTCCACTGTTGCATTGATTTATTTATTATTTCACCAATGCCATACTCTCTTATTTATAGTAGTGTTATAATAACTCTTGAGGTTGGGTTGCATCAGTCTTGCAGCTTTGTTCTTCTCCTTCAATATTGTGTTAGCTATTCTGAGTCTTTTGCCTCTCTGTGTAAACTTTAGAGTCAGTTTGTCTATATCCACAAAATGACTTGCTAGAATTTTGATTGGGATTGAATTGAATCTGGAGACCAAGTAGGGAAGAACTGACATCTTGACAATTTTGAGTCTTCCTGTCAATTATAATGGAATATCTCTCCATTTATTTAGTTCTTTGATTTTGCTCATCAGAGTTTTGTAGTTTTCCTCATGTAGCCCTTGCACATATTTTGTTAGACTTACACCTATGTATTTCATTTTTTGGTGCTGATGTAAATGGTATTGTATTTCTAATTTCAAATTCCACTTGTTCATTGCATGTATCTGGGAAAGTGTTTGAATTTTTTATATTAATCTTGTGTCTTGTAAACTTGCTGTAATTGCTTATTCTTCGAGTATTGTTTCAATTTGGATTTTATGCATGGATTATCATGTCATATGTGAACAGTTTTATTTCTTCTCAACCTGTATACCTTTTATTTCCTTTTCTTGTTTCGTTGCATTAGCTAGAACTTCCAGTGTCAGCATTACCTAAGACTTCCCAGATGTTGAAAAGGAGTGGTGAAAGAGAACATCCTTGTATTATTCCTGATTTTACAAGGGAAAGCGTTGAGTTTTTCACCATTTGAGTATGATGTTAGCTGTAGGATTTTTGTAGATTTGTTTAACAAGCTGAGGAAATCTTCCTCCATTCTTAGTTTATAAAGTTTTTTTTTTTTTTAAATCATGAATGTGTGTTGGATTTTGTCAAATGCTTTTTCTGCATCTATTGATCGTGACTTTTCTTCTTTAGCCTGTTGATGTGATGGGTTACTGAGGAGAAAACACACACTCAAACCCAAAATGTTTTTTATTTTTATTTTTTTTTGAGACGGAGTTTCGCTCTTGTCACCCAGGCTGGAGTGCAGTGTTGCAATCTCGGCTTACTCCAGCCTCCACCTCCTGGGTTCAAGCGATTCTCCTGCCTCAGCCTCCCCAGTAGGTGGGATTACAAGTGCCCACCACCATGCCTGGCTAATTTTTTTGTATTTTTAGTAGAGACGGGGTTTCGCCACGCAGGCTAGTCTCGAACTCCTTACATCAGGTGATCCACCTGCCTCAGCCTCCCAAAGTGCTGGGATTACAGGCCTGAGCCCCCACGCCCAGCCCCCAAAATGTTTTTTCTATTCTCTTACTCAACAACAATAATCACAGAAGACTTCTGTGACCAAATGTGTTGGGGGGGTTTTCCCCATATACCAAGCAAGCAACCACTTCTGCGTTGAACACCATGGTGTCCTCCAATTCAATTCTGGCACCATCTATAGTATCAGATTCCACTGGTTGACGGCTCAGTCCCACAAGACTATCCCCAGTTTAGACACCAGTTGCAAGTCTAGGCCCTCCAGAACTTCTGACTGACCAGCTTAAAGTTTGGGTTCCTATGACGACCTCTTTGGGTTTGATTAATTTGCTAGAATGGCTCACAGAACTCAACCATTTACTTAGGCTTACTGGTTTATTATAAGGGATATTACAAAGGATATAAATGAAGAAATACATAAAACAAGGTATGGGAGAAGGGATGAGGAGTTTTCATGCCCTATCAGGGCATACCACCATCTAGGAACCTCCATATGTTCAGCTATCAAGAAGCTATTTGGACCCAGACCTTAGGGTTTTTATGGAGGCTTCATTACATATGCAAGATTGATTAAGCCAAGCTGTTCGCCATTGGTGATCAACTTAACCTTTAGCCCTTCTCCGCTCCCCAAAGGTTGGGGTATAGGGCTGAAAGTCCCAACCCTGTAATCATGCCTTGGTCTTTCTGGTGACCAACCCCCATTTTAAAGATACGTAGGGGCTGTCAGCCAGTAGTCAACTTGCTTGCATACAAAAAGACTTCTCTTTGGAGATTCCAAGGATGTTACGAGTTGTATGTCAGGAAATGGGTTTGGAGGCCAATTATAACATCACAATTACATCAGTTGATTTTGAGATGTTGAACCTGCTTTGTATAACTCTCTTTTGTACATTATTGGATTTGATTTGCTAATATTTTGTTGAGGAATTTTGCATCATTGTTCATGAGAGATTGGTCTGTAGTTTTCTTTACTTACAATGTCTTTGTCTGGTTTTGGTATTAGGGTAATGCTGGCCTTGTAGAATGAGTTAGGAAGTGTTCCTTCTGCTTCTGTCCTCTGAAAGATGAGGCAGAAGGAACACTTCCTAACTCATTCTTCGAGAATTGGTTTAATTTCTTCCTTAAATGTTTGGTAGAATTCATCAGTGTACCCATCTAGGCCTAGTGCTTTCTTTTTTGGATGGTTATTAATTATTGATTCAGTTTATGTAATAGATATAGGCCCATTCAGATTTTCTGTTTCTTCTTGTGTGAGTTTTGGCATATTGTGTCTTTTTTTTTTTTTTTTTTTTTTTGAGATGGAATCTCACTCTGTCGCCCAGGCTGGAGTACAGTGGCATGATCTCGGCTCACTGCAATCTCCGCCTCCTGGGTTCAAGCAATTCTCCTTCCTCAGCCTCTGGAGTACCTGGGATTATAGGTGCCTGCCACCATGCCTGGCTCATTTTTGTATTTTTAGTAGAGACAGGGTTTCACCAATGTTGGCCAGGCTGGTCTTGAACTCCTGACCTCAGGTGATCCGCCCGCCTTGGCCTCCCAAAGTGCTGGGATTACAGGCGTGAGCCACCGCCCCTGGCTGGTATATTGTGTCTTTTAAGGAATTAGTTCATTTCATCTAGGTTATCAAAATTGTAGTTCATAGTGTTATTATTCTTTTAATGTCCATGAGATATGTATTGATATCCCCTCTTTCATTTCTGTTGTTAGTAATTTATATACCTTCTCTTCTTTTCTTAATTAGCCTGGCTAGGAGTGATTTGTTTTTTAACAAATTTGTTCACTGGATGATATTTAGAATTTACCATAAATTAATTAGGCCTGCCAAGGCCAGCATTACTCTCTGTATTCTTACTCTTATTCTTATTTTATTTTATTTTATTTTTTTGAGACAGAGTCTCGCTCTGTCACCCAGGCTGGGGTGCAGTGGCGCAATCTCGGCTCACTGCAAGCTCCACATCCCAGGTTCACGCTATTCTCCTGCCTCAGCCTCCTGAGTAGCTGGGACTAAAGGCGCCCACCACCATGTCAGGCTAATTTTTTTGTATTTTTAGTAGAGATGGGGTTTCACCGTGTTAGCCAGGATGGTCTCGATCTCCTGACCTCGTGACCCACCCACCTGGGCCTCCCAGAGTGCTGGGATTACAGGCGTGTGCCACCGCGCCCAGCCTACTCTCTGTATTATTATAATCGTTGTTTAGGCTTTAAATAGGGATCATATGTACTAATTCTCCAGTAATATCATTTGCCACTTTGCCAGAATACTATGATTAACAAAAATGGACCACAAATTTGATTTTCTTGGTGGTTTGTCTGTATTCTCTCCTTACCCGTGGATTAGGAGTCACTGAGGTAGCATGAAGTAATAGAAATACCAAGGCATGGTATTTAGAGCCAGAAATAACTAGTCAGAATCCTAATTCTAACATTTTGGCCTTAACAATCTGCATAAGTCTGAGTTTCATCATCATTAAAAATGTAATAATGATAATATTTCAGTGTTGATATGAGGAACAGAAACATTGAATGCTTTTGAATGTAGTAGGTGCTAAAGTAGACATTCATAAACAGTGCTTGCTTTTATTATTATTTTTACTATTATGATTTATGCTCATTAGCAGCATTATTGCTATTATTATTGGAAAAATGTAGGTAGGACTACCATATTCAACTTTAAAAACTCTTTCATTATCTGTTTAACAGACATCTGCTTAATATTGATCAAACGAGAGACAGTTCATGGAATGTTTCCTATCATAATGAGGTTTGATTTCGAGGGACTTTGTTATATATATAGACTGATGATACATGGAATTTTGTTTCTGGCCTTTTTTAATGGTTGTCATATGGGACCTCATTGTCCATTGCTCTGGCATCATTTAAGTATTGACCATTGGCATCAATTATCTTTTAAGGGTAAGGATATGTTTAAAGAAGCTAATGATGTCTGCCTCCATTTGTAATTAAGCTTTAACTTTATATGGCTGGGTATTACTAAGGCACAGCTAAGAGCATTTTTTTGTTGGTCAGCAGTACAAAGTTCTTTACGTCAAAAAGAGCTGTCCTAGGCAGAAGATTTTTGCTCTACCCTAGCAAATCATAAGTAAAAGCAAATTTTCACATAAAAATCAATTCCAAAAAAGATTTGGGAGTGTTCACACATGATTTTATGAAAAATTTTTTTAACCCATATCAGCTTAAAATTTGCAACTTAATGGATGAACCTTGAGGACATTATGCTAAGTGAAGTAATCCAGTCACAGAAAGACAAATACTATTTGATTCTACTTATATGAAGTACCTAGAGTAGTCAAATTCATAGGGACAGAAAGTAGAGTGGTGGTTGCCAGGGAATCTCAAGGAGGGAGAAATGGGAAGTAATAGTTTCATAAATACAGAG
The DNA here is from genome assembly GCF_029281585.2 of Gorilla gorilla gorilla. NCBI lineage: Eukaryota > Metazoa > Chordata > Mammalia > Primates > Hominidae > Gorilla > Gorilla gorilla. Next base: position 187,535,766 of record NC_073224.2, read on the forward strand.
TTTTAGTTTTACCAGATGATAAGATTTCTGTGAATGGATGGTGGTGATGGTAGCGTGACAGTATGACTATACTTAGGCCGCAGAACTGTATGCTTATGATGGTAAATTTTATATTTTGTGTATCTTACCACAACTAAAAAATTACAAGTTAGGCCAGTTGTAGTGGCTTACACCTGTAATCCCAGCACTTCGGGCGGCCGAGGGGGGTAGATTACTTGAGGTCAGGAGTTTGAGACCAGCTTGGCCAATATGGCAAAACCTCGTCTCTACTAAAAAATACAAAAATTAGCCGGGCATGGTGGCATATGCCTGTAATCCCAGCTACTTGGGAGGCTAAGGCACAAGAATGGCTTGAACTGGCGAGGTGGAGGTTGCAGTGAGCTGAGATTGTGCCACTGCACTCCAGCCTGGGTGACAGAGCGAGACTCTGTCTAAACAGAAAAATGCAATGTAAATATAACAGTACATATTAGAATATCACAATAAGATAAGAATTTTGGAAATGTTTAGGGTCATTCTTTACATAAATATGATTGACTTATTTGGTGATCCTTATAATATGATTGACTTGTTTAGAGGGAGGACTGAGTGCTAAGTTGAAGATGATTCGTCTTGAATGAGAGAGAACAGAGAGACAGCAGGGAGAGAGAGAGTGTGTGTGTGTCTGTGTGTTTGTGTGTGTGTGTGTGTAAAAGTGGATAGCATTAGTGCTTCTGAGGGCTGAAACAGAGTGGAGAGAATTAAACACAGTGAAACATGAGAATTCAAAAGAATAGGCAATATGAGTGATGATTAACGTTCCAAGGCCCACAGACCTACTCCACTGCGTTATCAGCCAACGTAGTTGGGCTGGATCATGGATATTACTGAAAAGTATGAAATCTCTTAAAAACAATCATGATCTAAAGAGTTGGATTGTTGTTACTCAGAAGTATGAATTATCTGAAAACAGGGTTCTAAAGAGATAGTTTATTTCAATATCTAGCAAATAAATCTGTGTTTACAAAATGTGAAATACCTATAATAGCATCTGAGTCTTTAAGGATAAAATATTACACGTCAGCCCCTTAATATCTTCACTTCTTTCTTGAGGTCAGAAATCCTATGTCTTTTGTTTCAGATATTAATAGCTGTAATTGCCTCTTTTTTTTTTTTTTTTTTTTTTTTTTTGAGACAGAATCTCGCTCAGTCACCCAGGCTGGAGTGTAGTGGCACAATCTCAGCTCATTGCAACCTCAATCTCCTGAGTTCAAGCGATTCTCCTGCCTCAGCCTCCCAAGTAGCTGGGACTACAAGCACGAACCACCACGCCCAGCCAATTTTTTGTATTTTTATTAGAGACGGGGTTTTGCCATGTTGGCCCGGCTGGTCTTGAACTCCTGACCTCAGGTGATCCACCTGCCTCGGCCTCCCAAAGTGCTGGGATTACAGGCATGAGCCACTGCTCCCGGCCTCAGTTTTTCACTTTTTTGTTTTATGAAATGTCAGAATATATGCTAGATGACTTTTAGTAAACTGTTTAAGTAATATGTAAATGTTAAAAAGCAACTTACTAGCCCTAGTCCCTGGAAGCTTGATTTCTGTGTAACATACTTACATATTAAATATAGTCATTCAACAAACATATATTAAGTGTTCTCTATGTGGCTTTGGTCTAGTAGGGTTCTGGGTTTCAGAGATAAGCCATAGTCCTTACCCACAAAGAACATAAATCTGAGGATAAAATTGGAGGGGCCAGACATGTAGTTAGTTTTATAAATCACTGTCACATCAAAAATGGAAATGGCCATTGGGCCCAGGCCCACCTTAACTAGTGGATTTAAATGGTATTGTGGTTTAACTGTATTCTGGGACCCATTAGTCACGGTAGAGGGTAAAGAGAAGGTGGTGTGGTATGTTTTCTCCATTTATAAACTACTGACTGACTAATTTATATAGTCTTTCCTCATTTTCACTGGGAAAAGTGAGCACTTAGGGAGATGATTGTCTTGCCCAGAATCACTAGTCCTCAGGATAGAGGCTAGGAATCAGGTCTCCTGACTGAATCTGTTGCACCTTCCTACTTTATTGCATCTCTTAAGCCTCCTTTAGAATAAAAGTATCAATTACTTGTGGAAGTCAGTTACACAGACATCTTACGGGATACTTTTCTTGTAAAAATAACGTTTTTTTCTCCTTTTTTCTTCTCCTTAGGACAGCGGATTATTATTCATAATAAAGTTTATAGTCTTTATCAAAATGTAAGGGAAAGCTTCCTAATTTTCCTTTTTTTTTTTGTTTTTTTGTTTTTTTTGTTTTTTTTGGTGAGATGGAGTCTCGCCCTGTCGCCCAGGCTGGAGTGCAGTAGCACGATCTCGGCTCACTGCAACCTCTGCTTTCCAGGTTCAAGCATTTCTCCTGCCTCAGCCTCCCGAGTAGATGCGATTACAGGTGCACGCCACCACGCCCAGCTAATTTTTTGTATCTTTAGTAGAGACTGGGTTTCACCATGTTGGCCAGGCTGGTCTCAAACTCCTGACCTCATGATCCACCCTTCTCGGCCTCCCAAAGTGCTGGGATTACAGGCGTGAACCACCGTGCCTGGCCCTAATTTTCCATTTTTACAAAATGATTGTCCAATTGCTTTTTAGCCTTATCTGATATAGATAAATGATTAAAGGTACTAGGTCCCAAAACAGTTCTGTTGACTTCCTTTGGGTGCACAATCAGTAGGTATTATCTATTTTGTATTTTTATATCTGTGATCCTTTGATGAAACTGCTGTTTCTTTTTTAAGTTTTGCTTCATTATTCTTGGACTGGATATGTTTTGATAGGCCAAGTAGATAACATCAAATGTATCATTTGGAGTTTAATGCTCTTAAGACATCCTTTTCCAGCTTTGGTCTTTCAGATACGTTTTATTCATTAATTTCTTGGCATCAGATTATACCATCATCCTGACATGTTCTTTTTGGAAGAAGTATTTTAGTATGTCTTATAGGTAAATTCTAAAATGGTATTAGAGTATTTGGACCTTTGGGTTGGATCACTTGAAGTCTAATAATACAATTAATTTTTTTATGCAGATCTTTGATGGAAAACAGATTCCACAGAGAATGGTTGATGGATGGAATGCTTTCTTCTTTGATAAAACAGAAGAACTGGTAATTTTAAAATAGTCTTTATGTTCTAGAATGCTCACTGATATATGTTAGCATTTGTGTAATTTAATAATTTTACTTAAATTTGCTGTCCATGTTTTGGATAGTACTGTATAGACATTGTTCTTTTCTTTTTTTTTTATATGTAGAAAAAGCGTTTACCTTCACTTGGAAAGAACACAGAATCATTAGGGGAGCTTTGGCTGGGACTGCTTCGTTTCTATACTGAAGAGTTTGATTTCAAGGAATATGTAATTAGCATTCGGCAGAAAAAGCTGTTGACAACTTTTGAGAAGCAGTGGACTTCCAAGTGCATTGCAATTGAAGGTAACATTTAAGCTGATATTAATTCAGGAGCAACCAAAATTTGGTCAAGGAAATTTAGGGGAAAACTGAAATACATTAGGATTTGGAAGATTCTTCCTCTTTAATCAGTTTTCCTCCTTTAATGTGTAATTTTAGAGGAAGAGTTTGCTGATTTGTATAGTCTGAGTACATATAAGTATTAGACTTCAGCGATGACTTCTAAGTATATTTTTATGGTACAGTGAATGTAATTCTTAATCATTGATATATTTCTTTTGTAGACCCTTTTGACTTGAATCATAACCTTGGTGCTGGAGTTTCCAGAAAAAGTAAGTTTTAAATATAGAGATTCTCTGATTTTAAAACTCTGACACATTAATGTCTGCATCTTTATTGTTTTCTTCTTTCTTTAATAGTGACCAATTTCATCATGAAAGCATTTATCAATGGAAGGAAACTTTTTGGTACCCCTTTTTATCCACTCATTGGCAGAGAAGCTGTAAGTTTACATTATATGAATTGTGAATCTTTTCTTTTTTTAAATAGAACAAGAAACTTAATCGTGTTTCCAAACTGATGTTAGATATAGGGAAAGAGATGGTCATAGCTTTGTATATTTTTTCTTATTGCATTTATCATAGTCCATAGTGAGATATATATTTTCAAAATTTTATTTGTTTAAACTATTTGTTAAATTCTGTCTTCTCCACTAGACTATAAACCCCACGAAGACAGGATTCATGTCTGTAAGGTTCACCTATTTCCAGTACATACATAGTGTCTGGCGCATTGGATGTACCAAATAAGGATTTGTTGAGTGAATGAGAATAGATAGTCAGGACTCTGGATTGTTGAATTTTAGGTGCTGCTCATCATCCCTCTTTTATCTTCAGAAATCTCGATGAAAATATACACATAGAAGACAAAACCGAAGAAATATTTTATTATTTGTTGGGGCTTCTCTAATTTTTGTATAGCTTCAGTAAGCTGAATTAGATGGCATGGAACCGAGAAGTTTCCTTCTACCTGAATTGGGTGGGAGAGTGTCACACATTCCTCTTGGCCTCACTCTGGTTTTTGCCTGCTTTCTTATGGTTAGGGAGACTGCAGGAGGTTTTAGCTTCAGAGCAGAAGACTTAGAAGAAATCTCAAGAAAGAGAACAAATGTATTAGGGTTCTCTTAGAGGGACAGAGCTAATAGGATATATATATATCCTATTATATATATACACAGACACACACACACACATATATATACACATATATACATGTATCTACCTATATATATACACACATATATGAGTTTATTAAGTATTAATTTACATGATCACAAGGTCCCATAATAGAGTGTCTGCAGCTGAGGGGCAAGGAGAGCCAGTCCAAGTCCTAAAACTGAAGAACTTGGAGTCCGACATTTGAGGGCAGGAAGCATTCAGCACAGGAGAAAGATGTAGGCCGAGAGGCTAGGCCTGTCTTGCCTTTTCACATTTTTCTGCTTGCCTTACATTCACTGGAAGATGATTAAATTATGCACACTGGATTAAGTGCGGATGTGCCTTCCCCAGCCCACTGACTCAAATGTTAATCTCTTTTGGCAAAACCCAACAGACACACCGAGGATTAATAGTTTGTGTGCTTCAGTCCAATCAAATTGACATTCAGTATTAACCATCACAACAAACGTGCATTTACATTGCATAGTGAATGTCCTTGAACTTGTTCGGTCCAGTTTCAGGTGTCTTATTTCTTGGGGGTAGAATAAGAAAAGCAGAGAGAAGTCTTCTTTTCCCTTGGAGCACTGGTTCTCAGATACTTTTATTTTCTAGCCTCTTATGGGGTAATAATAATTAAAATGGAGAAAAATAAAATAATAGTAAAATTTGAAACAATGCAAAAAATGTAAAAACAAAATTACTGAAAAAAGGAAAACCAAACAATTTTTTTTTCGTTTTTTGAGACGGAGTCTCGCTCTGTCACCAGGCTGGAGTGCAGTGGTGTGATCTCGGCACACTGCAACCTCCGCCTCCTGGATTCAAGCGATCCTCCTGCCTCAGCCGAGAGTAGCAGGGACCACAGGCGCCCGACACCATGCCCAGCTAATTTTTGTATTTTTAGTAGAGACGGGATTTCACCATGTTGACCAGGATGGTCTCAATCTCCTGACCTCATGATCCACCTGCCTTGGCCTCCCAAAGTGCTGGGATTGCAGGCATGAGCCACCGCATTTGGCCTAATTTGACTAATATTTTAATTGAAATAGAAACAATGAAAAACAGATCAGAACAAATACAATGATACACTGATAAAGCATTTTACCTGAGAATTGTGAGGAATCCAACTATTTGTGTTTATATATGCGTATGTTCAGTAGGAACCTCACAGTGTTGCATGCTGTCAGACCTTTTTGTTTATTTTTGTTTTTTTGATACAGGGTCTTGCTGTTGTCCCCAGGCTGGAGTGCAGTGGTGCAATCATAGCTCACTGCAGCCTTGGACATCTGGGCTCAAGTGATCCTCCTCCCTTGGCCTCCTAAAGTGCTGAGATTTCAGGCATCAGCCACCATGCTCAGCCCCATGTAGTGACACTTTTTTTTTTTGAGACGGAGTTTTTGCTCTTGTTGCCCAGGCTGGAGTGCAATGGCGCGATCTCAGCTCACCACAACCTCCGCCTCCCAGGTTCAAGCGATTCTCCTGCCTCGGCCTCCCAGGTAGCTGGGATTACAGGCACGCGCCACCACACCTGGCTAATTTTTTTGTATTTTTAGTAGAGACGGGGTTTCACCATGTTGGTCAGGTTGGTGTTGAACTCCCAACCAGGTGATCCGCCCATCTCAGCCTCCCAAAGTGCTGGGATTACAGGCGTGAGCCACTGTGCCCAGCCTTTATTTTTTTTATTTTTTTTTTTTTGAGACAGAGTCTCACTCTTGTTTCCCAGGCTGGAGTGCAGTGGCACAATCTTGGTGCACTGCAACCTCTGCCTCCCAGGTTTAAGCAATTCTCCTGCCTCAGCCTCACAAGTAGCTGGGAGTACAGGCATGTGCCACTACGCCCAGCTAATTTTGTATTTTTAGTAGAGACGGGGTTTCGCCATGTTGGTCAGGCTGGTTTTGAACTCCTGACCTTAGGTGATCCACCTGCCTCGGCCTCCCAAAGTGCTGGGATTACAGGCGTGAGCCGCTGTGCCTGGCCGAGACTTTTTAGTAGAATGCTAAATTAGAGTCCTCGGTAAACTGGAAATGGGCCCATTTTAGTTTATGCATGCAAATTTTTAGTAATTCTTAATAATGCAATATATTATAATTACATATAGATGTCAAAATCTTTGGTCTTGAATGTCATTTGGGGCCTAGCAGAAGGGGCCCATGAGTCTGCTAATCATTTTTTGATTTACTTTATTCTCTTTCAAAAGTCAGTATGTAGTATTCCATAACTTGGATATACTAGTTTATCTAACTTTTCTTTTGATGGACATTTAGGTTATCTTCATTATGTCATTGTTACAACTTACACAGGTTGAGCACCCCAAATCTGAAGCCTGAAATTTACTGAGCACTGACATGACCCTCAAATGAAATGCTCATATGGAGCATTTGAGATTTCAGATTTTCTGGTTTGGGGTGCTCAGCTGGTATAAATGTAATGCAAGTATTCCAAAATCCAAAACACTTCTGATCTCAAGCATTTTGGATAAGGGATTCTCAACCTGTATGGTCAAAAATGTCCTTGTACATAGTCTTTCATGCTTATACTTCATACCTATTTCACTCCTAGTTACTGAGATTATAACAGCATGCAAGATAGATTTGCCTTATTTCCCTAAATTAATGAAAGATAAAGATAAGTATATTTCCTGTCCTTTCATCTTTCTTGTTCTTTCAGTTATTTTTCTACATCATTATGTTCTCCTATATATTGACCCATTTTGTCCCTATCCATCAGCTGTCTTCTGTCATTTTTCTTCCCCATTTAATTTACATTTTGTCTGCTCTCTAGCATACACTTTGGCTTTTTTTTTTTTGAGGTGGAGTCTCACTCTGTCACCCATGCTGGAGTGCACTGGTGCCATCAAAGCTCACTGCAGCCTCCACCACCCAGGTTCAAGTGATCCTCCTGCCTTGGCCTCCAGAGTAACTGGGATTACAGGTGCATGCCACCATGCCCAGATAATTTTTGTATTTTTAGTAGAGACAGGGTTTCACCACGCTGGCCAGGCTGGTCACAAACTCCTGACCTGAAATGATTGCCCGCCTTGGCCTCCCAAAATACTGGGATTACAGGTGTGAGCCACCTCGCCTGGCCATCTGACATATACCTTGAATTGCTTTGTGCCACAGTCCTTCCTGTGCACTCTTCTGTATTGTACCTTATATGAATTCAGGTATCCACCGTGTGCCTGTCCTTGGGTAGCTGTACACTAATGGAAAAAAGTAAAAAAGCTAGACAGTTTTAAGTATATAGTACAGTCATAAACGTTTACCAGCCTCAACTGGACTTTCAGTACTGTGTGACAGTCATATTTCTTTAGTTACCTTTAGCTCCTATTCTATTAGAACTATTTCAAATTTACTTATTTTACTCAAAATGCAGTATGCCGGCCAGGCGCAGTGGCTCACGTTTGTAATCCCAGCACTTTGGGAGGCTGAGGCAGGCAGATCACAAGGTCAGGAGTTGGAGACCAGCCTGGTCAATGTGGTGAAACCCCATCTCTACTAAAAATAAAAAAAAATAAAAAAAATAAAATTAGCCGAGAGTGGTGGTGCACGCCTGTAGTCCCAGCTTGGCTGAGGCAGGAGAATCGCTTGAACCCGGGAGGCGGAGGTTGCAGTGAGCTGAGATTGCACCACTGCACTCCAGCCTGGGCAACAGAACGACACTCTGTCTCAAAAAAAAAAAAAAAAAAAAGCCATATGCCCTGCACTTTGTCCCACCTTTTACCTCTGCCCTTCTCACTCCAGTGGATGCTTTTCCTCTGAGACAGTACGTAGTATCAAATAAATAGTCCTTTAGCTTTCTGCTACTAGATCTATAAATCTACCTGCATCTATAGGTATCTCTTCTTTATGAAAGATTAGTTCTTACATATGTACTCTAGATTATTCTGTCTACTTTGAGTCTTCAACCTCTTCATCTGTGAAAAGCGTTTTCAGTTAAAATACATAAAATGTCATTGCAGATCAGCATTTATAGATGAGCAGTTGCTCTCAGTTTTAATGATAGGGAACACTAACTTTGAACCCCAATTAAATGAACTGTTATCTCCCTCCAAAATAATTCTATTCTTCTTAGTGGTAAACTTATGTTATAAAAGATTATATCTAATTATTACTATTAGCATATTTAACATTTCTTCAATAAAATTTTTTTGTGGAAATTTGCTTTCTCTCATTATGTAAGTACCTATATTACATCTTCAATTTTGTCACAGCACCTAAAAGATTTACTACTTGACTCTTTACAGAATAAGTTTGTTGGCCTCAGGTGTAGGCCGCCCTAACTGGCGCGGAAGGATAGAGAAAAGTGGATTCAAGAGATATTCAGCAATAGAATGGATACAACTTGGTCATTAATTAGAAGTGATGGGTGAAAGAGAACAAGTTCAGGATGCTTCTTAGGTTTCTGTCTTAAGCAGCTTGGGTGAATTAAGACCTTTATGTTGTCCTGGCAAAAACTAGGATGATGATTTTAATTAGCTACATTGATTTATCAGTAGTAATGAAGAATTGTATCTCTTGTCTTTAAAAAAAAAAAAAAACACACAGGATGGGCATGGTGGCTCATGCCTGTAATCTATTACTTTGGAAGGCCAGGGCAGGAAGATCATTTGAGGCCAGGAGTTCAAGACCAGCCTGGCCAACACAGCGAGATGCTGTCTCTAAAAAACCAAATAAAACCAAACCAAACAGCTTCATTGGAATAGAGTCCACATTATATACAATTCTCTGTGCAATTCAGTGGTTTTTAATATATATACAGGATTGTGCAACCGTCCCCACAATTTAATTTTAGAACATTTTCATCTTCTCTAAAATAAACCCTTGTCCTCATTAGCAGTCAGTTCTCATTCCGTCTCTTCCCCTCTTCTCAAACCACTAATCCACTTTTTGTCTCTGTAGATTTGCCTATTTTGGACATTTCATATAAGTGAAATCATATGATATGTAACATTTTGAAACTGGCTTCTTTCATTTTAGTGTGATGTTTTCAAGGTTCCTTCATGCTGTACCATGTATCAATACTTCATTCCCTTTTATGGCTGAAAAATATTCCATTGTTTGGATATACCACATTTTATTATCCATTCATCAGTTGTTGGACATTTGAGTTGTTTCTACTTTTTGGCTATTATGAATAATGCTGTTGTGAATATTTGTGTGCAAATTTTTGTGAGAATGTATGTTTTTATTTCTCTTGGTATATACTTAATAGTGTAATTGCTGTGTCATTTTGATAAATTTATGTTTAACTTTTCAAGGAACTGTTTTCTAAAGTGGCTGTGCTACTTTACATTCCCATCAGCAGTACATATGTGTTCTAGTTTTTCTGCATCCTCACCAATACTTGTTATTGTCTTTTTAAAGCTATAGGCATCTTATTGGGCGTGTCTCTTATACTTTTATCCTTGAGTTTAGGTAAATGTGAAAACAGCTAAGTGGACATGTTCTCTTGACTTCCAGAAGGATGGACACTGTTAGGACCAACTAGTCTTCATGACAGTGCAAAACTAAGCTAAAGTTTAGAAGGATAAGCAAGGTGCAAAGATAAAGCAGAAATAAGTCTGGTTCTAAGACTTTGGAAAATTATTTACTTCTTTTTAATTCCCTACCTTTTCTTTACATCTGTTCCTCTTTACATAATACATGTTACATGTTCTTTAAAAGCTGTATTAAATCCAATCATATTTCACATAAACCAGAGAATTGCTTTTTTTTGTTGTTGTTAATTTATTTATTTATAGTTTTTAGAGACAGAGTTTCGCTACTTCGTCCAGGCTGGAGTGCAGTGGCTATTCATAGGCACAGTCATTATGCACTACAGCCTCAAACTCTTGGCCTTGAGTGGTCCTCCCATCTCAGCCTCCTGAGTAGCTGGGACTACAGACTTTTTTTTTTTTTTTTTGAGATGGAGTCTTGCTGTGTCACCCAGGCTGGAGTGCAGTGGCACGATCTTTGCCTACTGCAACCTCCACTTCCTGGATTCAAGCAACTCTCCTGTCTCTTCCTCCTGAATAGCTGGGACTACAGGCACACGCCACCATGCTCAGCTAATTTTTGTGTTTTTAGTAGAGATGGGGTTTCGCCATGTTGGCCAGGCTGGTCTCGAACTCCTGACCTCAGGTGATCCCCCTGCCTCAGCCTCCCAAAGTGTTGGGATTACAGGCATGAGTCACTGCACCTAGCCTACAGGCAATTTTGTACAGAGAATAATTCCTTTCCAGAAGTAGCCCGATATAGCAGAAAGCATGAGTTTTGTTGTGAGACAGACTTAGCTCTACATCTTTTATGTGAGACTTAACCTGTTTTTTTCTATGGGCAAATGACCTGAACTCCTGAATCAGTTTCCCCATCTATAAAGTGAGGATGAAAATAGTATCTACTTTATTGAGATTTTTCTTATTCATCTGTAGCATCTTTGTGTAATGTCATATGGATGTAACTTGGTTAGTACTATTAGCAACTGTGATGATGATGATTGTGAATCTTATTTTCATATCTTGGGTTTTCTTACAGTGAAATATTTGTTGCTGTTATTTTCTTTGTAAAAATAAACCATGTTTGCATCTTGGTCTTCTTTCCATTTGGATTCAAAAGTTTTATAGTGATTCCTCCTAGTAAAATTGCATTTTCTCCCTAGGAGTACTTCTTTGATTCCAGAGTATTAACAGATGGAGAACTGGCTCCCAATGATAGATGTTGCCGTGTGTGTGGAAAAATAGGCCACTACATGAAAGACTGCCCTAAAAGGAAAAGGTTGGCAAATGAATATATATCAACATTTTGAGGAAAATAAATGAGAGGCCAATTTGTAGCTATAATTATGTTCAGAAATGTTTAAGTGAGAAAGTTTAGGGTATTTAATTATACCTAAGGTAAATGTTCATTTGAGTGGAATTTTGTAATAGGGTAAGATTTGTATGTGGTATAATAGTATCTTCTAACATTCATTTGTTCATTTATTCATTAATTCACTCAGGTTTTTTTTGTTTTTGTTTTTGTTTTTGTTTTTATTTTTGTTTTTTTTGAGATGGCATCTCGCCCTGTCGCCCAGGCTGGAGTGCAATGGTGTGATCTCGGCTCACTGCGTCCTCCGCCTCCCGGTTTCAAGTGATTCTCCTGCCTCAGCCTCCCAAGTAGCTGGGATTACAGGCGCACACCACAATGCCCAGCTAATTTTTTGTATCTTTAGTAGAGATGGAGTTTCACCAACATTGGCCAGGCTGGTCTCGAACGCCTGACCTCGTGATCTGCCTGCCTTGGCCTCCCAAAGTGCTGGGATTACAGGCGTGAGACACCATGCCAGCCAGTTTTGTGTTTTTTTTAAATGAAGAAGTGTTTATTGACACCATCTATGTGTTGGGAATTGTTCTAGGAGAAATAAAAGTGACCAAGACATTGGGTTCTTGCTGAGGATCTCTCACAGTCATGCAAACTGATAATTAAAATACAATTAATGGAATTCTTGAGATAACATGCTGTGAGCTATATTTATAGATCTTGGGGAATGTACATCTTCTATACTCCCTCAAAATATATCTACGAATTATAGTCTCCCAGGTTCTGTATACTGTAGTAGGTCAGGAAGATCTCTTTTGTCATCGAGTCTGGCCTAAAATAAAAACTTGGAACTTTTGAAACAGAACAAACTTCCAGTTTCCATCACTGCTATTTACTATTAAATTTAGTCAAGACACTTACCTTCTCTAAGCCTCAATTTCTTTTTAAAACTGGAGATAATAAATATCAACCTCTAAGGATTGTTAAAGGTTTAAGATTTGGTATTTTAAAAAATTTAATATAATATTGTTTTACAAAACTACTGGAAAACCGAGTTCCTTCAAATGAGCAGGTGTGCCATAAATGTTTGTTCCCTTGCCTTCAAAAAGACGCATGAAATGGTGGGCATGTTAGTCCTTTTGTTATTGTGAGAGTCCTGCATAGTTTGTTCTGTGACTCACTTAATTTACAAGTCCCTAGCCCCACATTATTGGTATCAGCAGTTTACTGTTTAGACTAAAGAAGAAAGACAGTGAAGAAGAGAAGGAAGGGAATGAAGAAGAGAAAGATTCCCGAGATGTTCTTGACCCCCGAGACCTCCACGATACTCGAGACTTTAGAGACCCGAGAGACCTCAGATGTTTTATATGTGGAGATGCTGGACATGTACGAAGGGAGTGCCCAGAGGTCAAGCTGGCCCGTCAGAGGAATAGCAGTGTGGCAGGTAAATAGAAAAGGCCAAACATAGTTTCTGGTAGAAATGAAGTCGTTTATGTTGCTTGCATGCTAAATGACCCTAATTCCTCTCTGTTGCAAACCTAATTGTATGATTTTGGACCTTACAATTTCTTAAAGAGATAAAATTTAGACAATGAGGCTTTTACTTTGAATAGTACTTGGATAAGTTTATTATCAAGGTCTCCACAGTCTGTTGTATTCAATTATCTCCCTGTAAGTATCCTTTGGATTTTTATTTTTATTTTTATTTTTTTGAGATGGAGTCTCGCTCTTGTTACCCAGGCTGGAGTACAGTGGCGTGATCTCGGCTCACTGCAACCTCTGCCTCCCGGGTTCAAGTGATTCTCCTGCCTCAGCCTCCTGAGTAGCTGGGATTACAGGCGCATGCCACCACGCCCAGCTAATTTTTAGACTTTTAGTAGAGACATGCTTTCACTGTGTTGGCCAGGCTGGTCTCAAATTCCTGACCTCAGGTGATCCACCCGCCTTGGCCTCCCAAAGTGCTGGGATTACAGGCGTGAGCCACCATGCCCAGCCTATTCTTTGGATTTGAGTCAGATTCTTCATCTGTTTCTCTCACTAACATTCTTTACAAGAGACTTTTTTCCTAGAAACATATTGGAGAATTATATTTCTTTCCACTGCTGTTATGAGAGAAGGATACCTGTTCATGTTATATTTCACAAGGAATTTTGAGAATTAAATAGTAACCCAAGTAAGAGTTTATTAAAAAAAAATAAGAGAACACTTTAGAAGTAGTGATTTCCAGTTACTCAGATTCTAACTGCAGAAAGGTGTGTGTGTGTGTGTGTGTGTGTGTGTGTGTGTGTGTGTGTGTGTGTGTTAGAGAGAGAGAGAGAGAGAGAGATAGAGAGAGACAGACTCTTGTTGCCCAGGCTGCAGTGCGTGGTATGATCACAGCTCAGTGCAGCTTTGACCTTCTGAACTCAAGTGATCCTCCCACCTCAGCCTCCCAGAATACTAGGATTACAGATATGAGCCACTGCACCCAACCAGAAAGTATTTCTCAAATAAATATGTTGTCTCCTTTAGAAAAGCAGAATGACATTTGTTCTTGCTTCTAGGATCAGTGTTATTTTTTTTCTTGATCTGCTAGTTTGACAAATAGCTTTTAAAATTAAGTAGCTCAGTTGCTGCAAGTCCTTCGTTAATATACTTAAGGTTTAAAAGTCCAAGTTTATAAAATTGCAGAGATATTTGAGATTCTTTTACATAAGAAGGGAGTTTATTTATTGTCATTTCTCTGCTACTTTCCTTATCTGTTGATTTTCTTTGTGATGCCTTCTCTTAGCAGCCCAGCTGGTCCGCAACCTTGTAAATGCTCAACAGGTGGCTGGTTCAGCTCAGCAACAGGGTGATCAGTCCATAAGGACTAGACAGTCATCAGAATGTGTAAGTACTCTGCCTGTGAATGTGTTAGTCTTGACTGATGATAGCAGTATCTTTAATGGGTGATAGTGTTTTCTCTCAGACTGGCAAATACAATCTTCCAGATTACACAGTGCTTTGTATATATGTCCTTGCTAGGCACATAAGGTGGAATGAGCATTCCTTTTGGAATAATGTAGATCTGGGTTTCTGTCTACAGAGAAGCTACTTAATTTACATGAGGCTACTCTTCGATTGTACAATAACTACCTAATAAGATGGATTAAAAATAAGGTAATGACTTTGAGGTTTCAGACTTTGCTTAGTGGAAAAATATCAGTACCATTAATAAAAATAGACCAAAAAATTGAGATGTTTTATGCATTTAGTGTTGTTAGGGCAATATATACATGGCATTTTGCTTGCATGAAACTTCTGTCTTCTCATAGCTTGACCTGTGGATACCTAGTGAAATACACCCTGTAAAAAAACAGTATTGAATGAGAATTCAGACTCATAAGTTTATTTTACTATCTTTTCTTTTTTTTTAAGATGGAGTCTCACTCCATTGCCTAGGCTGGAGTGCAGTGGCGTGTTCTCGGCTCACTGCAACCCGGCAATCCACACCCCTGGGATCATGCAATTCTGTCTCCATCTCCTGAGTAGCTGAACTGCAGGCAATAGTATCACGCCCAGCTAATTTTTGTATTTTTAGTATAGACGGGGTTTCACCATATTGGTCAGGCTGGTCTTGAACTCCTGACCTCAGGTGATCCACCTGCCTTGGCTCCCCACAGTGCTGGGATTACAGGTGTGAGCCATTGCGCCCAGCCCAGACTCTTAAGTTTAATATTGTTTGTTGAGTTGCTCTTAACCTTTGTGTAAATCTATATTCACCTTGTACTTCCTAATTAATAATGACTCTAAATAACACTCTAAATCTGACATAATATTCAGTGCTTTACACTTAGCAAATTTAATCCTTGGAGTGGCCATGTGAAGTGGTAGGTATTAGTATCATCAAATTTTACAAATTGGGAAACTGAGAATAAAAGATTATAAAAATCAAACCGAAGTCTTTCTAGCATCAAATCCATTAACCATTTAACATGCTAAATCTAATGTGATTTGTGTTTTAGAAAAAACTTTCGAGTATTTGAAGAGTATTGGGGAGAATCTTTGGAAAACATTTAGGAAATTTTCCACCCTCACCTCAAACACTTGAATACCTATTATGTGCTTGATACTTTCATAAACAACAATAATCACATTTAATGTAGTTAACATTTGTTGAGTGTAAACTATGTGCTGTACATGCATTCATTCTTTGTTTGTGATTATAAAATATTTCAAAATTACAGAAAAGTATAGAAAATAAATCTCTATGTATCATTACCAGGCTTTAACAGTTTTTAACATTGTTATTTTAGCTTTATTAAAAAATCACCCTCAGTTGAAACCCCTGTACATTCTTCTTTGATCCCATTCCTATCTTAAAAGCTTCCTACCATCCTTCCCTTGCTACAGAAATGTACCTGCTATCTTGAACTTGGTGGTTATATGTTCCACATGCATTGTTCAGTTAATCTTCTCACAAACCTGAGGCAAATTCTGATTATATTTTATATGTAAAGAAACCGAGGTTTCAGTTTCTTGCCTGAGGTCAATAGACACTTGGAATCAGAACGCGAACCCTCAGGCTCTCTGTCAGCAAAACTTATGCTCTAACCACTTTTCTATGCTGCCCTAATTTTCATTTTATGCTACTAGTCCTCACTTTTTTCTCACCCATGCTTTCGGAAAGAGTCTGTCTAATGGACATTGCTATTCTGATGTCTAACAAAGCACGTCAACATGTCTAAAATATAGTTAATCTTTCCTTTCAATCCCCAGGACTTGCCTCTTCCTCCTGTGTTTTATATCTCGTTGAATGATCCCATTTTCTATCTAGTTTCCAAAACTTTTCCCTCTCCTTCAACCTCTATGTTCAGTCACTAAGTCCTGTTGTTTCTGCCTTTAAAAAAGCTAGGTGTTTGGCTCACTCCTGTAATCCCAGCACTTTAGGAGGCTGAGGTGGGTGGATCACCTGAGGTCAGGAGTTTGAGACCAGCCTGACCAACACGGTAAAACCCCATCTCTGCTAAAACTACAAAAAATTAGCTGGATGTGGTGGCAGGGAACCTGTCATCCCAGCCAGTTGGGAGACTGAGGCAGGAGAATCACTTGAACCCAGGAGGCGGAGATTGCAATGTGCCGAGATTGCACCACTGCACTCCAGCCTGGGCAACACAGCGAGACTGTCTCAAAAAAAAAAAAAAGTATCTCACAGCCATTTGCTTCCCTCTATCCCTGTTTATGTTTCCTTAGCCTAGGCTACTATCATCTCCTAATCAGTCTCAACAGCCTTTTAGCAGTCTCCTAATCAGTCTCAACAGCCTTTTAATTTTTACTTATTTATTTATTCATTCATTTTTGAGACAGCGTCTTGCTCTGTTGCCCAGGCTGGAGTGCAGTGGCACAATCATGGCTCACTGCAGTCTTGACCTCCCAGGCTCGGGTGATTCTCCCATGTCAGCCTCCAGAGTAGCTGGGAGTCCAGGCATGCACCACCACACTTGGCTAATTTTTGTATTTCTTGTAAAGATGGGATTTTGACATGTTGCCCAGGCAGGTCTCAAACTCCTGAGCTCAAGTGATCTGCCTGCCTCAGCCTCCGAAAGTGCTAGGATTACAGTCTTGAGCCACTGTTCCTGTCTCTCATCAGCCTTTAAAAAAAAATTCTCTATTTTGTTCTTATTAAACCAGGATAATCTTTCTAAAGTTCAGATTGATCATGTTCCTTACCTGTTTAAAACCCTTCAGTGGTTTACCACTGCACTTAGGATATAGTCTAAATTACAAGGCTTATAAGACACTTCATTGTCTTGCCCCTATTTAGCTCTTCAGCCTCGGCCATTCCCCTGCCATTATATATACTCCAGTAATATTAAACTTCTTTCAGATTCCAATTACTTTAAAAAGCCATGTGTTTTCATACCTCTAGACCGTCAATCATATTGAACACTCTTCCTCTCCCCTTATCTCTCCCTTCTTGTATCAGACTGATTTCTGTTTACCCTGAGTCTCAGCTAAAAGATCACTTTTTCTGGGAAGCTTTCCCTGATTTCTCTTCTCTCCTTCTCCCAAAGTGACTTTAGGTATTCCTGCTCTGGGATTTCATTATGTAGTTGACCCTTGAACAAAACATGTTTGAACTGCGTGAGTCTACTTATACATGAATTTTTTCCAACAGATTGTGGTTGGAAAGTACAGTATTCCCAGGATGCAAAACCCAAGTATTCAGAGATCCAACTTTTTGTATATATGGGTTCTGTAGAGCTGACTGTGGGACTTGAGTACAGGATTGTGGGGGTCCTGGAACCAATCCCCTGCATATCCTGAGGGACAAGTGTACACTGTACATTCTTTATCATAGTACTCATTATACTTATTATGATTGCTTATGTAATCTTTATCTGCTCCCTCCCTTATCCCCCTTAAACGTTGAGCTCCATGAGGGCATACATGTTGGTATTACATTTTTATTACCTAGAACAATACTTAGTACATAATTGACACAATAAATACTTGTTGAGGGACTGAATGAAAGTGACTATGAGATATTTAGATGGAAGTTTTGAGTTTGCAATAGGAAGTATGTGTTCTGCACGATGGGAACCATGTCTGGGCTCTCTTTTCTTTGGACAATAAAACGATTTGTGAGGCAATACCTACTTGAAAAGGGGGTTTGAGTACCTTGGGAAAAACTAATTATTTGTTATGATATACATCATAGAGTTCTGTTTTATAAAGTTTTTAATTTTGTATTTTATCTCTACTTTTATAAAATTAAGATGTTTATAAATTAATTAAAAAAAATTTTTTTTTTTTTGTCTGCAGTCTGAATCACCATCTTATTCTCCTCAGCCTCAGCCATTTCCACAGAACTCTTCCCAGTCAGCTGCTATTACTCAGCCTTCATCTCAGCCAGGATCCCAACCTAAGCTTGGCCCACCTCAGCAGGGAGCCCAACCTCCCCATCAGGTCCAGATGCCACTGTATAACTTTCCCCAGTCACCACCAGCTCAGTATTCTCCCATGCACAATATGGGATTGTTGCCAATGCACCCTCTCCAGATCCCTGCCCCATCCTGGCCCATCCATGGCCCAGTGATCCACTCTGCACCAGGCAGTGCCCCCAGCAATATTGGCCTGAATGATCCCAGCATCATCTTTGCACAGCCTGCTGCCAGACCTGTGGCAATCCCTAACACGTCTCACGATGGACACTGGCCCCGTACCGTGGCTCCAAATTCCCTGGTGAACAATGGTGCAGTGGGGAATTCAGGTAACCTTTCCTTTTCTTCTTTTTTATCTGCATGTCTTTTCTTCTTTTGTATCTGTCTGTAGAAACAATGTGAGGAAAAAGAAGGAAAGCAGTATTTGTGGAGGGGACAGTACAGGATTAGATAAAGATTAAGAATATGGGCTCTGGATTTAGACTGCCTGGATTTGAATCCTGGCCCTGCCATTTATTATGTAGCTTGGGCAATTAATCTCTTTGTGCATTGGTTTCATCTGTAAAATAGGCCATCTAACTCACAGGGATGTTGTAAATGTTAAATGAGGTGTAACACACATAAATGTTAGCTATTATTTTAGTATTTTAAAAAATTTTCACTGCCACTCAGTTTGGTGTATTATTTATTACACAGTTGATGAAATTGAAGAGTTAAGTAACTTCACTGTCTTACTGTCATGGTTAATGGAAGGTTGGCCGGGCATGGTGGCTCACGCCTGTAATCCCAGCACTTTGGGAGGCGGAGGCAGGTGGATCACCTGAAGTCAGGAGTTCGAGACCAGCCTGGCCAACATGGTGAAACCCCATCTCTACTAAAAATACAAAAATTAGCTGGGTGTGGTGGTGCACGCCTGTAATCCCAACTGTGTGGGAGGCTGAGGCAGGAGGATCGCTTGAACCCAGGAGGTGGAGGTTGCAGTGAGCCGAGATTGCGCCATCGCACTCCAGCCAGGGCGACAGAGCAGAACTGTCTCAAACAAAAAAAAGATCAAGGAAACCAAAAAAATTAATAATGATGGTAGGTCCAAGAGTTAAACGAATTTCTTTGTTCAAAACTGCTGCTGCATGCCCTAGACACTATTTTTTCTCAGGAACAATTCTTTAAAAAAGAAAATTAGTTTTTTTCCTGATATCTAAGCAATACATGTTCATTATAGAGTATTTGAGAAATAAATCATCTCAATTCCTAGACATAAATACTAAGGAATATTTTGGTGTATTACTATTCAGTCATTAAAAAAAAAACTGCATATTTAAGAAAATAGTTGATACATGCTATAAATCTAGTTTTACATCCAGCTTTAAAATACACACACACACACACACACACATACATATAAATATTTATACACACTTAAACATACACAGGCTGGCACTGTGGCTTACACCTTTAATCCCAGAACTTTGGAAGGCTGAGGTGGGCAGATCAGTTGAGGCCAGGAGTTTAAGACCAGGCTGGCCAGCATGGCAAAACTCTTCTCTCTATTAAAAATACAAAAATTAGCCAGGTGTGGTGATGCATGCCTGTAATCCCAGCTACTCAGGAGGCTGAGGCAGGAGAATCACTTGAACCCAGGGAAAGAGAGGTTGCAGTGAGTTGAGATCATGCCATTGCATTCCAGCCTGGGCAACAGAGTGAGACTCTCTCAAAAAAAAAAAAAAAAAAAAAAAAAAAAAAAAAATATATATATATATATATATATATATATATATATATATATATATATATTTTTTTTTTTTTTTTTTTAGACAGAGTCTCAAAGTGTTGTCCAGGTTGGAGTGCAGTGGCTATTCACAGGCCAGTCTAGCACACTACAACCTTGAACTCCTGGGCTCAAGTGCTCCTCCTGCGTTAGCCTCCTGAGTAGCTGTGGGACTACAGGCACACACCACTGTGCCTGACTTATGCCCAACTTTTTAGTGATAATTATTTTTATCTTAAGAACTATTAGCACTTTGGGAGGCCGAGGCGGGTGGATCACAAGGTCAGGAGATCAAGCACATCCTGGCTAACACGGTGAAACCCCGTCTCTACTTAAAAAATACAAAACATCAGCTGGGCGTGGTGGTGGGCGCCTGTAGTCCCAGCTACTCGGGAGGCTGAGGCAGGAGGATGGTGTGAACCTGGGAGGCAGAACTTGCAGTGAGCCGAGATTGCGCCACTGCACTCCAGCCTGGGCGACAGAGTGAGACTCCATCTCAAAAAAAAAAAAAAAAACTATTATGGAAATTTTGAAACATACACAAAAGACAGTAAAGTATATAATGAACCCCCCTCCCCATTAACCAACTTTAACAGTTATCAATAATTTGCTATTCTTTTATCGGATTCCTAACCATTAAAAATATTTTTGACTTGACTGATCAAATCTCAGACATTGGATCAAATTTGCTTTTTAACTTCAGTTGTGTCACTTAAAAAAAAATCATGAGATCATTGCCATACCTAGTACCATCTAATACCCAGTCCTTGTTCAGTTTTTCCTGTTTATCTAAAAAAGTATATAGTTTTTTGAGACAGTCTCGCTCTGTTGCCAGGCTGGAGTGCAGTGGCACAATCTCGGCTCACTGCAACCTCCACCTTCTGAGTTCAAGTGATTCTCCTGCCTCCCGAATAGCTGAGACTACAGGTGCGCACCACCATGCCCGGAATTTTTTTTTTTTTTTTTTTTTTTTTTTTTTTTAGAGGGAGTCTTGCTTTGTCACCCAGGCTGGAGTGCAGTGGCACGATCTCAGCTCACTGCAACCTCCGCCTCCTGGGTTCAAGCAATTCTCCTGCCTCAGCCTCCCAAGTAGCTGGGATTAGAGGCGCCTGCCACCACGCCCAGCTAAATTTTGTATTTTAGTAGAGACAGGGTTTCAGTATGTAGGTCAAGCTGGTCTTGAACTTCTGACCTCAAATTATCCGCCTGCGTCGGCCTCCCAAAGTACAGGGATTACAGGTGTGAGCCACCGCGCCTGGCCCTAATTTTTGTATTTTTAGTAGAGATGGGGTTTCATTCACCATGTTGGCCAGGATGGTCTCAATTTCTTGACCTCATGATCCGCCTGCCTTGGCCTCCCAAAGTGCTGGATTTACAGGCGTGAGCCACTGTGCCCAGCCTAAAAAAGTATTCCTATTATCGATTTATTTGAATCAAGATTAAAACTGTTTGGTTTTTATATCTTTTTGATTTTTATCTCTCTTAACTGTCCTTTATAACAGTTGCTGCTTCTGTTTTTTTTCCAATATTAACTATAAGGCACTGTAGAATTTCCCATATTCTGGAGTTGACTGATTATGTCTTTGTGGCATCATTTAATGTGTACCTCTGTCCCTGTATTTCCTGTAAACTGGGATTTAGATTCAGAGACTGGATTAGATTCAGGCTCTTTCTGTTGGTAAGAATGCTGCTTGGTGGGTCCGTGTATTTCCAGTTTCCTCACTTCAGAAGGAACTTACTGTCTGGTTGTAACTATTTTAGTGACTTAAGATTGATCTGTGAGTTAGGTTTTATCAGCCTGTTTTACCCATTATCAAGTTCATCATTTTTACTTAATAGCCTTAGCTGCCATTGATAATTGTTGCCAGTATCCATTATTTTGCTATCTCCAGCTTCTTTTGGAACAATGCAAGTAAGGTATTTTGCTGAGCAAAAATGCCAGAATATGGTAACTTAATTAGATTTCTAAGATCAGAGGATATATGGCATACATGGTCCTTCTCATATATCATTCAACATGTTTATTGTGTATGTGCCATGACATGCACTGTGATAGTCACTGAGTTATAGAACCATGAAGACAGACCCAGTGTTTTGCCCTTTGATGTATCAGCTCCATTTTTATAATTTGAAGTCTTCCATCCCCCTGCAACTTGTTGTTCTCAGTGTTTTAGTCACAGTGAATTAATTAATGTCCCACAAACATACTGTACTGTCTCTTACCCCTGGTTGCTTATCTAAGTTGTTCCTTCTGCTTGGAATGTCCTCTCCGTTACCTCTGCTGCTCACTCTCACCTTCTTCTGTGCTGCCTCAAAGCTTGGCTAACTCGCTCATCCTCCATTTTTAAATTTAGATCACTTTCTTCAGGAAATCCTCCTTATTTTCTTAATATTCATATCATAACATTTGTCTTATTGTGCTGAAATTGTCTGTTTACTCATCTCCATAACCCATTAGACTGAACTTCTAGAAGCAAAAAATTGTTTTTTGTCATTTTCTCTCTTAGTAGTGAGTTTAGTTTTCTCTTTGGTAGCCTGCCATGTTCCTGTTATATAGTATTATCTAATAAACTATACTTAATATTATTCATTGTATAGATACCCAATTCATAATTGATATTAAAGCTACAGTTACACTGTGTTGAAAATGGAAGGACTGAATGGAAATATATTAAAATAATAATCATAGTTGTATCGGAGGAGATTATTATGAGTTTTTTTCCCCCATTTTTCAAATTATCTTTAATGAGATTACTCATTTTATGGAAATTTTGGGTTATGAAAAACAGGCAAAAAGGGGATTGGAATATATCTTTTAAAAATACCCTTTTATGTTAAAACATCATTTCTCATTTGGTTATGACCTAATTCTGGATATACCGGTTTCACTTATTTTTGTAAACCCTGAGCCCTTCAGATTCAGCCCTTAGTTGTAACTTGGCTTTTATGAATTCACAGTGAACTAGCTGGTTTGCTTACCTTCTGAGAAGATTCAGCTTCTAAGAATGCAGTTCACACGGGCTTTAGATTTTTTGCTGCCTACTCTTTCCTATCCCGTACTTAATTTGAGTTCCTGCTGGGAAGTTTAGTGAATAAGGGCAGTTATTCCCTTTTATTCCCTAGCACACTGTGACTCTGAATGAGAAAAGCCACCAGAATGATTCAGAATATAAACTGGGTACTGCACTTCGAAAAATGTACTTAAAGATACATTTTAAAGGGAAATAGAAAGATTTGGGGGGATAGTTAGCCATAAAAAGAATAGGACTTACATTTTTTGAGTACCTACCTATATGCTAGCTCTTGTGCAAGCTACTTTCTTTTGGTTATCCAATTTAAACCTCATAATCTGAGGTTCAAAATGGAACCTTAGTAGTTTTAGGAAATGAGATTTGAGCTTAGACTTGTTTGGCCTCAAAGCCCAAGTTCTCAACCATTATGCCACAATGCCTCAAGCTTGTAATAGGATCTCCTTCCAGGCCAAGATATAATTGATTCTGGGATAGTTGGCATTGTCTTTAGGATAAAATCTTAAGTTCCTTTGCATGATGTACTAAGGTTTTTTGAAATGTATATCCCCACCTACCTGTCCCGCCTTTTCTCTTACCACTTCCTCCATCACTCCTGTCTCTATATTGCAGATTGTTGTGCAGTTCCCCAAACTTGATGTGCTTTCCTGCTTTCAGGCTTTTGTACATGATATTCCTTCTCTCTGAAATGCCCCCCACCCCCTCCCTATTTTGCCTAAATTTTTCCTTGTTTTCTAGAACTCGTATTAGTCAATCATCTTACGAAGACTGTCTCTAACCTTCAAAGACTGGGTTAGCCCTCTCTTCAGAACATTTTGCCTGTTCTACTAGCAATTATTACATATTGTTGTATATATATATATCTCTTCTTGTATGTCTCTTATGAATAATTTGAGCAAATACCAATGCTTTATTCTTTAAAAAAATTTGTTTGGTATTCTCTGAATTTAGCATAGTTCTTAGCCAATGGTAGGTACTGAATATATCTTTGTGGAATGAAGGGATATTTCAATGAATGAACTAATGTTTTTAAATGTCCTTTTCCCTCTTATTGAAATGCAGAGCCAAGCTTTCGAGGACTGACTCCTCCAATTCCTTGGGAACATGCACCGCGTCCCCATTTCCCCCTTGTCCCAGCTTCGTGGCCTTACGGTTTGCATCAAAACTTCATGCATCAGGGAAATGCCCGATTCCAGCCCAACAAACCTTTCTATACTCAAGGTACCACTGCTTACAAATTAGTTAACAGGCTTGGGTGGGTTTTATTCTGGGATAGAGAGCCTTAGTGAAGGCCAGGATCTGGGAGTGAAAATTCATGAATTCAGTAAACATTTACTGAGAGATTATACTGTGTGTCAGATGGTGCTAGGTGCATGTACAACAAAATCTCCATTACTTGATGCACACTTTATTAGGAAAGCCAGACATGTTAAATAGAAAAGGAGTTTAGATGAATCAGTTAACATTGCCCTAGCAAATCCAAACAGGATGTGGATTTAAGAGATTATTACATCACAAGATTTTGACAGTTGAGCTAGATCTTGAAAGAGATGCAGGAATTTTTTTTTTTTTGCCTAGAGATGAGAGAGGAGGAGGAGTATGCTTAGCTGAGGGATTAATATATGCAGTCACTGAGTTTTGCCTGGCATAATGAAGAAGAGGAGAAAATATTAGGGCTAGAGGACGGAGGTATATGGGAAAGATGGTGATAAGGCTAGAGAGGGTAGGCTTAGACCATATTATGGAGTTTGGACTTGGTTTACTGAGCACTGGGGACCTAATTAAAGGTTTTTAGTGGAACGAAGACATAATCAGATTTGTTTAGTAAACGTAGGACTTGAATGACCTTAAAATTTATTATGTTCTGCTGGTGCTATTGTAGTACTAATAATGGCTTTGACTGGGTAATGAATATTACAAACAATTCCTAGAAACTTGGAGCATTTTATCTAACCTACTTGCCTCAGAGGTATTTGTTCTTATAGGCATTGTCTGAGTCTGGCCTTCAGCTCCTTGTTAACTTAGTTCAGAACACTTGGGTCAGAGTCAGTATAGTTAAACTAGGAGTTCAAGAAGTTAAAACAGGCACTCAGGAAATGCTGATTGAATGAAATGATAACTTAAAGGGGAAGTGCCTGGTATGGTCTCAGGCTTGTTATATTTAAGCCTTCTTAAACCACCCATATACTACTGGGGCATCCCTGTATTGTAGAGTGGCAGAGCCTTGACTGTGGTTGAGCTCTTCTCTTGAGCAAAGAACTGGGGCTGAAGGAAGTTACTATTAGTCATAAGCCCTTTTAGGAGGGGAGAGTCTGCAACTCTTTTCTAGTGGGTTTTTTCCCTTTGATTCCTCCTCTCCATCTTTCGTGTCCTCTCCTTTTTTCACATACAGGTATTTCCTTCCCTTCTTCATTTTTCTCCCCACCCTCTCAAATGTTTTGCAGCATGCTTTATCACCTCCTATTATATAAATAGAAAAAAAGAAAGCTAACTACAAGTTAATTCTAAGGTGTTGTCAGATAAACAGGCACAAGCCTTTCAGTTTCCTGTCTGTGTTGTATCCAACAGACAGATGTGCCACCCGTCGGTGTAGAGAGCGTTGTCCCCACCCACCAAGAGGAAACGTGTCGGAGTAATGCGAGTCCATTTTCTTTCAGCTGGTCTACCGATGCACAGCAACCAGCCAATCCTGCTGTCTCAAGGGTATCCGTACCTCAATGTCAGTTACATTCAGCAGAAAAAGTGACATTTAATGGAAAGCAAAACAAATCAGGTCCTGATTTAAAATTTTAACACGTTTAGATAGCTTATTTAAATTTTAAGACTGTTTTTACAGACTGTATTATTTGTATATAAATATGAACTATAGTTTTTACTAGTATCACCAAATTGAGTGATACAAATTTCATCTATTTTATTACCCTATTTTTAAGGGAATTTTATGTTTTGTTTAACCTTGATGAATTGTATAAAGAGAGAATTTAAAAAATTACATTCTTTATTTTCTATTAGCTGTATTCATACTTTGGTTGCTTCAGACTTTATATATTGTTCTTAAAAGTTAGGAAAGAATTTCATGTGTTTTAAATTGTCACTTCTATTCTTTACAGAACCTTGTAGTGCCAAAAACTTTTTAAAAGGTAAAAAAATAAAATAAAATTACAACATGAAGATTCAGATTTTTTTTCTTTTCCATACTTGTATATTGAACATTCAAACTTGAATGGAAAGTTGATTTTGTCTGTATTTGAAGTACTTCTATTTTAAGTTAATAAATCTTTTTGACAAGAGTTAAATTTGGTTAATTAATCTGTTGTACAGATGATGGAAATATTATGTAACAAGATTTCTTTTAATTTCAGTGAATAGAGCATTCTAAATCACAGATTTTAGTTTTAGAGATTCAAGTATCATTTCATGTCCTTTATTTGGTTGGATGTTCACAACACCCATATGAGGTTGATAGAAGCAGAAGCCATTTCCATTTTATCTTTGAAAATAAAAACTGAAATGCAAAGCAGTCAGTAAATTCCAAAAAGCAAACTTACATGCTGGAGTCTGAATTGAAAAGTATTTGGAAAGAGAGTTTTAAAACACTGAGACTAATATTGGCAATTAGAGTGGAGGGAAGATAACTTTTTTTTTTTTTTGAGATAGAGTCTGTCTCTGTCACCCAGGCTGCAGTGCTGTAGTATGATCTCGGCTCACTGCAACCTGTCTTCTGGGTTTGAGCGATTCTCCTGCCTCAGCCTCCCGAGTAGCTGGGATTACAGGCACGCACCACCACATTTGGCCAATTTTTGTATTTTTAGTAGTGGCGGGGTTTCACCACGTTGGTCAGGCTGGTCTCGAATTCCTGACCTCAGGTGATCCACCTGCCTTGGCCTCCCAAAGTGCTGGGATTACAGGCGTTGAGCCACCGCACCCAGCCCAGACTGTATTCATTTTGAGTCCTATACTTCCACCTGGAAAGCACACTTGCCAAGATGATAATTATTTACCAGTAATACTTGGAATTAATTATTATTGGGTATTGGAATTCAGACTCGAGTTGTTGGTGGCATAATGTTTTAGCTGTTTTAGCAGTGAGGTGAGGTAATTTTCTCTAACCCCTTAATTAGTTCGTCCAGTTGCCTGGGATTTTAGGCTAAATGATGCTATGTATCTATTTGGAAATGTGCAGAATAAGTAGATAAAAATGTAAGGACAGTGGGTTATCTTTGCTGTGCTTCCTCTGATATACATTACTTAAATAGGAGACTGCTTGGGCCATTGCCATATTTTGCAACATGGAAGATATTTGAAACCTATTGCAGGAGGTTGAGGGTATTCATGCTGTATTTACAGCCCTGAGTTAAATATATTTACTATCTTTTTTACCTAACCTGAGTTAGGTATATTTACTATTTTTTCTTATTAAAGCATCAGCATCCTTCAGAATCCTATTAAGTGGTGGACTTAAATCATTTATTAACAAGATACCTGACCCAACTATGCATTCATGTTAAAATGACTTGGAGCATTCAAGATTTAAATTAACATTCAATACTTCATGTCCTTCCACATCTTGGAGAACAGGTAATGACGTATACAGGGGTGTTTATTATTCTCTTTACTTTTGTACATACAGTAGGTCCTCCATATCCATGGGTTTTGCATCTATGGATTCAACCAACCACAGATAGCAGATATTAAAAAAAAATGTGTACTGAACTTGTACAGTTTGTTATTATTCCCTAAACAATATAACAACTTTTCCCACAGAATTTCCATTGTATGAGGCATTATATGTAATCTAGAAATGATTTAAAGTATAAAGGAGGATGTGCATAGGTTATATGCAAAGACTACACTATTTTATATCAGGGACCTGAGCATCCTTGGATTTTGGTATATCTGCGGGAGGTCCTGGAACCAACCCCCCACCAGATACCAAGGGGAGGATTGTATTTGAAATATTCATTAAAAATAAAACAACTTCCAATAACAGAATGCCCCAACCCCTCAGCCTTTCTTCCTTAAGGAAGGCAGTATAATACCACTTGGCAAAACCTATTAACTGGCAACCTAGTAACCAACAGCCTAGGTTTTACTTATATGATAGTGTTATAGATACTAGTTTTCAGCATCTCATTTGCCCCTCCTTCAGTAACTGCCAGTGTTCAATAATTGGCAAAACTGTTCTGTTGAAAAACATATATAGTTTAAAATTGATATAGTAGAAACTCAGATTTTAAGTCTGCAAAGTAGATTATGAGTTCAGATTCATTGTAGAGCAGTTAAGTAGAAAATTATCAATCTTATACAGGGAGAACACACACATTTAAGACCAAATTGTTTTGAAATGTTCTGCTTAATGACATGGAGATTAGTATTTTCCCTTGACATTAGGGTTATTAAAAATATAAATACGTACTGTATATTTGTTTATATCCCCTACAGATGGACATTTTTGCTGTTTCCAGTTATTCTTATATATACATATTACATATGTAATGTGTAAAATGATGATGGGATAAAGCTATTTGTGTGTACATGTAATTATTCTATTAGGGTGAATTCCCCTAAGTGGGATTACTGGGTAAAAGGATCAAAAGTCCTAAGGTTCCTGCTACATATTGCCAAATTGCCCTTCATAAAAGTGGTTATCAATCTGTAGTTCCAGCAAACAATACGTAAAATGTGTTGGTATGCTTACAAAAAGCTTTTAACTCCCAACAACTCATTTCTTCCTTGTAGAAATTAACATGTTTATTGTAAAAAGAAAATAAGCATTACATAAAAGTACAAAGTTTAAAAATCATTCAAAAGTTCATCAGCCAGAAAGAAGTACTATCTGGTGAACTTCATTCATTCCAACCATCTCTCTTAATCATACAGGCACATATATACAAATAGTTTTACAAAAGTGGGCTCATATGCTATATTTAACAAATATAGCAAATTAACAAAAGGAAAACAAGTGTGAAACTGAAAAAATGCTCAATTTAAATACTTTTTTCCCCACAAGAGAATCTAGTCTTGTAAGATTTCTCCTAAAATTAAGGACAATTACGGAAAACAATAAAGAGGCTATTTTTTTTTCTAGCTTCATGTATGTTTTAATTAGAGACTGTACGTGATTCCTGCTATGAAAGATAAAACCAGCACACTCTACTTGTTATTTCTGTATAGGCAGTGTTCATAATATTTGACTTTATAATCATTGCCCATTATTTTTAAAGTTTCTGAAGTGTTTACTAACACTCCTTTTACTGATTCTTTGTTCCTAAGTCCTTAATTTGATTCATTTCTTCTTTAGTTGAATTTCATTATTGGGCGGTTTTTTCCCAAAGACTCATGATTTGTACTTTTAAGTTCTTTCTTACAAACTTGAGAACATCTATAGCCTTTGTATTTTAAGACAACTTTGGCAAAGTATAAAATTCCTGGCACTTTTTCTCAAACCTTTGGAGCCTTTTGCTTCATTGCCTTCTTGTTATAAGATCTGAGACCATCCTGACCCCATTTAATTCTTTTTTCTTTTTGAGACGGAGTCTCACTCTGTTGCCCAGGCTGGAGTGCAATGGCGCGATCTCGGCTCACTGAAAGCTCCGCCTCCCGGATTCACGCCATTCTCCTGCCTCAGCCTCCCTAATAGCTCTGCCCGCCAGCACGCCCAGCTAATTTTTTGTATTTTTAGTAGAGACGGGTTTCACTGTGTTAGCCTGGATGGTCTCGATCTCCTGACCTCATGATCAGTCTGCCTCGGCCTCCCAAAGTGCTGGGATTACAGGCGTGAGCCACCGCACCCGGCCAATTCTTTTTAAACCATCAGAATATTTCTTTATTCTACATATTTCTCTTTTCCATTTTTTATTTCCTCCAGCCTATTTTCTCTGTGCTGTTTTATGTTTTGTGGTTTCTAGTATAAGGCCTTTAAACTCCACCAATCTTATTTTCCATCTCTTAATCTCTTTTGAACTTTTTTTTTTTTTTAAAGAGATCATGTCTGCTATCTTTTTTGAGCATGTGGAGAATTTCTGTCACATTAACCTTTTTGAGGGAGTGGGCAATCTGTGATCGTTCTTTTCTAAATAATGCTTATTTAAACTTCGGTCTACTGAAGAATAACAAACAGGAAGAGGTTAGAGGAATGAGCTTGAAGTTGGGTTGTTAATATTGGAACCCTCTCACCAAACCCATTCTTCTTTTTTTTTTTTTTTTTTTGAGATGGAGTTTCGCTCTTTTTGCCCAGGCTGAAGTGCAGTGGCACGATCTCAGCTCACCGCATCCTCTGCCTCCCAGGTTCAAGCGATTCTCCTGCCTCAGCCTCCCAAGTAACTGGGATTACAGGCATGCGCCACCATGCCCGGCTAATTTTGTATTTTTTAGTAGAGACAGGGTTTCTCCATGTTGGCCAGGCTGGTCTCAAACTCCCGACCTCAGGTGATCTGCCCGCCTCGGCCTCCCAAAGTGGTGGGATTACAGGCATGAGCCACCGCACCTGGCCAAAAATGCATTATTTCTTTTGCCCCTTGGAACACATCTCCCTTAATTTCTTAGTATTAAAAGGCGATTGTGCCCTATGGCAAAGCTTTTAAGTCAGTGTATTTCAAATTATTGGAAGTGAAATCGATTAAGTGGTTTCATCCAATATTAAAAACTGTTATGAAGTAGGAAATACCAGAATTCACTTTGCATAGTATTCTTTCCTGAAATTTGTCTCAGTACAGAATACAGATGTGTACAGAGGTAAGATGTAAAATACGTTTTTAAAATGTATGCTGTAGTCAAAAAGTTTAAAATGCTTCATCCATAGGCAAGCACATAGATGACAGAAAGAGCCTTACAGCAAGGTTTGTCCTCAAGCTCCATCTCCTGTGTAATTTTATCAAAACGGTATCTACAGACATGCAACATGTCTTACTCTTACCTCCTTCTTCTAATTAAAGAATAGGGACATTCTCCTTCCTGCTATTGATTGGCTGTGGTACCTCAATTTTGGTCCACATATTACCATACGTCTAAACAAGTATGTTTTAATGTTTGTTTAGGGAGGTTTATTTCTGTTACTAAAATTTATTGGGCTTTGTGCGTGGGTTTATTTTTACTTTAAAACATATTTTAAGACAAAGTTTTATTTTAAGAGTGTACTGGATGACAGCTTGGTTGGTCCATGGGTCATTTCTGTCCATGCCAGAAGACATTTCTTTCTACCTAGATCACTTTCATAAATAACTGCTATGACACTAATACATTTACGTAGAGATGCTTATATTTAATCTTAAAAGGTAGTCCTATATAGGTCTATCAGAAACCGTAAGAGCTCTTTCAGACCACTTTTATTAACTCAGGTATTATGAAAGGAATCACTGAAGAATATGAAAGCTCAAATAAGATTAAAAAATGCTTTAATACTGCTGCAGAAGTCTTTCAATTCTAGAGCAGGCATAGAATATATAGAATGTTTACCTTATGACCAGATACAACCTCCCAAGAAAAACTGGATCCTGCAGGGCAGCTGGTCTTCACAGTTCCTGCTGGGACTACCGTTGCAGGAAGTCATTCCATCACTTTTCTCTTTTTAAGGGAGTTAAGTACAGGTAAAGGAACTCTTCTAGCAAAGATCTTAATAATCTCTTGATTATCGATGTCCGTGGAGGCTTTTTAGTCCTTCCTTTGCTTCTGCATTCTTGACCCTTGGCTTCTTTCACTCACTCTCTCCTAATTCTCCTGTCTTTCTAAATGGGCCATTCCAGTTTTCAATAGGTGACTTCTATTTCTTCCTGTGTTGGTGCTGCCTATGGTTCTGTTGTGTGCATTTCTGATATATATAAACACTCTGGGAAGTCTTATTGACAGATTCCACAATTACTTAAACATTGTCAATTCTGGCCTAGATCGCTATGTTAAACTCTGGTCCCTATCTCCAACTTTATGGGCTTTTGTTTTTAGCTATACCATAGCTGTCTCAAATTAAACTTGTTAAACTGAATGCATCATTTTCATTACTACCACAATCCTCTAATTCTCTGCCCCTCTAAAAGCTGTCTCTTCCTGCTGTATTTTCTGACTTTGTGAATGGCACGACTGTCTAGCAATTTAGGTCAAAACCATGACTAATATTAGATACTTTCCTCTCCATCAAATCTTTTTCAATCCTGTTACCCTACTGCTACTGACTAGGCCTGGATAATGTCAATGCTTATATGATAAAGGCTGGATACCTTAACCTGGATTTCAAGCTTGTGGGCAAGAACAAATGAAACTATGAAAAAATGGGCTGTATAAAGGGTATTAAGTGCCGCTCTCTGTTGAACTGTTTGATGAAACTGGCTTTAATGATCCAGAAGCAGCCTTACATTTGAATGCATTCTATTCTTTCGAAACTGCTACAAACCAGTTTTCATGTTTATTACCACTTGCTGCTGCTGGAAAAAAGTTAGGAGCTACTATGTTTTACTCCTTTGATCTTTGAATAACAGCAGCAGCACAAATCCCAGGATTCTCAAAGCAGTTCCAACCACAACAAACCAAAAACTAAACTACAGAGAAATGGGAAACAGATGTGTCCGGTTTAATAAAAAGGGAAAGGGTCATCAGGTGGCCACAGCCTTTCTTGTCATTCATATCCCCAACCTCCAGATCCTTTATACTCTCATAAGTTTGAATACAGTCAAGGTTAGTTGGGTCAAAAACTGATGTTGATTATGATTAAAAAGATACAAAACTCAGCACCTCCTTCATTAAAAATAAAGGTTGAGAAACTTGATAAGAAAAAAACTAAAATATTCTTATAGCTGCCTGGGGGAGATCTTAATCCTTCCACATACAGATATCCTCATATCCACAGGAGGCCATGTGGACTAAAACCAAACTGAGTCCATTACTCATTCCCTCTCCGGCTCTTCTTGTGGCTCTTCTTAGACCTGAAATGGCAACACATATAAATAATTATATTAAGAAGCTGGGCAGCCAGGCACGGTGGCTCACGCCTGTAATCCCAGCACTTTGGGAGGCCAAGGTAGGCAGATGACCTGAGGTCAGGAATTCAAGACCAGCCTGGCCAACATGGTGAAACCCTGTCTCTAAGAAAAATACAAAAATTAGCCGAGCATGGCGGTGGGCGCCTGTAATCCCAGCTACTCAGGAGGCTGGGACAGGAGAATTGCTTGAACCCGGGAGGTGGAGGTTGCTGTGAGCCGAGATTGGGCCATTGCACTCCAGCCTCAATGACAGAGTGACACTCCATCTCAAAAAAAAAAAGGAGTCCTGAGAAAGACCTTGGTATGCTGACATTGATGGGGATGGAGCTGACACTCAATATTCATTAAACTGCTTGGTATTTTTTTGACTCAGAGCAACACTCTTGAGTCAGGCATTACTATCCAAATTTTACCATTGAGGAAATGACCTCTCAGAGGTTAAGAGTACACCAAACAGGCCCGGCGCGGTGGCTCACGCCTGTAATCCCAGCACTTTGGGAGACCGAGGTGGGTGGATCACAGGGTCAGATTGAGACCATCCTGGCTAAGATGGTGAAACCCCGTCTCTACTAAAAACATAAAAAATTAGCCATGGGTGGTGGCGGGCGCCTGTATTCCCAGCTACTCGAGAGGCTGAGGCAGGAGAATGGCGTGAGCCCAGGAGGTGGAGCTTGCAGTGAGCCGAGATTGCGCCACTGCACTCCAACCTGGGAGACAGAGCGAGACTCCGTCTCAAAAAAAAAAAAAAGTGCACCCAACGGTATATGGCACATGGGGGTTTCTAATGAAATCTTATCAAATGAAAGTGACTTGTCCAAGGTCACTCAACTGTTAAGTTTTAAAACTTGGGACTAAACCCCATGTTTTCTGAGACCAAAGCTCATCCATTATCCAAAGCTGCAATCCTGTAAAGCAAAACAAAGCAAAACAGGTATCAGCTTGAACCTGGGAGGCAGAGGCTGCAGTGAGCCAAGTTCACGCCACTGCACTCCAGCTTGGGAGACAAGCACGAAACTCAGTTCTCAAAAAAGAGAAAAAAGAAAAAGTTATCTAACCCCAGTAATTCTCAAAGCAATAGACCAATTTTGTCTTGTAATGAAGGAGAATTCCTAACATCCCCCAACAAAACAAGAAAATTTCAGGTCCAATTAGTTGTAACTTGGACTATTTCTGTAAAGTTAAAATAGAGGTCAATTCATTACCTTTCGGGAGACTTTGAGTGGCTCCTGTGTCTGTGACTACGGTGATGACCTGGGGAAGAAAAGGCCATTGCATAAGATCCTACCCTTCTACTCTTATTAAACTGTCATTCTCACCTCCCCAAATACCTGCCATTAGCTTAATATTCTTTTGGCCTATGCAGGGGACACCTCTTAGTGGAAGCAACTCTGAATTAGTGGAGGAAGAGGGAACAAAGAAAGTAGTAATGAAACCAGTTCAAATACATATACATTCAAGGGCTTTATGACTAATTTCA
Source organism: Gorilla gorilla gorilla (assembly GCF_029281585.2). Classification (NCBI taxonomy): domain Eukaryota; kingdom Metazoa; phylum Chordata; class Mammalia; order Primates; family Hominidae; genus Gorilla; species Gorilla gorilla. The sequence goes on from NC_073224.2 coordinate 187,570,348, forward strand.
CAAACATCATATTGGGTTTTCACTATTATGTTAGATCTTATTCCTCCAATTTTAGATGAAAAAACTAAAGCAAACCTTATCAGCAAAGCTTATAAGTGACAGTCAAGCTGTGAACCTTAATTTTCAAATTCTATGTCCACTTGCTTTTCTGTTAGGCAGTACAGTCAGGCACTCCTGTACTGCAGGAGGCTAACTACTACTTTTACATTTCTTTGTTAAGACAACCTGTGGCAAAAGGCCCACAAGCTTTACCTGGGGACTTGGAACGGGATCTGTGCCGCCGATCTCGGGACCTGCTGCGGTGACGTCTTGGACTCTTGCTCCGATGCCTTTCTCGGCGAGGGGAGGGGCTGTAGAAAAGACTGGTCAGACTACCAGATCTGGTTAGCAATATACATACAACACCAATACCACCACCCCCTCCCCAAAGCCCTGTCCTTCATCACAAATGACTGAAGGCCTACCTTCTCCTTTTGGGAGATCGACTCCGCCTATAAAGAGGAGAGGAAGAAGAAAGCCTAGGTTGGCGCACTGGATGTGGTAGATTGCAAAAACGGCCCCTATCTTATCCTTCACGCTTCTCTGTATCGCCCATCTCTGTATCCATGTCTTTTGTCACGTAACTCTAGCACCCTCCCATTCTAACTTTAGGACTGGCGACATGACTCGCTTTGGCTAATGAGATATTTGCAAATGTGATAAAAGCAGATACTGGAAAAACATTTGCATGACCGGGTTTGTTTGCTCTTGAGTTCTGCCACTACCATGAGAATATGCCCAACTTAGCCTGCTAGAGGATGACACAGAGAAAAGAAATTTCCCCTGTCATCCAAGCTTAAGGCAATTCCATACCAGCCAGTGGACAGCCGACAACAGAACAGGTACTTTAAAAACTGCCTATCCAAGCTCTGCTTAAATCATTGACTGCAGACTTGTGAAAGGAACAAATGGTTATTGTTGTCTGCCAATGAGGTTTTATAGGTGGTTGTTTTGCAGCAACAGATAACTAATATATTGGGCAAACATTCTCCATAGACGGGCATTTTTCCTTCTCTAAAATCCAAACTTCTAGGCTACAGTGCTCAAAATCTTCTGGGAAAAGGCCAATGACTAGGCTTTACCTTCTGGGAGACCGGCTCCTACTCCTCCTGTAGCGCAGTGTGGGAGAGCGACGGGGCTTGTCCAAGTCTCGGTAGCTTCTCCGGCGGTGATCAGGTGATGGCACTCTTTCCAACTGGAAACAAGATGATTGGGTCATTGAAAGGCACAGGCTTATAAAGAGCCATCTAGGAACACTAATTATACTTCACGCCCCATCTTGTCCCAAAGTCCATCTCCATGTGACTTTAAAGCACAGTAACCTGACTACAAAGAGGGAAGCACTTACCCTATTAACTAACAAAACTTATTATGAGCTATGTAAGACAGCCAAATGACTCATAGGAGAGGGAACAGAAACAGACCTGTGTGTGTGTATGTGTGTATGTTTAGTTTATCTGCAGCCTGGGCAACATGGTAAAATCCCATCTCTACAAAAAAAATACACAAATTAGCCAGGTATGCTGGCACGTGCCTGTAGTTCCAGCTACTTGGGAGGCTGAGATGGGAGGACTGCTTGAGCCTGGGAGGCCGAGAATGCAGTGAGCCACTGCACCTCAGCCTGGGCAACAGAGCAAGACCCTATCTCAAAAAAAAAAAAAAAGTTTGCTTCCTGAAACAACTGGGCAGCTTGGTTGTTTTCAACTTTTCAGCACTGTAACTAGTACTGAAAGAACATGACTATGCGGTTGACATTTTCCCCCTCCTAAACAAGGCTTATTCCTTAGGATAGGTGCAATTATGAAAGTGTTCTTTCTTTCCAAGTATTTAATAGCTGCCACCATTTATTAGGCAATTATAATGTGCCAATACTCTGCTAAGGGCTTTAAGTTTATAATCTTATTTAATACTTTTAACAGTCTTGGGGAAAAAAGTATCATTAACCTCACTTTACATAGGAGAAAACTAAATTTAAGTAATTTGCGTAAGATTATACTACTAGTATATGGCAGAGCTGAGGTGCTTTTAATAAGGAAATATTGTTTTTGGCTAGAGTTAGAAAAAAAATTTTTTTTTGAGACGGAGTCTCACTTTTGCCCAGGCTGGAGTGCAGTGTTGCGATCTTGGCTCACTGCAACCTCCGCCTCCTGGGTTCAAGCAATTCTGCTGCCTCAGCCTCCTGGGTAGCTAGGATTACAGGCACCCACCACGACGCTGGCTAATTTTTGTATTTTTAGTAGAGACGAGGTTTCACCACCATGTTGGCCAGGCTGGTCTTGAACTCCTGACCTCTGGTCATCCACTCACCTTGGCCTCCCAAAGTGCTATGATTACAGGCTTGAGCGACCACGCCCGGCCAATAGAGTTAAAAATTAAAGTCTAAAAACAAAAAACCATTCCCATTTTCTATTACTCCCTCCCCTACAACCATAAAAGTCTCAGGTGCCTGACCTTCTCATCCTCCTCTTCTTCCTCTTCACTGGACTCCACATCATCCATGTCCTCTTCCAGAGCACTAACTCGAGGCTCCAGTTGCTCAGCTTCCTCTAATACATAGCGTTTCTACAGAGAACATGATGAGAGTTAGGGGTTGTTGCCATTTCCCCTATTTCTTGAAACCTCAACACTGGGCTTCAGGGTTCCAAGGAGCAACAGCTGAGGCAATTTCATTTCAAAGACAGTTCAAGATTTTCCTAACAAGTTTAATAGACCTAAAATCTACAAAGTTCTCCTATAAACATAAATACAAACCCGAAGAGAACATCTTCGTTTTCTATTGACTCTATTCCCTGTGTCTTACACTCTAAAGTCATGGGAATATCAATCAGTATAGGTATAGCCTAGAACCAAAAGTAAGGGCTTCATACACAGAGAAAATCCAAGGGCTAATAAGTTCATGGCTGGCAGTTCCACTAGAAGAGGCCTAGCCCTAGAGTAGCACCAAATCTCCAGTAGACCCAGGATCTTGGGAGCTGTTGATATTCATGCATTTTGAACTGGTTCCATTTTAATCTGGGATATGGCTTAGCAATGTTTATTTGAGTGGCTAAGGATCAGAGAGGCAAAGCTGGTTTCAAAAATGCCAAATGGCTAAATGTAGTGGCATGTACCCGTGGTCCCAGCTCCTTGGGAGACTGAGGTAGGAAGATCCCTTGAGCCCAGGAGTTTAAGAACAGCCTGGGCAACACAGCAAGACATTGTCTTGCTATAAGAATTGGGCCCTCAAAGTAGGTTTTCAAATTTATAATCTCATTCTTTCCACTACATGCCCTACAGTGCCAACATGGAACAGGAGAGCTGTATCACACTCATTTCCTGAAAAGATGCCTCATGGATAATCGTTTATCACTAGGAAAGGGAAGCAGGATGGTGAAGGCAAGTTTAAGGAATTAAGGGCTCAGTCTCCCACTCCTGGCCCCATTTTTATCTGTTTTATGTCCTGGCTTTTTACATGAAGATTAGTTTAAAAAAAAAGTTCATGAAGTTAAAAAATCCCTACCTACTCTAGCTACAATACCCTTGATGTAACATCCTGAATAAATTTCTTTTTTCATGATAGACAGGTAATGTGCTGACGTTGTAACAAGGTTTGAGGGAGGCACAACTCACACATGCACGTGAACTACAAAAGGATGGAGAAAAACAAAGTTTCCTTGTTTTAAACCATTCACTTTTAAAGCCCTACCCTTCAAATATTTTATCTATTTTCCTCTCACTCCCAATCCACTATCTTGGGACTCCCAGACAGGAAGACTATTCATTAAGAGGACCCATAAGATCCACAGGCTTCAGTGTTTAAGCTGTGTGTATGTGTTTTTCTGTCTGCCTGTCTAGGAAGAGAAGGGTGACTCTGGTAACAGACTTTTATTTCTTACCTGTAGTCGGGGCAGAATGATATCACAGACTCTCTCACTGTGCAACAGTTCATCAATAAACTCATCAACATGCATCAATTCAAACTCTGCAAGAAAAAGTCATTAGAGCGAACAACCTGGAAATAACAGATTTAGATGCCAAAAAGTAAAAGAAGTGTTAAGACTTCATATCAGGACATCTATGTGCTAGGCCTCTTTAGAAGAGATTAAGGGATGAATGAAGATGTCCCAATTAGCAGGAGACAAACACAAAAACAAGCACAAACAGTCCTGAATTATGTAGGGATGATCTTGAAGAGATCATATAACTCAAATATAATTTCTCATCTGAACCTGCAATGTTTCTGAATTTAGAACATGTATCTTATATGGCACATGGAGTGATAGCTTTTGAGAACTGGCTAGGAGTGGTGGCTCACACCTGTAATCCCAGCACTTTGGGAGGCCAAGGCAGGCAGATCACTTGAGGTTAGGAGTTCAAGACAGGCCTGGCCAACATGGCGAAACCCCATCTCTACTAAAAACACAAAAATTAGCTGGGCATGGTGGTGGGCACATGTAATCCCAGCTACTCAAGAGGCTGAGGCAGGAGAATTATCTGAACCTGGGAGGCAGAGGTTGCAGTGACCTGAGACCACACCACTGCACTCCAGCCTGGGCAACAGAGCGAGACTCCGTCTCAAAAAAAAAAAAAAAATTATATGTGTATATATATGTGTGTGTGTGTGTGTGTGTGTATATATACACATTTATATATATATAAAAGTATCATTAACCTCACTTTACATAGGAGAAAACTAAATTTAAGTAATTTGCGTAAGATTATACTACTAGTATATGGCAGAGCTGAGGTGTTTTTAATAAGGAAATATTGTTTTTGGCTAGAGTTAGAAAAAAAATTTTTTTCTGAGACAGAGTCTCACTTTTGCCCAGGCTGGAGTGCAGTGGTGCGATCTTGGCTCACTGCAACCTCCGCCTCCTGGGTTCAAGCAATTCTGCTGCCTCAGCCTCCTGGGTAGCTAGGATTACAGACAATTTATATTATATATAAATTATGTTATATATAAATTATATGGTTATGTATATTTATATATTTGTATGTAAATATTATATATAAAATGTATATATATGTGTGTGTATATACATACATACACACACATATATATACACACATACATATACATATATAGCTTTTGAGAACTTCCATAGTAAACATTACCTTACTTCTGGGGTTCTCAACCATGGGCAATTTTGCACATGGCCATCCCCCTACTTAGAAGGAGGTGTTACTTCCATCTAGTGGGTAGAGGCTAGAGATACTGCTACTCATTCTGTGATGCACAAGCCAATCCTCACACAAAAGTTATATGACCCAAAATGTCAATAGGTTCAGAAATTCTTAGTTTTACGTAATAAAATAATAAATAAATAACTCCATCATGGCCATGACCACGTCCATCTTGTTCACCATGGTATTTACACCACATAGCACAGTATGTGACATGTCAATGGCACTTAATATGTATTTATTCAATGAATGAATCAATAAGTTTAAAGTATAATACCAAATTCTATTTTTTTTAAGATGGAGTCTTGCTCTGTCGCCCAGGCTGGAATACAGCGGCGTGATCTCGGCTCACTGCAACCTCCGCCTCCTGGTTCAAGGGATTCTCCTGCCTCAGCCTCCTGAGTAGCTGGGATTACAGGTGTGCACCTCCACACCCCGCTAATTACTGTAGTTTTAGTAGATATAGGGTTTCACCATATTGATGAGGCTGGTCTCAAACTCCTGACCTCAAGTGATCTGCCCGCCTTGGCCTCCTAAAGTGCTGGGATTAAAGGTGTGAGACACCGTGCTTGGCCCCAAATTCTTAACCTTCTACTGTTTAATGATACATGTAGGGGGAAAGGTAAATGTTCCTATCTTCTGTTATGACACCAAGTGAGAAAAGGTTTTGACTGCATTACCTGGAATCCCTCCTTAGCACATTAAGTAATCTCCTTGTAGAAGGTATGGAGCTGCCTCTCTTGGATATACTTATTTTTCAGTGGGATTCCTGTATAAAAATGAGTAGTCTTATATGCTGCAGTGTGAATTACAGTGTTAGAGGAGAGGCCAGTAGAAAGAACTGTGAAGATGTAAAATATGGAAAACTAATTTTGTCTGAGAGGGCTGGGGAAGGTTTTTATGGAGAAGCCATTCTGCAGCTAGATCTTTTGGGATGGAGCACATGTAAAGGGGGCATATGATGCAAGGCAGGGATTAACATAAGATGCACTTAGAAAGGGAGACAGACAGAGGCAGGCTGGATAAGGCCAACACGAAGCTAGTAGTCAGACTGAAAACTCCCATGAGGGACAAGGGAAAACCTGCATAGAGACAGTAACAATGTAGATGAAGAGGAGCATTCACACTGTCTATGACAATGCAAAGGTAGAAGTACTGGTGAAATAAAACTGGCTTAAAAATGACAATCAGGATACTTAGCACCATACTTACCCCCATTTCGGTTCTGGCTCTTGATTTTTCGATAGTCATTGTACAAAGGCTCCAAGTACTTGTAGCAATCAATTGCAGTGCCTGTCAGCCTCATGTAAAGTGCCCCCAGCATGCGGACATACCTGAGAGACAGATGACAGTGAAACAACAGGCCATCCTAGAAGTTCCTGAGTTTTACAACTAGCTGTTCTCATGACAGTAGTGGATAAACATGTTCTTCTCTTTGGCAGGTAAGAAAGCTGCAATTGTGGAGGTAGAATGCAGCAGAAGAAAGACAGCTAAAATATGGAGACCTGAGTTCAAGTTCCCATGCTACCATTTATGGCTGTGGGAACATCATACATATTGATCAACTTTCAAATATATCATCAGTAAAACTAGAATAAAACCTATTTACCTCACGGGATTACTCTAAGAATCAAAAGAAATACTGAATTTTATTTTATTTTTTAAGGCAGAGTCTTGCTCTGTTGCCCAGGCTGCAGTGCAGTGGCACGATCTTGGCTCACTGCAACCTCCGCCTCCTGGGATCAAGCAATTCTCATGCCTCAGCCTCCATGTAGCGAGGATTACAGGCGCCCACCACCATGCCCAGCTAATTTTTGTATTTTTATTTATGTATTTATTTATTTCTTGAGACAGAATCTTGCTCTGTTGCCCAGGCTGGAGTGCAGTGGCACGATCTCGACTCACTGCAGCCTCCACCTCCTGGGTTCAAGCGATTCTCCTGCCTCAGCCTCCCAAGTAGCTGGGATTATAGGCATGTGCCACCACACCCAGCCTAATTTTTGTATTTTTAGTAGGGACCGGTTTTGCCATGTTGGCCAGGCTAGTCTCAAACTCCTGACCTCAGGTGATCTGCCTGCCTTGGCCTCCCAAAGTGCTGGGATTACAGGTGTTAGCAACCATGCCTGGCCTATTTTTGTATTTTTAGTAGAGACGGGGTTTCCCCATGTTGGCCACGCTGGTCTTGAACTCCTGACCTCAAGCAATCCACCTGCCTTGGCCTCCCAAAGTGCTGGGATTACAGGTGTGAGCCACCACACCTGGCCATATATTGAATTTTAAAACAGAAAGAAGATATATTTAATAACAATACAAGAACAAGTACACATAAACATGACTGCTGGTTTTGGAAAAAAGTAAGTCATCTGGGTTCAAATTCTGACTCCATAATTTACTAAGTCTGTGACACTACTGGTCAAATCATGTGTTTTCTCAATCCTTGTAAAATGGAGATAATGCTACCTAATTTATGGCTTGGTATATAAACAAGAAATGCATTGAAAGTGCTAAGTATAGCACAGAGCACACAGTAAGTGCCTAACAAAAGTTAGGTATTTTCTAGCTGTTAATGCTTTATTAGAGTCGTTCCGGCCAGGGGCGGTGGCTCACGCCTGTAATCCCAGCACTTTGGGAGGCGAGGCAGGTGGATCACGGGGTCAGGAGATCGGGACCATCCTGGCTAATGCGGTGAAATGCCGTCTCTAGTAAAAATACAAAAAATTAGCCGGGTGTAGTGGTGGGCGCCTGTAGTCCCAGCTACTTGGGAGGCTGAGGCAGGAGAATGGCATGAACCCAGGAGGCGGAGCTTGCAGTGAGCTGAGACTGCGCCACTGCACTCCAGCCTGGGCAACAGAGCGAGACTCCGTCTCAAACAAAAAAAAGAGTTGTTCCTCTTCCCTTTTTCCTATATCTAACTACTTAAATTTCCTCTTGGGTAACTAGGAGGCTTTTGAAAGTCATAGTTTCTTTGTACGAGAAGCAGAATACTGTAGCAAAGAATATGAACTCTGAAGCCAGATTTGCCACTTACTAGCTGTTTGAACTTGGGCAAAATTAATTAATCTGTGCCTCAGTTTCCTCTCCTGTAGAATAGGGATTAAAAGTTTAGAAGGTTGTTGTGAAAGTGAAATGAATTATTATATGCAAAGCCCTTACAGCATGGCACATAAGAAGCTATTATGTCTGTCTCCTATACTTGTTTGTGATTTCCTCGAGAATCGGTAATACGGTAATGAGAAGCTGACATTTTCTAGGTGTTTACCATGCAGCAAGTGCTGTGTTCAGAGATCTGCATGCATTACCTTCTTTCACTCTTATATTATAGTCACCATTTTACAGATAAGCAAAGTTTAGAAAATTAAGTAACCTCTCCAATGTCATAGTTAATGGGCAACAGAATCTGGATGTGAACCCAGATCTTATACCTCTTAACCACCACCTTTTGTTGTTTGATTTTCACCCCTGAGCGTCCAGTGCCTACCAACATATCAGGCACTCACTTTTGCTTAATATGTATTTAGTGAATCTGTGAAATCCTTTTTCAGGGAAAAATTACCAAAACTGAGAAAGTAAAGTAGAAGATTAATACAATCAGAACAGATAAAATACAAACTTGGCAGGGTGTGGTGGCTCATGCCTGTAATCCCAGCACTCTGGGAGGCCCAGGGGGGAGGGGATCACCTGAAGTCTGGAGTTCGAGACCAGCCTGGCCAACATGGTGAAACCCCATCTCTACTAAAAATACAAAAATTAGCCAGGCGTGATGGCACATGCCTGTAATCCCAGCTACTCGCGAGGCTGAGACAGGAGAATCACTTGAACCCAGGAAATGGGGGTTGCAGTGGGCGGAGATCGCATCACTGCACTCCAGCCTGGGCAACACAGAGAGACTCTGTTTCCAAAACAAAAAACAAACAAACAAAAAATACAAACTCAAGGGCTCAAAAGCAAAAATCTGGAGTGGAACTCTGAAGAAATGAGATACATTGTGTACACCCCTCTTAACCAAAGCCCAATTCTGAACCGCCAAAATTAAACCACTTATATTAGCTATTGAACATTGCACTCACTTGAAATCTTCGTTTTTTATAAACTCTACAATGATATCCTTCTCGGGTTGAATTTGAAGCATCTTCAAGGTTAAACACAGAAAGGGTGTTGGTTTTATGTTGCCACCATAGACGCCACCCACAAACCTTAACTCCATGGCTTTATCGACTACAAGTTCAGCTAAAAAACAAAAACAATACAGTGACATATTAGGGCTAAGCTCTTCCTAGTTGGAGTGGAGTTAGTTCAAGCTTTGGTTCTCCTAAATATACATCAACAGTGTAATATTAGGAGAACGAATGTGTATTAATAACAGTAACGACAACAGCTAATATACATTGAGAATGGATAATAAAATAGGTACCCTGCTAAGCTTTTCATATTATCTCACTTAACCTTTTTTAACAAGTCATGAAGAAAGTTCTAGCAATGTTCTTATTTCCAGGTAAGGAAAATGAGGGCTAAGAAAGGTAAAGTGACTTGCTCAAGGTCCACAGATTGTCACAGGACATGGATTTAAAGCCACAATTCAAATCGGAAGATTACCTGGAAGACTTCTCTGAAGCACTGATATTTATAAATACTGGAACCGGCCCAGATCTAAGAATAGTAAGATCATGAATTTGGTTTCAGGCATATTAACGTTAGGTCCTTAAAGACTTTCAACAGATTGTGTCAAAGTGTTATATCCGGATCCCTGAGCTTAACACTGTTGCAACCCAGCCTGCTATCATTAAATACGGAATAACTCACAACACCCAGCTGAGACAGCCTTCAGAATATGACCTTATCAGATTCATCTGTGTCTCTAATACTCAACACAAGACGAGGCACTTAGCAGGCACTCAAAATTTTTCTGAATGATCGACATACTCCGTTCCAGTACCACCCCCAGAGGCCAGTCGCTAGTCCTACCCGCGCTCGGTCAGGAGAAATGGGCCACAAGGGGGCTGAGAGGCGCTCCGCGCGCTTCCACTTACCTGTAAGTCCAAAGCACTCCTCTTTCCAGTACTTGGACTCGTAGATTCGCGTTCGAATGATCTTCTCCACCAGATATTGAGGGTTGGTGCCGTGGATGCTGTGCGCATCCTTCACTGTACGGTTAGCCATTTTAGAATGCCTTCAATTCTATTTCCGTCGGATCCTTTAATGCGTCACATCCAGGTTCAGAAAAAGCACCTAGAGGAACGGAGAAAGGTGGAAGAAGTTTCACTAAACAGCTTAGGCGACCATCTTGAAACCGGAAACACCGCAGTGTAAAGGGCTTCCGCTCCCCGCGTCGCCGATCGAATCAATGATGGCGGCTGCGTGTTAGCGGATGTACGTCATGCGCCCCTCTTAAGTGTACGGAGTGGGCGGGGCGAGCTAGTTGGTGTCGCAACGAAGGGACGGTCTGGGGGCGGGGCCACGCCGATTGGCGCGAAGTTTTCTTTTCTCCTTCCACCTTCTTTTCATTTCTAGTGAGACACACGCTTTGGTTTTGGCTTTCGGCCCGTAGTTGTAGAAGGAGCCCTGCTGGTGCAGGTTAGAGGTGCTGCATCCCCCGGAGCTCTCGAAGTGGAGGCGGTAGGAAACGGAGGGCTTGCGGCTAGCCAGAGGAAGCTTTGGAGCCGGGTGAGTGTGGCGTCCAGCGGGCTGCGAGGGACTCGGGGGAGGGCGCATCGGAACCTCTGAAACTGAGGACGTTCTCTGTAGACTCAGTCATTGATTCTTTTAGCTGACATGTACCAAGCGCCTGTTCAGTGCCAGGCACTGTTCTGAACTGTTAAGAGCGTTCCTCTGTTCCACACTCCGATTCCTAAAAGGCTTCCCGCGCTGCAGGGAACTGAGTTTGCAAGGGGGAAGGCGGAAGCCAACAGCCGAGAAGCAGGAGCATTCCTGCCCTCCTCACCCTGAGGCTCAGTGATGACTTTCCCTCCATCTGCATTTGTAAAGCACTCTACTTGTTTCGTTCTTTGAGCTATAGTGTAGGAATCACTACAGGGAAGGCGGAGCAGAGGTTATTACCCCATTTCACGGACGTAAATTGCGCCCAGAGAGGAACGTGTCTTAGGTCGCTTTTCGTGACTAAGCAGTCTGGGCTTCTACCCAGATCTTTTTTTCAGATGAGCTCCTAACTGCTGGGCTGTCTGTTATTCACCTTCTTTTCAGAAGAGAAGTCTGGTGGCCCCCTTCCTACTTCTCTTTTCTAACCCCGGAATTGAAGAGTCTTCTGCTGTGACAGTTGGAAAAGGCATTCTTATCCTGGTCTATTTGTGAAACTGCAATGATTAGATACGATTCTAGTTGTCTGTAACACATGAATAATAGTACCCTCGTCTCTGCTGTGTTAGGTGGGCTGGAAATGCCAAAGGAGTTTCCAATATGACAGAATGGTTTAAGTCCCTTTGCAACAGTTTTTAACTTTAATGGAGGGCAATATGTAGACTTTAGGAGGTTTGTGAATCTGCCGAAATTGAATGCAAAATTTTGCTTGAATTATGTTAGTTCCATAATATTCATCAAATGATACTTAATAAATAAAACCACTGTACCTTACAAATAAATGCAAGGGATTAAGGTAGTGGGAAAGTGGATTTACCATTTTGCATTTTTTCACTTAATTTTCCATTATCCTAAAATAGTGCCTGGCACACGATGGGTACTTAATAAATATTGGTTGAATAAACGGAAGATTCTATTTTCTCCATTTTGTGGGTAAGCAAATTGAGGCCCAATCCACAATGCTCAGTCAGTGCCTGGGAAGCCTGATTTATTGTAATAAGTACACCAAAAGCAAGCTCTCAGTTACATATTAACATTATCCAGTTTCACACAGTGTGTTGTAAGGTGAAGTAGTTAAGAGCACAGTAATTGCAATCTGGCTTTTCCGGGTTTGAGTTAAGGCTGTGCCATCCTGTATAAGATAGGATAAGTTATCACCTTGAAGTGATAATAACATCTACTTTTCTTTTTTTTATTTTGAGACAGAGTTCTGCTCTGTCACCCAGACTAGAGTGCAGTGTTGCGATCTCGGCTCACTGCAGCCTCCACCTCCCGGGTTAAAGTGATTCGCCTGCCACCACGCCCACCTGATTTTTGTATTTTTAGTAGAGACGGGGTTTCACCATGTTGGCCAGGCTGGTCCCGAACTCCTGACCTCAGGTGATCCACCCATCTCAGCCTCTCAAAATGCTGGGATTACAGGCGTGAGCCACTGCGCCCAGCCTTTGTATTTCTGTTTTATCCTTGTGTGCATTTTATAAGCGTCATGAAGACATTTACAACCCCTGTATCACTGTCTTTTAATTTCACTTTGTTAGATGTTTTACGCCTATTGTTCTGCCTTATTCCTAGTATTTCTAAATGTTATAGTTTCATTTCTTAGGAATTGACCTTTCTGTTTTCCTGGATGGGAAGAGATACGGCACAGTACAAGATGGACACAGATGATACTAAATTGCCTGTGTGTAATCTTCGTAGACCATGACTTCAAATAAAATGTTTTCTTAGTCTAAAATGTATGGGAGTGTAGCAGGGGCAGAAAATAAGTCTGACCTCATTTGAAGGGAGGGACTGACTATGTCTTAGAATCCATCAGATAAATACCAAATATTTATCATGGTAACTCAGAGTTTGGACTCTTCCACAGAAGCCATGGCACACTACCCCACAAGGCTGAAGACCAGAAAAACTTATTCATGGGTTGGCAGGCCCTTGTTGGATCGAAAACTGCACTACCAAACCTATAGGTGAGTGATGGGGTCCTTTGGTTGTCCTGGAAATACAGTTTCTCAAGCTAAACAGTCAATTTGTATCTAGCCTGTTCTAATTACTACAGATTGACGATGAATGAACAGGAGATTAGAACTGATTGTAAGGAGGGTTTTGTTTGATGCAAGAAGATGGTGGGATAAATATAGCAGTTAGTGATGGAGCAAAATTATGGCAGGCTCATAAAATTTTGTATGTAGTATAATGTCATGTCTATTTAAGGTGAGTTCTATATAACTTTTGATGAAAACGAGATGATAGATGTTTTTACTATGTCTTTCCCAGCCCTGGAGATCTCTGACAATTTGACATTGTTACTGGGCAGCTTGACAGCCTTGGGAAACATTTGTCGTGGGAAGCATTTGTTGTTCTTTGTCAATAACAGAGGAATTAGGGTTCCTCATAAGACCTTTGGATTCATTACTCAGCTAAAACAATTCATTCAACCCATTTTGCCTATTCTTAAATATAACTGGGCGAATTGGTTTCCCAGTAGGAGAGTTGGTCAGCAGAAAGAAATCAGGATTGGAGAGCCCTCTCCTTTGTGCCCAGGGGATCTGAAGAGCTTGACCCACTTTATTTCCTAATGTGCTTCTCTGTTACTTCCTAGAGAAATGTGTGTGAAAACAGAAGGTTGTTCCACCGAGATTCACATCCAGATTGGACAGTTTGTGTTGATTGAAGGGGATGATGATGAAAACCCGTATGTTGCTAAATTGCTTGAGTTGTTCGAAGATGGTGAGTTTGGGACTGGAATAATAAACCGTTCCTTGTCATGAATGATTGGGAGGTGGGGAGATTGTGGATTCTTTTGTTCACAGCAGTGTTCAGGGCACATTAGACTGAGGTGGGATCACGTAAGAACTAGCTGCGTCTTCTTCCATCTAGAAAATTTCTTTACTCACCAAAGCGGTATTGAGTAAAATGGAACTGGAAGGCTCAGTAATTTAACTTTTTCATTATTTTGGGGAGTAAGCAAGGCTATTAAGGCAGAATTGGGGGGGATGGAGAGAATGGATGAATTTGGGGGAAAGGGAGAAGGAAAAAACAGGTAATTTGTACTATCATAGAGATGTGTCCTTTAGTTTTGGCATGAAGGTTAGTAATATATTTTGCAAGTGCTACTTTGTTACAAGTGAAGGGGTAAGTTGGATTTGGAAGGTGTAGCAATTGGGGTTTCAGTCAGGGAAAACAAAAACACTTAAGATATTTTACCCAGAGGAACTTGTGTGTTAGTGTTGGAAAGGCTAGAAGAAAAGGTGACATTTACCAGAGATGAGTAAGTGCAGGAAGCCACTGCTGCTCCTAGGCTGGAGGAACAAAAGGGAAGGTGGCATCAACCAGAGCCTACAAGCCCACATTGAAAGCCTTAGCTGCTTTGCTGACCTTCTAACCCTCTGCAAAACAAGAGGAGAGCACAGAAACGTGGGAGCGGGGCACAGCTCCACAAGGAGGATTAGGAAGATAGCAATTTGAAACTATCTAAAACTGCCTCGTTCAAGAGACAGAAGAAGGGCATGGTCATTAGGTAATCCTGTGGTAGTCTATATGCCCAAGAGAAGGAACTGACAGACTGAGTAGATAAAGATGTTTTATATTACTATAGTCCCCCTTATCCGTGGTTTCACCTTCTGTAATTTCAGTTACCTGACAACAACCATAGTCCAAAAATATTAAATGGAAAATTACAGAAAAAAACAAGTCATAAGCTTTAAATTGTGTGCCGTTGTGAGTAATGTGGTGAAATCTCACGCTGTCCCACCTGAAATGTGAGCCATCTCTTTGTCCAGTGTATCCGTGCTGTACAGTATGTATGTGTAGGAAAAATCATAGCATATACAGGGTTAGTGGCAGCATCTGCAGGTTCAAGCATCTACTGGTCTTGGCGCGTACCCTCAGCAGATAAGGGGAGAGTACTGAACATAGATAAGGAGGATTTTGGACATACTTTCTCTTTGACATACTTAGAAGTATGGAGAAAAACTTCATCAGACTAATGTCCAGTAGAGGCAGCACATCAGAATCATGGGCTTCGGTGTATAGATTCTAGAATCCTCTCTTGGTGCTCCATTGGATGGCTTTAGTCTTTCTCTGAAGAAAGCTAAGCAGGAAAGAGATGATGATGATGAGGCACTAATGAGTGTTTTTTCGGTTGGAGCTATTGCTGGTATGGAGTGATACTAATCGTATGCTGTAATAATAAAGCTGAAGATTGCAAGCATTTGCCAGAAGTCATCTCAGTGGTTGATGCTGTAATTCTTTTGTGTGTGTGTGTGTGTGTGACAGAATCTTGCTGTGTCACCCAGACTGGAGTGCAGTGGCACAATCTCAGCTCATGCAGCCTCAACCTCCTGGGTTCAAGCAATTCTCCTGCCTCAGCCTCCCAAGTAGCTGGGATGACAGGCACCTGCCACCATGCCCAGCTAATTTTCTTTTTCTTTCTTTTTTTTTTTTTTGAGACAGAGTCTCGCTGTGCCGCCCAGTCTGGAGTGCAGTGGTGCCATCTCAGCTCACTGCAAGCTCTGCCTCCCGGGTTCAAGCCATTCTCTTGCCTCAGCCTCCCGAGTAGCTGAGACTACAGGCACCCGCCACCATGCCCAGCTAATTTTTTGTATTTTTAGTAGAGACGGGGTTTCACCGTGTTAGCCAGGATGGTCTTGAACTCCTGACCTCATGATCCGCCCACCTCAGCCTCCCAAAGTGCTGGGATTACAGGCGTGAGCCACCGCGCCTGGACAATTTTTTGTATTTTTAGCAGAGATGAGGTCTCACCATGTTGGGCAGGCTGGTCTCCAACTCCTGACCTCAAGTGATCCGCCTGCCTTGGCCTCCCAGAGTACTGTGATTACAGACGTGAGCCACTGCACCCAGCCTGATGCTATAATTCTTGCTAGGATTTTTGTTTTGCTGCTGTTTGATGCTGTCTTTATAGTCACTGATTTTTATTTGTTCGTTGCCTGTGTTTAGAGTAGCTCCTCTCAGAGGCCTTTCTGTCATTCCTTTGCCGGCTGATAGCACCATTAGGAAATGGAGCAATCCCAGAAGAGTGGGTGTGTGGGCTGGAATTAGATTGCTGCAGTTGGTCATGTGACCTTTGACAAACGCTTTAAGGTCCCCGTCACTTGATTTCTTTGCCTGAAAAGGGGGATAGCTGTAGTACCTACCTTGTAGGGTTATTAGAAGGATTAAGGATCGGCCAGGTGTGGTGGCTCATGCCTGTAATCCCAGCACTTTGGTAGGCCGAGGCAGGCAGATCACGAGGTCAGGAGATTGAGACCGTCCTGGCTAACACGGTGAAACCCCGTCTCTACTAAAAATACAAAAAAATAATTAGCTGGGCGTGATGGCGGGCGCCTGTGATCCCAGCTACTTGGGAGGCTGAGGCAGGAGAATGGTGTGAACCTGGGAGGCGGAGCTTGCAGTGAGCCAAGATCAAACCACTGCACTCCAGTCCAGGTGACAGAGTGAGACTCTGTCTCAAAAAAAATAAATAAATAAAAGATAACACATGTTGGGCCAGGCATGGTGGCTCATGCCTATAATCCCAGCACTTTGAGAGGCCAAGGCGGGCGGATCACTTGAGGTCAAGAGTTTGAGACCAGTCTGGCCAACATGGTGAAACCCCATCTCTACTAAAAATATATAAAAATTAGCCAGGCGTGGTGGCACAGGCCTGTGGTCCCAGCTACTTGGGAGGTTGAGCCAGGAGAATCTCCTGAACCAGGGAGGCAGAGGTTGCAGTGAGCCAAGATCACGCCACTGCACTCCAGCCTGGGGGACAGAGCAAGACTCCGTCACAAAAAAAAAAAAAAAATTTTGGCGGGAGGTGGTAGCTCATGCCTGTAATTCCAGCACTTTGGGAGGCCAAGGTAGGCAGATCACATGAGGTCACGAGTTTGAGACCGGCCTGGCCAACGTGGTGAGACCTCGTTTCTACTGAAAATACAAAAATTAGCCAGGTAGGATGGCAGGTGCCTGTAATCTCAGCTACTCAGGAGGCTGAGGCAGCAGAATCACTTTAACCCAGGAGGCAGAGGTTGCAGTGAGCCAAGATGGGGCCACTGCACTCCAGCCTGGGTGACAGAGACTCTGTCTCAAAAAACAAAAAACAAAACAAAACAAAAAACAAAACCACACATGTCAAGGGCTAAGCACAGCGTCTGGCACATAGGAATTGCTCAGTAAAGTGTCCTTGAGTTGTCTTAACCTTTCCCTTTCCACCAAATTCTTTCTAGATTCTGATCCTCCTCCTAAGAAACGTGCTCGAGTACAGTGGTTTGTCCGATTCTGTGAAGTCCCTGCCTGTAAACAGCATTTGTTGGGCCGGAAGCCTGGTGCACAGGAAATATTCTGGTATGATTACCCGGCCTGTGACAGCAACATTAATGCGGAGACCATCATTGGCCTTGTTCGGGTAGGTGATGCCACCATCCTTGGTTCTACCTTGAAGCTTATTTCTGTCTGCCTCCTGAACTTCATGATCCCAGAAATATTACCGGCTCTAATACCCCATAGGGAATGCATTATTTCCTGTCATCTTCTGTGCTTGCCTGTCTGTTTCATCTCAACAGATATTTATTGAGAGCACGTATCATGTGTTAGGAGCCTCCTACAAGAAGTGACATTTGGGTTGTGACCTGAGGGATGAGCAGGAATTAGCAGATGTATCTCAGGGGGATGTTATATTTAGCTATGACTGTGGCATGCATAAAGCATTGTGAGGCTGAATATGCTGGCTTAAACGAGGACTGCACCTTGAGTAAATCAGTACAGAGTGCTAGTTGCTACAGACAAATTTGTATGACAGGATTTCTTAATAAATCAGGTGCTAATGAGCGGCTGGTTTGCAGGCTGAAGTAAGTCACTGGTTATGAGTTTTTCCTGAAGTGACTTCAGGCTCCCCAACATGGGATTAGGTTGTGATGTGAGGTGTGGTTGTATGCTGATTATGTGGTTCATTGAGCGTTAGGGTAGAGACTCTCGTCTGGCATGATTATCTTAATTTATCTTTGAGTTAAATGAGTGAAGGAGAGAAAGCTAAAGGAGTGTGAGGCAGATGCAAAAGTTGAGGCAGCAGGATGAGTATACGCGGAGAGGCACAGGGCTTGGAGCATCTGGGCAGGAGCACAGTGGTGGGAATAGCAGGACTGTGACAAGACCTCTTCAAGGAGTATTGCGCACTCTGTAGGTAAAATGAGGCCAGATCTTAGAAGGCATTGAAAAATTAGTTTAAGTAATTTAGTCTTGCTACAGTGGGAGCCATTATTGGCTGTTGAGCAGGCGAGCATGTTTAGATAAGTTTGTGGGGAAACTTGGCATAGGCGAACAGAATGGACTGGAAAAGAAAGCAATGGTAGGGTATAAGAATATCAGCTAGGAGGAATCTGTGAAAATAACCCAGGAGTGAGAGGATGCGTATTTGAACTAGGGTGATAATAATAGGAATTGAGAGATGAACAATAAACATTTTTAAAATGAAATGAAAGGAATAATTTATTTCATTGATGTCTTTAAAGTGATTAATGATAAAATGAGTAAATACTCAGTAAATATTCATTATTATGTGTTTTTCTAGCAATATGCTGTGCCATGTCTATGCGTCTTTAGATTGGAAAGGTAACATTTTAGGTACAGATGTGGACTTCAATGTTTTTAATTGTAGCTCTGATGGAATACTCCTTGGCTCTCTTGGGGCTCATCTCTTCCTACTTATCTGTACTTCCTAAATTCAGGTGATACCTTTAGCCCCAAGGGATGTGGTACCGACGAATCTGAAAAATGAGAAGACACTCTTTGTGAAACTATCCTGGAATGAGAAGAAATTCAGGCCACTTTCCTCAGAACTATTTGCGGAGTTGAATAAACCACAAGAGAGTGCAGCCAAGTGCCAGAAACCCGTGAGAGCCAAGAGTAAGAGTGCAGAAAGCCCTTCTTGGACCCCAGCAGAACATGTGGCCAAAAGGATTGAATCAAGGCACTCCGCCTCCAAATCTCGCCAAACTCCTACCCATCCTCTTACCCCAAGAGCCAGAAAGAGGCTGGAGCTTGGCAGTAAGTTGTGGAATGGATCACAGTGGGCAATACTGGGGCTAAAGGGTTATGTGATAAAAATGATAATTTATGGGAAAGTATTGAGTTAGTGATCACAGTGCACTATAGCCTGGAACTCAAGTGATCATGCTCAAGCAATCCTCCTGCCTCAGCCTCCCCAGTAGCTGGGACTACAAGGGTACATCACTGCACTTGGCTCCATTTTCTGGGGTTTTTTGTTTTTGTTTTTTGAGACAGAGTCTTGCTGTGTCACCCAGGTTGGAATGCAATGGCACAATCACGACTTATTGTAGGCTTGACCTCTTGGGCTCAAATGATCCTCCTTCCTCAGTCTCCCAAGTAGCTGGGACTACAAGTGTGTACCACTATGCCTGGCTAATTTTATTTTAATTTTTTGTACCAAGAGGGTCTTGCCATGTTGCCCAGGCTGGTCTCAAACTCCTGGGCTCAAGTGATCCACCCGCCTTGGCCTCCCAAAGTGCTGGGATTACAGGCATGAGCCACCATGCCCAACTATCAAAGTTTGTGTTTAATTTTAGGACTTCTCCCTTTTTTTATTTAATTTTTTAAATATGTGAAACATTAATATCACTCGAGTCAAAACTACTTAAATGTACCCAGAAAAGCACTACTCCTTTCCTTGCCCTCCAACCCTGCTTACTCCACCTTCTGTATGTTAATTAATTGTTTTACTTTCTGGTTTATCTTTCCTATGTTTCGTTTTGGAAAAATCAGCAGATATATATACATATATGTATACCTATATGCAGACACACATATATTTTTATTTTTCGTTTTCTTACCAAAAGGGTAGCATACTGGATATATTCTTTTCCAACTTGCTTTTTCCCCTTACAATATATCTGAAACTCACTCCACAGCCTTTCTGAGAGCTCATCCTCATCTTGTTGTAGTCATTCATCCTTTTTTGAATTTTTTGTGTAGGTGTCAAGTTCAAGTATAAGTTACTTGTATTCTTGATAGCTCTATAGTACAGTATGTGTTTTAGGAGCTGAATATAAATGTATAAAACATTTAGAAAATGCAGCACAAATATTAACTAATCTGTAATATCACCTTCAGAAATAAAGGGGCTGACTGGGCATGGTGGCTCACACCTGTAGTCCCAACACTTTTGGAGGCCGAGGCGGGTGGATCAACTGAGGTCAGGCATTTGAGACCAACCTGGCCAAAATGGTGAAACCCCGTCTCTACTAAAAATGCAAAAAATTAGCCAGGTGTGGCAGTGCATGCCTGTAATCCCAGCTACTCAGGAGGCTGAGGCAGGAGAATCGCTTGAACCTGGGAGGCACAGGTGGCAGTGAGCTGAGATCACGCTATTGCACTCCAGTCTGAGCAACAGAGCGAGACTCTGTCTCAGAAAAAAAGAAAAAAGAAAGAAAGAAACAAGGGAGTTTTTCTTTTTTTTTTTTCTTTAGGTCCTCATATGTCCCCTCTTCTTCCTCTTTCAACTCTGTTGAAATTTTACCTTTCTTTCAAGGTATATCTCAAAAGCCATCTTTATGAGCACTCAGGTGCTTCTGGACACTTATTTCACTTTATATAATATAATAGGCAGTCATGTGTATCATCTGTTAGACTAGAGTGTTTTTTGTGTTGGAACCAGGATTGAGCCTCATTCAGCTTTTGTTTAACCTCAGCCCCTGGCACACGCCTGCCTTTTTAACTGCTCAGTTGGTATCTGCAAATGAGCAGCTGGGGTCCTTGGTGCTGTGGTCCTCGTGAGGAGGGAGCAATTCCAGACAGTTTTGTGTATTCGCAGAACCCAGTGGATTGTCCCCAGGAACCCCACTTCTCTCCACTGGCAGATATAATCTGGGTTAAGAAAAATCTCGGCCTCATTGTTACTTGATAGCATCTCTAGTATAAATCTCTTCAAATGTCATTGAGTTAGGGTTGAAGGTGTGCGATGTCACCCCTGATTGAGACCCACTGTTCTGATAGATTATTTCAGGGAAACCTGTTAGAGATGAGAGAACACTCCATTTATCTGCAAAAGCTGACTTAAAAGTTGACTTATGGTTCTAACTAGGAAAATCACTCCTAAAATTTAGGTGAGAGATGAAAAATTATTAGAGCTACCTGGGCTGGAGAAAGAAAGCCTGGAGTCATTAAAAATATAGATAATTCCTGTTTTACATATAACTCAGTGGCTGAATTTGGCTGTGATGAGATTGTGGGTTTGTATATTGTTAGGTAAAAAATTTACACATTGTGATGATTTCTCTTGGACTTAGGTAACCCTCAGATGTCCCAGCAGACTTCATGTGCCTCCTTGGATTCTCCAGGAAGAATAAAACGGAAAGTGGCCTTCTCGGAGATCACCTCACCTTCTAAGAGATCTCAGCCTGATAAACTTCAAACCTTGTCTCCAGCTCTGAAAGCCCCAGAGAAAACCAGAGAGACTGGACTCTCTTATACTGAGGATGACAAGAAGGCTTCACCTGAACATCGCATAATCCTGAGAACCCGAACTCCAGCTTCGAAAACCATAGACATTAGAGAGGAGAGAACACTTACCCCTATCAGTGGGGGACGGAGATCTTCAGTGGTGCCATCCGTGATTCTGAAACCAGAAAACATCAAAAAGAGGTGACCAGGGACATTACCCACAGAGCAAATTGAAATCCTTCACATCATGTGAAGTGTGTGAGTCATAGTCAAAAAAGTTCGAACAGTAGTTGAAAAACCTATGTCACAGAAGTATTGGAGAGCTTTCTTAAAATACAGATTTCTAGGCCTCTTCCCACACCTAGTGAGTCAGACTCCAAGCACTGGCCCTAGGAATCTGTATTTGGAAATGCTCTTCAGATGGTTCCAGTATACTGAGCTGTTATTTGGGGATCATTGCTATAGAAGATAACTTCCCAAACCTGCATTGCTATCCAGTTTGGGATTTCATTAGTTCCTGTGGCTTTTTGCCACACTTTAACAGTCATTTTTTAAAGCGGTTTTTCATTGTTGTTGTTGTTTCATTTTATTTCAATAGTTTTTGGTGAACAGGTGGTCTTTGATTACATGGATAAGTTCTTAAGTGGTGATTTCTGAGGTTTTGGTGCACCTGTCACCTGACCAGTGTACATTGTACCCTATATGTAGTCTTTTATCCCTCACCCACCTTCCACCCTTCCCCCTGAGTCCTCAAAGTCCCTTATATCATTCTTATGCCTTTGCATCCTCATAGCTTAGCTCCCACTTATAAGTGAGAACATATGATATTTCCATTCCCTAGTCACTTCACTTAGAATAATGGTCTCATCTCCATCCAAGTTGCTGGAAGTGCCATTATTTCATTGTTTAATGGCTGAGTAGTATTCCATGGTAAATATATACCACATTTTCTTGATCCACTCGTTGGTTGATGGGTATTTAGGCTGGTTCCATATTTTTGCAATTGCAAATTGTGCTGCTATAAACATGCGTGTGCATGTGTCTTTTCTTTAATATAATAACTTCTTTTCCTTTGGGTAGATACCCAGGAGTGGGATTGCTGAATCAAATGGTGGATCTACTTTTAGTTATTTAAGGAGTCTCCACACTGTTTTCTATAGTGGTTGTACAAGTTTACATTCCCACCAGCAGTGTAGAAGTGTTCCCTTTTCTGGCCGGGCGCGGTGGCTCACGCCTGTAATCCTAGCACTTTGGGAGGCCGACGCGGGTGGATCACGAGGTCAGGAGATCAAGACCATCCTGGCTAACACAGTGAAACCCCATCTCTACTAAAACACAAAAAATTAGCCGGGCTTGGTGGTGGGCGCCTGTGGTCCCAGCTACTTGGGAGGCTGAGGCAGGAGAATGCCGTGAACCTGGAAGGCGGAGTTTGCAGTGAGCGGAGATCGCACCACTGCACTCCAGCCTGGGCGACAGCGAGACTCCGTCTCAAAAAAAAAAAAAAAAGAAGTGTTCCCTTTTCACCACATCCACACCAACATCTATTATTTTTTGATTTTTTAAATTATGGCCATTCTAACAGGAATAAGGTGGTATTTCATTGTGGTTTTAATTTGCATTTCCCTGATAATTAGTGCTGTTGAATATTTTTTCATATGTTTGCTGGCTGTTTCTGTATCTTCTTTTGTGAATTGTCTATTCATGTCCTTTGCCTACTTTTTTTTTTTTACCTTTTGTTTTTTTTTGAGCAGGAGTCTTGCTCTGTTGCCCAGGCTAGAGTGCAGTGGTGCGATCTTGGCTCACTACAACATTTGCCTCCTGGGTTCAAGCAATTCTCCTGCCTCAACCTCCTGAGTAGCTGGGACTATAGGCACTCACCACCACACCCGACTAATTTTTGTATTTTAGTAGAGGCGGGATTTCACCATGTTGGCTAGACTAGTCTCGAACTCCTGATCTCAAGTGATCCACCCATCTCAGCCTCCCAGAGTGCTGGGATTATAGGCGTGAGCCACCGCACCCGGCTCTTTGCCCACTTTTTGATGGGATTATTTGTTTTTTTCTTGCTGATTTGTTTGAGTTCCTTGTAGATTCTGGATATTAGTCCTCTGTTGGATGCATAGTTTGCAAATATTTTCTCCCACTCTGTGGGTTGTCTGTTTATAGTCTGCTGATTATTTCTTTTGCTGTGCAGAAGCTTTTTAGTATCATTAGGTCCCATTTATTTATTGTTGTTTTTGTTGCATTTGCTTTTGGGATTCTAAGTCATGAATTCTTTGCCTAACAATGTCTAGAAGACTTTTTCCAATGTTATCATCTAGATTTTTTTTTTTTTTTTTTTTTTGAGATGGAGTCTCACTCTGTCTGATGCCCAGGCTGGAGTGCAGTGGCATGATCTCAGCTCACTGCAACCTCTGCCTCCCGGGTTCAAGCAATTCTTCTGCCTCAGCCTCCTGAGTAGCTGGGACTACCAGCGCGAGCCACTACACCTGGCTAATTTTTGTATTTTTAGTAGAGACGGGGTTTCACCATATTGGCCAGGCTGGTCTCGAACTCCTGACCTTCTGATCCACCTGCCTCAGCCTCCCAAAGTACTGGGATTACAGGTGTGAGCCACTGCGCCTGCCCGTTATCTTCTAGATTTTTTATGGTTTCAGGTTTTAGATTTAAGTCTCTGATCCATCTTGAGTTGATTTTTGTATAAGATGAGAGATGAGGATCCAGTTTCTTTCTTCTTCTTTTTTTTTTTTTTCTTTTTTTGGAGACAGAGTTTTGCTCTTGTTGTCCAGGCTGGAGTGCAGTGGCACGATCTCGGATTACTGCAACCTCTGCCTCCCGGGTTCAAGCGATTCTCCTGCCTCAGCCTCCCGAGTAGCTGGGATTACAGGCATCTGCCACCATGCCCAGCTAATTTTTTGTATTTTTAGTAGAGACAGGGTTTCACTGTGTTGGCCAGGCTGATCTCAAACTCCTGACCTCAGGTAATCCACCCACCTCGGCTTCCCATTTTTGTATTTTTAGTAGAGACAGGGTTTCACCGTGTTGGCCAGGCTGATCTCAAACTCCAGACCTTAGGTAGTCCACCCACGTCGGCCTCCCAAAGTGCTGGGATTACAGGCGTGAGCCACCATGGCCAGCCCCAGTTTCATTCTTCTACATGTGGCTTGCCAATTATTCCAGCACCATTTGTTGAACAGGGTGTCCTTTTCCCACTTTATGTTTTTGTTTGCTTTGTCGAAGATCAGTCGGCTATAAGTATTTGGCTTTATTTCTGGGTTCTCTGTTCTGTTCCATTGGTCTACGTGCCTATTTTTATACCAGTACTATGCTGTTTTGGTAACTATATCCTTGAAGTTATAGTTTGAAATCAGGTAATGTGATGCCTCCAGATTTTTCTTTTTGCTTAGTATTGCTTTGTCTATGCGGGCTTTCTTTTTTGGTCCATATGAATTTTAGTATTGTTTTTTCTAGTTCTGTGAAGAATGATGATAGTATTTTGATGGGAATTGCACTGAATATGTTGAATCTGTAGATTGCTTTTGCACTGTGGTCATTTACACAATATTGATTCTACCCATCCATGAGCATGGGATGTGTTTCCATTTGTTTGTGTCATCTGTGATTTCTATCAGCAATGTATCAGATCTAGGACCTTTTTGGATGAGTCTTCAGGGTTTTCTAGGTATATGATCATATCATTGGTGCACATTAACAGTTTGACATGCTCTTTTTTAATTCGGATGCCCTTTATTTCTTTCTCTTTTCTGATTGCTCTGGCTAGGACTCATTTTTTAACTGGAGACTATTCTCAAATACAAAATGTACAAAAAGATAAGATATTTAGAAAAACTTTGCTGCACAAATAAAAATGCAACAAGCCAGAAGTTACAATTTGTAGTATTTGCTACCTAGAAACTTCAGCACCTGTTCCATAATAGGTTGCTCAGTAAATGCTTTATATTGAATATATAGCTGCATTTCTGCTAACCTTGAGCCTGTGTGGATAATAAATTCATGCATGCGTCAGAAACAAAAAAGGACAAGCACCTGTCCCTGGGAGTAGCATATTTTGGTCTCTAGTTGGGGAGGTGGTGAGTCTAATTTAAATAAGCTTAAGGCAGACTTTGAACTCTGGGTTTGAGTCAAGCTTCAATTATAACTTTTTAGTTATAATTTTTTGCCAACTTTTTAGCAAAAAGAAAGTTTCACTCTTTTCAAAGTATATATAAAAAGACTGGGAGTCAATCAGGCCACTTGACTATCTTCTAGTGCCTTTTGTACACTCTGGTATCCAAAACTGCTTCCCATGACCTCGCTGTGATTTCTTGCAGGGATGCAAAAGAAGCAAAAGCTCAGAATGAAGCCACCTCTACTCCCCATCGTA
Source organism: Gorilla gorilla gorilla (assembly GCF_029281585.2). NCBI lineage: Eukaryota > Metazoa > Chordata > Mammalia > Primates > Hominidae > Gorilla > Gorilla gorilla. The sequence continues at coordinate 187,596,197 of NC_073224.2, forward strand.
TCCGCAGAAAGAGTTCTGTCTTGACTATGAATCGGATTAGGCAGCAGCTTCGGTAAGACTACTCCTTGGCAGGCAGAGAAACATTGCTGCCATCTCTGATATCTATAATCTTATCTCCTAATGCCTCTTATACTGTTTATTTGCCAATCCATTGAAATTGACCTTTTACCTAGCATGTCTGGAATTATGTTAAGTTTCAAATAATTGTCTTAGTTTGAAGGGGCAAGAAATACTTCCTGGCCTTAGGTGACTCCCATCCCTAATCATCATGTCCAGCAAGACTGGTGGTGGGATGGCATGCCTAAGAGCATGAACTTGGATTCTGACAGATCTGGATTTGAACCTGGGCTTTGTCATTTACCATCTGTGTAACCTTGGGAAGGCAAAATTACCTTTCTAAGCCTGAAATTCCTCATCTACAAAATATAATAATATACATGTCTTAAAGTTGTTGAGGGGTTTAATGAGATAATATAAATAATGCTCCTAACAGAGTGTCTCAGTAGCAAGCACCCATGTCGCCTGGTCACAGGAGGGACCCTGCAATACTTGTAATCCACACTAATGTTATAGAGTTCTTCTTATTTAGACTTGAACACTGAGTATCAAAAAATATGTCCCTACCATTCAGGTTTCTAGGTAATAGTAAAAGTGACCAAGAAGAGAAAGAGATTCTGCCAGCAGCAGAGATTTCAGACTCTAGCAGTGATGAAGAAGAGGCTTCCACACTGCCCCTTCCAAGGAGAGCACCCAGAACTGTGTCCAGGAACCTGCGATCTTCCTTGAAGTCATCCTTACATACCCCCACGAAGGTGCCAAAGAAAAGTGTAAGGTTCTTCTAGGTTTACTTCCCATTGAAGCATCCCTCTCTTAGTTTAAAAGTTACAAATGCTGAAGTCACAGATTAGTAACAGCTGGAATCTGAGGACAGATCTGTTATATTCAATGCTATTCTTTGTGGAATATTCACGGAGAAAGGGATCTAAGTGAACACTAGGACTGAAAATGAATCTAGTAGAGAGTGATTTTTGAGGTAAGTCCCTTTTACGGTACAGAATCAGATGGCCAAGAGCTGAACTTCCTGAGGGAAGTAAGTACAAGACCCACTCCTCTTTGCATTTCCCACGGAGCACTGGCAGAGTGGGTATCGCATGTACGGCCACCGAGCTGTGGTGTTAGTTTAGTTGTCCCACTTGATACACCTGAGAAACCGGGAGTGCTACTTACATATTGGTAACAAATCATGTCACAGCAAGATGGAAGGAGGAGATCAACGGACATCTTTTCTGCTTCCTGTGGAACTTTAGCAGAACACCGAAAAGGTATTCAGATCAGGATCTTCTCATGTTCGAATGTGCTTGAGAAATGTTTGAATTAAAGTTAAATTGACAGAGCATCTTATTTTTTGGAACACAATTGAGAAATCTTAATTAGAAGACTTTCTAAAGCTGATGTCCATTTTTCCATATGAAGATGTGATTTGGCTTGGGTTGAAATCAAAGAAAAATCTCAGCTGGGCATGGTGGCTCATGCGTGTAATCCCAGCACTTTGGAGGCCGAGGTGGGTGGATCACTTGAGGTCAGGAATTCAAGACCAGCCTGGCCAACAATGGTGAAACCCTGTCTCTGCTTAAAATACAAAAATTAGCCGGGCATGATGGCAGGTGCCTGTAATCCCAGCTACTCTGGAGGCTGAGGCGGGAGAATCACTTGAACCTGGGAGGCAGAGGTTTCAGTGAGCTGAGATCGCACCATAGCACTCTAGCCTGGGCGACAGAGTGAGACTCTATCTCAAGAAAAAAGAAAAGTCTCTAGGGAAAGGAATCCAGTAGATCAGTAGTCCCCAGCCCCTTTGGCACCAGGGACCCCCTTCGTGGAAGAGAAATTTTCTACGGATGGCAGGGGCTGGGGGATGGTTTCAGGATGAAATTGTTCTACCCTAGATCACCAGGCATTGGATTCTCATAAGGAGTGTGCAACCTAGATCCCTTGCACACACAGTTCACAATAGGATTTGCACTCCTATGAGAATCTAATGCCTTTGCTGCTCTAGCAGAAGGCAGAGCTCAGGTGGTAATGCTCACCCCACCCACCACTCACCTCCTGCTGTGTGCTGGTTCCTAACAGGCCTCTGGTTTGATTGTGTCTCCTGGCCCCCACCCAAAAGTAGGGATATAGGGTGTAGGGTACCTTCAGCATAATAAAAAAGGGCAGAAGCCCATCAAGTTTCTTGATACCTTCTCAGCAAGGCCTTGTCAACACTTTTCTGTTTTCTCCAAAATTAATAAATGTAAGGCCTTTTTTTTTTTTTTGAGACACGCTCTTGCTCTGTCTCTTGCCCAGGCTGGAGTGCAGTGGTGCAATCTCAACTCACTGTAGCCTCAACCTCCTGGGCTCAAGCGATCCTTCCACCTCAGCCTCCCAAGTAGCTGGGACTACAGGAGTGTGCCATCATGCCTAGCTAATTTAGAGGGGGCCTTCACCTCTGTGTTGCCCAGGCTGTCCTCAAACTCCTGAGTTTAAGCAGTCCTCCCTTCTTGGCCTTTCTAAGTTTTGGGATTACAGGCGTGAGTCACCGCACCAGCCTGTAAAGCCTTTTAAACAGTTTAAGTGCTTTCTGCCTCGGGAGGAAATGGAGAGATTGTTCTCTCTCTAGCCAGGCTAAAAACAGAGGATGGGTGGAGTGAAATGCCCCATAGAAGGGAATGCTTTGTAGAAACGCCATGAAGATGAGGGAAGCAGCAGCAGGCTTGTTCTAGCAAGCCATGAGCAAGGAAGAAGATAGAGGGCTGTTAGACTACACTAAGCGGTGACCTGGGGGTTTGGAGTGGAAAAATCTGCCAAGGTTTCTCCAAGTACTGCACCGTGGGCCATGGAAGTCCTGGGCAGATGCTTGGCCATATCTTCAAATAAGCCCAGGGAAAGATCTAATGAATCAAACCTAGTTTATGCCTCCTCTTCTCTTCTGTATTTGGGCAGAGTAGTTAGGGTGTCTTAAACATTTCTTGTCTTTCAAGAGAATATTTTACTTTTAAATAGTATTTCATCCAAACTTAATTATTTCCTCAGACTGACATTGTTATAAATCCTGATACTATACATACATTAGAAAAAAGAAACCACGTTTGGACGATGAACAAAGTTTATGCAATGTGAGGTGAGAGAGGGAGAGTCATGGTCCTTTATCCAGGAAGGAACTAAGAGGAATTCACCACCTCTCTTCCTTTTATCAGATCAGCACAAATCACGTTTGCTGGTGTGTCCTGGATGGTGTTTTGCTTTTTCCTTGTGAAATATGTTCTTTGTTTTCAATACAGCTCAAGCCTAGAACGCCACGTTGTGCCACTCCTCAGATCCGTAGTCGAAGCCTGGCTGCCCAGGAGCCAGCCAATGTGCTGGAGGAAGCCCGACTGAGGTACTGCTGCTCTTGATTCCCCTTCAGAGAGGCAGGAACCATGGGGCCTCTGCTTTCATTCACATAAAATTAGCAGTCACTGGTCTACCTAATAAAGGTAGATACACTGTGTGTCTATACTTTTACCTATCTAGGTAAAGTGAGTGTATGTTTAGAAAAAAGAAACCTCTCAGGCAGCATCTGGGTTAGCCAATGTGGACAGGCCCTGGGAGGATTGGCCTTCCCGTCTACTGCCATCATTTCCGCAGGGATGGAAGATGATTAGTCAGGACAGTGCCTCTTTGTTTTGATGCCCTTTAGAACCATATGGAGACTTTCATATAAGTCTGGATCCTGTCAGAAATCAAGCAAAATCTGAATCTCCTGTGGGATGAGGTCCACCCATGTGATTTGGGTGGAGAAACAGAGGCCAAGGATTATGAGGCCAAATGGAGGGATTTGAGAATGAAGGGATTCTCTAGCATTTGAAATTGAGTTTTCAGGTAGAAACATAGACAAGAAACTATAATCATTTTCCATTGATTAATGAGTAGATGGTTGGGGAATGTTCCTAAAGTCTTCCTTTTCTCCCATTTACCACCAATGGTAGGCTGCATGTTTCTGCTGTACCTGAGTCTCTTCCCTGTCGGGAACAGGAATTCCAAGACATCTACAATTTTGTGGAAAGCAAACTCCTTGACCATACTGGAGGGTGAGTCATGTGAGGCAGGCAGGGTAGTTTGGGGAATAAGGCCCCTGCTAGTAGAATGCCTTGGGTGTTATAGTTCAGCCATACAGGCTTTCTCCAGTATCAGCAGACTAGACCAAATCGTTGCTGAAGCCTAAAGCTTCTGAAACATTTGTTGCCAAAGTAATCCTATAGGAACAGAAATTTTGCCTTTCAGAAAGAATGAAACTGGCCTTCATTGAGTAGGCAGTTTGCATATAGCATTATGCAAACTGTGGAATGAATGATTCTATATAAGCAGGTCCTACTCTGACCAGCTTCCAAGGATGGTCCCTACTGCCCCCACCTCCACATTTCAAGGGTCTCGGTCCTTCCCTCAGTATACATTCCCACACTCCTAACTGATTATAGCATGTAGTGGCTGGCTGAGACCTACCCCACTTGCTCTAGGTGCATGTACATCTCCGGTGTCCCTGGGACAGGGAAGACTGCCACTGTTCATGAAGTGATACGCTGCCTGCAGCAGGCAGCCCAAGCCAATGATGTTCCTCCCTTTCAATACATTGAGGTCAATGGCATGAAGCTGACGGAGCCCCACCAAGTCTATGTGCAAATCTTGCAGGTAAGCAGAGCTGTTTAGGCTTTTTGGAAAATACTGTTTCTTCGTGACACATGAAAAAGGAAAGAGTTACTTAATTTTGCGTGTATTGCATGTTCATGATATACCAGGCATTGTCCTTTCTGTAGAGGTAGCAAGGGCAAGGAAGACAGAATTCTTACCCTAAGAGACTTCAAAGTCTAGGAGCTGGATAATGATTACAAGCCAGGAAGCCAGTACTTACCCACATGGTGAAAACTGTGAGCTCACAGGTAGCAGTGTGGCAACATGGAAAAGGGGTCCATGGCAGGCCAGAGGTTAAGCCTTGCTCTTTTGTCCATGGGCTGTTATTTTGGAGCAGGTAACATCAAGTTATAGAATTCTGTAATAGTGATTTTAAGGGGGCTTCTGGCCCAGCCTGTGACTCATTTGCATTTCAAACTCATATACTTTCTTTATCTTCTCTTTCGGTGCCTTCTCTTGTCCTTCCAAGTTAAGGTTAAGACTAGATTGGGAGGCAGAATATAGGATACCGAAGTCCTCAGGTTAAATGCCTCCCTCCATTTGCAGATTTAACTTTAAGCCCAAGGGAGTAAGATCCTTACAGTTCCTCACAACTGTGTTTCTCCTACTGCAGAAGCTAACAGGCCAAAAAGCAACAGCCAACCATGCGGCAGAACTGCTGGCAAAGCGATTCTGCACCCGAGGGTCTCCTCAGGAAACCACCGTCCTGCTTGTGGATGAGGTGAGGTGCCCATGGGCGGACAGGAGAAGAAACAGGGCTGTACTTCAGGAGCAAGTGCTGGATGGGAGGGAGGAAAGTCCTGGCTCCCTTCTCCATTCATATGAGCCCATTTTCTGGTGCTGAGAGGCATGTGTCAATGGATTGCTTTGGTGCTATGACTTGGGAAACATGCAGCTAAAGCAGTGGTTATAGGTCTTCATTTTGAAGCCCCAGCTCAGTCTCTGTGATTGACTCTGCACCTCTCTCCGTTTCCCTGGCAGCTCGACCTTCTGTGGACTCACAAACAAGACATAATGTACAATCTCTTTGACTGGCCCACTCATAAGGAGGCCCGGCTTGTGGTCCTGACAATTGCCAACACAATGGACCTGCCAGAGCGAATCATGATGAACCGGGTGTCCAGCCGACTGGTAGGTTCTAGGGCAGTTCCCATGCTGTTCTTGCAGATCTGTAAGCTTGGCCAAGAAGTTCTGCAAAAATGGTCCAGGTGTGGTGGCTCACGCCTGTAAACCCAGCACTTTGGGAGGCCAAGGCGGGCGGATCACTTGAGGTCAGGAGTTCAAGACCAGCCTGGCCAACACAGTGAAACCCCGTCTCTACTAAAAATACAAAAATTAGCCAGGCTAATTTTTACTTAGGAAGCTGAGGCAGGAGAATTGCTTGAACTCCGGAGGCAGAGTTTGCATTGAGTTGAGATTGTGCCACTGCACTCCAGTCTGGCAACGGAGCGAGAGTCCATCCCAAAAAAAAAAAAGTTCTGCAAAAATGAATACTAAAATAAATTGGGACGTTAAGAAATGTGATTTCTGCAATGCTTGTAGTTTCTATGTTGGAATATGTAACCATTGCATGATTTTCTGCAAACATCATATCTTGGTGTTCTGCTACTCATGGACTTTTAAACTGCACCAAACCATGGAGGTTTAAGTATTTAAAAAAAAAAATGTTTTAGGCTGGGCACAGTGGCTTATGCCTGTAATCCCAGCACTTTGGGAGGCCAAGGCAGGTGGATCACCTGAGGTCAGGAGTTTGAGACCAGCCTGACCAACATGGAGAAACCCCATCTCTACTAAACAGACAAAAATTAGCCAGGTGTGGTGACGCATGCCTGTAATCCCAGCTACTCGGGAGGCTGAGGCAGGAGAATCTCTTGAACCCGGGAGGCGGAGGTTGCGGTGAGCCGAGATCATGCCACTGCACTCCAGCCTGGGCAACAAGTGCAAAACTCTGTCTCAAAAAAAAAAAAGTTTTAGCACTTATAACCTGCCAGGCAGTGTTAGGTGCTTGGAATAGTGCAATAAACCAGGCAGATGCAATGTCTGCCCTCACAGGCCTTGCAGTTCAGCAGGAAGCGCAATGAGAAATCATGAAGAGCCTGGTAAGTGAAGCCAAGTGCAGTGACAATGTATAGCATAGATCTGAAGATCCTCTCACCCACTTCAATTAAAGCACCTCAGCTTTTATCTACTTCCAAATGATTCTGATAGAATCAAAGGTCCTTAGGCCGGGTGTGGTGGCTCATGCCTATAATCCCAGTTTAGGCCGGGCGTGGTTGCTCACGCCTGTAATCCCAGCACTTTGGGAGGCCAAGGCGGGTGGATCACGAGGTCAGGAGATGGAGACCATCCTGGCTAACACGGTGAAACCCTGTCTCTACTAAAAATACAAAAAAATTAGCTGGGCGTGGTTGTGGGCACCAGTAGTCCCAGCTACTTGGGAGGCTGAGGCAGGAGAATGGCGTGAACCCGGGAGGCGGAGCTTGCAGTGAGCTGAGATCATGCCACTGCACTGTAGCCTGGGCAACAGAGCAAGACTCTGTCTCAAAGAAAAAAAAAGAATCAAAGGTCCTTAAATGAAATGAAAAAATAGTTCAAAAACTACTGCCCTACAGGACACCACTGGTCATTGTCAGTAAAGGCAGTGGTAGTCTAGGTATGAAATGTGTAATTTGTTATATGGGACCTGGGAATTGGGTTTGGGGGCCGAAGGGTGACTTTCCACCTGGATAATCACTGGGCAATCAACGAACTTATTCCTCTGTCGTTTTGGCTCCCCAGGGTCTTACCAGGATGTGCTTCCAGCCCTATACATATAGCCAGCTGCAGCAGATCCTAAGGTCCCGGCTCAAGCATCTAAAGGCCTTTGAAGATGATGCCATCCAGCTGGTAGCCAGGAAGGTAAGTCACCAGCTGCACCCATAAATCAGTCAGCACATCTTTGCTGAGTACCTGCTGGGTATGAGGCCCTATGCTGGTGCTCTGAGGTTGGAGAGAAATTTAGAAAGTCGTGTAAAAATATCAAAAAAGAGAGACAAGATTACGAGAAATTCCTTAGCCTTGTTATTTTATGATTAGAGGGCCCTAAATATTGTGGGTTTATATGCAAACTAATATGAATTCATTCAGGGAGCAAGCAGTTTTGCATGATGAAAGGGACAATATAGTCAGGTAGACAAACCTGGTTTGAATTCTGGCTTTAACGCTTAGTAGGCATGCAGAAAGTTATAGGAAAGTTACTTAAAAATTTCCTGAGCCTCAGTTTTCTTCTCTGAAGAAGAATGAGAGCACTTCCCTCATAGGGTCATTGTGAAAATATAACAATATCATGTCTATTACATGCCCAGCAAGGCACACTCTCCAGGCTAGATATGAGGTATTAGATGCCCCTCCCCTCCAAGTCTAATAGGAGAATGCTCCCTGAGAGTTCACCACAGACTAGTCTCCCCGGCTGCTGAGGAACAAAGTGGGTTAAATGTCTGCCTCAAGCAGAAAGAAAGAAAGAAAAACCGTACATCCACAAGTATTTCAGCACGTAAAAGAATTATAAACTTATTTCTAGTTTCCTCTTGCCAACACACTCTTCACCCTGAATGGCTGTAGCAGCAGCACATGACTGTGACTCCTGCTTGGAACTAGCTACTATATTAGGGACTGGGGTAAGAGGTGAGCCAATTGTGTGCCTGTCTCCAGGCTTTGCTTTCCAGGAGAGAGATCCTCAAAGTTATCATCTAGGCATTTTATGGGTAGAGTTTTTCACTTTTGCTATTATGCTATCTACCTAGACTATCTAAGAGGCTTTTTCTTTTCTCCGAATGATCCTTTTTTTATGCCACCCTTTTTTTTTTTTTTGAAACAGCGTCTCACTCGGTCGCCCAGGCTGCAGTGCAGTGGCGTGATCTCAGCTCACTGCAACCTCCGCCTTCTAGGTTCAAGAGATTCTCCTGCCTCAGCCTCCCGAGTAGCTGGGATTACAGGCATGTGCCACCATGCCCGGCTAATTTTTGTATTTTAGTAGAGATGGGGTTTTGCCATGTTGGCCAGGCTGGTCTTGAACTCCTGACCTCAGGTGATCCACCCACCTTGGCCTCCCAAAGTGCTGGGATTACAGGAGCAAGCCACTGCACTCGGCCAATGCCATCCTATTTATTTGAAATTGTCCTTTCCCGTTTTCCTCCAAGATGCTTCTGTCAGTTGATTTTGGTCTCTATCTTGCATCGTTAGAGACTTTCCACAGTTGTCTTGGTTGTCCTCTCAGGTGTAAGGGTGGAGATTAAACAGCTGGCTCTGAACATGTGAGTGGGGCTTATTCACTATGAGCTTTGCTGTGGGATGATCTGAGTGGGCCAGTATCACTGTCTTTCCTCCTTTCCCATGGGAATAGTCAGATTTCTCAGTATGCTTCCCATGTGCTCTCTGGAGGGCAGTGTTCTGGGAATGAGGGGCTGGTGCCAGGTACAGAAGAGGTCTTCCAGTTTGGCATGCATATAGTAATCATCTATTTTTGGTAAGGGACACCTCTTCTACAATAATGCCTAGCATTCCTAGGACCAGAGACTTTTTGCTAAACTTTGCTTGAGAATAAATTTCCTTTGTGTTTTTTGTTTTGAGACGGAGTCTCGCTCTGTCGCCAGGCTGGAGTGCGATGGTGCAATTTCGGCTTACCGCAACCTCCACCTCCCCTGTTCAAGCCATTCTCCTGCCTCAGCCTCCCAAGTAGCTGGGACTATAGGTGCACACCACCACACCCAGCTAATTTTTGTATTTTTAGTAGAGACAGGGTTTAACCATGTTGGCCAGGCTGGTCTCAATCTCTTGACCTCCTGATTCACCCACCTCAATCTCCCAAAGTGCTGGGATTGCAGCCAATAAAACTTTTATTTATAAAAACAGATGGTGAGCCACACTTTGTTGTTTCCTGATCTAAGGCATCTTTAGTTTCGTAACGTCCTCAATTTTTTTTAACTTTCAACCACAACCAAATATTCCCTACTTTTGGCTGGGTGCGGTGGCTCACGCCTGTAATCCCAGCACTTTGGGAGGCTGAGGCAGGTGGATCACAAGGTCAAGAGATCGAGACCATCCTGGCTAACAGGGTGAAACCCCGTCTCTACTAAAAATACAAAAAATTAGCCGGGCATGGTGGCACGAGCCTGTAGTCCCAGCTACTAGGGAGGCTGAGGCAGGAGAATCGCTTGAACCTGGGAGGCCGAGGTTGCAGTGAGCTGAGATCACACCGCTGCACTCCAGCCTGGGAGACAGAGCGAGACTCCGTCTCAGAAAAAAAAAAAAATGCCCTACTTTAGCTAAACAACCCCCCTTTACCTCTTTCCAGCACCACTAACTCCTGAGCATTTTGAGGATTTTTAATGTAACTTAGATTTGTTCTTGGATTCCTCAATATAGGTTTAGGATTTGGCTTTCTCCAGTCCACTACACTAACCGCTACTCTTCCATGTCTTTCTAACTTGCAGAATTATTATTATTATTATTATTTTGAGACGGAGTCTCGCTCTGTTGCCCAGGTGGAGTGCAGTGGCACAATCTCAGCTCACTGCAACCTCCACCTCTTGGGTTCATGCCATTCTCCTGCCTCAGCCTCCCGAGTAGCTGCGACTACAGGTGCCCGCCAACATGCCCAGCTAATTTTTTGTATTTTCAGTAGATACGGGGTTTCACTGTGTTAGCCAGGATGGTCTCAATCTCCTGACCTCGTGATCTGCCTGCCTTGGTCTCCCAAAGTGCTGGGATTACAGGCGTGAGCCACCGCGCCTGGCACTAACTTGCAAAATTATATTTTTAAATCTTCTCCTGATGCTTCCCTTCCTTTTAGAGTCTTGGGGTGGGTTGTTGTTGTCATTGTTTTTTGAGACAGTCTTGCTCTGTGACCCAGGCTGGAGTGCAGCAGCACGATCTTGGCTCACTGCAACTTCCGCCTCCCAGGTTCAAGCAATTCTCCTGCCTCAGCCTCCTGAGTAGCTGGGACTACAGGCAGGCACCCGCCACCATGCCCAGCTAATTTTTGTATTTTTAGTGGAGGCGGAGTTTTACCATGTTGTCCAGGCTGGTCTTGAACTCCTGACCTCAAGTGATCTGCCTGCCTTGGCCTCCCAAAGTTAAAGGATTACAGGTGTGAGCCACTGCACCTGGCCAGAGTTTTGGTGTTTTGTTTTGCTTTTTTTTTTTGAGAGGGAGTCTCACTGTGTTGCCCAGGCTGGAGTGCAGTGGCACGATCTCAGCTCACTGCAACCTCTGCCTCCTGGGTTCAAGCAATTCTCCTGCCTCAGTCTCCCGAGTAGCAGGACTACAGGTATGTGCCACCACGCCCAGCTAATTTTTTGTATTTTTAGTAGAGACGGGGTTTCACCGTGTTAGCCAGGATGGTCTCTATCTCCTGACCTCGTGATCTGCCTGCTGCAGCCTCCCAAAGTGCTGGGATTACAGGCGTGAGCCACCGCGCCCCACCCCAGCCCGGTTTTTTTAACAAAGATTCAGAAGACATCCAATTTGGATGCTGCTTTTCCTCAAATCTCTTGCCCATAGTTTCAAAGCCCTCTCTATTTCTTTACATATAACGAAGCGAATCTGTTTTATATTCTATATGCTATAGTTATGATATCTGAAGTCTTTAGGGGTCTGATTCTGATAACCATTGATTCTGCTGGTTCCCATGCATATGTGGCTTGGTTTTCTTATTTTTTTGTCTTGATTTTTATTTTATTTTACTATATGCATGGGATTCAGCATGCTCCTTTATTTGAGAGTTAATTGGGGCCTGGGTTGAAGTTGAATTCATTTAGAATTTGTTTTTTTTTTTTTTTTTTTGCTTCTAGGGGCACTACCAACTGTTACCATTTTTAAAATAAGATTCTCCACTTGAGAATTGTAGGAAATACAACATAAATTTGGGCTCCAAATCCAAGCAAGGGCTTATGGTTGTAAAAACTCGGGAGTGTCTGGGTAGGGTGGCTCATGCCTATAATCCCAGCACTTTGGGAGGCCAAGGTGAGAGGATCACTTGAGCCCGGGAGTTTGAGACCAGCCTGGGAACATATTAAAACCCCGCCTCTACAAAAAATTTAAAAATTAGCCCAATGCGATGGCATGTGCCTGTAGTCCCAGCTACTTGGGAAGCTGAGGTGGGAGGATTGCTTGAGCCGAGGAGGTGGAGGCTGCAGTGAGTCATGATCATGCCACTGCACTCCAGCCTGGGTGACAGAGCAAGACCCTCTTTCAAACAAAAAAACCAACAAAAAGTCGACTGGGCGCAGTGGGTCACACCTGTAATCCCAGCACTTTGGGAGGGTGAAACCCCATCTCTACTAAAAATACAAAAAATTAGCCAGGTGTGGTGGCAGATGCCTTTAATCTCAGCTATTCGGGAGGCTGAGGCAGGAGAATCACTTGAACCCGGCAGGTGGAGATTGCAGTAAGCTGAGATCACACCACTGCACTCCAGCCTGGGCATCAAGAGTGGAACTCTGTCTCAAAAATAAATAAATAAATAAAACCCAAGTTTTTTTTGTGTGCCCACATCCACCTAGCACCAAGGTCAAGTAGGCCGTTTTCCCTGCCATCCGTTCTGCGTGATGGGTCTCACTCACCCTGTACTGAGGCTGAAGTGGAGGTCAAGTTTCAGGTGCCTGCAGGATGTCCTGTTAGGTTCCATGTTGGCTGGGCCTTAGCTTCTTCTTGTGTCTCCCTTGTCCCAGCAGCAGCCCGAAGGGATGCATAGGGTTGCCAAGTGTCACTGATACTCTTGGGGTCAGACTGGTTTAGGTGTTTCCTTACCCCCCAGAGTTCCCCTTTCACTTTGTCCTCAGGCCCTTGAGTCCCTGCTATTCACCACACAAAGTGCCTCTTCACCAGGCTGTACAGGTGGTAATGGGAGGGGAGGAGAACTGACGAAGCAGGAAGGGCTACAGGACACCCTTACCAGTTCAATACTGGGGATTAGAGGAAGGGAAAAATATAAGCCGATAGTCATGTTTGTGTCCTGGGTTACTTGGAAAGTGATTTTTTTTTTTTTTAGATGGACTCTAGACTGGAGTGCAGTGGCGTGATCCTGGCTCACTGCAACCTCCACCTCCCAGGTTCAAGTGACTCTCCTGCCTCAGCCTCCCCAGTAGTTGGGATTACAGGCATGTGCAGCCACCATGCCCGGCTGATTTTTGTATTTTTAGTAGAGATAGGGTTTCACCATGTTGGTCAGGCTGGTCTTAAACTTCTGACCTCAAGTGATCCACCTGCCTGGGCCTCCCAAAGTGCTAGGATTACAGGTGTGACCCACTGCACCCCTGACCCTGGCTAATTTTTGTGTTTTTATTAGAGATGGGGTTTCGCCATGTTGGCCAGGCTGGTCTCAAACTCCTGACCTCAGGTGATCCGCCTGCCTCGGCCTCCCAAAGTTCTGGGATTACAGGTGTGAGCCACTGCGTCCAGCCCCTTCCTACATTCTTGATTCTGGTCCTCTTAGCCATTGACCAAGCCGACCCCAAATTCACCACGTGCCGTAAGGGGTGCCTGGCTATGGCTTTATCTCCAGGTAGGCTCCACCTCAGCCTCTTGTGTTTGGCTGGCTGCTTCTGGGGGCACACGTCTCTCTCTATGCAAGGAGTGAGAACTCTGTTTGCAGATGCTTCAATAATGATCTTGAACTAAGCGTCTCTGATTTTAGACTTCATTTCCTGAATAGTAAAGCTGAGAATTTCTGTGTTGTCCACTGTGGAGTTAACTGTAAAACCAAGACAGAGGTTTGGACTAGAGGATTAGAGTCCCATGCACAATATAATAATTCATTTCTATTCTTCCTCCAGGTTCCCTGCCAGGGCTAAGTACTTAACTTTACGCTTATGTCCATTGCCAGCACTACCTTTTCTTTTTAGTTGAATACAGAATCTCTTGGTTCTTCTGGGCTAAGGTGGCCTTAGGAATAAAATATTCCCTCTTGTAGGTAGCAGCACTGTCTGGAGATGCACGACGGTGCCTGGACATCTGCAGGCGTGCCACAGAGATCTGTGAGTTCTCCCAGCAGAAGCCTGACTCCCCTGGCCTGGTCACCATAGCCCACTCAGTGGAAGCTGTGGATGAGATGTTTTCATCGTCATACATCACGGCTATCAAGTAAGATGCTCCACTTCCTGAGCCTTCCTGGAAGGCTGTAGAAACATGTTTCCCTTTCTAAGCTTTTACTCATTCAACCTGCGCTTACTAATAACACAGTTATGTTTCGTAGGGACATTATCTAGTCAGGGAAACAGAAATATAACCCTAGGATAATAGAATATTTGCCACTTATTGAGCTATATTATAGGTGTTTAGGGCATAAAAGTGCTATGATAGGAACAAAAAAAAAGGAAGCAGCTGCTTCTCTCACACTGATTGATGTGCTCAGCTCATGAAATGAGGGCACAGGTATTTATGAGTGACCAGTGTATTTCTGGATGTAGTTGCTATGTTTCCTCACTTCCACATTGACATTTTCTGTATCAGTTTGAGAGTTTGGGGGTCAGGGGGAACCTTGCCACATAATATAGGAGAAATTATTTCCCAGGTTTTCTCTTTTCTAAAGACACAGAAAAGTTTTCTTTGGCTTTCCTCTGGGCTGGGGTTACAGCCACTGACAAAAATTCACATCCCCTCGTTTCCTTTAAGAAATTCCTCTGTTCTGGAACAGAGCTTCCTGAGAGCCATCCTCGCAGAGTTCCGTCGATCAGGACTGGAGGAAGCCACGTTTCAACAGGTGATCTCCTCCTCTTTTCAAATCCTTCTAGATTTTGGACTTAAGCTTTTAAAATACGTGGAAATTTCCATGAATGTGTGACACTCTATTTTGTGCCACCTAGAGTATGTGAAAGAATACCAGACCGGCACCCATTTTAATGTGACATTTTATAGAGCTGCATGAGAAGAGACCTTTAGCGACTGGTTTCTGCATGTTAGATTGAAGGCCTGTGTGCCAGACTGTTCAAAGAATGAGGAACAAGACAAAGTTACTCCCTGATTACAGCTTATGTTGTAGTGGAGTCAAGGCTTTCAGAATGAGGCCATATTTGAGAACAAATCACGGATCAATCCAATCCCTGCATGGGCATAGTTCAATTAGATCAAGTGAGAGGGATCAGTAGGGCGTGTGCTTTGTTAGTTTACTTAAGACTGGTATCTCTAGGTAATTGGCTGCCTTGGAAGGTGAATTGTTAAAGGTGTTTACGAGTGTGTACCTGAGAGTGTGTATGTTTGTGTATGTATGTTTTAGACATCTTTATTTAACTAAAATAAGTCAGGAAAACATTTTCCTTTCAGCTACTTATTTATTGGGTTGGTTGTAAATTCTTGTTTAAAATTTTAGCCACTGGTCATGTTTTGCCCATTACTGTTCTCCTCCTAGAGTCTGAGATAGCTCTTCTGCAGAGAGTGACTTTCATTTTAGTTTGTAAACATTTCCTGAACATCTGCAGTGTGCCATTAACTGTGATGAATCCTTGAACCCCAAGCTGATTTGGTTAATATCCCTGTTCCTGACAAACTCCCAGTCTTGGGGCTGGGACGGGGATAGACTCATAGATATTTAGAATGGAAAATGACCAGAAATGCTCCAGATTTAGCTGACCCAGTAGAGAACGTTAGGGTAGGAATCTATGTTTCCAGCTATCCTCCTGCCTCCCTTTATTTCTTTATTCAGTTTTCTCTCTAGGCCTTTGTGCTTTTCCAAGGGTCATGCCTTGGCATTTGCTCACTGTACCTGATAAGGAAAGTGGCCTTGTAGCAAAATTTGACTTGAATTTTGACAGTCTCAATTATGAAACTCTCAGCCCCTGGAGACAAGACTATTTGTATCACCAGTGAGAGTTACTAGTCATTTTATATCCATTAACTCACAAGGGATGTACAGTGTATTTTATAGATAAAATTGAAGCTCAAAAGAGTGCAATAACTTGGCCAGGTTTACATATTTAGGTAAATGGTAGCACCAGGATTCGGGCCTGCTGTTTTCTGATTCCAAGGCTAGCATTCCATTCTGCCTCTGCATTTTGTGTACCACTGGGGCACCAACTGATGCCTTCTGGAGTGTTTGATATCCTGGGGGCCATGTGTCTGATTTTCCCAAATGAAGAAAGAAAGGAACAGAAAAAGCCCCAGGATTGTATTTCCTCTTAACCTTTGCCTTGCTATCTGTGTCTAGATATATAGTCAACATGTGGCACTGTGCAGAATGGAGGGACTGCCGTACCCCACCATGTCAGAGACCATGGCCGTGTGTTCTCACCTGGGCTCCTGTCGCCTCCTGCTTGTGGAGCCCAGCAGGAACGATCTGCTCCTTCGGGTGCGGCTCAACGTCAGCCAGGATGATGTGCTGTATGCGCTGAAAGACGAGTAAAGGGGCCTCACAAGTTAAAAGACTGTGGTCTTGCTGGGTTTTGTTTTTTGAGACAGGGTCTTGCTCTGTCGCCCAGGCTGGAGTGCAGTGGCACGATCATGGCTCACTGCAGCCTTGACTTCTCAGGCTTAGGTGACCCCCCAACCTCAGCCTCCCAGGTGGCTGAAACTACAGGCACATGCCACCACGCCCAGCTGATTTTTTGTATTTTTTGTAGAGACAGGGCTTCACCATGTTGCCAAGCTAGTCTACAAAGCATCTGATTTTGGAAGTACATGGAATTGTTGTAACAAAGTATGTTGAATGGAAATGGCTCTCATGTATTTTGGAATTTTCCATTAAATAATTTGCTTTTTCCTGAGTGTTTGTGAAGTTATTACATTATAATCATTACAAACATCTGATTATGAAACCAAACTGTCCTTCCTACAATAGTCCTTCCATGTGACTTTTATTTCTGTTACTAGGCCTGCCATTTATTTAATGCTAACATATATAAAATATAAGTACACGATTTACTTGTATCTATATGAAATAGTTCTGGGAGAGTATGCAAAAAACTGGTTACACTGATTACCTCTGGAAAGAATCAGATGGCCAGGGTTAGGGGTTAGAGGAGGCCTTTTCACTCTATGTCATTATCTGTCTTAAGTTTCAAATAATATAAATAAAATTTAGGCCAGGGGCGGTGGCTCATGCCTGTAATCCCAGCACTTTGGGAGGCCGAGGCGGGTGGATCAGGAGATCGAGACCATCCTGGCTAACACGGTGAAACCCCGTCTCTACTAAAAATACAAAAAAATTAGCCAGTTGTGGTGGCGGGCGCCTGTAGTCCAGCTACTTGGGAGGCTAAGGCAGGAGAGTGGCATGAACCCGGGAGGCGGAGATTGCAGTGAGCTGAGATCGCGCCACTGCACTCCAGCCTGAGCGACAGAGTGAAACTCCGCCTCAAAAATAAATAAATAAATAAATAAAATATAGTTTATAAAAAAGGAACTACTGGAAATAATATAAATCATAAGTAATCTCTAGCCACAAATAGCTAGAAAGTGTAATTTTTACAAAGGTACCATTTACCATAAAAACAAAACAAACCTTTAAATACAAAAGATTTATATGTCACAGAAAATATAAGGTACTTAGAAATAAATTGATTTAAATATTTATTTATTTTTTCCCTCTGTCACCAAGGCTGGAATGCAGTAATGGATCATAGCTCACTCCAGCCTTAACCTCCTGGGTTCAAGTAATCCTGCCTCAGCCTCCTAAGTAGCTGGGATTCCAGGTGTGGGCCACCATGTCCGTCTCCTAGGAATAAGTCTAATAAAGAGATGCAAGTAATCTCTAGATAGAAATCAATTCCAATCAAAATCTTGGCAAGGTTTCTTGTATGACTTTGCAGTTAATTCTAATATTTATATGGAAACCAACAACAGGCAATGAACATCTAAAACCTCATGAAGTACTGAGGCTGGGCGTGAGTGGCTCATGCCGGTAATCCCAACACTTTGGGAGGCCAAGGCGGGCGGATCACCTGAGGTCAGGAGTTCGAGACCAGCCTGATCAATATGGTGAAATCTCGTTTCTACTAAAAATGCAAAAATTGGGCATGGTGGTATCACCTGTAGTCCCAGCTACTTGGGAGTCAGGAGAATTGCTTGAACCCACCCAGGAGGCAGAGGTTGCAGTGAGGTGAGATCACACCATTGCACTCCAGCCTGGGTGACAGAGCAAGACTCCGTCTGAAAAAAATAAATAAAACCTAGTATGAGGTACTGAAAAAAAACAGCCCCACCCGTGTACTAGTCCTGTCAGAAATGCTTGTCCTAAATTTATTGATGAGAAAATTATCAGACAAATCTAAATTTAGGGAGAAATACTCTGCAAAGCAGCTGTTCAACTCATTGAAAATACTAATATCACAAGAAAAAAAACATAAAACATGGAGGAACTATTCTACACCAAAGGAGAATAGAGACATGAGAGCTAAATGCACTATATAAACCTTGACTGGGTCCTGGATTTAGGAAATATAAACAATTATAAACATTATTAACTATGTATTAGCAGTATTTTGTAAGTGTTAAATTCCCTGAGCGTGATAAATTTGTGATTATGTAGGAGAATGCTGTTCTTAGGAGATTCATAATGAAATATTTATAAGTGATGTATTATGTCTGCAACTCATTCTCAAATCATTTAGCAAAAATATGTATTTCTATATTCACATATATATTTATAATTACATATAATGGATTGAGGATCAATATCAATATTTTCAAAACTTCTGCAATGAAAAAGAAAAAATGAGCCAGGCACAGTGGTTCATACCTGTAATCCCAGCATTTTGGGAGGCCAAGGCAGGTAGATCACCTGAGGTCAGGAATTGGAGACCAGCTCGGCCAACATGGTGAAGCCCCATCTCCACTAAAAATACAAAAATTAGCCAGGGGTGATGGTGTGCACCTGTAATCTCAGCTACAGGGGTGCTGGGGCAAAAGAATTGCTTGAACCCAGGAGGCAGAGGTTGCAGTGAGCCGAGATTGTGCCACTGCATTCCAGCCTGGGCAACAGAGCAAGACTGTCTCAGAAAAAAAAAAGAAGGAAAAAGAAAAAAATGGGTAAATAACAAATAAGTCATCCAAAGAAGAAGAAACACGAATGACCAAGAAAATGGAAACAGTAAAAGAGGTATGCAAACCAAAACCATTTCACATCTATTAGAAAACCTTTCTATGGTTACACAGAACAACTGGAACCCCAATACCCTGCTGATGGAGGTGGAATGACTTTTGAAGATTATTTGGTGAATCTTAGCCTAGGAAATGCAAGAAATTGTATGAGCGAGTGTATTAGTCTGTCCTCGCGCTATGAAGAAATACCTGAGACTGCATAATTTATAAAGAAAAGAGGTTTAATTGACTCACAGTTCCACACGGCTGGGGAGCCCTCAGGAAACTTAAAATCATGGTGAAAGGCACCTCTTCACAGGGCAGCAGGAGAGAGAATGAGTGCCAGCAGGGGAAATGCCAGATGCTTATAAAACCATCAGATCTCGTGAGAACTCACTCCTATCACAAGAACAGCATGAAGGAAAGAAACCATGATTCAATTACCTCCCACAAGGTGCCTCCCAGGACACATGGGGATTATGGGATTACTATTCAAGATGAGATTTGGGTGGGAACACAGAGCCAAACCATATCAGCCAGTGTGATGGTTAATACAGCATGCAGACAGCCTATTGTGGGACTATATATATATATATATATATACACACACACACATATATATATACACAGACACACACACATATATATACACACACACACACATATATATATATATCCTATTAGTTCTGTTCCTCTAGAGAAACCTGACTAATGCAGCCAGCAATTCCATTCCTAAGTATATGCTCTAGAGAAATTCACATACGTACACCAAGAGTCATATACAAAAAGTTCATAGCACTCTGTAATGGTAAGCCATTGGGAAAGTGACTTATTTTCATGCTATGGAATCATAACAGAAATGAAAATCAGCTAATTAGATACAGTATACATGTCAATTTGAGTGAAGCTTACAAACAGGGTTGAGTAGAAAAAGGCTGAAGAATTACACTGTATGTAACCAATGATATAATTTTTAAAAGCTTGCAAAAAAAAATACTATGTATTGCTTAAGGATACCTACACAGAAATAGAAATGCTCAGGAATAATAAACACTAAATTTAGGATAATGGGTACATCTTTGGGAAAGGGAGGTGTTGCAATGTGGGAGATGTACAGGTAGCTCCAACTATGTTTGTTTTTCTTTTTTCACAAAAATCAGATAGTTTTATGTTGTAAAAACATTAGTTATTTGTCAAAGGTTATGTTCTTCCGTCTTCATCTGTCACCAGCTGTCAGCATCTCCTTTAAAGATCGGTTTTTTCTTCATAATGACACCTGCATGCGGCTCGTTGGCTGTCCAGATATGGTTTACAACCTAAATGTGTAACACTGTCAAACAAGAGCTCCACTGTTGTTTCACATGCCTGAACATGCTAAGTTAGTCCTAGTGTTTTCTGTACTTCTCGGCAGATCTTGGAGAGGCAATACTGGAATTCCTCATCACAGTCATTCTTGCTTTTGCCACAGTTCTCATAGCACCTGTCGTGTTGGTTGCAACACTTTGTCAGGGAAGGGATACCAACGTTAAGATGAACGCCAAACAGTGGAGAGCCACATCCATTCGGTGGGAAGGGTTTATAACCATAACGTGGGAAAGGCTTAGATCCGTCACTGCATTTATACTGGCAGAGACCGTCCTCGCCTCCCAGGAGGTCCAAGGCGGCGTTCAGGTACCTGTCTATCTTATGAACGCCGTTCCGGATGGTCTTCAGGGTGGCCATCCGGTCGGTGGTCTGGGCCTGCTCCAGGCACCTGATAACAGCGGCCATGAGGAGGAGCAGGAGGGTGAGCGCGGGGCGCGGGAGCAGGGCCAACCGCTCAGCGCCGGGCTCTACGGGTCCCCGAGCCGCGGCGGGGCGCACGTCCCCAAAGAGCCCCCGGGAAGCGCTAGGCAGCGGCGCGGGCCCCGGGCTTGGCAGCCGCCAGCTCCATAACCATGCCTCCTTCCCGGCTGGCAGGCAGGGCCTCGCTGGCTTTACGTGAACCGCCTCGGGGAGGCAGCGCGGTCGCGGGGACGCGCCCGCTCACCTGTTGTTTTTTTTTTTCCTTAAACTGGTAATAGATGTCCATGTAGTTAATTCACACACACAACAAGGAACTATTGAGTGCCTACTATGTACCATGCACTGCTGTAGACACGAGACACTTGGAGAAACAATAAAAAAATTTCTCCTTCTGGAGCTTGCATTCTAGTAAATGTTAAATATTGTGTATCTTTGTTTATATCTTAAATGTTTCATTATAAAAATTTTTAAATAATTTTAAAAGGAATGAGAAATATGGATGTGAAACCTCAATTTTAAAATGGTAATGGGCAGGGCATGGTGGCTCATGCCTGTAATCCCAGCACTTTGGGAGGCTGATGTGGGTTGATCCCCTGAGCTCAGGAGTTTGAGATCAGCCTGGGCACATAGCAAAAACATGTCTCTACAAAAAAAAAAAAAAAAAAAATGCTGGGCATGGTGGCACGTGCCTGTGGTCCCAGCTACTCAAGAAGCTGAGGTGAAAGGATTGCTTGAGCCTGGGAGGTGCAGGTTGCAGTGAGTGGAGATCGCACCACTGCACTCTAGCCTGGGTGACAGAGTGAGATCCTGTCTCAAAAAAAAAAAAAAAAAAAAGGTAAGCAAGCAGGAGATGGAAAAGCCCTTTGTCCAAGTAAACTGGGAGATCTTTGAAATCGCTAACTAGAAAACATAATTTAAAAGTTCAAGGCATAGGCAGGAGAGGAGATGGCAATGTTTTAGACAGAAGAAACTAATCCAGCAGTTTAACTTTAAAATACATTTTAAAACTTTTTTTCCTTTCTCTTGGGTTTCAAGATATAACCTTGAAGCAAACTGCAAAAGCCTTTTCCCTTAGCCGTAAAATAGACCCCATATCCCTCCCTTCCTCACTGTATATACTCCCTTCACATTTATCTTACTGTATGCTAGTATTTAATTATCTGCCTTCTGAGAAGTTCCAAGGGCTAATCTTGAGACAGACAAACCAAGCCTGGAGACACGGCTGCAAAATTCCAAAGATTACTTCAAGGTGGCTAGTCAACAGCGGGGCCATTGTGGAGATGAGACCAGCCCACGCTCCAGGTAGGCTGGGACCCAAGATAGCCACCAGAACAAGACACACAGACGTTGTACTCTGTACAATTCTTGCATGCTTCCCATGTCAAATTTTCCTTTTAAGCCCTTTTCTTTCCCCCCAAAATCGAAGTGGTTACTTTAGATGGGAATCTGGCCACTTCCCCATTACTCCGCTCTCGGTTTTTTTGTTTGTTTTAGTTTGAGACAGGGTCTCACCTTGTCACCCGGGTTGGAGTGCAGTTGACAGCTCATTGCAGCTTGGACCTCCGGGGCCACAGCGATTCTCCTGCCTCGGCCTCTCAGTAGGTAGGACTACAGGCACGCACCACCACACCCGGCTAATATTTGTAATTTTTTGTAGAGACAGGGTTTCGCCATGTTGCCCAGGCTGGTCTCGGACTCCTGAGCTCAATCTCTTGTTAACTGGACTCTGCAAGCCGCAGGGAGAAACGTGCTTTCCTTAGAAAACTAGACTAGAGCATATTTACTGATGCTAAAGAGGTTGGTTTTGTATTTCCCTGGGCAAATAATTCTCTCTGAGCCTCCGTTTCTTCTAGAGATGATGTCCATCTTGCAAGATTGAGAACTGGTATAAGCTCCATTATGAAAAGTGACTGACACAAGCTTGGCAGAAAACGGGTATACTCCGTTTCTCTCCTTAGTGCCCTCCATGCCATTTGATTGCACAGCAGGGTAGGCGAGTGAGAACTTAGTGTTAGACTCTCTAAAGTATTTAAGATGTGCAGCGAGCTCTGCCTGTCTGAAGTTTTCAACGGACCGGAAAAGGATACTTTCAGTTGCTGAATTATTAAGAAACATATGGTGGGCCCCATTTCCATTTCCCCAGGCTTAAGCGACATGGACAAGCAGGCGAGCCCCGCCCCTGTCTCTCTTCCAGGGCGGAGCTTGGGTAGGCCCCACCCTCTTGCTCGGTGGGGCGGGGCGAGGGCTGGAGGCGGGGTAGGTCCAGCCAGCGAGCGAGCGCCCAGCGCCTCGGGCTGAGTGAGGTAGGAGGTTCGGTGGAGAGGCTGCAAGTGGGGGAGGGCTGGGCGCAGCGACCTCATTTGAGCCGGCCGGTGGACGCCCCGGCGGAACCGCCCAGAGTTCCTGTCCTGCGCTACCTGCCCGAACGCGCCTGCGCGCTGCGAACCCCGCCCTGGTGTCACCTGTTGGAGCCCCCCGCCCGCGTAGCCATGCACATGCGCACTGCCGGCCGCCGGCCAGTGGGGTCACGTGTTGCCCGCGAGCCACCTCCCCTGCCGGCGCTTCCTGTAGCTACCGCTGCGGCCCAGGGCCCGCGGGAGCCCAGGGCGGTGCCGGGTGAGACAAGGCCGGGGTTTGGCTCGGATTCACCGCGAGGTATGCCGCGTCCCCGCCCCTCGGCGTGGGGAGTTCTGGGGACCGCGGGGGTAGATGGAGGCGGCGCGGGCGGGGCAGGGCGGCGCGTCCCGCAGCGCGGGAGTGGGGGGTCCCGTGTCGCCTCCCCCTACGGACTCCGTTGCCCACCTTCCGTGAGGCCTGGCTCTGTCATCGGGGCCGCAGCCTTGGAGTGTCTGACCGGCCTCGCTTTCACCTGAGCCGGGGTCACTCCCGAAATCTGACACTCAGAGTCTCCCGGAGCGCCCGCCAGCTCCTCCGCCCGCTCCCCGCCGCCTCCGCGCCCGTCAGCTGGTCTCCCCGCCAGCGCTGTGGCGAGATGCGCCGGCTTCCTGCCTTTTCCCCCTACCTCCTGTGCACCTCCCCTTTGGTGCCAGAATGGGGTTTCTGAAACACCGATACGATCCCGCCACTTCTTTCCCAGCGCCCTCAGGATAATGCCCAAACGCTTTTCGGCTTAGAGGTTTTCATGTTCTGCCGCTTGCTCACATTTCCACCTCGGCTTGTGCATTCAGGCCTCACCGCTTATGCCCCAGTCTTACCAGGCCTCAGGTTCCATTGTACAGGCCAAGTTGCTCCCCACTTCAGAGCCGTCAAGTGTTCCCTCGTCTTGGAATCCTATTCCCCTCTTTCCCCCAACTTCTTTGCGTGACTCAGCCCAGGCGTCACCGCCTCGAAGGAGGAGCCTTTTCTCCCAGTGCTGAAGAAGGGGTCACCGCAGGGCACCCATGGCCCCTGGGGCAACCCCGTGTAGTCCACCTCCACCCTGTAAATGGTCATTGAAGGCTGATACCGTCTTAGATTCATTTCTGCGCTCCCAGTGCCCAGCGCAATGTCTGACACAGGAGGTCCTGTGAATAACTGTGAGATCTTTATGGGAATCAGAATGCTGAGCCAGCTTTCTCCAGAGCTCAGCTGTGAGATGGAACTTTGATGAAGTGTCCTTGGATGATGAAAATGTTCTGTGTGTGTGCTGTCTGGTCATAGCCCCTCAACACATATGGCTGTTAAGCACTTGGAATGTGTCTGTTGTGGCTGATGGACTGGATTTTTAGTTTTATTTCATTTTAATTCATTGAAATTTAAAATTAAATAGCCAGCTGTGGCTTCCATAAGCACAGCTTTAGAGCCTTTCTGAATGCTACCCAGCCTTCCACCCATCCTGAACCTAGAGTACTTCCCTGAATGTGCTTTTTAAATTTGAGTCCATTCAGAACATTCCCCAGTAAACCCATTAACAGGTGATCCCCATCCCTCCCATGGCCTGTGCTGCTTCAGTGCTTTAATTAAAGGTAACCCATACTTTGGTGTTCAGCATTGCCTTCTTTGGGAGTTTACTATCCACACCTTACCACGGGTAGCACTGTTGGGGGCGTGGCTTATGGGCTACTCCAGCCTGAATCTCTGTAACTCTTCCATAGGTATCTAGGCTGCCATGATGCCAGGGCCAAGACCTCGGAAGGGCCCTCAGGCCAGAGGCCAAGGGGTGGCCGCTGCCAAGCAGGTATGGAACTTAGCCTCCTAGGCTACTGGGTCGGTTTGGGGATGGGGGTCCCTAGACAACTTAGGCAAACTGGATCACATGTAGTTCCCCCATTAGTTCAGAGACTTGGAGCAGTGCCTCCTGGAGGTGGCAGAGCCCTTAGACACCCTCCTACTAGTCTCTTCCACATACAAGTGGGGAGAGGGTTCAGGAATCACCAAAGTTTAGGATGTTCTGATGGGACCTCAGTGCTTTCAAAGGTTCCTTAGATAGGGTCACAACTTTGCTTGTTAGCCAGGGATGCCAGGGCATGAGGGCTGTAGTCAGTGGGAGGACTTCACTGCCTAGGGACAGATGGCTGTGCCCCAAGTGGAAGAACAGGGGGGTCTCCTCTCCAATTTTCTTCCTTTATTTCTTCTGGGCCTACGTCTTGAGACTTCTTAGTCCATTTTTACTGTCTTTAAAAAGGCAGGTAAGAAAGGAGGTGGGGTAAAGGGCATAGACTCAAGTCGCAAAGAGCTTGTTTTAAATTCTGATTGTCTCACAAGACTGTCTCAGTTTCATCTGAACATTGGGATAAAAACAGAATGTAAGCTGGGTGCCGTGGCTCACGCCTGTAATCCCAGCACTTTGGGAGGCCGAGGTGGGTGGATCACCTGAGGTCAGGAGTTTGAGACCAGCCTGGCCAACATAGTGAAACCCTATCTCTACTAAAAATACAAAAATTAGCTGGGCATGGTGGCATGTGCCTGTATTCCCAGCTACTTGGGAGGCTGAGTCAGGAGAATTTGCTTAGACCCGGGAGGCAGAGGTTGCAGTGAGCCAAGATAGCGCCACTGCACTCTAGCCTGGGCGACAGAGCCAGACTCTGTCTCAGACAAAAAAAAAAAAAAAGGATGTACCTCTACCTAGAGTAGTCATATTCATGGAAACAGAAGAATGGTGCTTACCAGAGGCTGGAAGCAGGGGAGGAAGGGGGGTTAATGTTTAATGGGTAGAAAGTTTGTTTCACAACATGAAAACAGTTCTGTGGATGGATGATGGCGATGGTAGCAGGATATTGTGAATGTCCTTATGCCATTGAACTCACCCTTAACAGTGGTTAAGATGGTAAATTTCATGTTGTATGTGTTTTACCAGAGTTTTAAAAAATAGGACCTTCTTTTTTTTTTTTTTTGAGACGGAGTCTCGCTCTGTTGCCCAGGCTGGAGTGCAGTGGCGCCATCTTGGCTCACTGCAAGCTCCATCTTCCGGGTTCACGCCATTCTCCTGCCTCAGCCTCCCGAGTAGCTGGGACTACAGGCGCCCACCACCGCGCCCGGCTAATTTTTTGCATTTTTTAGTAGAGACGGGGTTTCACCGTGTTAGCCAGGATGGTCTCCATCTCCTGACCTCGTGATCCACCCGCCTCGGCCTCCCAAAGTGCTGGGATTACAGGCGTGAGCCACCGCGCCTGGCCAAAAAATAGGACCTTCTTCTCAGAATTGTGAGAATTAACTGAGGTAGTTAAGATAATCACATAGAACGCTAAGAACAGTGCATGGCAGCTATTGCTGTTAGTCGTAATAATGGTAGTGTGTTTTAAATTCTGACTCAGAAGACTGTCTCAGTTTCAGTGTGGTCTTACTGGGTTTTTTGTTTAGTCCCTAGGAAGGTAAGTGTCTCAAGGAGTAATGTTGCAGGCCTCAGTTTCTTTCTGCACATTGGGCCTCACAGACTGAAGGAGCCACTGATTGGGACTTGGAGAGCCCCAAGTCTGGCTCTGGAGCTGGACTCTACCCTGCTTGTTGTGTGGTTCCTAAGAGTCCTGCTCTGCTCTCAGATGGGGCTCTTTATGGAGTTTGGCCCTGAGGACATGCTGCTGGGCATGGATGAGGCTGAAGATGATGAGGACCTGGAGGCTGAGCTGCTGGCTCTCACAGGGGAAGCACAAACCACAGGCAAGAAGCCAGCACCCAAGGGGCAGGGTGAGTTTGGACACAGGGCTGGTCTTGGTGCTGGGACAAGATGGGCACACAGGCTGGTGGTAGAGGGGTTCCCTTGCAGCTGGACGGAGCCAGCCAGATCCCCTGGTCCTTCCAATACCCATCTGCAGCACTCCCACCAAGAGGCGGCCTTGCCCTGCTTCCCCACCTTGTGTCATGGCCTGGGCTGGCCCCTCCCCATTGTGGACAAATGTGTTTCTCAGACTGACTCAGGTCCCCATCCTTAGCCCTAGCCACGGTATTGGTGTAGGGTAGGGGCCCAGTTAGCACAGACTGAACTGGATACATAGGAAGTACATAGAAATTGTGTCCAGTGAGTTAAGTGGAATCTCCCTCCACAGCCCAGATGAGAACAGAGACTTTAGGCCTGGGAGGATCAGGAGGTCTAAATCGTCCTCTCTTTTCACCAGGAACCCTCAGAGAATCCCCCCACTCATCCCCCACCATCCTGTGTGTCTCTGAGTTGAGGATAATGGGAGGACCTAGGAAGGGGCTTACTGCTCCTGCCTTGGGGTGGCACAAGCCTAGGTTTCAATCCTAGCTCTGCCACTTACTAGGATTGCAGTGATAGGAAAATTAATGTTGGAAGTTTCTCAGTTTATTCAGTATATGAAAAGGGGATATTATCCATCTTGCAGATTTGTTTTGAAGCTCAATTGGACTTTGAAAATCTTTACAGATGTGAAAGGTGTTGTTGGAGGTTGGAGAGAGTGGATGGCCATGTCTATGTCAGGCTACTGTAGGCGGAGGTGCAGAGAAAGGAGCAGCTTGTTGCTTGGTGGGGGGCCAAGGAAGGTTTCCCTGTTGAGGGTCTTTTGAACTGGGTCTTAAAGGAAGAGCAGTTTTCCAGGTGGGACTCTGCCGTGGGAGGGAATGGGGATTTCTGCCTGGGTGGATCTACCAAGCCCCTCCTTTACTCATCCCCAACCTTATCTGAGTTGTGCTGACTTGTTGTGACCTTCTTCCCCCAGCCCCCCTGCCCATGGCCCACATCGAGAAGTTGGCGGCAGACTGTATGCGGGATGTGGAGGAGGAGGAGGAGGAGGAAGGGCTGGAGGAAGATGCAGAGCTGCTGGTGTGTCTGCCAGGCTGGTATCCCAGGGCTCTGAGGCAAGCTTGGGCCTGGTGGAGGAGAGGGCAGTGGAGAGGAGGCTGGGGGTGCCCCTGTATTCTCTGACTCTGAGTGAGTGCTTGCCCCTCCTGGCTGTACAGTGGGTGGCGTGTCTCTTTGACTTCTGGTCTAAGCTCTGCAGTTGGGGATTCTCAGATTTGGAGTAATTACTATTTTCAAGGCTATCCTCGGTCAGATTAAAGAAATGTTTTGGTGAAGGGGACTCAGGCACAGTGACTGACGTTAGGGAATATTGCTGAGAGAGAGGGTCCTTTACTCTCAGGTCCTGTTGTGGGTATGGTCTTGAGGCCCCCAAGCTCCTGGGCTGTGTTTTGTCTCCCTAGACGGAGCTGCAGGAGGTCTTAGGTGTGGACGAGGAGACTGAGCCCCTGGATGGTGATGAGGTAGCTGACCCAGGCAGCTCTGAGGAGGAGAACGGCCTAGAAGACACTGAACCTCCAGTGCAGACAGCCGTCCTGACAGCTTCAGCCCCAGCAGCTCAGGTGGGTTCTGGAGGAGGGCCCCTGTGCCTCTGATGCTCCTGTGCGCCCAGACATAACACGTGTGTGGCCTGGCCTGCACAGCAAGGCTGCAGTCACCCTTTCCAGGACCCTCCTCCAGCAGCCGCCCCAAGCAGAAACTGAGCACAAGAAACTCCTCCGTGGCCGCCAGCCTCAAAGGCCTCTCTGTTCTCCTAGACTACCCCCCGGGAGCCATTTCCTGGCTTCCACCAAGTGGGGCTCTGTATTTGCCTCTGCCATGGCCTCTGGCCTCTCCAGTGAGCCTTTGCTTCCTGCCTTAAGGCTTTTAGGCTCTTCTTTCTCCTGGAGTCCCAGAGCTCCATCTTCTAGGGCAGCTTCTGCAGAGGGAGAATGGTAGGCCTAGCAGGCCCTGGAGTGGCCAGGCCCTTAGCTGAATTGTTCATAGGCCGGAGCATCTCAGGGGCTACACGCTTTGCTGGAGGAACGGATTCACAACTACCAAGAGGCTGCGGCCAGTGCCAAGGAGGCAGGCGAAGCAGCCAAAGCCAGGCGCTGTGAGCGCGGCCTGAAGGTGAGTCGGGCTAGGCTGGGAGCAGGGCAGGGGAGGGGGCTGCATGAAAGGCGGCTGGTGGAGATCGCACCAGTGGAGGGGAGGTCACCCCACCAGACTTTGGGGGTTGGGGGGCCACCCCTGGCCTGTCTTGGAGCAGGGTCTGGGCTGAGATGGCTGGCTGGGTTTCTGGACCAGTTCTCTCCCTCAGACCTTGGAGTTGCAGCTAGCCTCTGTGAGGAGAGGCAGAAAGATCAATGAGGATGAGATCCCACCTCCAGTGGCCTTAGGAAAGCGGCCCCTGGCCCCCCAGGAACCAGCCAACAGGAGCCCTGAGATAGACCCTCCAGCTCCCCCTGCCTTGGAGTCAGGTATCTGCAGATGCCCAAATCCTGTTCTAGTTCCTGGGGTCATAGCCCACAGCGTGTGTCCCCAGCCTGCCACCACTGTTCATTACCATTGGTCACATCCTCCCCAAGACATCCTCAAGCCAGTGAAGTCCGTGGGCACCTTCTTCTGTGACCCTCATGTGCTCTCTGGGGACTGTTTGTTTCCTTATAGACAACCCCTCCCAACCTGAGACCAGCCTCCCTGGCATTTCTGCCCAGCCCGTTTCAGACTTAGACCCAGACCCGCGGGCCCTGCTGTCATCCCGACAGAGAGAGTACAAAGTGGCTGCCCTCAGTGCCAAGCGGGCTGGAGAGCTAGACCGTGCCCGAGAGCTCATGAGGATTGGGAAGGTATGGCATCTGGCTCAGGGCACCCACCCTCATTTTATAGATAGGGGAAACAGGCTCAGAAAGGGAGCTAGACTGAGATTGAGTGAGATTGGCCTGAGTGGGGGTTGTTTCAGCCCAGGCTCTTGGGGTCCCCTGTCTTTCACCCACACCTGCTTTTCCAACTTCTGCAGAGATTTGGTGCTGTCCTGGAGGCCCTGGAGAAGGGGCAGCCTGTGGATCTGAGTGCCATGCCCCCGGCACCTGAGGGTCAGTATGTATCTGCTCAGGCTGCGGTGGGGTTGGGGAGGAGTAGCAGGCCTGGGGCTAGCCAGGCCCTCCCACCTACATCTCTACTCTGGGTCCCCCAGATCTGAAGCCCCAGCAGGCTTCTCAGGCCCCCACAGCACCCTCAGTCATTCCCCCAGCTGTGGAGCGAGTGCAGCCAGTGATGGCCCCTGACGTCCCAGCAACCCCAGGTAGGGCAGGATGGTGGGACTGTGGCGTGGGGACCTGCAGGCATTGGGGGGCAGGCTGAGCTGATGCCCACTTCTTCCTTCTTTCCTTCAAGTGGCCCCTACAGAGTCACAGACAGTGCTGGATGCCCTGCAGCAGAGGCTGAGCAAGTACCGCGAGGCGGGCATCCAGGCCCGGAGTGGTGGGGACGAGCGCAAGGCTCGGATGCATGAGCGCATTGCCAAGGTGGGCCCGCGGCTGTGCAGCCCCTGCCTGTGCTGGCCTCTTCCCTGGCTGGGTGCTCTGTCTCCCTGGTCCTCCGGCTAGTCCTTGTCTTTTCTGAACCATCATCTGTTTGTCTCTCTGGGGCTCTTGCTGCCTTAGGGATCTTTTTTTCTCCCAGGGCTGCTGTCTTCCCACCAGTCTCCCTCTCCTTGCCCCGCTGTGTGTCATGTTGGGCAGGGGGCCTGTGGGCTGCTGCCGACCACAGGCCCCTCCCTTCCTTCCCTTGCAGCAATATCAAGATGCTATTCGAGCACACCGAGCAGGACGGAAAGTCAACTTTGCTGAGTTGCCTGTTCCTCCAGGTAAGTGGGGCATGGCCTAGGGGCTCTGTGAGGAGGTGGTCCCTGGGCAAGAAGGGAATGGGGGACAGCCAGTGATTCCCACTTCTTATGCGTCTGCCTCCCCTCTGTGGAGCCATCCATCCCAGCCATGCCCCAGCAGAGCCATGCCCCAGACAGGGCCCCGGGTAGCTTTGTGCTTCTCTGAGGCTGCTCCCTGCCCCTCCCATGCTGTCTCCCACAGGATTTCCCCCCATCCCTGGCCTGGAGTCCACTATGGGTGTTGAGGAGGACGCAGTGGCAGCGACATTGGCAGCTGCAGAGAAACTGGCCTCCGCAGAGGATACAGCCCTGGCTGATAAAGACGAGGACGAGGTTTGGTTGAGGGCTCAACTCCAGGGCTGGTGGGGAGAATAGCAGGTGAGGGGTAAACCCAGACCCTGTTGTCCATACTAACAAGCCCAATAAGGTACATGTTCTTTCCTCCACTGTACAGAGAAAAAACTTGCCCAAGGACACCCAGCTAGGAAATAGCAGAACTAGGATTCAAACCAAGGTCTTTCTGAACCCAGAGCCCCGGCTCCATCCCCATTACCCTGCAGTCTCTCTCCTGTTGGGGAGGTTAGATGTGAGAGCTTCTGAGGCTGCTTCTAGCTCTCAGATCTTTTAGGACCCAGGAAGAGAAGCCACCCATCTCAGGTCACACAGCGATGTAGTACAGTGTTAGGAAGACAGCCAAGTCTGGGAGCCGCCATGACTATGCTGGGGAACACATCCCCTCCTAACAGCCTCCTGGGCACCTGCAGGGTGAGCCCCCAGCACAGGCCCCAGTGGCCAAGAAACCTGCACGGCCCACAGTCCCTTCATCCCAGCGCCTGCCTGAGCCCAGGGCCTCAAGTTCTAAGGAGTCACCGAGTCCATCTGGTGAGTTGGGGACAAGCAGGGTGAAGAACTGAGGGCCTAGAGAGGGCAGGTGTGGCCCTAACCAGTGGCCTTCTCCCTTCAGTGCGGGAGCAGCTGGTACTGCTGGAGGCACGGAAACTGCAGTATCAGCGGGCAGCCCTGCAGGCCAAGCGCAGCCAGGACCTGGAGCAGGCCAAAGCCTATCTGCGGGTAGCCAAATGTCTTGAGGCTCAGATCATCCAGGCCCGATCTGGCAGACCTATTGATCTGTCCAAGGTGAGTCCCACCTGGTTAACCACCAGGACTTCTCAGGCGGAGAAGGTGGCTGGCAGGCTTGACAGGCTGTGAACGAGGGTAGCTTCTGGGATGAGGTAGGGTTTGGACAGAGCATGATGACAGCTGGGAAAGAGCCTTTTGCTCATACTCCTCTACCTCACAGCCGCAAAGGAAACCAGGAGAAGGGAAGGTGGGCTGCCTGTGGTCAGAGATGACAAGGTTGGGCCAGGCCATGGGAGGCAAGAGTGTTATCTTGGGATAGAATGGGAGGCGATGAGTTGTCATCACTGGACTTTAGTAGAAGCTGCAGAATTACTTAGTTTGGGTTCCTGCCTTTGCTGGACTTGGTAGAGGAGTAATCTGACTCTTGGGGCCCGAGGGGCCTTGTGACCTGGGTAGGTGCCTTCGCCCTTGACGGATGAGGAGGGTGACTTCATCCTCATCCACCATGAGGACCTGCGACTCTCCCAGAAGGCAGAGGAGGTGTATGCCCAGCTGCAAAAAATGCTTCTGGAGCAACAAGAGGTCAGCAGGCCCCTCGTCTGTCCCTCCCCTCTGTGCCCACAGCCTCCCCATGGAGGAAGACCTGGAGCTCAGACCACACAACCCTGGACTCAAATTCTCAGCTCTTCCACTTACTCACTGTGTGACTTGGGCAAGGCACTTCCTTCTCTGAACTACATTTTCCTCATCTATGAGATGGGGTGATAATACCCCTCTTTCAGGGTGGTACAGAGTTCAAACAACAGAGAAGAGGGAAAGAACATTGTGATGTGCGTGTATGTTTATGTATTTATCTATCTGAACTGCCACCTGTTCTGGAAAGGCTGTCTTCTGAGGGGATGTTTGAGTTAGGTTTTGATGGAAGGAGTTGCTAATTTGGGAATGGCTCTCCTCAGAAGAGAAAATGACAAAAGTGTAGGCAGAGAAACGTGGTGGGACTTGGGAGTAGTGCCCTTGGGGCTTTGTTGTGGGAGGAGAGAGGTGAGGCTACAGAGGAAAGTTGAAGCTTTGAGAAGTCTAGGCTTGAATGCCAACCAAAGCAGGTCCTGCTCTGGGCTCGGGAGTCACTCTGGGCCTCTATTTTCAGAAGTGCCTGCTGTTCTCCAAGCAGTTCATGCACCAGGGCAACGTGGCTGAGACCACCCGGTAAGTGCAAGGGCTGGGGCTGGGCTCATGGGGTGGGGAGCAGAAAATCCACCATCATGCTGACATACTCATCCCTGTCAGATTTGAGAAGCTTGCTCAGGACCGCAAGAAACAGCTGGAGATCCTGCAGCTGGCCCAGGCTCAGGGCCTCGACCCTCCCACCCACCACTTTGAGTTGAAGACATTCCAGACTGTGAGGTACCAAGGCCCAGGGAAACAGGGGCTCCAGGCAGGGAGGGGCAGGAGGCTGGGAGCCCAGGCCAGAGACTTCTACCCCTTTAGTGAGGCTTCCCAAGCCTGGCCCTGCTGTGGGCACTGGGGCTGCTGAGGAGGACAGGGTGCATGCTAGTGGAGAGCGCACAGCTGTCTGGGTGCTGTGGAAAGAGCTCTGGACCAGAAGTCAGAGATCAAGGTCTGCATACCAGCTCTGCCTTCCCTCCCTCCTGTCACCACCCAGCTGGGCAGACAGGCCCTGGACGAAGGGACCTTGTTCCACTACTGTCCTTCACTTTTGAGCATTTTCTCCTTCCCTCTTGGCTCTAGGATCTTCTCAGAACTCAACAGCACAGAAATGCATCTGATCATTGTCCGGGGAATGAACCTCCCAGCCCCTCCAGGTAACCCTAGGGCCGCCCCTACTCCAGGAGGCTCTTGCCCGGACACTCCAAGTGCTAGGCTCCTGGCCACTCCCTCTGACTTGACTCCCTTTTCTCCTTCCCAGGGGTGACTCCCGATGACCTGGATGCTTTTGTGCGGTTTGAGTTTCACTACCCTAACTCGGTGAGGTTCAGGTAGAAGTAGGATCCTCTGAAACCCGCCTTGCATTCCAGGACCCTGTGCTCACTTTCTTCCCATCTCTGGGAGGCGTGGCTGCAGTGCCTGCCCTGTGTGCCTCTTTGTTTATACGCTGTCCTGACTTCTCCCTCCTCACTGCTTAGGACCAGGCTCAAAAAAGCAAAACAGCTGTGGTGAAGAACACAAACTCTCCAGGTGAGGGCCACACGTGGGCCTCTTTCTCCTCCCTCAGAGTGTGTGGGCAGCACTGGTGTTTCCAGAGTGGGTTCCCATCTATGCCCTTACTTGATCCACCCCACTTGGGAGATAAAGGTGCTGTTAACATGCTTCTTCTGTAGTTGGAGAAACGCGCAGAGAGGTACAGGGACTTGCCTGGGGCCTCATGGCAAGGAAGTGGTAGAAATGGGATATGAACACAGGAATTCTGTATCCCAATTCCAAGTCTTTCCTACTTTGTTATAATCTATGTCTAAAAAGAGTACAAAAACTCACTTCCAAGGCCAGGACCTTGATGCTCTACCACCCTTTGGAGGCAGTACCCCAAAATGCAGGTGGAGAGATTGGGGGAAGGCAGCCAGCCCTGGGCCTCCATTTCCACTTCCTCAGAAAATCCCAAGAGCCAAGCCCCTCCTTGCTTTCTCCCCCTTTGCCAGAATTTGATCAACTCTTCAAACTAAACATCAACCGAAACCACCGGGGCTTCAAGAGGGTGATCCAGAGCAAAGGCATCAAGTTTGAGATCTTCCACAAAGGGTGAGGCTCCTATCGGTCACGCTGCCACACGGGCCGGAAGGAGGGAAGAGCGTTTGTCACTGCTGCCCCTGCATGGGCTCAGCCAGCACATTCCTGCCTTCCCTGCCCAGTCCAATCCTCTGCTGCCTCTTGACTCCCCAGGTCCTTCTTCAGAAGCGACAAGCTGGTTGGCACAGCACACCTGAAACTGGAGCGGCTGGAGAATGAGTGTGAGATCAGAGAAATTGTGGAGGTAGGGGCTGGGGTGTGGGCAAGCCAAAGGGGTTGGTACGACAGGAGCCAATATGCACTGAACGCCACACCTTGTTGTAGGTTTTCGTGCTCATTACTTAATTTGAAATTCTCCGCAAGTGTGCTTAGAGTAGGTGGAATCCTCATTTCACAGATGGAGAGGTTCAGAAGGTCTGAGAAATCTCATAGAGGGACCCAGGAGAAGGCAGCCTCCTTGCTTCCATGAACTCAATGGATTCCACAGGCAAGGACTATACGACCTTGCCTCTGACAAATGAGGAAACTCAGGTCCGAGAGGAAAGGGGGTTCTGTAAGCTCATATGGTGTGTCCTTGGCAGAGCTATGACCAGCTCCTTACTGATAACCTATGTAGGCTGGGGCTCTTCCCACTGCAGCACACCTGGCCCTACTGCCTGCCTGGGGAAGTTGTTCTTATGCGGGCCCTGGTCTCTATTGGAGCCACTGAGGGTGATTGGACTTCTTGGGCCTATTGTACTGCTTTGTGCCCTAACTGCCTCATCTTCTGCCCGGAAGAGGGAGTAGCGTGGTGAATGGGAAGGAACCCTGGGTTTGGGGTTCCAGTGCTGACTCTGCCACATAGAGTCATCTGCTTCACTCTCTTGGCCATCTGTGAAGTGAGGGTTTGGGTCAGTGGAAGGCTGCTTCTTCAAGCCAATGTTTCTTCCAGAAGTTGCCGTGGGGATTGAGGAGAAAATGAACAGAGCTCTAGGATGCTTGTCTAGATTTATTTATTACTTTTTTAATAAGACTCACCTAAAACCACCACCACCTCCTCCTCCAAATACTGGGCGGGTAGGGTTGTCATGAATGGAGATTCCTGTGTTCATGCCACAGGACATCTTAGCTCCTCTCACTTCTTTCCTGGGAATGCAGGGACCTGCCTGCTCCCCATCTCTGTCCCCTTAGTTACCATTTCCCTCTCTGTGGTCCTCACAGGTCCTGGATGGAAGGAAGCCCACCGGGGGGAAGCTGGAGGTGAAGGTGAGGCTGCGGGAGCCTCTGAGTGGCCAGGATGTGCAGATGGTCACTGAGAACTGGCTGGTTCTGGAGCCCAGGGGCTTGTGAGGTGGGCAGCTCTCTGGGCCTTCAGAACCTTTGCCCCCTCCTTTTACTCAACTAACAACTCATATCTGGAGAGAAAACCTAGGAGTTTCTCATCTATGAGAAAGACCTACCATGTTGGGTAGTGCTTATGGGCTGAGTTTCTGATGTTCCTCAGTAGAACTGGGAAGAAAAGGTAACCTTCCAAGGTTTAACTATCTTCAGGAAACCCTTTCTAAAATCTTTGTGTTTTCACTGCAGTTTAGACTGACTTCTTGTGCTTTGCACCCCTGTGTAGCCGATGGCCAGCACCAGGAGAGGAGTCAGGCCGCGACTGTGCAGGAGTTGACTTTCCCAGCTTTGCTGGCTTCAGAAGCCTTTGTACATAAGAGATGCTGCTACCCAAGCACCAAAGACCTGTTAAGCATGTGCACTACTGACCACGACCCTGGTCTTTCCTGTTGTTGGCCCCTCTGGGGCTCTACAGAAACAAGCTGGGTTCCAGGAGCCCATCTCCCCGCTGTCTCCCCCTGCCCCCCAGTCTGGAAGAGGGCAAGGACACTTCCGTTCCTCTGTACCATGGAGTCCTGCAGCCCCTTAACCCCTGCGTGGCAACTGTGTACAGCTTACCCCTGCCTCCAGTTGCACCACTTCTAGATGTGCCTTTAAAAGATGTAACTATGGGATGGGAGAACTTGAGGGTGATCGGGAACCTCCCCTGCTGAGGGTGGTGTCAGGGTTCCGTGACTCCAGTGGCCTGGACTCCAGTGTCTGGACTCCAGTGGCCTGTCCCAGACAACTCCGTCACCCCAGCTCTGCCTGTGCCTTTATCCCTGACAGCTGCTGCACTAGCCTTCCTGCTTCCCTAAGGACTTAGTGGAGGGGGGAAGTTGTTTTTGGTACTACTTGGTGGGAAGTAAGGGGAAGGTTGGATCTTGGGTTTAGTCCACCCACCCAAGAGAAAAGACTGTTAACTGGAAGAAAAAATATATATATAAAATTTTATGTAGACACGTTTATTTAGGAAACTAAGTCTAACTCATTGTAGGGATTTTATACTCAACTACACAGAGTATCCATCAAAGTCCTAAAGTCCTGCTCCCTGTCACTTTTTAAAAGCCAGGGTAGCAGTAACATGACAAATGGCTGCTGTGGTAACATGGCTGCATGACAAATGCTCTTGAGAGAGGACAGGCAAAGCCTTTCCTCTTCAGCTGGTTATGTGGGGAACTTCCTTAGTTTTTTCCACAAGAAATTCTCCTTTGGCTTTGTTTTTCTGAATGGATGGAGACTATGAAGGGGTTTGTAGTTGTAAGAGATTTAATATTCAAAACTGAAATATTCTGCATTTCTTAGAAATACCCCATCTTCCCCCACCCCCTTTTTGAATTATTAATTCAAGATCAACAAAGCATTCCTCAAGATCACTTTTAAAAAAGGTTAGAAGTGAAGCAAATACATTCAGCTTACTGATCACTATAGTATTGCATAAGCACAGCTCAAGAACTGAGCTTTGTATGTGTCCTTTTGGGGGATAACAGGGCTGGACCATGCTTCCCTGCCCTTAAACGCAGAGCTTTTAGTGGGTCACAGAGTGGGAACTACACACAAGTGACTTTTTTCCCCATGAGCCCTCTGGCCAATTTTATTTTATTTTTTATTTTTGGGACAGAGTAGCTCTCTGCCAGCCAGGCTGGAGTGCAGTGGCATGATCTCAGCTCGCTGCAACCCCCACCTCCCAGGTTCAAGCGATTCTCCTGTGTCAGTCTCCTGAGTAGCTGGGATTACAGGCACCCACCACTATGCCTGGCTAATTTTTGCATTTTTAGTAGAGTCGGTGTTTCACCATGTTGGTCAGGCTGGTCTCGAACTCCTGACCTTGTGATCCACCCACCTCAGCCTCCCAAAGTGCTGGGATTACAGGTGTGAGCCACCGCACCCGGCTGGCCAATCTTATCAGAAGTGAGCTACCAAAACTTCCACAGATGTGAGATTTAACACTTAATTGCAGTCATGTGTATGCAACACAGCAATAATCTAGAATGAAAAGGAGGGTGATTAGCCTTCATAAGATGACCTATAGAGCAAAGAAAGGTGACTGGAAGGGTTCCTAACCCAACCTACTCCCCTTAGGGTGTGTATCCAACCCAGTGCTTCCTAAGAGGGTTAGGGACCACTGTGGTTATCCTCTTAAAGTTCCAGCCAGCTCTAGGAGTTTCTAAATTCAGGCCTCTGTTGGAAATGGCCTATTTCGATAGATAGCTTTCTATGGCTCTAAAGGTTTCTCCTTTGCAACCCATTCAATTTCAGTCTGCTGCTTTGCTCTTTCAAAACAGAACCTCCAGGCCAAGACAAAGCCTCCCACCAGACTTGGAGATTGAAGTTCTTAAAAGGCCTTTGTTGTAGCCAAAGGCATGCATGCGTCACTGGTAGTAGGAGGAGCCTGTCCCAGCCTCATCTTGTCCTGAGATTTATCCACATACAGGAAACAGGCGGGACACAGTGGCTCACGCCTGTAATCCCACCACTTTGGAAAGCTGAGGCAGGTGGATCACCTGAGGTCAGGAATTCAAGACCAGCCTGGCCAACATGGTGAAACCCCGCCTCCACTAAAAACAAAAACAATTAGCTGGGCATGGTGGCCGGCACCTGTAATCCCAGCTACTAGGGAGGCTGAGACACACGAATCACTTGAGCCCAGGAAGCAGAGGTTGCAGTGAGCCTCGATTGTACCACTGCACTCCAGCCTGGGCGACAGAGCAAGACTCTGTCTCAAAATAAACACAAATACAGTATCCAAATATTGGAGATTAGTGACTCACCTGCAGTTGGGAGCCAGCTACAACCCAAATCATTTTAAAATTTTCAATTCTTTGATCTCATGCAATGCACACTTTCTTCTGAATTAGCGAACTGAATAAACTACAGACATTTTTTAGAATCAAGAAGTCTTGCTTACAATTAAAGGGCAAACTCCTGTGACTCTAACATTTTTCCTTTCTCATAGCACCATTCTGAAATTTGCATTGTTGCTTCCGGATTTTGAAGCCTTGTTTTCCAAGTATTTGTGGGCAGCTCCTAAAAGACTTTGTCCCTTAAGGGCAGCTGCTTTCAGGATGAAACCATGCGACTGAGACTGGCAGATCCTGGGAGCTTGCACCTGGGTCAACTCCACAGATGGATTCGTTTCTTCTCTGCCTCAGCTGCCCAGGCTCTAAAATGGCATCATTTCTCCCTACTTCTTAGCCCTTCTGACTACATACAATCCCTGAATTCCCATTGCCATGATTATTATTTTTGCATTATAAAAATAGAAACCGGCCAGGCACGGTGGCTCATGCCTGTAATCCCAGCACTTTGGGAGGCCAAGGTGGGCAGATCACCTGAGGTCAGGAGTTCGAGACCAACTTGACCGATGTGAAACCCCATCTCTAGTAAAAATACAAAATTAGCTGTGCGTGGTGGTGCATGACTGTAATCCCAGATACTGCGCAGGCTGAGGCAGGAGAATCACTTGAACCCGGGAGGCGGTGGTTGCAGTGAGCCGAGATAGTGCCATTGCACTCCAGTCTGGGCAACAAGAGCAAAACTCCGATCTCAAAAAAAAGAAAAAAATAGAAACATCATTACAAACTTGCTAATTCCAGAAACAATGTTCAGCAGGTTGTTGTTTGAAATGTGTTAAATGCATAAATTATTTCCCAGGTGACCAGTTATCTAGAGGTAAACTTAACTGAAAATCTTGGGCCCACCAGTGCTCAGGAACCACTGTGGCTGGGGGAAGACAAGACGTGGGAATTTACAGAGGCATAATTTCAAATCTGTAGCCCTAGAGTCCAGTAGTTCCTCAGAAGATGTGATAAAAATACATTGCCTAGCATTTGATAAGCATTTAATAATTTTAAAAATTTTAATAAATTACCAGAATGGCAATTCTATTCCTCTTAAGTATAGAAGGATCGCTGTATCTCAATCTTTTAAGTTTACAATCCAGAAAATTTGCCTATTTCGAAATGTGGTTCAGCCCCTTGCTTTATATAATTCTTACAATATACATTGTGTAAAAGCAAGGATAAACAAGGAAAACAATTAACTAGCATTGGCTATTTTATGCCCAATTCCACAAATGATTTTACTAAACACAGAGGACATTTGATGCAGCTGAGAAAGGATCTGAGGGCCAGAGTTTGTCCTTAGTGGGAGAATTTAAAAGCTTGCACTGAACCAGAATAAATAAGTACAATGGCAAGCACGAAGATAAACCACAGGAAAACAGGACCAGTCCCTGTAGAAGTTCCAGACTTTTGAGGTATGTTCAGACAAAGCTGGCTATTAGACCAAAAATAAGCTGCCCCTGTTAACAAGTGCTTCCTGTTCTTGTCAGGTTTGGAGGTAGTGGTTACCAGGGCTCGGTCCTGACAAGCTGCTCCTCTGTGGGCCAAGCTTCCCCTTAGAAGCTCTGAGTACCTCTGAGCCTGTGGGAAAGGTCACAGTAAGAGTTCTGTGCAACCACCGTCGGTAAAACCTTTAGAGAGGCAGATGTCGACTATAAGCTCCCACCTCAGAGAGCAGGATGAACCTACCCAGACGTTTCCCAGGCCAGGCCTTTAGGCCTCTGGAAAACAGC
The DNA here is from genome assembly GCF_029281585.2 of Gorilla gorilla gorilla. Taxonomy (NCBI): domain Eukaryota; kingdom Metazoa; phylum Chordata; class Mammalia; order Primates; family Hominidae; genus Gorilla; species Gorilla gorilla. Next base: position 187,636,547 of record NC_073224.2, read on the forward strand.
TGCCGCCGCAAACACAGCTCCACAGCCTGCTGTTGCCTCATGCTAAACCCAGCACTAGCCACTGGGGAGCAGCCTGTCGCTGTCCCACAGGCCTGTGCTAGTTTCCAAGGAATTCTTGGAGCTGTACTAATACTGCAGAAAAACTAGTTTAGCCTTGGCTTTCAGAAGATGCCAGTGACAATGGAGTACATTGCCCTAAAGCAGTATTTTCAAAATGTGCATTGTGGAATCCATTTGGTCTAAGATCAAAATAAATTTTTAATGAAACAGAAAAAGGTCAGAGTGCATCACACATATCATGGGTAAATCAGATTTTGGTTTCTAATACCACTCCCATTAAAAGAAGCCAGGGCTCCTTGCAGAAATAGCTGATTCCAGGGCTAAGGCAGGATAAGCACAAGATAAGCCTGAAGCATCTTGTTAGGATAGAAATAAAAAAGAAGTACTCAAAAAAAAAAAAAAAATAGCATGTCACCAGGATATAGGAGCCAGCTTGAAGGGTCTCTTGTCTAGCTAAAGCTGAGACCATTTGTGCACCAAAATAATGAATTGGAACCACTGAAAAAGGCCAGGCTTGGTGGCTCATGCCTGTAATCCCAGCACTTTGGGAGGCCAAGGTGGGTGGTTTGCTTGAGCCCAGAAGTTTGAGGCTGCAGTGAGCTACTAAGATTGTGCCACTGCACTCCAGCATGGGTGACAGAGTGAGACACTGTTTCAAAACAAAACAAAGCAAAACAAAAAACAGTCCATGAGTGTATAATGAAAATTAAATGAATAAATTGGGAAGGAAGGGCTTCTGCTTATAGTAGATTACCAAGTGCAACCTGTAAAGCTGGAGAATGCGCTAGAATTGGAAAATCATTTTGCAAACATCATAGTAAAAGATCAGTGCAGGTAAGAAACATCAATGCATGCTAATTTAACGGGACACTTTCATAGGCAAGAGATTTGCATGGTCTGAAAGTCTACATATACTGGTTATAAGTTCCAGGTAGGGGGATATACAGAGAAGTCGGACACCTTGACCAAGTGATCAAAATTTACCACTATCAATGAGGGGGCAGATGGATATCAAGTCATTATGGGCAAAAACCCATAAACTGATTCTAAATATGAGGAAATATCAAACTGAGTTGTTTTCTGTTAAAAAAAAAAAAACAGGGTGGGGTTGAGGGTGGCTACATTCACCAAAAATATCAATGAGGCTGAGTGCGGTGGCTCACGCCTGTAATCCTAGCAGTTTGGGAGGCAGAGGATGGCGGATCACTTGAGCTCAGGCCTGGCCAACATGGTGAAACCCTGTCTCTACTAAAAATACAAAAAAATTATCTGGGGATGGTGGCGGGCGTCTGTAATCCCAGCTACTCCGGAGGCTGAGGCAGGAGAATCGCTTCAACCTGGGAGGCGGAGATTGCAGTGAGCCGAGATTGTGCCACTGCACTCCAGCCTGGGTGACAGAGCGAGACTCCGTCTCAAAAAAAATACATATCAATGACATAAAAGATCAACACGAGTCATGACAGCCATAGCCATGTCTGATTCTATACTGGAAGGTTTACTGGAGGGAAAAAATGCTACAAAGAACATCATTGGGCAGATGCCAGGTTAAAGTATCAAATCCATGTTTGACTGAAGTAGAGAACTGTCCTACAGTTGTGTAAGAGAATATCCTTATTTTTAGGAAATAAGCATTTAGGAGGAAAGGCCTATGATGTATGCAATTTACTCTCAAATGCCTCAATTTTTTATGGAGAAGGAGAAAGGGAGAGAGAAACCCTGACAAATCAAATGAGACAAAATGTTAATAAGTGAACAAGAGGGTAAAGTGTGCGTGGGTTTTTTTGTACTTTCAACTTCCCTAGAAGTTTAAATTATTTCTCAATAAAATGTATTTTTAAATTCCTCCAGTATTTATAACTAAAAATGTCCTAGGTGTATTCCATCAGCATTCACAGAAATACCCAGTTGAATACCTGCCATCCACATGGGCAGATCTCCAGCAATCCTGAACTCACCTCTGCTCTCCACATGACATTTACACTGAGTTGCCCTTCCGAAACTGGAAGAGTAGATTAAGCCCTTGAGTCTTCGATTCACTTCAATGAATAATCTGGTAAAAACAAAAATCTAAGTGTGACTTCTACTTGATAAACAGCTGTGATGTAACTGGGACAAGATCAGTGTGGAATTATCCTTTTTATACCAATTCTGTACAAAGAGTGCAAGAACTGATGCTTCATATTTTATTTCCCCTCTGCCCTCCCATCCCACCCTTGGTGATGGTTGTACCCATTTGAGCATTTCTGAGCACATGACCATAAGTAAATCTTGAGAGAGGAGCGGAATTCTTGTCTAAACAGTAACAGAAGGGGATTAGCTGCGAGGATAGCGTAACCGTTGTGCAGGAACGGAAGCTGCCCAGATCTTCTTGGTGGACAATGCATAGAAGACTTAGAATTATGGAACATCTGTCCCCCCAACCACACTTTCCCACCCGTCTCCCAAACCCCCACTCCCACCCTATTCCCCACCCCATTAATAGTGTTAACAAAAGCTTAATCTTCCAGTTTTAAAGTGCAAATGATTTGGGTATGACTGCTGTTGCAACAAGTCTGAACAGAAAAAAATGAAGTCTTCTCTGTTTATGCGATGTTTTCCAGAATATAAAAGATGAGTTCCATGACAACGGGGCCCTCACTAAGCTGGCAGGCCCCTCCATGGATCACCGGCACCAAGGCGCTGTCCAGATCATTCATGTACTGCGAGGGAAGGGGCTGGCCATTGCTCCCTGCTTGATAGCCAACCTATACCACAGAGAGAAAAGGAGGAGAGGTTACTGAACAGAGAAGGCCTCTCCAGGGCTGAGGGCAAGGAGGCTGAGCAGGAAAGGAGATGTCCTTTTTGGCCATAGGCTAAACATATGGCAGTGAATACAAATTTATCCTCTTTTCTGGATGATCACTTATCCTGTTGTTTACTCCTCCTGACCACTTGACAACCATGAGGCAGTGGGTAAGCCACTTAACCTGTTATGGTCTTAGTTTTCTGGGGAAGGGGAGAGGTGTGTAAAAAGGTATGGAGTATCAGAAATAATATCTTAATCTTTGGTTGTGAAAATTAAAATGAGAAATATACAATGTACAGCTCCCTAACCTAGTAGGAACTGAATATTTGTTCTTGCATCCATCTGTTCATCCATGCACCATTCTGAGCAACTACAAACGCAGGGATCCAAAGATGAATGTAACAGGGCCCTGCCCTCAAGAGGCTCACATATTTAGCAGAAAAATGCTTGTTCTTTGTTTTACATGAGATAGGACCAGAATACTTCATTAGTATAGCATTGGGCAAGCCGTTAAGCAGAAAATAAATATTTGTTGACTGATGACTAGTCAGGAACTGGGGCCAGACACAGAACCTTTCATCATTCCCTGATAATGGCACAACCCTGTGATCAGGAACCAGTTTCTCCTCATAAGCACTCAGGCCAGAAGCAGCTTGCTGGGCAGAATTAACACTCACTCAGTGGGGAAGGGGGATCAAGCTGAGTCTACACCCAAGTTCCAAGTGACTCGGAGCTAAAGGGTTGAGGGAACAGAGAGGTCTGGCAATTTGTAAACATCAAGGCAGGACCTGGCAGGTCCTACCACATGCTCCCCTCTTTACCCCACACTAAGAAGGAAACCAGCTCCTTGGAAGGCATGCAGGTGAAGAAGCCACAGTTCAAATGGTTCTGAGAGAATCTGACCAAGCATCACATGTGGGTATAGTACTATTAAAGAGAGGGCCAAAACACTATATCCAGTCAGGCCAGAAGGTCGGAGAATTAAGCTCTCTGGGGTGATGCAGAAAAACTCACATGTCAGAAATACAGACGTTGCCCAAGGCCAGCTTTAAAAGCTGCGGAAGACACATCATACCTGATCTGAGTCAAGTGTCACACGTAGTCCCAGTTTGGTCATTCCATCTTCCTTCAGAAGCTTCAGGTGAGGACAGAGAGCAAGGCAAAAAGCTTTGGCAACATGCTCAGTCAATCTACTGTGATCTGCAGGATCACTGAGGCAATTGTGCTGGTCATCGTTTTCTAGGAAAAACACCTGTTCCCCAAACAAAAGAGACTTTTAAACTTGTGCCTAGATTTTGGGAGAAGTAGATTAGCTCACCGTATATGAGCACCCTGATTCTCCAAGATGTGCAAGAAGACATGACAGGAACAGGACACCATAAAGTCCCTGGTCCAGGAAAAGTCGGGCATTTGTCTTCCACCTAAAAAAAACAATCCCTGTCTCTCCATCTCTGCATCCACAAAATGACAGCAGCAGCCTGCCTAACTCCCTGCAAGCCTCCATGGTTGCAATGGCACATTCTTCTCAGAACTAGAAAAGGCCTCCATTTTGCATTGTATGCCACTAAAAGGTAATCCCTGTATGTGGACAATTTACCTAGAAAATGATCTTAAGTCTAAGAGAATGGCTTTTATAGCTGACGTGACCCAGCTGCTTTATTTTACAATTAGTCTTAGAAGGGAATTGACTGGCTCAAGGGCACAGAAGAACTTAAGAGACAGAGGAAGAGCCAGGCTGAGCCTGGCATCTGAGCCTTTTATTGCAGAGCTTTTTCCACCACACAGCCCTGCCACTATAGAGGCGGGAACTGTGTCAGCACTGTGCACAGACAGAAGTGGAACACACTTGGAACTGATGACCCGAGTCCTAGCACCATAGAGGAAGGGTCATGAGCAAGTCCCTTAGAGGACTAAAGGAAGTTAAAGGACTTTTTTTTTTTTTTTTTTTTTGAAACAAAGTCTCACTCTGTCACCAGGCTGGAGTGCAGTGGCATGACCTCTGCCCACTGCAACCTTTGCCTCTTAGGTTCAAGTGATTCTCCTGCTTCAGCCTCCTGAGTAGCTGGGATTACAGGCATGTGCCGCCATGCCTGGCTAATTTTTGTATTTTTAGTAGAGATGGGGTTTCACCATGTTGGCCAGGCTGGTCTTGTTGAACTCCTGACCTCAGGTGATCTGTCCGCCTCGGCCTCCCAAAGAGCTGGAATTACAGGCATGAACCACCGCACCTGGCCCAAAGGACTTACTTTATTTTTTTTGAGATGGAGTCTCAACTCTGTTGCCCACCGCCCAGGTTGGAGTGCGGTGGTGCAATCTCAGTTCAGGGCAACCTCCACCTCCCGGGTTCCAGCAATTCTCTTGCTTTAGCCTCCCAAGTAACTGGGACTACAAGTGTGCACCACCACACCTGGCTAATTTTTATATTTTTAGTAGAGACGAGGTTTCACCATGTTGGCTAGGTTGGCCTCGAACTCCTGACCTTAGGTGATCCTCCTGCCTCAGCCTCCCAAAGTGCTACGATTACAGGTGTGAGCCACCGCACCCGGCCCAAAGGACTTCTTTTTTTCTTTTTTTTGAGATGGAGTCTCGCTCTATTGCCCAGGCTAGAGTGCAATGGCACGATCTCAGCTCACTGCAGCCTCCACCTCCCAGGTTCAAGCGATTCTCCTGCCTCAGCTTCCCAAGTAGCTAGGATTACAGGAGCCTGCCACCAAGCCAGACTAATTTTTGTATTTTTAGTAGAGACGGGGTTTCACCATGCTGGCCAGGCTGAGGACTTCTTAATAATTAATTAGTCTCGGCCGGGCGCGGTGGCTCACGCCTGTAATCCCAGCACTTTGGGAGGCCGAGGAGGGTGGATCACAAGGTCAGGAGATCAAAATCATCCTGGCTAACACGGTGAAACCCCGTCTCTACTAAAAATACAAAAAAAAAAAAACACAAAAAATTAGCCGGGTGTGGTGGCAGGCGCCTATGGTCCCAGCTGCTCAGGAGGCTGAGGCAGGAGAATGGCGTGAACCTGGGAGGTGGAGCTTGCGGTGAGCCAAGATCACGCCACTGCACTCCAGCCTGGGTGACAGAGTGAGACTCCGTCTCAAAAAAAAAAAAAAAAAATTAATTTGCCTCTGTAAAGTGGAAAGCACCTGACTTCTCTGGTTATTGTAAAGATAAAACTATATAAAGGCAAAATATAAGGCCGGGTGCGGTGGCTCACACCTGTAATCCCAGTACTTTGGGAGGCCGAGGCAGGCGGATCACAAGGTCAGGAGTTTGAGACCAGCCAGGCCAACATGGTGAAACCCTGTCTACTAAAAATACAAAAGTTAGCTGGGTGTAGTGGCACATGCCTGTAGTACCAGCTACTCAGAAAGCTGAGGCAGGAGAATCACCTGAACCCAGGAGGCAGAGGTTGCAGTCAGCCGAGATCGCACCATTGCAATCCAGCCTGGGTGACAAGAGCGAGACTCCGTCTCAAAAAAAAAAAAAAAAAAAAAAAAGGCACTTTGGGAGGCCAAGACGGGCGGATTGCGAGGTCAGGAGATCGAGACCATCCTGGCTAACACGGTGAAACCTCATTTCTACTAAAAATACAAAAAAAAAAATTAGCCGGGCGTGGTAGCGGGCGCCTGTAATCCCAGCTACTCGGGAGGCTGAGGCAGGAGAATGGTGTGTACCCGGGAGGCGGAGCTTGCAGTGAGCTGAGATTGCGCCACTGCACTGCCGTCTGGGCGACAGAGCGAGACTCTGTCTCAAAAAAAAAAAAAAAGGCAAAATATAAAAGATACAGAAATGCAAATACATGATGTTTCTATATAGCAACCCCTAGCTTACTGCTCCATAAGGAACTTACACTGAGAGGACTACAAAGGAGGCAGCTCCGAAGCCCCGTACCTGGATACACTGGAGAGTGGTGGCATGAAATGACAGAGTGGGAGTCAGGAGACCTGAGCGCTGGCCCCTGCTCTGCCATTAACCAACATCAGTCACAAAGTTACAGTCACATGACCTGTTTGAGCCTGTCTTCTCAGCTGCATCTTAGGATGGGTAGCTTGCCTACCTCACTGCTTGCTACTGGGGAGCAAAAAGGAGGGAACAGAGGTCAAACTGCTTTATAAGCCATAAAGTGTTTTACATGTTCCAGACTCTGCACTGCTCAAAATGTGTCAAAGGGACGAATCATTACATAGCAAGCAACTAAAATCCCTTGGCTGCATATGAAATCATGGAGCCTGTTATGCAGGATGAGTCCCTTAGGACAACTGCTCAGAACTGGAGAACCAGGTCTCATCTCTGCTATCAGGAACCAGCCATATGAACTTGAGTAAGAGATTTAACAACCCTGGGTCTCTGTTTCCTTTCGTGTGAAATGGAAAAACCAGAAGTCACAGAATTTTTTTAAAAAAACATAAGAGTTTCAAAGCTGAAAAGAATCCTAGAGATCTTATAATTTAATCCTTTACAAATGAGCATACATGAGGTTCAAAAGTAATAAAGGGATCTAAGATCTACCTGTTTACTCACGAGAACTTTTAAAATTTTTTTCATATTTTATTTTTTCTCAGACCTCTTGGGGATGAAGAGAATAAACTTTCTGATCTATATGATATGTACATACAAAAAACGGTCACTGCCCTGCTCCTCTCATTCCCAGGTGAGCCTCTAATACAGCTTTCAAGTTAAGGAGCAAATTAATACAGTGGGAAAGAGCTTAGGAGTTGGCCAGATCTGGGTTTTAATCAGGATTTTATCATTATTTATTTGCCTTGTAATCTTGAGCAAGTTAATTAGTCTCTGAGCTTTAGTTTTGTTTGTTTGTTTTTGGAGACGGAGTTTCACTCTTGTTGCCCAGGCTGGAGTGCAATGGCACAATCTCGGCTCACCACAACCTCCACCACCCAGGTTCAAGCGATTCTCCCACCTCAGCCTCCTGAGTAGCTGGGATTACAGGCATGCACCACCATGCCCGGCTAATTTTGTATTTTTAGTAGAGACGGGGTTTCTCCATGTTGGTAGGGCTGGTCTCAAACTCCAGACCTCAGGTGATCTGCTCACCTTGGCCTCCTCCAAAGTGCTGGGATTACAGGCGTGAGCCACCACACCCGGCCTAGTTTTTTTTTTTTTTTTTTTTTTTTGAGACGGAGTCTTGCTCTGTTGCCTAGGCTGGATGGAGTGCAGTGGCGTGATCTCGGCTCACTGTAACCTCTGCCTCCTGGGTTCAAGTGATTCCCATGCCTCAGCCTCTCAGGCAGCTGGGACTACAGGCGTGCACCACCATGCCTCAGCTAATTTTTGTATTTTTAGTGGGTATGGGGTTTCACCATGTTACCCAGGCTGGTCTTGAATTCCTGACCTCAAGTGATCCACCCACCTCAGCCTCCCAAAATGCTGGGATTACAGGTGTAAGCCACTGTGCCTGGCCTAGTTTTCTTATTAGTGAAATAAGTATTTTTTAAAGACTGTCATGTTATCTAAAATAGTTTATAAGTGCAGAATAACTGACCCAGCTTTCTGAAGAATATAGCAAAGATGGAATGTACCACTCAGAGATCTACTCTTCTTGAGTTCCAATGCAAAAAAATATCTAAAAGTTAGTTCACAGGAAGGAGGATACATCAGACAGGTGCAGGCTGCAACTGGCAGCATTTCTTCCTGGTGATTTCAGATAGGAATTGGAGTATAAACGAGAAAGATTTTTCTCAGAGATATTTTTTTCTTATCCTACAGAGTCAACCCAGAATGTGGCTCTTGGCCTAGCAAAAAGTTGTGCTCAAAGTGGGTCAAGTATGCCAAGTTTCATTTCCTTACCTCTGTCCATCTGATTACTTTTCCATTTGCTTTATATTCTGATCCATGGAATATCTTCACATTTGTTATAGTCTCCATGGACTTCCCATCTATAGGACTTACGACACTAAAATAGAGGCAAAGGAAAGACAGAAGCAGCTCTTGAAGTTAGAAAAGCCATTTTTCCTATCACGTTTTGCTGCAGAAGTCTTCCTGCTAATTACACTGGGTACCCTGCTGAACACACCTGTGCAGCACATCATAGCAAGAAGCAGCCACTGTATAAAAATGTACATGAACTGAGCTCTTGGGAAAGAATCTATGCACTGAAATAGTTCAAAGAACACACATGCAAAAAAGGAATCATTTTTCCAGGAGCTAGTTCTCTTTAACGTAAAGAAATTGATTAATCAAACCTGCTCTTCTTCCAGTATTCCTTCTTTCAGTGAATGCATGGTCACCCACTCAATCTTGTTTTCACTCTGCTCCTGACTCTGTAATGATACTTGTCATGATATATTCTTCATGTTTGCATACCTGACTTACAAATGAACTTCTGAAGGGGAGGGAATATGATATATTCACCTCTATGTGCTTATATTCCCATTACTGACCCACTGCTTGGAACTCAGGAGTCTAATAAATATTTATTAAGAATCATTTGCTGGGCATGGTGGCTCACGCCTGTAATCCCAGCACTTTGGGAGGCTGAGGTGGGTAGACTGTCTGAGCTCAGGAGTTCGAGACCAGCATCAGCAACATAGCAAAACCCTACCTCTACTAAAAACACAAAAAATTAGCCAGGCAATAGTGGTACACGCCTGTAATCCCAGCTACTGGGCAGGCTGAGGCATGAGAATCGCCTTGAACCTGGGAGGCGGAGGTTGCAGTGAGCTGAGATCGCACCACTGTACTCCAGCCTGGGTTACAGAGCAAGACTCTGTCTCCAAAAAAAAAAAAAGGAATTATTTGACCAAGTTGCTAATTATGACAGTGCTAGTGTAAACAAGTATCTATGTATCTGTCATAACACATTCCCTTTAGTGCTAAATTATCACTCCTAGATTCCTAAACAAAAAGGCCACTTCTGATAGTCATTTCCTCCCTGAAATACAAGTATAAATACATGGAGATACACATTCATTCTTATTAGGATTCAAAATAATTGGCACACAGATTCTAAACTTTCCCTAACAATTTTCAAACCTGTTTATGTTCTTGAATCTCTATATTTTTTCTTGAGACAGAGTTTCGCTCTTGTTGCCCAGGCCGGAATGCAGTGGCATGATCTCGGCTCACCGAAACCTCCGCCTCCCGATTCAAGTGAGTCTCCTGCCTCAGCCTCCTGAGTAGCTGGGATTACAGGCATGTACCACCACGCCCAGCTGATTTTGTATTTTTAGTAGAGACGGGGTTTTTCCATGTTGGTCAGGCTGGTCTTGAACTCCCAACCTCAGGCGATCCACCTGCCTCAGCCTCCCAAAGTGCTGGGATTACAGGCATGAGCCACCACACCCGGCCAAATCTCTATGTATTAAAAGTCGAATCTAACTTAAACTTCAATATCAGGCATTCACTTCATTTAGTCAAAATTACTTGAATTTAAGTTTAATTTCTAATTCATCAAATAGCAATGTTAAAAACAAAACAAAAAAAGAGCACCCTTTGTTGTGTAGAATCCTTTGAGAAAGGATACAAAGTTCAGTTTGTAATGTATAAATGCAATGTTTTCCAGCTTGTCCCTGAATGTCTGGGTATGAGAGAAAGAAAGGGGTGAGGGGGAAAGAAAAGTGTCAAAGATGTCTCCAAGGTTTTGGCTTGAACCATTAGAATAGAGTTGCCGAACACTGAGAAAGAATATAGAGTTTGAAGCCCAGAAGGTGGTTTTCAGAGCTAGTCTTATCACCTCCTAGCTTTGTAGACCTGAAAAGTCACTTAGCCTTTTGGTACTTGTTTACTCATTTATAGAATGGAAATGTTAACACCTGTTATTGTATCAAACAAAACAATGTTGGCAAAAATGTGTTGTAAATCTTAAAAGGCTCAGGTATTACTGTTATCTCAATAACTATAGAGGGACTTTTTTGTTTCATCAATCCCTCTACTTATACTTCCCTCAAAAATACATACAGAAACTCCTTCAGAAACTAACTTACAAAACCAGAAATTTAAAATTCTACGTTAAGCATACAAAGCAGTCTTTCTCTTAGGCAGGGCTTTCAGTAAAACTATAAAACACCAATGTAGACAGCAGACAAAACCCAGAGCCTAACCTATAACTAAAAGCCACAAAGGTGGACATGTGCTGCATTTACCCCTTGCTAACGTTCTTGTCATCATCCACCCACTGGATGTGGATGTGCTCCTGGGGTTCCTCCGCGTCCGCCTTCCCACAGGTGATGGTGAAGTCCTTCATCTCTCGCAGTGCCTGCCTCAAGGAATCCATGTTCTCTGCAGTAATCTGGACCATAACACCATCTAAGAATCAGTACAAAGCCAAAGGAGAGGCAAATGAAACACAGCACCTGGCATCTAGCAAATCCCTCCAAGTTAAATGTAAACCTTAGCTCTGCTTTCCAAAGCTGACTGATACAGAGGTTTTGCTCTTTGAGCTGAACCTCTTACTGAAAGTGTTGTGAGAAGCAATGCCAAGATTAAAACACATGCTTGTTGATTTCACTTCAGACACAACTAAGAATTTCTCCTGAGACTACTTAAGGGGAAAACTTAAACACAGTCACAATCTTCTTCTGGACACACTGAATATTTTGTTCCTATTTTCACTCCTGCATTTATCATCCTCTGATCATATTCATTTGTTTGCATCTCCAACTCTCTCACCTTACTATGACTTCCTGGCATACAGTGAATGCCCAATAAATGTTTGCTAAATAAATCACTGAATAAATTATAGTAGTGGGCTTGGAGATAAATCCATTCATTGACTAGCAAATAAGGCAAACCTACCATAGAGTTTCATATGGGCTACCAGATAACCAACAGATGGTACTTTTTCAGCTGCTACCTACCTGAGTTGAAGGCAAACACTGAAATTGACAGTAAAAGTTGTCACATGCTGAGCAATTACTCTGCTTCACTGACACACAATGAAATAATTTCTAAAGAGTCTCAATAACAATTTCATAGTCAGCCAATCGCTCCACTGAAACACACAAGTGAAATGCAAGACCCAAGAAATTCCCAACTCAGACACATAAACACATAATTTTTAAACACACTGCTTTGAATTGGTAAGGATCTGTGTCAGGTCAATTTATCTTTTTTTTTTTTTTTTAAGAGATGACTGCCCAGGTTGGAGCGCAGTGGCTATTCACAGGGACGATCATAATGCACTGCAGCCTCAAGCTCCTGGCCTCACAGGGTCCTCCCACCTCAGCCTCCTAAGTAGCTGGTACTATAGGTGTATGCCACCATGCCCAGCTCATTTTATCATTTAACAACATTTAAGGGGTGTTTTAAAATCACCTTGTGAAGTCACAATTTCAACTATAGTCAACACTTCATCATATAGGCTTTAACTAGTTGCTTTAGACCAAATGACTGTTTAACTCCTAGATTTTAAGCTGGGTGTGGTGGTTCACACCTGTAATCCCAGCACTTCGGGAGGCTGAGCCTGGTGGATCATTTGAGGTCAGGAGTTCAAGACCAGCCTGACCAACATGGTGGAACCCCATCTCTACTAAAAATACAAAAAAATTAGCTGGGCGTGTTGGCACACAACTGTAATTTCAGCTACTCAGGAGGCTGAGGCAGGAGAATCACTTGAGGTAGAAGTTGCAGTGAGCCAAGATTGTGCCACTGTACTCCAGCCTGGGCTACAAGACTCCATCTTAAAAAAAACAAAACAAAACAAAAAAAAACCTCTTAGATTTCATAACAATTTATTAACGGCATGTTTCTGTTTTGTAGTCAAGAGTTGTAAATTTTAGTTGTAAAATATTAGTGCACTCTGTGTTTCACTCACTGTTTCATTAAATTTACCAAAAGAAGACCAAAGCCAGTATCTATAAATATATGTAAGATTATCTACGTATTTCAATCAACACACTGGAATCCAGCCCTAAGAAAGGACCTTTTTTTTTTTTTTAAAGATAGAGTCTCACTCTGTCGCCCAGGCTGGAGTACAATGGCACAATCTCGGCTCACTGCAACCTCTGCTTCCCAGGTTCAAGTGATTCTCCTGCCTCAGCCTCCCAAGTAGCTGGGATTACAGGCATGCGCCACCACGCTTGGCTGTTTTTTATATTTTTAGTTGAGATGGGGTTTCACCATGTCGGCCAGGCTGGTCTCCAACTCCTGACCTCAAGTGATCTGCCCAACTCGGCCTCCCAAAGTGCTGAGATTACAGGCGTGAGCCACCGCACCCAGCCTAAGAAAGGACTGTTTTTACACAGAGCTTTGGAGTGAGCTACTATAAAAATGAAAACCTGTCATCATGTGAGGCAGACTACATTTTCCATAAATGGCCATATCTCCCATCACATTTTTCTACAATGCTATCTTCCCATTCTCCCATGTAGAAGTGAAGTCTAATTTCCCTCCCTTTTTCCAACACCAGAGTATGGTGGAAATGACACAATATAACTTTAAAGGGTGGGTCACAAAAGGCAATGCAGCTTCCAACTTCTTGCTAGAACATTCATGTTTGGAGTCCTGCACCACCATGTAAAAAGTCCAGCTATCCCAATGGTATCAAGCCATGTTAAGGAGTCCCCACGTAAGTACCCCAGTCACCACTCCTAGTCTTTAAATCATCCCAGGCCAGGCCTCAGACGTGTGTGTGAACAAACCTTCATATAATTCTAGCTCCCAGTCATCAGATAACTTCAAGTCATCCCAACTAAGACTCCAAACATCATGAAGCAGTGTTAAGCCATCCCTGCATTGCCCTGTCAAGATTACTGATCTAGAGGATAAGCAAGCATGATAAAATGGTTGTTTTAAGCCATCTGTTATGAAATAAGAGTAACAAAATCAAAACACAATGAATAACCAACAAAGAAAATAAACGGTGTGCCAATTAGCCTTTAGTTTAATTAACTTTTGTCAACATATGTGTCATGTCTAATTATAGCACACTAGCAGCAAGCACATGCCATTTTGTACTCCAAATGATGACCACAGCATTCTTGTGGACAGGAGAGACTTTCATCTACACATTTAGATATTAATATTTCCACCCAATGATATATTTGAACTCAGACTACATGCCCTCAGGTACCTTATCCCAGAGCTCTGAAAGGCCATCTCCTAGTTTTTAATGTCATTGTCACATGGTACCCCTACCACTTACTCCTTTCTTCAGAGAACTAAGCACTCTCACGGCAGTTTTAATTTGCTGAAGAGATGCTACTGAAAAAACAGTAGAAGTCAGACATCTACAGCAGAAGTGTAAAGGGTTCCCTTTATGTACATAAGTTCAGTCCTTATTATGAGGACTGAACAATTCATTCTTTACCTTCCACAATACTGGACTTGGCAAGGTATCCAGAAGAGGATTTCAGAGCGCCACTGAACACAAAGAAACTGGCACCAGTCACTAAAACAGCAATAGAAATAGTTTAGTAAGACAGACCCTAAGCTGGAGGGATTGAGAATAATAACAAAATATTCAGAAGTTGAGAATTCCGACCATCATCACACAGAAAATTTTAAAAAATCAAATCTATATTCCACAATAAACATGTAACCAACAATTCTGATGCTTACAACAGCTTTGGGAACTAGGTTTTAAGATACACTCCCCCATTTTGTTTTGTTCTTCCTCTAATTAAGAATCCAAGTATCTTACAAGAAAAGGAATCTTAATGGTTGAGGTCAGGGAGTTGGCAAGCTATAGCCTGCTTGGCCTCCAGCCTGCTTTTGTAAATAAAATTTTATTGAAACACAGCCATGTCCATTCATTTACTTATTGTCTATGGCAGTTTTTGCACTATAATACTAGAGCCGAACAGTCGTTGACAAAAACCACAGCTTGCAAAGTCTAAAATATTTATCATTTGGCCCTTCGCAAAAAAAGTTTGCCACCCCCAATCTAATCCATTGATTTTCAGATTTTTTTAGATCAAATATATTCTGAAGATAGAAATATGGTTGCCAACTATTCTATCTGCTAAGTTTTTGTTTTTTTTTTTTGAGACGGAGTCTCGCTCTGTCACCCAGGCTGAAGTGCAGTGGTGCTATCTCTGCTCACTGCAAGCTCCACCTCCTGGGTTCACGCCATTCTCCTGCCTCAGCCTCCCGAGTAGCTGGGACTACAGGCATGTGCCAGCATGCCCCACTAACTTTTTTGTATTTTTAGTAAAGATGAGGTTTCACCACGTTGGTCAGGCTGGTCTTGAACTCCTGACCTTAGGTGATCCACCCACCTCGGCCTCCCAAAGTGTTGGGATTACAGGCGTGAGCCACGATGCCCAGCTTTTTCATTTTATTTTTTTTAAGAGACAAGGTCTTGCTATGTTGCCCAGGCTTGTCTTGAACTCCTTAGCTCAAATGATGCTCTCGCCTTGGCCTCCCAAAGTGCTGGGATTACAGGAATGAGCCACCGCGGCTGGCCTAACACAGGATTTCTTAGATTAAATCTATTAAACAAGACTTATTTTTTCATGTGAACAGTTTTTAACACCATGGTGCCTGAGAAAACACTTTGGGTAAGGCCTCTTGAGCAATGCTTCTCAAAGTCGAATGTGCACTTGAATCACACAGAGATCTCGTTAAAATGCAAATTTTGATTAGTGAATCTGGGGTGTGGAGACCACATTCTGAATAGCACTGAAACCTCCTTCAGAATCCTGTCAAGTTAATTAGCATTCTGTGGGAATGGTCATGCAACAAGCTTCAAATTTACCTAAACATACTCTCATTATGGGGCCTAGTTGTGCCTTCAAATGCCAGTGCTGGCCCTTGTCAATATCCTAAGGGCATATTTTCTTTTCTTTTTTTTTTTTTTTAATTATTATACTTTAAGTTCTAGGGTACATGTGCACAACATGCAGGTTTGTTACATACGTATACACATGCCATGTTAGTTTTGCTGCACCCATCAACTCGTCATTTACATTAGGTATTTCTCCTAATGCTATCCCTCCCTCCTAAGGGCATATTTTCAAAATTGTTCCCTCAATAACACATATCCCATTTGCAACTCTGAGTCTGGCCACTTGGGGAGTCAACATAATCCTGAAGAATATGGTTGGAAAGGTTAATTAATTTGTTTGTGGTCACCTATCTAGAAAGTGAGTGTTACGGGACTGAGGTATCTAACTGTCCAAGTCCAGTATAATTTTCCATTATCATAATCTCAACCAGTTCAAATGCTCACCTTTTCTGGGCTGATTGTGAATACTGATAGCCTGGGTCTGATAGTTTCCATCATCATTCTGTACACACACAAGATGAGAGTCTGCCTTTTCATTGAAGCAGGCACCTCCTGCCAGGACATGCTCATTGGACTTGTTCATGGCTTTCATCATCTGCAATCAAAGAGATAACCTTATTCTGACAAGAATGGGCATTTTTCTGTCTGACATGGTGCAACTCCATCTTCTCAAAAACAAAACTAACAGAATATTATGTATTAAAGTGACAAAAAGGGCCACCAAATAATGAAACAAAGTAAAAAAATCAGTCACCATTAACAAATCAATGTACACAAAAATTCCCTGTACATTTTATAAGCGATTTGTACTATGACCTAATAAGCACATGATACATTTTGCATTCACTTTTTGTCTTATTGCTGAATTGAACTCAAGTAGCTAAAATTAGTTTAGCTAATTGTAGTTTCTCCTATATACTGGATTCTCTGAGGATATATAATCTGAAATTCTAAGTTCAAAAGAATGTCCCATATTTAAGTACATCTGCTTTCTTTTTCAACTTCCAAAGGACTGAACTTCCCTCTAAAAACATATGAAATTCAAATTGTTTCTTAATTTTACTAACTTATGTTTGAGATCTTCAATGAAATTAGTTACTAATATTTTGCTTTATTCTTCTCAAAAGATTTAACATGATAATTCTGACCTAATCCAAAAAAAAAAATTCATGGGCCACTGTTTTGCATGTAATACGTAAGAACTCACCTTGATGTTAAACTCCAACCCCTGGCTGAAACAGGTTAATGATCATTTGTTGTTATTTATTTCTATAAAGAGTTTGGGGCCAGGCACGGTGGCTCATGCCTATAATCCCAGCACTTTGGGAGGCCGAGGCAGGCGGATCACAAGGTCAGGAGATCGAGACCATCCTGGTTAATACGGTGAAACCCCGTCTCTACTAAAAATACAAAAAAATTTAGCTGGGCATGGTGGCAGATGCCTGTTGTCCCAGCTACTCGGGAGGCTGAGGCAGGCGAATGGCATGAACCCGGGAGGCGGAGCTTGCAGTGAGCCAAGATCACGCCACTGCACTCCAGCCTGGGGAAAGAGCAAGACTCTGTCTCAAAAAAAAATAAAAAAAAAATAAAGAGTTTGACACCTTTCTTTTTGAGACAGGGTCTCTCTCTGTTGCCCAAGCTGGAATGCAGTGGCTTGATCTTGGCTCACTGCAACCTCCACCTCCTGGGTTCATGCCATTCTCCTGCCTCAGCCTCCCGAGTAGCTGGGACTACAAGTGCCTGCTACCACGCCCAGCTAATTTTTTTGTATTTTTATAGAGACAAGGTTTCACCGTGTTAGCCAGGATGGTCTCAATCTCCTGACCTCGTGATCCGCCCACCTCGGCCTCCCAAAGTGCTGGGATTACAGGCGTGAGCCACTGCACCCAGCCGACACCTTTTTTTTTTTTTTTTTTGAGACAGGGATCTCACTATGTTGTCCAGGCTGGATTCAAGCTCCTTGGCTCAGGTGATCCTCCCACCTCAGCCTCTTGAATGGCTGGGATTATATAGGCACATGCCACCTAGCCCAGCTCTGGGTTAATGATAATTTGTTTTTATTTCCCATTTTTTCCTTCATGTCATCCCATTTGTCCAACTTTCTGATCTAATCCTTTAAAATTGAGCCTTTAAACATCTAACTGGAAACTTATTTTGTTTTACTCCCCTCTTCCTCCTATAAGTTGTAGTGTTGCGGGCCAGGCCCAGTGGCTCACACCTGTAATCCCAGCACTTTAGGAGGCCGAGGTGGGTGAACCACTTGAGGTTAGGAGTTCAAGACCAGCCTGGCCAACATGGTAAAACCCCATCTCTACTAAAAGTACAAAAAAATGAGCTGGGTGTGGTGGCGGGTGCCTGTAATTCCAGCTACTCGGGAGGCTGAGGCAGGAGAATCACTTTACCCCAACAGGTGGAGGCTGCAGTGAGCCAAGATTGCGCTACTACACTCCAGCCTGGGGAACACAGGGAGACTCTATCTCAAAAAACAAAAATAAAATAAAAAAGTTGTAGTGCTGTCAGAGTTGTTTGACTCCATCTTGAACAGGGGCTGGGTAAAATGAGGCTGAAACCTGCTGGGCTGCATCCCAGGAGGTTGGGCATTCTTAGGATAGGAGGAAAGCACAAGATACAGGTCACAAAGACCCCACTGATAAAAACAGAATGCTGTAAAGAAGCTAGCCAAAACCCACCAAAACCAAGATGGTGATGAAAGTGACCACTGGAGGTCCTCACTGCTCATTATCGCTAATTATAATGTATTAGCATGCTAAAAGACGCTCCCACCCATGCATGACAGTTTTACAAATGCCATGGCAATGTCAGGAAGTTACCCTATATGATCTAAAAAGGAAGGAACCCTCAGTTCCAGGAATTCCCCACCCCTTTCCCAGAAAACCCTTTGTTTAGCATATAATCAGGAAATACCGTAAATATACTCAGTCAGGCAGCCCATGACACTGCTCTGCCTATGGAGCAGCCATTCTTTTATTCCTTTTTTGAGATGGAGTTTCGCTCTTGTTGCCCAGGCTGGAGTGCAGTGACACTATCTCAGCTCACCGCAACCTCCAGCTCCCAGGTTCAAGTGATTCTCCTGCCTCAGCCTCCCGAGTAGCTGAGATTACTGGCATGTGCCAGCACACCCACTAATTTTGTATTTTTAGTAGAAATGGGGTTTCTCCATGTTGGTCAGGCTGGTCTCGAACACCCAACCTCAAGTGGTCCGCCCACCTTGGCTTCCAAAGTGCTGGGATTATAGGCGTGAGCCATCGCACCTGGCCTGCCCATTTTTTAACTGGGCTGTCTTTTTTTTAGAGACTATGGTGCTATGTTATGTTATGTTATGTTATGTTATGTTGTTATGTTATGTTATGTTATGTTATGTTATGTTATGTTATGTTATGTTATCCAGGTTGACACTGATCCTCCCACCTTATCCTTCCAAGTAGCTGGAACTACAGGCACATACCCACTTTGCCTTGCTGTCTTCGCTGTTGACACAAAAGAATTTTTTGTTTTGTTTTGTTTTTGAGACAGTCTCGCTCTGTCACCCAGGCTGGAGTGCAGTGGCGCGATCTAGGCTCACTGCAAGCTCCACCTCCCAGGTTCACGCCATTCTCCTGCCTCAGCCTCCCGAGTAGCTGGGATTACAGGTGCTGGCCACCATGCCCGGCTAATTTTTTGTATTTTTAGTAGAGATGGGATTTCACCATATTAACCATGATGGTCTCGATCTCCTGACCTCGTGATCCGCCCGCCTTGGCCTCCCAAAGTGCTGGGATTATAGGCATGCGCCACCGCGCCCGGCCGATATGTAAGAATTCTTAAGACCCTTATGAGAGATATGATCTGAAAATATTTTCTCCCATTTTATAGGTTGTCTTTTCATTTTCTTGCTAATGTCCTTGGATGCACAAAATTTCTAATTTTTATTAAATCCAATTCATCTCTTTTTTTTCTTTTGTTGCTTGTGCTTTTGGGGTCATATCTAAGAATCCAATGCCAAATCCAGGGTCACGAAAGATTACTGTTTTCGTCTAATAGCTTTATGGTTTTAGCTCTTATATTTAGTTTGTTGGTTGATTGTTTTGAGTCAGTTTTTATATATAATGTGAGGTAAGGGTAAGTTTTAAAATTGAGAAGTATAAATCCACCAATTTTGTTCTTCTTTTTTCAAGAACATCCACGAAGGGCTATTCAGGGCCCCTTGCAATTACAGATGATTTGAATATTGGCTTTTCCATTGCTGCAAAAAGGCCATTGAAATTTTGATACGGCTTGCAATGAATCATTTGTAGATCACTTTTAATATTGACATCTTAACAATATTAAGTCTTCTAATCCATGGAACATCTTTCCATTTACACAGGTCTTTAATTACTTTCAGCAACGTTTTGTAGTTCTCAGGGTACAAGTCTTTTACTTCCTTGGTTAAATTTACTCCTAGGTATTGTATCCATACAACTCTAAGGCATCATCATCATCTCTTGGCTTTACTTTGTTATAACTCTTCCAAAGCACCAGAGGTATCCAAACTATAATTGAATACTCCTCTTACACTGATATTTATCAACCTCAGTAATCCAAACCACTTCTACCCAGGTTTTCCAAAGGTTACTTTGAAATAATTCTTCTGTAAATAGGATGAGTCAGCTAGAAGATTTCTGCTTAGCAAAGCCAACTGACAGACACATTTAGGTTCTCATTTGCAATTTACATTTGTATCACATGAAAGAAACTGAGATGATCACAATTTTAAAGAAATCATTTCTTCCGAATCATTAGGCTAAAGTGGTTTCTAATTTTGTCTACACAAAGCAGACTAAGAAACATTTTCAGTCCAGACATTCTGAATAAATTAGCTGGCCTCAAAGGAAATCATTTCCTTGGATGTAGATTACAAGTCCAATGAAAGAAACTTCATATTTCTTTAGAGATAAATGAATATATTTTCTCTTAAGATAATGCTCAGTTACAACAAGAGCAGAGTTTTCAAGAGATTCAAAGGACCTTACTGACCATAAAACAAACTTACACTAGTCATATAATGATATAAATATTTGACTATCCATTTTGGTTGTGTTATTCTGCTGTCAATTCAAATTCTGTAATGCTGTATCTATACCTATTTTCACCATAGTTCAAGGCCTAATTGCCTCTTTTCTGGACATAATGACCTTGTAACTGGTTTTCCTACAGTGAATCTCTATCAGTTCTGATTCATCACATACAATGTTTTCGTACTTATCAAAGCACAGCTCTATGTCACATCTTCTCCAGCTTGTCCTCCATTCAGAATCTCAAGCTTCCTATGCTCTAACCCCAAATCTTGCCTCCCTCCTACAGTATCCTTACATGCTGCTTACATGCAGGACTACTTCCTGATGGCCTACCATTTCCCATCCCTGAGGCTTTGCATTACTATTTTCTTTTTGGGTTTTTTTTTTTTTTTCTTTTTGAGACAGAGTCTTGCTCTGTTGGCCAGGCTGGAGTGCAGTGGTGTGGTCCTGGCTCACTGCGGCCTCTGCCTCCTGAGTTCACGCGATTCTCCTTCCTCAGCATCCCAAGTAGCTGGGACTGCAGGCGCCCGCCACCACCCGGGCTAATTCTTTGTATTTTTAGTAGAGACGGAGTTTGACCATCTTGGCCAGGCTGGTCTCAAACTCCTGAGCTTAAGTGACCCACCCACCTCGGCCTCCCAAAGTCATGGGATCACATGCGTGAGCCATCGCGCCCGGCCTACCTTCCCTTTTCTTCTCCCATGTCCAAGCACCTGAAAAAGTAGTCCCCTGAAAATGCCAATTTCAGCATGAAGACTTTTTTTTTTTTTTTTTTTCTGAGACCAACTCTCCCTCTGTCGCTCAGGCTGGAGTGCAGTGGCACCATCTCAGCTCACTGCAACCTCTTGCCTCCCGGATTCAAGCAATTCTTCTGCCTCAGCCTCCCGAGTAGCTGGGACTTCAGGCACACGCCACCACGCCCCACTAATTTTTGTATTTTTAATAGAGATGGGGTTTCACCATATTGGCCAAACTGGTTTCGAACTCCTGACCTTGTGATCTGCCCGACTCAGCCTCCCAAAGTGCTAGGATTACAGGCGTGAGCCACTGCGCCTGGCCAGCATGAAGACTTCTTTAACCTCCAATGAGACATTAATGTGACCATTACCTTCTTTGAAATGCCATAGCACATTCTCTGTACTTTTTATATGCCATCATTCACATTCAACCTGGAATAATGCTTAATTGCAAGACCAACATTATTTTTGTTTGTTTGTTTTTGAGACAGAGTCTCACTCTGTCACCAGGCTGGAGTGTAGTGGTGCAATCTCGGCTCACTGCAAACTTCGCCTCCTGGGTTCAAGCGATTCTCCTACCTCAGCCTCCCGAGTAGCTGGGACTACAGGTGCATGCCACCACGCCCAGCTAATTTTTGTATTTTTAGTAGAAATGGGGTTTCACCATGTTAGCCAGGATGGTCTCTATCTCCTGACCTGGTGATCCACCCGCCTCAGCCTCCCAAAGTGCTGGGTTACAGGCATGAGCCACTGTGCCCAGCCTTGTTTGTTTTTGAGATGGAGTTTCACTCTTGTTGCCCAGGCTGGAGTGCAATGGTGCAGTCTTGGCTCATTGCAACCTCCACCTCCTGGGTTCAAGTGATTCTCCTGCCTCAGCCTCTCAAGTAGCTGGGATTACAGGCACAGGCATGTGCCACCATGTCCAGCTATTTTTTTTTTTTTTTTTTTTTTTTTGGTATTTAGTAGAGACAGGGTTTCACCATGTTGGTCAAGCTGGTCTTGAACTCCTGACCTTAGGTGATCCACCCACCTTGACCTCCCAAAGTGCTGGGATTACAGGCATGATCCACCATGCCTGGCCTTCGACCAACAGTATCTGAATACTGGCCTTGCTCGTAACTATCTGTGTGTCTTTGGTAAACTTACTTAACCTCTCTGTGTCCCAGGACCCTCTTCTATAAAATGTGATAATAAAAGTAACTATTTCATAGAGTTATGAGAGTTAGATAAATTAATATTTACAAAGTGCTTAGGACAGCATCAAACATATAATAAGTACTGTTTTAACAAACAATTTGTTAAATAAAATTTGTATGCTCATCTTCCCTACCCTGCCTACTGAACCTTAAAGCAACCTTAAAACCAGCAGCAAATAATTCAACCAGGTAGCTCCTATACCTCTTATAAGATAATGAAATTAAGGACCTTTCCTAAAAGTTTACAAATTATTGAGAATGAGATACCAGTAAAAGGCAGAGAAACAACTGCTGTAACAACAGAATGTGCAAAGTACGTAACATTTCCAGAGCACCAACCATGAGCCGGGCACTGAGCAAGCTGAGCTAAATGCTACAGGAGCATTATCTCAAAAGAACCATTTTAGCACATCAAGTGAAACAGCACGAGCTTTACCTCCCGGTGTTTCCCACCCTTGGAGTCCCGGAAAAATCACAGGAGCCAATTAAAAGAACACAGTTCTATGAATGATTATGCTGCAGAAGTGTGTGAAGAGTTATAACACCTAATCCATCTTTCGGTTAACACAGCATGTACTTCAATTTCCTCTCTGAGATCTCATGTTTAAAAAATGACTATTTAGCCTTTCGATTTGAACTGGAAAGGATTTATAGAGGCGTTTAAGCAGAGTCTTGAGGAGTGGATACAATTTGTATATGTGTTAGGCTTAGCATAGGGCCTTTGTCATGGCAGGCACTCCATAAATACTTGCTGAATATACTAGTTAGTAAACCGAATAAGTAGGAATAGATTTGGATGGCTTGTAATAGTCATAAAACTATACTGAGAGTTAATGTGGTTAGCACGATTTTCTTTTAAATCTTGATTCACTTGTAATTAGTGTCACATAGATTGGGTATCTAATAAAATAAGTTTCTGTTTTTGTTTTCATTTCTTGAGACAGTCTCGCCTTCTCGTTCAGGCTGGGGTGCAGTAGCATGATCACTGCTCACTGCAGCCTTGACCTCTGGGGCTCAGGTGATCCTCCCACCTCAACCTCCCAAGAAGTTGGGACTGCAGGTATGTGCCACCACACCTGGCTAATTCTTTTATTTTTTATGTATTTATTATTTAATTTTTTAGAGATGGAGTCTCGCTCTGTCGCCCAGGCTAGAGTGCAGTGGTGCAATCTCAGCTCACTGCAAGCTCTGCCTCCCGCGTTCACACCATTCTCCTGCCTCAGCCTCACTGCAAGCTCTGCCTCCCGGGTTCACACCATTCTCCTGCCTCAGCCTCCCGAGTAGTTGGGACTACAGGGGCCCACCACCACATCCAGCTAATTTTTTGTATTTTTAGTAGACATAGGGTTTCACCATGTTAGCCAGGATGGTCTTGATCTCCTGACCTCATGATCCGCCTGCCTCAGCCTCCCAAAGTGTTGGGATTACAGGCGTGAGCCACCACGCCCAGCCTAATTCTTTTATTTTTAATTTTGTATGGATGAGGTCTTTCTTACTATGTTGCCAAGGCTGGTTTCAAATCTTGGGGCTAAAGTGATCCTCCCTCCTCAGCCTCCCAAAGTGCTGGAACGACAGGCGTGAGCCACTGTACCCGGCCAAATAAAATAAGTTTTAGTGATTCAGTTCTACAAACATTATCAAGTGATTAACAAAGGCTTTACATAGGAAGATCCAGTACAAAGGTGTGAAAAATCTATGAAAAGTGAACAACTACAAGGATACAGGGAAGCATGAAAGACACTCTGTGCCCTCAAGAGGCTCACAATTCAGAGGACAGGATTCACACCCATCATCCTGTGCATGTTACAGAAATAAAGAACAACAGGAAAATGGAGGAGAAAAACAGTGACACTGTCTAGGGGATGGAGAATTCTAGGGAGGTTTGCTAAAGGCTATCAGGTATATAAAAAGAATATTTCGGACAGAGGAAACAGCATAAGTGAGGAACAGAACTAGAACTGAGAAAGAAACACTGAGCTGAAGAACGATGGAAAAGGTGGAAGAATATACTTTCTTGGAGTAATTTTAAGAAAAATGTAAATACGTACATACCCTTCCAGTTAGCTGAAATTCACTAGTGTCCAGAGGCTAGACCCCATCTTCAAGTCCTATGAATCTACATATTGACAACTATGAGTCTTCATTCAATCTGTTTTGTTTGTGTGTGTGTGTGTGTGTGTGTGTGTGTGTGTGTGTGTGTGTTTTGAGACAGGGTCTTGTTCTGTTGCCCCGGCTGGAGTGCAGTGGCATAATCATAGCTTACTGCAGTCTCCAACTCTTGGGCTCAAGTGAGCCTCGCACCTCAGCCTCCCAGGTACACAGACTATAGCTATGTACCACTATGCCCAGCTATCTTTATTTTCATTTGTTTTTTTTGTGGTTTTTTTTTTTTTTTTGAGACTGAGTCTTGCTCTTGTTGCCCAGGCTGGAGTGCAATGGCACAATCTCAGTTCACTGCAATCTCCGCCAACCAGGTACAAGCAATTCTCCTGTCTCAGCCTCTCAAGTAGCTCAGATTACAGGCATGCGCCATCACACCTGGCTATTTTTTTTTTTTTTTTGTATTTAGTAGAGACGGGGTTTCACCACGTTAGTCAGGGTGGTTGTGAACTCCGGACCTCAGGAGTGATTCTCCTGCCTCAGCCTCCCAAGTAGCTGGGATTACAGGCATGTGCTGCCATGCCCGCCTAATTTTTGTTATTTTTTGGTAGAGATGGGGTTTCACCATGATAGCCAGGCTGCTCTCAAACACCTGACCTGAAGTGACCCTCCCTCCTTGGCCTCCCAATGTGCTGGGATTACAGGCATGAGGCAAAGTGCCTGGCCCTCTGGCCTACTTTTATTTTGTAGAGCTGAGGTCTCACGCTATGTGCCCAGGCTGCCTTCACTCATTCATTCAGAAAATACTTATTCATTTAGCCAATGGGCATTGAGTATCTAATATGTGCCAGACACTGTTTTAGTGCTTGCTTTATTCAGTAGAAAACAAGCAAACAAATTCCTGCTCTCACAGAGCTTATATTCTTGTGTGTAGGAGGAGGAGACAAAAACAATAAACAAATAAGTAAAATACATAAAACTATTATACAATGACAAGTGCTACAGAGAAAAAATAAAACATGGAAGGAGGACTGGGAGTATTGGTGGGTACAATTTTAAATAGGAGAGTCAGAGGATGTCTTACTGAAAAAAGTGAGGGAAAAGCCAAAGGCTCTTATCCCACTGTATGGGGATATGTGCAAGGCCCTGGAGGGCAGTAAGGTAGCATGCCCTGGAATTTCAAGAACACTGAGGACAGTGTGGCCAGAGCTGAGTGACAGAAAAGGAAGAGTTATAAAAAATGAGGTCACAGAGGGCCGGGCGTGGTGGCTCACACCTGTAATCCCAGCACTTTGGGAGGCCAAGATGGGCGGATCACGAGGTCAGGAGATCAAGACCATCCTGGCTAACACGGTGAAACCCTGTCTCTACTAAAAATACAAAAAATTAGCTGGGCTCGGTGGCAGGCGCCTATAGTCCCAGCTACTCAGGAGGCTGAGGCAGGAGAATGGCGTGAACCTGGGAGGCAGAGTTTGCAGTGAGCTGAGATCATGCCACTGCACTCCAGCCTGGGCGATAGAGCGAGACTCTGTCTCCAAAAAAGAAAAAAAGAGATCACAGAGATAATGAGTCGAGAAATACAAATGGTGTAGAGGACCTGTGTCATTCTGATTGGGATGAAAAATCTGTGAAAGGTTTTAAGCAGAGGAGTGATATGATATGACTTAGTTTTGAAAGGACCAGGCTGGGCGTGGTGGCTCACTCCCGTAATCCCAATACTTTGGGAGGCCAAGGCGGGCAGGTCACAAGGTCAGGAGTTCGAGACCAGCCTGGGCAATACAGTGAAACCCCGTCTCTACTAAAAATACAAAAATTAGCCGGGCATGGTGGTGGCACGCCTGTAGTCCCAGCTACTCAGGAGGCTGAGGAAGAAGAATCGCTTGAACCCGGGAGGCAGAAGTTGCAGTGAGCCGAGATCGCGCCATTGCACTCCACTGGGCGACACAGCGAGACTCTGTCTCAAAAAAAAAAAAAAAAAGAAAAGACCACTTAGGCTGCTACAATGAAAACAGACTGACAAGGGTACTAATAGGAAGACCAGTTAGAAGGCCACTGCAGAAATCTAGGTCAGAGACCAGACTGGTCCCAGGATTGAGAGGCAGCTGGATTATAGATATATTTAGAAAGTAGAGGCAGCAGGATTTCCTGATAGATTTGTCTATCAAGGAATGAGGAAAAGAAGATTCAAAGATGACTCTAAAGTTTTGGGCTTGGGTAACTGGAAAGATGACAGCACTGTCATTAATTTAGATAGAGAAGCCTGTAAGATGACCATGTCAAAGGTGAACTTGCTAAGCTTGAAATGTGTATGCAAGTGGAGATGTCAAGTGGGCAGTAAGACAGTCAAGTCTACAAAACAGCAGAGAGATTCAGGCTAAAACAAACATTTGGAAGATGTCAGCTTAGAAATAGTATTTAAGCCCATAGAACTGGGTAAGATTACCAAGGAAATGTATAGAGGCAAATAAGACTTACAAGAACTAATGTCTTGGGTTTTCCAAAATGAATACGAAATGGGGTCAGAAAGGAGGGTGTACGGAGATAGAAATTAAATTACGATAAATGAGGGATGCCCTAGGAGTCCAGAACTTCTTGTGGTGCTTGACATAAACACAATGAGATTAGAGCTGATGGTCTCAAGGACAAATATGGCAGCGAGGTTGTGAGTTCTGGGAGACAGGGAAAGCCAGGAGTTTGACTAGAAGTCCAGTGTAGTAGAACCACTCCTGTCAATGGGCATGTACACAAGAGAGAAGACAGTACTATCCTGGGCATGTGGGGTTCAGCAGTGGCCTCCTCTTGCAGTCAGTGGAGGTACAGCATCATGGGCTTCTTCTTGAGGATTCTTTTATTTGAACATATCTATTGTTAAATACTGTCTTTTATGTATAAACTAGGAAAAGCTATACCAATAATCAATGGAACATCATCTCTCTCCTCTGCACTATTCTCCAGAGGACCTTTGACCAACTCCTTTCATTCCTTTAAGAAGAGGACTATCAGCTCCTAATTCCCTAAAAGAAATGTATTCCTTGAAGGCCAGAGAATCAAACATTCCTCAAACAGATTTTAGCGCCATCTGTTCTCGCCAGTGCTACAAAGAACCTATGAAATTATGCTTTTGTAATTTCACACTTCTCTGAAGAATATGTGTAGTTTCAAATTAAAATAAACCAAAACTCCTATTTTAGAAGCTTAGAGTGGGAAAGAATCTCAAGAGGCCATTCAGCCTATTTTTCAGCCTGTCCTATACAAGATGGAGAATTGTACAAATACATGATTTCAGATTCTTGTATCACAACCAACATAAACTTCTCTATTCCTATCTTTTTGGTGTTGAGTAGAGTTAACAAAACCTTGTTCCTTTTTGTGTAAGACTTCGATAGGTTAACTCTTTGGCTATATCACTGCAGTGACCTGATCAAAGTTTGAACGTCTATTACATTACCAGAAAAAAAAAAATGATGTATTTTCTTTTACAGTTATATTTAAAATAACTGATGAATTACACATATTTAAAGTGTACAATTTGATGAATTCTGACATGTGCATATACTCATAAAAAGGCACTTGCAATCACCCCCCAAAATTTCCTTGAGCCCCTTTGTAATATATGGTTCCCTCACCCTCCTTCAAGCCAAAGGTCACTAAGATTTTTATCTTATGTTTTCTTTCAGAAGTTTTAGTTTTAACTCTGTATAAATCTATGAACCATTTCCAATTAATTTTTGTACATGGTATGAGGTAAAGGTTGAGGTTCATCTTCTTTTTCAAACAACTGGCTATACAATTATAAAGACCATTTTTGTTCAAAAGATTATCCTTTTGCTAATGAACTGCCTTGGCATCTTTATGGAAAAGCAATTGAGCATCTGTAAGCATCTATGTTTTGACTCTCTGTTCTGTTCCATTGGTCTATTCATATATATTTACACCCAAACAATACTGCTTTGATCACTCTACTTTTAAAATACATCTTAACAGCCGGGCGCGGTGGCTAATGCCTGTAATCCCAGCACATTGGGAGGCCGAGGTGGGTGGATCACCTGAGGTCAGGAGTTCGAGACCAGCCTGGCCAACATGGAGAAACCCCGTCTCTACTAAAAATACAAAATTAGCTGGGCGTGGTGGCATGAGCCTGTAATCCCAGGTACTCGGGAGGATGAGGCAGGAGAATCACTTGAACCCAGGATGCGGAGGTTGCAGTGAGCTGAGATCGCACCATTGCACTCCAGCCTGGGCAACAAGAGCGAACCTCTGTCAAAAAAAATAAAGGTCTTAACATCATCCAAGAAGTCCTGGAATTATTTTTTCTTTTTTTTTTTTTTTGAAACAGAATCTCCCCCTCTCTGTCACCAGGCTGGAGTGCAGTGGCGCAATCTCAGCTCACTGCAACCTCTGCCTCCTGGGTTCAAGAGATTCTCCTGCCTCAGCCTCCCAAGTAGCTGAGATTACAGGCACACATCACCACGCCCAGCTTATTTTTGTATTTTTAGTAGAGATGGGATTTCACCATGTTGGCCAGGATGGTCTCGATCTCCTGACCTCATGATCTGCCCACCTTGGCCTCCTCAAGTGCTGGGATTACAGGCCTGAGCCACCGCGCCTGGCTATTATGTTCTTTTTCAAAGTTGTTTTGGCTCTTCTAGGTTCTTTGCATCCCCATATAAATTTCAGGATCAGTACCTCAATTTTTATTTATTTATTTTTTTTTTGAGACGGAGTTTTGCTCTTGTTACCCAGGCTGGAGTACAATGGTGCGTTCTCGGCTCACTGTAACCTCCACCTCCCGGGTTCAAGTGATTCTCCTGCCTCAACCTCCTAAGTAGCTGGGATTACAGGTATGCGCCACCACGCCCAGCTAATTTTGTATTTTTAGTAGAGATGGGGTTTCACCATGTTGGTCAGGCTGGTCTCAAACTCCTGACCTCAGGTGATCCGCCCACATCGGCCTCCCAAAGTGTTAGGATTACAGGTGTGAGCCACTGTGCCCAGCCAATTTTTATTGATAAAAAAGCCTACTCGTATTTTGATTGGGATTGTGTTGAAGCTACAGATCAATTTGGGGACAACTGCAATCTTAACAGTACTGAGTCTACCAATCCATAAATATTATATATCTCTACTTAGGTCTTTAAATTCTCGTAACAATATTTTGTAGTTTTCAGTGTGTAAGTATTACAGATCATTTAAGAAATTTATCCCAAATTATGTCATATTTTTGATGTTGTGGTTTTTTCTTTGAGACAGGGTCACACTCTGTCACCCAGAGTGAAGTGCAGTGACACAATCTCAGCTCACTGCAACCTCTGCCTCCTAGGCTCAAGTGATCCTCCCACCTCAGCCTCTTGAGTAGCTGGAACTACAGGCATGTGCCATGACACCTGGCTAATTTTTGTATTTTTTGTACAGACAGGTTCTCGCCGTGTTGCCCAGGCTGGTCTAGAACTCCTGGGCTCAAGCAATCAGCCCACCTTGTCCTCCAAAGTGTTGGAATTACAGGTGTGAGCCACCACACCTGGCCTACTGTATTGTTATTAAATTTCTATATTCAATTGTTCATTGCTAGTATACCAAAATACTACTGATTTTTATACAATAATCTCACGACTTTGCTAACTTCACTTAGTAGATCTAGTGGCCATTTTGTAGACTCCGTAAGGATTTGCTACACAGACAGCCATGTTATCCATGAATACCGACAGTCTTTTTTTATATATATAATTTTATGACTCTTATTTTTTTTTCCCCTTATTACATGGGCTAGAAGCTCCATTACAATGCTCAATAAAAACAGGAGTGAACATCCCCTTCTTGTTTCCAATCTTAAAGGGGAAGCACTCAGTCTGTTACCATTAGAGATGTTATAGATTTTTCATAGATAATCATTAGCTTGTGAAAGTTCTCTTCTTAGATTGCCAAGATACACACACACACACACACACACACACACACACACACAAACACAATCATGCTCTCTCTAATCTTGAATGGAAGTAGGATTTCGTCAACTGCTTTTGCTGTATCATATGGTTTTCGTTTTTCATCCTGTTAAAGGATCCTGTATCCTAAACTATGGAATGAGTTTTGAATGTTAAACCAACTTAGCATTCCTGAAATAAACCATGTTTAGTCATAATATACATTATTATTTTATGTATTGTTAGAGTGGATTTACTAAAAATTTGTTAACTATTTATGCAAATAACTTCATGAGAGGTATGATGTATAGTTTTCCTTTTTTGTAATGTCTTTTTTTGGTTTTGTTATTAGTATAAGGCTGACCTCATAGAGTAAGATTCCTTCTCTTCTATTTTCTTGGTGTGTTTGCACAGAAATGGTGTTATTTCTTCCTTCATTGTTAAGTTACCAGTGAAACCATCTGAACTAGGACTTTTCTTTGTGAGAAGGTTTTAAACAATAAAGTCAATTCTTTTAATAAATACAGGGCTATTTAGATTATCTATTTAATCTTGAGAGCTGTGAAAACTTACTGTTCAAATAATTTGCCTATTTTATCTAAGTTGAACGCACACTGACCAAAACATGTTCATACTGTCTATCGGACCTGTAATGATAGTTTCCCTCTTTTACATCCTAAAAAGGTAATTTGTGCTTTCCCTATCTAATCAGTCTAACTAGAGGTTTATCAATTTTATTGCTCTTCTCAAAGAACTGGCTTTTGGTTTCATTAATTTTCTTTATTGTTTTCGTCTTCTATTTTATGGATTGCTTATCTTTATTATTTCTTCTCTTTTATTTTGTATTTCATTTACTCTTTGTTGTCTAATTACTTAAGGTAGATGAGTAGGTCATTGATTTGAGATGTCTTTTTTTCTTTCTTTTTTTTTTTCTGAGACAGAGTCTTGCTCTGTCACCCAGGCTGGAGTGCAATGGCGTGATCTCGAGTTACCGCAACCTCCATCTCCTGGGATGACAGACACGCACCATCATGCCCGGATAATTTTTTTGTATTTTTAGTAGAGGTGGGGTTTCACCATGTTGGCCAGGCTGGTCTCAAACTCCTGACCTCAAGTGATCCCCCCACCTCAACCTCCCAAAGTGCTGAGATTACAGGCATGAGCCACCGCACCTGGCCTTTTTTTCTAATACAAGGGTTTAATGCTATAAATTTATCTCTAATCATTGTTTTAGCTGTATCCCCAATTTTTATATCTCATGTTTTCATTTTCAAGCAGTTCAAAATATTTTATAATTTTCCTTTTGGTTTATTCTTTGACCCATGGATTATTGGGAAATGTACACTTTATTTCCAAATATTTGGGAATTTTCTAGAGATCTTTCTGGCATTGGTTTCTTATTTAAAGCTGTGTGGTCACAGACCACATTCTGTATGATCTGAATCATCTTACATTTATTGAGACCTCTTTTACACCACAGAAAATGGTCTATTTTGTAAATGTTCTGTGTGCACTGGAAACGAATGTGCATTCTGATGCTGTTGTGTGGAGTATTTTATAAAAATCAATTAAGTAAAATTGGCTGTGCTGTTCAAGTTTTCCATAGTCCCGCTGATTTTCTATTTACTACTTCCTTCAATTAGTGACACAGGGTTATTGAAATCTCCAAATATTATTGTGGGTTTCTCCATTTAACCTTTTGTTTTACCAGTTCTCTCACTGTGCATTTTGAAGCTCTGTTATTTAGATACATGTTTTGAAATTGTTGTATCATTTTGATAAATTGATCTTTTTATAAATATGGTATGTATTTCTTTATCCCTGGTAGTAATATATGTTCTGAAATAACCTGGATATTAATATAGCCATTTCAGCTTTAATTAATATTACTATGCTATCTTTTCTACCCATTTAGTTTTTTTTTTTTTTTTTTGAGACCAGTCTCACTCTGTTGCCCAGGCTGGAATGCAGTGGCGTGATCTCGGCTCAGTGCAACCTCCACCTCCCAGGTTCAAGCAATTCTCCTGCCTCAGCCACCCGAGTAGCTGGGATTACAGGCACCCACCACCAAAGCCCAGCTAATTTTTGTGTTTTAGTAGAGACGGGGTTTCACCATGTTGGCCAGGCTGGTCTCACATGCCTGACCTCAGATGATGCACCCGCCTTGGCCTTCCAAAGTGTTGGGATTACAGGCGTCAGCCACTGCACCCAGCTGTGGTTTTCTTTTTTTTTGAGATGGAGTTTCACTCTTGTTGCCCAGGCTGAAGTGCAATGGCAGGATCTCGGCTCACTGCAACCTCTGCCTTCTGGGTTCAGGTGATTCTCCTGCCTCAGCCTCCCGAGTAGGTGGGACTACAAGCACGCACCACCATGCCTGGCTAATTTTGTATTTTTAGTAGAGACGGGGTTTTGCTATGTTGGCCAGGCTGGTCTCGAACTCCTGACCTCAA
The DNA here is from genome assembly GCF_029281585.2 of Gorilla gorilla gorilla. Lineage (NCBI taxonomy): Eukaryota > Metazoa > Chordata > Mammalia > Primates > Hominidae > Gorilla > Gorilla gorilla. Next base: position 187,669,535 of record NC_073224.2, read on the forward strand.
GTGATCTGCCTGCCTCGGCCTCCCAAAGTGTTGGGATTACAGGCGTGAGCCATCATGCCCAGCCCCGGCCGTGTTTTTCTTATACGTATGTTTCTTACACAACATATAGATGAATCTTCCTTATTCAGTCTGACAATCTCTGCCTTTTACTTGAAGGTATTTAGATCATTTGTATTTGAGTCATTTTTTTTAATATGGCTGGATTTAAATTTACTATCTTGCTATTTATTATTTGTCCCATCTCTTCTTTGTTATCTTTTTCAGCCTTTTTTTATGATTCCATTTTATTATTTTTGTTGATTAGATATACCTACCCATTTTGAGTTTTTTAGTGGTTGCTTTTGGGTTTATATTACGTATCTTTAATTTATCAATAAACTTTTAAGTAAAATTATACCACATCACATGTCATATACTTCCATATCCTCTTCCCTGGCCTTTTTGCTACCGTTCTACATTTTTGTCTCTACATATGGTATAAATTCTGCAATACATTACTATTTAATATATGTTATTTTATTTTAGAGACAGGGTCTCATTCCATTGCCCAAGCTGGAGTGGAATGGTGTGATCATAGTTCACTGCAACCTCCAATCACTGGGCTCAAGCAATCCTCCTGTCTCAGCCTAGAGAGTAGCTAGGAATACTGGTATGTGCCACCATACCCAGCTAATTTTTGTACTTTTTATAAAGATGGTGTCTCATTTTGTTGCCTAGCTGTCCTTGAACTCCTGGCTTCAAGCAATCCTCCCACCTCAGCCTCTCAAAGTGCAGGGATTACAGGCATGAGCCACTGCACCCGGCCAAACATTTAATTTGAAACAGTTAATTGTCTTTTAAAAAAATGTTACGTTTACCTATAAATTTATCATTTCTGTCACTTTTCATTCCTTTGTGTAGATCCAGATTTCCAATATTTGGTATTCTCCTTGATGGACTTTAACATTTCTTGTGGAACAGGTCTGTTGGTGATAAATTCTATGTATCCGAGAAAACGCTTTGCCTCAGTGGCACGATCTCAGCTCACTACAACCTCTGCCTCCCAGATTTCAAGCAATTCTCGTGCCTCGGCCTCCTGAGTAGCTGGGACTACAGGGGCCCACCACCGCGCCTGGCTGGTTTTTGCTTTTTTTTTTCTTTTTGAGACCGGGTCTCACTCTGTAGTCCAAGCTGGAGTGCAGTGGTGCAATCTTGGCTCACTGCAACCTTTGCCTCAAGCGATTCTCCTGCCTTAGCCTCCCAAGTAGCTGGGACTAGAGGCGCGCGCCACCACACCTGGTTAATTTTTTTGTATTTTTAGTAGAGACCAGGTTTCACCACGTTGCCCTAGGTGGTCTCGAACTCCTGAGCTCAGGTGATCCACCCGCCTTGGCATCCCAAACTACTGGGATTACAGGCGTGAGCCACAGCACCTGGCCTACTTTTGTATTTTTAGTAGAGATGGGGCTTTCACCATGTTAGCCAGTTTGGTCTCGAACTCTTGGCCTCAAGTGATCCGCCCACCTTGGCCTTCCAAAGTGCTGGGATTATGGGTGTGAGTCACTGCGCCCAGCCTGCCTTCATTTTTAAAACGTATTTTTACTGGGTATAAAATATAGGATGACAGTTTTTCTTTTCAGCATTTTAAAGATTTTGCTGCACTGTCTTGCAACTTGCATTGTTTTCATGAGAAATATGCTGTCATTTTTATATTTGCAAAATACCTAAGTACATAAGGAAGATTTCTTCCCTCAAGCTGCTTTTAAGGTTCTCTTTATGTGAATTTTTATACAATTTGATTATGATCATAACATTTCTTAATGTAGTTTTTATCCTGTTTCTTGCAATTGGGGTTCATTGAGCTTCTTGGATCTGTAAGTTTATAATTTTCATTAAATTTGGAAATTTTTTAACCATTGTTTCTTCAAATATTTTTTAGGTCCACCACCTTTTCTCTCCTTTGGGTACTTCAATTACAGAATTTGGCTGCCTGACATTCCACAACTCGATAATGCGCTGTTCATTTAATTTTTCAGCCTTTTCTCTGTGTTTCATTTTGGATCATTTCTGTTGTTATGTTTTCATGATCACGAGTTTTTTCTTCAGCATTGTCTAATCTGCATTTAATTTCATCCAACATACTTTTCATCCCGTTGCCACCTACATTTCTTAAAGCTTGATTTGGGTCTTTTTTATATCTTCCATAGCTCTCCTTAATGTGCCCATTCTTTCATCCTTTTCAAGCTTTCTTTAAAGCTTATTAGGTAGGATCAGAGCAGTTTGAATCTGTACATAATTTGAGTCATTAGACATAATGTGCCCCATGTAGTACAAGAACCTTTGTCACTCTGGCTGGTAAGAATACAAACTATTCCTGGCCCTGTGAGAATTGTTCTACCTATTTCTTTGCAGTGCTTTCCTCGTATAGACACACTGACTAGTAAGTAATCAGCTAAGACTCCAGAAATCTTTCCAGATCTCCTGAATTTTTAAAACACTTCTGGCAATCGGTCCTGCAAATTCTAACCATCGTGGGCTCTCTATATTTCTCAACTCTGTCTCCTCAAGTCAGGGAGACCTCTAAGTCAGTTTGGGTTTCCCCTACCTGCTCTATGGCCTGAAAACTACAGGCAGTAAGATAGGGTAAGCAGAAGACTCACCTTCTCTGCCCATTATCTTTTGTTTTTATCATACTTTGTCTTGATATTTAGTTGTTTAAGGTGGACTGGTGTGATAGCATGCTTGCACAGCTATATCAAAGTACAAGCTGGATGGCTTAAATAACAGAAATGCATTGTCTTACATTTCTGGAGGCTAGAAGTCCAAAATCAAGCCCAAAATCAACATCAGCAGAGACAGTTCTGTCTGAGGGCTATGAAAGAAGGATCTGTTTCCAGGCCTCTATCCTTGGCTTGTAGTTGGCCATCTTCTCCCTATGTCTCTTCACATCATCTTCCCTATATGTGTGTCTGTTTCCATATTTCCCCTTCTTATAAGGACACCAGTCATACTGGATTTGGACCTGCTCTAATGACTTCATTTAAACTTGATTACCTTTGTAAAGACCCTCTCTCCAAATAAAGTCATATTCTGCAAATAAAGTCATATTCTGAGGTACTGGGAGGTTACAACTTCAATATATGAACTTTAGAGGGACACAATTCAATCCATACAATCAATCCTTACTATTCCAACATGGGCAAAAGTGAAAGATAATAAATTATATTTGAACAGGGAGAACCGTACACCCCTGATAGATAGCCATAACTTTGGTCTTACTTCAATAGTCACTCTTGTAGCAGAGCAAGTCCCCTAGAGACACCCTGGAATCTATGCCTATGAAGTTTTTCCAAGAGATATTGGTTGCTGTCAGGAATAAGACTTCTAAGCCAGGACAGCTCCTACACCTGCCTGATGTGAATCTTGTCATTTGAGCAGTTATCTGGGGCTGGAGGAAGGCCCAAAAAGACGCTCCCAATTAGCTACGTTAGATGCTACATGGGTTGTTGCAAAGACTGTCAAAGGTAACAAACGCCTGACACTGTACTACTATCAAGCTATGGTTCATGTTCCACATCCTTATGGGAACCCTAGGGTTAAGTATATCCTATAACCAAATAACCTCATGAGTCTCAAAGTGTAATAGAGCCTATGCATATTAATGGTGGATGCTGTGCTATTCCTTTATAGTCTTCTTTTCCTTATATTAAATACCTACAGTTAGATTCAATATATTTTTTTAAATGATTTTTTGAGTCTTCACCACTTCACCTTCTTGTAGATTTACCCAGATGCCCTGTACATCCTAAGGGAATTTAGCTATATTGGGAAGTTAGATACATCCTACAAGCACATGAAAATGAGAAGTTTGTAACACAAGTTCAATAAGTTAACCAAATGAAGCCAGGTGTGGTGGCTCATGCCTGTAATCCCAGCTCTTTGGGAGGCTGATGCGGTCGGATCACCTAAGGTCAGGAGTTCGAGACCAGCCTGGCCAACACAGCAAAACCCCGTCTCTACTAAAAATACAAAAATTAGCTGGGCATGGTGGCGTGTGCCTGTAATTTCAGCTACTCAGGAGGCCGAGGCAGGAGAATTGCTTGAGTCCAGGAAGCGAAAGTTGTACTGAGCCAAGATTGTACTATTGCACTCCAGCCTGGGCGATGGAGTGAGACTCCATCTAAAAAAAATAAATAAATAAAAATTAAAATTAACCATATGAACACTTAATCTGAATGATAAAAATGAACACAATAGCATACAATTTATGTACAATTATAGTATACCAGGCTAATACACAACACTAGTTATTTGACACGTGATTGAAATGTCACAAAACTTCACAATATGAGCATACCCATATTCCAGAAGAGAGATTAACCCACTAAGGTAATACAGCTAGTAATTAAACATTAATCCAGCTGGGAGTGGTGGCTCACGCCTATAATCCCAGCACTTTGGGAGGCAGAGGCGGACAGAATACCTAAGGTCAGGAGTTTGAGACCAGCCTGGCCAACATGGTGAAACCCTGTCTCTACCAAAAATACAAAAATTAGCTGGGCGTGGTGGTGCACGCTTGTAATCCCAGCTACTCAGGAGGCTGAAGCAGGAGAATCGCTTGAACCTAGGAGGTGAAGGTTGCAGTGAGCCAAGATCGCGCCACCACACTCCAGCCTGGGTGACAAGAGTGAAACTCTAACTCAAAAAAAAAAAAAAAAAAAAAATCAATCCAAGGTCTATTTGATTCTAACATCTCTTCTTTCACTATGGCTCATCACTTTTCTGATCTTAAACAAACATATTAAATAACAGTCATTGCCAGACATGGTGGCTCATGCTTGTAATCTCAGCACTTTGAGGAGGCCAAGGCAGAAGAACTGCTTGAGGTCAAGAGTTCAAGACCAACCTGGGCAACGCAGTAAGACCTCATCTCTACAAAAAATTTAAAAATTAGCTGCGCATAGTGGTGCACATCTGTAGTCCCAGCTTCTTCAGGGGCTGAAGTGGGGGAATCCCTTGATCCCAGGAGGCTACCAGTGAGCTACGATTGCACCACTGCACTCCTGCCTGGGCAACACAGCAAGACCCTATCTCAAAAAAAGAAAACAATGACAACAACAACAAAAAACTAGTCACATATTAGGAAATGCCCCAGAGGTAATTTTAGTTCTACCGTTCCATGAGACTTCAGTATTTAAGTGCATGTACTAGCTATGCCAGTGATCTGGTTACATACAAAATGTAAATAGAACCACATACAATCACTTTAACTCATCAGCCCTAAAACTAAATTGGTAATTATTTAAACTAAAGTCTACAGTGCAGCGGTTAAGAATAGGGACACCAGAATCAGAATGTCCAGGTTTGATGGCAGCTCCACCACTTGCTAGCTGTATGATCATGGGCAAGTTACTTAAGTTCTATGTGTCTTTTTTTGCTTTTTTAAGAGATGGGGTCTTGCTATGTTGCCTAAGCTGGCCTCCACCTCCTGGGTTCAAGTGATCCTCCCACCTCAGCCTGTACCTAGGACTATACACATTCACTATGGCACCCAGCTAAGTTCTCTGTATCTTAATTTCCTCATCTGTAAAAAGGTAGTTAGCATACTCATGTCATAGAGTTAGTGTAAAGATACATATATGCTTAGAATAGTGCCTGGTACATACTAAATATTTATTATTAGTTAATACAATGGTGAAAATAATCTCATTATAACAACATGAGGCCCAGTGCAGTGGTGCAATCCGAGCAGTTTGGGAGGCTGAGGCAAGCAGATCGCTTGAGCCCAGGAGTTCAAGACCAGCCTGGGCAACATGGGGAAATCCCATCCCTATTAACAGAAAATTTGGCCGGACATGATGGTGTGTGCCTGTAGTCCCAGCTACTCAGGAGGCTGAGGTGGGAAGATCACCTGAGCCTGGGATGCAGAGGTTGCAGTGAGCCGAGATCACACCACCACTGCACTCCAGCTGGGCAACAGAGTGAGAGTAAGATTCTGTCTCAAAAAATACATATATATATGAGCCAGGTGACCTTAACCAACAAGGATCTTTAATGGCCTTGACAAAAGAGATTAGAAATTTTATATACAATGCTTATTAAAATATCCATGCTGTCAGAAGTACTATCTTCTAGCTTTCTAAGCTTAAAGTCTTTCCTTAGTCCCTCCCTCCCTCCTCATTTTCCATATAGCCACCAAACTCAGTTTTCCAAAATCCTGCTTTCATTAAGTCACTTTTTCTGCTCAAGAGCCTATAAAAGCTCTTTATAAATTATCATATTAAAATCTAAATCCCTCTGAGTGATTTTGAAGCCAGCAGTCTTAGTACAACCTCACATCCCACAAAGCCATCAGTCTGCTTTAACCCCCTCTTTGCTAGGCACTTTATTGTCTCCCATTTCCCTATGAGCTATGCTCCTTCCCTTCCTTTGTGTAGGCAGGTATCTATCCCCCTTTTCACTTAAGGTCTTTTCTGCCCTTTTTTGCTTTTGTTTTTGTTTTTGAGACAGGGTCTCACTCTGTCACCCAGGCTGGAGTGCAGTGGAGAAATCTCAGCTCACTGCAGTCTCGACTTCCTGGGCTCAGGTGATCCTCCCACCTCAGCCTCCCAAGTAGCTGGGACTACGGGGCATGCGCCATCATGCCCAGCTAATTTTGTGTATTTTTTGTGAAATGGGGTCTTGCCATGTTGCCCAGGCTGATCTTGAAATCCTAGGCTCAAGCAATCTGCCCACCTTGGCCTCCCAAAGTACTGGGATTACAAGCGTGAGTTACCACGCCGTCTGCCCTTCTCTTTCTAGTGCCTAGTTATCATTCATTATCCATTTCAAATCTTTCATTCATCTAGTTATTTGGTGAACATTTACGAATATCTCCTACATGCAATGTGTTGCTCTGTTAGGGATTCAGGGTCAATAAGAAATTAAGAAACATTGGTGTCTATTCTGTTCATCCTCTAGAGATCTACTTTCTCTGTACCTTTAGTATACTTGTAATAAATTTCACCATTTGTTTTCATATTGTTTTATCTATATTAGATCTGTTTCATGTCTTCATCCAACAGATATTTCTTGCTAACCCACTCCATACTAGGGTGTTTGCTAATGATACCTGTGGTATACAAGATAGACATAGTCCCTCATGGAACTCACAGTAGAGAAAACAGACACACAACAAGGAATTACAAATGTACTGATTATTACAAATAGTATGCATAGAATTCTAGGAATGCATATAATAGAGTTACCCCAGTTGGGAGTTAAATCAAAGTATATGTGAAAAAAAATGTCATTTATGGTGACACCTGAATAATGAGTGGGGGTTAGGCAGGTGAAGAGTAGGGGAAGTATGAATCAATAAGGAACCAGCTCTGCAAAAGCCATGAAACAAAAGAGCACAAAATATGGGCAATAATAAGAAAGACTATGAGTATAAATGGAAAAAATGAATGAGAGGAAAAGAAGAATATTGTGATTAAATAAAATGTACAAGAAAATTATGGCCGGGTGTAGTGATGCCTGTAATTCCAGCACTTAGGGAAGCCGAGGTGGGAGTATCACTTAAGCCCAGGAGTTCAGGATCAGCCTAGACAACATGGAGAAATCCTCTCTCTACAAAACAAAAAAATACAAAAATTAGCTGGGTGTGATGGTACGCGCCTGTAGTCCCAGCTACTTAGGAGGCTGAAGTGGGAGGATCACTTGAGCCCAGGAAGTTGAGACTGCAGTGATCCATGATTGTGCCACTGCACTCTAGCCTTGGTGACACAATAAGACCCTGTTTCCAAAAAGAAAAGAAAAGAAAAAAGAAATTACTTTTTCAACTATGAAGTGGAATTATTAGACACAACACAATTTAACTGTATGAGATTGTAGGAGATAAAATTATGTTGAGTTAAAATAAAAATTAAATCAGAAGGAAAATTGTTTGTGGCCAGGCACAGTGGTTCACGCCTGTAATCCCAGCACTTTGGGAGGCCGAGGTGGGTGGATCACGAGGTCAGGAGATCGAGACCATCCTGGCTAACACAGTGAAACCCCGTCTCTACTAAAAATACAAAAAATTAGCCAGGCATGGTGGCGGGCGCCTGTAGTCCCAGCTACTCGGGAGGCTGAGGTAAGAGAATGGCGTGAACTCGGGAGGCGGAGCTTGCAGTGAGCCAAGATCGCTCCACTGCACTCCAGCCTGGGTGGCGGAGCGAGACTCCGTATCAGAAAAAAAAAAAAAGAAAATTCAGTTTGCTAATCAGGTAAGAAAAAGACCTGATACATAATCCATAAAATAAATGACAAGAAATACTGTTACTCTTTTAGAACAAAGGATTCTGAACCTGCACACCATAAACGGAGGCAACAGAGTTCAGATAAAAACAGGTTATATGAATAGGAGCTATTGTTGTGAATGTGTCCAGTCAGTACTGAAGTAACTATGGGGGCTGAACGCAGTGGCTCACACCTGTCATTCTAGCACTTTGGGAGGCCAAGGTGGGTAGAAGACCTGCAGTTAGGAGTCTGAGACCAGCCTGGCCAACAGGGTGAAATCCCGTCTCTATTAAAAATACAAAATTTTGGCTGGGTATGGTGGTGTATGCCTGTAGTCCCAGCTACTCAGGAGGCTCAGGTAGGAGAATTGCTTGAATCCTGGAGGCGTAGGTTGCAGTGAGCCAAGATTGTGCCACTGCACTCCAGCCTGGGTGACAGAGCAGGACTCTGTCTCAAAAACAAAACAAAACAAAACAAAACAAAACAAAGAAATAACTATGAGCGCCTCATAGCTTTTACAGATATACTTGTACAAACAAAATTTCTAAACATACAGCACTACCTCGCAAACATCAAGGATAGCAATATATGTTATTTGCTTGGGAATGAAATCTGATCATCTAACTGTTACAGGATCTTTGGTGTGTTGCTTTTCTAGCTGGAAAGCTCTGTGGCCAGTGGTGCCTTTGCCTGAGTTTTGCTCAGGCCTGCTGGGCTTGTTCCGGCCACTCAGCCTGGCAGGCTGTGCTAGGCTTACACTACCAGCCTGGATCCCATGTCTGTCAAGGGTGAGCCAGGCATGGAGCAGCAAGGGGTGTGTGAGAAAGCAAGCGTGGGTTCCGGCCACTGCACACAGTCAGGCATGCTGGCTGCTGCAGTGAGGCAGGTAGCTCCAGGTGCCTGCACAGACCCTGGCTCTCTGCCAGGCTGCGGCTGGACCAGGTGCACCGCAAGCAGCTTCCACAGCTGCCACCAGGGAATGTGGTAGCATTTGGAAGCTCGGAGACTTCAGTAACCACAGGGCCCCAAAGAGGGAGTCACAGCCCTGGCTCAGGGAGCTCCCAAGCTTGGGCTCCCCAAAGGGCTGCAGCTCTTCTCTCCTTCTGTTCACTTGCAATGTGGCAAGCAAGGGGCATGTTTCAGCCTTGTTTGTGTCACAGCTCTTTCAGCCCTGCCATTTGGCAGGTCCCGATTTCTGGTCCTGCATCCAGGAAGAATGAGGTATGCAGACAAGTGGAGGGTGAGCAAAGTGAAGAGGAGCTTTATGAGTGACGTAATAGCTCAGAGGAGGGCCTGGGGTGGGTGGCTCCTCTCTACAGGCAGGTTGTCAAATCGAGTATTCAGCTCTCAGCAGAGAGGAGGCCCTGGAGTGAGCAGCTCCTCTCTACAGCTGGTCGTCTCAACGTCTGCAGGTCTCAGCAGAGAGGAGACCCTGGAGTGGGCAGCTCCTCTCTGCAGCTGGTCATCCCGATGTCTGCTCAGCTCTAGCTGATCCCAGGGCTTTTATAGGCCTCAGAGGAGGGGAAGCATGCACCGACTGGTGCATGGACGGCCATGGGTAGGCTGAGAAAAGGCACCACAAGTTCCCACTACAGTCCATGGGACTGGTGGCCTGGCCCCCAGCCTTCAGGCCCTTCCTAGCTTGAAGGTGGAACCTCATCAGGGACCTGGCCTCTTCTGCTCAGGAACGTGTTTGCCTCCTGCTATTCATGGTGCCCAAGCTGTAGGTTCCATGGGGTGTCTGCAGGCCAGCAGTGAGGTGCACACATCCCCCATCAGCTTACTTCCTATGTTTGTCAGTGCCCAAAGTCCAGAGGGGGCCAAGGCGGCAGGGCACTGGTGTGTCAGCACTGCCCCGACTTTGCTCTGAGATTGGAGTGGGTGCTGACAGCAGGGAAAAGCCAGGCAGTAGGAGCAGGCATTTCCAGGGCTGTGAGGGAGGGGGGCCTTCCCAAGCACCCAAGAGTGCGAGGATGCCTGGGTCCATAGCCACAACTTGGGTAGCTACAGCTGTGCCTGCAAGGGTGGGGCTCCTGCCTGCTCCATGGAGCAGAAGGCCCAGGTCTGCAGCCATAACTTGGGCAGCTGCACCTTGGGAGGCCCACCCCACCAACTCGGAAGGGGTGGGGCTCCCACTTGTCCCCGGCTCCTACAGGCTCCACGGAGTATGCAGCCCTGGCAGCACCACCCTGCTGCAGCCAGCATGATGGCAGCAGCCACTCCAGACAGGCCACTGATGCCATCATTTTCCTGGACAGCAAACGCTCAGAAAGCAGGCATAAAGTTTTTGTTTGTTTTTTTGAGACAGAGTTTTGCTCTTGTCGCCCAGGCTGGAGTCCAATGACGAGATCTCAGCTCACTGCAACCTCTGCCTCCCATGTTCAAGCAATTCTCCTGCCTCAGCCTCCCGAGTAGCTGGGATTACAGGCACCCAGCCAATGTTTGTATTTTTAGTAGAGACGGGGTTTCACCACGTTGGCCAGGCTGGTCTCAAACTCCTGACCTCAGGTGATCCACCTGCCTTGGCCTCCCAAAGTGCTGGGATTACAAGTGTGAGCCATCGCGCTTGGCCAGCAGGCCTAATGTTCTTATCTCATCTTTATATTTCAAATCACAGAACATATTTAATACATGTTTATGAAATAGACAACAATATTTCAAATTTGAGAAATAAAACAGGTTTTCAAAGCACAATCTCTTTTAAAACTCTTTAGGCCATGAAAGATTGCATTACTGCACTCCAGCCTGGGCAACAGAGCAAGATCTGTGAACTACAAATAGTTCACTTTAAAGATTTGACTCTACCTAGTCTCATTGATTACTCCTTGATACTCCAAGGCAGGATTATCTACATGATGAAGACTGCTAGTTGTATCCCGGAAAAAAGTAAGCACACATTCTAGCTACTATTTTCTAATATCCTTAAAAAAAAAAAAATCACGTGGGAAGTCATGGCTAAAAGCTTTCTTCACAGAGGTCATTCTCATAATAATGCTGAGAACTGAGCTCACAAATCCAATAAAACATCTGTGTGATTCTACGTGCATACCAAGTACATAATGTTTATTCAACGCATAAATGATTTAGTGGCTAAATGAAGAAAAAATGAAATGAAAAAGGAAAAAAAAGGAAAAAGAAAAGGAAGGAAAAATTATTTTATACAAAGAAACCCGGCTGGGCACAGTGGCTCGTGCCTGTAATCCCAGCACTTTGGGAGGCCGAGGTGGGTGGATCACCTGAGATTAGGAGTTTGAGACCAGTCTGGCTAACATGGTGAAACCTCGTCTCTACTAAAAATACAAAAATTAGCCAGGCATGGTGGCAGGTGCCTGTAATCCCAGCTACTTGGGAGGCTGAGGCAGAAGAATCACTTGAACCCAGGAGGCAGAGGTTGCAGTGAGCTGAGATCGCACCACTGCACTCCAGCCTGGGCGACACAGTGAGACTCCATCTCAAAAAATAAATAAATAAATAAATAAATATTTATAGTAGGAGTGGGGACATTTTAAAAATCTCACCACTAATATTACAGATACAAGACTAATTTCATGACCTAATCAAAACGCAAATCTAATACTAATTATCATAACATCAAAAGGTAAAATGACACATCCAATGAACAACTAGGTCAGAAATTTGACATCTTGTCTTTCTGTAATGAAATTCCCCATAATTGAACTAAGCCATACAATATTATTAACTGATTTCATTGTTAATTAATTATAAGTAAAATTTATACATAATCATGCATTTTTCACCTTCACTCATGTTTTCAACTATGAAAAATACGCCTTCATGGTAAATCTTACCTCATTGTATCTGTTGCTGGGAATTTTGATGCTGGTTTTCCGAACTTCCATATCAACCACCAAACCTTGAACTACTGGCAAGGTATACTGGTAATTTCTGAAGTCCTGGGCCAAAGCAGATTGAAGCAGAATAAATTAATTTATAGTAATAAAATTAACACAAATGGAAAAAATGTCAATATTGAAAGATCCTATTTAAATAATAAGGAAATGTATAATGAAAGCCCCACTATATGTATTTTAGTTCTTTAGTCTTTAAACTCTTATAAGTAAACCAAACATTATCATATACCTCTTATACACAACATTAAAAAATATTTTTGAATGTTTACCCTACTTTACCACCACTTAACATTTTCTGTATTTATTTGTTAACTATCTGTCTCCTCCCTCTGAAGCTCCAAGAGAGTACAAACTCTCAGTTGTGTTGTTCTTGCTATATCCTTAACGCCTGGAACATCTTAGGCACTCAATGAATATCTGTAAGGAAACGCATACACACTAACACATCATCTATCCAGTATGGGTGAAACAAAATGAACAAGAGTGGTGGACTCAAGGTCAAAGTAATAGCAAATGGCTAGATTTCATAGGTTCTTATAGGTCACCGTAAGGACTTTTGCCTTTAGGAGGCTTTTGACCTGTTTTAACAGATCTGACTTCTTGGTAATGAATAGGTGGTAAGGGAGGAAGAATGGAAGAAAAGATCAGATAAATACCATAAAAACAATCAAGGTAGGAGATAGTGAGAGCTTAGACCAGGATGTTAACAGTTTATTTATTTATTCTGAGATGGAGTCTCACTCTGTTGCCCGAGCTGGAGTGCAGTGGTGCCATCTTGGCTCAGTACAACCTCCGCCTCCAGGGTTCAAGCGATTCTCATGCCTCAGCTTCCCAAGTAGCTGGGATTACATATGTGCGTCACCATGCCCGGCTAATTTTTGTATTTTTAGTAGAGACAAGGTTTCACCATGTTGGCCAGACTGGTCTTGAACTCCCAACCTCAGGTGATCCACCTGCCTCGGTCTCTCAAAGTGCTACAATTACAGGCGTGACCCACTGCACCTGGCCAGGATGTTAACAGTTTAAAAAGTGATGAGAAGTTGTCAGTTTCTAGATATATAGATACAGATTGTTTTTTTTTTTTTCCTGAGACAGAGTCTCGCTCTGTTAACCAGGCTGGAGTGCAGTGGCGCAATCTTGGCTCACTGAATCCTCTGCCTCCCAGGTTCAAGCAATTCTACTGCCTCAGCCTCCCAAGTAGCTGGGATTACAGGAATGCACCACCAGGCCCAGATAATTTTTGTATTTTTAGTAGAGACGGGGTTTTGCTGTGTTGGCCAGGCTGGTCTCAAACTCCTGACCTCAGCTGATCCGCCCACCTTGGCCTCCCAAAATGCTGGGATTACAAGTGTGAGCCACGGCGCCCAGCCTGTTTCCAGACATATTTTAAAGGAAAATCTGATAATATTTGCCACTGTGGATGTGAAATGTGAACAAATGATAAAAGTTAAAGATGATTCTAAATTTTATAGCCAGGGCTACTAGAAGACTGGAACTGCCATTTACTGAAATGTAGAATATGATGTGAGATGGAGGGTATTTCTAAGTAACTTGACTTCATTACTTGCAAAAAAGCTCAAGAATATTGATAACCAGCACCCAACTGGTAAAATCAGAATGTCTGGCAACCAATAAAAAAATACCAAACATTCAAAGAAGCAGGAAAATACAACTCAAAATAAAGGAAAAAAAATCAATCCATGGAAACGGAGCCAGAACTTATACAAGAAGTTAGAATTACTAAAGGCATTACAATAGTTATTATATTGTATTCTACATGTACAAAATGTTAAGCAGAGACATAAAAGATCTTAAAAGACCCAAGTATAACTTCAAGAGATGAAAATCAAAGTATTTGATTGAGATTGTTTAAAAGATTGATAGAATTAACAGCAGCTTAAACCAAAATAAAAGATTAGTGAAACTGAGAGCACAGCAATAAAACCCATCCTAAATGAAAACAGAGACAAAAAAGACTGAAAAAGAAATAAAAAGAACATTAGTAAGACGTGAAACAATTTCAAACAGCCTGATACATATGTAATTGGAGTAATCTCCAGGGAGAGAAGGGGATGAACAGAAAAAATATCAGATGAAAACTATAAACCCATAGATTCAAAAAGCTCAATGAACCCCAAGTACGGGAAACATGAAAACTACACTATGGCACATTATAATCAATTTGCTTCAAACTTGTAATTTTAAAAAGCTTTTGAAACTAGCCAGAGAAGGTCAGGCACAGTGGCTCATGCATGTAATCCCAATACTTTGGGAGGCTGAGGTGGAAGGATAGCTTGAGCCCAGGAGTTGGAGACCAGTCTGAGAAACACTGCGAGACCTTGTCTGTATAAAAAATAAACAAAATTAGCTGGGTGTAGCGGCACGTACCTGTAGTCCCAGCTACTTGGTAGGCCAAGGTCGGGGGGATCACCTGAGCCCTGTGGGTCAAGGGTGCAGTGAGCCGTGATTGTGCCACTGCACTCCAGCCTGGGCAACAGAGTGAGACCCTATTTCCAAAAAAAAAAAAAAAAAAGGATGGAAAAGGAAAAACAACATTAAGAAAAGAAAAAACTGTTATGTAGAGAGGAACAAAGATGAGAGGGAAAACAATGCAAAACAGAAGACAGTGGAGTAACATCTCAAAAACACTCAAAGAAGAAAACTCGGGCTGAGCATGGTGGCTCACACCTGTAATCCCAGCACTTTGGTAGGCCAGGGCAGGAGGATCCCTTGAGGTCAGGAGTTCAAGACCAGCCTGGGCAACATAGTGAAATCCTGTCTCTACTAAAAATACAAAAATTAGCTGGGCATGGTGGTGCATGCCTGTAATCCCAGCTACTCGGGAGGCTGAGGTGGGAGCGTCGCTTGAGCCCGGGAGGTGGAAGTTGCAGTGAACCGAGATTGTCCCACTGCACTACAACCTGGGTGAAAGAGTGAGACTCTTGTCTCAAAAAAAAAAAAAAAAAAAAAAAAAAAACACCTAAACAACAAAACTCAACCTAGACCTCTCCATCCACCAAAAGTATCTTCCAAATATGAAGATCAAATAAAGATGTTGTTAGAAATACAAAAGCTAAAATAATTCATCAGCAGCAAACCTACACTGTAAGAAATATTACAGGCAATCATTTTGGCAGAAGGAAAATGACACCAGATGAAAATACAGAGTTATACAAAGGAATGAAAAACACTGGAAATGGCAACTAGATGGGTAAATCTACAAGATTTTTTTTCTTTTTCTTTTGAAACTGAGTCTTACTCTGTCGCCCAGGCTGGAATGCAGTGGCACGATCTTGGCTCACTGCAACCTCTGCCTCCCAGGTTCAAAAGATTCTCCTGGCTCAGCCTCCTGAGTAGCTGGCATTTACAGGCACATGCCACCATGCCCAGCTAATTTTTGTAGTTTTAGTAGAGACGGGGTTACACCATATCAGCCAGGCTGGTCTCAAACTCCTGACATCGTGATCCGCCTGCCTTGGCCTCCCAAAGTACTGAGATTACAGGCATGAGCCACTACGCCCAGCCAAGATTTTTTTTTCTTATTGTTCTCTCTAAACGACAGTGACATCAGCAAGATGGTTGACTGGAGTTGTCTGGCTCTTGCTCCCCTCTACTCAACAAAAGGGACCAAAACAACAATAAACAAACTATATTTCAACTGGAGTGGCTGTGGAAGTATGCTGGAGAACACCAGGGGAGTGCTGAAATTCCTGTGGAGCACGAGATGCCCCAGATAGCACCACAGAGACAGGAGCGAAGCACTCTGCCTCTGCCGCACTGCCTCCCTGCAAGGAGTGGCCTGGAGTCAGGAAGGACTACTTCTAATGGGGAAAGGGTATGCTGGGGACCCATGGTCCCCATGACCACTGCAGCCTTGTCCCGCGGTCCTCACAAACCCTGAATCCAGTTTGTAGTTGCCTGCAGTTCACAGGACTACACTGCTCCAGAGTTGGAGCCCACGTCATACAGCCCTCATTCCCAGTCATAGCATGGTGCCATCTTGAAACTGGACCCACTGCTAGAGTTCATCCTGCCTGGGGGCCAATTGCCACTGCATCTCTCCATCTCTGAAGCTCCACTGTCAGTCCACAACACACACATGTAGCTGTATCACCACCATCCAGCTGCTGAGAGCCTAGGCCCAACAGAATGAGGGAGCCCTGGCACTGAACTCACATGGCACCTCCCTGCCCCAGGGAACAGGCAGATCTGTACAGTGGAGAAACCAACACACAGCTGGCTGGCCTGCTGTGTCCAGCCGGACAAGCAGCCCAGCACAATAAAGGCCATATGTGACAAACCCACAGCTAACATCATACTGAATGGGAACAGTGGAAATCTTTTCCTCAAAGATCAGGAACAAGACAAGGATGCCCATTTTAATCCTTTCTATTCAACATAGTCCTAGCCAGAGCACTTAGGCAAAAGAAAGAAATAAAGGCATCCAAACTGGAAAGTCAAATTGTGCTTGTTTGCAAATGACATGACCTTATACATAGAAAACCCTAAAGATGCCACCAAAAACCTGTTAGAGCTAATGAACAAATTCGGTAAAGTTGTAGGATACAAAATCAGCATGTAAAATCAGTAGTGTTTCTATATGCTAATAAAAAATAAAGAAAACAATTCCATTTACAGTAGCTATAAAAAAATAAGATACCTAGGAATACACTTAGTTAAGAGGTAAAAGATCTTTACAATGAAACCTCTAAAACATTGACAAAGGGCCGGGCAAGGTGGCTCACGCCTTTAATCCCAGCACTTTGGGAGGCAGAGGCGGGCGGATCACGAGGTCAGGAGATCGAGACCATCCTGGCTAACACAGTGAAACCCCGTCTCTACTAAAAGTACAAAAAATTAGCCAGGTGTGGTGGCAGGCACCTGTAGTCCCAGCTACTCGGGAGGCTGAGGCAGGAGAATGGCGTGAACCCGGGAGGCAGAGCTTGCAGTGAGCCGAAACTGCGCCACTATACTCCAGCCTGGGCAACAGAGCAAGACTCCATCTCAAAAAAAAAAAAACAAAAAAACAAAAAAAAACATTGACAAAGGAAACTGATTCCATGTTTATGGATTGGAAGAATTAATACCGTGAAAATAGCCATACTACCCAAAGCTATCTACAGATTTAATGCAATCTCTATCAAAATGCCAATGATATTCTTCACAGAAACAGAAAAAAAAAAAAACCTTAATATTCTTATAAAACCACAAAAGGCCTCAAATGGCCAAAACAGTCCCGAGCAAAAAGAACAAAGCTAGAGATATCACACTACCTGACCAAATATACAAAACTATAATAACCAAAACAGCATAGTAGTGGCCAAAACAAACACATACTCCAACAGTACAGAATAGAAGGCCCAGAAATGAATTTGGACACCTACAGCCAACTAATTTTCAACAAAGGTGCCAAGAACACACACTGCAGAAAGGACTCTCTTCAATAAATAGTACTTGGAAAAGTGGATATATCCACATGCAGAAGAATGAAACCAGACCCCCACCTCTCCCTATATACAAAAATCAACTAAAAATGGATTAAAGACTTAAATTTAAACCCAAAACTATGAAACTATTAGAAGAAAACAGGGCAAATGCTTCACAATACTGGGCTAGGCAATGAATTTTTAGATAAGATCCCAAAAGCAGAGGCAATAAAAGCAAAAATAGACAAATGGAATTACATCAAACTAAAAAGATTTTGCACAGAAAAGGAAACTATTAACAGAGTGAAGACACAACCTACAGAAATGGAAAATATCTGCAAACCATACATCTGAAAAGGAGTTAATATCCAGAATATATAACAAATTTAACCTAGCAGCAAAAAGACAACCCAATTAAAAAAACAGGCAAAAGGCACTTTGGGAGGCTGAGGTGGGTGGATCACTCGAGGTCATGAGTTTGAGACCAGCCTGGCCAACATGTGTCTCTACTAAAAATACAAAAACTAGCTGGGCATGGTGTTTCGTGCCTGTAATTCCAGCTACTGGGGAGGCTGAGGCACAAGAATTGCTTGAACCCAGGAGATGGAGGTTGCAGTGAGCCGAGATCATGCCACTGCACTCCAGCCCAGGCGACAGTGCGAGACTCTGTCCCAAAAAACAAAAACAAAACAAAACAAAATTTTTTAAAGAAATAAAAAAAAGATAACTGGAAATATAGCTTTAAGCATCACAGAGGGAGGAAATCACCAAACCCACTCCTCAAAAAGCAACCGAAAAGCTGTATAAGTAGTTTAAAAAGAACCATTTCAGTGCTCTGGAATTAGATCAAAGGCATATAACATTAAGAAGTGTTTTGGCTGGGCATGATGGCTCATGCCTGTAATCCCAGCACTTTAGGAGGTTGAGATGGGTGGATCACCTGAGGTCAGGAGTTTGAGACCAGCCTGGCCAACAAGGTAAAACCCTGTCTCTACGAAAAATACAAAAAATTAGCCAGGCGTGGTGGCAGGTGCCTGTAATCCCAGCTGCTCTGAAGGCTGAAGCAGGAGAATCTCTTGAACCTGGGAGGCGGAGGTTGCAGTAAGATTGTGCCACTGCACTCCATCCTGGACAACAGAGCGAGACTCCATCTCCCAAAAAAAAAAAAAAAGAAATGTTTTTTTTTCATGAAAACTACTGAACTTTGAATTGAGTCTGTGACCTTCTTGCCTGGGGCTGCCCCCTAGCCCCATTAGGTAGTTAGGTAGTTCAACCAGGGCAAGGTAGTTTGTAAAAACAACGAGCTTTGCAGCTGGGAGCAGTGGCTCACGCCTGTAATACCAGCACTTTGGGAGGCTGAGGTGGGTGAATCATTGAGGCCAGGAGTTTGAGATCAGTCTGGCCAACATAGCAAAACGCTCTCTCTACAAAAAATACAAAAATTAGCTGGGTGTGGTAGTGTGCTCCCATAGTCACAGCTGCTCGGGAGGCTCAGGCACGAGAATGGCTGGGAGGTGGAGGTTGCAATGAGCTGAGATCGTGCCACTGCATTCCAACTTGGGCGATAGAGACTCTGTCTCAAACAAAATAAAACAAAACAAACAAAAAAATGAGCTTTGCTACTTGAAGGAGTTTACTTGCTATGGAACATTGTCAAAGTGGTAATCTCGGTGGTTATTAAAAAGGGAGGCCCAGTAGCTTGATTAGCTTGAGTTCACCAAACCTGTTTGGGGCAAGTTCTGGGAGGTAAGACAACCACAGGGAGCTTCATAAACGGTCCAAATATCCAGGATTGATCCTAGTCTGTGCATATATGCAGCAGAGAACTTAGTGGACTCAAGCCAACCAATGATCTTGGCCAACAGAGTCAGAACCTGTGCATGTGTGTAGGAGACATGAGAGAGCCCAGAAGAAAGGAAAACAATGAAGTTTAAATTCCAGTCCATATTCAGATCCATCAGCAGAGGGCAGTAGCCTTACTGGCTTGGGGTATCTGGGTACAATCTCTGACCAATCTTTGCTTGGATAATAACCTATATAGACACAAGAGAAACTCACAGAATGCCAGTCTTAAAATAAAAACAAGACAGAATGCTAGGTGTTTTATTTATATATTACTTCTAGTCCTCACAATAATTCTGCAAGGTTGGACGGTAAGTGTATAATCAGGCGCTGGAATCCTGTACCATTTCACTTCATCTTTGCAAAAGAATATATATATATGTGTGTGTGTGTGTATATGTGTGTGTGTGTATACATATGAATATATATGTATATGTGTGTGTATATATATATATATACACACACATATATATACTGTTCTTTTTCTTCAGCATATATCTTTACCTGCCTTAAGCAGCTTGGGCACAGCTACCAAGAAAATAATAAAATTGCTTTCTTCCTTCTCCCATATAAACTCCAGTAAGGACAAAGGAAAAAAAATTCCCAACTTACTGCAAGAAGATTCATGATGGTATGCCCCGTCTCTCCAAACAATGGCTTCCGAAATCTGACACTGAATAGTGGGCATGGATAAACTATGGAAATGAGAAATGATCAAACTTAAGTTTGGCAACATAAAACTTTGGTAAAAGAGATTTCATGACTAATACAATTTTCAAAACATAATTATAATGGCTCATTAGAACATATCAAATTTTGGGCTCAAAAAGTATTTGGCATGGTAGCAGACAAATGCTGAGCCATATTAAGTCTTCTGATAACCAGAATAAGCCTTTTGATGTAAATGTTTCAAAAATGACACACAATAGCCAGGCATAGTGGCTCATGCTTGTAATCCCAGCACTTTGGGAGGCTGAGGCAGAAGGATCACCTGAGCCTAGGAGTTTGAGACCAGCCTGTGCAACCTAGTGAGACCCTGTCTCTACAAAAAACAAACAAAAAAATTAGCTGGGTGTGGTAGCATGCACCTGTAGTCCCATCTACTTGGGAGGCTGAGAGGTAGAAGGATGGCTTGAGCCCAGGAGGTCGAGGCTACAGTGAGCCATGACTGTGCCACTGCACTCCAGCCTTGGTGACAGAATGAGACCCTGTCTCCAAAACAAACAAACAAACAAACAAACAAACCCACAAGGTCTTAGGGAGCAATCTTCTTCAAACTGAATTGATACGATCCAGGAAATAAATATCTCCTGATTCCCTGTGCTCAATAAGTTTAAGAGTTCACTTTTTTTTTTTTTCCAATAAGTTTAAGAGTTCACTCTTTTTTTTTTGAGACACAGTCTCACTCTGTCACCCAGGCTGGAGTGCAGTGGCATGATCTCCTGCCTTAGGAGGGTTCAAGCGATTCTCCTGCCTCAGCCTCTCCAGTAGCTGGAATTACAGGCATGCGCCACCATACCCAGCTAATTTTTTTGTATTTTTAGTAGAGATGGGATTCACCATGTTGGCCAGGCTGGTCTTGAACTCTTGACCTCAAATGATCTGCCTGCCTTGGCCACCTCTCAAAAGTGCTGGAATTAGAGGCATGAGCCACCGCACTCAGCCAAGAGTTCATTCTTCTATACCTCCTAACCAGGATCCTCCTTAGGAGAGGCAAATCAGTCTGGCTCATCTCTTGAACTTTATGGTTTGAAATGCCTGTATAAAATAGGAAGATACACATGTTGCTTCTTTTGCACACAATCCTTCCCTTTCCCTGATTCCTTTAGCTGATTCACATGCCTCCTTCAGAGTTAATCCAGAGGCACTCTGGTCCAAGAAAACTGAAGGTCCAACTACTCCTTCATTCCTGGTCAAGTTAGAGCCTGTCCTGGAGCTCCCAATGAACTTAACTTTGAGCACAGGTTTTAATACAATATACCACTATAATCATTATTTCTGTATGTATTCCTTATAAAAGTTCCCGAGAGCCTATAATCACATCTTAGCTATTTCAGAATTCCCAGGATTCAGGATATATGGGAGGCCTTTATTAAATTCTTACTGAATAAATAAATAATTGGTGGAAGAATGAAGTTGACTTGCTGAGAACATAAACTGTTTTATGGTTTATAAAATTATGTTTCATTTATTCTCTCATTTGATCCTGTTAACAACCCAATATAAAATAAAAGGCAAGCACTATTATTTCCAGTTTACAAAAGAAACACAATCAGAGAACTTGGGTGACTTGCCCAAAGTTACAGAGCTCATAAGTGGCAGAGTTGAGAATCTTACTCAAGTGGTCGGATTCCTAGCACAGGGCACTTTTAATTAGATGGAGATATAAAATTTAAAATAAAGTTTGCATTTAACCATTAATGTCTTTTTAAAAATCACATCTTAGTTACGCTGCTAAAGCCATGGGCAAGGAAGCTCCTTCTTCTGTAGCCTGTATCTTACCAACTGAGAGTGGTTTCCATTCCACTAGCTTCCAGTATGTTAAGTAAAATATAATTGATCATAACTGTTTTCCAACCAAGTGACAAAGAATATGCTCATCATACACAGAAACTATAAAAAATAAAGTTACTTAAGTTCAAATTCACTTTTCTAAAGATGATCGTGTTTTTTATCAATGAACTATAAAAGCAGTAAGTTTACAAGGTAATACATAATCAACTTCCTCATTCGTTATTTTCAGTGCTTCCCATTACGCCCAATATACGCAGACACTGGCCAAATTTAGTTTAGCTATTTCAAAAGACTATTTCTGATGAATTATATCACCAAACAGAGGGCTCTGAATATTTCAGGCATTATTTTAGTCATCATGCCTTGAAAAACGTGTTTTTACTACTTACGTCGATATTCAGCTCCAAGTCTCAACATCAGACGGATAGGAAATACTTTAGCCCAAGGAGTTTCCCATTTCTGGATAAGAATCCCAAACAAGTAAGGTGGGGTTGGGAGTACTAGGTCTTGCAGTGACTGGTAGGTAGATGTCACATATAAGAATCCACCATGTTCTTTACTGCCAAGGAAACTTTGACTGAAGAAGGAATGTCCCAAGTTGCTCACCACATTCCCTAAAAACAAAAAAGTTTATTAGCTACTTTGTATCAATAAATTAATCATATTTTTTCTTTTTCTTTTTTTTTTTTTTTTGAGATGGAGTCTGGCTGTCGCCCAGGCTGGAGTGCAGTGGCGCAATCTTGGCTCACTGCAAGCTCCGCCTCCCAGGTTCACCCCACTCTCCTGCCTCAGCCTCCCGAGTAGCTGGGACTACAGGTGCCCGCCACCAGACCTGGCTAACTTTTTTGTATTTTTAGTGGAGACGGGGTTTCACCGTGTTAGCCAGGATGGTCTCCATCTCCTGACCTCATGATCCACCCGCCTCAGCCTCCCAAAGTGCTGGGATTACAGGCATGAGCCACAGCGCCCGGCCAATTAATCATATTTTTAATAAACATTATGCAACTCTGGGCTGGATGGACACTACCAAACAGTAATTCCCAATCTTTCACTATGAAAGACTTAAATTTAAAAAGCTGATTTTTAAATAAATGGCATTTATTAAACGAAAATTTGGTTTCCAATTTTATCAGGGCTTCTAATGAGCATAAACTAAGTTATATTATCACACTGTTGAAGTTTGTCTAAGTAAAAGCCAAAAATATTGATGCCTTCCTTGGTTAAACTGTAAAGCTTTACTGTATGAATTGCTTTAGAGGTCTCAAGAACTATCACCTCAAAGGTCATAAAGAAATGTTCAAGGCCGGGTGCGGTGGCTCACACCTGTAATCCCAGCACTTTGGGAGGCCGAGGTGGGTGGATCACAAGGTCAGAGTTCGAGACCAGCCTGACCAACATGGTAAAACCCCATCTCTTCTAAAAATAAAAAAATTAGCCAGGCGTAGTGGTGTGCGCCTGTAATCCCAGCTACTCAGGAGGCTGAGGCAGGAGAATCACTTGAACCTGGGAGGCAGAGGTTGCAGTGAGCCAAGATTGTGCCACTGCACTCCAGCCTAGGCGATAGAGTGACACTCTGTCTCAAAAAAAAAAAAAAAAAAAAAAAGGTGTTCAGATTAGGAAGCTGCTGTCACCAAGCTTATAATTTCACTGGGTGAACAAAGTCAACTCATGAACATAATGAATTATGGTAATAAGTACAGTTATAAGACATTAAGGGAAGATGAGGATTTATGAAGATGGTACCACAGACAAGTTGTTTTTTTCTTGGTTTTTTTTTTTTTTGAGATGGAGTCTTGCTCTGCCACCAGGCTGGAGTGCAGTGGTGTGATCTTGGCTCAATGCAGCATCTGCCTCCCAGGTTCAAGCAATTCCTCTCACCTCAGCCTCCTGAATAGCTACAATTACAAACATGCACCACCACACTCAGCTGAATTTTTTCGCATTTTTAGTAGAAACAGAGTTTCACCATGTTGGCCAGACTGGTCTCAAATTCCTGACTTCAAATGATCCATCTGCCTTGGCCTCCCCGAGTGCTGGGATTACAGGCGTGAGCCACCGTGCTTGGACAGGATTTATTGTTTATAATTTTTTGAGACAAATATGAAACATAGCTCTATAATTTAGGGCTTATCTAAATTCATATTAAGCAGGTTTCTTTTTTTTTTTTTTTTTTTTTTGAGACAGAGTCTCACTCTGTTACCCACCCTGGAACCCTGGAGTGCAGTGGTGTGATCTCCGCTCACTGCAACCTCTCCTTCCCGGGTTCAAACAATTCTCCTGCCTCAGCCTCCCGAGTAGCTGGGACTATAGGCACCCACCACCACGCCTGGCTAATTTTTGTATTTTTAGTAGAGATGTGGTTTTACCATATTGGCCAGGCTGGTCTCGAACTCCTGACCTCAAGTAATCCACCCGCCTTGGCCTCCCAAAGTGTTGGGATTACAGGTGTGAGCCACCATGCCTGGCCAAAGCATTTTATAATTCAAAATACTTTTGTGAATGAAACAGTAACAAACATATCAACCCTTCATTAAGGAGACATTTTCCTCAGTTTAGAATTGCAAAAGGACTTTCTGACAAGAGCTGCTCAATGATGGAACAACGAATGTGTTCACTAGCCAAGTACGAGCTTCCTTTGATACCTTTGAAAGCAATAACACCAAATGAAGCAATCTCCATCAGAGAAATTAATGCTTACTTTTCTTGAAAACTAGAGTTTATTCTTATAATGGTTATGGGTCTTTGCATCCTTGATTTTAGCGGATAGGTATCCTGACAGTAGGAGCCACAAGTGAAGGGAATACCTCCCCTTTAAACTCAGAGAAGCTTTGTGGCTGAAAGTCATGTTCACCTAAACATTATCATCTATATTTTACATTTAAGGTAGTACATTCAGGAATTTAGGGGTAGTACTCTTGCTCCAGGATTACCCAGGTCTGGCTGCACAATTAAGCTGCTAGGCCAGATCCATAAAAACAAAACAACTGTCATATCAACGTAGCAGTATGACATTTTGAAAAATAAATTGCAGATTTTGGAGTCCCAGAGATATGGGTTTGAATGCTAGTTTGATCATTCACTATTGTGGGATCCGGGGCAAGTTACTTCTCTGAGCCTCAGTGTCCATGTAAAATGAGAGGAGAAACTATATTAAATTCCAGGTGTGTTATAAAGAATAAATGAAAGGAAATCTATAAAATGCCTAACAGGACCAGCAACACTGTATTCTCAAAAATTATAACTATTATTATTCTAATGCAAATATACATATATTGATCAGCCAAATATATGATTTTTGGGGGGACTTTCAATGATTTTAGAGTAAGATTTAAATAAATTTAAATTTTTTCTGGCAGCCACTGCAGGATCAGGGATAGAGTGTCAGGAACTTTAGGGAGATAAGATCCCCAAATTTACCATTGCCTCTTTACCACCTCCCTAGATCCTGGAATTCTAGGATACAATATAAGAGACACTTCATACAAAATTCAACAGATAATTTGTCAAAGAGAAAAAAATTTTTTTTCATCTCTTTATCTAGCTTTGGTGAATAAGGAGGAGAATAGGGAATTAAAGAGATGCTTTCCCTCTACAATGTAGGGTTCATGACAGCATTCCTGTAACTCTATCAACAGCATGCTGTGGTTTGAATATATCCCTCAAAAAGCATGTGTTGGAAACTTGGTGCTAGGAGGCAAGGCCTCATGAGAGGTGACTGGATTAATGCTGTTATCCTGGGAGTGGGTTTGTTATGAAAGGACAAGTTTGGCCTCCCTTGTACACATGTCCTCACGCACATGCACATTCTTTCTCTCTCTTCCCCACCCCATTTGCCCTTCTGCCACGGGATGATGCAGCAAAAAGGTCCTCACCAGATGCCTACCCCTCAATCTTGAACTTTGCAGCCATGAGAACTATAGGAAATAAATTTCTGTTCATCACCTATTATCCAGTCTGTGGTATTCCATTATACCAGCAAAAATAGACTAAGACACAGTGTAATGTTTATATTTCACAAAGATTGTCCTAGTAAATATAGCTTAGAGGTGAAAAATATGTTGGCTTAGTACTCAAGGCATTCACTCATTATTCCTTTGCGATTTCCCTATTAGAGCCTAGAATCTATTGGTAGTTATTTTCCACAGATACTGATTTCCTTTCTGCCTCTTCCATTTAACACTCTCTTCATCCCAATCACAGATTCTTCACGAAGTCCACTCTCATTATAAAATATATCTTTTATCCTTTAAATATTAATCACTTTAAAAAATGTAGATTACCAATAATAACTGAATTAGACTATCATGTACCATCTCATCTACAAACAAGTAACACTGCACAGGTGTAGATATTGGCAAAAATAAAACAGTGGGTATAAGAATTTGACAAAGAAAGAAAGGCTTTCATCTGAAGACCTAATCTGAAGCTCTTGAACTCATAAAGTCTGTAATGTACTAATTTATATAGGTACTTCTCAATGACTGCACTCAATGTAATGAATCCACAGAACTAATTTTATATATACCCCAATACTAGTGAAGAACCCATATAACCAAAATAGATACCAAATCTTGCTTCAAAGTGACCTGTCAAAGGTGTTAAATGCTTTATATCAATGGTTTATAAAGTAATTTTACATAACATTAATGAGGTAATCATCAGATCAGTGCTAGTAGGTAAGCAGAACGGTACCATTTCCCTGAAATTTGGGGTTTTATTTGACAAATGAAGAAACTGAAGCTTAGAGGTAGAGGTGAAGTGACTCTGAAAAGACGAGGTAAATAAGTGGCAAAATAAAACCCAGAAAGCAGAAAGCAGATCTTTCAATCTCCTAGTCTTTGTATGTCACACAGCCTTTCAAAAAATATACAGATACAGTAATTTACAATGTTCCATCTTTAATTTGGAATTTAAACTGTTTTTCAAATGCTTATAAGTAGCCAGCCATCTTTAAATTCATTCAAATATAACTTAAATATCTATGTGTCAATAGCTTCCTTTTGTTTCAAAGTATATTTATTAATCCTCACATCAACTCAAGTGGAACCATTTCCAAGCAAATGGTTCATTCATTTCAAGAAATACTAATATTTCTTTTTCTTTTTTTTTTTTTTTTTTGAGACAGAGTCTCGCTCCGTCACCCAGGCTGGAGTACAGTGGCGTGATCCCAGCTCACTGAAACCTCTGCCTCCCGGGTTCAAGTGATTCTCCCGCCTGAGCTTCCCAAGTAGTTGGGACTACAGGCGCTCACCACCATGCCTGGCTAATTTTTGTATTTTTAGCAGAGACAGGGTTTAGCCATTGTTGGCCAGGCTGGTCTCAAACTCACGACCTCAAGTGATCTGCCTGCCTGCCTCGGCTTCCCAAAGTGTTGGGATTACAGGCGTGAGCCACTGCACCCGGCCAATAAATAAATTTCTAACTGGTAATATGACTAAAACTCAAGCCATCAAAAGAATTTAGAAAGTTTCTTGGAGTTCTTTGTAATGCAGCAAACTGCAGTTATGCATGACTACTTCATAAAAGGTCGTGTCCTCAGTTTAGTGTATCTCTGACATTGATCATGAAAGCTCAAGAGGAGCCAGGTCAGGTGACTCATGCCTGTAATCCCAGCCCCTTGGGAGGTTGAGGAGGAAGGATCACTTGGGCCCAAGGAGATCAAGGCTGCAGTGAGTGTGCTATGATGGCACCACTGCTACACAGCCTGGGTGACAGAGCAAGACTTCTATCTCTTAAACAAACAGCTCAAGAGACACTATAGTACTTTTTATGGTTCGAAACATGAGATTTACGGACAACATAGGTGAGTTTAAACCTGGGTTCAGCCACTTATCACCTAACTGTGTGATCTTAAGTTACTTAGGCCTTTGGTGTCTTTCATTTTCCTCATGTGTAAATAGAAACAGTAACAGTATGAATCTGAGTTGTACTTAAGAAGAAATAAAATAGTGTACATAAGGCAATGAATATACTGCTTAGCATATATTAAGTGTTCAAAAAATGTTAGGTATTTTGTCTTAAATCACTTCTTCATAAATAGTTCCATATAACTTTCTCATCAGTTGAAAAATTACTTTGCAAAGCTACAATACCATAATTCTAATACATTTACCAAAAGGTTCAGAATTTGAAAAATAAAATAAAAACATGAACCATGACATGATATTATTATTATTTTTAAAGATAGGGTCTCACTGTGTCACTCAAGCTGTAATGCAGTGGCGCACTCATAGCTCACTACGGCCTCAAAAACTCCTGGGCTCAAAGACTCCTCCCACCTCAGCCTCCCAAGTAGCTGGGATTGCAGGGATGTGCCATTAGGCCTAGTTAATTTTTTTTTTTTTGGTACAGATGGGGTCTCATTATGTTGACCAGGCTAGTCTCAAAGTCCTGGCCTCAAGCAATCCTCCTGCCTCAGCTTCCCAAAGAGAGAGCAAGAGGGGAATGAACCCCCTCCTTTTATAACAGCACTAATCCCATCCATGAGGGTGAAGCCCTCACGGCCTAATCACATCTTAAAGGTCCCACCTCCTAATATTGTTATAATGGCAATTAAAGTTCAACATGAGTTTTAGAGTGGACAAACATTGAAACCATAACAATACCAAACACTTTCTTAATAAAAGATGAGACGGCATGGTGGCTCACACCTATAATCCCAGCATTTTGGGCGGCCCAGGCGGGTGGATCACCTGAGGTTGGGAGTTCAAGACCAGCCTGGCTAACATGGTGAAACCTCATCTCTACTAAAAACACAAAAATTATTCCAAGTGTGGTGGCAGGTGCCTGTAGTCCCAGTTACTTGGGAGCTACTTGGGAGGCTGAGGCAGGAGAATCACTTGAACCCGGGAGGCGGAGGTTGCAGGGTGCCAAGATCGCAACACTGCACTCCGGCCCGGGCGACACAGCGAGACTCTGCCTCAAAATAAATAAATTAATTAAATTAAAAATAAAAGATTAAGGGAGTTCAGAAGAGACTACTTCTGTCTGGGAGGGTCATCAAGAAAGAATTCATGGAGAAAGTGGTCTTTAAGATTTAGGACAACTGATAGGATTGAGACAGTTGGGGTGTGGGGAAATAGCATGGTTGGGAGTAGCATAATCATGGGTAATGAAATGGAAAAATCATCAGAATATACACAAAATGAACCAATAAATGTTTTGTTTGGCTACAATGGACGTATGGAGAGATGACTAGCAGGAGATGAGACTAAAAATATAGGAACAGATCATGCAGAATACTGAATGTTGGAGCACAGTTTATTCTAAAGGCAATACAAAGCCAAAGTAGCTTTTGAGTAAGATAGGGAAACAACCAGAGATTAACTCCAGAAATAACAATCTGGTAGATACAAGTCCAATTTCATTCAAGTCTATGTTCTGAATAGATTGTTTGCAAAAAACAGGTACAAAATATGGAGGAATGAATAGGAGACAGGGAGAAACAATATATAGTCTACAACCTCCGATGGCACTGTCATAACCAGAAGGCATTCTGAAACTCTCAGAACATAATTTCTCACAAATTATAATGTTTCCCTCCACTGCAGAATGCAAAAACTGTGTATGACAAAAAAGTGTGTGTGTATATACATGTGAAACATAGATACACACACATATATAGATATACAACACACATATGGTTATTAAATACCTGTAGTTTAGATTTTAAAATTCACAGGAAGTTATAAAAAAGTCCATTCAATAGCTCCTAAGGCTTTTCTGTGATTTAGGGCAGAATAACCCTAAGCTAGTAATACAGTATTCAAGGTTTCACATTCAGGAGAAATTTAAGATACAATTTGTCAATTTCACTCAATGTGCTACACAGAAGAGAAAAATAATAAATTGCGATAATTTTTTTTTTTTTTTGAGACAGAGTCTCATTCTTGTTGCCCAAGCTGAAGTGCAATGGCACAATCTTGGCTCACTGCAACCTCTGCCTCCAGGGTTCAAGCAATTCTCCTGCCTCAGCCTCCCAAGTAGCTGGGATGACAGGCGCCCACCATCACACCCAGCTAATTTTTTGTATTTTTAGTAGAGATGGGGTTTCACCATGTTGGCCAGGCTGGTCTTGAACTCCTGAGCTAAGGTGATCCACCCGGCTTGGCCTGCCAAAGTGCTGGGATTACAGGCATGAGCCACCGTGCCCAGCCTGCTATCATTTTAGAACAGTAGCTTCCAACCTTTTTGGCACCAGGGATGGGTTTTGTGGAAGACAATTTTTCCACGGACTGTGGGGAAGGGGAGACGGTTTCAGGATGATTCAAGCGCATTAAATTTATTGTACACCTTATTTCTATTATTACATTGTAATATAGCATGAAATAATTATACAACTCACCACAATGTAGAATCAGTGGGATCCCTGAGCTTGTTTTCCTGCAACTAGACTATCCCATCTGGGGGTGATGGGAGACAGTGACAGATTATCAGGCATTAGATTCTCATAAGGAGCACACAACCTAGATCCCTCACACGTGCAGTTCACAACAGGGTTCGCACTTCTATGAGAATCTAATACCGCTGCTGATCTGACAGAAGGCAGAGCTCAGGCGCTAACGTGAGCAATGGGGAGCAGCTGTAAATACAGATGAAGCTTTACTTGCTTGCCTGCCCCTTACCTCTGCTGTGTGGCCTGGTTCCTAACAGGCCACGGACCAATATCAGTCCATGGCCTGTGGGTTGGGGACCCCGTTTTAGAACACCCAAAATATGCTTTTACTTATTAAAAAATGTATAGTGAAATATATCAAGCTATTACCCTGATTATCTAAAAATAAGGTTCTTAATAAATATGTATAGTATATAGATAATATATCTGTGTTTTTAAGAACTGATATATTATTAATGGATACACAGAGGCAACTGACATAACGTAAACAATACTGATCTGGGAGCTATAGTCCCAATTCTGCCACCAACTTGGTCTGTGATTTAGGTACGCCATTAACACTTCTAGGTCTGATTTTCCTTATCTAAAAAATGAAGAGTTTGTATTAAATTATCTAAAATGCCTTCTAGTCCCAATATTTGATGAGTTGTGAAATGATTCCTATTCAAGGAAAAACTCTTTCGTCTCACTTATGCTTTTGAAATGTTATTTCCTTAGATATACCTATATATGGTCATGTCCCTATCCTACATTATAGAAAATATTTGGGAGGCCGAGGCGGGCGGATCACGAGGTCAGGAGATCGAGACCACCCTGGCTAACACGGTGAAACCCCGTCTCTACTAAAAATACAAAAAAAATTAGCCGGGCGTGATGGCGGGCGCCTGTAGTCCCAGCTACTCGGGAGGCTGAGGCAGGAGAATGGCGTGAACCCGGGAGGCGGAGCTTGCAGTGAGCCGAGATTGCGCCACTGCACTCCCGCCTGGGCCACAGAGCGAGACTTCGCCTCAAAAAAAAAAAAAAAAAAAAAAAGAAAATATTTTTAGTTGGCTTAGATGTATTATAGTCTGACCTTAGACTATCATTAGTATCTTGTAATCAGTTCCAAGTATTTTTGTTGTTTCAAAATTTTTGCAATAGTTCAAAATGGACTCAACTGACATATAAGTATCCTTTTTAAAAAAATAACCATTGCTGGGCGCGATGGCTCACGCCTGTAATCCCAGCACTTTGGGAGGCCGAGGCGGGCGGATCACGAGGTCAGGAAATCAAGATCAGCCTGGCTAACACGGTGAAACCCCGTCTCTACTAAAAATACAAAAAATTAGCCAGGTGTGGTGGCGGGCGCCTGTAGCCCCAGCTACTTGGGAGGCTGGGGCAGGAGAATGGCGTGAACCTGGGAGGCGGAGCTTGCAGTGAGCCGAGATAGCGCCACCGCACTCCAGGCTGGGTGACAGAGCGAGACTCCATCTCAAAGAAAAAAAAAAAAATTTATGCTAAACATATTTTAATAATTCATGCAATAATTCACATCCTCTCCTTGAGAGGATGTCTATCTCTCAGGATTCCATCTACAGCCGTAGTCTCTTCACACAGGCCTATCCCATTCACAACGATACTCTCAACTATCACAGGAAAGCTGTGTCTCCCAAATCTGTATTTTAACTCAGATCTATCTTCTGGGATCCATAACCATATATTCATCTGCCATTTTCATGTTTCATCTGATGTCATTATTTCAAATTCAGCACACTGAACAAAGAATTCCCTTTCCTCTGCCAAATCTGTTCTTCTATTCACCATCTTGATGAATAAGACCAACATACACTTAGGTGCTCAAGCGAGGAATCTGAGGCCAACCTTGACTTGTCCCCTCTAACCCCCCATATCCAGTTAGTTACCAAATCCTACTGAATTGAAGCACCACATCTTTCGTATCTCTCCAATCCTCTTTATTTCCACTGCAATTATTTAATTTAAATCCTGATAATTTCTTAATTTCTTGCTGGATTCCTGCAGTATCTTTTTAAAAAATAAATTTTACTGAGGTATAATCTATATATTATAAAAGTGATAGATTTTAAGTGTACATTTCAATGAGTTTTGGCAAACACCCACGTAACCACTATCCTAATCCAGATATAGAGCTCTCATCTCAGAAAGTTTTCTGGGATTCTCTGTAGTCAGTTCTAGCACCTGCACCCCCACCTCACTTTAGGCAAACACTGACCTAATTTCTATCACCAAAGATTAATTTTGCCTGTTTTAGAAAACCATATAAACGGAATCATCCAATATGTACTTTTTTGTGCCTGGCTTTTGCTCAGCATAATGTCTGTGAGATTCATGCATGTTGTTGTGTACATCAGCAGTTAGTTCATTTTTACTGTTGAGCAGTATTCTAGTGTATGAATATACATTTGCTTATCCTGAAATTGCTTCTTAACTGCCACCAGACTCACGGACTTTGATCCATTTTTCACACTGCTTCCAGAGTCATCTTTCTAAAATGCAAATGTGATTATGTCACTCATCATCTCAAATTCTTTCAATGGTTCTTCATTGCCTACAGAATAAAGCATGGGCTCCTAAATAAGACATTCATGAACCTCCCATACCCTAGTCTCTAACACACTCTCAAAACCCACATGAATCTACAATTACTTGAACCTCCAATGCCATTTTTCTAGAGTGTTTAAAAGTGAATACATTCAGATTGAGGAGAAAAGTGAAAGTTCCCGGTTATTTCCAGGACTAAATTCAGCTCCAGGGTATTATGTGGCCTGGAGGACCTGGGTGATTTCAGACTTAACCCTATACATTTTGGAACAGACAGGGTAAACATTAAAAGGCACTTCACAGATATCATGTGGTCAGTTTCCAATGTATCACCTTGCCCTTATGTAATGCTACACCTAAATTATTGTAGAGACTAATGAAGACATAAAGGCACAATCTTTTACGCATAATCTACATCACATTAAAAATACAATTATATATCCTGCTTCTGTAATTATTTAAAGAGCATTTTCCATGTTACTACATTCTTTTCATAAATATTGTTTTAATGGCCAAAAAAAGTTCTCAAAAAGATCCTCACATCTAATAAGTATAACACAGTTAAACTTTCCACCTATAGCTAAGGCATTCAGGTTGCTTCTGAATTTTTGTGTTAAATTTAGGTAATGCTGCAATAAACCCTTTCATTCACAGAAGTGCATTTTATATTCTGGATACTGTCTTTGGCACAGAATCCCACAATGAAAATTATTGCAGTAAGAAAGTCTGAATAATTTATGGTTTTAATATATGTATGAAATATTATCAAATAATACATGAAAATAGTTTTAATACCCCGGTCACCCTCACGCCCTCTCCAGGCCTTCTTCCTCAAAGATAAACCCTATTTATCAAATACAGATATTATGTACTGACTTCCTGTTACAATAAACGAGAATAGTTCAATTACACCGTTTTTCTACCTCATTTGTTAAATCAAAGGGAGGCTGACTTTGTAATGTCAAATAACACAATGCCTCAATAAATAACTGTAATGTCAAATAATGTGTTTCTTTTCTCTCAATCTTAGTTTCTTTTTATGTTAATATCCTTAGTCTTTCCCAACTTCTAACCTCTATGCCTTTA
The DNA here is from genome assembly GCF_029281585.2 of Gorilla gorilla gorilla. Lineage (NCBI taxonomy): Eukaryota > Metazoa > Chordata > Mammalia > Primates > Hominidae > Gorilla > Gorilla gorilla. The sequence continues at coordinate 187,703,470 of NC_073224.2, forward strand.
CTTTTAAATTGTTACAGTTAATATTTACAATTTATTTTGAAGCCATAGTCATGTATGCTAATTGTTTTTGAAATTTGAATGCTCATTAGCATTTACACTATGATTAAATAAATATTGTTAACCAAAGAAACAAGAAGTAAGTTACAAATATGCTTCCTTCTACCAGGTACCAATATCCTGACCCCAGGCCACTAAAAAGAAAATATTCTTACATTTAGGTCACCAGATTCTCTTACAGCTTTGATTCCAGCCTCTGTAAAATAAAAACTATACCAGGTACAATACTAAAATTTATAATTTTCTCAAACCATGGAAAGCTCCAACTTGCCACTAATATCAAAGTCCCCTGCCATGCTTAAGTCCAAAGTTAAGACTATTATTTTGTATTTGAATTCAAAACTTTTTTGTCATCTACAAAGAGTGCGGACTAAGTCATAAAGCATTCCTACCTGCCAGAGCATCCCGATAAAGCTGCACAAAGTGATTAAAGATATCCTTTGGCAAACACTTTTCATCCGGTAAACACTGCAGAAGAATGACTATCTCAGACTGACCCACTGCATGCATTCCCTTGGTTGTGAAACACCAGCACTTCCTGTTCACATCTACAGACGGAATAAAAACACAAAAATAAAGACATTCCTATCAATCCTTACTCTTAAAAAAAGATGCACAGAAATCTGTGTTACAATACAGCAAAGATTAAAATAGATCACACTGAGTCTGTATAATTCAACTGTGAACTGTCACTGCACTGAGCCAAAAACCTATTGCAGAAAATAAAACATGCCAATGCCTCTGGCTCTTTTCTAAACACTTGGAAAAATGATTGAGGACGGGCGCGGTGGCTCACGCCTGTAATCCCAGCACTTTGGGAGGCCGAGGCGGGTGGATCATGAGGTCAGAAGATCAAGACCATCCTGGCTAACACGGTGAAACCCCGTCTCTACTAAAAATACAAAAAAATTAGCTGGGCGCGGTGGCAGGCACCTGTAGTCCCAGCTTACTCGGGAGGCTGAGGCAGGAGAATGGCATGAACCCGGGAGGTGGAGCTTGCCATGAGCCGAGATCGAGCCACTACACTCCAGCCTAGGCGAAAGAGTGAGGCTCCGTCTCAAAAAAAAAAAAGAAAAGAAAAATGATTGAAATGGAAGTAAAAGAAATAATAATAAAACGCACTTAAAACTTTTAACTCCTATTAAAAGAAGCAACATTCTATTAATACTAAAATAAAACCAAACTATGTATTGTAAGCCAAACATAGCCAAATGTGATTGAAGAACATAGTCCTCCACCTTTATATTTTAAAAAATCACATCATCAAAGGAAGTAATTACCTATGTAAGGCTAGAAGTAATTACAACAAAAGCCAATAATATAGCTTTATCTTCAGGTTGTGACCTAAAGGAAATATATTTTTATGTATATTTATTAAATTTAATATATGACCAAGAGATTCCAGCTATTTTAACTATAGTCCTTTCCAGGAAAAAATTCTAGATAATCAGCAACATGACTTTACTTGGCTTCATGCTGTAAAAATTAGTGAAAAGGATGGCTTTTCTGAACTACTTAGTTCCACTCCTTCACTTTAAGGCTATACGGAGAGTATGAACAGCAGAAACCATATGTAGTCAAAAACAATGTTTAATCCTTGACACTTTTACTCTTCATACCCCAACACAATGGGATCCCCAAAGGAACTGAAAAAGGACTCAAATAAAATTATGAATACCACCATGTAAATCAAAACAAATGTTAATCAAAAAAACAAAGACATCTTTATTTCACTTTGGGAATTCTTGCTTTATGTACCTAAATAGGACATTCCTAATGATGGTATATACTTCAAGAATCTAGGTTAGCTAATTTTTTTTTTTTTGAAACAGGGTCTCACTCTGTCATTCAGGCTGGAGTGCAGTGGCATGATCTCGGCTTACTGCAACCTCCGTCTCCTGGGCTCAAGAACTCCTCCCACCTCAGCCTCGAGAGTAGCTGGGACTACAGGAGCATGTCACCATGCCCAATTTTTTTTTTTTTTTTTTTTTTGGTAGGGATGAGGTTTCACCATGTTGCCCAGGCTAGTCTCAAATCCTGGGCTCAAGTGATTCATCTGCCTTGGCCTCCCAAAGCACTGGGACTACAGGTGTGCACCATGGTGCCTGGTCTTAGGTTAGCTAATTTCTAAGCATAATTTATAAACTAGATACGGCAAACTGAAATTTCAAGCAAATTCATTTTAAATCTGATCCTAGAAGGTAGCAAGCATTAATAACTGGCCAAACATACAAGAGTGTGATTAGCAAGTAAGCCAGAAACCCACATTTCATCAATGTAGAACTTCTAAGGAAGTAGTACATGTTTCTGGTTTCCAAAATCAACTTAAGTACACATGGAGAACTGCAGGATGGTTCCCCAGAGGTTCCTTCCTTTAAAATTGCCTACTAACACTCATTCAGAATAAATGCATTCTCTAAATAATTCTCAAAATTACTAGCTGGTGCAGTGGCTCACATCTGTAATCCCAGCACTTTGGGAGACCAAGGCAGGCAGATCACTCGAGTTCAGGAGTTCAAGAACAACCTGGGCAACATGGTGAGACTCCTGTCTCTACAAAAAAATACAAAAAAAATTAGCCAGGTATGGTGGTGCGCACCTGTAGTCTCAGCTACTTGGGAGGCTGACGTGGGAGGACTGCTTGAGCTCAGGAGGCAGAGGTTGCAATGAACAGAGATCATGCCACTGCAATCCAGCCTGGGTGACAGAGTGAGACTCTGTCTCAAAAAATTCTCAAATACTGTCGTCTTTCTCATCCTGATGCCCATGATGCTAGCACCAACAATTGAGAAGTTTCTTCTGAATCTCAATTTATGATGTATTGAAGCTTTACTGTGTGTTAGTTAACACTTTTCCTAAATAAAGTTTTGCACCATAATTGAGGTTTCTGGGATTAAAACACAGCATGTAAATTATTTGAGTAGCCTGTATAATTTATCTACCACCAGTTATTCTGGTGGTAAGTTGTGATTTAACATACTCATCTCAAGAAGAACTTAACTCAGATAAGTTCAAGATTTGTTTGGCTTTCATCCATGGAGAATTCACCTACCTCACCCCTGTAACTAAATGTGAGAGTTTCGGTTAGTTCCACAGCTGTCCTCTGGGATATATCATTTTATACAAACCAACTTTTTCAGAACTCAGTGTTCAGTAAGATGTGGCTAGGCCGGGCACGGTGGCTCATGCCTGTAATCCCAGCACTTAGGGAGGCTGAGGCGGGCGGATCACAAGGTCAGGAGATCAAGACCATCCTGGCTAACACGGTGAAACCCCGTCTCTACTAAAAAAAAAAAACAAATACGAAAAATTAGCCGGGCGTGGTGGCGGGCACCTGTTGTCCCAGCTGCTCAGGCAGGAGGCTGAGGCAGGAGAATGGCGTGAACCCGGGAGGTGGAGCTTGCAGTGAGCCAAGATGGTGCCACTACACTCCAGCCTGGGTGACACAGCGAGATTCTGTCTCAAAGAAAAAAAGAAAAAAAAAAAAAAAAAAGATGTGGCTCTATATAAAAATACTTCTGTGTAATAAATCTGAAAGTTTCATGTACTATGAGTCAGTAAAACATCTGATTTTAATTTTTAAAAATTTATAACTTACAATTTACAATTTTAACCATTGACAACAAATTTGCATTTAAAACAAATACAAGTGGGTCAGGGCCACCATCCTCCAACTGCTGCATTACTGAAATCTGTGATGGTTTCTCTTCCACAGCATAGTCTGAAAGGGGAGAAGACAATGTAACAGATTGGTTAAAGGGACAAATCAAGAAAGAGATCAGATGGAGAAATGAGCTAATTATTCACAGAAAAGAGACATGCATTTGATTTATCAATAGGTGCATATAGAGCATGGTTTGTATCTGCTGGCTCAGTATCATATTAATAGTGCCCCCTTTTACTCTCAAAAGTGACCCAGTCCACCTTAGATGATAATGTGGTTATCCTGTGTATAGACCTCTCCCCACAGTGGTTTGTGCCACAATCTAAAGACTACCTTTCTATTTAATAAAAATTTTCCAACTATTATAACAAGAATTTCACATAATAAATGTTCAAGACCAGCATTTAAAATAACTCATGATATACAAGAAAGTGATAATATACTAGTTACCTCTGGAAAGGATATCAAATAGTTGGGGTAGAAGAGAGCCCTACCTTTTACTCTATGACCTTTTGTACTGTTTGACATTTTTGACAATTAAAAACTTAAACTTTAAAAAATGAACCCAGAAAATAAAAGTATTGTGCATGACTGGCTTCATAAAACAATTCCTTTAAGTATAATTTAAGAGTTTAGTACGTATGTCACTAAAATCATCAGTAAATCACACATAAGATTCTGAACATGAACAAGTTAATACTGAATGTAACTCTTCTCATTTAATCTCTGGAAGCACAGTATGTGCTTCAGCATCTCATTTTGAATGACAGTGGTCCTTTCAGCTTGAAGTCAAATCATGCATAATAATCACTGTAGAACCTAGAGATATGGGAAAGGAACTGAAAACCTAAAAGTTGAATGTTGCTTGGTTGGTCTTATATAAAATGCATCTTTGAGGGACAGTCAGGTAGAACAAAGTAACATCATTTCCCATTTTCTAAAGGAAATTTTTAAATGGATTTTTTGGATACAATGGGAAATATCTACTCCATTATTAAAAATATTTATTGGAAAGAGAAATCGTGAGTTTAAAATTTTTTAAGTAAAGTCATCCCACTGGAATAAAAAATTACAAAATTTTGATGAAGAGACTGTAATATAGTTTAAGTAATATAGATAATTCACTGTTCTTTCTTGGTAGGAGAAGTTTTGACAATTAGATTTAATGGACATAACTTTTTATGAAAATGGAATCCAACAATCTGACTCTTTTTAACAACAGAGTAGGCCAATTTAGTTCCCTGTTAATCTAAGATTTATTAAAATAAAAATCTGAACCCTAAGCAGCAATTTTACTAACAATAGATATTTTTACAATAGATAATTTTACTAACAATAGAATCCAACAATCTGACTCTTTTTAACAACAGAGTAGGCCAATTTAGTTCCCTGTTAATCTAAGATTTATTAAAATAAAAATCTGAACCCTAAGCAGCAATTTTACTAACAATAGATATTTTTACAGGGTCCTGGTAAAGGAGCAAAAGCATTATGCAATCAAAAGAATGCTTAACTGTATGTGAAAGTTCACTGCTGAACTATCTGGGACATAGCTGCATTTGAGAGTACAATATAGACAGCATTTGCTGAGAGCCTACTACGGGCCTAGCACCATGCAAGGAGCAGTAAATGCAAGTATAAAATAAGATGAAGAATTTCATAGTCTAAGTGAAAGAATACGATCTGAAAACATAATATCTAAATTGCAATGAGAAAAAGTGTTAATGTAGCCAACAGTCTATAGGAACCACTATTAGAACAGAGATAATGAAGCAAAACACTATTTTCTAAGCAGCCCAGGTAAGGATTCAGAGAAGAATTAACCATTAAGCTGGATTTTAAAAGGCTGAGGAGTTCTTCAGGAAGTCTACAGTAGAGAGGGGTATTCTAGGCAGAAGAAAAGAAGAAATGGAAAATATTAATTACATGCCTACTTTATGCCAGATATGTACTTACAGGTATGATATCTAACTTAATACCCACAATGACTTTTAAGTAGGTGTAGTTATATAATTGTTTTAAATAAAACAGACTAGGAAACAAATTCAGAGAGGATGAATGACTTGCCAACTGGATCACACAGCTAGAATGGAACGGTACTGGCATTAAAAGTCAGGTTTGTTCAATTCTGAAGTCCATTCTTTCCCATTATTCCACAGCACAAGAAAAAGTACAGAAGAATGAAAAGTAAATATTCAAAAAATAGCAAATAATCTGCAGTATACATGTAAGGTGCTGGGGAATAGCTGGAAATAAAGTTGATAATAAATGGCTAGAAAGACAGGCTGAGATAAGGTTATAAGAAACATTGTCAGACCGGGCATGGTAGCTCACGCCTGTAATCCCAGCACTTTGGGAGGCCGAGGTGGGCAAATCACCAGGTCAAGAGTTCAAGACCAGCCTGGTCAACATAGTGAAACCCCGTCTCTACTAAAAATACAACAATTAGCCGGGCATGGTGGCATGCGCCTGTAGTCCCAGCTACTCAGGAGACTGAGGCAGGAGAACTGCTTGAACCTGGGAGGCGGAGGCTGTGGTGAGCCAAGGCTGTACCACTGCACTCCAGCCTGGCGACAGAGTGAGACTCCATCTAAAAAAAAAAAAAAATTGCTTGCTAAGGTAAGTAATTTACACTAAAGACATTGGGAATCCATTAAATATTTCTAAGTAAAAGCAATATAAGATAATATCTATGTTTAAAAACATAACTGGCAACAGTGTGGAAGACAAAATGAAGGAAAGAAAGACTGAAGGCAAGGAGACCAGTTAAAAGCCTAGGACAAAGTTCAGGAGAGGTTAATTAATAAGCCACCTTCTAAAAATGTAGTAATTGTATACTGATCCATGTATGTCAGCAATAAAATTTCACACTAATCATCAGAGAAATGCAAATCAAAACCACAATGAGATATCAACTCACACCAGTCAGAACGGCTATTATTAAAAAGTCAAAAAACAATAGATGCTGGTGAGGCTGTGGAGAAAAGGGGACATGTATACACTGTTGATAGAAATGTAAGTTAGTTCAGCCACTGTGGAAAGCAGTTTGGAGATTTCTCAAAGAACTTAAAGGAGAACTACCATTCAGCCCAGCAATCCCATTACTGGGTGTATATCCAAAAGAAAATAAATTGTTCTACCAAAAAGACACATGTACTTGAATGTTCACCGCAGCACTATTCACAATAACAAAGACATAGAATCAACCTAAGTGCCCATCAGTGGCTGACTGGATAAAGAGACCCTGTCTCAAAACAAAAAACAAAAACAAAAACAAAAAAAAATTACCCATTGGGTACTATGCTCACTACCTGGGTGACAGGATCAATCATAACCCAAACCTCAGCATTATGCACTATATCCATGTACCAGATCTGCACATGTACCCTTTGAATCTAAAATAAAAGTTAAAATTATAAAAATAAAATTTCACATAATATTAAGCATTCTTTTGATTAGATAATAATTTTACTTCTTATCAAGATCCCTAAAAATATTTTTAACAGTAAAACTGCCATTTAAATTCAGTGCTCTTCACACTTACTATACGTTCTTTCTGAATGTATATTATACCTCAAAATGAAAAGCTAAATAAATGACTGTATCAGGGTGGGTTCATCCTAAACCACAAGCAATCCTTCAGAATATTGTGTGCTTTGAAATATTTTTAAAAACTGCTAATAAACTACATTTACATTATAAGTAATATTATATCCATTCAAAAACTGAAAATGACATCATAATATAAAAACATAAGCATCTACTCTAAAATAATAACAGCAACAACTGTTTTCATAGTTTTGGGGGAGTTTGTTTTGTTGGATAAGAGAAAGGTGAATGTCACTCAAATTCTGTCTCTCTACCTTAATTAGAAGGTAACATTTGGCAGATAGAACTATCACTGTTTAAATATGTAGTCCACATACCTCCTTTTACACCAGTGGAGATGAGAATGGGAGGAAGGCCATCTTCAGGAATAAGATTCATTGCACTTCCAACAGGACTTCCGACCTGAGTTATACTCCCAGAGAATAGACAAATATCCGTCTAGGAAAAGCAAATCAACAAAGTGAGCACTACAGAGAATTCAAGACTTTGGCAGGACATAATTAAAAATACAAATGGGAACTTAGGTGAAAATTTGAAATTCATACTTTTTGAAAGGTAGCACAAAATATTCATTAACCCCTGGGTTAAAAAAAACAAAAAACAAATCAGGCTTATACTATGAAAATGTTTTCAAATGTGTAAGTTTCTCCTTTTGGTATCATCAAATCATTGTAATGACAGAAGAGGCCTTAAAACCTGCATTAAAGCTTCCTTTACCCAGGTTTCTTTTGCCATAAGAGAAAAATATTTTTAAAAAACTGTAGTGGCAAAAGAAAGAAAACTTCAATATTATTTCATAATTTCTTAATCTTTAATACCTTGGGAACTACTTAAGGTCTAATTTATATTGCTTTTAAAAATTAACTTTGAAAACAGTGGTGATAGTTGCAAAACAATGTGAATGTACTTGATGCCAATGAATTCACTTAAAAATTGTTAAAATTGTAAATCATGTTATATATGTTAATATTTTTCCACAATAAAAAAGGGAAAAAAATCAACTTTGATAAAATGTCATCATTTTTCATTTACTATGTAATAAAATAAATCTTGAAGTTCATTTTTTTTTTTTTTTTGAGAAGGAGTCTCACTCTATCGCCCAGGCTGGAGTGCAATGGCATGATCTACAACCTCTGCTTCCCAGGTTCAAGCAATTCTCCTGCCTCAGCCTCCCGAGTAGCTGGGATTACAGGTGCGTGCCACCACTCCTGGCTAATTTTTGTATTTTTAGTAGAGATGGGGTTTCACCTGTTAGCCAGGATGGTCTCAATCTCCTGACCTTGTGATCCGCCAACCTCGGCCTCCCAAAGTGCTAGGATTACAGGTGTGAGCCACTGCACCCGGCCTGAAGTTCGTTTTTCTTTGCATTACTAGGCAGATCACATTAGCTATATTTAATGAAGTATAAGGTTGCAAAACATGTTGGTTGGCGTTAAATCCACTTAATTATTAAATAGAACATGCTCAAATATTTATTAAAATGATGCTCTCCTCTCTACATTCTCTATAACTTTTATTTCCCATACTATACAGATGTATATTCTCTATAACTTAAACATGAAATAGAAGCTTTTAAAGAGTTAAAAGAGGCCAGGTGCGGTGGCTCACGCCTGTAATCCCAGCACTTTGGGAGTTTGAGGCGGGTGGATCACCTGAGGTCAGGAGTTTGAGACCAGCCTGGCCAACATGGTGAAATCCCATCTCTACTAATAATACAAAAATTAGTTGGGCGTGGTGGCGCATGCCTGTAATCTCAGCTACTAGGGAGGCTGAGGCGGGAGAATCACTTGAACCCAGGAGGCGGAGGTTTCAGTGAGCCAAGATCGCACCATTGCACTCCAGCCTGGGCAACAAGAACAAAACTCCGTCTCAAAACAAAAAGTTAAAAGAAAAATATGTAAAAGCTGTTTTTAACATGTATAACAATATTCATACGGCCGGGTACAGTGGCTCACGCCTGTAATCCCAGCACTTTGGGAGGCCAAGGAAGGCAGATTGCTTAAGGACAGGAGTTCAACATCAGCCTGGCCAATATGGTGAAATCCCGTCTCTACAAAAAATATAAAAATTAGCTGGGCGTGTGCCTGTAATCCCAGCTACTTGGGAGGCCGAGGCAGGAGAATTGCTTGAACCTGGAAGGTGGAGGTTGCAGTGAGCCGAGATCCTGCCACTGCATTCCAGTCTGGGCAACAGAGCGAGACTCAAAAAAAAAAAAAAAAAAAAAAAAAAGATTATTTCTAGCAGCTTCATTTCATTCATAATAGCCAAAAACTGGAAACAATTTGAATGGCCACTAACAAGAGAACATAACATAAATTATGGCATATCCATACAATGGAATACTACTCAGCAATAAATTAATTTTTGATGCATATGGATAAATCTCATAATATTAAGTTGAGCTTAAAAAGCTAAACACAAAACATTATATACTATTGTTTGGGTTTATATGAATTCAAGAATAAGCAAAACTAATCTGTAGGGACAGAAGTGAGAACAATGGTTACCTTGATGAAAGGAGAAGGTACTGACAGAAAAAGTGCATAAGGAACCCTTGTGGAGTGCTGGAGATGTTCTATATCTTCACCTGAATGGTGGTTACATATTTTATGTGTGTGTGTTTGTGTGTGTGTGTGTATACACACACGCACATATATATAAAACCATGTATAAATTCAAGGTGTTTCCTAAAGATTCATGCTCCTTAGTCACGCATTTTGCTATATATATTGTATACCGGAACAAACATTAAAACTATTTCTTCAAAATATGGCTGGACATGGTGGCTCATGCCTGTAATCCCAGCACTTTGAGAGGCCAAGGAGGGGAGATCACCTGAGGCCAAGAGTTCAAGACCAGCCTTGCCAACATGGTGAAACCACCTCTTACTAAAAATACAAAATTTGCGAGGTGTGGTGGTGGGCACCTGTAATCCCAGCTACCCAGGAGGCTGAGGCAGGAGAATCACTCAAGCCCAGGAGGCGGAGGTTGCAGTGAGCTGAGATCATGCCACTGCACTCCAGCCTGGACAACAAGAGCAAAACTCTGACTCAAACAAAGAATAAAATAAAATAAAATAAATATGCCCATGTTTTGCCATACTTCTGTCTCTACTTAGGACAAAGTTTTTAGGACTATACATTTTTAGTGGGATTTCTAAAATTTTCCAGTATGGCATCACATAGGAACTTTATAAAATTTGACTGGCAAACTACTATTAACTGACTTGAAGGCCTGGTACAGAAAATAATCTATTCTAACCTACTATTGAATGGTGCAAAAATCCTCCTTTTAATATCATAAAAAGCGGTCAGTTGGTCTCTACTTAAATGCCTTCTGTGAAAAGGCATTTACTGCGGGGCTTAAAATCTAGATGACGGGTTGATGGGTGCAGCAAACCACCACTGCACATGTATACCTATGTAACAAACCTGCAGGTTCTGCACATGTATCCCAGAACTTAAAGTATAATAATAATAATAATAAAAAGACATTTACTTCATTTATTGGGCACTTGTTAAGTGCCAGGCACTCTACTAGACCATAAAAATAAGAAAAATATTAATATTTTCTAGTCTGGCATTAAAGAGTTTGCTTTCTCTCATTTTACCACATAAATATTAGAGTATTGCACAATGTGAGAGCACAAAATAATGTGGCTTAGCTTGTCTTATAATGAGCAGAAAATTGTTTCCCTATAACATTCACTCACTAGACTTTCCTCATTCTTTCAAAAATATTTATAGTTTAAGAACCCATCATACAAACTAAGAGATAGGAAAGAAATTTAACAGAAAGAGAAAATCATCACCCTCCTGCCTCAGCCTCCTGAGTAGCTGGGACTGCAGGCATGTGCCATCATGCCCAGCTAATTTTTTAATTTTATATAGAGACAGAGTCTGACTATGTTGCCCAAGCTGGTCTCAAACTTGGGGTTCAGGCAATCCTCCTGCCTTGGCCTTCCAAAGTGCTGGGATTACAGATGTGAGCCCACTGCACCCAACCCAAACTAATACTTCTTGATGTGATCCTTTAAGAAATCACCCTCACTTATGTAGGATTGTCATTACTGCCAAAAAATGTTTAATCTGAAACTAGTCATGAGAAAAAAAAAAAACAGACAAATACAAATTGACAGTATCATGTAAAACATGGCCCAAATACTTAAATATTCATGATATAAAGACTTTAAAAAAAAAGAGAGAACTATTCAAGATTAAAGCAAACCAAAGAAATATGACAACTAAATGCAACTGTGGTCCTTAATGAGATCTTGATTTTTAAAAATAAATTTTATTTTAAAAATTAATATATCTGTGCACACACATAAATGTAAAAATGAAAGCTACAGGCCAGGCGTGGTGGTTCACACCTGTAATCCCAGCACTTTGGGAGGCCAAGGAGGGCAGATCAGGAGGTCAGGAGATCGAGACCATCCTGGCTAACATGGTGAAACCCCATCTCTACTAAAAATACATAAAAATTAGCTGGGCATGGTGGTGGGCGCCTGTAGTCCCAGCTACTCGGGAGGCTGAGGCAGGAGAATGGCGTGAACCCGGGAGGCGGAGCTTGCAGTGAGCCAAGATCACACCACTGCACTCCAGCCTGGGCGACAGAGCAAGACTCCATCTCAAAACAAAACAAAACAAAAAAATTAAAGCTATAAAGAACATTATTGTGACAATTGGGGAAACCAGAATTATATGTTAAGTTTCCATCTCATGTGATAATTGTATTGTGGTTGTATAAGAAAATGACTTTTCTTAGGGTACACAAGCTGAACTACTAAGTGGTGAAGTGCAACCAATCCTTAAATGGGTCATTAAAAAAAAGTGTGTGTACTGTGAAGTGGTAGAGTAAATGTGGCAAAATGGTTAACAGTTGATGAAGATAGGTGAAGAGTATATGGGTATTCACTGTACTATTCTTGTAACTTTTCTGTAGGTTGAATTTTTTTCCAAATAAACAGTTGTGGCCAGGCTTGCCTATAGTCCCAGCTATTTGGGAGGCTGTGACAGAAGGATTGCTTGAGCCTGGGACGTTAAGGCTGCAGAGAGCCATGTCTGCGGCACTATACTGGAGCCTGGGCGACAGAGTGAGACCTTGTCTCAAAAAAAAACCAAAACAAACAAAAAAAACAGTTGGGGGGAATAAAGTAAAAACTTTCTTGACAAAGTCACTGTGGAGATACAAAGAAGGATAAGACACAGTTCTAGCTGTCACCCTCTGCAGCCACAGAAAAATTCAAAAACTAGAAATATTTGAAGACAGATATTACATGGTTCAATAACTCACCAAACAGGTAAGTCAGCTCTGCATGTCAAAAAATCTAATCTTAACAACATGCAATTTCAATTACAATCAAACTCAAATTATATAGGATGTAAATGTCTGAAAAAATATTACTTATCATTAATATAAATAATTAGTAACTAACAATTCTATGAAAACATCAGGAGTAAAATTTTTATCCAATCCTGATAGGGTGTGGTGGCTCACACCTGTAATCCTAGCACTTTGGGAGGCTGAGGGGGTGGATCACTTGAGGTCAGGAGTTCGAGACGCAGCCTGGGCAACATGGTGAAACCCTGTCTCTACTAAAAATACAAAAATTAGCCTGTCATGATGGCAGGCGCCTGTAATCCCACCTACTTTGGAGGCTGAGGCAGGAGAATTGCTTGAACCTGGGAGGTAGAGGTTGCAGTGAGCCAAGATCACGCCACTGTACTGCAGCCCGGGCAACAGAGACTCTATCTCAAAAAAAGAAAAAAAAGTATCCAATCCTAATGTAAAATGTGGACTTGGGTTGGCTACGATGTGTCAGTGTAGGTTCAACAAGTGTAACAAGTGTACCACTCTGGTAGGGGATGTTGATAAGCCAGGGTTTTAAACTCAGCTCCTCAGGCCCCTTCATGTTACCTGCTCTTCCTCACCATAGCACTCCTGAGAGGCTGCCATGGAACCTAGGGAACATGCTTTAAAAACCAATGTAGCAAGGGGACAGAATTCCCCACAGCCCGACTGCTAAAGTGGAGCACCTGAGCTCATCTGAGAACAATCTTCATTAAGAACCTTTCTCCTGAAAAAACTTCTAAATTACAGCAAAGAACAACAGCTGATTTTTGCCACATTTACTTTATCCATATATGTGCACGTATACACTAAGTTGTATCCAAAACCTACAGAGTTCCACACAAAAGTAATTCAACACAGAAAAAGGCAAGACAGAGGTAGCACAATGCTGAGTAAAGTAGCTATGCAATTTTAGTTGCTGTTTTGTTTTCTTACCTCTGCTGGTAGAGGACTGGTAGTTACTGGCTTGACTGGGTCGTGTGACACAGCCAGGGTTCCTGCAGAGGAAGTTCCATTCATTGTTAATTTGGCTGCATCAGCAACTTCTCCATTGGGCAAGATCCCGTCAGCAAACCAAACTCGCCTCTGCTCTCTGGGCTGAGCCACTTGAGGGGCCAGAAAAATAAAACAGGCATCAATGTGGCATTGGAAGGTTTTCTAACATCAAAGAAGAGAAGGTCACCAATTCCAGATGTACAAAGAAATCATTACTTGGCAACTTACAATCAGAAACATCAGAAATGTAACTGTATATAAAAGTGGTTATAAATGAATTAAAAATACAAATTTAAATATATTCTTTACTTCTTTAACTTATATGCAAAGAGTAAAATACTTTGCTTTGAAATATTAAGAGTTCTTAAATACATCTATGATTATGTCACATACTCTGTCCCGTATCACTGACAGAGAAACTAAGGAAAGTGTTCAAGGGCCTCGGAAATAAATTAATAGCATGGTGAAAAAAGCAATAGACATTCACATTTTCTAAAGGTATGAGGTTTCCAAAGAAATCAAACATCTGGTAAAGTGATATGGTACTTTCAAAGGGCAAAAGATGCCCGGAAGAATGTTAAAGAATAATTCATTTATAACAGAAGAGCTGGCACAGATATGTAAGAGTTGGGAAGCAAACTGACCAGATCTTTGCCTGAAGTGTAACTGAAGAAGAAAAAGACTGACCTGGCAGTGCAAAAGTAATTTGTGTTTTAGTAAAAAGACAGGGAAAAAGCTGGAAAACTGAGTCTGATGAAATGATCCCTTTAAGTCCAGTTTTAGAAATCAATTCAAACAGCCAAAACACACAGAGACTAGGGAAGAACAACAAAAACAACAAATGAAGAGAATAAAGATCTTAAGAAAGCCTAAATTCATAAAAATACAAGGAGTATGACTAAGGGATGATCTGAAAAGAGAAAAAATGGGGAAGAGTATGATAATGTCAATAGAAGTCTATGATCTTCAAAAGGAAAGGTGGGTTATTTAGCAAGGGGAAGGGAATATTAATAGATGAAAAGATAAAATTAATGAAGGAAGACTGATTTTAATTACCAAGGGAAACTTGATAAGATCATTTTAAGGAAATAAATGTTATTTTTACTATTCATAATCCCCTGCACTTACACAGTGCCTTTCATCTGACAATATTATCATCATAAAGATATAATAAACCAATGTAAGTTGAGCCTGTAATTTTCTACCTATCATATGATATAATCAGAATTAAAGTTCTAGATTTAAAGTCTATGTCCCTAACACAAAAATGTTCATATTTTTATATGGACAGATTAAAAATGAAAAGAGAAAATGGCAATGTATACTCCAAAAAGCAATACTTGAATGGGCTGGTCGGAAAGAAGAACTCTCATTTTTATCACTTACTAAACTCCTACAAAGAACATTAAGACAGGCATGAGGTAGGCTAGAAATTTACAGATTGACTTCAAATTCTGCACCTCTTTTTAAGGACAAGCAGTGTAATTACTCCATTCTTAAGTTGGAGAGGAGACTGACATATATTCTGAGGTGCCTCTAAAATACCAAGCAACACAAATATTATTCTCTACTTTCCCAGAAATAGTCTTGACACATTTCTCACCTTGTTGTTCCATTTTAATAACCACCCAAAGAGACTTATCTGCAGTGTTTTTTAAGACTTGTGCTGTAAAGTCATATCAGCACCTTTTCAGAGGAACTTCGTGAGGAAAAAGAGAGAGAATAGCACATGATCCCCTACCTTCTGCTCCAGGGTGCTTTAAAACTCCCACAGGTACCATCACAGTGGGAGGTGGAGAGCTCAGAGCTCCTGAGGCCTGAGCTTGCTGCAAGGGAGGGATAGTAGAACAGTATTCAGCAGGATTGTTAGGGTTAGGGCTCTGGCTTGAGGCACTCATCATGTTCTCCCAGGCTTGAGCTAAAGCAAATACAGACACAATCAATGTGAATGGATTGCAAAATATGGACATCAAGACCTCCACAATATTGGATAAATAATGCAGCTTCTCCTAATTAATACTCATAGTATGTCTCTCTTCCAGCTAGTGAAGGTATTAAAGAGATAGGTGATTTTATGTAATAAAGGAGACCATTTAGCCAAGTAAACTATTTGGTTGGAGCAAATAAGGGTAACATGATTTTTTTTTTTTTTTAAAGAATTAGACCGGGAGCAGTGGCTCATGCTTCTAATCCCAGCACTTTGGGAGGCCGAGGCGGGTGGATCACAAGGTCAGGAGATCAAGACCATCCTGGCTAACGTGGTGAAACCCCGTCTCTACTAAAAATACAAAAAATTAGCCAGGTGTGGTGGCAGGCACCTGTAGTCCCAGCTACTTGGGAGGCTGAGGCAGGAGAATGGCATGAACCCAGGAGGCGGAACTTGCAGTGAGCCAAGATCACACCACTGCACTCCAGCCTGGGCAACAGAGCAAGACTCCATCTCAAAAAAATTAAAAATAAAAAAGAATTATAGGATACTTCTGATAGACTGATAGCAGATCAATCTGAGTTAAAGGTTGGAGCCTAGCTTCTTTATAGGAGACCAAACATTTCCTTAAGGGGGAGTGAAACAACATCAAACTTTAAGAATTTGAAACTTGGATAGCATTTAGACATTTTTTCATTTAATATTTAATGCATTTTATAAAGTTCTATCAAAAAGCAAAATCAGGGGCTAAAATAGCATAACTCTACTGTAAAATTTTAAGTTTCATTTCTAAACTTTTAAGGCTCTTGTTAGTTAAAATAAAATCTCATTAAAAATTTCTAAAGCCTAAAGCTCAGGAGGACACATCTCAATCTTTTTCTGAATTCTGCTTTTATGTAATCATCACCCTGTATAAAACTATCCATCAGTAACAACCATTTCACATCTTTGGTGTGTCTCAAAAGCACAGGACCTATTTGAACATGAAAATGTGCCAATATCATGTAAGTGTGATCAACCAATAGAAATGATCACAAATACATTAAGATTCTGTGTACCCTATAATTTCACTAAATACTGACACATCACCTATCGCCTTTAAAGCAAATAGGATGAAAGGTGCTACAGAAATGAAAGATACCAAATTTTATCTTCTAGGTTCAGGTAATACCACATGCCCAGAAATAGAAGCCACCCTCTTTTTAAGCATCCTTTCAAAAATCTCATTCAACATCAAAGAATGATCCATAGGATTTTGAATATTTATTGCCTCCAAACTGCAAGACAAGGCTAGTAACAAAAGCTATGTTCCTTTGAAAGCACTGGCAGAAAGAGGGGAGGAAGAGAAAAGGAGAAAGGGAAAAAGGGATAGGGAACACCGAAAAGCATCAAATTAAATATTAAGAAAAAGACCGGGCTAAGCCATGCGAGAGGAAAGACACTGGAAAAACCAGGAAAAGTGGATTACCTTAGGATCCCCTGTTAAGGGCCTCCTTGGCTTAATAAAAAGTAAGTATTCCATGTGAATCCTCTGCCATTTCCTTCATCTTTAGCTATGCCAAGTTAAAAAAATTAGCTATCAAGTTGGAAGATCTCATCAAATAAAAGAGGTATTAGGTACTATAATTAAGCAGCATGCTCTTATCTGTGAATATGTGCCCGAAAATGAAAGCAGCAGAATAAAAATCATCAATTGAGCAACCAAGTGAAATAACCACTATTTAAAAAGTAACCCTTAAGAGTGGAGAGAATGATTCATATCTGGTCAAAATTGTAAGAATTCAGAAATGGGAGGAAACTGGGTGGATCATAGGAAATTAGAACAGATCAGATTAACTGTCATGCAATAGGTTAATAAGCCAGCAACAGGAAAACATCACTATCAGCAACGCAGACAGACAGAGCAGGAGGGGTCTCAGAGCAAATAAGTTCCAGCCTCCAGGAGGCACACTATCCTGGCACAGGTAGCACTGGTGTTCAAGTTCAACATTTTATGTCTATTAGTAATTGTTCCAGTAACTGTACAAAGATGCATTCAAAGAGAAAATACTATAACCTGAACAATTTTAGTGTATCTTTTTACAAGAATACTCAGGGTTTTTAGCTAATATGCCCTTAAAATCATTTCCAGTCCAGCAAAAGATGAACACTTGGTAAGTTTTATTTACTTTCCCCGGCCATATTCTTTTTACCACGTAACAACCAGATTCTAAACCATTATTCTCATAGCAAATCTAAGCAGCATTAAAGAGATAAATGGGCTTTAAAAATGCAATTTTCTACTTGGTCCTAGATGCTAAAATAGTTATCTTCAACAAGATGAATGAAACAAGGTGTTGATAAGAACACATGCTAAGTTATTAAGTTGTTCCTTAGAAAGAGATGTCTTCTCTTAAAAGGAAAATCTCAGCCCAGTTTTAACATCTCATCATCTGGTGATCAAAAGCTCCCCATTCCCACCTCACTCTGGTTATTTTATAGGAACACAAATAACTACCTCGCACCAGATTTCCAAAGAACTTCCATTATTCCTGCAAAACTTACCTGGCTTTAGCATTTATTCATTAAATTAGGCACAGGAATTCTGAAATGCTAAGATACTTTCAAAACATGGAAATTTAGCTAAATATTTTCAGTTAAAGTTATGACATTTGAGAAGATGAGCAACTTGTAAAGAAAGGCAGGGGGAAAAAAGTCTTCTCATCGTAATTCCCTTGTTTTGTCTCAATAACTATGAAATCAACCTGTTTTAATACTTACCATTCATTAGCACTGAATGGCAGATTACACACACTCTAGCTTCCTTTCTGTCCATGTATAACAGTTTACATTTCAGGCTACAGCAGGAAGCACAGAAAACCTGTGGGGGGAAAAGAACACACAAAATTTACTTGGGATTACCATGCAAAGAGAGTGAACCAATATTGACAAATACTGATTGTCAGTGAACCTTATTAAACTACAATACTAAAGTTTCAAAGAAAATGTAGTTCAGGAAGTTGGGTAATTCAAAAGCAAGAGTGAGATTACAAGTCTGTCAACAATAAAGAAATGGGAAACGTTGGCTGAAAATAAAAATCTTAACTAAGATCACGTGGCAAATATACAGCAGTGGGGAAAAAACCACCTGAATTACCCTTAGGCAAGATTTCTATGCACACAATCACCTAACATGGGTGTTGAAAGATAGTTACATCTGCTATTTCCGTTTGGAAAGGAATTATAGCAGGATGAAATAAACAAAGATTGGAATTTCTGTGTTTTAACTTCTGTTTGTTACTATCCTTATATGTGGAATAATAACTATACCAGCTGTTTTCACTGTTTTTGCTATGAAGGCCAAGGGTCAATATATACAACTCAATCATAAACATACGCACTGCTTTAGCTACAGGAAATCACAGCAGGCAATCAAAATCTGCCATGCCAATTTCCACCTTCTGGGCTTGGTTCCTGGTAATCTCACTTCCTTCTCCCTTCTACACCAGGCAACAACAATCTCCTTTGTTCCTGTTAAGATTTCTTTTTTTTTTTTTGAGACACAATTTGACTCTGTGGCCCAGGCTGGAGTGCAGTGGTGCAATCTTGGTTCACTGCTGCAACCTCCACCTCCTGGGTTCAAGTGATTCTTCTGCCTGAGCCTCCTGAGTAGCTGGGACTTCAGGTGTAAGCCACCACGCCTGGCTAATTTTTTTTGTATTATTAGAAGAGACGGGGTTTCGCCATGTTGGCCAGGCTAGTCTCAAACTCCTGAACTCAAGTGATCCACCCACCTCAGCCTCCCAAAGTGCTGGGATTACAGGCGTGAGCCACCACACCCGGCCAGATTTATTTTCTTGAGAACTCATCAGTCATTTACCACATAGAGCCTTACAGTGGCAAAAGCCTGTTCCCAGTAGGATAAATTCTACTTCTTCAGTTTTTACAGCCAAGAAGCATCCTATACCTTACAAAGTTGAACCAAGAGATGAGGGGTCATATTAAAGTCTAAGTTAAGCTCAATATCTCCCATCCTTCTATGTATAATTAATATCTAGTTACTATGACTGTTATCAGTTTACAATTTTTATAGGGCTTGACATTCTTAAATGTGATATAGGGAGATATCCCTGTGATAAAGGGAGAACAAAGGGTATACATATTATCCTTATTTTCTATCAGAAGAAACTGAGTTTAGATGGTCAAATGACTTCCTCAAGTTCACAGCAAACTATATGACTACTAGGCACTTTACATGTGTTACATTTAACCTCAAAAATTCCATGAAGACACTCATTTACAATTAGCAGTTAGGTAAACAGATGAATGTTCCAAAACTCCTATGTTGAAATCTTAACCCCAAAAGAGATGGTATTAGGTAGTGGGGCATATGGGATTAGTGCCCTATAAAAGAAGCCTGAGAGAGACTCCTCACCCTTCTGCCCTGTGAAGTTAGAGTGAGAACACAGCTGTCTATAAGTAAGCAGGCCCTCGCCAGATACCAAATCTACTGTTGCCTTGATCTTGGACTTACCAGGCTCCAGACTGTAGCAAATCTCTGTTATTTATAAGCCATCCAGTCTATGGTATTTTGTTATAGCAGCCCGAATGGACTAAGACATTAAGTAAAATTACCAGGGTCATACAGCTAGTAAATTACATGATTAATCTGTATGACTGCAATGGCTCTATAGTTAACTACTCTGTAATACTACTTCATACTAAATTACATATTTCATTTAAATTTTGAGTCTTGACTTTTCCTTCTCCCTCGCCATGACCACATCCAGTCAGTCATTAAGTCCTGTTAGTTTTCCTCTGAAATTGTTCTTCCAAAATCACATCTTCTCCTAACATTGCTGCCTCTGTTCAGGCTGTTATTATCTGAGGACTAAATGATCATGATGATAACCTAACTGTTCTCCTAATCTTCACATCTGCCTTTCCAATTAATCTTCCAAACAAAGACTGAACTTTCTAAAAAATAAATCTAATAATGTTAAATTTCTTAAAATCCTTCAATAACCTTTCTAATAAAGAGACAAAACCAAGAATCCATCATTCACTCATTTATTCCACAAATATATGAACTCTTACTATGTACTGGGCACCAAGCTACCCAATGGGGATGTGGCAGAAAACAAAACAGACATGGTCCTTGTCTTCATGCAATGCAATTTAGTGCAAGGGTTTCAGGTTATAACCTAAAATCAAATAATAACACAAGGCTGGGCATAGAGGAGTACACCTATTGTCCCAGCTACATGGGAGGCTGAGGCAGGAAGATGGCTTGAAGCCAGGAGTTTGAAGACACACTACACTATGACTGCACCTGTGAATAGCCACCGCACTCCTGTCTGGCTAACATAGCAAAACCCTGTCTCAAAAAAAAAAAAAAAAAAAAAAAGAAAGAAAGAAAAAGAAAAACCATACAAGTGAATATAAAATCACGTGTTTCAAAAGTGGTAAATGGTGAAATAAGATCATGTAATCTAGGCTCTAGCCTAGATTGGCAAGGTCAGGGAAGATTTAGGAAATGACAAGACATCAAATCTGAAGGATGGGTAAGAGTTTTCTGTGAACAAAGAGGTGCCAAGAAGAGACAGTAATAGAGGAAATAGTATGTACACAGTTCCTATTAGGGTAAGAAGCATGGACCCACCAAATAACTAAAAAAAGTTAATATCGCTTGAGGCCCCAAGAGTTAAGGGATGCATGGAATAAGCTGAGGCCAGACCAAGCAAAGGTTCTGTAGGATCTGTTTTGACCTTTTTAATAGAGCAATGGGAAAGCCCTTAAGCATTTTTTTTTTCTTTGAGATAGTCTTGCTCTGTCGCCCAGGCTGGAGTGCAATGGTGTGATCTCAGCTCATTGCAACCTCCACCTCTAGGGTTCAAGCCATTCTCCTGCCTCAGCCTCCCAAGTAGCTGGGATTACAGGTGTCTGCCACCATGCCCAGCTAATTTTTGTATTTTTAGTAGAGATGGGGTTTCCCCAGGTTGGTCAGGCTGGTCTTGAACTCCTGACCTCAGGTGATCTGCCCGGCTCAGCCTCCCAAAGTGCTGGGATTACAAACATGAACTACCGTGCCCAGCCCCCACTTAAGCATTTTAATCAAAGAGAAAGACATGATCAGATCTGTATGGGCACAGTGTAGGGAGAAAAAAAAGGAAGAGAATAAGAATGGATTTGGGAAACCTTAATGAGCTACTACAATTATTACAAAAAAATTAATTTATGATAAAAACATGAGCTTCAATAACCAACAAATACCTCCAAGGAAATAAGGCAAAGAACTCACATTGGTAAATACACAGAAAAAATAAATAAAATGGCCAACAGATATAGTAAATACCACTCATGACAAAATAAAACAATGAGTTTTATAGTATGTTTTTACTATGTGACTAGCAAAGATTTTTTTTTTAAACACTGATAATATCTAACGGTGGTGAGGCTATAGCTCTTATATTCTGCTGGTAGTAATATACGCTGGTAGGTTAATTTGACAATATCTTTTAAAATTGGAAGTGTTTATTCAGTATGACTCAGCACACAGTTTTAAAATTTTACCCTACTGAAAACATCCACATGTGCAAAGAGATCTACACAAGAATTATCTCCATATTGTTTATAATAAAAGTTGTAAACAACCCAAGTGTTCATCAGTAGTGTAACAGCTAATTAAACTGCAGTATACCCATAAAATGGAATCCCATTCCCATAAAAAGAATGAGATAGTTCTGTATGTACTGATTGACATGGAAAAGAAAAATATAGTCAAGTTGGAGGATGAGATTGGAATGGAAGTAGGGCCTTTTTCTTTTTTATTTTTAGACACAGTCTTGCTGTGTCGCCCAGGCTGGAGTGCAGTGGCACCATTTCAGCTCACTGCAACCTCTTCCTCCCAGGTTCAAGCGATTCTGGTGCTTCAGCCTCCTGAACAGCTGGGATTACAGGTGTGCACTACCATGCCCAGCGATTTTTTTTTTTTTTTTTTTTTTTTTTTTTTAGTAGAGACAGGGTTTCACCATGTTGGCCAGGCTGGTCTCGAACTTCTGACCTCAAGTGATCTGCCCGCCTGGGCCTCCCAAAGTGCTGGGATTACAGGCATGAGCCACCACAGCTGGCTATCTTTTTCTCTCCTTTTACTTTATATAATTTTTTAAATGTTGTATTGGGATATTTTTATTTTATTTTGATTAGTTTTTTCTGTACTTTTTAAATTAGAAAAAAATTTTAAAAAATTAGTTGCTTTTATGGGTTGAACTGTATCCCCCACAAATACTTAAGTTGAAGTCTTAACTCCTAACACCTTAGAATGTGACCTTATTTGAAGATAGGGTCTCTACAGAGGTAATCAAAATGAAGTGATTAGGGTAGTCTCCTAATCCAACATGACTGATAACCTTATAAAAGAGGCAAATATGGACACAGGTATACATACAAGAACACCACCATATGAACATGAAGATGTCCATCTACAAACCAAGGAGAGAGACATGGAAGAGATCTTTTCCGTACAGCCCCCAGGAGGAACCAACCCTGCTATCACCTTAATTTCAGACTTCTAATAACTGTGAGATAATAAATTTCTGCTTAAGCTGCCCAATTTGTGGTATTTTGCTAACTCTAGCAAACTAATATAGTTGGGAACATTCAGAAGTAGTGAGTTAGGCTTTGGGACAATAATCTCAAATAATGATTTTTGAATAAAAAACAAAGTATCTTAAAAAAAAAAAGGCAAGCAAGGGAGCAGCAAATGGAGTAAACACAGAAGAACCCAAGAATACCCATCTTTCTCAATATCCCACAGGCCGAAGAACAGTATAGAGAGATCCTTTTACGTTTCCAATGGGATTAGAGGAAAGCACAGGAGTTAGCTAGAAAAGTAGATGACTCTTCAAAGCCAGACTGTGACGTAGTGAGATTCATAGGTCATAAGAATTAGTATCACAGAGGAGACGGGCAGAATCTAAGAGATTTGAGCCAGGTTTGGAATAGTTTAAATAATCCTGAATTTGAAATTACTGGATAATAGTCAATTTGCCTAAAAAGATCAAGATGAAATTGTCTACCATGAGCCAGGTTAGTCAGTGCTTCTCAACAGGGGCACTCTTGGCATTTTAGGTGGGCCAGTTCTTCATAGGACAGTACTGTCCTGGGCATAGCAAGATGTTTAGCAGTCTTGGTATGCACAGGTTGCTAAATGCCAGTAGCAAACTCAGTCATTCTGACAACTAAAAATACCCCACTATATTCCATATACCATCTAAGTACCTTCCCCAGTTCTCTAAGCTACAGGCTTAGAGTAAAAAAGTAAAGTCAGTTCTAAAAATTAAGAGAATTACATATTTGCACACCTGAACTTAAATTATACTGCTGAAATATCTTACCATATGCCATATATCTTTATCACAACACAATCTACTGCACTGATTGAACTTATTCTCCATTTCCCCACACTAGAATGTAAACTCCATGGAATAATGAGCTAAATTATTTTTAATACTGTTATCTTCAATATTGTGTCTGAAACATAGTACTCAGTAAATATTTGCTTATTGCTTCCTTGAAAAGTAAAGTTATTGCATAAATAAATGTATGACTGGGACTAGGCGCAGTGGCTCATGTGTGTAATCCCAGCACTCTGGGAGGCCAAGGCAGGTGGATCACCTGAGGTCAGGAGTTTGAGACCAGCCTGGTCAAATATGGTGAAACCCCATCTCTACTAAAAATACAAAAATTAGCCAGGAGTGGTGGCAGGCGCCTATAATCCCAGCTACTCAGGAGGCTGAGGCAGGAGAATCACATGAACCCAAGAGGTGGAGGTTGCAGAGAGCAGAGATCGTGCCACCGCATTCCAGCCTGGGAGACAAGAGCGAAACCCCGTCTCAAAAAATAAATAAATACATAAATACATAAATGTATGAATGGAGAAACAAACATTAATGTAAACTTTTTGGGGAAGGACTATATGATTCATATCCAAATTCAGAAAATAATCTAGAGCCATTCAACTTTTGCAACAACACATTTTAATCTGTTTATAAGAATGACCTCAAGATTTGTATGCCTAATGGTTACAGCTGACATCATATGGCAGGATCCGTATGACCTGCCTAAGCGTAAAGAGACAAAGTAAGGTAATTTATAATATATATTCTATACGATGTTCCAGCTAAGTACTGGTTAAAAGGTTCCATTTGTGTGTTTATATGTAATTTTTTTTAATGTGGCACTTCTGTGTTCCTATTTCAACTTGATTATTCTCTAGTCAGATGACCTTATGGGAATAATTTAAACTCTCTAGGTCTTAGTTTTTCTCACATGTAAAATAGAAATGCTAATACAGTATTCCCTTCATATGGCTTTTATGAAGATTAAATGAAATTATATGTATAAAATGTAGCATATAATAGGTTCTAAATGGATGTTGGTACCTTTCTTATTTCCCTTTCCTTTCCTTTTAAAATTTCCCACTACAGGCTTTCCACATAACAAATCCTATTGCTAAATCTGTGAACATGCTTTATATTCAAAGTACCACTTTGTGCCTATTTATACCCTCTTACAGTGTGAATAACACTTATTCCTTTGCAATTCTTGAAAATTCAAATCATCAAATGCTCACTTATTTCTTTCCAAATTAGAAAATGCAAAAAATGATGTCCCAGGTCTTCAAAAAGCCCTATAATTATGATAAAAATAATTGTGACGTGAGAATAATAAAAACAGGAGAGGAGAGTGCATAGAACTGACCAGTGTCCAGCTGTTCACAAAGACCAGTGAAAGTAACAACTTATAAAAATTGTCAAATGCAAGAGTACTTTATCCCTCCACTTATTAGCACATAGCAAAAATCAGTATCATAAGATCTAAAGCAGTTCAAACAAATCCAGACCCTTGCCTCTGTCTAAACACCTGTTTAAACTTCACTGTTATTAATAGAAAACAATAATAATTATCAGAGTCATTTTAAGTGTCCATAACAGAAAGGGTTAAAAGAGATCTCTAATTCAGACTTTCAATATTATATCCAACTGAGGCTGTACCAGCCCAGCCAACATGGTGAAACCCCATCTCTACTAAAAATATACAAATTTGCTGAGTGTGGTGGCACATGCCTGTAATCCCAGCTACTTGAGAGGCTGAGGCAAAGAAAATTGCTTAAACCTGGGAAGGGAAGCGGAGGTTGCAGTGAGCTGAGGTTGTGCCACTGCACTACAGCCTGGGCGACAAGAGCAAAACTGTCTCAAAAAAGAAAAAGAAAAAAAAAAAGAGCCAGGCATGGTGGCTCACGCCTGTAATCCCAGCACTTTGGGAGGCTGACGTGGACAGATCACAAGGTCAGGAGTTCAAGACCAGCCTGAACAACATGGTGAAACCCCGTCTCTACTAAAAATACAAAAATTAGCTAGGCGTGGTGGTGGCACGCACCTGTTATCTCAGCTACTTGGGAGGCTGAGGCAGGAGAATCACTTGAACCCAGGAGGTGGAGATTGCAGTGAGCTGAGATCGCGCCATTGCACTCCAGCCTGGAAGACAGAGTGAGACTCCATCTGAATGAATGAATGAAAGACAGACAGACAGACAGACAGACAGACAGAAAGAAAGAGAAAGAAAGAAGGAAGGAAGGAAGGAAGGAAAGAAAGAAAGGAAAGAAAGGAAAGAGAAGAAAGAGAAGAAAGAAAAGGAAGAAAGAAAGAAAGAAAGAAAGAAAGAAAGAAAGAAAGAAAGAAAGAAAGAAAAGAAAAAAGCAAAATAGCTCGAACTCAATGAATTAAAAAAAGTTTTTTTTTGAGTCAGAGTCTCTCTCTGTTACCCAGACTAGAATGCAGTGATGCAATCTCGGCTCACTGCGACCTCCCAAGTAACTGAGACTACAGGTACACGCCGCAATATCCAGCTAATTTTAGTATTTTTAATAAAGATGGAGTTTTGCCACGTTGCCCAAGCTAGTCTTGAACTCCTGACCTCAGGTGATTCACCTGCCTCGGCCTCCCAAAGTGCTGGGATTACAGGCATGAGCCACTGCGTCCAGCCTAAAATTACTTTTTTTTTTTTTTTTTTTTGAGATGGTTTTGCTCTTGCTGCCCAGGCTGGAGTGCAATGGTGCGATCTCGGCTCACTGCAACCGCCGCCTCCCAGGTTCAAGCGATTCTCCTGCCTCAGCCCCCTGAGTAGCTGGGACTACAGGCATGTGCCACCATGCCCGGCTAATTTTGTATTTTTAGTAGAGTCAGGGTTTCTCCATAGGTCGGTCAGGCTGGTCTTGAACTCCCGACCTCTGGTGATCCGCCCACCTCGGCCTCCCAAAGTGCTGGGATTACAGGCATGAGCCACCGTGCCTGGCCCTAAAATTACTTTTTAAAAATATGTTTCCTTCAGACATATCTGTTTTTATGCCCAAGAATAATTTAATTGTAAACAAAGCATAAGCTTGCATTCTGTTCTATTCATATGTCATCATAAGCATTTTCTACACTGCCTTGTAATAATTTTTAATGGCTGAAGCAAATATATGTATTGTATTTAACTTACCATTAACCTTTTTTTTTTTTTTGAGACATGGTCTCGTTTATCACCCAGGCTGAAGTGTACTGGCACAATCATGGCTCACTGCAGCCTCGACCTCCTGGGTTCAAGTGATCCTCCCAACTCAGCCTCCCAAGTAGCTGGGACTACAGACATGCCCTACCATATCCAGCTATTTTTTAATTTTTAGCAGAGATGTTATGTTGCCCAGGCTGGTCTCAAACTCCTAAGCTCAAGGAATCCTTCCACCTCAGCCTCCCAAGTAGCTAGGACTACAGGCATGAACCACCACATCCAGCCATTTTTTAATTTTTAGTAGAGATGAGGTCTCACTGTGTTACCTGGGCTGGTCTTGAACTCCTGAGCTCAAGTGATCCTCTCACCTTGGCCTCCCAAAGGGCTGGGATTACAGGAATGAGCCACCACACCTGGCCCATTATCCAATTTTGGACACAAATTACTTTAAATGTATTTGCTACTTAGTTTAGTAACACTAAAATACACATCTTTTTGTTTACTGCACTTGTTTTAAGAATTATTTACTCAAAAAAGGAATCATTAGCTCAAAAAATTGGAACATACGTCCCCTTTTGTTTGGCAGAGATGAGGTCTTGCCATGTTGCCCACACTGCTCTTGAACTCCTGGGCTCAAGCGATCTGCCTGCCTCAGCCTCCCAGAGTGCTAGGATTTACAGGTGTGAGCCACCATGCCCAGCCACACATATGGTTTTTTTTTTTTTAGTAATGTAAAATATGTGAGCTTTATTACATGTTAAAGATAATATGACCCAAATTTATCAAAATTACAATAAAATATTTTTAAATATATACAAAGTTGCAAATAACTGATGCTTTTTTCAATAAAGGTAACTGATATACTATTTAAAGACAGGATAAAACAAAGATACGTTTAATGACTTCCATATCATTTTAAAGTCACCTTATTGAACAATACATCATGAAATCTATAGTACATCTAGGAAATTTACCAATGGCGCTCTCTTCTACCAGTGTGTATATTTTAATTTGTCTCATATGGGTGTCTTTTCCATTTTGATGACTGGCTAGAACAGCAATCTGTATCATTAACGTGCAAGTTGGCTTCCTATGATTATCAGTTAAGGGAATGTGAATCCAGCCACTTGGTTCCACCAATTCAAGTTGCCGAATTTCTTGAAGGTTGTGAAAATTATTCCCTACTTTGGCTGAAATCTTGCTTGGAGTATAGCTTTCATCAGATTTGTAGTCTGCATAAATATATAATGTCTTAACTGTTGTTTTTCTTCTGAATTGGATGTTCACTAAATGAGGCTGGGAGCCATCTGATTGCCAATAAGTTTCTAGATTGTCATCTCGTAACTGATCCACTCCAAATCCTGGTTTGCAAGATGAGAGTGACCAAACAGCTTGTGACCCAATTTCCCGTACTGTTCCAGTCTTTTCCAACTGCTCAGGGTCAGTACCAGGAGGTGTCTTGTTTGGTGTGGTCATGTTTTAAATATTCTGGCTGCTTGCCAAAACTCAGGTTCTCAGGATCTCCAGCAGCTCTGTGCCACTCCCACTCGGCTTCCTAGGACAGCCTGGGTTCCCCAGCGACCCACGTGTGGCTTTTTAAATGTGTAAATATGCCAGTGTCAATTTCACTATCTATCATACTATCAACATTTTCTATTTTTTGTTATATAGGCATAAAATTTTAAAAATTTTAATTTCTACCTCTTAGTATCTAGTAAATTAAAATATTTCTCCATTGTTTACTAACCCATCTAAACATCTTTTTGCCCATTTATATATTGAAAATGTGATGGTTTTAAACACTAATGTAGATGCTGTAAATAATAAAGACACTTGGCCAGTTGATACTGTATAACCAACTTCTGATTTGTTCTGCCAGAGGAAGCATTGATTTAAGACTCGATATACAACAACAACATAAACTGTGTTTTTCTTTCTTTTTTGAGACAGGGTCTCACTCTGTCACCCAGGCTGGAGTGCAGTGGTGTGAGCACAGCTCACTGCAGCCTCGATCAGCCTGGGCTCAGGTGATCCTCTTGAGTAGCTGGGACTACAGGCACATGCCACCATGCCCAGGCTGGTCTAGAATTCCTGGGCTCAAGTGATCTGCCTGCCTTGGCCTCCCAAAGTGC
The DNA here is from genome assembly GCF_029281585.2 of Gorilla gorilla gorilla. Taxonomy (NCBI): domain Eukaryota; kingdom Metazoa; phylum Chordata; class Mammalia; order Primates; family Hominidae; genus Gorilla; species Gorilla gorilla. The sequence continues at coordinate 187,732,739 of NC_073224.2, forward strand.
TGGGATTACAGGCGTGAGCCACCGCACCTAGACTGTTTTTCAAATAATCCTCTTGTTTAAAAAAATTATAATCCAGTGTATTGTGCTTGCCATCGGTGCCTGTGTCACTCTCTGGTAAAGGTGTGTCATTGTTGGCCGCAACCTCTGGGCTGGGATGAGCCATGCTCCTGGTGCAGTAGGGGAGCCCAGCCATGGCCAGTACAGTGGTAGCAGTCGGACTGACCATTGCTGCTGCAGGATTTGCAGGCTGTTATGTTTTGCAACCCTTATATAAGGCATGTGGAACCTCAAGTAAAACAAATTTTTCGGCCAGGTGTGGTGGCTCATGCCTGTAATTCCAGCACTTTGGGAGGCCAAGGCGGGTGTATCATGAGGTCAGGAGATCAAGACCACCCTGGCTAACACGGTAAAACTCATCTGTACTAAAAATACAAAAAATTAGCCGGGTGTAGTGGCATACGCCTGTAGTCCCAGCTACTTGGGAGTCTGAGGCAGAAGAAACATTTGAACCCAGGAGGCAGAGGTTGCAGTGAGCCGCGACTGCGCTATCGCACTCCAGCCTGGGCAACAGAGCAAGACTCCATCTCTAACAAAACAAAACAAAACAAAAAAACCCCAAAACAAACAACAACAACAACAACAAAACAAATTTTTCAAAGCCTACCAAAATCTGCCTTCAGTGGTGGCTATTACAGAGGTATGTTTGAACCCGAAACGACAAAATGGAAAGCAGCATTAATAGTAGCTGTAAGAACTACTGCCAATAAAGAGAAAATAAGAGGTGCTCACTGACAAATGATGCTCTTAAATCATCCAGGTAGATCTTCTTCTATCATAACCAAAAATCAATGGAGCAAAAGATTTACTAGAATGTCAAGCTAAAAAATGAAGTAAATGTATGAATTTTAAGTTCATATTACTTTATGTATATGAGTACCAATTTTTTGTAAAAAAAAAAAAAAAAAATGCCTCAACGCTACAACAAAAATGTGACTTACCTAGATTAAATGGATAAACTTCTAAAAACACAAAATCTACCAAGACTGAATCAGTAATAAACAGAAAATCTGAATAAACCTATAACTAGTGGGGAGACTGAATCAGTAATCAAAAACTTCCCAACAAAGTAAAGCCCTAGATCAGATGATTTTGGTGGCAAATTCTACCTAACATTTAAAGAACACCAATCCTTCTCAAACTCTTCCAAAAAATTGAAGAGGAGGAAATACTTCCTAACTCCTTCTGTGAAGCCAGCACTATCTTGATACCAAAACAAGGCAAACATATTATAAGAAAACTACAGACCAATATTCTGTATGAATGTATATTGATACAAAAATCCTCAAGAAAATAATAGCAAATTGAATTGAACATATTGATAGAATTATACACCATGACCAAGTGATATTTATTACTGGAATGCAAGGATAATTCAACTTATGAAAATCAATTAATGTAATCACATTACCTGAACAAAATGAAACAAAAAACCCCAAATGATCATCTCAATTCATACAGAAAAAGCATTTAACAAAATTCAACACTCTTTCATGATTTAAAAAAAACTTTAAAAAACCCTAGTAACAGAAGTAAATTATCTCAGCATAATAAAGGCCATATATTAAAAACCCAGAGCCAACATCATATGCACTGGTAAAAGACCGAAAGCTAGCCTGGCCAACATGGTGAAACCCTGTCTCTACTAAAAATACAAAAATTAGCCAGGCATGGTGGCATGTGCCTGTAATCCCAACTACTCAGGAGGCTGAAGAAGAAGAATTGCTTGAACCCGAGAGGCAGAGGTTGCTTTGAGCCAAGATCGCGCCACTGCACTCCAGCCTGGGTGACAGAGCGAGACTCCATCTCAAAAAAGAAAAACAAAAAACAAATAAACAACAACAACAACAACAACAACAACAAAAACGACTGAAAACTGGCCAAGCATGGTGACTCACACTTGTAATCCTAGCACTTTGGGAGGCCAAGACAGGCAGATCGCTTGTGCCTAGACACTCAGAACCAGCCTGGGCAACACAGTAGACCTCATGTCTACTAAAAATAAAAAAAAATTAGCCAGGTGTGGTAGTGCACGCCTGTTAGTCCCAGCTACTTGGGAGGCTGAGGTGGTAGGATACCTTGAGCCCAGGAGGTTGAGGATGCGGTGAGCTGAGATCATGGCAACGCACTCAAGCCTGGGTGACAGAATGACACCCTGTCTCAAAAAAAAAAAAAAAAAGACTGAAAGAGCTTTTGCTTTAAGATAGAAACAAGACAAGGATACGTACTTTTGCCATGTCTATTTAACATAGTATTGGAAATTTAGCCAGAGCAATTAAAAATAAATAAAAGGCATCCAAGTTGGAAAGGAAAAGGTAAAATTATCTCTGTATACTGACAACATATGCTACATTTAGAAAACCTTAAAGATTCCCCGCAAACACACAAAAACTGTTAGAGCTAATAAATGCAGCAAAGTTTCAGGATACAAAAATCAACAAAAAACTCCATTGCATTTCTACATACTAATAATGAATTATCCAAAAATGAAATTAAGGAAACAATTCCATTTACAATGGCATCAAAAAGAATAAAATACCTAGAAATTAACTTAACCAAGGAGGTAAAATACTGTACAGTGAAAACTACAAAAGACAAAAGATTGCTAAAAGAAATTAAAGAACATATAAATAAATGGAAAAAATCCCATGTTCATGGACTAGAAGGCTTATTATTAAGATGTCAACAATGCCCATAGTGATCTACAGATTCAACGCAATCTCTATCAAAACCCTAACCATGTTTTCTGCAGAAACAGAAAAATCCATTCTTAAATTCAAATTGAATCTCAAGGGATCCAGAATAGCCAAAATAATCCTGACAAATAACAACCCCAGAGGACTCACATTCCGTGGTTTCAAAACTTACTATGAAGCTATGGTAATCAAAACCATGTGGTACTGACATTAAAGACAGACATAAAGACCAATGGAATAGAAAAAAGCCCAGAAATAAACTCTCACTTATATGGTCCAGTTAGTTTTGACAAGAGTGCCAAAACCATTCCACAGGAACAGAACAGTCTTTCCAACAAATGGTACTGAGAAAACCAGATATCCACATTCAAAAGAATAAAACTAAGCTAATACTATACACAAAAAATTAACTCAAAATGGATAAAAGACCTAAATGCAAGCACTAAAACTGCAAAACACTTAGAAGAAAACATAAGGGAAAGACTTCATGACATCAAATTTGGAGATGATTTCTTTGATATGACACCAAAAGCACAGGCAACAAAAGAAAATGTAAGTTGGAGTTCATCAAAATTAAAAACTTTGGTGCATCAAAGGACAACAGAATGAAAAACCCAAGAATAAGAGAAAATATCTGCAAATCATTTATGTGATAGGAGACTGAATTATATATAAAGAGCTCTAAAACTCAACAACAGAAAACACAACCCAATTTAAAAATGGGCAAAAGACCTGAATAGACATTTCTCCAAAGATTTTTAATATAGAGACCAGTAAGTACATGAAAAGATGCTCAACATCACTAATCATTAGAGAAATACAAACCAAAACCACAATGAGATACCACTTCACACCTATTAATATGGCTATTATCAAAACAACAGAAAACAAGTGTCGACAAGTGTATTAGTCTGTTTTCACATTGTTATGAAGAACTACTGGAGACTGGATAATTTATGAAGAAAAGGGATTTCACTGACTCACAGTTCCACAGACTTAACAGGGAACATGACTGGAAGGCCCCAGGAAACTTACAATCACGACAAAAGGCAAAGGGGGAAGCAAGCACATCTTACCATGGTGGAACAGGAGAGACAGAGCATGCAAAGGGGAAAGTGCCACATACTTTCAAACAACCAGATCTCATGAGAACTCACTATTATGAGAACAGCAAGGGGGAAATCTGCCCCCACTATTCAATCACCTCCTACCAGACCCCTCCCCCAACACATGGGGATTACAATTCGAGATGAGATTTGGGTGGGGACACAGAGCCAAAGAAGATGTGGAGAAACTGGAACGCTTGTGAATTGTTGACGGGAATGGAAAATTGTGCAACTGCAGTGGAAAAAGAATATGGTGCTTAATCAAAAAATCAAACACAGGACTACCATATAATCCAGCAATTCTACTTCTGGGTATATACACAAAGAACTGAAAGCAGGGACTCAAACAGATGCTTGTACACCCATGTTCATAGTAGCATTATTGGTAATACCCAAGAGGTGGAAACAACTGAAGTGTCCATTGATGGATAAATGAATTAACAAAATGTGGTACATACATACAATGAAATATTCAGACTTAAAAAGGAATGAAACTCTGATACACACTATGTGATGATTAGTATTAAGTGTTAACTTGACTGGATTGAGGAATGCCTAGATGGCTGGTATTGTTTCTGGGTGTCTCTGTGAGGGTACTGCCAGAGGAGACTGACATTTGAGTCAGTGGACTGGGAGAAGACCACCCACTCTCAATGGGGGTGGGCACCACACAATCAGCTGCCAGTGCACTAAAACAAAGCAGGCAGAAGAAGCAAAGATAAGCCTGCTTGCTGAGTCTTCCGGCTTGCTTTCTCTTTTTCCTTGCCAGATGCTTATATCCTCTCCTCCTGCCCGTGTACATCAGACTCCAGGTTCTTTGGGCTCTGGATTCTAAGACTTGCACTAGCAGCCTCCTAGGGGGCTCTCAGGCCTTAGGCCTCAGATTGAGGGCTGCACTGTTGGTTTTCCTGCTTTTGAGGCTTTCAAACTTGGGCTGAGCCCTACCACTAGCTTCTCTTTCCCGAGGTTGCCAATAGATTATTGTGGGAATTCACCTTCTAACCATGTGGGTTGATTCTCCCTAATAAACTCTTGTATATATACATATATCCTACCTATTAAAGTCATATATATATATATAATATATATATATATATATCTCCACATCCTATTGGTTCTGTCCTTCTGACTAATACATGCTACGACATGGATGAAATGTGAAGATAGACACAAAGGTACAAACATTGTGTAACTACTCTTATATGAGGTACCTAGAATAGTGAAATTCATACAAACAGATGGTAGAATAGCAGTCACCAGGCATTAGGGGCAAGGAAAGATGGGAAGTTATTAAGTTTGAGATGATAAAAATGGCCAGGCACAGTGGCTCACACCTGTAATCCCAGCACTTTAGGAGGCCAAGACGGGCAGATCACCTGAGGTCAGGAGTTCGAGACCAGCCTGACTAACATGGCGAAACCCCGTCTCTACTAAAAATAGAAAAATTAGCCAGGCATGGTGGTGGGCGCTTGTAATCCCAACTACTCGGGAGGCTGAGGCAGGAGAATCACTTGAACCCAGGAGGCAGAGGTTGCAGTGAGCCGACATTGCGCCACTGCACTCCAGCCTGGGCAACGAAGCGAGACTCCGTCTCAAAAAAAACAAAAAGCTCTGGAGATAGTTGTTATGGTTGTACAACAACAATGTGAATGCATTTAACGCCACTGAACCATATACCCTCAAACCCATATACACTGGTAAATTTTATGTTATGCATATTTTACAATAAAAAATTGTGACTAGTATTTAGAATGTATCAGCAGACTAGATATTGAAAGGGAGATGGCTTTCAGGAGAAGAGATGCAAAAAAACAAAAAATAGCATGAACTTAGTGCAAACATTTTCTAGCTACATGTGTTTTATCCCACTTTGCACCTAAGTTATCTGTTAATAACATTTGGTACTGAGTGAGGGCCTACTACTACCTTTCTGCTTCCCAAGGAGCCCAACCAGTGGCCATGTTTTAAAATCAAAGGCAGCCAGGAGCAGTGGCTCACACATATAATCCCAACACTTGGGGAGGCCGAGGCGAAGAGGATCCCTTGAGCCAGGATTTCGAGACCAGCCTAGGCAACATTAAATTTTTTAAAAAATTAGTGGCCGGGCACAGCGGCTCACGCCTGTAATCCCAACACTTTGGGAGGCAAAGGTGGGTGGATCACCTGAGGTCAGGAGCTCGAGACCAACCTGGCCAACATGATGAAACCCCATCTCTACTAAAAATAAAAAAATTAGTCGGGTGTGGTGGCAGGTGCCTGTAATCCCTGCTACTTAGGAGGCTGAGGCAGGAGAATCGCTTTAACCCAGGAGGCAGAGGTTGCAGTGAGCCAAGATCTTGCTACTGCACTCCAGCCTGGGCAAGCAACAAGAGTGAAACTCCATCTCAAAAAAAAAAAAAAAAAATTAGTCACATGTGGTGGCACATGCTCATAGCCCCAGCTACCCAGGAGGCTGGAGGTAGGAGGATCGCTTGACCTTGGAAGGTCAAGGTTGCAGTGAGCCACCATCATGCCACTGCACTCCAGCCTGGGCAACAGACCAAGAGTTTGTCTCAAAAAAAAAAAAAAAACAGGAAAAAAAACAGGATAAAAAAAATCCTTAAGAAAACTGATCTCTGAAGGTATAAGCCAAAACATTATTTGTCTTAATGTGTTACTAATTCAGATTTTATGAAGGTTATTCTCTATTCACGTCTCAAATGTTAAACAAAAATGACTTCAACTCAAGTTACCCAAAAATAAACTGCAACTAATTTAACACATAACTATTCAAAATAAAAATTTATATCTAATAAAATATTAGATATTTTTCATCTTTCTTTTTGAAATAGTATTTAAGGCATTTGTTTTAAAAATTATGGCATAAAGGCCAGGCATGGTGGCTCACACCTGTAATCCCAGCACTTTGGGAGGCCAAGGCTGATATATCAGTTGAGCCCAGGAGTTTTGAGACTAGCCCAGGCAACACGGTGAAATCCTGTCTCTACCAAAAAATACAAAAATTAGCTGGGTGTGGTGGTGTGTGCCTGTAGTCCCAGCTGCTCAGGAGGCTGAGGTGGGATAATTGCCTGGGCCCAGGAAGTAGAGGCTGCAGTGAGTTGAGATTGCATCACTGCACTCCAGCCTGGGTGACAGAGTGAGACCCTGTCTCCAAAAATTAAAAATAAAAATTATGGTATAAATGCAGACATTTCTCTCAGAAATGCAAAGAAAATAACATAAAGATCACCATAAAGAAACCTATTTGTTTTATTCTCTCAACTTTATTTATGGGAAAGAGCATGAGTTATACAGCTAGCAAGACTGTCAGGGTCCTACCGTATCAGTTTCTTCAATGTTAATTAGGGATACCATCAACTATCACACAGGTTTACCAGGAAGATAAGTTAGATAATAAATAAAGCACAGAATAGGCACTAAACAAATGCTAGCTCCCTTTTGTTTCTAGAAGTCAAAGTCCCTGAGTTTGAATCGTAACTTCACTTACTGGCTGTGTGATTTTGAACAAGTTACTTAATCTTTCTAGGCCTATTTTGTCACTTGTAAATGTGGATTTTAACTGTAGCTAGCTACTTCATAGGGTTGTTATGTGTATTAAATAAAGTCTGTAAGTCTGGATTTAGAAAAGCGCCTGGCACATGGTAAACACTCAATAAATATTAGTATCTCATTCTCCTCACAACCACCACCACCACCACAATCTATCTGCTTCCCACTGCAGAGCATCTGCAGCTTTGTAACTGTTCATTTCTCATTTTATATCTTTAAGTCATCTACAGTAACATGAGTGGTATGTTTTACCAGGAGGCCCATTCTTTTCCTTTTTTTTTTTTGCTTCTCTTTAGTAAAAAACAGAATACCAAGCAATAAGTAAATGCTCACTGAATGAAAGAACAAATAATATGTCATAATTTTTTTTTTTTTTTTTTTTGAGACAGAGTCTCTCTCTGTCGCCCAGGCTGGAGTGCAGTGGCGTGATCTCGATCTTGGCTCACTGCAACCTCTGCCTCCTGGGTTCAAATAGTTCTCGTACCTCAGCCTCCTGAGTAGCTGGCATTACAGGCGCCTGCCACCACGCCCAGCTAATTTTTGTATTTTTAGTAGAGATGAGGTTTCACCATATTGGCCAGGCTGGTCTCGAACTCATGATCTCAAGCTATCCATCTGCCTCAGCCTCCCAAAGTGCTGAGATTACAGGCAAGAGCCACTGCATCCAGCTAAAATTTTTTTTAAATTGTTTTAAAAAAGAACAAATACATGGAAATAGGTAGACAGGTAGTAGCACAGACGGGTCCTACAGAACTCTTCTTGCTTCTCCAAACTAAAATGCTTGTATCGCAAAGATAATATAACAATTTCACCATATCTCCAAGGATAAATACTGATTCTAACCCATTAAGTCAGGACTGGACTAGATTATTTTTTAATTCATCTAACTGACTGAAAGTTTGATGCCAAGCACAAAGGGCTCTTGAAATTTCAATTCACTATTAGGCTTTACTTTTCCTCTCCAATGTAACTATCTCACTCTCCTCAAACCTTCATCATCTATCCCTATTTCACCCTTTACAATGTTTATATTTTCTATATGAAGTATAAGCCAATCAGGTGTAAATTTCTTCACGCTCTCACCACTAACTTCATAAACCAACCTCTGTCTAGCCCCACCCACTGAAGAGCAAATCCTCAACATGTTGTAGATCCCATCCCTTTGGCCTTCTCAAGGATTTTTCTCTTCCTTTGTTTAATCCTCCCTTTCTCCTAAAACTTCTTTTCTAGAGAATCACCCATACCACTATATAAATACAACAGTATTTCCCATCCTCCAAAAAGGCATCCATAACAACCATCTCCATCTAATAATTGCTACAATTTTTTTCTGTTTTCATGGCAAAAGTTCTTGAAAAAGCCATCACCACTTCCTCCCTTCATATTCCACTTTCAACCCATTCCCATCTGGCTTCTGTATACATTGCTCCACTCAATCAGCTTTTTTCAATGACCCTGTTATAGCCAAGTCCAATGGTCCCTTTCCTGTCCATATCTTACTGACAGTATTTTATATAGGTGACAACCCCTTTCACAAACTACATTCCTCTTTTGACTTCCAAGAGACCATATTTTCCTGGTTTTCTATTTAACTCTCCGCTCACTCCTTGGCAACTGGTACTGGGTCCTCCTCTGCTTGACCACATGGGCTCAGCCCTGAGTCTGTTCTCTTCCCTTGGTAATCTCATCCACTCCCATGGCTTCCCATTGTGCTCCTTACATGACCTGCAAAGCTCTACATCATCTATTCCTTAACTTCCTCATCAGCATTTTTTTTTTTTTTTTTTAGTGGAGATGGGGTCTCAGCCCTGTCACTCTGGCTGGAGTACAGTGGCTATTCGTAGACATGATCATAACATGCTCAGCTTATGGAGTAGCTGGGACAACAGGCCTGTGCCACCCCACCTGCTTTCCCATCTCTTTTTATGTGACTCTTCCCTCGTTCACTATACTGGAGTTCCTTCGGTTTGTTGAATAGGTGCCTTCTTAACCTCAATGACTTTGTCCATGCTGTTCTACTTCCTGCAGCATTTTTCTCTCTGTTCTTTGAAGAACTGACTCCTCAACCTTTATGTGTCAACCTTGATGTGTCAACCTTGAACTATGTCACTTCTCAGATGTCTTCTCATACCTTCTTCTCCCACCCCCATTTTTTATATTATCCCTCCTTATCTCCTTCACTGCCCTTGCCACAAATCATGTTTTTTTGTTTTGTTTTGTTTTTGTCACTGGCCTAATCTTTACATACCATGAGGGTAGGGAGCACAACATCATTGGTGTAAGCTCGGCACCCAGCACAGTGACAGACAAATAACAGGCACTCAGTGTTTGTTGAATTAATCAATGATCTGAGACTCATTTACTCACTCATTAACAAACATTTATTGAGTACTTCATAGGTGCCAGGTATTTGTGCTGGATGCTGGATACAAAGACAAATCAGAGGCAATCTCAAGATCTTTACAGCCTAATGGGGAACAAAGACAAAGACAAAACTGCATGATAAGTGCTATGACATGGATGAGACCACTTTTAACCAATACAGCCTTTCAGAGGGTGTGTAATGGAAAATATTTCCCTGGGTTCAGCTTCACTAGAACCCAAGATTAATCTAAATGTTGGTTCTGTTTTTTTCATGCCAGATGGCTAAAATCACAATATCAATTACAAGGCAAGACAGATTTTCATGCAAAGTATGAGGGAAACTGTGAATTGCCATGTAATATTCTAAAGCAGCTACTTACTACTCTCATATCTATTCATTCCCATCAGTACATAAGAAACTAGGGAAAGAAACATTTTGGTTTGAATCTGTTCTTAAGTAGGAACAATACATATGACTAATTTAAAATATTTTCCAAAGTTCTTACACCCGTTATATCTAAATTTGATACCATCATCTAAAGATTGAAGGCACTGGATTTAAAAAAAAAAAAAAAAAGTACTGCTGCATTAAGAAACAGTATTCACTTATTGTTTAATTCATCTAACAAATATCTACTGAGCACCCGTATGTTCTAGGGCTGAGGATACAGCAGCAATCAAGGCAGAAAAAATCCTTACCCTCATCAAGCTTGGAACTGAATTGCAAAAACAAATAATAAACTAAGATAAGACATAAATGAAATCATAATTAGAAAGTCAGTAGATTGGCCAGGCGCAGTGGCTCATGTCTGTAATCCCAGCACTTTGGGAGGCCAAGGCAAGTGGATCACTTAAGGTCAGGAGTTCCAGGCCGGCCAACATGGTGAAACCCCGCCTCTACTAAAAATACAAAAATTAGCCAGGCCCGTTGGCGCATGCCTGTGGTCCCAGCTACTCAGGAGGCTGACGCAGGAGAATTACCTGAGCCCAGGAGACAGAGGTTGCAGTGAACTGAGATCACGCCATACACTCCGGCCTGGGCAACAGAGACTCTGTCTCAAAAAAAAAAAAAAAAAAAAAAAAGATTGCCATGACATCATAAATTCCAATTTATATACCCCTGAATCCCCAATACCTAGCCTAGAACCTTTTATATATTAGACACAATATATGCTTGTTGCAGTAAAGGGAATATAGCTATAAATATTAAGTAATTACTACGTATGCTTAATTTCTACTGAAATGGAACAAACTTTCTTTTTTTTCAATATATAACATTATTTGACAAAATCACATCGCTTGGGGTATTTTTCTAGCTGCATTCTCAGCATAATCCAATTAGTATCTATGTTTATAAGCCCTTTTCTTCTGAGAAGCTCAAGGATTTTTACAGATATTATCTCATTAATACTTATAACATCTCTAAGGTAAATGAGGGAAAAAGATGAAATTATGAATCCATAAGCCACATGAATCCATGAATTCACAAATTCCACAAATTCCACTCAGCAAAAATTCCAACCATTTTGCAATTTATGATGCATTTTGTGCATCATTTTCTTTCTGAATCCATCTAAGGTACCTATTTACTCATTATAACTGGATGTGCTGGCCTATACCAAAAATGTTTTCATTATTTACTTAAGAAAGCAAACATTTCAGAAAGTGTTACAGTAAGCAAAATACAGAACAACATAAAAATGATGAACCTAATCTACAAATAGTACTTCAGCTAACAAGAAGAAGACTGGAAAATATTTAGGAATTAGACATATTATTTTCTTCAAACTTTAGCAACCAGAGACAAACAAGCCCAGTGTTAGCTTTAGCTTCTTTCTGCTCCCTGTAATTTGGTTCTTTTGTGCTAGGATCTTCTAGTAAACCTTAGTGACTGCTCACCTAGGAACCATTTTCCTCCTCTCCTTTTTTTAAAATAAATTTTACTGTATACATTTAAGGTATACAACATGATGTTACGAGATACATCCAGACAGTAAAAAGGTTACTATAGTGAAGCAAATTAACCTATCTATTGTCTCACATAGTTACCCATTTTTGTGGCAAGAGGAACCAAAATCTACTCATTTTGCACGAATCCCAAATATAATATGATTTTATTATGCATAGTCCTCATGTTGTACATTAGACGTCTAGACTTACTCATCCTACATATCACTACTTCCCCTTCTCCTTTGTTAACAGAATCCCACTTTTTTTCAGGCAACACTGTGCTCAGCCCCAGGAGATAAATCATGATTGATTAGATAATCCCAGTCCCCTTTGCCTGTAATTGGTTATGGTCTAAAATTGGCCAATAAATTAAAGGAAGTTGCTGGAGGTCCCTTCCTCCCTGATAAGAGGGTGCCAAGAGTAGAGTAGACTCTTTTGCCCCCCAGCCAGTTTCTTTGTGCTTAGGAAGTTGTCAGGTTGAGACCTGATAATTAGAACTGAGATACTATCTTCTGACATGAGGGGAAGACCAAGAGAACTTCCACGATCCTGTCTCTGCACCCAGACATAAATCACTGAGTCTCATAGCTTCTGTTTACATGAAATAAATGTTATTTTCACCTAAGTCACTGGGGGTCAAACACTCTGTTCCTTGAAGTTGAAAGCACCCTAATTAATACAGATGGACCAAAAAATCAGGCAAGAAGGGAGGTAGAGATTAATCATTGAGCACTATAACTTCTGAGATCTCATTTAATCTTGACAACAGCCCAATAAAAGTTATTAATCTTTTTTGGTTTGTTTTTACAGATTATAAAACTAAGGCTTAGTAAAGTTATATAATTAATAGTAACAAAGCTGAAATTTTATTCTAGACCTGACACCATATCTCAAAAATATAAAATCTCCTTCCTTCCTTATTTACAACTCTAAACAAACAAACAAACAAAAAAGATGTGTTTTTAGCTAACAAAATTTGGGGAGAGCTAAGGAATATCATTCTTACAACCTTGTCATAAAAATCTACAGACTTCAACTCTACTTTGTATCAAAGTTATATGGGAGAAAAGACAAAAATATGTGTGCATGTGTATAAAGAGTTCCAGAATGTTTTGTATAATGGCAAAAATCTCACAGAAAAAAGTGGGATGGATTCTATGTGTAATATTTTTCAACAATTAAATGTAATTTTTATTTTTATTTTTTGTATTTAAATGCATTTTTCAATAAATAATGCAATAAGTTAATGACAAATATTTCCTAAACTGAAAGAATAACTTCCTTATTTCAAACTATTACATTAACCAAGTAGCTATCAATACAGAAACCACAAAGTTTACACTTCCTCAATTCTCATCTCTTCATAAAAACTGATTCAGCATAAATCATGGCAACAAAAAAAATTACATATACTTAGAATCAGTGATGTCATTTTTTATATAAAAATTTACTAGAACTGGGTTTTCAAAAATGCTATTTATGTCAGCTCAACTAGACATATATTCACCTTACATTGCCTTTATTACTATCTAATTCAGCATTACAAAATGTGCATGCCCGATTTCTGAGCGTATACATGCAACTTACCTTCCCACATGCTCTGCAGTGATGCCTCCTTTTGGTGAATGTAAACCTGGCTTCACATTTCATGCAATTTGGAGCCTGAGAATCCGGTACCCATACTGGAGCCACCTCACCCAGAGTGGTGAATGGCTTTCTGGCAGAAATTCCAAACTGACCAGCTCTGAGATCATTATCTGGGCTATCTGGAGCTAATGCAAGGCATGGTCTAGTGGAGATCTCAGCCTCATAACTTTCTAAATGTTCCCCATTTGCATCGACATTAGAGATGTTTCCCAAAGATGGACTGCATACATTGGTTGCTGAGTTTTCCCCTAATTTTGCTTTCCCAAGAATATCATTTTTATTTTTAGTATTATTTCCACTGTTTGCAGGAAAGTCATTTTGTAAATGGTCTGATAATGGCTTTGGAATTTGAAGTTTAAGATTAGAAGGTTGCTTAGGTCTTGCACCACCAAAAGGAACACTGATAGATGGCAGGCTTGCTACTACCTTGGGGGAAGATTGCCCAAGCACTGATGGAACTTGACTACAGAAATTACGTAAATAATTTTTCTTCATTAGGTCACCAGTGCTGTTTAAAAGTAGTCCGCTCCCTTCTGTGGCCTCATTTCCTCTCTGTTCATAAATATTTGAGTAGCATTCTGACTTGCTTTCCTCTATTTCTTTTTCTTCTGTTACTGAATCTTCTTTGGAGGGTAAAGTCTTTGGAACAAAAGAAACACCTGGGTCTTGCATTCCATAGGAATCACAACCATTAGATAGATAATTTGCTGCTGGTGTGTCTATAACAGTGGAGAAATCACATTCTTCACTTTCACTGATGCAAGTTCCTTTTAAATCTAGACCTGCATCTGCCAATCCAACACACTGTCCTCCACTATCACCATTAGTGTCCTCAGGCTGACTAATCTGTAGAAACTTTTCCTTTTCTTCGTTTACTTGGCTATCATTCATCTCATTTAGTTTAGTCAACTTCCAATTAGTCATGTCCTGAGATTCAGAGAAATGCTCTGTCATATTAAGGAATTCTGTAGTGCCAAGAGTTTCTTCATGTTCATAACCTTCATTTTCATCAGCCCTAACTTCATTAGGCACAAGGCAATCTGAACACCGTTCACAGTCGTTATTCCTTCCAGACCCATTAGGCACGTCTGGTTTGAGAAGCAAAGGTAAACCAGACCGGAGGGATTCTTCAGTGGTGCTCTCCTCTGCTGGCTCTTTTTTTGTCAAAATCCCCTCACTCATGTGGGAAAAGGAATTTGGACTCCCTAGATCTGTCCTAGGAGAGCTGATTTTGCCAGTGAGGTCCTCATCTGGTATATAGTTCTCTTGCTTTTTAACAGCAGGACCTCCATCTGTTCCCTGGGATGAGATTACTGAATCAACTGTTAAACTTGTAATCGCAGACATGGAGGGGTCTCCACCTATACTTCCGTCATCCTTTAATTGTGAAGGGGAACAGACACTGGCTAGACTATCAGATGAAGTGGGACACAGATGGTTAACAGATCTCCCCTCTGTTTTCGGTCTATTCAATGGATCCATTTGTTTCTCTGAGTTCATATCCTTTTCAGTGGACTCATTTGTACTAAAACTAAATTGATCAGTTTGTCTGTTTTCATTATCCAGTGAACAGCTAAAAGCATCCATAAGGGATTGACTATTATAATTATTACAATCCTGTAAATCGTTTTGTAATGTCCTTTTATCACAGTTATGCATGACAGCTACAACAAGAACATTCTTCTCATCTGGCAGACAAGCCAGGTTTCCACATTTCTTCTCTCCCACTTCAATAGCACTGCATTGATCATCCCGACTATAGTTTCTCTTAATTAACTGGTCTTCTGCAACAGCATTTTCATCAATCCACATTGTGGCAATCTCTGGATTTAGATTACAGTCCTGTCCATTAGCACAGTGATCCTCTTCCTCTGTGGTCAGGGGAGCTGAATGAGCCAGGGAGAAGACTTTCAGTTGTGGTTGTGACTCATTAGAAACTGCAGATTCATTCACACTGGCCAAAGTAGGGTTAAATGACAGCCGGTGAGAAGGGGGATCTAGAATCTTATTCCACTTTGTATCCAATAAAGTAGAAGAAACTGTTTCATCTGGAAAAAAATAAGTAATTACAATAAGTTTGCTTGTAACACTGGAAAAGCTTATGACTAAGTTAATAACATTTCTAACTATCGTTTGAAAATTAAATATTCCAAGGATATTAGATTTCTAATTCGGGGCTAAAAAATAAGAAAATATATTTCAGACAATTCTCTGCAATTATATGTCACCAAATGGTAATATCTCA
Source organism: Gorilla gorilla gorilla (assembly GCF_029281585.2). Classification (NCBI taxonomy): domain Eukaryota; kingdom Metazoa; phylum Chordata; class Mammalia; order Primates; family Hominidae; genus Gorilla; species Gorilla gorilla. The sequence continues at coordinate 187,748,353 of NC_073224.2, forward strand.
GGCTATTCCAAACAACAAAAGAATTCTACCTCAATCTAGTAGCATAATTAAACTGACCCACAGGTGAATGGGACCCAGAAGAGGGGAAAGCACCCTTGGATTGAGCAAAGCCAGGACAGGTGCTAATCTAATGGATTAGATGGAAAAAGTATTAGAACAGTGGCTAGGATAACTAATTAAGCAGGAAGGAAAATGAAGAAGTTTTCTGTAGAGACTGAATGCTCTACACTCTGTATCATAATTGGGATGTAGGTTTGAGAGATATACCCATTTGCCAAAACTGGACAGTTAAGATCTATACATTCTAATGTATATAAAGTTTACCTTTTAAAAAGCTGTTAAAAAAATAAGAATGAAGCAGGGAGTGAGAAGGTGATGAAACAAAATGGCAGCATATGAAATGCTGTGAAAGCTGGATGATGGGTACACTGGGGTTTATTATACTTCTTACTTAAAAATATTTTAAATTTGCCCAACACATGTTAAAAAAAGTTTGCCACAGTATGTGAAATTCTGCTTGTAACCATGTCACAATACATTATTAATCAGGTTCATATTTATATTATTATCTGAGGACACTGGGCAAAAAGTGTTCATTTATCATATTAAATCAACATTCTTATAGTCTACCAATAAGCATAATTTCATATAATGTTTCTGTTTACTTTTTAACAGATCATAACTACAATGGCTAAGTTATTCTCTCAAGTTATAGGGCTACTGCATATGTCTAAGTAAATTAGAGAAATAAGGAACAATGCACTCAGTGCCTTTCTTGCTTTCTTCCTCCAGTATCTCTGATAATCATGGTCCTGAAATTATGCAGATATATTTGTAACCTCAATCCTCGTCTGTAACATTAATCTTCAATGTGTCCACAGCACCTTAATCAAAACTTTATTAAGGCATTTACTACACTGAAATGAAATAGTTTATCTACCCTTCTCTTTCAACCACTGAATGATTTCTGAAGGCAGAAATCATTTCTATCAATATAAGTCCTCACTTTGCATAGTGCCTGATAGGTAGAACATACACAGTAAATATATAAGTGAAAATCTACCATAGTAAAAGCAGCAGGATTGAGGAACATGAAGATTAAATGATAGCTCTTGCCTCTAAGAAGTATATAATCTCATTGGGAGAATAAGAGACACGTACAAACATCTAATTAGCAGTATGGAGTAGCATAGGTACAGTAAGTCCTCACTTAACATTGTTGATAGGTTCTTGGAAACTGCAATTATAAGCAAAACAACTCACTGTATAAAGAAGCCAATTTTACTATAAGCTAATTGATATAACAACAGTTAAGGTTCTCCGGCATACAGTGTATCAATTTGCTTAAAGTCACAGTTTCCAAGAACTTATCAAAGACATCAAGTGAGGACTCAGTGTCTGAAAACTATTATGTAGGAGTAGAAAAATAAATTCAGATGAGATAGATATTTTCCAGGATGAGGTAAGCGAGCTTGAATTCATGGAGGCAGGAAGAACTGGGCTATGCTTCAAAGACAGTTTTATGTAAGTTTGGAAAAGAAAGCATTAATAAATAGAGGGATAAAGAAAAGCATATCCCCAAATATAAGAATTGAAGGAAGCAATAAGTAAATCAGTTTGGGCTGAGAAAAGAATTAGTGTAAAGAAGTAGTGAAAAGTTGTTTAAAAGGGCACAAAACTCAGATTGTGTGAAGAATGGGCTTAGTATCCTCTGAAATGTCAAATCCTGAATTTACCAAATTTGAACCAGTAGAGATTTGAAATTTAGTAACACAGGATTCCTTAAAAGAAAAAAAAGCAAATAAGTCATATTTCCAATATGGTTCCTGGAAACAAAAAAATAGTTACAGCTTCTTACAATATTTAGCAATGTTCAAACAGAAATGATAGGGTATTAAAATTTTCATTATTCAACTGCCTCCTACCTGGGCATAATGTTAATTGCCTAGTGTCATCACAGTCTGTGGTATATTTTTTCATTTAAATAAGAAAATAAATTAACACAAAATGAGAAATCATTTTAAGTATATTCTCTAAGATATCACGAGGCTTGAAGTGATAGTTTTTAATGCAACTGGTAGTGAGATTCAAAAAAATAGTTCAAACAAATGAACCACAAAGTTACAACCAAGAAGCTGGTTTTAGAAATCCTTCTCCTTCTAAAGGAGTTATTATTCTGTAAGCAATTGCTCTATTTTTTAACTAAAATATTTTTACTGATTCAACAAAAATGTATTGAAAACAACTATACACAAAGCACCCTAATAGAATCTACAGAAGTCACAAAGAGACAAATGTAATGAACTAAGAGTTTTATTAGAGTCAGTGGTATTCTAGAAGCACAGTATTCACATGATTAGGTGTAATACATGTCTAAGTACCCTATGACTCAAAGAACTGTGATACACAGAGGGCTAAATCAAATAAAAGATTAAGAAAATACTTATACAAACAGTTGAAACTCAGAAAATAATATACCTTCCAGCCTGGTATGTACAAAACCCACCTGGATGATGTAAAACCCCAATGATTAGATTTCACATTTACATGAACCAGGAATGAGCCTAGGAATATAGGTTAGTGTTAGGTCATCAATGGTAAAATATGAGAAAAGCAGGCCACTCTGGTAGCCTTCCTCTCTCTCCCTTCCTGTCATGATTCCATATTCAATTTAAGGCTGGAGAGCATTAAAGATCTAAAGTAACAAAGTCAAAACTAATCTGTCTTCCCAACTGCTATCAAAGAATAGCCTGATTCACTGAATATAGTAAAGGTTTGTAAACCAACATGGAAATCATGGGCTTTATTATTTTTTAAGACAGGGTCTTGCTCTGTCATCTGGGCTGGAATACAGTGGCATGATCACAGCTCACTGCAGCCTCTATCTCTAGGGCTGAAGTGATTCGCCCTCCTTTGCCTCCCAAATAGCTGGGACCACAGGTGTGCCACCAGGCCTGGCTAATTTTTTTTGTATTTTCTGTAGAGATGGGGTTTCATCATGTTGCCTGGACTGGAATCATGGACTTTGGATGGAAATATACCACTTTGTAAACTTGTTAATGCCATTTCCTGTTAGAAATAGAGAACACAGGGGAAGAACGGTGAGGAGGAAGAAATTTAATTATGGCTTACCCACTCAAGTTAAACCAAGAGGGAAATTTAGAGAAAAGTCTTCCCTAAATAGAAGTGAATCTTGGCCAGGCGTGGTGGCTCATGCCTATAATCCCAGCACTTTGGGCGGCTGAGGAGGGAGGACTGCTTGACACCAGGAGTTTAAGACCAGTCTGGCCAACATGGCGAAACCGCTCCTGTACTAAAAATACAAAAATTAGCCAGGCATGGTGGCGGGTGTCTGGAATCCCAGCTACTCTGGAGGCTGAGGCATGGGAATCACTTCAGCCAGGGAGGCAGAGGTTCCAGTGAGCACTGCACTCCAGCTTGGGAGACAGAGCAACTTTCTCAAAAAACCAACCAACCAACAAACAAACAAAAGAAGTGAATCTTAAGTGGACGTTTCTACTGATGCTTGAGAATATATAATTAACCATTTAGGCAGTTGTGATGTAAATAGTTTTAAATGTATCTTTACTTTATTGGGCAATCAATATAGAACGAGCTATTTTTCTTAGTTTAGGAAATGCAAGCACATTTCTTGACCATACATTCATTGTATAGGGTAGTTTAGTAAAGCTCAGGCTCTAGTGTCACACTGCCTGGATTCTAATCCTGCCACTTGTTCACAAGATAACTTTGAGAAAAGTGCTTAACCTCTCTGTGCCTCTATTCTCATCTATAAAATGGCAATAAGGTCTGTGGGATTTTAAGTATCTGGCATTTAGTGCTAAAAAATGTTATTTCTTCCCCTGTATATTATTAAATAATATTACTATCATTAAGTCATCAGACCTGATTTTATTTTTTTAAATACTACATCCTCTTATATCCCCACATTCTCTATACCACATAGGCAAACAGATTCACCAATATAAATTCTCACCTTCGTTTTGTTCAAATTCATCTAACACCTTGTCCAGGTTGTAAGCTTCTGCTTGGAAGTAATTCTCCATCGGTGAGGAAACACCACTTAAGAGACTTGTTTAAACCTAAAAAGTAAATGCGTATTACATTTTGAATTATTAAAATATAATTTATAAATCTTAAGTATATACACAAGGATAAAATCTCTTATAAATCTTTCCAGATAATGGTAAACTATAAAACCTGGCATCCCACTGGATATATTATAAGATCTTTAAGCTAATAAATTCTAAAAACCTGTAAGCTGACAACAAAATATAACTAAATATAAAAGGCTGACTTGGTGATCATTTCATGCTTCAACAGACACATTTCAGATGCTGGGAAAGGAATCATTGTTTGGTATAAAATTGTGTTTCTATTAAAGAACGAAGCTTACAGAATTTTTTTCAAATGGGAAATGACAGGGAAGTTTAAGTACAGGAGTAACGGATGCTAGTCCCAAAATGCTAATGATGACTCTGACCTGGTTATTCCTTTTTTTTTTTTGAGACAGAGTCTCACTCTTGTTGCCCAGGCTGGAGTGCAATGGCTCCATCTTGGCTCACTGCAACCTCTGCCTCCCGAGTTCAAGCGATTCTCCTGCTTTAGCCTCCCAAGTAGCTGGGATTACAGGCAAGCACCACCATGTCCAGCTAATTTTGTATTTTTTGTAGAGACAGGGTTTCACCATGTTGGCCAGGCTGGTCTCAAACTCCTGACCTCAAGTGATCCACCCACCTCAGTCTCCCAAAGTGCTGGGATTACAGGCATGAGCCATGCACTTGGCCCTGACCTGGTTATTCTTGTAACCCTCTTCGAGTACCATTTCTAAACCATTTCTTTAATGTTAATCGATCCAAAAGCATCCTCGGGCATATACACTAGGTGTGTCAATGACTTAACAGATGCTAAGGGCACATAATAGGTGTTAAGTAAATGCTACCTATTATCTCCTTTTTTCCATCCATTACCATGATCTCCACACCTATTTCCTTAGTGTTTCAAATTTTTCTTTCCAAACTGAAAATTCTGCTTGGCTTCTTATTGATATAATACAGGCAGGGGAGGTCAAATTACAAATTCCCCAAAAAGTCTGAGTAAGGAAAACATGAAAAACAGAGAAAATCAGAAATGTAATAGCCTGTCTTTGTAAACTTTAAGTCAAATATAATAAGTGATGAACTTTCTTTGACTTACTAAGGTAGTGTTTCTTCTTCTCTGAGGTATATAAAAGTGTGAATGATATTTCCCTCATTTTACAAATAAGAAAACAAGCTCAGGGAATTTAACTGACTTATTCAAGTATTTCCCGGCCAGGCATCGTGGCTCATGCCTGTAATTCCAGCACTTCGCAAGGCCAACGTGGGTAGATCACCTGAGGTCAGGAGTTTGAGACCAGCCTGGCCAACGTGGTGAAACCTCATCTCTAGTAAAAATACACAAAAAATTAGGCAGGAGTGGTAGCGTGTGCCTGTAGTCCCAGCTACTCAGGAGGCTGAGGAGGGAGAATCACTTGAACCCGGGAGGTGGAGGTTGCAGTGAGCCGAGATTGCACCACTGCACTCCAGCCTGGGCAACAAGTGTGAAGCTCCATCTCAAAAAAAGAAAGAGTATTTTCCCATGATTATTAACTTGGTTAACATTTATAGATTGGCTCCTATTAGGTTACTTAAGTTTAGGTAGGCAAATAAGCTACATAATCTGTGAATTATTTTTTTTGGAGATGGAGTCTCTGTCACCCAGGCTGGAGTGCAGTGGCTCAATCTCAGCTCACTGCAACCTCCCCCTCCTGGACTCAAGTGATTCTCCTGCCTCACCCTCCAGAGTAGCTGGGGCTAAAGGTGTGTGCCACCATGCCTGGCTAATTTTTGCATTTTTAGTAGAGACAGGGTTTCACCATGTTGGCCAGGCTGGTCTCAAACTCCTGACCTCAAGTGATCTGCCCACCTCAGCCTTCCAAAGTGCTGGGATTACACGCATGAGCCACCACATCCAGCCCATAATCTATGAATTTTTTTAAATATCTATCTTTGTTGTCTAATTATTTATAGGTCAAAATCATTTTTATATGCATGCCATTTCAGATAGGTTGCACATTTAATGTCTACTAATGCTAAGAGCAAATGAAATTTCTCACAACACACAATCTGACACATTCAATATGCACCTACAATATTTAACAGCATTTTATGGTCATTATAAAAGTATTAGTAAACAAATAATCAGATTAACATATTTACCTACTGCATCTACTATATGCATCTATACTGTAATCAAGTCTCAGATATCATCCCTAACATTATAAAGCTTATAATTTAGTCAACAGTAAACAAGGCTAAGTAAGAAAATTTAAATAATACATGATTTTAATAACAACACAGGAGACAGCAAGTGATTAATCTGTCAGATAAAATTAACAGATAAGTGCTACAGAATAAGTAGTACAGAAGTTCAAGAGGTTATTTAAGTTCATCATTCTTCATTTGATCTCTTTGCTCAAATATCACTTTCAAAGGGAAGTGTTATGTGAACCCCCAGAAAAGGTGATGGCTCCCCTTATAAGGGGACAGATAGAGACAGGAGGCAGCCAAGGGTACCCCAGCAAAACCCCACCTTCAAGTTTAAAACAGCATGAGGGCCGAAAAACCGAACTGGCCATCCTGGATGAAGCCTGCCCTTTTCCAACTGATTCTTTTTTTTTTTTTTTTTAAGTTCCAGGATACATGTGCAGAACATGCAGATTACATAGGTATATGTGTGCTGTGGTGGTTTGCTGCACCTACTGACTCATCCTCTAAGTACGATCCCCACCCCCGCAACGGGCCCTGGTGTGTGTTGTTCACCTCCCTGTTTGACTGATTCTTTCTGGATGCCCACCTGCGCGCTGCACACTGGAAGGACGGGGTGGGGCCTTGGGAAGTTCACTCCGTTTGCCTCTCCTGTTCCTGTGTGGTAACATGGGATTCAATCTGTGAGATGGGAGCCTGTTAACAGGAACCCCTCTCGCTTTGCTGAGTTTTTTCCTTTTTTGCCTTCCCCCTCACCCTTCAAAGTGTCTGTGAGCCTAGGCAGGGCGCGGAGGCTCACGCCTGTAATCCCAGCACTTTGGGAGGCCGAGGCAGGCAGATCACGAGGTCAGGAGATGGAGACCATCCTGGCTAACACGGTGAAACCCCGTCTCTACTAAAAATACAAAAAAATTAGCTGGACTTGGTGGCAAGCGCCTGTAGTCCCAGCTACTCGGGAGGCTGAGGCAGGAGAATGGCGTGAACCTGGGAGGCGGAGCTTGCAGTGAGCCGAGATCACACCACTGCACTCCAGCCTGGGCGACAGAGTGAGACTCCGTCTCCAAAAAAAAAGTGTCTGTGAGCCTAATCTTTCCTGGTTGTTTGACAAGAACCCGCTTTTTCTACAACAACAATCCCTCATGGCACCCCATTCTTGGTCCTTAAAATATTTATCACCATCTATAAATACACATCTGTGTGATTATTTGTCAATCTCTCCCACCAGACTGTAGGCACCACAAGGGCACCCACCGGACTGTGTTCACCATGTATTCCTGGTGATTCACATAGAGCCTGATGTGCTAATGTGGTATCTATTTCAATTAATACCTGCAGAATGAATAAATGAACAGTGTATAAGCAGCTGGTCAATAAGTTGTACTGAATTCCAATTACGATAACTGATTCAAACAAGCATCAAAAATGGATGCTAAACTATTAAGTAAATTATTATTAGGGAAGAAACTATTCACAGTACCTCACATTATCATTCCACAGGTAAATCACTAATTTCAAAGAAGGAAATGTATGTTTACAATGAAGAGATATAGAAATCATCACCTTAGCCAAATGATTTAACTCAGTACCACCACAACAGTTTAACAAGCTGACATTATGCACTTTCCAATATGATGCAATGAAAAATATAAAACATCACCTATACAGTATTCTTGCCAAAACATTTAGCCGATTTAATCATGAGGAGACAATAAGACAAATCTAGAATGTGAGGCATTCTGTATCTGATCTGAACTTTCCAAAATATTAAATGTGGCTGGGCGCAGTGGCTCACATCTGTAATCCCAGTACTTTGGGAGGCTGAGGTGGAGGATTGGATCGCTTGAGCCCAGAAGTTCAAGAGCAGCCTGGGCAACATCAACAAAAATAAAAATAAAAATTAGCCAGGTGTGGTGGTGCAGCTACTCAAGAGGTTGAGGTGGGAGAATCGCTTAAGCCCAGGAGTTCGAGGTTACAGTGAGCTATGACTGCGCCACTGCATTCTAGCCTAGGTGACAGGGCAAGACCTCATCTTTAAAAAAAAAAAAAAAAAGGAAAAAAGATTATTCTCAACTAGAACAGACAAAATATTAAATAACCAAGTGTCAGGCACTGACTTGATTCTGGATCAAGAAAACACACATATACACACACACAGCATAAATTAACATTTTGAGAACAATCTCAGAAGAAATTTGGATATGGACGATACATTGGGTGACACATTGAATTAATTACCATTTTCTTAGATGTGATAATGGCATTCCGATTTTGTAGGGGAATGCCCTTACTTGTTCTCTTAGGAGATGCCTGCTAAGTGTTTAGGAAAGAAGCGTTGTGTTGTCTGCAACTAACTTTTAAATGATGTGAGAGTATATGTGTGGGAAGGGAAGAAAGGTGTGCAAAAGGGACAAAATGGTAAAAACTGATAACTCTAGCTGAAGGATATATGGGTCTTAATTGTTCTAGTCTTTCCATTTTTCTGCAGGCTTAAGATTTCTTAAAAGAAAAAAGGGCACACTGAGCTGATGGGTGGTAAACATTCCTTCCTACTCTAAATAAAAAAATTATAGACAAAACTAATTATTTTAAAGAGTTTAGCACTTTGGGAGGCCAAGGTGTGAGATCGCTTGAGGCCAAGAGTTTGAGATCAGCCTGGACAACATAGTGAGACTCCGTATCTACAGAAAATTTTAAAAATTCGCTGGGTGTGGTGACACATGCCTGTAATCCCAACTACTCATGAGGCTGAGGCAGGAAGATTGCTTCAGCTCAGGAGACGGAGGTTGCAGTGGGCCATGATGGTGGCACTGCACTCTAGCCTCAGCAACAGAGTGAGACCCTGTCTCAAAAATAAATAAATAAATAAATTCTAAATAAAATATTTTAAAAGAGTTTAAACAGTCAAATTCAAAAGCAAGAAAGGGAAATACACAGATGCCATAAACCTAGAAGGAAAGCAGGAACTGAAGAGTGGCAGTCCATAGGAGTATCAAAACTAGACAGCAACCTTTAAGCCTGGGTTTTGAAAGGTAGCAGGAAGAATAAGAATTACTGGCTGCAAACATAGAAATTTATGCACCAGAGGGGCCAAACTGAGCTTTCTACATGAAGCCAGGAGCTACAGAAAAAGTCCCCTCCATGGTCCCAAGACTCAGCAATGGAGCAGGATGGAATAGAGTGCCAATAAAATAAACCACGAGAAATTAGAATTCCTAACCTAGTCCTCACTCAGGAGAAAGAATGATATTAAGTCTTCTCATCCAGGAACATAATAGGGTTTGCCTTTATGCTAACCCAGCTCTTCCTATGAGTTTTAACAGTGTTTTTAACTTTAAAAAGTCATTAAATATTGGATAGTCAGGGGAGAGGGTACATGCAACTACAAAGGAGTAGCAATAAGGATCTCTGTGGTGATAGAATTATGCTGTATCTTAACTGTGATGATGAATACACAGCTGCAAAGGCTGATTGGACCATGACATCACAGCTGCGGCTACTACAGAAGGGAAAAATGGATTTTGGTGACTTTGGTGGATAACTGATAGTTTTTGCTACAATGGGTGGAAACTTCCTAAAGAGGCAACGCCTGAAGGATGAGATTTTGGCAAGTGAAGGCAGAAAAGGGCACTATCTTCTCACACTCCCATGTGAAAAGGCTAAAGGAGGAGAAATAGCTTGCCAACTGCAGACTCAGAGTTTTGGTGAAGAAGGCATTGCTGCCAAGTACCTCTGCTCCACCCTCAACTGAAGAGAAAAGGGTCTCAGTTTCCTATTAAACACTGCTGGTCCCATGCCTTTCCTTACAGCTTACATGGAAAAGTCAGATAACTCAACCAGAGTATGCAACATTCCATTAGTGAGTAGTGTAATCAGTTTTTGTAACCTTTCTCACCTATATATCCTCCACCATTTTCTACCCCTTCTGAAAGGAAAATCTTGGGGCCCCAAAATCACTAAGCTTAAGGGAAAAGTCAAGCTGGGAACTGCTTAGGGCAAACATCCCTCCCATTCTATTCAAAGTTACCCTTCTGCTCAATGAGATAAATGCGCATCTGTTGCCTCCTTTGGAGAGGCTAATCAGAAACTCAGAAGAATGCAATCATTTGTCTTTTATCTACCTATGATCTGGAAGCCCCCTCCTTGCTTCCAGTAGTCCTGCCTTTGCTTTGAATTGTCCCGCCTTTCCAGACAGAACCAATGTTCATCTTACATATGTTGATTGATGTCTCATGTCTCCCTAAAATGTATAAAACCAAGTTGTGCTCTTAGAACCCTGGGCACGTGTTGTCAGTGATACAGGAGTTAAGAAGAAATCACTTAGGCAGATAGTAAGGGTACGAGAGTCCTCAGTAAGGCTTTTCTTTTTAATGAAAAGCAGCCCCAAATCATTTTCTTTTTTCTTTTTGAGACAGTCTCACTCTGCTACCCAGGCTGGAGAGCAGTGGCATGATCTCGGCTCACTGCAACCTCTGCCTCCTGGGTTCAAGCGATTCTCCTGCCTCAGCCTCCCGAGTAGCTGGGATTACAGGCTCGTGCCACCAGGCCCAGCTAATTTTTGTATTTTTAGTAGAGATGGGGTTTCACCACGTTGGCCAGGCTGGAAATCATTTTCTAACAAAGAGCAGTCTGTGAAGTCGAGCTGCAGACATAGACAAGGAAGCCGGGAGCTTGCACAGGTGAATGCCAGCAGGAACTAGGGACTAGACATGCTCAAGATGGAGGCTCCATCTTCCCTTCTCTGCCAGCCACATGTACAGTAAGGAGCAGATAAGATGGCACCTGCCAAGGAGAAAGTTCGTTTGCATAATAAGATTAGGGTGGGGCAACCAGCCTTCCCTGCATGCTATGTAAACTTCATACCTGATCGAACCAATCTGTGAGCTCTACATAAATCAGACACCGCCTCCTCAAGCTGGACTATAAAATCCGGCGCATCCACCACCTGCCAGTCTTTTCCCTCAGAAGACCCCTCTCTCTCAATAGAGAGAGCTGTTTTTCTTTCTCCTTTCTTCTGTTTATTAAACCTTCGCTCCTAAACTCCTCATGTGTGTCGGTGTCCTAAATTTTCCTGGCACAAGACGATGAACCTTGGGTGTATACCTCAGACAACACAGTTGCTTCATCAGGACCTCTTGAGTGTCCTCAACCTTGGCAAAATAAACTTTCTAAATAAACTGAGACCTGTCCCAGATGTTGGGACAATTGAGTTCCTCTTCAAAGACTCAACTTCCTGGTCATAAGTTGTAAACAATCCTACCCCTTCTTATGTTAAGCCTAACTGTTTCTTCTTTACCGCCACCCCTTCACAAATCGCACTTTTACCCTATTTGGAAAAGTTTAAGCCTTGGCCAATCGGGATCAGCTTAGATTGTGCAGTCCGACCCATCCAACAGGGGAAAGACACAGAAACAGGAACTGTGTTAGGGTTAAAAACCCCTTCCTTCGTTTGGTGTGCTCTTGTATTTGTAACAGGCATAAGCAGCACCCTTCTGCAGAAGTAAAGTGCCTTGCTGAGAAAACTTCTAAATGCGGGTTTCTTTTCACTACACTGAGCACTTGTTTCCAACAAATCTGGGGGCTTGTCCAGGATCCCATTCTCCTTTGGGAGGGGCTAGTGATTATCTTTCATGGGGAGACGCATCCCACTGCCTCGTTGTGGTGGCCCCAGGAGTGGAGGATCGAATCTTGCCCAAAGTGATGAATAAATCCAGACTCTCAGCAACATGGGCTATAGGGAGGATCCTTAAGAATTCCTCAGTGACCAGATAACTCTGTGCATAGACCAAGGTAAGAAACGTCACTACTGGGGCAACAAAGTATTCCTTGGTGGTTGGGATCTCTGTAGGTTGAAAGTGTGTGAGTGAGACACGCCATTGGGTGCGAAGCAAGTGTGGAGTCCGGACTTGGTTCTGTGGTCACCTTATACGTCTTAGGGCAGTTTTCCAGTCAGGGGATTACACCAACCCGCCAATACTAAGAGGAACCTAAAATTCTCACGAGGGAAGCAGCCAATAAGGACAAAGTGGGTGCTCACAAGAGTGCAAGAAACCTCCAGTGGGAAAAGGGGAGGTTCAGCCTCTAGGACACGCGAGTGCAAGAAATCTCTAATACGAGACATTTAGCCTCACCAACCGCCAGGATGGGAAATACCCCAAGTAAGACAGGGACTATAAAAGGCCAAGCAGACAATAAAATTCCCCCTGACAGTCCCCTATGCCTTATGTTAAAATACTGGAAGGATAATGAAAGGACAAAATACAAGAAAAGACAGCGTATGATAAAGTATTGCTGTTTTTATTTGGACTAAGGAACCCATCCTCAGACCTTCAGTCTTTTGGCCAGAGTTTGGGTAAAATGAGGACTGGATATGTCAACTCCTGATCCAGTAAGTCAATGATAAAAGTCCAGTTTCTCAAGAGGAGACAGACGATGCTCTATGTTGGAGAAAAAGACCTGTCCTTCTCTATCCCCTAAAGGATGAGAAAGCAAAGCCAAACTCAATACCTCCCAAAGACGACCTATCTAAGTCAAATTCTGTATCTAAAGATGCATGGGATCCTCTAGACCACCTTCCCCTGCCTACCCCTCCACCCTAAGTGGAACACTCAGTCCTTCCCCTCCCTACCCCTCCACCCCAAGCTGAACACTCAGTTCCTCCCCCATATAACCCTGCCCCATGGGCCTTGCCACCCCACATCCCCGCTGGACAGCCACCTGAACATGCCCCTTCCTCAGGAAAGCTCCAATGGGAAATAGAACAATGCCAAAGGGATATCCAAAACTTTCCTTTCCTCTCTTCCTCAAAGAAGTCTACCCCAACCCTTTTTCCCTTAAGGGAAGTACCACTAGGAGGAGGGGATATTGGCTTTGTAAATGCCCCCTTAACTAGTTCAGAGGTTAGAAATCTAAAAAAGGAACTCAAACCACTGTTAGACGACCCTTTTGGAGTCGCAGATCAAATTGGACAATTTCTGGAGCCACAACTGTACACTTGGGCTGAATTAATGTCTATCCTAGGTATTCTCTTCTCAGGAAAGGAAAGAATCATGATCTTCAGGGCTGCCATGATAGTCTGGGAGCGCAAACACTGTCCTGTTCAAAATGTCCTTGCAGCAGAGCATAAATTCCTGGTCCAGGACCCTCAGTGGGATAAGAACAATGAAGCCCACTGAGAAAACATGAGAGATCTCAGGGACATGATAATTAAAGGGATTTGGGAATCAGCTCCTTGAACCCTAATGTTTCCTGAGCATTTAATGTACAACAAGGGAAAGATGAAGGGCCCATAGAATTCTTAAGACTTAAGGAACAGATAAGAAAATATGCAGGTTTAGACACAGAGGACCCACTGGGACAAGGAATGTTAAAGCTCCACTTTGTCACCAATAGTTGGCCGGACATTACAAAAAAAATACAAAAGATAGAAAATTGGAAAGACCATCCCATAGAGGAACTTTTAAGAGGCCCAAAAGGTGTATGTAGAGAGGGATGAGGAAAGGCAGAAGCAAAAGGCAAAGATTATGCCTGTCCACCCTACAACAGGGAACTCTTCAACAGGGAGCCCAGGAAAATAGAACTTGTAGACCTTCTAAGCACCTGGCTGTCTGACCCCTATACAGGAAGCAAAGGGATGAAACCTGAGAGTCAGGGAACAGGGAGGGGGAGAAGGGAAAACAGATGTTTCTAGTGTGGAAAGCCAGGACATTTTAAGAGAGAATGTCCCGAATGGGAGAGGGAAAAGAAAGTCCTTCCACTCATGACATTTGAAGAAGAATAGCGGGGTCAGGGACTCTACATCTTCCACCTTGAGTCCCACCAAGAGCCCCTGATAAATTTAATGGTGGGCCCAAATCAGAGATAGTCACTTTCTTAGTCGATTCAGGAGCAGCTCGCTTTCCCTATGTTTTCTCCCATCAGGCTTAGCATGTTCAGCAGAAAACCATACTGTCTCAGGGTTTATAGGGGAAGGATTCAGGGCAAAAATTCTAGAGGAAACCAAAGTCAAATATAAGAATAAGTCGGCCACTACTAAGTTCTTATTAATTCCCAAAGCAGGAACTAATTTATTAGGAAGGGACTTAATGTTAAGGTTAGGCATAGGCCTATATGTTAATCAGGGAAAACTTACTTCCTTAAACCTGGTCACCACTTCGGAAGAAAGCCAAATCCATCCCGACATACGGTCAAAGGAAGGAATTCGAGGAAAGCTACAGGTTCCTCCAATCCATGCCAAATTAAAAACTCCCAGGGAAGCAGTAAAAACAAAACAATACCCTATTCCCTTGGAAGCCAGGATAGGTTTAAAACATATAATTGAAAGCCTTGTCCACGATGGACTCCTTGAACCCTGTATGCCCCCTTATAACACTCCAATATTGCCTGTAAGGAAGCCAGACAGGTCATCCCGGCTAGTGCAAGACCTCCAGGCTATTAATCAAATAGTTCAAACCGCCCACCCTGTTGTTCCCAATCCTTACACCATTGTCAGTAGAATCCCATACAACCACCAATGGTTCATGGTGATAGATTTAAAAGATGCCTTTTGGGCTTGCCCTTCAGCAGAAGATAGTTGGGACATGTTTGCCTTTGAGTAGGAGGACCCTGACTCTGGTAGAAAACAACAGTACTGATGGACAGTCTTGCCCCAAGGGTTTACAGAGTCCCCAAATCTATTTGGTCAAATATTAGAACAAGTTCTAGAAAATTTCTCCCTGCCTTCATCCATATGCCTTCTCCAATATGTGGATGACCTGCTCATTTCAGGAGATAACAAGGATCAAGTAACAGCAATTTCAGTTAACTTCCTAAATTTCCTAAGGGAACAAGGGTTACAAGTCTCAAAGAATAAACTCCAATTCGTAGAACCTGAGGTGAAATACCTAGGACACCTAATCAGTAAAGGCGAACGAAAGATAGGACCCGAACAAATTGAAGGTATGGTATCTTTGCCTTTACCTGAAACAAAGCAGGAACTTAGGAAATTCTCAGGATTGGTTGGATATTGTCATCTGTGGATTAACTCTTATGCCTTAAAAACAAAGCCCCTATATCAAAAACTCACTCAAGAAAGACCAGACCCTGTAAACCCTCCTTTGGACCCCATCAGAGATCCAACAGGTAGAAGAAATAAAACACCTACTTGTAACAGACCCCATTCTGGCCTTGCCCTCCTTAGAACAGCCATTCCACCTTTTTGTTAATATAAGCAAAGCAGTGGCCTTAGGAGTACTCACCCACAAACACGGAGGCCACCGATGGCCTGTAGCCTTCCTGTCAAAAATCCTTGACCCCGTAACCTGTGGATGGCCCGAATGTGTCCAATCCATAGCAGCAACTGCCTTGCTAACAGAAGAAAGCAGGAAAATAACCTTTGGGGGAAACCTCATCATAAGTACCCCTCATCAAGTCAGAACTATTCTTAATCAGAAGGCAGAGAGATGGCTCACTGACTCAAGAATTTTAAAATATGAAGTTATCTTATTAGAGAGGGATGACCTAACACTAACCACTGACAATTCACTCAACTCCACTGCTTTCCTAACAGGAAATCCAAACCCAGAAGAATCTACTCATAAATGCTTAGATCTAATCAGTTCTCAAACTAGAGTCAGACTGGATCTAAGCGAAACCCCTTGCCAAACAGGGCATCACCTCTTTACAGATGGTTCCCCCCGGATCATTGAAGGAAAAAGGTACAACAGGTACTCCACAGTTGATGGGGAAATCCTCACAGAGGTAGAGTCAGGAAGACTGCCAAATAACTGGTCTGCCCAAACATGTGAATTCTTTGCATTAAACCAAGCCTTAAAATCCCTGCAGAATCAAGAAGGAACTATTTACACTGACTCCGAGTATGCCTTCAGAGTAGTCCATACCTTTGGAAAAATCTGGACTGAACGAGGCTTCATCAATAGTAAGGGCCAAGATTTGGTCCACAAAGAATTAATTTTGCAAGTATTAGAAAATCTTCAGCTGCCACAAGAAATTGCGGTTGTCCACATCCCAGGACACCAAAAGAATCCATCTTTTGAAAGCCAGGGAAATAACCTTGCGGATCAAACAGCTAAGCAAGCTGCCTCTTCCGAAAAGGCACCCATTTTCCATCTATCCCTTTGTCTCCCCCTCCAGCTGCGATCCCCATCTTCTCCCACGTAGACCTTTCTCTAAAGAAAACAGGAGCTCAGGAGAGCCCAGAGGGAAAGCAGGCATTACCAGATGGAAGGGAAATGCTGTCTAAGCCCCTCATGAGGGAAATATTGTCACAGCTTCATCCAGGAACTCACTGGAGTCCTCAAGCTATGTGCAATGTAGCCCTCAGAGTCTATGGGTGTATAGAGATATATACCCTTACTAGGCAAGTGGAAGATGGTTGCATCATGTGCAGAAAAACTAGTAAGGAAACCCTAAAGAAGCAGCCTCCCACGGGAAGAAACCCAGGGTTAAGGCCGTTCCAAAGCGTCCAAGTTGATTAAACTGAAATGCCCCCAATCAGCTGCCTCAAGTATTTACTAGTCATAGTAGACCATCTCACCCACTGGGTAGAAGCCATCCCCTTCCCAAGCACAACTGCCAGTAATGTAGTCAAAGCACTGCTGGAACATATCATATCCAGTTTTGGACTAATAGAGAACACTGATTCAGACAATGAGACTCACTTCACTGCACACATCATTAAGGGGCTAACCCAAGCACTAGGAATAAAATGGGAATATCATACTCCCTGGCATCCACCTTCATCAGGGAGGGTAGAAAGAATTAATCAAACTCTAAAAAATCACCTAACCAAATTAATCTTGGAAATCCAGTTACCATGGACAAAATGCCTTCCCATTGCCTTACTAAGAATCCAAACTGCCCCTCAAAAAGATCTTGGCCTGGCAGGGTGTGGTGGCTCACACCTGTAATCCCAGCACTTTGGGAGGCCAAGGAGGGTGGATCACAAGGTCAGGAGTTCGAGACCAGCCTGGCCAATATGGTGAAACCCCGTCTCTACTAAAAATACAAAAATTAGCCGGGCGTGGTGGCTGGTGCCTGTAGTCCCAGCTACTCAGGAGGCCGAGGCAGGAGAATTGCTTGAACCTGGGAGGTGCAGGTTGCAGTGAGCCAAGATCACTGCACTCCAGCCTGGGCGACAGAGTAAGACTCTGTCACACACAAAAGATCTTGGCCTGAAATGCTCCATGGGCTGCCTTACCTAAATTCCACTACTGACCTTCCCACATTTGAAACAAAAGATCAGTTTCTAAAAATATATATATTTGGTCTGTCTTCCACCCTTTCCTCCCTCAGGACTCAAGGCCTCCTAGCGCAAACTCCACCCCTCGAATTCCCAATTCACCAACACCAGCCCAGAGATCACATCCTTATCATATGTTGGAAAGAAGTAAAGCTTGAACCAACCTGGGAAGGACCTTATCTAATACTCCTTATCTAATACTCCTAACCACTGAGACAGCAATCTGAATGGCCAAAAAAGCACGGACCCACCACACTGGGCTAAAAGGGGCCGCAACCATTGCAAAGTCATGGACCATCATTCCAGGATCAATACCCTCCAAACTAACATTCAAAAAGGTTTAATCTGTCTTTTTATTCTTCCTTTAGCTACCCAAGGACACCTTATTATCAATGTAACCCAATCACCCTCCCCACAATTACATTCGATGCCTGTCTTGTCATACATACCCTGTGGAAACCTCCATAGTCAAAGACAGCTAGCTTCTTCAGAAAAGTACCTCTGCCCCCCATCCCCAGAAAAACCAGCACCACCCCCAACCCTTGCAATCAACGACCACAAGCCTTCCAGGGGTTATGTTATAGTTGGGGAGATATTATCTGGACCACGAAATATCAGGGCTGGACCTCCTCAGAGGGTCGCACCGCCCTAAAACCCTACCTCCACTTCACCAAAGGAACCACCCCCTCAAATTGCCAAAACCACCAGTGCAACCCAGTACTTCTCTCTATTCCTATCCCCACCTCCACTGACCCTATCCCCACTTTAGAGCACCTTTATGGCCTAGGAGCAGATGTCACTGCAAAAGACCCTACAGGCATCTTTGAAATTAGGTTTGCTCCTCCTCCTCCATCTCCCCCCATTACCCGCTTCCCAAAACCACAAAAATCAAACCATTTCTCGCTTCATGCCTACTGACAAAACCAAAGTAGCTATAGTAGAAGGTAAGGATTTACAGCAAACCCTAGCCATAGAAACCAGTTATCAAGATGTAAATGCCTAGCTGGAATTGATTAAATATTCCATTCGCACCCTAAATAAAACAGATCGTTACGCTTGTGCAACAGGCAGGCCAGAAACCCAAACTGTTCCCCTCCCACTTGGATGGGCCAATCCATCAGGCAAAGACTGTATGGTAGCTCTCTTCCAGCACCCCACAGCCTGGGGAAACATGTCATGTGCCACTCACTCACTATTTTCCCCAAAGGTCAGGACCCCTATGGGACAGCCCCCAAGGGCCATTCAACTTCCAGCTCTCGATGCCAATTTTACCTTGTGTCTTTCACAACAAGCGGAAAATTTGACATTCCTTGGAAACCTGATGGGATGTAGTGGGCCTAAACCTTTTCAAGAGATAACCAATCAGTCAGCCCTAGTCCATCCCCGAGAGGATGTATGGTGGTATTGTGGGGGACCAACATTTGGTACACTGCCAAGCAACTGGAGTGGCACTTGTGCTCTGATCCAATTGGCCATGGCTTTCACCATGGCATTTCATCAGGAAGCAGGTAACCAGAAGAAAAAAAGAAGCCCCAGTAAATGGGTCCTTTGACCCTCAAGTTTACATAGACAGCATCAGGGTCCTGCGGAGGGTACCAAATGAATTCAAAGCTCAAAACCAAACAGCCACCAGGTTCGAGTCTATCTTATTCTGGTGGTCCACTATAAACAAAAACGTAGACTGGATAAATCACATATACTACAATCAGCAGCAATTCATCAATTATACCACAGATGCCATAAAAGGAATCGCTGAAATTAGGCCCCATCAGCCAGATGGTCTGGGAAAACAGAATAACCCTTGACATGGTATTGGCCAAAAAAGGCAGAGTCTATGTCATGATCATGGTCCAGTGTTGTACTTTTATTCCTAATAATACAGCCCCTGATGGGACAATCATAAAAGCCTTACAAGGCCTTACCACCCTAGCAAATCAATTAGCCAAAAACTCTGGAATAGACGACCCCTTTACAGGCCTAATGGAAAGGTGGTTTGGAAAATGGAAGGGACTCATGACCTCAATCTTTACTTCCCTTGCAATTGTTAAAGATGTACTCATCCTTGTCCGTTGCTGTATCATACCTTGTATTCGTGGGTTAACCCAAAGGCTCATAGAAGCAGCTCTCACAAAAACCTCCCCGACCTCTCCCCCTCAGTACTCAGATAAGCTCTTGCACCTTGATAATCAAGAAGAACAACAAAGCCAGATCCTGTTAAAGAAATCTGAAGATGAAGAACTGTAAGACAGAAGAGGGGAAATTGTTGGGACGACTTGAGTTCCTCTTCAAAGACTCAACTTCCTGGTCATAAGTTGTAAACAATCCTACCCCCGCTTCTGTTAAGCCTAACCATTTCTTCTTTACCCACCTCACCCCTTCACAAATCTCACATTTACCCTGTTTGGAAAAGTTTAAGCCTTGGCCAGTTGGGATCAGCTTAGATTGTGCAATCCAACCCTAGCCAATAGGGAAAAGACACGGAAACAGGAACTGTGTTAGGGTTAAAAACCCCTTCCTTCCTTTGTTCAGTGTGCTCTTGCATTTGTAATAGGTGCAAGCAGCACCCTTTTGCAGAAGTAAAAGTGCCTTGCTGAGAAAATTTCTGTCTAAGTGCGGGTTTCTTTTGGCTACACCAAGCACTTGTTTCCAACACAGATATTGGGGGTTCACACCCTTAAATAATCTTAAGACTTGAAAAAAAACAACATGACTCCTAGTTAGGAAAAAGGCAAGGATTCCTGCTCTACAAGAATACTTCCAGTTTTCTGCTGGAAATTATTGCTCTACATAATAACTTATCTAAAAATACAAAATAAAATAACATAATTAAATTTACATTTCTGATTCCCCATCACCAAATTAGCTTTACTTGTTTAGCTCTTGCATGAGCTTAAATATTGCTCAAATCCATATTTTTTCTGAAATTACCTTTCTATGGTCAACGAACTCTAAAACGAAGGAGCCAGCACTGGGAGGGAAATTAACATTGTGACCATTGTGACACAAAATAACAGTGATTTTTAAATACCCTTTTCCTCTGAATTTAAGTCAAATCTTTTTGAAAAAAGCATACTCCTGATTTAATAAGATACAACGTTATAAATGCTGCAAGTAACATATATGCATCAGCATTATCTTCTATAGATCTCATTGGTTTCTCAAGTTCAATCTCTAAGAGAAATAAAAACATTTTCTTACCTTTTTCCCCTTACACACGTGATAAGGAACAGACTTCTCGGTGCTTACTCATGATGTCTGCTGCACCACCAGCCAGTCCTGCTGATTCAGTATGCTCTGTTTGATCCTAAAGGAAAAACACATTGCTCATTACACTTGCTGAAACAATAAGTCCTCATTTTCTTCATATAAATCTATCATAGCCAGACAAATGAAAGCAATAGGGCTGAAACAGTAAATACAATTATACCTTTGGATTCAAAGACCTGGCTTGCATACAAGGCAGCAACAGAGACATTTTATTGTCTGAAAGGCCAAAAGTTAAATGTTTCAATGAAGAAGAGTTTTTGCACGTTTATTTTCAATGGATAATGCAAAGTGAAACATCAACAGCAGGCACTTTCTACCCAATGACTTTAATTATGTTAATTCATAAGTATATAATTTGCCTTATAATAGGCCCTCCAAGAATCCAAAGCTAAGAAAACTGCTGCTTCATAAGAATGTCCTTCTAGTGCAATTTTTTTTTCTACACACGTAGAATTCTTGAGTTTCACAAGTTTCCAGTTGTGATTTTTATTGCCAGACTGTTTTTTTTCTCCAAATGGAGTCTCTTGATTCCAGTCCTCCTCAAACTGCTTAGAAGCAATGGATCTATTAACCCAGTATTAACCTTCACTATCAGGGGTGCATGCAAAAGACAAAGACTCTTCAAATATTACTTCCTTCTTGTGAAAATATGACAATATCCATTAAGTTATGGTACCCCAACTATAACTGCTTAGAGACAATGTAAAATTCTTTAAGGGCCTAATTTAGCCTTGAACAAGATTAGTAGTTGAAGCTAATCAGAATAAAACTAAGACTATGAATATTATATTATCAGTATAAAATATCTAACACATAATCATAGTATTTTCAGAACACGTAAGTATCTTGGAGATAATTTAATGAACACTACTTAATTTTAAAGATAAACTGAGGCAGCAAGAAAAATTTCCTGACATTACAAATATTCTATTATCAGATGTGAAAATGATGTGCTTAATAAAAAATAAGAAAATAAGTAAAAGGCCTAAAATTCAAGTTTCCAAGACCCAATAAAGAATAAAGAATGAAAATCACTGGTAAAAGATTTCCCTGTCTTGAGAACTAGAAAAATACGCACATGCTATGATATACTCTAAAAAGAGAAGAGCTACTGACACTAAGAAACAGACTTATATCTATTAAATAAAGGACTAAGTCATATCAGAAGTATGAAAGAATAAAAATACAAACCAAGGTTAAAATGAGAATGAAAGTAAAGTAACCACTCCTCTAATACCTAGCTAATTAAAAATTTTCTTAAACAAAATTAACTCTATAGATTCAAGGTCAAATCATATATATAGTTTTTCAATATGTGAGGCAAGTCCAATAATATAACAGATAATTTTATATATCAACTTGACTGAGACATGGGGTACTCAAATTAAATACTATTTCTGGGTATGTCTGTGAGGGTGTTTCTGGATGAGCTAATCTCATTTGAATCAGTGTACTGAATAAAACAGATTGTCCTCCCCAGTGTGACCAGACATGATCCAATCCATCAGGATGTGAATAAAATAAGGCTTGAGGAAGAGGGAATTCTCTCTGATTGGTTGAGCTGGGACATCAATCTTCTGCCCTCAGAATGGGACTTACATCATTGGCCCTCTAGTCTCAGAATGACACCACCAGCTTTCCTGGGTCTCCAGCTTGCAGACAGCAGATTGGGAAACTTCTCAGCCTCCATAAACGCGTGAGCCAATTCCTTATAATAAATTTAAACACACACACACACCCCTCCATATACTATTGGTTCTGTTTCTTTACAGAACCCTAATACAAATAATATTATAGGTTTTTCTACTGGAATTATATTCCAGTCTCAGCTGGCAAAGCCTCAACTCTAGCTAAATCCAACCATCCACCTACTACATACATTCCCCTAAGTAGCTGAAATCTGGCTGGAGGAAAATCACACAAGACCACTAGTGGCTAGTCTCAACTTTACTATTTTATTTCATTATTTTTGAGATGGAGTCTCATTCAATCGCCCAGGCTGGAATGTAATGGTGCAATCTTGGCTCACTGCAACCTCCACCTCCCAGGTTCAAGAAGTTCTCGTGCCTCAGCCTCCTGAGTAGCTGGGATTACAGGCATCTGCCACCAGGCCCAGCTAATTTTTGTATGTTTAGTAGAGAAAGGGTTTCACTGTGTTACCCAGGCTGGTCTCAAACTCCTGACCTCAAGAGATCTGCCTGCCTTGGCCTCCCAAAGTGCTGGGATTACAGGCATGAGGCACCGCGCCCGGCCACATTTATAACTTTACATTTTCCTTAATCTACTTTCAACCTGCACCTCATCCCCTCCTGATATGCTTGGTATCCTTCACTTCAAAGTATCCTCTATTCAATTCTTCCAGAAAATAAACTTCTAGACCCCTGCAGGATGAAGGGGAAAGTTACTTGGCTACATAGGATTCTGCAAAACTAATCATTCTTTGTATCATATTCCAGCCAATCTACTTTCAGTACCACACCTCACCTAAGCCCTTAGAGATCCTTGGAGTCTCTATATCACAAATCTCTCTAAGGTGCTGTGGGGCTTCTCAACAGATCTTCCTCCGCAGGCAAGCAGCTTATTGCGTCTTCAGTTTGAAGATCTTCACTCTTTCCATTTACTGAAACCTTTCATCCACTGTTATCTCCTCTTCTGTTCTTACTTCTTACCATTTTATGAGGGTTTCAAGAAAGAAAGAAAATAAATAGTGTGTGTGAGGAAGGGTCAATAATCCTCTTTTTTTTGAGACACAGTCTTGCTCTGTCGCCAGGCTGGAGTGCAGTGTGACACGATGTCGGCTCACTGCAACCTCCACCTCCCGGGTTCAAGCAATTCTCCTGCCTCGGACTCCTGAGTAGCTGGGACTACAGATGCATGCCACCAGGCCCGGCTAATTTTTTTGTATTTTAGTAGAGACAGGGTTTCACTATGTTGCCCAGGCTGGTCTCAAACTCCTGAGCTCAGGCAATCTGCCCACCTCAGCCTCCCAAAGTGCTAGGATTACAGACGTGAGCCACCGCACCTGGCCTCATCCTGTTTAATTGTAAGTCTCCATTCTTACCTTTGAGAAGTGACATACAATAAAATAAAATTATTGCATTCATTCTTAAAAGTAGACTTAAAGTTGCTAATGCCCTAATAAATAAAGAAATAGTTCAGAAAAATAAAGGAAGGGAAAGGGAGACACAGAGAGAAACAAACAAGCAATAGGTAGTGAAAAGAAGAATTCCATCACCTCCCATGGAGAATATGCTTCTCAGATAAAGAGACAAATAACGCCAGTACTTTTTACCCAGAATGAGCATTACAGTAATGACTTATTCATTGCCTTTTGACATTATAGAATCATTTTTTGGAAGGAACAAAAGAAGTTTAGTAAATGGATAGATGGATAGGTATACAACATAAAACAGTACAAATGTCTTCAATACAGTTCAAGATACATGAGAGGAAAACAAAGAATTTCACAGAACTCCTCTAATATTCCACTCAAATGTCATCTCCCAATGTGAAATTAATAATTACAATAATCACATAGTTCTCTGTGTTCCCATAATGTTTATATTTCACATTACATGTAATTTCTCTCTTTACAAAACGACTACACTAAATCATAAGTTCACCCAAGACAGGAAACCCTTTTTATTCATCCTTTTATTCCAAGGCCCCAGCACAATTCTTTTCACATAGTGGTATTCAAAATATGTGGAATGATTTAATTATTTAATTAAGTATAGCATATAACACACTACCATGGCAAAGATTCCAAAGAAGTTCCTAATTTCATCACCCTCATCCCATTTCTACAACTGCCTTAAGCTTAGGCTCTCATCAGTTCTCGCCTAGAGTGGTTCATATAGTTACCAAACTAGTGTTACTGCCTTCATTTCTCTATAAAATATATCCTTCATAATCTTAACTGAAATAGCTTTCTAAAATCATAAATCTGGCCAGGTGCAGTGGCTCACACCTTAATCCCAGCACTTTGGGAGGCCAAGGTGGGTGGCTCACTTGAGGCCAGGAGAGTTCAAAACCAGCCTGGCCAACATGGCAAGGCCCTATCTCTACTAAAAATACAAAAATTAGCCAGGCATAGTGGCATGTGCCTGTAGTCCCAGCTATTTGGGAGACTGAGGCAGGAGGACAACTTGAGCCTGGGAGGTGGAGGTTGCAGTGAGCTGTGATCATGACACTGCACTCCAGCCTGGGCAACAGAGTCAGACCTTGTCTCAAAAAAATAAATAAATAAAAATAAATGTTTTACTTTGAAATATAAAAACTGAAAAGCAAAGGGAATGGGAAAGATAAGGATCTAAAAAGATTATCTCCCTGGGATGTATAACAGAAGACTAAAATTTTACCTGTAATATGAAGGAACGTTAAAGAACCATCATTTAAAATTAAGAAACAAAGATTTTAGTTCTTACATAAACTTATAAGGAAAGGTGACAGGTATAAAGATGATGTTTAAAATATAAAATGCAAGAAATTCATAGGAATCTCTGATATGAACATGTTTATAACAGAAGAATTATTTGTGAGGGTGAAAATTTCCAAAATCCTGGCCACAGATTTTAAAAAAGAAAATAAAATGATGATATATTAGAAAAATATTATCAGTTAAAGATGTTTCCTATCTTGGCTGTGATTAATACTATTCTCTATAAACAAATTCAGTATCTGACCAGTAATCAAACTCTTAAATTTTATTTTATTTCTTAGAGATGGGGTCTCGCAGTGTTGACAAGGCTAGACTCAAACTCCTGGGCTCAAGTGATCCTCCAGCCTCAGCCTCCTGAGGCTGGGAGTAGCTACGACTGCAGGTACACACCACTGTACCCGGCTCAGTAAAGAAACTTCTTAACATTTCTGCCAGAAAGTCTGACAAAGTGTTCAAACTCAACAGGTACAAAATCACATTCAATCTTCCAAGTCCTCTCTTTCTGTTCCCAATCTTAGTCTGAGCAGGGTTCTCAGGTAGGGATGGCAGATTGTATTTTTTTAAATGGCTGCTACCATATCTCCCATCCCACATGATTTTTTAATGTAATTGTGACGTAGCACCTGTGACTCAGGTGTCACAGTCACATTAAGAAGATAGTGTGGGATGGGTGATTTCAACTGAGTGGTGAAATCTATGTCTCCTTCCTCTAAACCTGGGCAGACATTCACAACTACCTCATCTAATGGAGTATAACAAAGGGGAAACTATGTAACTTCCAAGACCAGGTCATGAAAGGTAATACAGTTTCTGACCGCTCCTTTTGGGACACTCACTCTTGGAACCCAGTAACCATGCCAGAGAAACCACACGGAAAGCCCACATTTCGGTGATCTGCCCCATGAATCTCTACACATGTGAATGAGCAAGCCTCAAGATGACTCTAGCCCAGCCACTGTCTGACTACAACTGCATGAAAACCCTAAGAGAGAAATACCTGGCCAGGGGCGGTGGCTCACACCTGTAATCCCAGCACTTTGGGAGGCCAAGGTGGGCAGATCACCTGAGATCAGAAGTTCGAGAAGAACCTGGCCAACATGGCGAAACCCCGTCTCTACTAAAAATACAAAAATTAGCCAGGTGTGGTGGCAGGCACCTGTAGTCCCAGCTACTCGGGAAGCTGAGGCATGAGAATCTCCTGAACCCAGGAGGTGGAGGTTGCAGTGAGCCAAGATTGCACCACTGCACTCCAGCCTGGGCAACACAGTGAGACTATGTCTCAAAAAAATAGAGAGAGAGAGAACCACCTAATTAAGTAAGCCCAATCAATCCCCAGAACCATGAGAGATAATTAAATTGTTATTTTAAACCACTACATTTTGGTGTAATTCAAATGGAACAGCAGGTTAGTAATCTGATAGTCTTCAAACCAATCTCATATAAACATTTTAAAGAGAAGAATAAAAACCTTAATAGGGACAGGGAAAAAAGATGACCCACTGATGGTAGCCACTCAATAAAACAAGCTTTGGGTCTCTTAGAGTACAGTTTAGGAAACAACTAATGTTACTCAGGCAAAAAGCGAGGTAAGAGAGGGGTTTTACTCCATCTACAGTAGCTTATCAAAGTTTTCCTCCAACCCACATACACTGCTACTAAGTAGAGTTCCAGTAAATGCATTTTTTCTGACTCATTAATGTTCCAGTGCCATTTTACTACTTATATATTGGCACCGCAGGAACTTACCTAGCAGCCAGCTCCTTAATGAGTAAGTGCATTATCATCCACTTGTCTCATAAACTCAGAAACTTAAGTACAATTCTAGATACTATCCTCTCCTCCCAACTCTACATTCAATCGAACATCAAGTCTTATCAATCTTACCTCTTAAATCTTTCAAATCCATCCACTTCTCTCCATTCCCACTGCCATATCCCATAACGCCTCCATCTTTCTGTTGCCTAGATTTTTGCAAGAATCCTAGTCTCCCTGCCCCCTGTTTTGTACCCATCTAGCCTATTCTCCACACAAATACAAAACCCAAATCTGATTGTATCATTTCCATACTTAACATCATTCAATGTCATCCTATTGCCCTTAGGATAAAGTCCATACTTCCATAACATAGCTGACAATGTTCTGTTCTGTTTGATTTGGTTTCTGCTTACTTCTCTAGTATGACATCTTATTCTCTATTCTCAAATTCTTACTCTATGCAGTAGTCATCCTGATCAACACAAACCCTCAATTCTCAATCTTGCCTATCTCTATTTTCCAAAACACACCTTCATACCAATACATGCTACAACATGAATGGACCTTGAAAACATTATGCTAAGTGAAAGAAGCCAGTCATAAACAACCACATATTATGTGGCTCTATTAATATGAAATGTCCAGAATAGGCAAGTCCACAGAGACAGAAAGTGTATTAGTGTTGCCAGGGGCTGGGGAGAGGAGGAAATGGCGTGTGACTACTAATGGGTAGGGAGTTTTTGGGGTGATGAAAATGTTCTGGAATTATAAATGGTGATGGTTACACAACTCTGTGAATATACTGAAAACCACTGAATGTATGCTTTAAAAGTGAATTTTATGATATATGAATTCTATCTTAAAAACCAGTTAAAAAAAAAAGTCTTCATCCATATTATTTTTTAAGCCTTGAACCCTCTCCAAACTTTGCCCCTGCCACTGTCAGTTGACTCTTACTTGTCCTCCTCATTCTATCCAAGACATCACTTCTTCCATTAAGTCCTTCTGATCTAGGTCTGAGATAGGTGCCCCTTCGATCTTGTGTACCTTTTACCCCCATCAGAGCACTTATCAACTGATCCATGATTTTTCTAAAACTGTCTGTCTCTCCCTTCCAGGCTATTAAGGTTTCTCAGGATAGAGATTGCTTCTTTTGTCATTGTATCCCTAGTGTATGATACCATGGATAATACACAGTATGTGCTCACTACTTGTAAATCAAATTAAAATAACTAAAGGATTTACTTTCGAAGAACTTCCACCTAGGAAATAGTCCCATACAAAGGATCCCAAGAGTTGTATTGGGACCACTAAAACTTCAATGTACTTACTATTTCAAAGTTTATTAATGCCAACACATACTAAAGAACAATTCAAGGCTGGTCATGGTAGTTCACGCCTGTAATCTCAACAATTTGGGAGGCCAAGGCAGGTGGATCACCTGAGGTCGGGAGTTCAAGACCAGCCTGACTGACATGGAGAAACCCCGTCTCTACTAAAAATACAAAATTAGTCAGGCATGGTGGCGCATGCCTGTAATCCCAGCTACTCAGGAGGCTAAGGCAGGAGAATCACCTGAACTCGGAAGGCAGAGGTTGCGGTGGGCCTAGATTGCGCCAGGCTGAGATTGCGCCGGGCCAAGATCGCGCCATTGCACTCCAGCCTGGGCAACAAGAGCAAAACTCCATCTCAAAAAAAAAAAAAGAACAATTCAGACTTAAACCATGTTTTCTCAAGGTTTTGTGCTGTCTATTCACAATCACAACTTATCAGAAAGTTCCTATTAGTTCGATATTTTACCTTTAAAGAAAGAAAAAGTATGATTCAAGAGTGTGACTACAGCAATGGAATATCTGGCAAAACTGAGTCTGGAATTTTAAATCAACCATTAGCAATATGTAACATACCTGGCTTGATATTTAATCCAAATGAACATCTTTTATGAAGAGTCACTGGAGTTTGGTAGAAGGAACACTGGTACAAAAATCTGGCTGATCCAGGCTTGAATTCATGTTCTATTATTTATTTTATTATTATTATATTTTAATAGAGACAGGTTTTTGCTGTGTTGCCCAGGCTTTGTCTGGAACTCCTGGGATCAAGCAATCCTCCTGCCTTGGCCTCCCAAAGTGCTGGGATTACAGGCATGAGCCACCATACCCGGCCCATGCTATATTATTTAATAGCTGTTGCTACTTTGAGCAAGATAACCTCTCTGAATCTCAGTTTCTTTACACTTTATATGAAAACTATACTTTGCGGGATATTTTTAATGATGATGAAGGTATTTATATAAAGTGCCTTGCACAGACCTGATATGTAACTGCTCAATAAATGATAGCTATTATTATTCATCATCAAAAATGCAATTTGTGTGAAAGAATTAGAACAGAAAGGCAAAGATGCAATTTGAACCATGAAACCAATCAGTGGACTAGTTTGTTTATACAATTAATAATCCATTAGGGCAACTGGTCTTAAGTGATCAACTCAAGTCTGAGCAATGAAACAGAAAACTAGGAACGAAAAAGTAACCTGATGTTCAACTTTCTGAAGAGGCTAAGTAAATTTGATCCTAAAAAGACACCCTTTGAATATGAACACCCTTACAGTGGCAGAAAAAAGAAATAAAATAAGCTCTGAAAAGAGCTTTATTCCTGCAGATCAAGACCAAAATGCATTAAGAGAATAGGATCTGGGAAGCTGACATTGTTGCTTCCCCACATTCACACAGGGCTTCAATTTCCAGGATATCCATCTGGCATCTTTCACAAACATCAAATTCCCAGTCAAGAGCTATAAAGAACAAGGTGAGTGTTTTCACCTAGTTCACACCAAACAAAAAGCAGAGTAGTTTAACAAATATTGGAAAATGTGATAACAGACGTATCAAATATACATAGGCATTGAAATCGCTAGAACAGCAACTGATCTGCGATTGGGACTAAGAGAAGGAGCATGCTTAATTCTCATGTCTGGAGTAATCAGACTCAAAATGACATAAATTTGTATATACATGTCATAGGGACAGAAACTATTGAGATATACAACATCCCTGTGATGGTTAATTTTACATGTCAACTTGACTGGGACAAGGAATGCCTAAACATTTGATTAAATATTATTTCTGGGTGTGTCAGGGAGAATGTTTCCAGAAGAGATTAGCATTTGAATGGAACTGAGTACACCAGATTGCCCTCCCCATGATATAAATACATGCCTACATACATATATATAATTCTCTCTGTGTGTGTACACACATAACGAGACTTATCAAATGAAACTGACTCACAAAATTATGGAGGCTGACACATCTCATGATTTACTGTCTGCAAGCTAGAAACCTCTATCTCCGGGCCGCGCACAGTGGTTCGTGCCTGTAATCCCATCACTTTGGGAGGCCGAGGTGGGCAGATCACCTGAGGTCAGGAGTTCGAGAAGAGCCTGGCCAACATGGCGAAACCCCGTCTCTGCTAAAAATACAAAAATTAGCCAGGTGTGGTGGCAGGCACCTGTAGTCCCAGCTACTCAGGAGGCTGAGGCATGAAAATGCTTAAACCTGGGAGGTGGAGGTTGCAGTGAGCCGAGCCGAGATCATGCCACTGCACTCCAGCCTGGGTGACCCACGAGACTGTCTCAAAAAACAAAACAAAACAAAACAAAACAAAACAACAACAACAAAACAGAAACCTCTATCTCCTTCTGGTTCTGTTTCTCTGGAGAACCTAAAGTGGTATATAAATTGTTTATCCATGACTGAAATATTAATTAATACCATAATAGCCGAAGTCTGTATCTCCAATTTTGAGATGGTAGACATCTCTTGGATTATCTTTGTCAACAGAATTATAGAACTGTCTACCGCCACGCCATACACACATATACTTTCATCACAAGATAAAACGCCATATTCAGGGAAAACCTATCCACCTAACCAGTTTATTAGCCTGGTGTGAGCTCCTGACCTAAGTTGAATGAATTACAGACCCTTCTATGCTATGCCTGAAAGATACAGCTACAATAGCTGCCTTTGGATTCTGTGAGATATTGTCATATCCTTATAACTGTTATTTTTTTTTCTAACTTAGCTCCAGTGGATTGCCTTAACCTGCAACAAGAATCTTAACAAATATATCCCAATAGTATGATATAAATTGAGGCAAATGGCATCAAAATCAGTTTCAACTTTAATAGGGCACCTATACCTTCAAAGATCAGACCCTAAACTGAGATATTCTATGTTCTACAAGTAGATAATAAACAAGGGATAAATTCATGGAAAGAGGGATGGGTCTTATATTTCGGATCATTCTAGGTGGCAATCTAACAGGGAGATATAATTTGTATACCACAAATTGTGTGAACCAAGAGTAACAACAAGAGTATACATAGACTTCCAGTTTCTAGTGCAGCATTTAAGTAGCTTGGAAGTCACTATTCTATCCGAACAACAAAATAAAAAAACTGAAATATCAACAACTCTTCTTAGATGCATAAAAGAAGTGAGGTGGCCAGGCATGGTGGTTCACACCTGTAACCCAGTGCTCTGGGAGGCCAAGGCAGGAAGACTGCTTGAGGCCAGGAGTTTGAGGCTAGTGTGGGCAACATAGCGAGACCCAGTCACTATTTAAAAAAAAAAAAAAAAAAAAAATTTAATTAGCCAGGCATGGTGGTGCACACTTGTAGACCTAGCTACTCAGGAGACTGAGACAGAAGGATCGCTTGAGCCCAGAGTTCAAGGTTATAGTGAGTTACCACTGCACTCCAGACTCGGCAACAGAGTGAAACCCCATCTCTTAAAAAAAAACAAAAAGCTGGGTTTGGTGGCTTCGCCCTGTAGTCCCAACGCCCTGGGAAGCCGAGGTGGTCAGACAGCTTAAGCTCAGAAGTTCAAGATCAGCTTGGGCCACTTTGCAAAACCCTATAGCTACAAAAAATACAAAAATGAGCCAGGTGTGGTGGCGCACGGCTGTAGTCGCAGCTACTTGGGGAACTGAGGTGGGAAGATTGCTTGAGCCCAGGAGGGCGAGGCTGCAGTGAGCCCAGATCATGCCACCGCACTCCAGCCTGGGTGACAGAATGAGGTCCTGTCTTCAAAAAAAAAAAAAAAAAAAAATTCACAGCACAAACCCTGACCCAAATTCGAAGGGACAGACAGGTGAATACAAAAAAAAGTCACAAATTACCTAAGCAGAAACTCACAAGCAGGAACCTCTGTGGGAACCAGAGGTCGGGCAGAAAATCTTGAATTATAATTGACAAATTGCTAGAGGCTTAGTGTGGACAACTCTGCGAGTTAAAAACTTCAAGGGGACTCCCACACTTTCGTGGGAAGCTTGACCTAGATCTCACAGCATCAAGGGGGAAATCCCCTCATTCTTCTGGCAGGGAAAGGGGAAAGGGAACCATTTTGAAATAAGCCAGAGCATTCTACTCTTTTTTCTTTTCTTTTTTTTTTTGAGACAGGGTCTCGCTCTGTTGTCCAGGCTGGAGTGCAGTGGCGAGATCTCAGCTCACTGCAACCTTCACCTCCTGGGTTCAAGTGATCCTCCCACCTCAGCCTCTTGAGTAGCTGGGATTACAGGCACACACAACCATGTCCAGCTAATTTTTGTATTTTTAGTAGAGACGGGGTTTCACCATTTTGGCCAGGCTGGTCTTTAACTCCTGACCTCAAGTGGTCTGCCCACCTCAGCCTCCCAAAGTGCTGGGATTAGCAGGCATGTGCCACCCCAGCCTAAGAGCATTCTATTCTTAATACGGTCTGCCCTCAGCAGAAACTATTTGACCAAAGCCTAACCTGCTGGGGTTATATCAGAGCCTAACTGACCTGGGGAAAGGAAACACCCAGCTCCAGCCCATTCTTGCTATCCTGTCCCCTCTAAACAGGGGAGAAAACTGAGAAGCACTTGTGAAGTTCACAGTCCAGGGGCAGAGGCTTGCTAAAAGACTGAGACTTAATCGTAGAACTATAGAATGCTCCCCTTCCCCCAACAGCTTATCACATTACTAAAGGCCTATTTTCAGCAGTTCCTCTTACTCAATATATCATGTCCAGCTATCAAGAAAAGATTATAAGGCATAAGGTTAAAAAAAAAAAAGTTTGAGGAGAAAGAGCAAACATCAGAACTAGATTCAGATATAGCAGAGATGCTGGAATTATCAGACCAGGAATTTAAAACAACTATAATTAATATGCTAAGGGCTATAACGGGTAGACAGCATGCAAGAACAGATGGGCAATGAAAGTATAGAAAAATTCTAAGAAAGAACCAAAAAGAAATGCTAGAGATCAAAAACACGATAACAGAAATGAAGAATGCCTTTGATAGGCTTATTTAGGAGACAGGACATGACTGAGGAAAGAATCTCTAGTTTGAGGATATCTCAACAGAAACCTCCAAACCTGAAAAGCAAAGTGAAATAATAATAATAATAATAATAATAATAATAATAATAATAGAACAAAATACTCAAGAACTGTGGAACAACTACAAAGAGTGTAACATACGTGTAATAAGAATACCAGAAGGAAAAGAGAAAAAAATACTTGTAACTAAAATGACTGAAAATTTCCCCCAAATTAATGCCACGTACCAATTCCCAGATACAGAAAGTTCAGAGAACACCAAGCATGAAAAATGCCAAAAAAAACCTATACGTAGTTATATTCAAACTACAGAAAATCAAAAAAAAATTTTTTAATCTCTAACAAAAAAAAAAAAAAAGACGGGTCTGTAACCCCACCAGTTTGGGAGGCCAAGGCAGGTGGATCATTTGAGGTCAGGAGTTCAAGACCAGACTGGCCAACATAGTGAAACCCTGTCTCTACTAAAAATACAAAAATTAGCCGGACGGTAGTGGCGCAAGCCTGTAATCCCAGCTACTTGGGAGCCTAATGCAGGAGAATCGCTTGAGCCTGGGAGGTGGAGGTTGAGGTTAACCGAGATCAGGCCACTGCACTCCAGTCTGGGCGAAAGTGAGACACTGTCTTAAAAAAACAAAACAAAACAAAAAAACACTACACCTACGGAGGAGTAAAGAAAAGAATTACAACTAATTTATCCTAAGAAACCTAAACAAGGAGAAAGAGGAGTGAAGAAACCATATAAGCAAGAAGAAAGAGAAAAAAAAGACCAACCTAAAAATCTGTACCCCTATAAAATTGTCCTTCAAAAGTGAAGGAGATTATATCAATAATCACTTTGGGCTGTGCGCCGTGGCTCATGCCTGTAATCCCAGCACTTTGGGAGGCCAAGATGGGGGAATCACCTAAGGTCAGGAGTTCGAGACCAACCTGGCCCACGTGGCGAAACCCTGTCTCTACTAAAAATACAAAAATTAGCCAGGCATGGTGGTGCATGCCTGTAATTCCAGCTACTCAGGAGGCTGAGGCATGAGAATTGCTTGAACCTGGGAGGCGGAGGTTGCAGTGAGCCAAGATCGCGCCACTGCACTCCAGCCTGGGTGACAGAGTAAGACTTCATCTCAAAAAAATAAATAAATAAATACATAAAATTTTTTAAAAAAATTGCTTTGAAGGTCAATAGTCTAAATGCACCAATGAAAAGACACAGACTGTCGGAATGCATCAATAAATAAGACCTGGGCCAGGCACAGTGGCTCATGCCTGTAATTCTAGCACTTTGGGAGGCTGAGGCAGGTGGATCACTTGAGGCCAGGAGTTCAAGACCAGCCTGGCCAACACAGTGAAACCCTGTCTCTACTAAAAATACAAAAAAATTAGCTGGGCATGGTGGCACACACCTGCAATCCCAGCTACTTGGGAGGCTGAGGCAGGAGAATGGCGTGAACCCAGGGGGCAGAGCTTGCAGTGAGCCGAGATTGCGCCACTGCACTCCAGCCTGGCGACAGAGCAAGACTCCGTCTCAAAAAAAAAAAAAAAAAAAAAAATTACCAAAAACCCTCCAGGAATAAGTGACTATAGCAGGGTTACAGGATACAAGGTTAATATATAAAAGCCAATTACTTTCCTGTATACCACTGATGAATAAGTCGAAGTTAAAATTAAAAACACAATTTACATTAGCACCAAAATAAACAAAATACTTCTATATAAATCTAACACAATATGTTCAAGATCTATATGAAAAAACAACAGAACTCTGATAAACACTATAAAAGAACCAAATAAATGAAAAGATATTCCATGTTCACGAACAGAAAGACTTAATATTGTCAAGATGTCATTTCTTCCTGACTTGATCTACAGATTCAACACAATCCCAGTCAAAATCCCAGAAAGTTATTTTATAAACATTGACAAATTGATCCTAAAATTTATATGAAGGAGAAAGACCCAGAATAACCAACACATTATTAACAGAGAAGAACAAAGTTTGAAGCCTAACACTACCCTACTTCAAGACATACTGTAATCAAGACAGTGTCAAATTGGTGATAGACAAATAAATCTATAAAACAGAATAGAGAGGCCAGAAATAGACACACACAAATATAGTCAGCTGATCTTTGACAAAAAAGCAAAAGCAATACAATGGATCAGAGATAGTATTTTTACAAATGGTACTGGAACTAGACATCCAACATATAAAAAAAGATAAATCTAGACACAGACCCCTATACCTTTCACAGGAGTTAACTCAAAATGAATCAGAAAACTAAATATAAAACACAAAACTATTAAACTGCTAGAAGATAACAGTAGAAAATCTAGATGACCTTTGATTTGGCAATGACTTTTTAGACACAATACCAAAGGAATGATCTATGAAAACAAGAATTGATAAGCTGCACCTTCACTAAAATTAAAAATTTCTGCTCTGTGGCCAGGCACAGTGGCTTACATCTGTAATCCCAACACTTTGGGAGGCCAAAGTGGGTGGATCGCTTGAGCTCAGCAGTTCAACACCAGCATGGGCAACATGACAAAACCCTGTCTCTACAAAAAAAATATAAAAATTAGCCAGGCATGGTAGTATGTGCCTATAGTCCCAGCTACTCAGGAGACTGAGGTGGAAGAATGGTTTGAGCCTGAGAGGTCAAGGCTGCAGTGAGCTGTGATTGCACCACTGCACTCCAGCCTGGGTGACAGAGTGAGAGCCTGTCTAAAAAAAAATAAAAAATAAAAAATAAAAATTCTGCTCTGCAAATGACACTGTTAAGAGGATGAAAAGACAAGCCACAGACTGGGAGAACATACTTGAAAAAGATTTATCTGATAAAGGTCTATTATCCAAAATGTACAAAGAACTTTTAAAACTCAACAATAAAAAAAAAACAACTGGATCAAAAAACAGGCCAAAGACCTGTACAGACACTTCACCAAAGAAGGTACACAGATGGCAAACAGGCATTATGATAAGATACTCCACATTATTTGTTATAAGGAAAATACAAATTAAAATAACTGTGAGATTCCACCACACACCTATTAGAATGGCCAAAATCAGAAACACTGACACCACCAAATGCTAGAGAGGATGTGGGTGCAACAGGGACTCTCATTCACTGTTGTGAGGATGCAAAATGGTACAGCCACTTTGGAAGACAGTTTGGCTGTTTCTTACAAAACTAAATATACTCTTAAAATATGATCCAGCAATCATGCTCCTCAGTATTTACACAAAGGAGCTGAAAACATGTCTACACAAAAACCTGCACATAGATGTTTATAGCAGCTTTATTCATAATTGCCAAACTTAGAAGCAACTAAGATGTCCTTCAGTAGGTGAATGGTAGGTAAATAAAAGCTGTGGTACATCCATACAATAGATTCAGCACTAGAAAGAAGTGAGCTATTAAGCCACAAAAAGATATGGAAGAACCTTAAAGGCACATTTCTAAGTGAAAGAAGCCAATCTCAAAAGGCTACGTACTGTATGATTCCAAGTATGTGACATTCTGGAAAAGTCGAAACTACAGAAACAGTAAAAAGATCCGTGATTGGCCAGGTACGGTGGCTCACTCCTGTAATCCCAGCACTTTGGGAAGCTGAGGCGGGTGGATCACGAGGTCAGGAGATCAAAACCATCCTAACACGGTAAAACTCTGTCTCTACTAAAAAAATACAAAAAATTAGCTGGGCGTAGTGGCGGCGCCTATAGTCCCAGCTACTCGGGAGGCTGAGGCAGGAGAATGGCATGAACCCGGGAGGCGGAGCTTGCAGTGAGTCGAGATCGCGCCACAGCACTCCAGCCTGGGTGACAGAGCAAGATTCCATCTCAAAAAAAAAAAAAAGATCCGTGATTGTCAAAGACTAGGGGAGAGGAATGAATCGGCAGAGCAAAAAGATTTTTAAGGTGTTAAAACCAATCTGTATTATATCATTATGATAAATGACAACATTAAACATATGTCCAAACCCATAAAATATACAACACCGTTGAGTAAACCCCAATGTAAATAATAATCCTTGGGTGATAATGATGTATCCATGTAGGTTCTTAAACTGAAACAATTGTGGAGGATATTGATAATGGCAGAGGCTATACGTGTGTGAGGGCAGGAGGTACACAGGAAATCTCTATTTTCCTCTCAATTTTGCTGTGAACCTAAAGTTGCTCTAAAAAACAAAGTCTACTAAAAAAGACAGAGAGTATATATAAAGCAGCGTTATGAATCACTACTAATCCAGTCAATGCAAGTGATATATTTCACTTACAAAGTACCATTTGGAAAACTAGCCAAATTGGTAGGTTCACAAAATCATATAGCCTAACACTTGCAGCAAAATTAGATCCTATGTATGCTCCTATCTTGACAACTCTTTGCGAGCATTTAGGGCATTGTTTCTAACTTTTAACCATATGAAATTTGAAAAGAACATAACCTGAGTTGTCTCAGTCAAAGCTCAGGACAACAGTTAGATGAAACAAATCCATGCTCAAATTACTTGTATTAAAGAACACTACAGGCTGGGCACAGTAGTCCATGCCTGTAAGGGAGGTCGAGGCAGGTGGATCACCTGACCTCAGGAGTTCGAGACCAGCGAAACCCCACATCTACTAAAAATACAAAAATTTTCTGAGCGTGGTGGTGGGTGCCTGTAATCCTAGCTACTGTGGAGGCTGAGGCAGGAGAATCGCTTGAACCCGGGAGGCAGAGGTTGTAGTGAGCCGAGATAGCATCACTGAACTCCAGTCTGGGTGACAGAGTGAGACTCCATCTCACAAAACAAACAAACAAACAAAAACCACTACAATATTATTTAATGACAACCCAAAGAAAATCTCTGCCTGTAGGTGCTCTTCCAGTTTGGCTCCCTTTTCTTCTAAAGTCTTTACCACCTCCATTCAAATGACTCAGATTTCTATAAACATCACCTCTCACTCAAATTCCGAGGCCACAGCTTCACCTATCTGATATGAAATAGTTCTCCATCTGGTTGTTCCACTATACCTCAAATTTCAAACAGTGAACCCTTCACATTCAAGAGGAATATTTTCTCAAGAGAGTTGTCTACTTTCTGTGCATCCTCCTCTCCACCTTCTACTTATGCTCTCACTCTTCTCTGGCTTCCCCACCATTCTTGTTTCAAGTCACTGATAACTTCCATATTGTTAAAACTAATGGACACCTTTTGGTCCTAATTTCATCTGACATTTTAGCAACATTCAATTATATTAGATCATATCCTCCTCCTTTATGAAACTCTTCTTCCATGACTTGTGCGATACTACAAATTCTTACTTTCTTCTACTTTTTTTTGACATCTATCTCTCATCTTCATCCCTGACTCCTCCTCTTCTACCCAATCTTAAATGTTGAAATTCCTCAGAGTTCTGTACTCAGTCCTCTTCTTTTCTCAATTTATACTGTTTTCCAAGAGAATTGTATCTACTATGATTGCTTCAAACACCATCTGTTAAGAAATTCCAATTTAAAAGAGTGACCTCTTTTCTGGGTTCTAAAGCTATACATCTAAGTGCCTACTCAATGTCTCCATGCCCCACACACATCTCAACACATACATCTATTTTCATACTAATCAATGTTTTCTTCTCTATTCTCTATATCATCTACCCAGTTGTTCACGCTATAGTAATTCTCTATCACTCCCTCTCCCCATAATGCTCACAATCAACATTAAATCATGTTCTCATTTAATGAAAACCAATTTACTTTTCTGTCTACAACTACTACCTTCATCCAAGCTACTATTATCTCACATCTGGATTACTGAAATATTATCTTCAATAATATTCTTATATCTACTTCTGCCTCCTCCTCCTCCAATCAGCTGTTAAACTTATATTTTGAAAGATCTATTCAAGTGATTCTTCTACCTGAAATTCTTCAATTGTTTGATATTAAATATATCTTGATAATAAAATTAAATATAATATCAAGACTCCTTACTAAGACCTTGTGAGGTCTGGCACAATTTTAACACTTGTCTACCTCTCCAGTTTATACTTTTGTCACTTTCTTTTTTGCTTACTTCTCTACATCTACACTGACATCCTATTCCTCAAGAGTATCATGTTCTTTCCCACCTCTGATTCTTTATCCATGTGAATAAATGCTGAGATTTTATAAATTTACAAGTTAATAAATACCACTAAAAATTTTCTCCTATTAAATGCTATACAATTAATAATCAATCCTTCCAGGCTTTATTGATGTTTATCATGACCTCCAATTTACCAATTTTTTCTGAGACCGGGTCTTGCTCTGTTGCCCAGGCTAGAGTGCAATGGTGTGATCTTGGCTCACTGCAACCTCTGCCTCCTGGGTTCAAGCAATTCTCCTGCCTCAGCCTCCCGAGTAGCTGGGACTACAGGCACCCACCACCATGCCTGGCTAATTTTTTGTATTTTGAGTAGAGACGGAGTTTCACCATGTTGGCCAGGATGGTCTTGAACTCCTGACCTCAAGTGATCCACCCACCTTGGCCTCCCAAAGTGTTGGGATTACAGGCGTGAGCCCGGCCAACTTACCAATTTTTATAATGTGTTGATCTTCACACTCTTGACTTCTCTATCATTTCCATCAAGACTCCTTAAAAGAACCACTGTAAAATTTTCACTTCAACATTTAGCACATTCTAAATATGTGACAGAGCACTCACTGTTTGAGAGCTTTTGTAACATGGCATATGGTAAGATTTACTGGCCAGTAGTGTACAAGTCTACCAAGTTAGAGCTCAATGACAAACAATGTATGGGAGCACCCAGATTGTGGACAAATATAAGACTATACTGGCCGGGCACGGTGGCTCACGCCTGTAATCCCAGCACTTTGGGAGGCCAAGGTGGGCGGATCACGAGGTCAGGAGTTCGAGACCAGCCTGGCCAACATGGTGAAACCCCATCTCTACTAAAAAATACAAAATTTAGCTGGACTTGCTGCCGCGAACCTATAGTCCCAGCTACTCGGGAGGCTGAGGCAGGAGAATTGCTTGAACCCATGATGTGGAGGCTGCAGTGCGCTGAGATCGGGCCACTGCACTCCAGCCTGGGCGACAGAGTGAGACTCTGTCTTGGAGGAAAAAAAAAAAAAAAAGACTATACTGAAACAGACTTCATGTATCTTTTAATGCTATTGCATTTATCAAAAACTTTCATAAACTAGTTAATACATTAATACTCTGTGTCCAAAATAAAAATAAAAAACACTCTGTGTCTATTTTGCAGAAAAGAAGAGAGGGAATAATAATATTTATTGACCACTTACTATGTACCAGACACTCTTTCAAGTGCTTTTTAGGTATTAAACTTTTACTTTTCTTTACAATCCTAAATAGTGGGTATAATTAGGCCCTCCAAGATGTATACTACAAGAGGGCAGAGATCTTCTCTTAATGCTCTTTGTTGTATTGCTGGCACCCAGAACAGTGTCTGGGATATATAGTAAGCAGTCAAATATTTGTTGAATGGATAATCAAGAAATGGAGGCAAAAAGAATTTAAGTGACTTGCACAAGGTCACACACAGTGACACAGCCAGAATTTGAATCTAGGCAATCTGGTTTCACGTCTCAAATTCTTAACCACTAGGTATGTATATATTTGGAAACAACATTCCTCCTTTACCTCTTTTCACCCTTTAGAAATATTTTCAGTGTAAAAAATGCTTCCATGAGCTAGAAGCTGTGCTCACTGTTTTGCAAAGAGAAAGAGAAAAAGGAAAAGAAAAAAATATAGTTTAATAACATATAAACACTATAGTATATCTGAATTTATTAATACTCCCACTACAGATGCAGTAAGCACTACAGAGCAGGGAGAGAGGTATAGGTTAACAGGTTACTACCATGGATTTTAAAAATATAAACATGTCTATTGTTATATATTATTATAATATATTCATACATGCTATTTAGCATAGCATTATAATCTATCAGCACTACACAGTGCAGTATTAAATAAGTCATGCATGTACATCTAGACTTGCTGTCTTTTTAAATAGCTGAATAGCATTCCATTAAATAGACATATAATACTACAATTTAGCTCTTATCCCTATCAATAAGCCTTTAGATGGCTTCCATGTTTTTATGCTTATCAACAATATAATGAATATCCTTGTACCTTTATCTTTACCCTTTAACGTGCAATAAATATCTAAAAGCAAAGTTTGAGAGAAAGGTAGTGCACATTTTAAATTTTAATAAATACTGCCAAGTTTTCCACCAAACATGCTGTTTGTTTTTATTTCCTCAAAGGGGTATATACAAGAATTTTTTC
Source organism: Gorilla gorilla gorilla (assembly GCF_029281585.2). Lineage (NCBI taxonomy): Eukaryota > Metazoa > Chordata > Mammalia > Primates > Hominidae > Gorilla > Gorilla gorilla. The sequence goes on from NC_073224.2 coordinate 187,790,031, forward strand.
TTCATGCTCTAACCATTATTGAATAAAATCAATCTTTTACCAATCTCACAGGTAGTAAATGGAACTTTATTTTCTAATTTGTATTTTTCATTATGAATAAAAGCTAAACATCTATTTATATCTTTCATATGTTTATTGGCCTTTCTGCAAATTGCCTACAAATATTCCTTATATGTATCATGTTTAGAATCTTAGTCTCAGTTTAATGTTTGAGTGAGGTTTTTTTTTATATGAAGGTCTTCCATTTTATGTAGTCAAATTCACCAATCTTCATTTTTGGCTTCTGTATTTCATGTTATGCTTAGAAAAAGCCTTTTTTATACCAATATTATGAACACATTAGCCTATGTTTTCTATGCTATTTTCATGTTGCTTTTGTTTGCTTTGCTCTTTCATCATCTAGAATCTATTTTGGTGGGGAAGGCTCTATAACTTGTTTTTCTCACTCAATAATATATCCTAGATATCTTTCCAGATAAACTACTTTGTTTGTTTTTGAGATGGAGTCTGGCTCTGTCGCCCAGACTGGAGTGCAGTGGCATGATCTCAGCTCACTGCAACCTTCGCCTCCTAGGTTCAAGCAATTTTCGTGCCTCAGCCGCCCGAGAAGCTGGGATTACAACTACTTTAATTGTACACATAGAATTCTAAAATATAACCATATCATAATTTTCCTGTTATTTATCAGTTATATAAAGCACGAATAAGCATTTACATTTTCCCCTATTTTTCAACGATTACCAAGAATGCTCCCATTAACACCCTTGTATATGCCTCCTTGGACACGTGTGTGTGTGTGTGTGCGCGCGCACGTGTGTGTGTTTGAAGATAAACATTAAGACATTAAGATGCACAATTACTGAGTCATTAGTGTGTGTCTTTTTTTTTTTTTTTTTTTTTTTTTTTGAGACAGAGTTTTGCTCTTGTTGCCCAGGCTTGAGTGTAGTGGTGCGATCTCGGCTCACTGCAACCTCCTTCTCCCCGGTTGAAGCAATTCTCCTGCCTCAACCTCCTGAGTGGCTAGGATTACAGGCGCCTGCAACCATGCCCAGCTAATTTTTGTATTTTTAGTAGAGACGGGGTTTCACCATGTTGGCCAGGCTGGTCTCGATCTCCTGACCTCACTTGGCCTCCCAAAGTGCTGGGATTACAGGCATAAGCCACCACACCCGGCCATGTGTATCCTTTTTTTTTTTTTTTTTTTGATACTGACAAATTACCCTCCAAAATGATGTGCCTAATACGCTTTTGTTTTAAAATTAATTACCTGTATCCATTCACTCAACAGATATTTAAATGTTTTCTTTCTGTTAGGCACTGTTCTAGAGGCTGGGTACACAGCATAATAGCCAACCCAGACAAGGGCACTACTCTGGTGATGAAGAGTGCAGGCTCTAAACTGTGCCGGGTAGTCCCAGGTACTCAGGAGGCTGACGCAGGAGGACTGTTTGAGCCCAGAAGTTGGAGTCCAGCCTAGGCAACAACAAAAAAGAGTGCAGGCTCTAGACACTGACTGCCTGAGTTCAAATGGGGGTTCAATAAGCATGAGATGTCTGACCTTGGACATCTATTCTTGTGCCTCAAGTCCCTTATTAATAAATCAGTAATAATAATAATAGTACCTATCTCATAGGATTGCTGTGGATTGTTCTGCCTACAGTTTAGAAAGTACTCAAAGATTTCTTATTACTTAAATTTGCTATTACTATTATTTTTGCCAATGAGAGACAAAAATAATATTTCATTATGGAATCATCATTTTCCTGATAAAAAGTAAGACTGAACATATATTTTTACTTTTTTAGCCTTTTGAATTTCCCATTCGATGACCTCCTGTTCAAATTCTTTGTCCATTTTTTTCTGTTATGATGTTTGCATTTTTCCTTAATGATCTGTCAGAGTCCTTACATATCCTGTGCATTAATCCTTTGACTGTTAAATATGATGCAAATATTTTCTAGTATGACACCTATGCTCTGACCCATGGGCTGTCAGGTTTTGTTTGTGGCCAAATCACAAGGATGGCAGAATTGACTACTGTTTTGCCAAGAGAATTTCAAGTCCTGCTGTCTACTTTAAAAGGTTTGTAATTACTTAGATTAAGGGAAGGAGGTAGCAAATACCCTCTAAGCAACTGACAGTATAAGCCAAAGGCTTAGGAGCAATTTCTAACTTATCTACTCTTGTCTCCTAAAAACCTGGTACACGATCTTATACATAATAGACTCCGGATGAGCAAGCATATTTGAATGCAGCAAAATCTCCTTACTAGGTTACACACTTCTTATGGGTAATGATGGTGTCAAACTTACCTTGGTATCACTCCCACAATGCCTAAAAGTGCTTTTACACAGAAAAAGCACTCAAATGTTTTTATAGGATAGATTGCCATCTCTGAACATACATGAAAGTAGCCAAAGTAATCAATGTAAAACAAAGCAATCCCCTTCTCTAAGATTACACCCTGATTTGCAGTGGCAGGTAGCTCTGCACAGAGTCTGATGTTTGGGTATCTTCCTCTTAAATTCACTGTGTTTCAGGTGCTTGTTCTAGAAAAAAAAAAAAAGCCCCTGCCAATTACTGTGTCCTAAGCCTGTCTAGATGCTGTTAAGACCATGTCCATTTAATATTTTTCATGTTTTAGTCTCTCTCCAAATTTCTTCTCACTACCATTATTTAACAATAAGTCCATTTCAGCACACTAGACACAGCTTTTGGGTCTCTGGATTTTATTCTTTTCCCACATACCATTCCCTGGTTGAGCTCTCCTTTGCTAAGTGCCGCTAGACTGGTTTCTTTCCAGGATATCACTCTTGGTGATCTAGGCTTACAGTTTCATGCGAAATCACGAGACAATGTGGTGTAATGGAAAAAGTGCAGGATTGTTGGAGCCAAATGATCTGGGTTTGTGTACTGGTTCAGCCATTTATTAACTATATGACCTGAATAACCCTAAGTATCAGTTTCCCTACTTTCAAATGGGGATAATATCTAACCCATCTGGGTCATAGGACTGTGGTAAGGATTAGAAAATTAGATGACAATGCAGAAATACTTCATAAAGAATTCTACAAATATATGTCATTATATGAAATATGGCTCAAAGAAGTATCAGTAAAAGGACTCCACCAGACAAGTCACTTCATGAGGGCAAGTGTCTGACTGGGTCATGGCTGCATCTTCAAAGCCTGGCATATTTGTTGAAAGAATGACAGAATGAAAAGAGAACTTTTCAGTGACCTTAGCCAAATTAATAAATCTCTGGGCTCTGGGTTTCAATTCCCTCATTTGTAAAGTAAGAACACTATCTCCCACCTCAAAATATTGCTATGAAGATTAAAAGGAAATAATATTCATTGACCGGGCATGGTGGCTCACGCCTGTAATTCCAGCACCTTGGGAGGCCAAAGCAGGTGGACTGCTTGAGTCCAGGAGTTCAAGACCAGCCTGGGCAACATGGTGAAACCCTGACTCTACAAAAAAATACAAAAATTAGCCAGGCATGGTGGCATGCATTTATAGTCCCACCCACTGGAGGGGTTAGAGGGCTAAGGCAGGAAGATCACTTGAGCCACGGAGGTTGAAGCTGCAGTGAGCTGGGATCATGCCACTGTACTACAGCTGAAGGAAGGAAGGAAGGGAGGGAGGGAGGGAATGAATATCCATAAAATATAATAGATATTTATCTATTTGCTTCTTCCTGTCAAGCCAGATATAGTTTAAGACTTGGTTGTATAAAAAGTAGATGCTATTAATAGTTACTGACACAAATTCTTCTAGGGAAAGTCAAGAAATATTACTATCTTCTACCCTTTAATCTCAATAAAAATTAATATACTGACAAAGTGATTTAAGTACTTTATCTCAGCCATGTTTAAAGTGCTGCAGTTCACTGTGACTCACATACACACAGACCCTTATAATGAACCACACCCCCAATGAAGTCAAGAGCCTTCTGAGAGACAAGTGCTTCTTTATGTAATCCAGACATGACAATCTACTATTGATGAAACTGAAAATCTTTTAAGCATCTAATCCATATCAAAACAAGCTCCACTTATTGGTCACAGCACATGAGACAGAAACATTGTTTTATTTAGTCATCAACAGTATTAACATACAGAGAATCCAATCCATATTGTGCATAATTTTGATGCACAATAAAATTAAAACCAAAGCACCTAACGGAACCCCAAAGTACACTAAGCATAAACTGACAGAACTGAAGTGAGAAATAGACAATTCAACAGTAACAGTTGAAGCTTTGCCACATCCACTGCAAGAATGAAAACAATTCTCAGCAATCAGGCTGTTGACATTCCAGAAAATGTCAACATCATTCTGAAGAAACACACAGGTATTATGAAGGAACCCAGAGGTACCCTGCAGAGGGACATCAACGTAAAACACAATCTTATTGGAAACAAAAAGTAGCAGCTCCAAGTTGATAAGTGGTAGAAAAACGGGAACTGGCTACCATTTGCACTTTCTGTAGTCATGTACAGAACATGATCACGGGTGTTATACTGGGCTTACAAAATGAGGTCTATATATACTCACTTCTCATCAACATAGTTATCCAAGAGAAGGGGTCTCAAAATTCAAATTTTCTTAGGTGAAAAATACATCTGCAGGTTTCAGAAGAGGCCAGGTGTTGCCTGTTTAGTATCCCAAGCCCAGGATACTAACACAATTCTATAAGGAAAGAACATTTTTCAACAAATGGTGTTGGATGTTCACATGCGCAAGAATAAAGTTGGACCTACCTCACACCATATACAAAAATTAACTCAAAGTGGATAAGAGATCCAAATATAAGAGCTAAAACTCTTCAAAGAAAACATAAGGAGCAAATCTTTGTGGCCTTGCACTAAGCAATATGACACCAAAAGCACAAGTTTAAAAAAAAAAAAACAACCTAAGGCCAGGTGCGGTGGCTCACACCTGTAATCCCAGCACTTTCGGAGGCTGAGTGAGGCAAATCACTTGAGGCCAGAAGTTTGAGACCAGCCTGGCCGACACGGCAAAACCCCATCTCTACTAAAAATACGACAAATTAGGCCGGGCTCAGTGGCTCGCACCTGTAATTCCAGCACTTCGGGAGGCCGAGGTGGGTGGATCATTTGAGGTCAGGAGTTAGAGACCAGCCTGGCCAACTTGACAAAACCCCATCTCTACTAAAAATACAAACATTAGTCAGGCATGGTGGAGCACGACTGTAATCCCAGCTACTTGGGAGGCTGAGGCAGGAGAATCACTTCAACCCAGGAGGCAGAGGTTGCAGTGAGCCTGGATCGTGCCACTGCACTCCAGCCTGGGTAACAGAGTGAGATCCTATCTAAAGAAAAAAAAAAAAAAATAGGCTGGGCATGGTGGCTCATGCCTGTAATCCTAGCACTTTGGGAGGCTAAGGCGGATGGATCACTTAAGGTCAGGAGTTCAAGACCACCCGGGCCAATATGGTGAAACCCCATCTCTACTAAAAATACAAAATTAGCCAGGTGTGGTGGTAGGTGCCTGTAATCCCACCTACTCGGGAGGCTGAGGCAGAAGAATCACTCGAACCTGGGAGGCAGAGGTTGCAGTGAGCCGAGATCATGCCACTGCACTCCAACCTGGGCAACAAAGCAAGACTCCATCTCAAAATAAATAAATAAATAAATAAAAATAAAATAAAATAAGACAGTGGTGATTACCGCATGACTCTGTGAAAACTACTGAAAGTAATTCACAACTGAAAACTACTGAATTCTATACTTTGAACAGGTGAATTTTGTTATAAAGCTATCTTAAAAACATTAAAAAAAAAGCTATCTTAAAAACAAGAATTAAAACTAGAAATGCTGTAATTCTGATCCGCCTGACCTTAACATTGGTATTCTACCATGTCCCTCAGTCTACTATATAAACCAATGCAACTCGTCTTCAATTATAAGATAGAAAAATTAGCAGCCAGTCCTCTCATACCTATAAATTCATTTTATAGGCTACAAAACTATTTTTTGTACAAAATTACAAAACTATTATTTTTAATGAAATCATATTATTCAAAATATTCATCAAATGCCAATTCTAACTGTTGGATAAACTAGGCAATTTTATTTAAAAATTTTTTTAACTTATATTTTAGGTTCAGGGGTACAAGTGCAGGTTTGTTATACAGGTAAACTCATGTCACAGGGGTTTATTGTACAAATTATTTTGTCACCCAGGTAAAGGCCTAGTACCTAATACTTATTTTTTCTGATCTTCTCCCTCCTCCCAGCCTCCACCCTCCAGTAGGACCCAGTGTCCGTTGTTCCCCTCTTTGTGTCCATGTGTTCTCATCATTTAGCTCTCACTTATAAGTAAGAACACATGGTATGCGGTTTTCTGTTCCTGCATTAGTTTCCTAAATATAGCGGCCTCCAGCTCCATCCGTGTTCCTGCACAGCACATGGTCTCATTCTTTTGTATGGCTCCATAGTATTCCATGGAGTATATGTACCTCATTTCCTTTATCCAATCTGCCATTGATAGGCATTTAGGTTGATTCCATGTCTTTGCTATTGTGAACAGTGCTGCAATGAACATATGCATCCATGTGTCTTTATGCTAGAACAATTTATATTCCTTTGGGTATATACCCAGTAATGGGATTGCTTGGTCAAATGATAGTTCTGTTTTTAGCTCTTTGAGGAATCACAAAACAAGGGAATCACTGTGGAAAGGAATCGTTTTCCATAATGGCTGAACTAATTTACACTCCCACCAACAGTGTATAAGAATTTCCTTTTCTCCACAACCTTGCCAGCATCTGTTATTAATTGACTTTTTAACAATAGCCACTCTGACTGGTGTGAGATGGTATCTCATTGAGGTTTTGGTTTGCATTTCTCTAATGATCAGTGATGGTGAGCTTTCCTTCATATGCTTGTTGGTCGCATGTATGTCTTCTTTTGAAAAGTGTTCATGTCCTTTGCCCACTTTTTAATGGAGTTGTTTTTCTCTCATAAATTTGTTTAAGCTCCTTTTAGATGCTAGATATCAGACCTTTGTCAGATGCATAGTTTGCAAAAATTTTCTCCCATTCTGTAGTCTGTTTACTCTGTTGGTAGTTTGCTGTGCAGAAACTCTTAAGTCTAATTAGATGCCATTTGTCAATTTTTGCTTTTGTTGCAATGGCTTTTGGTGTCTTCATCATGAAATCTTTGCCAGTTCCTATGTCCAAAATGTATTGCCTAGGCTGTCTTCCAGGGTTTTTATACTTTTGGGTTTTACATTTAAGTCTTTAAACCATCTTGCACTGATTTTTGTGCATGGTATAAAGAAGGGGTCCAGCTTCAATCTTCTGCATATGGCTAGCCAGTTATCCCAGCACCATTTATTGAATAGGCAGTCCTTTCCCCATTGCTAGTTTTTGTCAGCTTTTGTCGAAGATGAGATGGTTGTAGGTACGGACCTTATTTCTGGGCTCTCTATTCTGTTCCATTGGTTTACATGTCTGTTTTGTGTTAGTACCATGCTGTTTTGGTTACTGTAGCACTGTAGTATAGTTTGAGTGGGGTAATATGATGCCTCCAGCTTTGTTCTTTTTCCTTAGGATGCCCTTGGCTTTGGGGCTCTTTTCTGGTTCCATATGAATTTTAAAATATTTTTTTCTAGTTCTGTGTAGAATGCCATTGATAGTTTGATAGGAATATCATTGAATCTGTAAGTTGCTTTGGACAGTATGGCCATTTTAATGATATTGATTCTTCCTATCCATAATCATGGAATGTTTTTCCATTTGTTTGTGTCATCTCTGATTTCTTTGAGCAATATTTTGTAATTCTCATTGTAGAGATCTTTCACCTCCCTGGTTAACTGTATTCCTAGGTATTAACACTTTATTCTTTTTGTGCCAATTGTGAATGGGATTGCGTTTCTAATTTGGCTCTCAGCTTGGCTGCTGTCAGTGTCTAGGAATGCTAGTGATTTCTGTGTTTATTCTGTATCCTGAAACTTTGCTGAAGCTATCAGCTGAAGGAGCTTTTGGGCCAAGACTATGAGGTTTTCTAGATATAGAATCATGTCATCTGCCAACAGGGATGATAGTTTTACTTCTTTTCTTCCCATCTGGATGCCCTTTCTTTCTCTTCCCTGATCTCCCTGGCCAGGACTTCCAATACTGTGCTGAATAGGAGTAGTGAAAAAGGGCATCCTTGTCTTGTGCCAGTTTTCAAGGGAATGCTTCCAGCTCCTGCCCATTCAGTATGAGGTTGGCTGTGGGTTGGTTATAGACGGCTCTTATTATTTTAAGGTATGTTCCTTCAATACCTAGTTTACTGAGAGGCTTTTTTGTTGCTGTTTTTTGGGTTTTGTTTTGTTTTGTTTTTTTTTTTTTTGAGACAGAGTCTCGCTCTGTCACCCAGGCTGGAGTGCAGTGGCATGATCTTGGCTCACTGAAACCTCCACCTCCCAGGTTCAAGCAATTCTCCTGCCTCAGCCTCCCAAGTAACTGGGATTACAGGTGCCTGCCACCAAGCCCGGCTAATACTGTATTTTTAGTAGAGATGGGGTTTCACCATGTTGGCCAGGCTGGTCTTGAACTCCTGACCTCAAGTGATCCACCCGTCTTGGCCTCCCAAAGTGCTGGGATTATAGGCATCAGCCACTGCACCCAACCAGGATATTGAATTTTATCAAAAGCCTTTTTGTTTTTTTTTTTTTTTTGAGACGGAGTCTCACTCTGTCCCCAGGCTGGAGTGCAGTGGCGCAATCTCGGCTCACTGCAGCCTCTGCCTCCCAGGTTCAAGCGATTCTCCAGTCTCAGCCTCTCAAGTAGCTGGGACTACAGAAACACCACCACGCCCACCTAATTTTTATATTTTTAGTAGAGATGGGGTTTCACCATGTTGGCCAGGATGGTCTCGATCTCTTGACCTTGTGATCTGCCCGCCTTGGCCTCCAGAAGTGCTGGGATTACAGGCGTGAGCCACCGTGCCCGGCCATCAAGAGCCTTTTCTGCATCTAACCAATTTTATTTTTAACAAAGGATTTAAAAGTGCTTAGCAATACTCTATATTAAAACTTCCAACTCAATAAATAGCATATCTTACTTATTTGGTTTATTAATTAGGGACTAATACTCTACAGCTACTTAACAGAGCTAAGCAATAGAATTTTAGACATTCCTCAATAACATTTCCCAGGCTTATAATTTCATTTTTAATTTCATAAAAAATACACTAACCATTGATAATTTTGTCAGAATAAGTCTTTCCATGGGAATTTACAATCTTTTAGCATGGTGTGGCATTAGAAAACTTGCTTAGCTTCTACCTGTTTTCTTCTCTTCTTAAATGAGGATAATAAAAATATCTGTTCCAACCCTTTATTTGTTATGAAAATCAAAAAAGAAAGCACTCTGTAAGGTATAATTATTACCCCCTCTTCAATGAAAAAGCTGAACTAGTAGGTATTAAATTGTTGAACACCTCTTAAGAAAAGCATAAACCTGGGATGAGTGTTGGCAAGTGGGGAGATAGTACTGCAATGCAGAGGCAGACCCAAAGGTTCCACTCCCAAGCAAACAAACAAAAAATGTTGTACGTCATCAGACTTGGCAAAACATTTTATCAATTCTTTTTTTGTTTTGTTTAGCTTAGAGATAGAGCCTCAGTATGCTGCCCAGACTGGTCTTGAACTCCTGAGCTCAAACAATCCTCCCCCTTGTCCTCCCAAAGTGCTGGGATTACAGGCATGAGCCACCGTGCCCAGTCTTTGTTTTGTTTTTGAGATGGGGTCTTGCTATGTTGTCCAGGCTGGTCTCTAACTCCTGGCCTCAGGTGATCCCTCCTCCTCAACCTCCCAAGCATCTGGGATTACAGGTCACTGCACTCAGTTTCTCAATTCTTTTACACTGAACATTAGTAGCTATTTAAATCTAAAGGAAGGTCATCTGGAATAATCGTCCTGGATAGTCAAGGAAGAATTTGTTTCTTTGTTGTTACATTAAGTATCTGATTGAGGACCCACCCCCGCCCACCCCCACTCCCTGCCACCCGCCACCCAAAAATGGAAAAGGCTGACTTCAAAATTATTTTCCTGGCCAGATGCAGTGGCTCACACCTGTAATCCCAGAAATTTGAGAGAATAAGGCGGGTGGATCACCTGAGGTCAGGAGTTCAAGGCCAGCCTGGCCAACATGAGGAAACCCCATCTCTACTAAAAAATACCAAAAAAAAAAAAAAAAAAATTAGCTGGACTTGGTGGCAGGCGCCTGTACTCCCAACTACTTGGGAGGCTGAGGTACAGAAGAATCACTTGAACCCAGGAGGCAGAGGTTGCAGTGAGCCAAAATCATGCCACTGCACTCCAGCCTGGGCAACAAGAGTGAAAATCCATCTCAAAAAAAAAAAAACAAAAAAGAAAAAAAAACAAAATATATATATATAATGACACTTGTCATTAAAGAAATGCCAAAAGGACAAATAGAACCATGAAATGACCTAATTTAAAGCTGCCAACTAAAAAGGTGAACTATATCAAATCACCTGACTGTTGTGTGAATTTATGACATAACTCCATGACGTCCTCTCTGCAGCCCTACTCTACCTTACTGTGTCTTTTAAAAATTATTTTTATAAAAAGAAAAGCTTGGCCAGGTGCGGTGGCTCACGCCTGTAATCCCAGCACTTTGGGAAGTAGAGGTGGGTGGATCACAAGGTCAGGATCCTGCCACTGCACTCCAGCCTGGGCGACAGAGTGAGACTCCATCTCAAAAAAAAAAAAGAAAGATAGAAAAGAAAAGCTCTGACAAGCTTATACATTAAAGACACAGCTGAGGCTGGAAGCGGTGGCTCACGCCAGTAATCCTAGCACTTCGGGAGGCCGAGGCGGGTGGACTGCCTAAGCTCAGGAGTTTGAGACCAGCCTGGGCAACATGGTGAAATCCTGTCTCTACTAAAATACACAAAAAAATTAGCCGGGTGTCGTGGCACGCACCTGTAATCCCAGCTACTCGGAAGGCTGAGACAGGAAAATTACTTGAACCCGGGAGGCGGAGGTTGCAGTGAGCCGAGATCGCACCACCGCACTCCAGCCTGGGGAACAGAGTGAGACTCCAGCTCAAAAACAAACAAATAAATACATAAATAATTTTGAATAAAATTAATAACTCAAAAGGCAAAAGTACAAACACAGGTCTCAATTTCCTCATATGTTTAATAAAGAAACTGGTCTAGAAAATCTCTTAGTTTCCTATGACTTCTAAAATTGAGTTTGAGTATTCTATATGTTGGTGATTGCTGTTCTAATAAGTCACAACAAACATATATCCCAAACATTCATAGTCTACTTAACTGGTTTACTTCCCAATATATACGTTAATTAATTTTGAAACAATCTACTTTACAACATACTCTAAGTGCCTGTGTCCTCTGTCTTTTCAACCTTTCCCTTTTACGGTCTGTAAACATCCTCAACATCTTTTGATAACAAACATTAAAACCTCTCCTTCAACCCTACATTTCCCTCTAATTACTGCCCTTTCGCCTTCCTTTCACAGCCACATTCTTTTAAAAGAAAAAAATTACTGACCCTTACTTACTTTCAATTCTTACTTTCAATCTACTAAAACTGCTCTACCTAAGGTCATCAATGACTTTCTAATTGCCAATCCTAATAGACACCTTATTTTTTTAATTTATTCACATTTATTTAAAACTAAATATTCTTTTTATAGTTATATGTCAAAAAATAGTGACTAGGTTTTATGGCTTACTTAAAATATAAATAAGGAAAATACACATGTGCCATACCAATAGCTGGTTTTATTTTTTTTTTAAAGGAAATACTATAATTTAAAAAAGAGTTCCAAAATATTTAACAGAATTTCCAGCAATGATTATTTCTACCTTTTTTTTTTTTTTTTTTTTGAGACGGAGTTTTGCTCTTTGTTGCCCAGGCTGGCATGCAATGGCGTGATTCAGCTCACTGCAACCTCCGCCTCCCAGGTTCAAGTGATTCTCTTGCCTCAGCCTCCTGAGTAACTGGGATTACAGGCATGCACCACCACGCCCGGCTATTTTTGTATTTTTAGTGGAGACAGGGTTTCTCCATGTTGGTCAGGCTGGTATCGAACTCCCAACTTCAGGTGATCCGCCTGCCTCAGCCTCCCAAAGCACTGGGATTACAGGCGTGAGCCACCGTGCCCAGCCCAGCAATGATTATTTCTAAAATGTAAAGATTTGAAACATAATTTGTACAAAACTAAAAACCAGAAGAATTCATTCTTACTTTTTCCTTTTTTAAAAAATCCAGACAATTTGTCACAGGAAAGTGATAGCAGCTGCAGCCTCAGTCACCCTCAGAATCACTGTCCCTCTTCATGGGGACAGAGCATTGCACTGAGGACAGCAATACATCTTCAACTGGCTTCTTAGAGTTTTCCTCCAGGTCCGTCTTAATTGCTCCAGATTCAGACAGTTTTCACTCCAACTCATCTCTTGTCAGGTTCATGCCGCCAAACACCAGAGGACCAATAAACTGAGCCTTGATATCTCCTTCCAGGTAAACAAATATAATGGGCAGATTCCTATCAGGATAACTGGGTATGCAGGTTGTTGAAATGGCTTTGATAAATTTGACATCAGGAAACTTCCTGGCAACTCCACTGAGGTGCTGATTTATCAGGGCACAGAGGGGAATTCCTTGTTTGTAAAGGTGCAAGACGACCCACAACCCCTCATTGGCTTTGGTAACTTCTTAAACATAATCCTTCCCTGAGATCTCCAAAACTTCTTCAAATTTATTCTTCAATTTAGTTGCTTTCCACTCAGCCAGTCTCTGCTGTCTGTACATTTCAATAGCACATTCATCCTCCTCATTAAACTTGTCTTCATGATCCTCCAGCTCTTCCAAAGTCATATCTTCCTATGTTGTCACGACTGACTGCTGGAGGATGCGCTGCTCATCTTCTGCCTCCTCTTCCACTTCTTTCAGACTTTAAGATGCCCTTTTTGTGTAAGATGTCACTCCATTCAGTGTCTGCGTTGGGGTCCTGCATCTTGTTTCCAATTGCTGAAGCCAGCTGTGCCCCCTAATAGACACTTTAAATCCTTTTTATTTAGCCTATCCACAGGAACACTCTTTTTTAAAACTCTCCTCCTCTGCTCCTATAAAAACTTGATACTCTATTGATTTTCCTCTTCTTTTCTTTGTCTCCTTTTGTGGACTTTATTCCACTGTGTCACTTAAATGTGACTTTTTTTTTTTGAGACACAATCTTGCTCTGTTGCATAGGTTGGAGTGCAGTGGCACGATCTCAGCTCACTGCAACCTCCACCTCTCGGGTTCAAAAGATTCTCCTGCCTCAGCCTCCCAAGTAGCTGGGACTACAGGCATGTGCCACCACGACCAACTAATTTTTGTATTTTTAGTAGAGACAGGTTTCACAACGTTAGCCAGGCTGGTCTCGAACTCCTGACCTCACACAATCCGCCCGCCTCAGCCTCCCAAAGTGCTGGGATTACAGGCATGAGCCACCACGCCCAGCCTTAAATGTGACTTTTAATCCAGTCTCATGTTCTCTCTCATGACCTCTTGTCTCTTCACTCTACATGGTTTCACTGGATGATCTCATTCACCCTTGTGGCTTTAACTACTCCCTAAAACCTAGTATGTCTTCTGCACTCCATCTCCTCATCTAAGCCTGAATGATACACTCAATCATCCAAACCCACACATCTAAGAACCACTCTACCCACCAATCAATCCTAACAATTCAAACCCTAAATATCTCTTGTGGCCAGGCACAGTGTCTCACATCTATAACTCCAGCATTTTGGGAGGCCATGGAGGGAGGGCTGCTTGAGCCCAGGAGTTCAAGACCAGCCTGGGCAACAAAGGGAGACCCTGTCTCTACAAAAACAAAAAAATTAGCCAGGCATGGTGGCACATGCCTGTGGTCCCAGCTACTCAGGAGGCTGAGGTAGGAAGACTGTTTGGGCCAAGAGGTCGAGGCTCCAATGAGCCATGATCACACCACTGCACTCCAGCCTGGGTAAGAGAGGGAGACTCTGTCTCCTAAATAAGTAATTATCTCTTGAATCCATCCCTTCCTATCCATTCTAGATGTTACTACTCTAATTTATATTATCTTCCCTGGCTTTGTTTTCTTCAATAGTTTCCCCAATGATAACCCTGTATCCATTCTGGCCCTCATTCAACCCATCTGCTACACAGACAACAAAATAATCTTTCTAAATCTTCAACCAAATAGGCTGGGCGAGGTGGCTCACGCCTGTAATCCTAGCACTTTGGTAGGCCGAGGCAGGTGGATCACAAGGTCAGGAGTTCAAGACCAGCCTGGCTAATATGGTGAAACCCTGTCTCTACTAAAAATACAGAAATTAGCCGGGCATGGTGGTGGGCGCCTGGGTCCTAGCTACTCAGGAGGCCGAGGCAAGAGAATCACTTGAATCCAGGAGATGGAGGTTATAGTGAGCCGAGATCGTGCCACTGCACCCCTGCCTGGGCGACAGTGCAAGACTCCGTCTCAAAAACGAAAAAAAAAGCCCAAATATGCCCAAGTAGCCTACTTTTTTTTTTTTTTTGAGATGGAGTCTTGCTCTGTCACCCAGGCTGGAGTGCAGTGGCGGGATCTGTGCTCACTGCAAGCTCCACCTCCCAGGTTCATGCCATTCTCCTGCCTCAGCCTCCCAAGTAGCTGAGACTACAGGCACCAGCCACCACATCCAGCTAATTTTTTGTATTTTTAGTAGAGATGGGGTTTCACCTTGTTAGCCAGGATTGTCTCGATCTCCTGACTTCGTGATCTACCCGCCTCAGCCTCCCAAAGTGCTGGGATTACGGGCGTGAGCCACCGTGCCCGGCCTATTATTTTAAATTCCTCATTGGTTCCCCATGCCCTGCTAGAAAAAAAAAAACAAAACTACTTTTGATAGTATATGAAGTCTTTCATAATCTAGCTCCTATGTCTAAGTATCTACTTCACCTCTTGCCCTCAATTCCTTTCAGCCTACAAAACTAGCATAACACACTATTTGCAGTTCCCCAATTAGATAGCATATGTTGTTCCACATACTGCCACACGTTTGTGCCCAGGTTTTCCTCTGCTTAAAACGCCCCTCTCATCTTTATCCATCTGGAGAACTCCTGTTAATTTTTCAATACTAAACAAGAGTGTCACCATTTCAGTCAAGCTTTCCTCCATCTCTCCAGATGGAACTGATCATCTTCACACAATTTGATGTATTTACTCATTTACATATTTGCCTTCCCAACTAGTCCTTTAATTCCTTGATGGCACAGATGTCTCATTCCTTTTTCTATATCTAGCACTTAAGCATGGTCTTGAGAGAGTACATGGGTCATGTACTGGACAGATCTCCCAGACAAAAAATCAACAAAGAAACATCAGACTTGGGCCAGGTGCAGTGGCTCACGCCTGTAATCCAGCACTTTGGGCGGCGAGGCGGATGGATCATGAGGTCAGGAGTTTGAGACCAGCCTGGCCAAGATGGTGAAATCTCATTTCTACTCAAAAATACAAAAATTAGCCAGGTTGGTAGCTCATGCCTGTAATCCCAGCTACTGGGGAGGCTGAGGCAGGAGAAGTGCTTGAACCTGGGAGGCAGAGATTGCAGTGAGCTGAGATCCTGCCATTGCACTCCAGCCTGGGTGACAAGAGGGAGATTCCATCTCAAAAAAAAAAAAAAACATCGGGCTGGGGAGCCAAGATGGCTGAATAGGAACAGCTCGGGTCTACAGCTCCCAGCGTGAGCGACGCAGAAGATGGGTGATTTCTGCATTTCCATCTGAGGTACCGGGTTCATCTCACTAGGGAGTGCCAGAGAGTGGGTGCAGCGCACCGTGCGTGAGCCGAAGCAGGGCAAGGCATTGCCTCACTCAGGAAGCGCAAGGGATCAGGGAGTTCCCTTTCCTGGTCAAGGAAAGGGGTGACAGACGGCACCTGGAAAATCGGGTCACTCCCACCCCAATACTGCGCTTTTCCGACAGGCTTAGGAAACGGCGCACCAGGAGATTATATCCCGCACCTGGCTCGGAGGGTCCTACACCCATGGAGTCTCGCTGATTGCTAGCACAGCAGCCTGAGATCAAACTGCAAGGCGGCAGCAAGGCTGGGGGAGGGGCGCCCACCATTGCCCAGGCTTGCTTAGGTAAACAAAGCAGCCGGGAAGCTCGAACTGGGTGGAGCCCACCACAGCTCAAGGAGGCTTGCCTGCCTCTGTAGGCTCCACCTCTGGGGGCAGGGCACAGACAAACAAAAAGACAGGAGTAACCTCTGCAGACTTAAATGTCCCTGTCTGACAGCTTTGAAGAGAGCAGTGGTTCTCCCAGCACGCAGCTGGAGATCTGAGAATGGGCAGACTGCCTCCTCAAGTGGGTCCTTGACCCTTGACCAGCCTAACTGGGAGGCACCCCCCAGTAGGGGCAGACTGACAGCTCACACGGCCGGGTACTCCTCTGAGACAAAACTTCCAGAGGAACGATCAGGCAGCAGCATTTGCGGTTCACCAAGATCCAGTGTTCTACAGCCACCACTGCTGATACCCAGGCAAACAGGTCTGGAGTGGACCTCTAGCAAACTCCAACAGACCTGCAGCTGAGGGTCCTATCTGTTAGAAGGAAAACTAACAAACAGAAAGGACATCCACACCAAAAACCCATCTGTACATCACCATCATCAAAGACCAAAAGTAGATAAAACCACAAAGATGGGGAAAAAACAGCAGAAAAACTGGAAACTCTAAAAAGCCGAGTGCCTCTCCTCCTCCAAAGGAACACAGTTCCTCACCAGCAGTGGAACAAAGCTGGACAGAGAATGACTTTGATGAGTTGAGAGAAGAAGGCTTCAGACGATCAAACTACTCCGAGTTACAGGAGGAAATTCAAACCAAAGGCAAAGAAGTTGAAAACTTTGAAAAAAACTTAGACAAATGTATAACTAGAATAACCAATACAGAGAAGTGCTTAAAGGAGCTGAAAGCCAAGGCTCGAGAACTACGTGAAGAATGCAGAAGCCTCAGGAGCCGATGCGATCAACTGGAAGAAACGGTTTCAGTCATGGAAGATGAAATGAATGAAATGAAGCAAGAAGGGAAGTTTAGAGAAAAAAGAATAAAAAGAAACGAACAAAGCCTCCAAGAAATATGGGACTATGTGAAAAGAGCAAATCTACGTCTGATTGGTGTACCTGAAAGTGACAGGGAGAATGGAACCAAGTTGGAAAACACTCTGCAGGATATTATCCAGGAGAACTTCCCCAAGCTAGCAAGGCAGGCCAACATTCAGATTCAGGAAATACAGAAAACGCCACAAAGATACTCCTCGAGAAGAGCAACTCCAAGACACATAATTGTCAGATTCACCAAAGTTGAAATGAAGGAAAAAAGGTTAAGGGCAGCCACAGAGAAAGGTCAGGTTACCCACAAAGGGAAGCCCATCAGACTAACAGCTGATCTCTCGGCAGAAACTCTACAAGCCAGAAGAGAGTGGGGGCCAATATTCAACATTCTTAAAGAAAAGAATTTTCAACCCAGAATTTCATATCCAGCCAAACTAAGCTTCATAAGTGAAGGAGAAATAAAATACTTTACAGACAAGCAAATGCTGAGAGATTTTGTCACCACCAGGCCTGCCCTAAAAGAGCTCCTGAAGGAAGCACTAAACATGAAAGGAACAACCGGTACCAGCCGCTGCAAAATCATGCCAAAATGTAAAGACCATCGAGACTAGGAAGAAACTGCATCAACTAACGAGCAAAATAACCAGCTAACACCATAATGACAGGATCAAATTCACACATAACAATATTAACTTTAAATGTAAATGGACTAAATGCTCCAATTAAAAGACACAGACTGGCAAATTGGATAAAGAGTCAAGATCCATCAGTGTGCTGTATTCAGGAAACCCATCTCACATGCAGAGACACACATAGGCTCAAAATAAAAGGATGGAGGAAGATCTACCAAGCAAATGGAAAACAAAAAAAGGCAGGGGTTGCAATCCTAGTCTCTGATAAAACAGACTTTAAACCAACAAAGATCAAAAGAGACAAAGAAGGCCATTACATAATGGTAAAGGGATCAATTCAGCAAGAAGAGCTAACTATCCTAAATATATATGCACCCAATAAAGGAGCACCCAGATTCATAAAGCAAGTCCTTAGAGACCTACAAAGAGACTCAGACTCCCACACAATAATAATGGGAGACTTTAACACCCCACTGTCAACATTAGACAGATCAATGAGACAGAAAGTTAACAAGGATACCCAGGAATTGAACTCAGCTCTGCACCAAGCAGACCTAACAGACATCTACAGAACTCTCCACCCCAAATCAACAGAATATACATTCTTTTCAGCACCACACCACACCTATTCCAAAATTGACCACATAGTTGGAAGTAAAGCTCTCCTCAGCAAATGTAAAAGAACAGAAATTATAACAAACTGTCTCTCAGACCACAGTGCAAACGAACTAGAACTCAGGATTAAGAAACTCACTCAAAACTGCTCAACTACATGGAAACTGAACAACCTGCTCCTGAATGACTACTGGGTACATAACAAAATGAAGGCAGAAATAAAGATGTTCTTTGAAACCAACAAGAACAAAGACAAAACATACCAGAATCTCTGGGACACATTCAAAGCAGTGTGTAGAGGGAAATTTATACCACTAAATGCCCACAAGACAAAGCAGGAAAGATCCAAAATTGACACCCTAACATCACAATTAAAAGAACTAGAAAAGCAAAAGCAAACACATTCAAAAGCTAGCAGAAGGCAAGAAATAACTAAAATCAGAGCAGAACTGAAGGAAATAGAGACAAAAAAAAACTCTTCAAAAAATTAATGAATCCAGGAGCTGGTTTTTTGAAAGGATCAACAAAATTGATAGACCGCTAGCAAGACTAATAAAGAAAAAAAGAGAGAAGAATCAAATAGACGCAATAAAAAATTATAAAGGGGATATCACCACCGATCCCACAGAAATACAAACTACCATCAGAGAATACTATAAACACCTCTACACAAATAAACTAGAAAATCTAGAAGAAATGGATACATTCCTCGACACATACACTCTCCCAAGACTAAACCAGGAAGAAGTTGAATCTCTGAATAGACCAATAACAGGATCTGAAATTGTGACAATAATCAATAGCTTACCAACCAAAAAGAGTCCAGGACCAGATGGATTCACAGCCGAATTCTACCAGAGGTACAAGGAGGAACTGGTACCATTCCTTCTGAAACTATTCCAATCAACAGAAAAAGAGGGAATCCTCCCTAACTCATTTTATGAGACCAGCATCATTCTGATACCAAAGCCGGGCAGAGACACAACCAAAAAAGAGAATTTTAGACCAATATCCTTGATGAACATTGATGCAAAAATCCTCAATAAAATACTGGCAAACCAAATCCAGCAGCACATCAAAAAGCTTATCCACCATGATCAAGTGGGCTTCATCCCTGGGATGCAAGGCCAGTTCAATATAAGCAAATCAATAAATGTAATCCAGCATATAAACAGAACCAAAGACAAAAACCACATGATTATCTCAGTAGATGCAGAAAAAGCCTTTGACAAAATTCAACAACACTTCATGCTAAAAACTCTCAATAAATTAGGTATTGATGGGACATATCTCAAAATAATAAGAGCTATCTATGACAAACCCACAGCCAATATCATACTGAATGGGCAAAAACTGGAAGCATTCCCTTTGAAAACTGGCACAAGACAGGGATGCCCTCTCTCACCACTCCTATTCAACAGAGTGTTGGAAGTTCTGGCCAGGGCCATTAGGCAGGAGAAGGAAATAAAGGGTATTTAATTAGGAAAAGAGGAAGTCAAATTTTCCCTGTTTGCAGATGACATGATTGTATATCTAGAAAACCCCATTGTCTCAGCCCCAAATCTCCTTAAGCTGATAAGCAACTTCAGCAAAGTCTCAGGATACAAAATCAATGTGCAAAAATCACAAGCATTCTTATACACCAATAACAGCCAAACAGAAAACCAAATCATGAGTGAACTCCCACTCACAATTGCTTCAAAGAGAATAAAATACCTAGGAATCCAACTTACAAGGGACGTGAAGGACCTCTTCAAGGAGAACTACAAACCACTGCTCAATGAAATAAAAGAGGATACAAAGAAATGGAAGAACATTCCATGCTCATGGGTAGGAAGAATCAATATCGTGAAAATGGCCATACTGCCCAAGGTCATTTATAGATTCAATGCCATCCCCATCAAGCTACCAATGACATTCTTCACAGAATTGGAAAAAACTACTTTAAAGTTCATATGGAACCAAAAAAGAGCCCGAATCGCCAAGTCAATCCTAAGCCAAAAGAACAAAGCTGGAGGCATCACGTTACCTGACTTCAAACCATACTACAAGGCTACAGTAACCAAAACAGCATGGTACTGGTACCAAAACAGAGATATAGATCAATGGAACAGAACAGAGCCCTCAGAAATAACTCCGCATATCTACAACTATCTGATCTTTGACAAACCTGAGAAAAACAAGCAATGGGGAAAGGATTCCCTATTTAATAAATGGTGCTGGGAAAACTGGCTAGCCATATGTAGAAAGCTGAAACTGGATCCCTTCCTTACACCTTATACAAAAATTAACTCAAGATGGACTAAAGACTTAAATGTTAGACCTAAAACCATAAAAACCCTAGAAGAAAACCTAGGCATTACCATTCAGGACATAGGCATGGGCAAGGACTTCATGTCTAAAACACCAAAAGCAATGGCAACAAAAGCCAAAATTGACAAATGGGATCTAATTAAACTAAAGAGCTTCTGCACAGCAAAAGAAACTACCATCAGAGTGAACAGGCAACCTACAAAATGGGACAAAATTTTCACAACCTACTCATCTGACAAAGGGCTAATATCCAGAATCTACAATGAACACAAACAAATTTACAAGAAAAAAACAAACAACCCCATCAAAAAGCGGGCAAAGGATATGAACAGACACTTCTCAAAAGAAGACATTTATGTAGCCAAATGACACATGAAAAAATGCTCATCATCACTGGCCATCAGAGAAATGCAAATCAAAACCACAATAAGATACCATCTCACACCAGTTAGAATGGCAATCATTAAAAAGTCAGGAAACAACAGGTGCTGGAGAGGATGTGGAGAAACAGGAACACTTTTACACTGTTGGTGGGACTGTAAACTAGTTCAACCATTGTGGAAGTCAGTGTGGTGATTCCTCAGGGATCTAGAACTAGAAAAACCATTTGACCCAGCAATCCCATTACTGGGTATATACCCAAAGGACTATAAATCATGCTGCTGTAAAGACACATGCACACGTATGTTTATTGCGGCACTATTCACAATAGCAAAGGCTTGGAACCAACCCAAATGTCCAACAATGATATAGCGGATTAAGAAAATGTGGCACATATACACCATGGAATACTATGCAGCCATAAAAAATGATGAGTTCACGTCCTTTGTGGGGACATAGATGAAATTGGAAATCATCATTCTCAGTAAACTATCACAAGGACAAAACCAAACACTGCATGTTCTCATGCATAGATGGGAATTGAACAATGAGAACACATGGACACAGGAAGGGGAACATCACACTCTGGGGACTGTTGTGGGGTGGGGGGAGCGGGGAGGGACAGCATTAGGAGATATACCTAATGCTAAATGACGAGTTAATGGGTGCAGCACACCAGCATGGCACATGTATACATACGTAACTAACCTGCACATTGTGTACATGTACCCTAAAACTTAAAGTATAATTAAAAAAAAAAAAAAACCATCGGACTTAATCTGCACTATAGAACACATGGACCTAATAGATATTAACAGGACATTTCATCCAATAACTGCAGAATATACATTTTTATCTTCAGCATGTGGATCATTCTCAAGTAGAGACCATATGTTCGGTCACAAAACAAGCCTTAAAACGTTCAAAAGCATGGAAATAATATCAGGCATCTTCTCTGACCACAAGGGAATAAAATTACAAATCAATAATGAGGAATTTTGGAAACTATACAAACACATGGAAATTAAACAATATACTCCTGAATGGCCAGTAAGGAAATTGAACATTTTATTGAAACAAATAATAATGGAAATACAACATGCCAAAACCTATGGGATACAGCAAAAGCAGTACTAAGAGGAAATTTATAGCTCTAAGTGCCTACATCAAAAAAGAAAAACCTTCAAATAAATAACCTAATGATGCATCTTAAAGAACTAGAAAAGCAAGAGCAAACCAAACCCAAAATTAGAAGAAATGAAGTAATAAAGATCAGAGAATAAATGAATTTGAAAATTAAAAGGAAAAAAGAAAGAAATGAATTTGAAATGAAAACAATACAAAAGATCAATGAAACAAATGTCAGTTTCTTTGAAAAGATAAATAAAATTGACAAACCTTTAGCCAGACTAAGAAAAAAAGAAGACTCAAACGAAATCAGAGATGAAAAAGGAGACATTATTACTCATACCACAGAAATTCAAAGGATCATGAGTGGCTACTATGAAAAACTATATGCCAGCAAATTAGAGTAAATGGGTCAATAAGTATCATCAAATGAATAAATGATGCAATGGATTTACAAATATTAGTATGTTCATTAATTAATGTTATAGAAACTAAGAGGAAACAATTATTACAGCTTAGAATTATCTAACAAGACTTCATGAAAAGCTTTGAACTGAATATTAAATGAAGATAGAAAGAATTTTTAAAAAAAGAGCAATAAAATTTTTCAAAATCTTAAGCAAAATCTGCAAAAGGTCAAAACGAATTCTTGGCTGTTTCAACGTATGTAACGGTTACATCACATAACGAAAATGTATTTCTGCAGGAAAAAATTGAGGCTTACTGATTGACAAATCCATTCAACAAATGTATTAGCTTACTAAAGGCCTAGACCAAGTTGAAAATAAGAGGATAGCAAGGAGTTAGGGTACAAACACTTCATAATAGCAAGTTTTGGGGTCAAATCTCATTACAACATAATTACAATAAAAATCTCCACATAATTCACATTTATATAAATATTCACTCAACCAATACTTGAGCACCTGGTTACTGTGTTCCTTCAACAATCAAAGGTACAGATTAAGCCCTCTATTAATATAACATTTTAAAATAATTAAGTCAGTTAAACACTCAGTGGAGTTTTATCTAACCAGGTTGTTGAATTTGAGTATAAGCACTGGAGATGAAACAGCAAGTAAACAGGCAAAACCTGAGCCCTCGCAGAGATTACATTCTAATGGATGGAAATGAATGATAAACAAGATAAACATGTAAAATATATGATATGCTAGATGACGTGTTAAGATGAAAAATAAAGAGGAAAATTTGAGGGTTATAAATTTATTTTATTTTATTCAGACAGTGTCTCGCTCTGTCACCCAAGCTGGAGAGCAGTGGCACAATCATGGCTCATGGCAGCCTTGACCTCCTGGGCTTAGGTGAACCTCACATCTCAGCCTCCCAAGCTGGGAGTACAGGCGTGTACCACCATGTCTGGCTAGTTTTTTTGCATTTTTTGTAGAGATTGGGTTTTATCATGTTGCCCATGCTGGTCTCAAACTCCTGGACTCAAGCAATCTACCCGCCTCTGCCTCCCAAAGTGCTAGGATTATAGGCATGAGCCACTGCACTTGGCTAGGGGGTTACAATTTTAAATTAGGCAGCCAGAGAAAGTCTCACTGAGTCACATCAAGATCTGGATGTCAGGCAGCAATCTGGGAATTCAGAGGAAGGTAGTTAAAAACAGAGGGACAGCAAGAACAAAGCACAGATTAAGGGAGGGAAAGAGTAGCAGATGACAGGAAAGGAGTTTCCAGGGGGGTCAGATTAGGGTTGGCCAACTGCCACTTATTTCCAGCAAAAATCAATACAACAAAATTTCAACACATTAAAAGAAGCCTGATACCTCATCTAGAATTTGCTTTTTAAAGAATCTAATCTGGCTAGGCGTGGTAGCTCATACCTGTAATCCTAGTACTCTGGGAGGCTGAGGCAGGAATATTGCTTGATCCCAGGAGTTCAAAACCAGCCTGGACAACATAGGAAGACCTTGTCTCTACAAAATAGTAAAAAATTAGCCAGGCATGGTGGTGTGTGTCTGTGGTCCCAGCTACTTGGGAGGCTGAGATGGGAGGCTTGTTTGAGCCTGAGGTCAAGGCCACAGTGAGCCACAATCAAGCCACCGCACTCCAGCCTGGGCTACAGAGCAAGACCCTGTTGCTTTAAAAAAAAAAAAAAAAAAGGCCAAGCACAGTGGCTCACGCCTGTAATCCTAGCACTTTGGCAGGCAGATCACCTGAGGTCAGGAGTTTGAGACCAGCCTGACCAATACGGTGAAACCCCGTCTCTATTGAAAATACACAATCTAGCCGGGTGTGGTGGCGTGCGCCTGTGGCCCCAGCAATGCAGGAGGCTGAGACAGGATAACTGCTTGAACCTGGGCAGCAGAGGTTGCAGTAAGCCGAGATCGCACCATTGCACTCCAGCCTGGATGACAGAGCAAGACTCTGTCAAAAAAAAAAAAAAAAAAAAAAAGAAGACGAAGAGGAGGAAGAGGAGGAGGAATCTAATCTGTAACACAAACTTAATTTGTTTCTATTTTCAAATTTGCTTTATGACATATTTTAATAAGTTTTCTTAAATAAGGAATATACTAAATGAAAGTCCCTCCTAACTCCTAAGGAAGCCCCAAATTTCACATAGAAACCACTCTGTGATCTACACAATGACAAAATGCATATAATACTATAATGCAACTTACTTCTAACTCCTTTCAACAGCCTGCTGAAAATATTTCACTAATCCTAAATTTATTTGCCTTTTCTCCAAAAAGCTACAGAAACAAAGATTTTTGCTGCAAGCATCTCACAGGATCTGAATGTTCCAAAGATCAACTGTGATTCTGCTGTCTGCATACTGAGAGGTCATTGCTTTGGACCTGGTATCATCAAGGCTCTCTTGAAGTTAACTTCAGTTCATCTGCTTGTTGCTGTGACTTTGTTTGGATATGCAGAATCAAGAGTATTACTGTACTCTTGATTGGCTTCACATCAAAATTAAAGCAATGACAGTTGATGATTTGTATGTGCTTTCTGATGAGGTGTTTCTGAGAAGTGGGTGTCCTGTAACCAAAGTGTGGCAAGATTTGTATACGTTTTTGTACTCCACAAGTGACTGTGGCATCATATATCAGGGTAAAAGGGTAGGTTATTTTTAGATCTATGCTAATATTCACCTCTAGAACATTACCAAGGCGAGGATTCATATGTATCTCATGTGCTGTTGAGTGAGATGGGTCTTCATGGCAACCTGCAATTTCATTTATCCATCCAAGGCAGGCCAAATCACTGGCTTCGTCCACTTACCAAGACTACTGCTGAAACACTATCAAGTGCTTGAAATCATGCTTCAAAGCTTAAAACGTATTTTTCTTATTTATCCACCAAGATTGATGGGGTCAAGGAAGT
Organism: Gorilla gorilla gorilla; assembly: GCF_029281585.2. Lineage (NCBI taxonomy): Eukaryota > Metazoa > Chordata > Mammalia > Primates > Hominidae > Gorilla > Gorilla gorilla. The sequence continues at coordinate 187,815,584 of NC_073224.2, forward strand.
ACCTAACATTAGATCACTGCACATCCTATGCCTCATTTTTCTTCAATGAGAAACAGAAGGTGAGCTATGTAATGTGATATACAGAGCAACTGCAGCTGCCTGAGGACTTAGAAACAAGAGGCCTAAACTATAGCAATCCTGACAATCGCAGAGTTCTTACTGATACCATGTGTTTGTATTAATCTGCAACTTTAATGAAGCAGACATTTCTTTTTATGACTCCTTTTGCAAAACGTTTTTTAATTATATTGGAATCATATTCAATACATAATCTTTACTCTGCTAATGGGAATTATTTTTTATAAAGATCAATTGATACATTTTTTAAAAAGATTTATTTGGAGTAAACAAGCATGAAATGTAAGCCTTAAAACTTTTTTTTCTTCTTAAGATCTGGTGTCACCCAGGCTGGAGTGCAGTGGCATTATCACAGCTACTGCAGCCTTGACCTCCCCAGGCTCGGGTGATCCTCCCACCTCAGCCTCCAGCTGGGACTACAGGTGCGTGTCGCTTTTTTGTTTTTTGTAGAGATGGGACAAGATGTTGTCTAGGCTGGTCTCGAACTCCTGGGCTCAAGCAATGCTCCTACCTTGGCCTACTCACGCTGGGATTACAGGCATAAGCTACCGCACCCAGCCTAAAACTTTTTTTTTTAATCATCAGGGTAGAATTAGTATATATAAGCAAACAATAAAGTGTTCAGATGAAAAATCATGAAGGATATAGATTAAGCCCTGTATTATTAAAACATTTTAAAATGATTAAGTCAGTTAAACACTCAATAGAGTTTATCTAACCAGGTTGTTGAATTTATAAAAACTTTTAAACAGGCTAGGTAATTTTATGAGGTAAAGTGCAGGTTGCAACATTCAAACTAAAAATAGGATGAGTTCAGATTACTCCAGTGGTTCTCAAATTGTAGTCCACAGACTTGCGGGAATCCACATCTTAGTATGTATGCCCTTTTCACCATGTTGACAACTGCAGTGAAAGCACAATAGCAATGATGGGTAGAACTGCTTGCACCTTAGCAATAATCAAGGCAGCAATACCAAACTATACTGGTAGTCTTATTCTTCACTGCCATGCACTCTCAGTTGTTCTAAAACGTCAGTTTCACTTGACTGATGAGGCAATAAAAAGTATTAACTTTGTTAAATCTCAACTCTTGAGTAAAGTCTTTTTAATATTCTGTGTGACAAAATGGAAATATGAAGAAGGCACTTCTACTGCATACCAAAGTGTGACGGTATGCAAACTCACCCCTTTTTCCATGTAACTACTGTTGCTTCAAAGAACAGAGGGCATTAAAACAGAGCACAAATAGCAGGAGATCAAAGAAGAGAAGTTAAGTAGGATACAAGATATGCTTCCAATCCTCCAATAATTGATGACACAGTCTAGAAGACAAATTTGCTGTTATTATTTATATGCCCATCTCTTCAATGATTGTTCTGACAATTTCAATCACTTTGCCACGTTCTAGGAACTATGCTGATCACTAATTATTGAATTGAACCTGAAATAGTAAACTCTTCTGTCAGAAGAATCCAGAGTTCTAAGCCAATGGTTCTAAACTCTTAACAGCAAAACCTCTATTAACAGCAGAATCCCAATAGGAGTTCACAGAAAAGTGCTCTGATTGAAGCGGCATATAGAAAAGTTCAGATACATACATCCCATAAACTTGCCTTCTATCTCCCATTTACCTATTCTCAGTGGTGATTCTGCGGGCCATCTAATTCAATCATATTTTCCCCCAGGTCTCAACTGATTTATTCTGTTCCCTTCTATACACACACATGCATGTACACACACAAAACTCCCTCACAGACTGTTCAGGGGTCCCATTATCCTTCCCCTTCCTTTTCTCTAATTCATATTGAAAGATCTCAATGAGGCCCCTCCACCAAACCACTTGCCTTTTTCTAATGATCTCTTTCTTTCTTGTCTAATTACACTGATAGTTCCTCTGAAAATGGTGAAGGTGGACATTTTCTTTTGTTTCTGACTTTAATAAAAATTCTTCTCCCTCTCCCTCTCCCCACGGTCTCCCTCTCCCTCTCTTTCCACGGTCTCCCTCTGATGCCGAGCCGAAGCTGGACGGTACTGCTGCCATCTCAGCTCACTGCAACCTCCCTGCCTGATTCTCCTGCCTCAGCCTGCCGAGTGCCTGCGATCGCAGGCGTGCGCTGCCACGCCTGACTGGTTTTCGTATTTTTTTGGTGGAGACGGGGTTTCGCTGTGTCAGCCGGGCTGGTCTCCAGCTCCTAACCGCGAGTGATCTGCCAGCCTCGGCCTCCCGAGGTGCCGGGATTGCAGACGGAGTCTCGTTAACTCGGTGCTCAATGGCGCCCATGCTGGAGTGCAGTGGCGTGATCTCGGCTCGCTACAACCACCTCCCAGCCGCCTGCCTTGGCCCCCCCAAAGTGCCGAGATTGCAGCCTCTGCCTGGCCGCCACCCCGTCTGGGAAGTGAGGAGCGTCTCCGCCTGGCCGCCCATCGTCTGGGATGTGAGGAGCCCCTCTGCCTGGCTGCCCAGTCTGGAAAGTGAGGAGCGACTCTGCCCGGCCACCATCCCATCTAGGAAGTGAGGAGCGCCTCTTCCCGGCCGCCATCACATCTGGGAAGTGAGGAGCGTCTCTGCCCGGCCGCCCATCGTCTGAGATGAGGGGAGCACCTCTGCCCTGCCGCCCCGTCGGGGATGTGAGGAGCGTCTCTGCCCCGCCGCCCCGTCGGGGATGTGAGGAGCGTCTCTGCCCCGCCGCCCCGTCTGAGAAGTGAGGATACCCTCTGCCTGGCAGCCACCCCCGTCTGGGAAGTGAGGAGCGTCTCCGCCCGGCAGCCACCTCGTCCGGGAGGGAGGTGGGGGGACCAGCCGCCCCGTCCGGGAGGGAGGTGGGGGGATCAGCCCCCCGCCCGGCCAGCCACCCTGTCCGGGAGGTGAGGGGCGCCTCTGCCCGGCCGCCCCCACTGGGAAGTGAGGAGCCCCTCTGCCCGGCCACCACCCCGTCTAGGAGGTGTACCCAACAGCTCATTGAGAACGGGCCATGATGACAATGGCGGTTTTGTGGAATAGAAAGGGGGGAAAGGTGGGGAAAAGATTGAGAAATCAGATGGTTGCCGTGTCTGTGTAGAAAGAGGTCGACATGGGAGACTTTTCATTTTGTTCTGTACTAAGAAAAATTCTTCTGCCTTGGGGATAAAAAAAAAAAAAAATTCTTTCAGTATTTCACCACTAAGTCTGATATGAGTTTTTTATTATATTTATATAATTAAAAACAAGAAAGGCAGTGGGGTCCCTTACCATTATTGTTACTATTGTTCAATACCAGCCTACTCTTAATTTATTTTCTGGATTTCTTTTTTTATTGCGGTAAAATACACATATTTACCATTTTAGCTATTTTTAAAAGTGTGCAATTTGGTGGCACAAATATGTCCACACAGTTGTGCAACCATTACCTCCAACCATCTTCAGAAATTTTTCATCTTCCCAAACTGAAACTCTCTACCTATTAAACACTGATTCCCCATCTCCCCTTCCCCACAGCTTCTGACAGACACCATTCTGCTTTGTCTCTACAAACTTCCCAATCATATTATTTTACTGCTAAGAATCTCAAATCCTGAAAGGCTGAGTCACTTTTCCAAGATCACCTAGCTGATTACTGGCAGATAAAAGCCAAAAGCAAGTGCTTACTTAGAAAGGAAAGCAGCAATCATCTATAGCCAAATAGCTTCATTTCCTTTTCTGCCTCAATGCCTTGTTAGCCTTGGTCTAATGCATGTCTGCAAAGGATGGATGGATGGATGGACGGATGGACGGACGGACGGACGGACAGACAGACAAAGATATATACTCATTGTCAGCTGGGCGCAGACAGACAGACAGATGTATAAAGATATATACTCATTGTTGGCTCGGTGCAAACAGATAGATAGACAGATAGATGTATAAAGATATATACTCATTGTCAGCTTGGCGCAGTGGCTCATGCCTGTAATCCCAACACTTTGGGAGTCCGAGGCAGGTGGATTACTTGAGGTGAGGAGTTCAAGACCAGCCTGGCCAACGTGTTAAAACCCCGTCTCTACTAAAAATACAAAAATTAGCTGGACGTGGTGGTGCATGCCTGTAATCCCAGCTACTCAGGAAGCTGAGGCAGGAGAATCACTTGAACCTGGGAGGCAGAGGTTGCAGTGAGCCGAGATCATGCCACTGCACTCCAGCCTGGGCTACAGGATGAGACCCCATCTTAAAAAACAAACAAACAAAAAAGATATATACTCATTGTCTTTTAAGCAATAAATGTAGAAATTCAGTCTGGGCAACATGGTGAAAACCCGTCTCTACAAAAACAAACAAACAAACAAACAAAATTAGCTAGGTGTGGTGGCGCGCGTCTATAGTCCCAGCTACTGGGGAGGCCAAGGTGGGAAGATGGCTTGAGCTTAGGAGGCGGGGGTTGCAGTGAGCACTGACTGAGCCACTACGCTCCAGCCTGGGCAACAGTGAGACCCTGTCTTTAAAAAAAGGTAGAAATTTGGATCATATTCAATATGGTCAATTTTTAACAGGCTGAATAGTGTTGACCATAAATATCTATCCATCTGAAAGCACATCGCCAACTGCATGGCCTAGAGCTTGATTCTTGGTCTTATCGTATTTAACATTTTTTTTTAAATAATTTAGATGAGGTCTCACTATGTTGCCCACGCTGGTCTTAAACTCCTGGGCTCAAGGGATCCTCCCGAAGTCCTAGGATTACAGATGTGAGCCACCGTGCCTGGTCCTGTTTAACATTTTTATTAGTGATTTGGATGTGGCCATTTATGGCACAATAATGAAATATGTGATGGATATAAAGAAAAGTATGACAGCTGAATCTGCTGGATCAAAGAATCAGTATTCGAAAGATCTAACCAAATTAGAATATTAGAATACTAAACTAAATCATCTCTAACAGACTCAAACTAAAAGAAAATTAATAAATAAAAATAAAATAGGTCAGCACCACTTTGCTGGAGCCTGCAACCAAGTGGAAGTGGAGTGAAGCGGCCATTGTTGCCAACTCTTTCCTCTCTCCCACAGTTTGGTCAGCAGGTTGATTAGGCCGTTGGCCCTCGAGCCAAGACTTGTCTCATATTTAGTTCTGGGGAGCACCTCATAGACATGAGTGATGTAGAGGAGAACAACTTCAAGGGCATAGTTAATGTTCATGAAGAAACTGAAGAGTTTTTTCCAAAAATGTTGAAGATAAATCAAGATAAAAGAAGGCTAATGGAAAGTATTAAGGATCAGAAAGTTAAAATTGAATGGGGGAAAAAACTGAACAGAAGATTGGTCGGATAGAAGCACTTGAATTTTTGTAAGGCTATTTTGAATTGTTTGAATTGGGAAAGAATACACAAAGTACAAAAAGTGAAAAACTCAAGAATGAAGAGAAGTAGAAAGCAAGAGTGAAGTAGAATTAAAAGAATCTGGAAGAATAAATGGGTCCTAAGTAAATGAGTCTTCACTCTCAGTCAAAATCTCCAACAGGAACTCCTGCTTGTGTAAAATTGGAGAGATGGTCAGGATCTCGTAGTCCTTCCAGGGTTTCCAAACACTCTGAATCCCATTCTCGATCAAGATCAAAATGTCAAGGAGGCATTCTCATCGACGTTACACACTTGATCCAGATCCCACTCTTGATCCAGATACCACTCTCACAGGAGACGAAGTAGCTCATATACACCAGAATACTAGCAGTGAAGGAGCCGAAGTCATTCTCCAATGTCTAACCAGAGAAGACACACTGGCAGAAGGGCAAATCCAGATCCCAACACTTGCCTTAGAGTGTTTGGCCTTAGTTTGTACACAACAGACAGAGATCTTCGTGAAGTATGTTCTTGATATGGACCTTTGAATGGTGTCAATGTGGTTTACAATCAGCAAACTGGGCGATCTCAAGGATTTGCTTTTGTGCATTTTGAGGGAATAGATGACTCAAAGGAGGCTATGGTAAGGGCAAACAGAAAGGAGCTGGATGATAGAAGAAATTCGGGTGGATTATTCTATTACCAAGAGAATGCGCACACCTACACCAGGCATCTATATGGGCAGAACAACTCATAGTGGTGGTGGTGGAGGTGGTGGCAAAGGTGGCAGTGGAGGTGGTCACAGACGTCGAGATTCTTACTATGATAGAGGATATGATCGTGGATATGACAGATATGAAGACTATGATTACCAGTACAGAAGATGATCACCTTCTCCTTATTATAGTCGATACAGACCACAATCAAGATCTCATTCCTGCAGCCCAAGACACTATTGATAATGAAATGGTTGCAATGAAGGACATTTTTTTCCTCTTTATTTTCTTTTTCCTCTCCTTTTTTTTTTTAATTCTGGATGTCCCCAAGCTTCTGATTCTTCCTAGTCTTTAAGAAAAAAAAATTTTTGGTTTATTTAGTATATACATTATACTCCTAAAGATGTAATTGTTGTCATTTTGAGTAAACATCTTGAGTATAAAAGCAACCCTAGTGTTATACTCCGTAAATTTTTTTTTTTTGCTTTTACTAACATAAACTCCTAGCTAATCAAATAAGAAATTATCTTTTTAAAGCTTCTTTTGTGTTAGATATTGTATTAGAGATCTGCATTTATGAAGAACTCCTTTTTAAACTTTCTTTTGAGGAAGACAGTAACACATAAATTAGTTCAGTCATGTCATGTTTGGGGTGGCATGGAACAGTCAAGTAGTTAGGTGCAGAAAGTTTGAAGCTATAAAAGAAAATACCTGGACATTTCTTTTGAAGAATGGAATTTTTGAGCCCTAAAAATTAAGTCATTTTTTAGAGATAAAAAGCTTGCAGACTCCTATGAAAGATGTATTTAAAATACATCTCTTAAAACTTTGGCTAGGCACAGTAGCTCACACCGGTAATCCTAGCACTTTGGGAGGCTGAGGCAGGCAGATTGCCTGAGCTGAAGAGTTCAAGACCAGCCTGGGCAACATGGCAAAACCCTGTCTCTACTAAAAATACAAAAAATTAGCTGGGCGTGGTAGTGCGTGCCTGCTGTCCCAGCTACTCAGGAGGCTGAGGCAGGAGAATCGCTTGAACCCGGGAGGCGGAGGTTGCAGTGAGCTGAGATCGTGCCACTGCACTCCAGCCTGGGTGATAGAGCAAGACTCTGTCTCCAAAAAAAAAATAAAATAAAATACATCTGTCAAAAGTTAAAAACTAAAGTGTGATTTCTTTGTTAAATTTATTGAAGTTTAAGTATTCCCTTAATCAGTGAAGGACAACCCTTATTTATTACCTAGAGCAACTATATAATTTGCTGTTAGAAATTTTGGTATTGGAACTATGGATAAGCAGGTTATCATATAGTATAGAATCCTTAGAAGATACATGTGGGGAAAAGTAGTCTCCTTTCAAATAAAAGTTAATTTATTTGAAAAAATAAAATAAAAAGACCCAAACTACTGAATTGTCTGTTACAGAAAAAATCATCAGTAAACAGGCTAATGCAATCTCAAACTACACTAGAAATGTCCAGAATAAGGAGAGTGGGGATTATCATGTTCTGTGCTATACTGATCAACTGCATGGTTCATTTCAACCAACATTCCCTGGACGCCTACTATGTGCCAGACCACACTGAAATATTGTTTTCAATTTCAGTTAATATTACATATTAACAAACAAAAACATATTCAAGAGAAAATAAGAAAAATGTCTAAAAGGTTTTTATTCATAAAGAATCAAAGCAACTTAGAAAAATGTCATCAAGGCCGGGCACAGTGGCTCACGCCTGTAATCCCAGCACTGCAGGAGGCCGAGGCAGGTGGATCACGAGGTCAGGAGATCAACACCATCCTGGCTAACACGGTGAAACCCCGACTCTATGGACTATTCCTTTGAATGTATTGGTAATGTGAAGGTCATGAGAGCAGCACTTGAGGCGTGTCACAAGGGCTGGGGCATCAGCGTGGTGGTTGGAGTAGCTGCTTCAGGTGAAGAAACTGCCACTCGTCCATTCCAGCTGGTAACAGGTCACACATAGAAAGGCACTGCCTTTGGAGGATGGAAGAATGTAGAAAGCATCCCAAAGTTGGTGTCTGAATATATGTCCAAAAAGATAAAAGTTGATGAATTTGTGACTCACAATCTGTCTTTTGATGAAATCAACAAAGCCTTTGAACTGATGCATTCTGGAAAGAGCATTCGAACTGTTGTAAAGATTTAACTGAAAAGAGAAAAATAAAGTCCATCCTGTCGTGATGTGATGAGAGCAGCTTAACAGGCAGGGAGAAGCGCCTCCAACGTCACAGCCTCGTAGAGCTTCACAGCTACTCCAGAGAATAGTGTTATGTGTGTAATTCATGAATCTCTATAATCAAGGACAAGGATAGTTCAGTCATGAACCTGTTTTCTGGACGCTCCTCACATAAATAATTGCTAGCTTATTAAGGAATATTTTAACATAAAAGTAATTTCTACCAAAAAAAAAAGAAACCCCGACTCTAATAAAAATACAAAAAAATTAGCCGGGCATGGTGGCGGGTGCCTGTAGTCCCAGCAACTCAGGAGGCTGAGGCAGGAGAACGGCGTGAACCTGGGAGGCGGAGCTTGCAGTGAGCCGAGATCGCGCCACTGCACTCCAGCCTGGGTGACAGAGCGAGACTCCATCTCAAAAACAAAAGAAAAAAGAAAAAGAAAAATGTCATCAAAATCATCCTAACAATAAACATTTGCTTATTACATGTGGCAGCCACGGAGGTATGTCGCTTATATCAACCCTTATGAAATAACTTTCCAATAAGCTTCTAGGTGCACAGTTAGCTGACAGCCTCCTACTGCAGTCCCTTCAGGATGCCCAGCTTTCAAGCTGAAGTCACACTCTTCCTGGGCAGCCCCACCCAATGACTGCTCATAACATAGGCACCAAGGCCTGGCCACTTCTGTCCAATGCAGGACTCCTTTAATGAACAACTTTTGTTCAAGTCTTCACTGTGTTGTCTGAGACTCTGTCAGACCTGCATCGCACTCTGAGACTCTCCCTGACAATTGTGCCTCCTCTCCCTTTCCTTTCACAGAAGTCCTCTCCTACTTCATATATCTCTTATAGTCCTGTCTCAGCAGCTGCTTCCTGAAGGACTCAAACTGGCACAGCTGGTACCAGAAATTGACTAAGAAAGCAGGAGCTAAGATGGGGCTTAGGAATTAGATAACTTACTGCCCAACTGACAATGAAGCTCTCATCCCAGGTGGTATGTGAGGCATGACAGGCCCTAGCACAAGCTGGTGGCCCAAGTGTTAACATGCAAGTTGTGACTTGGGAGAATGTTCCCAGAGAGGAACACTCTAACTGGTGTAAAGATTCAGATATTTGGGAAGGGGAACACAAAACATACAAGAATAGCCGGGCGCGGTGGCTCATGCCTGTAATCCCAGCACTTTGGGAGACCGAGGCGGGCGGATCACGAGGTCAGGAGATCGAGACCATCCTGGCCAACATGGTGAAACCCCGTCTCTACTAAAAATACAAAAAATTAGCCGGGCATGGTGGCAGGCGCCTGTAGTCCCAGCTGCTCGGGAGGCTGAGGCAGGAGAATGGCGTGGACCTGGGAGGCGGAGCTTACAGTGAGCCGAGATCGTGCCACTGCACTCCAACCTGGGTGACTCAGTTTAAAAAAAAAAAAAAAAATACAAGAACAATAAAGTTGGCTAGCTGTTAGATTGCCCAGGCTCCCTCGAAAGGGCAGCTAACAAACAACTGAAAACTAAGCGTGAAGGTCAGACGGCTCTTTGGTAGCTCACAAACAGGTCCTTATCACCTACGAAGGGAGGCAGTAAAAGATGAAGAACAAACTCAGGATGGCTACAGACCACTGCTTCACGGTGGCTGAATGCTCAGCCAAGGCAGGTTTGTTATGCCAAGGTCAGGATCCTGATTTGGAAAACCTAGAGGCCTGATAGACAGGTTACGGATAGATGGCTGCCCCCAAAGATTGTCATTTCCAAATCCTTTGAACTCTGAGTCTTCAGGGATGAGTTAGCACTCCCTGCTGTGCAGAAGCACACTTCAGAGGTCTGTCACCTGCAAGGCAACACAGGGGCTCCCTCAGGATCTGTCTCTATCTGCATTCCTAGATGCCATGATAATAGCTAGTGCTAACCCTGCCAAGGACATCTTGGACTTCATAAAGGAGAACAGGGACTATAATCCCCAAAAGAATGTCAAGAATTAGCCAGGGTACCAGCAGGACTGGCATAAACCACAGTGCTAGATTTTCAAGGTACTTAAGCAAGCAGGAACATTAGACTGAGTAAGGTCAAGTTTACTGGTTGAGAAAGGGGCTGTCTCAGGATATGAGAATTAACACTGTGGCAGGGACCTGGGAGATGGCATAAACTTGCTGTCAGGGTGGCTCCTAGCAGCCTGGAGAAAATGATGGCCCAACCTAAGTCAGGCTGAAATGACTGAATTGACATAGCAGAGAGCAGAGGACAGGATTAAAAAGCTCAGGAAAGTGGGTATGATAGAGTTGTGTATACCATGTGAGGAGAGAAGACCATTCATCAAAGCTATCAGGAATATACTGGGGAGAGAGGCACCAGCATCACTAAGAAGTTCAGTGGTGGCGCTCCTCTAAAGGAAAGGCTCATTGACAGCAATAGGGGCCAGGTGGTGGCACTTAAACACCAGAAGCTAGTGAACTCTTACCATTATGATTCATGTTGAAAGACAGCCAATAAGACTTAACTTTCAGGGAGCTGTGGAGATAGTTAAGAGAATACGGTGCAGGCTGGGCAATGTGGCTCATTCCTGTAATCCCAGCACACTCTGGGAGGCTGAGGTGGGTGGATCACTTAAGGTCAGGAGTTCAAGACCAGCCTGGCCAACATAGTGAAAACCCCCGTCTCTACTAAAAATACAAAAATTAGCCGGGAGTGGTCGTGGGCACCTGTCATCCCAACTGCTGGGAAGGCTGAGGCAGGAGAATCACTTGAACACGGGGAGGTGGAGGTTGCAGTGAGCTGAGACCACACCACTGCACTACAGCCTGGGCAACAGAGTGAGACTCCATCTCAAAAAAAAAAAAAAAGAGAATATAGTCCATAAGGAAAAAAACAGACAGTCAAAATCAGTGCTGCTTAATATATATAATCAAAACAAGGCAAGAATTGGATAAGCAGGAGGCGGAGGGTGATTGCACCAATAAAAACCTACTATCCCTTTCCCAGTTCCTGGACCTGAGCCAGTTTTCACATCTAAACTCATATATATATGTAAAATTATTCCCAAGTCCATCCCGAAAGGAACCTATGGCCATTTACTCAGGCAACTATAAAGTGGGGAAAGGAGGCCGGGCGCGGTGGCTCACGCCTGTAATCCCAGCACTTTCGGAGGCCGAGGCAGGCGGATCACGAGGTCAGGAGATCGAGACCATCCTGGCTAACACGGTGAAACCCCGTCTCTACTAAAAATACAAAAAATTAGCCGGGCGAGGTGGCGGGCGCCTGTAGTCCCAGCTACTCGGGAGGCTGAGGCAGGAGAATGGTGTGAACCCGAGAGGCAGAGCTTGCAGTGAGCCAAGATCGTGCCACTGCACTCCAGCCTGGGCGACAGCGAGACTCCATCTCAAAAAAAAAAAAAAGAATGTCACTAAAGTGGGGAAAGGAAAATACCCAGACATTTCAAAGACTATGGGTCACAGAGTCTGACTTGATATTGATATACAGAAACATGGAACGTCATTGTGGCCCTATTATAGCAGTAGAAATACAGGAACCAAGTAATAAATGGAGTCCTGGCCAAAGTCTAGCTTTTAATGGGTCCACTGGTCCACAGACCTACCCAGCAGTCACTTCCCCAGTCCCTCAATGTATAAATGGGATTGGCATACTTGGCAGTTGGGGTAACTCCCACCCCGGGTCTTTGACCTGAGGAGTAAGAGCTATCAGACAGAGAATGGCCAAGTGAAACCTTCTGAAAATAGCTCTCCATTCCCTGGGTGTAAATCAAAACCAAAATTGTGTAGGGGGCAGAGGTAAAGGGAATGGCAATGATTAGTGTCACCTTTAAGGATCTCAAAGATTCAAGGGCAGTAGTCCCTATATATATCCATGTAATTCAAAAGTCTAGCCCCTGCAGGAACCAGTTGGATCTACCACAAGCTCAAACAAGTAGCAGCCATGACCACATTGCCATGCTAGATGTAGTATGTTTGTTGCAGCAGATAAATATAGCCTTGGGTACACAGCATGCAGCCATTTATATGGCAAATAAGTTCCTTTCTATCCTAATCAGAAAAGAGGATCAGAAGCAGTTCACTTTCACATGGAACAAACAATAAAATGCATTCATGGCTTTGCTTTGGGGCTATGTTAACTCCACTCTATCATAATAGTCTGCAGAGATCTCGACTCAAAACATATAGATCCATCACGTCAGTGATACATGTTGATCTTGCAAGATGAGCAAGAGGTGGCTAGCATACTGAAGGACTTGGTGGGGTACATGTGTTCCAAAGAGGGTAAAGAAAAACCCTACAAATATTCAGGGATCTTCCATTTCAGTGAAGTTTTAAGAGTCCAGTGGTCGCAATCATGCCAACACATCCCCTCCAAAGCAAAAGACAAATTGCTGCATCTTGCATCCCCAACTACAAAAAAGGAAGCACAATGTCTGGTAGGCTCCTTCAGATTCTAGAAGTAACACATTCTATACCCAGGAATACTGCTGTGGCCCATATACTGGTTGACATAAAAGGCTGCTAGTATTGAGTAGGGGCAACAACTCTGCAGCAAGTCCAGGCTGTAGTGCAAGCAATCCCTACGCTGTTGGAGGTACCAGTGGTGGGAAAAGATGCAGTGTAGAGTTTATAGCAAGGAAGAGAATCAAAATGCAGGCCCCTAGAGTTCTGCAGGAAGGCCACGCTATTAGAAAAACAGCTCCTGTGGCTGGGCATGGTGGCTCACGCCTGTAATCCCAGCACTTTGGGAGGCCGAGGCGGGCGGACCACGAGGTCAGGAGATCGAGACCATCCTGGCTAACACGGTGAAACCCCGTCTCTACTAAAAATACAAAAAATTAGCTGGGCGAGGTGGCGGGCGCCTGTAGTCCCAGCTACTCGGGAGGCTGAGGCAGGAGAATGGCATTAACCCCGGGGGGCGGAGCCTGCAGTGAGCCGAAATCGCGCCACTGCACTCCAGCCTGGGCGACAGCGAGACTCCGTCTCAAAAAAAAAAAAAAAGAAAAAGAAAAAAAAGAAAAACAGCTCCTGGTGTGCAACTGTGTCCTATTAAGAGATACAATGCTTCATCACTGGGCACCATGTGTCCAGACTTTCCACAATGATCTGCATTCACTAGGACTCGCCAGGTCATAAAGCCAGGTGAGCATAGCAGCAATCCATTATAAGACAGGAATGGCACATCAAGGATCAAAATGAAACAGAACCAAAAGGCACAAGAAGACTGCTATAAGCAGGCAGCCAAGACTTCCCTGGCACTCACCATACTAGCACCATTTCCTCAGCTCACATCTATAGCTATTTGGGGTATCCTATAAGACCAACTTAAGAAGGAGAAAAAAGCCAAAGTTTTGCTTATAAGTAGGTCAGCTCAGTATGTGAACGCAAGCTGAAAAAAACAACGGAGTTCATTATAGCCACACTTAGGGGTGACCTTGACAATGAAAAGGGAAAATCTTCTTAACAGACAGAGCTTTGAGTCGTGCACCTGGTTATGAATTTTATGCAGAAAGAAAAGTGGCCTGGGGTGAGAATATATAGACTCACGGGCAATGGCAAGTAGACTGGCCAACTGGTTAGAGGCCTTTAAGGAGAAGGACAAAGGCAAGAGGTATGGGTGGAGGGAAATGAATGAATATATGGGAGTGGGTGGAAAGTATGAAAATCTTTGTTTCATGTGTTAATGCCCACCAGAAAGTATCCAATACAGAAGAGCCAATGAACAGCCAAGGAGACAAAATGACTCAACTAGCTGACATCGGTCACCCAGAAGTGGCAAGATGGGGACATAAATGGAGAGGTCACTGTGGCAGAAATAGAGATGGAAGCAGAGAAGGAGACATGGACTCCCATTTACCAAGGCCAACTCTGAACATCCAACCTATGAGCAACAAAGACCAACACCAAGCCCTCATATAGCATTATGCCTCAGGCAGACCAACAGACTATTAAGTGGCAAGCTGACTACACTGTGCCTCTTCCATCTTGGATGGGCCAGTGATTGATCTTCACAGGATTAGACACTTATTCCAGGTATGGGTTTGCCTTTCCTGTCCATAGAGACCTAGCCAGTACCACTAAATATAGACTTATACAGCACTTAATCAACAGACATGGAATCCAGCCAAGGGAATCACTTCACAGTGAAAGATTTGTGGCAGTAGGCCCATAACCATAAGCTCCAGTAGTTATATCCATAACAGCTCCATACAAAAGGACCAGTCTTAGAGAGTACTGGAATGGCCTGCTGAAGGCACAGCTAATGTACTAGCTCAGAGACAAAAATGGTGTGCTATCCTCTTGTATGCAGTACATGCACTGATTTAGAGCTAGGTTCCCAGTAAGAAGAATACATGGGTCTGAGAACCAAGAAGTGGAAAGGGAAATAGCCCCTACTTGCCATCATTCCCAATGATCTACTTTGTGCTTCCCATCTCTGCAATGTGGGGCTCTATGGAGTTAGAAGTCCTGGCACCCAAAGCGGGCACACTTTTGCCAGGAGACACATGAAAGGTCACAGTGAACTACAATTTACAGCTGCAGCCTGAATATTGAGTATTCCTTGTGTCCAAGGACTAGAAAGCAGTAAGAGGAATGTCCATCTTGGCAAGATTAATTAACCCTCATCCTCAGGAGGAAGTAGGGCTGCTGTTACACAAAGGGAACAAGAAAGAATATGTGTGGGACTCAGATGATTCCCTAGGATACCACTTAATACTCCCTGCCCAGTAGTGACTATGAATGGACAAATGCAACCACTCCAGTCTCAGACTCCTCAGAAATGAGGGTTTGGGTCAAACCACTAGGTAAACAACCAACACCAGCAGAAATGATAGCTGAGGGCAAGGGCAATTTAGACTACACAGTGGAGATGGCTCTAGAACTTTGTGGCTCTGAGACCAGCTACAGTGATGAGCCTGAGGCCTGTCTCACTAATCTCTTTCTACATTTCCTCCCTTGGAGGAGCTGCTCTCAGAAACTGTGAAGATATGGATCTGTGCATCATGAGAAATGGACTGTAGCAATCACTTGGATCTTCCTTCAAAAAAGAATTGCCATTCAGGTCCAAGGAGTTTGGTTAGCTAACAGCCTCCAGCTGCAGCATGTTCAGAATTCATCTCAGCTTCCCAGTCATGACCATGCTCTCCTTGGGCAGCTCTAGCCAGTGACTAAACATGGTGGGTGTACTAAAATCTGGCCATTTCTGCCCATGCAGGACTCCTCTAACAGGCAATACATGCTCTGAAGTTCCCTGTTAGGTTGACTGAGATTTTTTCAGATCTGCATCACAGACTGAGGCTCTCCCTAGGCAATTCTGCTTTCTCCCCATTTCCTTTCATAGGCATTCCATCCCATAAAACCTCTTGTGCTACTACATCCATTTCAACGTCTGCTTCCCAGCGGATCTGAACCAATACACTATGTAATTAGCTCTTTACATGTATCTGTTTATTTAACCCACTGATGTATTATTGTTAGTCCCATTTTACAGGTGAGAAAACTGAGGCACAAAGAAGTTATTAACTTGCCCAAGATCACAAAGTGAAAGGAGAATTAAATTTGAACCCAGACAGTTTGACTCTAGAGCCTGTAATTTAATCACTATGCTGGGAGAGACAGGATACTGTCTTGTCATCTTTAGATATTAAGAGTGATTATTTATTCTGTGTAATTTTAAAGAGTAAAAGAGCAAAAGGATATACACTAGAAAAAAAGCTAGATTTTTTGGCTGAATATAAAAAGAAACAATACTGCTAATATTCTAATAACGTGCAGAATGAGCACCTTCAGGAAGTAATCAGGGCCTATCATCTGAGAGTTCAAAGTCTTGGATATGGTGAGGGTGAGACTTTAAAAAACAGATAAAAGTTGACCTACATCAGTAAAAGGTGTTAATTACTAAGGCTTACGTGGAAAAAAGGGGTTCCACAACCAAATAAGTTTGGGTAATATAGCCAGGCACACTGGCTCATGCCTGTAATCCCAGTACGTTAGGAGGCTGAGGCAGGTGGATCATCTGAGGTCAGGAGTTCGAGATCAGCCTGGCCAACATGGTGAAATCCCATCTCTACTAAAAATACAAAAATTAGCCGGACATGGTGGTGCATGCCTGTAATCCCAGCTAATCAGGAGGCTGAGGCAGGAGAATTATTTGAACCTGGAAGGTGGAGGTTGCAGTTAACCAAGATGGTGCCACCACACTCCAGCCTGGGTAACAAGAGCAAAACTCCATCTCAAAAAAAAAACTGGGGTAATACATAGCTGAACAAAGTTAAACAAGTTTCTTCCACTCCTCAGTCTTTAGAATACTAATGTGCATTTGCAAACTTCTACCTGAGGGATATATAGTAAGCTGAAAACCCAAACTTATTTGACTAAAGAACATCTCCTTGCTCCTAGGGAACATACTTTAGAAATCCTGGATGGGCTCGGAGAGGTGGCTCATGTCTCTAATCCCAGCACTTTGGGAGGCCAAGGCGGGTGGATCACTTGAGGTCAGGAGTTCCAGACCAGCCTGACCAACATGGTGAAACCTTGTCTCTACTAAAAATACAAAAAATTAGCCAGGTGTAGTGGTGGGTGCCTGTAGTCCCAGCTACTCAGGAGGCTGAGGCAGGAGAATTGCTTGAACCCGGGAGGCGGAGGTTGCAGTGAGCCGAGACCACACCACTGCACTCCAGCCTGGATGAGAGAGCGAGACCCCATCTCAAAAAAAAAAAAGAAAAAACACACATACACACACACATAGACACAGGACAAGATTCACAGGATGAAAAAAGAGTGTGGACTTTCTAGTCAGAGATATATGAGCTTGATATATAAGTTTGAATCATGAATGTGGGCTTAAGCTTAGGAAAATCAATAAAACTCTCCAAGCCTCAGTTCCCTCAGCTGTAAAATGCATAATAATATAATGACCTTATAATATCCTTAGTAAGAGTTACAAATAACATATGTGAAACACTTACCAGAAAGATGGCACACTACAGGGAAAGCTTTTATATTCCACAAAAAGTAATACAAGGTAAAAGAATCAAGGAAAACTTCATAAACCTGGAATCTTGGAAGAACAGGATGCAAAAACAGGAGGGAGGAATGATTAGCTTGGAACCAAATCATGAAGGCTGTATGCCAGGTTAAAGAATCTCAACCTTGCTTTTTAAACACTGAGCAGAAATTTCCATGAGCGACCTCACAATAACTTCAAAAATAATTTACCTCGGCTACTACTACTAAAAAAAAAAAAAAAAAAAGACAATTATCACCAGAATCACAAAAAGGCCTACATGATGTACTGTGAAGTTCAAGTTTCAAACTGGCAGTGTTTTATTTTAATTACCTTTTAGGGACTGTTTCTCCTGCTCAACTGAAAATGAAAAATGGAGACTAAAGTTTGTATAAATCCTGACAGGGTGTTTTTACAAAATTCTGACATTGCTTGTTCTATCTTTTTTTCTTTTTTAAGACAGTATGTTCCCCTGTTGCCCAGGCTGGCGTGCAGTGGCGTGATCTCGGCTCACTGCACCTCCCCTCCGGGTTCCAAGGTTCAAGCGATTCTCCTGCCTCAGCCTCCTGAGTAACTGAGATTACAGGGGCCCAACGCCACGCCCAGCCAATTTTTGTATTTTTAGTAGAGACAGGGTTTCACAATGTTGGCCAGGCTGATCTTGAATTCCTGACCTCAAGCGATCCATCCACCTCGGACTCCCAAAGCGCTGGGATTACAGGCATGAGCCACCGTGCCTGGCCCTAACTATCTCATCGATCATCTATCTATCTATCTATTTAGAGATTAGGTCTCACTATGTTGCCCAGGCTGGAGTGCAGTGGCTATTCTCAGACATGATCCCACTACTGATCAGCATGGGAGTTCTGAGCTGCTCCATTCCCAGCCTGGGCCAGTTCACCCCTCCTTAGGCAACCTGGTGGTCTCCGACTTCCAGGAGGTCACCCCCTCTCAGGAGGTCACCATACTGATGCCAAACTTAGTGCAAACACTGATCAGCATAGCACACTACAGCCCAGAACTCCTGGGCTCAGGCAATCTTCCCGCCTCAGCCTCCCAAGTAACTGAGACTAGAGGCACATGCCACCACACCAGTCAGTTTATTTTAATAAAGAGAATTTTGAGATAGACTCTGTTGGGCTATGTAACATATAAAAATATGTACAATTTACTTTCTTCATTTTAATAAAATGAAATCTCACAGATAAACAGCAAACTTTAATCATGAAAGGTTAGAAAAGAACCAAACTATATTGCAAACAGAAATGCATATCTTTTCATTAATCCTACCAAAAAGGCTCCAGAACTACTGTTTTTGTAACTTTATACGGAAACTATATCATCCAAAGGAACTAAAAGATTGTATAATAAACCAGAACAAGCCTTTCAGCTTAAAATCACCACTACAGGCCGGGCAGCGGCTCACACCTGTAATCCCAGCACTTTGGGAGGCCAAAGCAGGTGGATCACGAGGTCAGGAGTTCAAGACCAGCCTGGCCAAGATAGTGAAACCCCGTCTCTACTGAAAATACAAAAATTAGCCAGGCGTGGTGGCAGGGCATACCTTGAATGAGTAACCAAAACATTGGGTAATATTCTACATACAAGACAAACAATGATATTTGTATTTATATAAAATTATGTATCATTGAGAGGTAACGGCAATTCTTAAAATCTGTCATGCCTGACTGCCTAGAAATGTTAATATGAAACTAGACTGTAAATTTTTAGAAATGTTTCAGTAGAGTTAAAGAAAAACTAAACTCAGGCATTACAATTGCCTTTTCTTAAGAAATATTCATATTGCCCAGGCGCGGTGGCTCACGTCTGTAATCCCAGCACTCATTCAAGGTATTAAAGCCTTCCTATGAGGTTTTTTAGGACATAGTTCAAAGTCAGCAATAATTACTTGCTAATGTTTCTAAAGTTTTTTTCAAACCAGTTAGGAAATACTACAGGGAACCACTGTTTGAGTAAACAAAGTGCAAGTTTTAGACCTTCATTCTACATGTTCAAGATCAGCCTGGCCAACACGGCAAAAGCCCATCTCTACTCAAAATACAAAAATTAGCGGTGCATAGTGACAGGCACCTGTAGTAACAGCTACTCGAGAGGCTGGGTCAGGAGAATTGTTTGAACTGGGAGGTGGAGGTTACAGTGAGCCGAGATCACACTACTGCACTCTAGCCTGGTTGACAGAGCAAAAGTCTATCTCAAAAAAAAAAAAAAAAAAAAAAAAAAAATCATGTTAAGGCTGGGAACAGTGGCTCATGCCTGTAATCCCAGCACTTTGGGAGGCCAAGGCAGGCAGATCACTTGAGGTCAGTTTGAGACCGGCCTGGCCAACATGGTGAAATCCCGTCGCTACTAAAATTACAAAACTTAGCCAGGCATGGTGGCGCGCACCTGTAGTCCCCGCTACCAGGGAGGTTGAGGCAGGAGGATCGCTTGAATCTGGGAGACAGAGGTTGCAGTGAGCCAAGACTGCGCCACCGCACTCCAGCCTGGGCAACAGAGCAAGACTCCATCTCAAAAAAAAAAAAAAAAGAAATATTCATATTAATAGAAGACAGCCTTTTATACAGCTGAAGTCCTCACACCACCATTCTTATCACCACCCAACATGGTTAATCAGTTCTATTAACCAGAGTTCACTGTTTACTAAACAGGAAACTAGAGTTTACAGCTTTTTTTGTTTTTGAGATGGAGTTTCGCTCTTCTTGCCCAGGCTGGAGTGCAATGGTGCAGTCTCGGCTCACTGCAACCTCCGCCTCCCTGGTTCAAGCAATTCTCCTGTCTCAGCCTCCCAAGTAGCTGGGATTACAGGTATCTGCCACCATATAGTGGTGATTTTGAACCGAAAGGCTTGTATTTTCAGGAGAGACGGAGTTTCACCATATTGGCCAGGCTGGTCTCGAACTCCTGACCTGAGGAGATCGGCCCACCTCAGCCTCCCAAAGTGCTGGGATTACAGGCATGAGCCACAGCGCCTGGCCTACAACTTTTATCCTCAGGCCAAAAACATTCCTTATCATCAAAGAATCTGGCAATGCATCTGCAAGTAAAAGCTTCAACAATTTACCTAATGACTGTAAATAAAAGTTATTAACCAGGAGCATGGTGGCTCATGCCTGTAATCCCAGCACTTTGGGAGGCTGTGGGTGGATCATTTGAGGTTAGTAGCTCCAGACCAGCCTAGCCAACGTAATGAAACCTCGCCTCTATTGAAAAAAAAAAAAGTTATGAACTGTAGATAGAGCCTTACATTACCACTTCACACTCATTAGGATGGTTATAATCAAAAAAACAGATAACAAGTGTTGGTGAGGACGTGAAGAAATTGGAACCTTCATACAACGCAGGTGGGAATGTAAAAAGGTGCAGCTACTTTGTAAAAACAATCTGATAGTTTCTCGAAAGGTTAAACATACAGCTACCATTTGGCCCAGCAATTCCATCCCTATAAATACCCAAGAGAAATGAAAGCATATTTCCACACAATAATTTGCACATGAATGTTCACAACAACATTATTTATAGTAGCCAAAAAGTGGAAACAGCCCTAACTGATGAATAAAATGTGGTATTTCCATACAATGGAATATTATGCAGCAATAAAAAGAAATGAAGTACTGAC
This sequence comes from Gorilla gorilla gorilla, assembly GCF_029281585.2. Classification (NCBI taxonomy): domain Eukaryota; kingdom Metazoa; phylum Chordata; class Mammalia; order Primates; family Hominidae; genus Gorilla; species Gorilla gorilla. The sequence continues at coordinate 187,836,486 of NC_073224.2, forward strand.
ACTTGCTACTGAACCCTAAAACTATTATGCTAAGTAAGAGAAACCAGTCATATATCGTATGATTCCACTTACATGAAATGTCCCGATAGGCAAATCCATAGAGGCAGAAAGTACATTAGTGGATGCCTAGGGCTGGGAGGATTAGGGAGATCCTGAGAGTGACTGTTAATGGGTACAAGTTTCTTTTTGGAGTGATTAAAATGTTCTAAAATTAGACAGCAGTGATGTTTGCACAACTCTGTGAATATATAATACTGTTCTAACTTTTCCAGTTCCGTAAATGGGCTATTTACCATAATTTAAAAGAAAAATATAAGTACTAATTAATTTGTAAAATAGAAAATACTTTATGCGTTGAGTATCCCTTATCTAAAATACTTGGAACCAGAAGCATTTGGGACAGATGAGAATTTTGACGCAAGTCTAAACACAAAATTCATTTGTTTCATGTATACTTATACGCACAGCCTAAAGGTAACTTTATACACTATTTTTAATAATTTTGTACATGAAACAAAGTTTTGACCATTTTGATTGTGACCCATCACATGAGATCAGGCGTGGAATTTTTCCACTTGTGAGATCATGTCAGTGCTCAAAAAGTTTTGGACCTTTGAGCATTTCGAATTTCAGACTTTTGGATTAGGGATGCTCAACCTGTAAAAACAGCACTTTTCAAATTATTTTATTAAATAAATTTTACCATTATAAAGTATAAGGTATTCTACTACATAACTAAATACTAATTCTACTAACACCTTGGTTCTTCCTTAATTTAGCAATCTCTAATACTTCAAAATTGGATTATGCTGATTTTACTTATTAATAGTAAACTACATAAATAATTAACAATCTTTCAACCTCCTTTTTTCAAAACTCAGAGAAATATATTTTCCAATTCCAGAGTCCGGATTTACCAGGACTCATGGGACTGAACTATAGCTCTGATTTACCCATTATATCATTTAATACTTACAATAATCCTGTAAGGTGACTATTATCAATTGCATTTTATAGAAAAGAAAATTGAGACTTAAAGAAGGTAACAAACTTGTCCAAGGTTATAAGAAAAGACTGACAGGCTATAAAATCTAGTTCTAACCCACTGTAGTTTATAAGGAAAAATCTATGTTCTGAAAACAGTTCTTAAGTAAATTTAATAAATTCAGAGTTTTTTGAAAACTAAATATATGAACTATTTCTATTCAGTGCCTGCAACTACATATTTTCCAATGATTATTATATACAGTTGTCTCTCTGTATCTGTGGAGGACTGGTTCCAGGAACCCACAGGATACCAAAATCTGTGGATGCTCAAATCCCTTATATAAAATGGCACAGTATTTGCATATAACCTATGAACATCCTCCTGTATACTTTAAATAATCTCTAGACTACTTACAATGCCAAATACAATGTAAGTGCTATGCAAATCAACTGTTATACTGTATTGGGTTTTTATTTGTATTATTTTTATTATTGTATGATTACTTTTGTGTGTGTGTGTGTGTGTGTGTGTGTGGGTATTTTTGAGCCTTGGTTGGGAGGACCCACAGATACAGAGATCTGACTATACTAAGAATGTTGCTCTATATAATGCAGGTCAAGTATACACAAGTAAAATTAAAGATCAATGTAAAACTCTGAAAATAAATAATTTGCAACAAGTGTACCCTATATAAAGGGAATACTAATTTATTGGCTAAAAATGAAATGGAAAACATACTAAAATCGAAATTGTTTTCCATAAAAAATTCCAAATCCCAAAAGTAGACTTAGTCTAAAAAAAATAAAGCAACCAAGTTTTAAGTCATGCAGAAATCCCAATGCCTGATTTTTGTTTTTCCCAAAAGGAAGAAAGAAATGTACATTTATTGAGCACCTCCTACATGACAAACACTGAGCTAATTGCTTTCGGTTACTTTTAGCTCATGGAACCTGTTCTACTTTGCTGGGAGGGGTAGTGTTACTCCAATAGTACATAAGAAACTCAGAATCTAAATGTCACATTGCTTTAAGAGGTGTAGTAAGGATTCCTGCTCACATCTGACTCCATACTCTGTACCACATTATGCAATTAACAACCATAAAATACACATATATACACCATCTCTTTAGGAACATAAGAACTTAAGCTAAAATCCAGGCAATTATCTTTTAAACAAGCTTTGTGCCTTGCAACCAGTCTGTGGCTAGCACGTTTACAAGGTGCCACATAAAAGTTTACTGAATGGAATGAACAGTGGTAGCTTAGCAACAGAGGAAGGAATTATCATCTCTACTCACTCTACCTTTCTAAAAGAGTTAATAGGAAACCATCACCAGGCAATATAAGCAATTATTTCCTTAAAGAAAACACTGAATCAGGAATAGGAAGACAAAGGAATAATCATACATAAAAAGTATTATCAATGTCCTTGAAGGGCAAGATGAGACACAGAAGCCTTAAACAGAGATTTAGCACGTTCCACTCAATTTCAACACTTGTCTGACCTATCTTGTAACAGTTAATTAAAGGTATCCTGCTTCCACAGGACAAGTTTAGTAGAGCCCTTGGTCATTTTTGTGTTTCCTGGAATACCTACAACAGGACCTGGCACTTAAAAGCCAAAACTGTATAAAAATCTTTTACAGATTATAATACCTTTTCAGATTTATTTATCCTAAAAGCCTTGCAAGGTAAGCATAATAACTGAAGTATATGCATTTTACAGACAATGACATTGGTGTCCATTAAGTGCCAAAGTAAATGACAAGGTATTCTTCTATCACACCACAGCTATCACAGGAGGCTCTCAATAAATGGTTGCTGATTGGATCAGCTGTCCCTCAAAATATCATTTTTCTTTCTAAGATTATTTACTACGAAAAATGACATCCTTTGAGCTGGAGCTGCAAGGAAGTAAAAAAAAAAAAAAAAAGAAATGACTATTGCCACTAAAGACTTATAGTTTTGCTAGAAAATAGACACCTTCCTTCGGCTCAGCAAGGTTAGTTAATTTTAAACTTACTGTATCAGTGATTCTCAAACTTTAGTAGGTCTAAGAATCAGGGAGACTGATAAAAATAAAGTTCTTTGGGCCATCGTCATCCCTAGAATTTCAATTCAAGGGACCAAGAATCTGCATATTACATATAATACTTATATATATAACAAGCACTCTCAACTGATTCTAATGTTGGTGGTCTTTAGGGACACACTGAGAACTGTATTCAACTCTTTTTTTTTGAGATGGAGTCTCGCTCTGTTGCCCAGGCTAGAGTCAGTGGCCCAATCTTGGCTCACTGCAACGTCCGCCTCCCAGGTTCAAATGATTCTTGTGCCTCAGCCTCCCGAGTAGCTGGGGCTACAGGTGGGCACCACCATGCCAGCTAATTTTCGTATTTTTAGTAGAGACGGGGTTTCACCATATTGACCAGGCTGGTCTTGAACTTCTGACCTCATGATCCACCCGCCTCGGAGAGGGGCATCTTGCTTACGTTGCCCAAGCAGGACTGGAACTCCTAGGATCAAGGGGTCCTCCCCATTCAGCCTCCCTAGTAGGCCTAGCCATCACACTTTGCCTGAATTAGACTTTTAAAAATCTAGATTAACCTACCCAAATAACTGGTAATCAAGCCAATTTTTAAAAGAAATACTTAAAATCTGACAAAAACAATGCAAGGCTACAGCATGTAACACAGTAGGTCTTCAAAAACGTGTACCATGCCAAACTTTCTCCCTAGATGGAGACCCCATCCTGCATAGAAGGTTAAGTCAGGGATCTTTTAGGTAGTTACCCATATTCTTCTGTTTTAATTGATGAATTCAACATGGTTCCAATGTAATTTAGTAAAATATTTTTACAGGTCTTATACAAATGACAATGTAAAATGGAACAGTCAGATAATTTTAAACCTAATATACAGAAATAATAATTTTAAAAATCACTGTCAGTACCAGCCCATTATAAACCTGTACTGTTTACAATCTGTGAGATTATGGGTGATTTCTCCTATTATTAAATATTTATTAAGAGCCAACATGGTACCTTTCTATACTTCCCAAGTTTTCTACAATAAGCATATTTTTTCATGACTATAAAAGTTTTGCAAGTACCTATAAGTCTTATAACTTTCACATACGTAACAGGAAAACAAGAATAACCTGTAATCACATTTCTCACAAAACATAAATATCTGACTTACGGTATCAAACTGTAATCAGTAGCATTTTCAAGATTAATATCAGAACAAATCATTTTATTTCTAAAATTTAGCATGTATCCCATTTCCTTCAGGTATTTATTAGGGTAGCTGGCACTTAAAGAGGACTTAAAATCCTTTTGCCAACTATTCTCTGGATCTCTTTAAGTGGAACATTTTTGTACCGAACACTGAAGCATAAAAATATTTCTTCTGGCGGGGTGTGGGGGGCAGACCTTTGTAAAAGACGTTTTTATAACTGTGAGTGTTTATCTAAAAACTTAGCATCGAAAAGATGCGATGGGGCTTTCTCCAAGGCAGACCACGCTTAAGAGGCAAGATATAATATAAACAGGCAGGGATGAGCAACCAGCAGGTGATGAAATTTCACCTCAAATAAGACGCAAAAGGTTGTTCTCGAGCAAGCCAGATCCATGATTGACACTCCAGGAGTACCAGGGGCTCTCTTGGTCCCGCACTCTCTGCACCCCCAATTCTCACCCTGGCCTTCCTCTCCTCCCCCTTCCCCCGCCACAACCGGGATTCTGAGGGACTCGATATGGGACGCGTGGAAGCCAAAGCTTGTTTGCAAACAGGCGTCATCTGCCTCCCTCCGGGATGTACGTGCAGGGCCCGGGCTAAGAGGCTGCGCTCGGCCCGGGCCCATGCAAACCCGAAAGGCGGCCGTGCTCCTGCCGGCCCCCAGCTCCACACACCCGGCCGCGCCGGAACCGAGGCCGGAGGGAGGGCTTCCCAACGGCGCAGGGCCTAGTCGCCCCCCACGGCCTTCAGCCTCCCGGGGGACGCGGGGAGAAAGGGCTGAGGCCCCAGGACCGCAGGGTGGGGGAGGCGACCGCAGTGGCAGGACGCCCCGTCCGCCCGGCCCGCGGTCTGCCGCTAGGGCCCCCACAGGCGGCGGGAGGCGAGCCCCGGACCACGCCGCGCCACACTCACCTCGAGCAGCGCCCGCCTCCGCTTCAGCATGGCCAGGGGGGTCGTCCCTGAGCCGAAAGCCTCCTCCGGAGGGCACCGGCGCGGCCCCAGGCGCCGCCGCGAAACCTCCCACTCCTGTAGGAGCTGCGGTAGCCGCAGCTGCGGCTGCTACTGCTGCTAAGGCCCGGCACCCGCCCAGCCGCATCGGCGCCCGGGCCGCGGCAGCCACGCGGATCCCGGAGGAGCGCCGCCAAGCCGGGCCGGGGGCGCAAGGCTGCGGCGGGACGACCGAGGTGCGGCAGGCGGGGATCCTCAGCGAAGCCTCCAGCGTCGGGTGGCCGCTCCTGCCGCCGGCGCCGCTGGGCCACAGCGCCCCCTGGACCCCACGTCCGGCTACGGCGTCGGGACTGCGGCGGCCGCGCTGGGCACGAGCCGCAGGGAACGCTAAGGAGCGCGGCCTGGGGGCGGCGAGGGCCCCGTGCTCCCTGCGCAGCCCGCGTCCGGCCCGGGACTCCGCTTCCCGGGAACCGGAAGCCCCTCTGTTCCCACCAACCCCTGGCGTTCCCCGCCCCCGCCAGACCCGACCAGCTTTTCGTTCTCTCCCGAAGATACGTGAACGTTCTTGTCACTCGGACCCGCACCTGAGAGCAGGAATATAAGGGAATCTCTTCGTTTGTCTCTCACGGTTTCGGGGGTGGCGGGGAGACCCCCTTCTAATTCCTTTAATGCGTCTGGATGAAAGAAGAGTGACCCAGAACAAACCTTTTTTTCAAACATACACACTCGTCTCCCAAAACAGACGAAGGAATTCTTTGACCTTAACTTGTTTTTTTATCTACTGTGTAGATCATTAAGAAATTTTCTACAGATATCAACCAAACCCTTAACACCTAAACCACCACCCCCACGAAACAAAAATGAAAAAAAAAAAATACATACATATATATATATATATGCCAAGCCAGAGAAGAGAATAGCTAACGGGTTGTCCTGAAATTCATAAACAACTTAAAGGTAAGCAAAGAATCACCCATCTTTTACTAACACCCTCTCCGTCCCAACCTCTTCTCTCCCACCTCTCCACCCCTCATCCCAGGCAAATCCTAGTAAGGCTCTGAAGGAAGGAAATTATTACACAGTGGGGGCTATGGAATCATTCTGTTTACAGATGCCCCATATTTGATCCCAGTCAGCCTCTAGGGCGCAAACATCAGAACCAAAAACAAACACGACTGTCAGAGGGGAAGTAGGGAAAGAAAATTCTCCAAATCCTCTGATCCCTAAATTTTCCAAATACACTTTTTTAACAGAGTGGTATACTAGAATGTGTAGTGATTTTGGTGTCAGACACATACCAACACTACCAGTTCCAGTTCTGTCATGTATAGCTTTATGACCCCGGGGAAGTTATGTAACATTTTTGAACTTCAGTTTTCTCCTGCCTGCCTTGCTGGTTGTTGAAGATTGGAGATAAAGAGACTGGCCCATAGAAGATATTTAATAAATGTTAGTTACAATTTTTATTGGTTCCAGTTCTTTTTCTTAGGCTCAATTTTGTACTCATCTGTTTTTGTTTCTCATTCTCTGTGTGTATGTGTGTGTGTGTGTGTGTATGTATGTGTGTGTGTAACTGTATTCCTATCAAAAGATAGATGCTCCATTCTTCATCCTCCCTAGTCTGGGTGAAATTTCCCTAAATTTCACTAATGGGTTTATGTAACACCCCTCCATGGAAGAATAGAGCCTCATGCACTGGATCCTATGACATTCTGTTGCACAGCAGATAGCAGCATGCAACCAGTATTTTTTATGTATAAAAAATGTTATAAGGCAATCTCACCTTACCTTAGGTTATGGCCTAATGATGATAAATAATAGAAACTACAAAAAGTCTCCAGGAATCATTCATTTAATAATTGAGCAGCCACCATGGAGAAGATGTCACCTAGTAGCTCTCTTAATGAAAGCTGTTCCTGCATAATCCTAAGTGTGCCTTTGCCACATACTCCTGAGTCACAAAAAAATCACTATGCCCTTTCTATAACAAGAGAAACTGGGGCTCAAAGGGAAACCATGATTCATCCTCGCAGTGATTCTATTGAGTTAGGTCCTATGCTACCATTTTACATGTGAAATATATCCAACCTAAGGAAAAGCTGGAAGTAGACCCTGAGATTCCCTTCAGTCCCCAACCTGATGCCCCAACAGTCCTTTCAGCAATATTAACAAAATGCTGTAAGGGTCATCTGTTGCTAAAAAATTTTTAGTCAAGGGAAAAGGGCCCTTCAACTGATTGAGATCATTAGCGCTGTAACCTAATATTAGCACTGTATTTTTCATGCCTAGATCACTGCCACCACAGGAAACCTGCATTTGTTTATGAATAATCATGCAACCCAGGGCATAGCTACTACATGAAGAAGATGATTCATTTGTTCCCAAGACCAGTTTCGTCTTGCTTCACACTTTCTCTCCTTGTTGCTGAAAGCAGCTGCCTTTATCATCACAACCTCCTCCCTGATCAGAGTAGTCCACTTTAAATCCTTTCATCCTCTTCAATTTCATTCCATCGTTTTCAGTTTGCCCTCTGCTTCTAAAATGTCTCTCACCTGTTTTCCTCTCTTGTACTGTAAATCTCTTGTTCATTTTAATCTCCCTTGGGCTTCTGTCAATTGATTTGGCTACCCTCCTCTCAATTTTTCATTGATTTCCCCTATTAGATAGCGACTGTAAAATGTCTATTCCCAACCTGGTAGACCTCCCCACTTTCATTTTTATACTGTCTACATCCTGTAGAAAGCCAATATTCTAAGAATTTTTTTTCAACTGAGTTTAAGCACTAGCACCCCAAGCAAAATATTCTTTACTCTTTAAAATTAGTTTTTAAAATTCAGGCCAAAAAGATACCCGTTTCCTGACTTGGCGAATGGTACCATCATCCACCCAGGTGCCCAAACCAAAAATCTTGGATTCATTCTTAACTCTTGTGTCTTTCTCCTGGGCAAGTAGTTACAAAGCCTGATAAATTTTACTTTTTTGCTTTTTAAATTTCTCTTCTCCTGTCCAACTCCACTGCCACTCACTTTGGTCTAGGATATATGCTCAATAAATTATAGGTGAACTGAATGAAAAAAAGGAAGAATTGATGAATGCGTATTCTATTTGGATATAAGAGTAAATACTGGCCAGGTGCGGTGGCTCATGCCTGTAATCCCAGCACTTTGGGAGGACGAGGCATGTGGATCACCTGAGGTCAGGAGTTCAAGATCAGTCTGGCCAATGTGGTGAAACCCCGTCTCTACAAAAATACAAAAATTAGCCAGGCATGATGGCGAGTGCCTGTAATCCCAGCTTCTTGGGAGACTGGGGCAGGAGAATCGCTTCAACGCCGGAGGCAGAGGTTGCAGTGAGCCAAAATCGCACCATTACACTCCAGCCTGGGCAACAGAGCAAGACTCAGTTTCAAAAAAAAAAAAAAAAACAAGTAAATACTGTATAAAAGTTTGTTTAAAGGAAGACACAAAACCCCTTCCATGCTCTTATTAATCCTTGTGCTTCCCAATTTGTAACTACTCATCACTCTACAGTCAGTATCTATTTACTTATATGTCTCCCCTACCAAATTGTAAGCCCCTGTTTGACAGGTTCAGTGTTTGATTCATATCTGTGTCCCTAGAACCAGTCTCAGCACAAAGTACACCCCAGAGGATGTTAAGCTGAACTGAACTTCCCTCATCAGACTGTAGATAGCCTGCATCCCACATGCTCAGTGACTTTTTAGAACTTTTCCTTTAAATTTCAGGGCCCACAAAAAATAAGACTCCCGGCCAGGCACGGTGGCTCACACCTGTAATCCTAGCACTTTGGGAGGCCGAGGTGGGCAGCCCACGAGGTCAGGAGATCAAGACCATCCTGGCCAACATGGTGAAACCCTGTCTCTACTAAAAATACAAAAATTAGCCAGGCATGGTGGTGTGTGTCCGTGATCCCAGCTACTCAGGAGGCTGAGGCAGGAGAATCACTTGAACCCAGGAGGCAGAGGTTGCAGTGAGCTGAGACCGTGCCACTGCACTCCAGACTGGGCGACAGAGCGAAACTCCATCTCAAAAAGAAAAAAAAAATTACCAGGCATGGTGGCAAGAGCCTGTAGTCCTGGCTACTTGGGAGGCTGAAGCAGGAAGATCGCTTGAGCCCAGGAATTTGACGTTACAGTAATCTATGATTGCCCCACTGCACTCCAGCCTCAGAGACAGAGTGAGACCCTGCCTCTAAAAATAAAATAAAATTATTTTTAAAAAATTAGCAAAGCAGTTCTCATTCTAGGAGATGAGGATATGTAACTAATCAAATATAAATATATGGACAAAGATAGATGCAAAAAGATGTTAATTGTAGGTTTTACTGTAAGTTTATAACATAATGTGAGGAAAACCCTAAATAAATTAAATAAATTAAAATACCTCCACATGCCAGGCACTGTGGCCCAAGCCTGTAATCCCAGCACTTTGGGAGGCCGAAGCGAGTGGATCATCTGAGGTCAGGAGTTTGAGACCAGCCTGGCCAACATGGCAAAACCCCATCTCTACTAAAAATACAAAAATTGGCCGGGCATGGTGGTGCATGCCTGTAATCCCAGCTACTCAGGAGGCTGAGGCAGGAGAATTGCTTGAACCTGAGAGGCAGAGGTTGCAGTGAGCCGAGATCATGCCACTGCACTCCAGCCTAGGCAACAAGAAGGAAACTCTATCAAAACAAAAAAACAAAAAAAACCCTCTACACAAAGAACTATTATGCATCCATTAACAATTGTTTTTAAATAATTTTAAATGACATTGAAAACTGCTTATGATTCAATACCAAGTTAATAAAAAACAGTGTTAAGTACAAAATACTATTATCCCAATATGTGCTTTATATACTTACAAAATATATAAATATGATACTTAGAAGGAAATAGTTCAAAATGTTATATGTTTGTGGAATTTTTCGACTTTTTTATTTTGGAATAATACCAGATTTAAAGAAAAGTTGCAAAAATAGTACCCCAAAATCCCACATACTTTTCACCCATATCTAACCACATTTGCTTCATCATTCTCTGTCTCTCACTCTTGCTCTATGTTTCTTCTGTCTCTATAGAGAGATATAGATATTGTATTAGTCTGTTCTCATGCTGTTATGAAGAAATTTCTGAGACTGGGTAATTTATAATGAAGAGGTTTAATTGACTCACAGTTCTGCATGGCTGGGGAGGCCTCAGAAAACTTACAATCATGGCAGAAGGCACCTCTTCACAGGGCAGCAGGAGAGAGAATGAGTGCCAAGCAAAGGGGAAAGTCCCTTATAAAATCATCAGATCTGATGAGAACTCACTATCATGAGAACAGTGTGGGGTCAACTGCCCCCATGATTCAATTATCTCCACCTGGTCCCACCCTTGACATGGGATTTTTTTTTTTTTTTTTTTTTTTTGAGACGGAGTCTCACTCTGTTGCCCAGGCTAGAGTGCAGTGGCACGATCTTGGCTCACTGCAACCTCCGCCTCCCTGGTTCAAGCGATTCTCCTGCCTCAGCCTTCCGAGTACCTGGGATTACAGGCGCCCACCACCATGCCCGGCTAATTTTTGTATTTTTAGTAGAGATGGGGTTTCACCATCTTGGCCAGGCTTGTCTTGAACTCCTGACCTGGTGATCCACCCACCTCGACCTCCCAAAGTGCTGGGATTACAGGTGTGAGCCACCGTGCCTGGGCCCGACACAGGATTATTACAGTTCAAGACAAGATTTCAGTGGGGACACAGCCAAACCATATCAGATGTATAAAGAGGCTACTGTAATTTTTTTTTTTTTGAGACGGAGTCTCAGCCGCCCAGGCTAGAGTGCAGTAGTGCGATCTCGGCTCACTGCAATCTCTGCCCCCTGGGTTCAAGTGATTCTGCCTCAGCCTCCCGAGTAGCTGGGACTACAGGCACACACCACCATGCCCAGCTAATTTTTGTATTTTTATTAGAGAAGGGGTTTCACCATGTTGGCCAGGATGGTCTCGATCTCTTGACCTCGTGATCTGCCTGCCTTGGCCTCCCAAAGTGCTGGGATTACAGGCATGAGCCACTGTGCCCAGCCTAATTATTATTATTATTTTTTGTTGTTGTTGAGATGGAGTGTTGCTCTGTCGCCCAGGCTGGAGTGCAGTGGCCGATCTTGGCTCACTGCAAGCTCCGCCTCCCGAGTTCATGCCATTCTCCTGCCTCAGCCTCCCAAGTAGCTGGGACTATAGGTACCCGCCACCACGCCCGGCTAATTTTTTGTATTTTTAGTAGAGACGGGGTTTCACCATGTTAGCTAGGATGGTCTCGATCTCCTGACCTCGTGGTCCACCCGCCTCAGCCTCCCAAAGTGCTGGGATTACAGGTGTGAGCCACTGTGCCCGGCCTATTATTATTATTTTTAAGAGACACTCTTGCTCTGTTGCCCAGGCTGGAGTGCAGTGGTGCAGTCACAACTCACTGCAGCCCTGAACTCCTGGGCTCAAAGAATCCTCTTGCCTCAGCCTCCTGAGTAGCTGGGACTGCAGGTGTGCACCACTATACCTGGCTAATTTATTTATTTTTTGGTAGAGGTGAGGTCTCACTGTGTTGCTTGGGCTAGTCCCAAACTCCCGGCCTCCAGCAATCCTCCTGCCTCAGCCTCCCAAAGTACTGAGATTATAGGCCTGAGCCACCGTGCCTGGCCCATCGCAATCTTCTAATCTATCCCTAAATATTTTTCTGTGTATTTAATCAAAACAAAGACAGAGTACATATATCACATTATAATTATCAAAATTAAAAACTTAACATTGATACAGTACTGTGATCTAATCTGTGACCTTGGATGGGCATGATGGCTCACACCTGTAATCTCAGCACTTTGGGAGGCCAAGGTGGGAGGATCACTTTAGCTCACAAGTGTGAGACCAGCCTGGGCAATATAGCAAGACCCCTATCTCTACAAAAAATTTTTTTTTGGCCAGGCACAGTGGCTCACACCGGTAATCCCAGACTTTGAGAGGCTGAGGCGGGTGGATCACCTGAGGTCAGGAGTTTGAGACCAGCCTGACCAACATGGTGAAATCCCATCTCTACTAAAAATACAAAATTAGTCAGGTGTGGTGGCACATGCCTGTAATCCCAGCTACTTGGGAGGCTGAGGCAGGAGAATCACTTGAACCCAGGAAGCAGAGGTTATGGTGAGCCAAGGTTGTGCCACTGCACTCCAGTCTGGGCAACAAGAGCGAAACTCTGTCTCCAAAAAAAAAAAAAAATTCTCCTGCTTTTTTTTTTTTTTTTTTTTTTGGCCAGGCACAGTGGCTCATGCCCATAATCTCAGCACTTTGAGAGGCCAAGGTGGGCAGATCACCTGAGGTCCGGAGTTCAAGACCAGCCTGGCCAACATGGTGAAACCCCATTTCTACTAAAAATACAAAAATTAGCTGGGCCTGGTGGCTCACACCTGTAGTCGCAGCTACTCGGGCGGCTGAGGCACAAGAATTGTTTGAACCTCAGAGGCAGAGGTTGCAGTGAGCTGAGATCACACCACTGGACTCCAGCCAGGGCAACAGAGTGAGACTCCACCTCCTGCCTCGGCCTCCCAAGTAGCTGGGACTACAGGCATGTGCCACCACACCCGGCTGATTTTAGTATTTTTAGTAGAGACGGGTTTTCACCATGTTGGCCAGGCCAGTCTCGAACTCGTGACCTCAGGAGATCCACCCTCCTCGGCCTCCCAAAGTGCTGGAAATACAGGCGTGAGCCACCATGCCTCGCCTAATATTCTTTATAGAAAAAGAAAATAAGTTTTTGGTTCTGGTCCAGGATCCAGTGCAGGATCACACATTATAATTAATTTCAAGTTTCTTTTATTTTCTTTAATCTGGAACTGTTTCTCAGTACTTTTTCTTTTACAGTCTTTACATTTTTGAAGAATACAGGCCATTTATTTTGTAAAATATCCCTCAATTTGAGTTTTTCTGGTTTTTCTTCATTATTAAATTCAGGTTATGCATTTTGGGCAGTAATACTACACAAATGAAGTTGTGTCCCTCTCAGTGTGTCTTATCCAGAGTCATGTGATACTTGTATGTCTCATCACTGATGAGAGTGACTTTGTTCACTTAAGAAGGTATAGGCAGCTGGGCGCGGTGGCTCACGCCTGTAATCCTAGCACTTTGGGAGGCCGAGGTGGGCGGATCACAAGGTCAGGAAATCGAGACCATCCTGGCTAACACGGTGAAACCCCGTCTCTACTAAAAATACAAAAAAATTAGCCAGGCATGGTGGCGGATGCCTGTAGTCCCACCTACTCGGGAGGCTGAGGCAGGAGAATGGCATGAACCCAGGAGGTAGAACTTGCAGTGAGCTGAGATTGCACCACTGCACTCCAGCCTGGGCGACAGAGCGAGAATCTGTCTCAAAAAAAAAAAAGGAAAAAAAAATGGCATTGGCCAGATTTCTCCACGGTAAAGTAACAATTTTTATCTTTGTGATTAATAAATATCTTGTGGGAGATAATTTGAGACTACCCACTTTTAACATTCATTGGTGATTCTTGCTTGAGACAATTATTACTGTAATGGTTGCCGAATGATAATTTTCTAATTCCATCATTATCATTCCTTATATATTTTAAATTTGTCTTTCTGCTGTATGGGAGAGCTTTTTTATTCTCCTTCATTTATTCATTTATTACTTTGTTTATATCAGATAAACTCATTGATTTTTATTCTATGAATTATGTAATGATTATTATTACAAATAGATGCACAAATTGTTTCAGATTCAGCTGGTTTCTGTGTTCTTTTAACATTTCTTCATCATTTTTTAAGATTTCCCTTACTTTCTGCATTGTGTCCCAGGCACACCTTGTACTTTCCCAGCTCCATCCCTGGAATCACCCATTTCCCTAAAAGCCCAAATTCCATTTAGTAGAGAATGGTCTTTAGAAATAAAGACCTATGTGCTAGTTGTGCTCATTGCTACTATCATGTCATTGCTTCTAGGTGCTTTCACTGAGCAGAGCTAGAAAATACACACACACACACACACACACACACCCCAGTTTTTATTTGAACATCATTTTTACCTTAAAGAACAACAGACAAGCTATGGTTATCCAGAGTTGGACATTTGGCAGACATTTTCTAGAAAATGGACAAAGTAAGACTGTCACTTCCAGGAAAACAACTAACAGTGTTTGTTGCCAATGATAAAATTCAAGTTTTCAAATGAATATTAGAATTTTGAGGCTGGGTGAAGCGACACAAGCCTGTAATCCCAGCACTTTGGGAAGGCAAGGTGGGTGGATCAGCTGATGTCAGGAGTCCAAGACCAGCCTGACCAACATGGCAAAACCCCGTCTCTACTGAAAATACGAAAATTAGCCGGGAGTGGTGGTGGGCGCCTGTAGTCCCAGCTACTCTGGAGGCTGAGGCAAGAGAATCATTTGAATCTGGGAGGCGGAGGTTGCAGGGAGGCAGAGGTTGCAGTGAGCCGAGATTGCACCACTGCACTCCAGCCTGGGCAACAAAGTGAGACTCTATCTTAAAAATAAATAAATAAATAAATTAGAATTTTGAAAAACTCGTATTCACTGCTATGAACTTGAGAGCTTTCTAAACTTTTCTGAAGAGATGGGTGGAGATATTAACTGTTGGAACTGTTGCGGGGTGTTTTTTTTAAATATTGTATAATGAAATGTGTCAACATGTGGAAGATCTGCATAACTTAGTGAACCAGTATTTTTTCTTTTTTTTTTTTTCTTGAGACGGAGTCTTGCTCTGTCGCCCAGGCTGGAGTGCAGTGGCACAGATCTCAGCTCACTGCAACCTCTCCCTCCCAGGTTCAAGTGATTCTCTTGCCTCAGCCTCCCAAGTAGCTGGGATTACAGGCACATGCCACCACACCCGGCTAATTTTTGTATTTTTAGTAGAGGCAGGGTTTCACCATGTTGGCCAGGCTGGTCTCGAACTCCTGACCTCAGGTGATCCGCCTGCCTTGGCTTCCCAAAGTGCTGGGATTACAGGCATGAGCCACCACACCCGGCAATGAACCAGTATTGTTTCAAATAATGAATGCATGATGTTACAAAAGTACATATAGGCCAGGCCCAGTGGCTCACGCCTGTAATCCCAACACTTTGGAGGCTGAAGTGGGTGGATCACCTGAGGTCAGAAGTTTGAGACTAGCCTGGCCAACATGGCGAAACCCCGTCTCTACAAAAAATATTAAAATTAGCTGGGCGTGGTGGTGGGCACCTGTAATCCCAGCTACTTGGGAGGCTGAGGCAGGAGAATCGCTTGAACCCGTGAGGCAGAGAGGTTGTGGTGAGCCGAGATTGCACCACTGGACTCCAGCCTGGGCGACTGAGTGAGACTGTCTGAAAAAAAAAGAAAAAAAAAAAAAAGAAGTACATATAGATAAACTATCTATTTAAAATGTAATACAGACCAATGGATTTAATGTAACAGTATGAAAAGTTCACTGATTTGGTTGCAGAGTCCACATTGCAACTCACCTTTAATAAATTACCACCTGTGGCCAGACATAGTGGCTCACACCTGTAATCCCAGCACTATGGCAGGCTGAGGCAGGAGGATTGCTTGAGGCCAGGAGTTCATTAGAATGATTTAAATCCTATTACCCAGTAATGGGATTGCTGTGTCAATGGTATTTCTGGTTCTAGATCCTTGAGGAATCACCACACTGTCTTCCACAATGGTTGAACTAATTTACACTCCCAGCAACAGTGTAAAAGTGTTCCTGTTTCTCCACATCCTCTCCAGCATCTGTTGTTTCCTGACTTTTTAATAATCACCATTCTAAGTGGCATGGGATGGTATCTCATTGTGGTTTTGATTTGCATCTCTTTAATGACTAGTGATGATGAGCTTTTTTTCATATGTTTGTTGTCCGCATAAATGTCTTATTTTGAGAAGTGTCTGTTCATATCCTTCACCCACTTTTTGATGGGGTTGTTTGTAAATTTGTTCAAGTTCCTTGTATATTCTGGATATTAGCCCTTTGTCAGGTGGATAATTGCAAAAATTTTCTCCCATTCTGTAGATTTCCTGTTCACTCTGATGATAGTTTCTTTTGCTATGCAGAAGCTCTTTAGTTTAATTAGATCCCACTTGTCAATTCTGGCTTTTGTTGCCATTCCTTTTGGTGTTTTAGTCATGAAGTCTTTGCCTATGCCTATGTCTTGAATGGTATTGCCTAGGTTTTCTTCTAGGATTTTTATGTTTTAGGTCTTACGTTTAAGCCTTTAATCCATCTTGAGTTAATTTTTGTATAAGGTTTAAGGAAGGGGTCCAGTTTCAGTTTTCTGCATATGGCTAGCGAGTTTTTCCAACACCATTTATTAAATAGGGAATCCTTTCCCCATTGCTTGTTTTTATCAGGTTTGTCAAAGATCAGATGGTTGTAGATGTGTGGCGTTATTTCTGAGGCCTCTGTTCTGTTCCATTGGTCTATGTATCTGTTTTGGTACCAATACCTTGCAGTTTTAGTTACTGTAGCCTTGTAGTATAGTTTGACCTCAGGTAGCGTCATGCCTCCAGCTTTGTTCATTTTGCTTAGGATTGTCTTGGCTATACAGGCTCTTTTTTGGTTCCATATGAAATTTCAAGTAGTTTTTTTCTAATTCTGTGAAGAAAGTCAATGGTAGCTTGATGGGGATAGCACTGAATCTATAAATTACTTTGGGCAGTATGGCCATTTTCATGATATTGATTCTTCCTATCCATGAGCCTGGAATGCTTTTCCATTTGTTTGTGTCCTGTCTTATTTCCTTGAGCAGTGGTTTGTAGTTCTCCTTGAAGAGGTCCTTCACATTCCTTGTAAGTTGTATTCCTAGGTATTTTGTTCTCTTTGTAGCAATTGTGAATGGGAGTTCACTCATGATTTGGATCTCTGTCTGTTATTGGTGTATAGGAATGCTTGTGATTTTCACATATTGATTTTGTATCCTGAGACTTTGCTGAAGTTGCTTGTCAGCTTAAGGAGATTTTGGTCTGAGACGATGGGGTTTTCTAAATATACAATCATGTCATCTGCAAACAGAGAGGATTTGACTTCATCTCTTCCTACTTGAATGCCCTTTATTTCTTTCTCTTGCCTGATTGCCCTGGGCAGAACTTCCAATACTATGTTGAATAGGAGTGGTGAGAGAGGGCATCCTTGTCTTGTGCCAGTTTTCAAAAGGAATGCTTCCAGCTTTTGCCCATTCAGTATGATGTTGGCTGTGGGTTTGTCATAAATAGCTCTTATTATTTTGAGATATGTTCCATCGATACTTTTTTTTTTTGAGACGAAGTCTGGCTCTGTCGCCCAGGCTGGAGTCCAGTGGTGCAATCTCGGCTCGCTGCAACCTCTGCTTCCTGGGTTCAAGAGATTATCCTGCCTCAGCTTCCTGAGTAGCTGGGAGTACAGATGCGTGCTACCACGCCCGGCTAATTTTTGTGATTTTACTAGAGATGGGGTTTCACTATTTTGGCCAGGCTGATCTTGAACTCCTGACCTCAAGTGATCCGCCCACCTCGGCCTCCCAAAGTGCTGGGATTAGGGGCATGAGCCACCATGCCCAGCCAACTATTGTTATTTTAAATAAATGTTTAAAATGTCTTAGTTTTAATTTCTAAAATGATACCTATCCATATATATAATCTATAGAAACGAAAGATCTTTTGGGTCCCTTATAATTTATGAGTGTATAGGGGACCTGAGACCAAAATGTTTGAGAACTGCTGCTGTAATTTATTCAACCATTCTCTTATAATTAGGCATTTAAATTGTTTCCAGTATTTTGCAATTGCAATGTTGCAGTCAATAATTTTGGGCATATGTGTTTTTCTGTTGTTGTAGATGTATCTTTAGGGCAAATTCTTAGTTTTGCCTGATCAAATAATGCATATGTAGTTTTGTTAGATATTACCAAATTCCCTTTCCAAAAGGTTGTACCTCAGTGCTACCACTGTCCCTCTCTCCTACCAACACGCATACTTTCTGTCAAACCTGATACAATAAGATATGATAACATTTTCAAGACTGTGTAATGGGAAAAGCTTTGGAACAGACAGACATGAGTTCAGTCCTGAGTAACTACTGGATATGAAGAGAAAGACTTGTTTTCCCATCAATAAAATGAGGCTAATGTCTGCTACATATACAAAGGAATTGGCACATAGTAGGTGTTCGTTAAATGGTAGCTGATGTTATTTATTATCTGAATCACTCTGGGCAAGTGGAAGTAGTGGTCAAGGTTGACCAGAACTGATATCCTGGATTCCTTGGGGGTAAAGAGTGGACTATGCAAACTGGAACTGTAGATGATGCTGACCGTAAGAAAGCATATAGAGTTGAGAATCTTGGAAGTTATCTAGGGTGCAAAAAGAGAATAGATCAATCTAACCAGAAAAGAGGCCAGAAGCAGATGCTGAAAGCTAGGGTATAGAGCCAGAAGTTAGAAGATGCAGGCAATGAAATCGCCAAATAGTTCATTAATTCAACCAGTTAGTTAAATATTTATTGAATGCTACCATGTACCAAGCACAGTGTTCTGTGGTAAGCAAGGCACTATTCCTTACAGATGTTAGACTCTACTGATGGAAGCAGATGAGGAAATAGGCAATTACAATCTTAAGGGGTAAGTGCAGTGTGTTCTAGGAACACAAATCAGGGGTATCTAACCTGAACTTAGGGATCAGGAAAAACTTCTTAGAGGAAGTGTCACCTAAGTCGAGACGTGAAAAATGTCCAGGACTTTGCTAGGTGAATTGGGTAGAGGGGAGGGAAGACAGTAGATAGGAAAAGAGTTTTTTGGGCAGCATAAATAGAATGTTCAACAACCTAGAAGCAGGAGAACACATAGTATGGTATGCCTGAAGAACTGAGAGGACAATTTTGGCTGAAGCAGAGAGTACAAAGTTGGGAAGCAATGACAGCCAAGACAGAGGCCAAATCAAGAAAGGTCTTCTAATTCTTGTCAAGGACTTTGGATTCTATCAGCAGTGAGAAGCTGTTAGAACTTTTAATCTGGTCAATGATGTTAACAGATTTGATTTTAGAAGAGATCACAATGGTGTTAACAGATTTGATTTCGGAAAAGATCACAATGGTGTTAACAGATTTGATTTTAGAAAAGATCACTAACTGCTATGTAGGAAATAGATTAGAGGACACAGACTTGGAGGCAGGGAAGCCACTTATAAGTGTTTATTGCAGTCATCCAGGCAAAAGTGATGGTGACCTGAATTAGGTAGAGGAGGGAAAATACAGATTTCAGGAAGTAAAATCATCGAACTCATGATTGGATTGGCATGTGAAAAAGAGGGAGAGGTCAAGGATGACACTTGGGTTTCTGGGTTGGGTAACTTAGTAGTCAGTGCTGTCAAACAGGGCGACAGCAGAGAAGGAGAAGGCTTGAGGGAGAAGATGATGAATGCTATTTCGACATGTTGCCAGATTAGGAAACAGGTTCAGAGAGGTGAAGTTGCCTGTCCAAAGTGACTGTAAGTGGCAGAGCTAAGATTCCAACCCAGGTGTGACTACAGATTTTCTTACTGCTTGAGCATTGCCACACCTTCTCCCACGCTCAGGGTGGGACTATGCACCAAGCACCAGGGAGAGGCAAACCGCTGAGACCACTTCTAATGTGGGTGAAGTGCTTTCCTGTCAGTTAGATTTGACTGGAGAATAATGGAAGAGGGTATTCCCACAAGCATAATTATTGTTATTAACGTTCTGGCCATGATGACCCACACTGCCATCTTCTGGTGCCAGTAAGGAAGCATTAGGATACACTTGACAGTGGGGAATGTTTATGTTTTTTCATAAGAATTCTGTATGAGGCAGTATGGCATGTATGGTACAACAGAAAGACCCTGGGCTACAGTGTGAAAACCTGGGTTCTAATGATGTAAACATGGACTGGACTGAGGAGGAAAGTTGTGTAGGCATTTGAATCTCTGGGCTTTTCCTCAGGGTATCCAGTTCAGTCAGAGCTCCTTTAGCCTACCAACCTATTTGAGACTGCCCACAAGTACAGAGATAGTGTAGTGGAAAGAGCTTGTGTTTTGCAGTAAGCAGATCTGAATTCGAATTACAGCTCCACTAATTTCAGGTTGACTGGAGAAAGTCACTTATTCTGAGCATTGTTTTTGTGATTTGTATGGTACATAGTTGTAAGGGCTAGCAAGAAAGTGCCAGGTGCATGGTAGGCACTCAATTAAAGTTAATTATCTTCCCTTGCCTTCTCTTATCTTTTAAACCTAAAACACTGTTTCCCATCACTATCTCTGGCAGCTCCAGAAAAGAGTTAACAACTACTTCATACCCTTTCGTGTTCTTTCCAATGTACATGTATTCTCTCATAATCAGAAAACCAAATAAAAAACATTTTGTTCTACAGAATAGACCAGCCAAATAGTGAGCATCCGTTGTGGCCAACATTTATTTTATTTGAATGTGCTGCATCTCGGTTGTGCACATGAACAAATGATGCGGACTCGTGTGTGTTCTCGTGTGAATGTGAATTCACTTTAATTCTGCAAACACTGAGCTCTACCTATGATCCAGACACTATAGGAATAAAGAGTTGGGTGAAAATAGTGTTTTTGCTTGGTTTTGAATGTATGAGCATATGTGCTTTGGCTGAAGGAAGGGAGGATTCATAAAATTGAGGGAAGTATGAGGTGAAAGCAGTGAAGGGCTGGCACTAGCTCCAGTTGGCTCATGAGAGGCAATTGTTAGATTTTCGAAACTTTGTGAGCCAATTGTTAAGCACTGCCATAATAGTTAGAAGAGAAGATTTGAAATGTTCCCAACTCAAAGAAATGATAAATCTGTAAGGTGATGGATATCATAAGTACCCTAATCTGATCAGTATATACTGTATGGAGGTATCTAAATATCATATATACCCACAAATATGTAAAATTATGTATCAATTAAAATGTTTAGTTAAAATTTAAATTATATAAACTTACAATTAAATTATGTTAAAAACCAAAGTAATAAATACAGGCAGCCCTTGCTTTGCACAGTTCTGAAATGCATGAATTTTAGTTACCATAGTTAACAACACAATTCAAATTTCATTTATCACAATATAGTAACTATAAGTAATTGCACACATTACAAACTTTGCTGCTGGCTCTTCAGTCCATGCATCACTATGTAAATAACAGATGCACATTATGATCAGTCATCAATCACACCACTTCTTTCAAAGTCAATCAGTGATAGACTTTGGTCTATCACTGCATATTTGTTATTCAGTTCTTTAATAAACAGCAAAGGATATATTGTGTTGGCTCCTTTTCTACCAGTAATAAAACTCACATGACATTTTAGAAAAATGAATAATCAAAAAGGGGAATTAGAAAAAAAAGATCAAGTGAAGTAAAGAAATGAAAAGTGATAAGGCTGGAAGTGAAACTTGAAGTAGTTGAGCATGGAAATTTTGACACTGTTCCCATTTGAAAGACTTTAGGTATGTAACCAGAGGAACTTAGTGAAGGCAAACTTTTGAAAAAAATGAAGAAAATGGTTATAACCAAAAGGATGAAGATGTCTTAGAGACAGTAAGACCAGCAAAAAACTTCACATTAAAGGAACTCTTTGGCCAGGTGCAGTGGCTCACACCTGTAATCCCAACACTTTGGGAGGCTGAGGCAGGTGGATCATTTGAGGTCAGGAGTTCAAGACCAGCCCGGCCAACATGGCGAAACCCCATCTCTACAAAAAATACAAAAATTAGCTGGGCATGGTGGCAGACACCTGTAATCCCAGCTACTTGGGAGGCTGAGGCAGGAGAATCACTTGAATCGGGGAGGCAGAGGTTGAAGTGAGCCAAGATCACGCCACTGCACTCCAGCCTGGGCAACAGAGCAAGACTCCATCTCAAAATAATAATAATAATAATAAATAAGTAAATAAGTAAGAGAACTCTTAGAGATACTTCAAGACATTGAGAGTACCAAAAAATTTTTGTTTTAAACAGGTTTTTCAAAATATATATTGAAAGTACAAAGAATAAGATGTTTGGAGTGGACCAGGCACAGTGGCTTAGACTTGTAATTCCAGCACTTTGGGAAGCCGAGGCAAAAATATTGCTTGAGGCCAGGAGTGTGTAAGACCAGCTTGGGCAACATGCAAGACCCTGTGTCTACAAAAATAATAAAATTTTTAATTAGTCGGGCATGGTGGCTCATCTACATAGTCCCCACTACTCAGGAGGCTGAGGCGGGTGAGGACTGCTTGAGCTCAGGAGTTCAAGGCTGCACTGAGCTACAATAGGGTCACTGCACTCCAGCCTGGATGACAGAGCAAGACCCTGTCTCTAAAAAAGTAAAAATAAAATGTTGGAAGTGGATCCAAACTTAGAACTAGGACCATGTTCCAAGCATGGAAACGTTGGTCACTCATAAATTATACAAAAACAAAGCAAGCACTATTCAAATTACTATTGATACTTTTTTTACAAAGAAATACTTATTAATATTTCAAATTTATTTTTTTTAATTAGTATACCATGTCATTCAACGGGGAAAAAATAGTTTTCTCAACAAATGGTGCTGGGGGCCAGGCACAGTGGCTCATATCTATAATCCCAGCACTTTGGGAGACCAAAGTGGAAAGATCACTTGAGGCCAGAAGTTCAAGACCAGCCTGGGCAACACAGTGAGACCCCTGTCTCTAAAAAATATTTGAAAATTATCTGGGCATCGTGGTGCATACCTGTGAGTCCCATCTACTCAGGAAGTTGAGGTGAGAGGATTGCTTGAGCCCAGAAGTTTGAGGCTGCACTGACCTATGATTGCACCACTGCACTCAAGCCTGGGTGACAGAGCGAGACCTGTTTCTAAAAAAATAATGAAATGATATTATTGGCTGGGCACAGTGGCTCACACCTGTAATCCCAGCACTTTGGGGGGCCAAGGCGGGTGGATTACCTGAGATCAGGAGTTCAAGACCAGCCTGACCAACATGGTGAAACCCTGTCTCTACTAAAAATACAAAAAATTAGCCAGGCCTGGTGGTAGGTGCCTGTAATCTCAGCTACTTGGGAGGCTGAGGCAGGAGAATTACTTGAACCTAGGAGGTGGAGGTTGCAGTGAGCTGAGACTGGGCCATTACACTTCCAGCCTGGGCAACAAAAGCAAAACTCCATCTCAAAAAAAAAAAATTAAAAGAGGGCCGGGCGTGGTGGCTCACGCCTGTAATCTCAGCACTTTGGGAGGCCCAGGTGGGCAGATCACGAGGTCAAGAGATCGAGACCATCCTGGCCAACATGGTGAAACCCTGTCTCTACTAAAAATGAAAAAATTAGCTGGGTGTGGTGGCATGTGCCTGTAGTCCCAGCTACTCAGGAGGCTGAGGCAGGAGAATAACTTGAACCTGGGAGGCGGAGGTTGCATTGAGCCAGAGATAATGCCACTGCACCTCCAGCCGGGCAACAGAGCGAGACTCCATCTTAAAAAAAAAAAAGAAATTATTAGAAGAAAACATAGATGTAAATCTAACCAGGGATTATGCAGTGATTTCTTTCTTTCTTTCTTTCTTTCTTTCTTTCTTTCTTTCTTTCTTTCTTTCTTTCTTTCTTTCTTTCTCTCTCTTTCTCTCTTTCTTGACAGAGTCTTGTTCTGTCACCCACCCAGGATGGAGTCCAATCTCGGCTCACTTATGCAGTGGTTGCTTAGATATGACACCAAAAGTATAAGCAACCAAAGAAAAAAATAAATTGGACTTCGTCAAAACTTAACACTTTTGTGAAGTTGGCTATGGTGGGAATATTTATACCAGAGAAATTGGCAAATGGTGTATATCAGGGCTTGTTTTGTTAAGTGTCTAGACTTAAGAAAGTGATACAGCAACTGTGAATAATGCAAATGAAACTTAAAATTGTGTTGTGTCTGTAGCTGTTACACTGGGAAAAACATGAAAAAAATTAAGAGCTAATCTTTCAGTATTTGAAAACCATTACTTGATTCAGCAAAGAAATCACCGATATCATTCATAAATGAGTGAAGTTCCAATAGATGTCTTTGTTTCATTTTCGTCTTATTTGTTAAACCAACATTCATGTCAGAACTACACTTAGCCGGCAGTTAAAACATTTACCAGCACGCCACTGGCTAGAAAGGACAGCACAGATCCTAGAATCCAGCATCTCTTACCATTTTACATGTTGGACACTGGAGCCCAGGACCTGTCCAGGGTCACAAGCAAGTGAATGAATGAATGGTCAACATTTGAATTGTGCTATTCTTTTACATTTTAACACCACCTCCCTGAGTATCCAGGAAAATGTGTTTTCCTTGACATGCCACAGTGAGGATGGGCAGTGAAGATGTATGAAACAGTTGTCATCAGTTTAGCTAATAAAAAGCCCTTCTCAGGATCACCTGAGCCCGGGGAGGTCAACGCTGCAGTGAGCTGTGATAGCGCCACTGCACTCCACCCTGGGCGCCTGCGCGACAGAGTGAGATGCTGTTTCAACAAAAAATAAAATAAAATAAAAAAAGCCTTCCCTCCCAGGTTCTAACAAGGACACATACCTGCCCTGAGGATAGGAGGAGCCAAGAAAATTAGGACACAAGAAGAGATCTGCTAGGTCCCCCTCCCTGTCTGGGCAGACAGCAGTAGGGCAAGCAAACAAGCCATGTCTTATTTTGAACTTTTCCCTCATTTACACTCTCCCCACTGAGGCACTGAAGAGATACTCAGGCTTCTTTCCAATCAGGAACTAAACAATGGCCTGGCCCCGTGAGAGAGAGTCAGGCTTGAACTTGGCCTCCAGTCCAAAGCCCTCACCTTGGCCTTAATCACTTGGACTATTACTTCAACCTTATCTTATTTACCCAGAGTCTCTTTGGGAGGTGAGCCATGAATTAATAACAATACACCTTTACTTTTACTTACAGCCCTTTACAATTTACAAGACCTTTGTACATGCACTATCCTTTGTGAGCCCCATAATGGTCCCGTGTGGTGAACAGGAATGGGTTTAGTGAATCTATTTTATAGATGAGGAAAATGTAGCTTGAGGAGAGTACCCAAATTCATGGAGCCAATTTCAGGACTGGAACCCAGGTATGCTGACACAAAATTTAGTTGTCTTCCATGGCACAAAAGTACTGTAACACATACCTAGGGGTATTCAGAGAATTATTCTTAGTGATAGTTATTAATAACAAAAATAGCTATTATTTATAAGCACTTATGTGTCATACTGCATTAAGTGCTTCATATACCTCCTCATTTAATCTTCACAGCAATCTTTTGAGGTTGATGCTAAATTCTCCATTTAACAAGTAATAAACTAAAGCTCAAAAAGTTTAAGGAAATGATCTTGGGTCACACAGCAGAAGTGTCAGAGCAAGGATATGAACCCAGATCTGTTCTCAAAGATTATACCCTTAGCTCTTAAGATAGATGAATGGCCCCCTAACACATGAAACAAAATTTTTGTTAGCAGCAAAGTATTTCATTAGTTGTATCTGGTAAGAATACAAAAAGTGAAGAAAGGGCCTGGCACGGTGGCTGCACGCCTGTAATCCCAGCACTTTGGGAGGCCGAGGCAGGCAGATCACTTAAGGTCAGGAGTGCAAGACCAGCCTGGCCAACATGGCGAAACCCTGTCTCTACTAAAAATACAAAAATTAGCCAGGTGTGGTGGCGGGTGCCTGTAGTCCCAGCTACTTGGGAAGCTGAGGCAGGAGAATCGCTTGAACCTGCGAGGCGGAGGGCGGAGGTTGCGGTGAGCTGAGATGGCACCATTGCACTCCAACCTGGGCGACAGAGTGAAACTCCATCTCAAAAAAAAGAAGAAGAAGGAGAAGAAGAAGAAAGGTCAGGCGTGGTGGCTCACGCCTGTAATCCCAGGACTTTGGGAGGCCGAGGCAGGCAAATCACTTGAGGTCAGGAATTCAAGACCAGCCTGGCCAACATGGCAAAACCCTGTCTGTGCTAAAAATACAAAAGCTAGCTGGGCATGGTGGTGGGTGCCTGTAATCCCAGCTACTCGGGAGGCTGAGGCAGGAGAATCACTTGAACCTGGGAGGCGGAGATTGCAGTGAGCTGTGATTGTACCACTGCACTCCAGCCTGGGTGAGTGAGTGAGACTGCATGTCAAAAAAAAAAAAAAAAAAAAAAAAAAAAGTGAAGAAAGGAGAAAGAGAAGAAAGGAAATTAATTGAGCATCCACTCTTCATTCACTTAGTAAATATTCCCGAATAACTGCATCTTCAGGACTATGCTAGGTACTAGGGATAGAGGGGGTATAAAAGCAGACTTGGTCCTTACATTTAAAGTGCTTATATCTGGGAAGGTATATAAAGCATCAAGTAAACACAAACGAATATATCATTGTAAATGGTATAAGTCCTGTAATATTATGGATTACTGGGAGAGAGAATAATGGGGGCAGGGAAATCTTTGAGAGACAATAATTCAGGAGGGTCCAGGAAAGTCTTTTTGAGGAAGGGACATGTCAATTGAGATCTACAAGGCAAGTTGTAGTTAGTCAGTGGGGCAGCAGGTGCAGTGGCTTGGTGTGAGAAAGAGCCTGAGCATGAGTGGCAAGAGATGAGGCCAGGTAGAGACAGACAAAAGTCAGATGGAAGTCAGATCAAAGGATCTGTGGCCCAAGGTAAGGATTTGGGATTTTATCTCAAGGACAATGAGGTGTCTTGGAGGGTTTTCAATCAGAGAAAGGATATGATCTAATTTATGTTTAGAATATCATTCCAGCTACGGAAAGATAATGGAATTGTAGAGGCAAGATTTGAAACAGGGAAACAGGAAGCTCTTTCAGAAATCCAGGCAAGGGCTGGGCACGGTGGCTCAAACCTGTAATCCCAGCACTTTGGGAGGTTGAGGCAGGTGGATTGCTTGAGGCCAGGAGGTCGAGATCAGCTTGGCCAACATGGCAAAACTCCGTCTCTACTAAAAATACAAAAATTAACCAGGCGTGGTGGCACGTGCCTGTAATCCCAGCTGCTTGGGAGGCTGAGGCACAAGAAAGAATTCCTTGAACCCAGGAGACAGAGGTTGCAGTGAGCCAAAATTGTGCTACTGCACTCCAGCCTGGTGTCTCAAAAAAAAAAAAAAAAAAAAATTCCAAGCAAGAGGGTGATTTGGATTAGGTCATAGTATTGACAGTGGAGAAGGACAACTATAAATGGATGAATTTGAAATTGGTGCCAGATATTATCCTAGATATCGTAAAATATACTTTCTTATTTAAGCCTCACAGCAACTCAATGATAAGGGTATTTTACCGATTTTACAGATGAGGAGGCTGAGGCTCAGAAAGGTTTAGCCTCAGACTGATACTTTCTCTGTACAGCAGTGATCTGCCAGATAAACTGATATTCACAACCCAGGGTAGGTGTCAGGGTGATCTGCATGATAAAGGCTTGTCTGAAATGCTTCAGTCTTCTCCAGATAAAAGAGGTCAATCTAGTTAGGGAACTTCTGGGGGGCGGGATGGGGAGGAGGGAGAAGATTATGTCAACTAGAGAACGATGTGTGACATAGAACATGGTCAGGTCATCAGGACCCCTGGATTCTAGTCTGCGTGGCGCTTCCTATAGCTAGGCAACATGAAAAACTTAGCCTCTAGTGTAACAGGCCAATGGATTTGCTTTGCCTGCTGCCTATACAGAACTGATTTATTAAGACAGGGGAATTGCAATGGAGAAAGAGAATTCACACATAGCTGGCTGTGCAGGAGACCGGAGTTTTATTATTGCTCAAATCAGTCTCCCTGAGCATTTGGGGATTGGAGTTTTTAAAGATAATTTGGCGGGTAGGGGCTCTGGAAGTGGGGAATGCCGATTGGTTAGGTTGGAAATAGAATCATAGGGGGCGAAGTGAGGTTTTCTTGCTGTCTTCTGTTCCTGGGTGGGATCGCAGAACTGGTTGAGCCAGATTACTAACCTTGTCTGGGTGGTGTCAGCTGATCCATTTAGGGCATGGTCTGCAAAATATCTCAGGCACTGATCTTAGGTTTTATAATAGTAATATTATCCCCAGGAGCAATTTGGGGAGGCTCAGACACTTGCAGCCAGAGGCTGCATGACCCATGAACTGTAATTTCTAACCTTGTAGCTAATTTGTTAGTCCTGTAAAGGCAGACTGGTCCCTAGGCAAGAAGGGGGTCTTTTCAGGAAACGGCTATGATTAATTTTGTTTCAGAGTAAAACATCAAACCATCAAGTGAATTCCTTCCCAAGGTTAGTTCGGCCTATGCCCAGGAATGAACTAGGACAGCTTAAAAGTTAGAAGCAAGATGGAGTCGGTTAGGTCTGGTTTCTTTTACTGTCATAATTTCCTCAGTTATAATTTTTGCAAAGGTGGTTTCACTAGAGAGATATAACTGTAGATTGAGCTGGAAAAACTCCTTACAGATGGTTGGATACAAACACCCCACTTAACAGATGAGAAAACTAAAGTTCAGAGAAGGGGAAAGGCTTGCCAGAATCACCTAGAATGACAGTGGCAGACTTGGGGCTAGAACCAGGTCTTCTGACTTCCAGCCCACAGGTCCCACAGGACTGAGCTGTGCCATCTCTTAGATGAGCCCAAATATCCTTTCACACTGGAATATTCTGTATCAAACAAATTCTAGATGAGGAAACTGCTTTTGAGTAGAAGCAGAGAGGCAAATCTCATTTCTGCTCCTAGGAGGTCCCTGCCAGAAACATGAGTCTCTGTCTTCCCACATAAACATCTCTTAAATCCCCAAATGTAGCCTGTTCCTGAGAAAACTGGGTCATAAGTCTGGGTTATCCCCAGGATTCTAGACTTATATTCCTTCCTCTCTCCTTTATGCAGCAGGTGCTCTCTTTCTCTTTTTCTTTTTTTTTTTTTCTTTTTTGGAGACAGAGTCTCACTCTGTTGCCCAGCCTGGAGTGCAGTGGCTTCATCTTGGCTCACTGCAACCTCCGCCTCCCGGATTCAAGCAATTCTCCTGCCTCAGCCTCCTGAGTAGCTGGGATTACAGGCATCCGCCACCACACCCGATTAATTTTTGTATTTTTAATAGAGACAGGGTTTCACCATGTTGGCCAGGCTGCTCTTGAACTCCTGCCTCAGCCTCCCAAAGTGCTAGGAGTACAGGTGTGAGCCACTGTGCCCAGCTGCTCTCTTTTTTCTTAAAGCATGCTTTTGGGAAAGGATCTTCTGACAGTCACTTTTACCATGGCATGAATTACAGAGAAGCAAATCCCAATAAGGCAGAGGCTCTAAATTCTGTCTCTCACTGCTGTGTGACCCTCACACAGAAGAGATCGCTGTTCTTCTGTGGGCCTGTTTCCTTGCCTTTACAATAAGAAAGCAATAAAATTTCTGAGGGGTTTGCTATCTCTGACCTTATGGGTTTGGAATTTATTAGTTCCACAATTCCAGGTCCCTGGCACAGAGCAGGTTCACCAAAACTCTTGGCTACCTGATGAGGTGAGGCTCATCAGGTGGAATGTCATCAATTGCCGAGTTCCCCCTCCACCAACCTGTGCCCACCCTCCGGCTCCTAGTTCTACTGCTCCTCCAGAGTCTCAGCTAGTCAGAAGCTCCCAGATGCAGATTCTTTTCCTTCACTTTATTCAAAGGAGGAGCTTGGCCCCACCCTTCCCCTTTACACTTGTACTGTTTGAGTATAATTTGAGAGAGGCACCTTCCTGCCTTAAAATATCTCTTTCACCCACTGGGAGGAAATGAGATGTTGATGACAGAGCAAGAGCTTTGGAGTAAACAGGCTTGGGTTTGGATCTTGACCCTTTCACCTTACCAGCTTTTGTGACCTTGTGCATGTTGCCCCTACTACCAGATCCTGAGGCCCTCAGTTGGTAGCTGTAATGCCCACTGCATGCTATGAAGATTAGAGATGTCTGTAAAGTACCTGTGCAAAAAAAAGTATATAAGCTTAAGAAAGCCATCCCTCTGGTTTTTTCCCTGAGGTTCTAAAAACTCTAAAAAATGCAATGCATTTTTTGCCTTCTACATGCTTAATACATGGTAAATGCTCAGTGCATTTTTTATCTTTTTTTTTTTCAGAGACAAAGTCTTGCTCTGTCCCCTAGGCTGGGGTACAGTGGTGCAATCATGGCTCACTGCAGCCTTGAATTCCTGGGCTCCAGGGATCCTCCCCCTTTGGCCTCCCAAAGCACTGGGATTATTTATTAAAGGAATGAGCCACTGTTGTAGTCCCTTATTATCATTATAATTACAATAGTGGCCGGGCGCGGTGCCTCACGCCTGTAATCCCAGCAATTTGGGAGGCCAAGGCAGGTGGATCACGAGGTCAGGAGATCAAGACCATCCTGGCTAACATGGTGAAACCCCGTCTCTACTAAAAAATATGAAAAATTAGCTGGGCGTGGTGGCGGGTGTCTGTAGTCCCAGCTACTTGGGAGGCTGAGGCAGGAGAATGGCATGAACCTGGGAAGCCGAGCTTGCAGTGAGCTGAGATTGCGCCACTGCACTCCAGCCTGGGCCACCGAGCAAGACTCCGTCTCAAATAAATAAATAAAAAATAATTACAATTGCTGATTGTAAGTTACTACTCAGAACATTCTAAATTCTCTCTAAAATAGAAATCTGATTCAAAATTCTTTCCTGTTTAAAAATCTTTAGCGGCTTCCCATAGCCTACACAGTATAAAGCCCAAACTTTATACTGCCACTGAGTTCCTTCCTTCCTTCCTTCCTTCCCTCACTCCCTCCCTCTTTCCTTCCTTCCTCTCTCTTTTCTTTTCTCTCTCTCTCTCTTTTTTTTTTTTTTTTTTTTTGAGACAGAGTCTCACTCTGTCTCCCAGGCTGGAGCGCAGTGGCACGATCTTGGGTCACTGCAACCTCTGCCTCCCAGGTTCAAGTGATTCTCCTGCCTCAGCCTCCTGAGTAGCTACAATTACAGGCGTGCACCACCTTGCCCAGCTAATTTTTGTATTTTTAGTAGAGACAGGGCTTTGCCATGTTGGCCAGGCTGGTCTCGAACTCCTGACCTCAAGTGATCTGCCTGCCTCGGCCTTCCAAATTGCTGGGATCACAGGCATGAGCCACCGCATCTGGCCTCTCTCTCTCTCTTTCTTTCTTTCCTTTCTTTCTGACAGTGTCTTGCTCTATTGCCCTGCCTAGAGTGCAGTAGCTCAATCTCAGCTCCCTGCAGCCTTGACCTCCTGGGTGCAAGGGATCCTTCCACCTCAGCCCCCTGAGTAGCCAGGACCACAGGCGTGCACCACCACAAATGGTGAATTTCTCGTATTTTTTGTACAGAGTTTCACCATGTTGCCCAGACTGATCTTGAACTCCTGGGCTCAAGCAATCCACCCACCTCGGCTCCCAAAAGTGCTGGAATTACAGGCATGAGCCACCGCACCTGGCCATGTTTTATTTTCTTTTTATTTTCTTTTCTGTCACCCAGACTGGAGTGTAGTGGCACTATCTTGGCTCACTACAACCTCCACCTCCCGGGTTCAAGTGATTCTCCCACCTCAGCTTCCCAAGTAGCTGGGACTATAGGCACCCGCCACCACACCTGGCTAATTTTTGTATTTTTAGTAGAGACAGGGTTTTGCCATGTTGGCCAGGCTGGTCTCCAACTCCTGACCTCAGGTGATCCACCCACCTTGGCCTCCTGAAGTGCTGGGATTAAATAGGCGTGAGCCACTGATCCTGGTCGGCCATGTTTTCTTAATACTCTGGTCCCAACCTGCGTTTGCAGTCTTAAGTCTTTGGCGCAGTTTTTTGTTGTTGTTTTTTTTGTGTGTTTTTTTGTGGTTTTTTTTTTTTTTTTTTGAGACGGAGTTTTGCTCTCCTTGCCCAGGCTGGAGTGCAATGGCACAATCTCGGCTCACTGCAACCTCCACCTCCCAGGTTCAAGCGATTCTTCTGTCTCAGCCTCTTGAATAGCTGGGATTACAGGCGCCCGCCACCATGCCCAGCTAATTTTTGTATTTTTAGTAGAGATGGGGTTTCACCATGTTGGCCAGGCTGGTCTCGAACTCCCGACCTCAGGTGATCCACCTGCCTCGGCCTCCCAAAGTGCTGGGATTACAGGCGTGAGCCACTGCATCTGGCCTGGTGTAGTTTTTAAAAAGGATAGGATATGGTATCCCACGTTAGCCACTTAACCTGCTTCCTCCTCTGTAATACTAGAATAGTAATTTCCACCTCACAGATTAAATAATAGTAGCTTATGGTAGCTACTAGTTATTGCAGTTATTAAGTGCTGGCTAGTGCATAAGAACTCGACAAACATTATCTCACTTAATCCTGACAAGAGCTCAATTTTTATTTTTGTATGAGAAAATTTAAACTTATACAAGTTAATTAACTATCAAATATAACAGTTTTCAAATATAGCACAGTTAAACCCAGGGGTAGCTGCCATCACAGTATATGGTGTCAATCATTGTGCCTTAAAGCCTTCCTTGAAAGCACATGTGTGAAAGGACTTTGCATACAGTAAAAGGGCTGTGAAAATCGGCTATTAATCACCATCATCACCTTCTCCTTCCTTGGATCCAATGCTCTGATTACACAGAGCAATTCAGCATTTTTATAGCTCTGTGCCTTTGCCCATATTGTTCTCTCTGCCTGAAGTGGTCTCGTTTCCCTCTCAAAATGATACTTAGGCCAGGCGCAGTGGCTCACACCTGTAATCCCAGCACTTTGGGAGGCCAAGGCTGGTGGATCACAAGGTCAGGAGATTGAGACCATCCTGGCTAACACGGTGAAACCCCCTCTCTACTAAAAATACAAAAAATTAGCTGGGCGTGGTGGCGGGCGCCTGTAATCCCAGCTACTCAGGAGGCTGAGGCAGGAGAATCACTTGAACCCAGGAGGCGGAGGTTGCAGTGAGCAGAGATCGCACCACTGCACTCCAGCCAGGGCAACAGAGCAAGACTCCATCTCAAATAAAATAAAATAAAATATAAAATAAAATAAAATAAACAAAATGATACTTCTTTCACAAAAGCCAGATAGGAGGGCCAGGCGCGGTGGCTCACAACTGTAATCCCAGCACTTTGGGAGGCCGAGGCGGGCGGATCATGAGGTCAGGAGATCGAGACCATCCTGGCTAACATGGTGAAACCCCGCCTCTACTAAAAACACAAAAAAATTAGCCAGGTGTGGTGGCGGGCGCCTGTAGTCCCAGCTACTCCGGAGGCTGAGGCATGAGAATGGCATGAACCCGGGGGGCGGAGCTTGCAGTGAGCGGAGATTGCGCCACTGCACTCCAACCTGGGCAACAGAGCAAGACTCAGTCTCAAAAAATAAATAAATAAATAAATAAATAAATTGCACTTAAGTGTAAAAAAGTCTCAAATATATTCTTGAGAGTCACTTGACCTAAGTAGGCTGGATGGCCACAGGGAAAGTGCATAGAAGCACTGGGGACCTGAAAAAGAGCCACAAATATGAGATGGTGAGTGGAGAAAGGAAAGGGGAACGGTAGGCAGTTTCATTAACATAACACATTTTCCATGGGCCAGCATGGTTCTCTATCGCTGTAGCTATTGCCAAAGGACTCCATTCAAGGGATCTATTATCACAGGAATTTGAGAGCACAATTCAGGACAGTTAATAATCAAGTAGTAATGCCTGGGAAATTCTCAAGAAATCCTTCTCAGCATCCTCTGGTCAGAAGCTAGAAATCAGAGAGTCACATCTCGGTTTATAAGAATGAAACCAGGCCGAGGCAGGTGGATAGAAACCAGGCTGGGGAGGGTGGATCACCTGAGGTCAGGAGTTCCAGACCAGCCTGGCCAACATGGCGAAACTCCATCTCTACTAAAAATACAAAAATTAGCCAGGCATGGTGGCGGGTGCCTGTAATCCCAGCTACTTGGGAGGCTGAGACAGGAGAATCGCTTGAACCCGGGAGGCAGAGGTTGCAGTGAGCTGAGATCACTCCAGCTTGGGTGACAGAGTGAGACTCTGTCTCAAAAAAAAAAAAAAAAAGAAAAAAGAAAAAAGGAATGAAACCTGGAGTAAAATAGTAAAATCTGCAATTCCAAATTTGGCACCTGGAGTTCAGTATTAGAATCTCAGACTTTGACAGAACTTGGAGGTCACAAATACAATCTGGAGGTTACAGATTAGAATTTTGTAGTCCAAATATATAATCTTTGATTGCCATTATTGAAATTCCTTAAGTATTGTGGAATCTAACTGTAGGATTCAAGTTCAGAGAATAGATCCTATCCTTTCAATATTAGAATTCTAAGGTCCCAAGTAGCAGCTGAGTTCTAATGGTAAAATGCTTAGACTCAGAGAACAAAACCAGAAGTTGCAATAGTAGATTTCTGGACTTTAGTATTAGAATCTCAGACTCTGAATCTGGAAACTGGAGTTCTAATAGTAGGATCTTGTTATGAAAGTAAAATCTAGAGGTTCAACAGTGGAATTTCAGTTTCAGAGAAAGAACCTAGAGTTCCTCAACTAGAATCTTGATTTATAAGAATAGAACTGGGAATTATATTCTTAGAATCTTGCATTTTGATACTGAAACTTTAGTTCCAAGAATGCAATACAGGTATTGAAGTTTAAAATATGAGGTTCAGAGAGCACAATCTTGAGTTCCAAAGAGGTACCTTGGGTTTATATAGTAGAAACTTGAGGTACAATAGTAAATTATGAAATTCTAATATTGGATTCTAGCATATTAGATTAGATTCTAGCATATTAGCATATTAGATTAGGATTAGGATTAACCTCCAACAGTAATAATGCAATGGCTAACATTTATTAAGTGCTTACTATGTGCCTGGCATTGTTGTAAGTGTTTTACATGTATTACTGTTGTTATTATTGCATTTAGTGCTCCAAAAAAAAAAAAAAAAAAAAAACTGGCAGGTGAATACTATTGTTATCATCCCTGTTTCACAGATGAGGAAACTGAGGCATGGAGAGGTTAACTTTCCAAAGGTCACACACCTGAGAAGTACAGAAATGGTATCTAACCATAAGTAGTCTTGCTCCGGAACTCATGTTTTTAACCTCTGTGATAAGTGCCTCTAGATTCTAGAGTCTAAGAGAACCTTGAATTCCACTACTATAACAACATTTGGGGTTTAGTCAATAGAACCTAGAGTTACTATAACAGAACTATAATTCCAATAACAGCATCTTGGGTTTTGATAACGTAATTTGTATGTCCAATGGTAGAATATATGGCTCACACAATACAATCTGGAGTTTCCAACAAATTCAGTTCTAAAATTAGGGTTCCCATGGCCAGACATGGTGGCTTATGCCTGTAATCCTAGCACTTTGGGAGGCCCAGACAGGCAGATCACCGGAGGTCAGGCATTCGAGACCAGCCTGGCCAACATGGTGAAACTCCGTCTCCACTAAAAATACAAAAATTAGTCAGGTGTGGTGGCACGCACCTGTAATATCCCAGCTACCCAGGAGGCTGAGGCAAGAGAATCGCTAGAACCCGGGAGGTAGAGGCTGCAGTGAGCCAAGATCTTGCCATTGTACTCCAGCCTGGGCAACAAGAGTGAAACTCTGTCTCAAATTAATTAATTAATTAATTAAAATAAAATTAGAGTTCCCAATGAAGAATTTCAATTTAATCCCAATAATCGAAGTCCAAGATTCTACTACCAAAACTTTTGTCTCAACTCTGAACCTTCAGGTCTAATTCCAATAATGGAATCTGTGTTTCTGAGAGTAAAGCCTAAGTTCTTATAGTAGAATTTTAGTTTCTAAGAGTAGAACCTTGAGTTTTAATAGTAGAATCTTCTGGGAAGACTAAGACACAGAAATAGTAGAATCTAGAATTATTAAGGTAGATCAAGTTCCAGGATTGGAAATTGAGTTTCCAATAATGGAATCTTAAGTTTCAGTAGAAGAATGTGAACTCCGATAATAGGATCAGAGAATGGGTTCAGAGAATACAACATGATGTTCCAAAAGTGGGATATGTGATTCCAAGAACAGACCAGGAGTTCTAATGTTAGAATCTTAGGCCTTGATAGTAGAAACTGTGTTACTAGAATATTAGAATCTGGGGGTTAGGGAATAGAATCTGGAGTTGCCAGAATAGAAGCTATAGTTCTAAAAGCAGTGTCTTGGGCTTTAATAGCAGAATCTGATTGCCCAATAGGAGGATATGGGATTCACAGAATATAACCTGGAGTTCCAAACATAAATTACTGGATTTGTAAAGTTGAGTCTATAGCTTACTAGACCAATTTCAATAGAATGATAGTCAAATATGGTCTAACACTGGTAGAATCAGGTTAGAATCTGGGGTTCACAGAATAGAACCTGGGAATTAATTCTAGGACTGAAAGTAGAACTTGGAGTTGTGATGATGGACTCTTGATCTAGTTGGTTTTCATCTCAGTTTTCAATCCTTATCCTGTATTAGTACTGGATTTATTGTGCCTCCTTATTAAAAATCACTGTTTCATTGGCTGGGTGCAGTAGCTCACACCTGAAATACCAGCACTTTGGGAGGCCGAGGCAGGCGGATCACCAGAGGTCGGGAGTTCGAGACCAGCCTGACCAACATGGAGAAACCCCGTCTCTACTAGAAATACAAAAAATTAGCCAGGCATGGTAGCACATGCCTGTAATCCCAGCTACTCAGGAGGCTGAGGCAGGAGAATCACTTAAACCTGGGAGGCGGAGGTTGCAGTGAGCCAAGATCGTGACATTACACTCCAGCCTGGGCAATAAGAGCAAAACTCCGTCTCAAAAAAAAAAAAAAAAAAATTACTGTTTTTTTTCTAGCCTGGGCAACATAACAAGACCCTGTATCTAAAAAAAAAAAAAAAAAAAAAAAAATACAAAAATTAGCTAGGCATGGTGGCATTTGCCTGTAGCCTCAGGAGGCTGAGGCAGGAGATTCGCTTGAGCCCAGGAGTTCAAGATTACAGTGAGCTATGATCATGCCACTGTACTCCAGCCTGGATGAGAGAACAAGACACTGTCTCAAAAAAAAAAAAAAAATTACTGTTTTTTTGTTCAAAGAGGGAAGATTCTTAATCACAGGGTAAGAGTTAGACTGCCGCTCTTAGAAGTGTGTAGAACTGAAATGTAACTTTCTAATGTTACTGAAGGCTATTTGGCTCTGGATGAAAAGTCTTCCAATCAATGAGCTATGTGATTAGGCCTCTGCTATGTGCTCTGGAGCATTCCAAAGTGAAGACCTTGTCCTTGATCTGAAAAGCTAACCATGAATAAAGCAATACAAGTCCAACATAGGGAAGAATGTAATCCAGGGCTAAAGTGTGTAGGCTGGCATTATTCTGACACAGGAGAAAGAACGGTGTGGGTTGTAAGCCAGGCACGGTGGGCCCATGCCTGTAGTGCCAGCTACTCAGGAGGCTGAGGCAGGAGGATGCTTGAGCCCAGGAGTTCAAGTCCAGCCCAGGCAACATAGTAACACCCTGTCTAAAATTTAAAAAAAAAAGAGAGAGAGTTGCAACTGGAGAGAGAGAGAGAAGTGTATATTGCCGTAGCTAAGGAGGCTGTACAGAGGAGGCATTCCAAGGGATGGGTAGAATTTAAATAGGAGGCAG
Source organism: Gorilla gorilla gorilla (assembly GCF_029281585.2). NCBI lineage: Eukaryota > Metazoa > Chordata > Mammalia > Primates > Hominidae > Gorilla > Gorilla gorilla. Next base: position 187,874,181 of record NC_073224.2, read on the forward strand.
TGCATTTGTGCACTTCAGGTGGGAAAATTCTCAAATAAAAACATGGAAGTAGAATCTAGCGTGATGTACACTAGAAATTTTTTCAGCAAAGAAATATTTATGGGCCGGGCACGGTGGCTCACGCCTGTAATCCCAGCACTTTGGGAGGCCGAGGTAGGCGGATTGCCTGAGCTCAGGAAGTTTGAGACCAGTCTGGGCAACATGATAAAACCCCGTCTCTACTAAAAAATACAAAAAATTAGCCAGGTGTGGCAGCGTGTGCCTGTAGTCCCAGCTATTAGGGAGGCTGAGGCAGGAGAATGGCTTGAACCCGGGAGGTGGAAGCTGCAGTGAACCGCGGTCACACCATTACACTCTAGCCTGGGTAACAGAGAGAGACTCTGTCTCCAAAAAAAAAAAAAAAAAAAAAAAAAGAATGCCAGAATGATGGTCCCTGTGATATTTCCATTTAACAGTTTTAATTTTTTTTTCTTAATTTTTCTTAACCTCTGCCTCCTGAGTTTAAGTGATTCTCATGCCTCAGCCTCCAGAGTAGCTGGAATTACAGGCGCATGCCACCACGCCTGGCTAATTTTTGTATTTTTAGTAGAGATGGGGTTTCACCATGTTGGCCAGGCTGGTCTCGAACTCTTGCCATCAAGTAATCTGCCCACCTCGGCCTCCCAAAGTGCTGGGATTACAGGTGTGAGCCATCACGCCTGGCTTCAAATGCCCTTGCTCTAAGATCATTTGGTGGCAAGGAACAGTCTCTCAACCTGGCTTAAACGGAATGATGGTGGCAGAGGGAGGTGTTTTTAAGAACACAAAAATCTCACTGACAAGTTAGCAACCCAGGGACAGAAAAAGGACAGCCAGGCATCATGGGACAGAAATTGTGAAATCATTTTCTGAGACTGTTCTCTTTTTAGGGTTGTCTATTATTTCGGCTTCATTCTTATAGCTTCCACTGTTTGTACCTGGCCCAATGTGAGTGTTCTAGCTCCATCCTACAGGATCATTCAGTTCAAGGGTCCATTAGCATCTGATTCAGTCTTAGTACAGAATCCTTAGAAATAAATGGATTGGCTCAGCTGTTAGTCTATGGATTGGTTCTTGGGTCACTGTTTTGCCCTCGGTCTGAGCATCTATTACTGGTGTGGAGTCACGCTCTGTAAACACGGCTGTCTAGGCTTCTTAAGAAGGATATGTGGATGTAAAACAATATTAGAATGGGTGTGAGTTGGGCTACACTGTGATAACAAGCTTGCTCTAGCAAACATAAAGATGGGATGAAGATCCTTTTCTTCTGTGACACTTAAAAAGAGTCTGTAGCACTGACATGGTCCTTGGTATGACCTTTTATTTTTTGAGTGTATGCTATTTTCTAACAACTGTAATACTGTGGAGGTAGGGATTAGTGCCAACTCATCTCTGACTCCTCAGAGTACCAACTCAAAGTTTCTCAGCACTGTGGTCTTGGGAATGACTTATTGCTGAGGTAAACTGTATCCATAATGTTTTTGATCGGTTATACTTACTTACAGTTGGCTGATCTCTTCCACATGGGGTTCCTAGAGGCATTTCACAGGTTTTTTTTTTGTTATAGTAAAATATTCATAAAGTTGACCCAGTATAGTGGCTCATGCCTGTAATGCCAACACTTTGGGTGGCCAAGGCAGGCAGATTTCTTGAGTTCAGGAGTTCAAGACCAACCTGGGCAACATGGCAAAACCCTGTCTCTACCAAAAAAAAAGTACAAAAATTAGCTGGGCATGGTGGTACACACCTGTAGTCCTAGCTACTTGGAAGGCTGTAGCAGGAGGATCGCTTGAGTTCAGGAAGCGGAGGTTGCAGCAAGCCAAGAACAAACCACTGCACTCCAGACTGGGTGATAGAACAAGACCCTGTCTAGAAAACACACACACACACACACACACACACACACACACACACACACATACACATACACACACACACACGATATACATAGTTTGTCATTTTAACCAATTTTGAGTACACAATTCAGTAGCATTAAATACATTCATATTGTTGTGCCAACATCATGACTACCCATCTCCGCAACTTTTTCATCCATTCCAGACTCAAACTCTGTACTCATTACACAATAACTCTCCATTCTGCACTCCCTTTCTACCCCATAGTAATTCTTTCTGTCTCTATGAATTTGATCATGCTAAGGCAGGAGTCGCCAACCCCCAGGCCATGACCCATATTGATCAGTGGCCTGTTAGGAACCAGACTGCACAGCAGGAGGTGAATAGAGAGGGAGTGAACAAAGCTTCGTCTTTATTTACAGCTGCTCCCCATTGTTTGCATTACTGCCTGAGCTCCGCCTCCTGTCAGATCAGTAGCAGCATTAGATTCTCTTAGAAGCGTGAACCCTATTGCGAACTGCACATGCGAGGAATCTAGGTTGTGGGCTCCTTATGCAAATCTAATGCCTGATAACATGTCACTGTCTCATATGACCCCCAGATGGGGCAGTCTAGTTGCAGGAAAACAAGCTCAGGGCTCCCACTGATTATACATTATGGTAGTTGTGTAATTATTTCATTACATATTACAATGTAATAATAATAAAGTACACAATAAATGTAATGCACTTGAACCTTCCCAAAACCATCCCCCAGTATGCCCCCAACTGGTTTGTGGAAAAAACTGTCTTCCATGAAACCCGTTCCTGGTGCCAAAAACGTTGGGGACCACTATTCTAAGGTACCTCATATAAGTGGAATCATATAACATTTGTTCTTTTATGTCTCGCTTATTTCACTTAGCATAATGTTTTAAAGGTTCATCCCTGTTGTAGCATGTGTCAAAATTTCCTTCCTTTTTTTTTTTTTTTATGATGTTAGCTGTAGGTTTTTTTTGTTTTTTTTTTTAATTATACTTTAAGTTTTAGGGTACATGTGCACATTGTGCAGGTTAGTTACATATGTATACATGTGCCATGCTGGTGTGCTGCACCCACTAACTCGTCATCTAGCATTAGGTATATCTCCCAATGCTATCCCTCCCCCCTCCCCCCACCCCACAACAGTCCCCAGAGTGTGATATTCCCCTTCCTGTGTCCATGTGATCTCATTGTTCAATTCCCACCTATGAGTGAGAATATGCGGTGTTTGGTTTTTTGTTCTTGCGATAGTTTACTGAGAATGATGGTTTCCAATTTCATCCATGTCCCTACAAACGACATGAACTCATCATTTTTTATGGCTGCATAGTATTCCATGGTGTATATGTGCCACATTTTCTTAATCCAGTCTATCATTGTTGGACATTTGGGTTGGTTCCAAGTCTTTGCTATTGTGAATAATGCTGCAATAAACATACGTGTGCATGTGTCTTTATAGCAGCATGATTTATAGTCCTTTGGGTATATACCCAGTAATGGGATGGCTGGGTCAAATGGTATTTCTAGTTCTAGATCCCTGAGGAATCGCCACACTGACTTCCACAATGGTTGAACTAGTTTACAGTCCCACCAACAGTGTAAAAGTGTTCCTATTTCTCCACATCCTCTCCAGCACCTGTTGTTTCCTGACTTTTTAATGATTGCCATTCTAACTGGTGTGAGATGGTATCTCATAGTGGTTTTGATTTGCATTTCTCTGATGGCCAGTGATGATGAGCATTTTTTCATGTGTTTTTTGGCTGCATAAATGTCTTCTTTTGAGAAGTGTCTGTTCATATCCTTCGCCCACTTTTTGATGGGGTTGTTTGTTTTTTTCTTGTAAATTTGTTTGAGTTCATTGTAGATTCTGGATATTAGCCCTTTGTCAGATGAGTAGGTTGCAAAAATTTTCTCCCATGTTGTAGGTTGCCTGTTCACTCTGATGGTAGTTTCTTTTGCTGTGCAGAAGCTCTTTAGTTTAATTAGATCCCATTTGTCAATTTTGTCTTTTGTTGCCATTGCTTTTGGTGTTTTGGACACGAAGTCCTTGCCCACGCCTATGTCCTGAATGGTAATGCCTAGGTTTTCTTCTAGGGTTTTTATGGTTTTAGGTCTAACGTTTAAATCTTTAATCCATCTTGAATTGATTTTTGTATAAGGTGTAAGGAAGGGATCCAGTTTCAGCTTTCTACATATGGCTAGCCAGTTTTCCCAGCACCATTTATTAAATAGGGAATCCTTTCCCCATTGCTTGTTTTTCTCAGGTTTGTCAAAGATCAGATAGTTGTAGGTATGCGGCGTTATTTCTGAGGGCTCTGTTCTGTTCCATTGATCTATATCTCTGTTTTGGTACCAGTACCATGCTGTTTTGGTTACTGTAGCCTTGTAGTATAGTTTGAAGTCAGGTAGTGTGATGCCGCCAGCTTTGTTCTTTTGGCTTAGGATTGACTTGGCAATGCAGGCTCTTTTTTGGTTCCATATGAACTTTAAAGTAGTTTTTTCCAGTTCTGTGAAGAAAGTCATTGGTAGCTTGATGGGGATGGCATTGAATCTGTAAATGACCTTGGGCAGTATGGCCATTTTCATGATATTGATTCTTCCTACCCATGAGCATGGAATGTTCTTCCATTTGTTTGTATCCTCTTTTATTTCCTTGAGCAGTGGTTTGTAGTTCTCCTTGAAGAGGTCCTTCACGTCCCTTGTAAGTTGGATTCCTAGGTATTTTATTCTCTTTGAAGCAATTGTGAATGGGAGTTCACTCATGATTTGGCTCTCTGTTTGTCTGTTGTTGGTGTATAAGAATGCTTGTGATTTTTGTACATTGATCTTGTATCCTGAGACTTTGCTGAAGTTGCTTATCAGCTTAAGGAGATTTTGGGCTGAGACAATGGGGTTTTCTAGATAAACAATCATGTCATCTGCAAACAGGGACAATTTGACTTCCTCTTTTCCTAATTGAATACCCTTTATTTCCTTCTCCTGCCTGATTGCCCTGGCCAGAACTTCCAACACTATGTTGAATAGGAGTGGTGAGAGAGGGCATCCCTGTCTTGTGCCAGTTTTCAAAGGGAATGCTTCCAGTTTTTGCCCATTCAGTATGATATTGGCTGTGGGTTTGTCATAGATAGCTCTTATTATTTTGAAATACGTCCCATCAATACCTAATTTATTGAGAGTTTTTAGCATGAAGGGTTGTTGAATTTTGTCAAAGGCTTTTTCTGCATCTATTGAGATAATCATGTGGTTTTTGTCTTTGGCTCCGTTTATATGCTGGATTACATTTATTGATTTGCGTATATTGAACCAGCCTTGCATCCCAGGGATGAAGCCCACTTGATCATGGTGGATAAGCTTTTTGATGTGCTGCTGGATTCGGTTTGCCAGTATTTTATTGAGGATTTTTGCATCAATGTTCATCAAGGATATTGGTCTAAAATTCTCTTTTTTGGTTGTGTCTCTGCCCAGCTTTGGTATCAGAATGATGCTGGTCTCATAAAATGAGTTAGGGAGGATTCCCTCTTTTTCTATTGATTGGAATAGTTTCAGAAGCAATGGTACCAGTTCCTCCTTGTACCTCTGGTAGAATTCGGCTGTGAATCCATCCAGTCCTGGACTCTTTTTGGTTGGTAAACTATTGATTATTGCCACAATTTCAGCTCCTGTTATTGGTCTATTCAGAGATTCAACTTCTTCCTGGTTTAGTCTTGGGAGAGTGTATGTGTCGAGGAATGTATCCATTTCTTCTAGATTTTCTAGTTTATTTGAGTAGAGGTGTTTGTAGTATTCTCTGATGGTAGTTTGTATTTCTGTGGGATCGGTGGTGATATCCCCTTTATCATTTTTTATTGTGTCTATTTGATTCTTCTCTCTTTTTTTCTTTATTAGTCTTGCTAGCGGTCTATCAATTTTGTTGATCCTTTCAAAAAACCAGCTCCGGGATTCGTTGATTTTTTGAAGGGTTTTTTGTGTCTCTATTTCCTTCAGTTCTGCTCTGATTTTAGTTATTTCTTGCCTTCTGCTAGCTTTTGAATGTGTTTGCTCTTGCTTTTCTAGTTCTTTTAATTGTGATGTTAGGGTGTCAATTTTGGATCTTTCCTGCTTTCTCTTGTGGGCATTTAGTGCTATAAATTTCCCTCTACACACTGCTTTGAATGCATCCCAGAGATTCTGATATGTTGTGTCTTTGCTCTCGTTGGTTTCAAAGAACATCTTTATTTCTGCCTTCATTTCGTTATGTACCCAGTAGTCATTCAGGAGCAGGTTGTTCAGTTTCCATGTAGTTGAGTGGCTTTGAGTGAAATTTTTAATCCTGAGTTCTAGTTTGATTGCACTGTGGTCTGAGAGATAGTTTGTTATAATTTCTGTTCTTTTACATTTGCTGAGGAGAGCTTTACTTCCAAGTATGTGGTCAATTTTGGAATAGGTGTGGTGTGGTGCTGAAAAAAATGTATATTCTGTTGATTTGGGGTGGAGAGTTCTGTAGATGTCTATTAGGTCCGCTTGGTGCAGAGCTGAGTTCAATTCCTGGGTATCCTTGTTGACTTTCTGTCTCGTTGATCTGTCTAATGTTGACAGTGGGGTGTTAAAGTCTCCCATTATTAATGTGTGGGAGTCTAAGTCTCTTTGTAGGTCACTCAGGACTTGCTTTATGAATCTGGGTGCTCCTGTATTGGGTGCATATATATTTAGGATAGTTAGCTCCTCTTGTTGAATTGATCCCTTTACCATTATGTAATGGCCTTCTTTGTCTCTTTTGATCTTTGTTGGTTTAAAGTCTGTTTTATCAGAGACTAGGATTGCAACCCCTGCCTTTTTTTGTTTTCCATTTGCTTGGTAGATCTTCCTCCATCCTTTTATTTTGAGCCTATGTGTGTCTCTGCACGTGAGATGGGTTTCCTGAATACAGCACACTGATGGGTCTTGACTCTTTATCCAACTTGCCAGTCTGTGTCTTTTAATTGGAGAATTTAGTCCATTTACATTTAAAGTTAATATTGTTATGTGTGAATTTGATCCTGTCATTATGATGTTAGCTGGTGATTTTGCTCATTAGTTGATGCAGTTTCTTCCTAGTCTTGATGGTCTTTACATTTTGGCATGATTTTGCAGCGGCTGGTACCGGTTGTTCCTTTCCATGTTTAGCGCTTCCTTCAGGAGCTCTTTTAGGGCAGGCCTGGTGGTGACAAAATCTCTCAGCATTTGCTTGTCTGTAAAGTATTTTATTCCTCCTTCACTTATGAAGCTTAGTTTGGCTGGATATGAAATTCTGGGTTGAAAATTCTTTTCTTTAAGAATGTTGAATATTGGCCCCCACTCTCTTCTAGCTTGTAGGGTTTCTGCCGAGAAATCCGCTGTTAGTCTGATGGGCTTCCCTTTGAGGGTAACCCGACCTTTCTCTCTGGCTGCCCTTAACATTTTTTCCTTCATTTCAACTTTGGTGAATCTGACAATTATGTGTCTTGGAGTTGCTCTTCTCAAGGAGTATCTTTGTGGCGTTCTCTGTATTTCCTGAATCTGAATGTTGGCCTGCCTTGCTAGCTTGGGGAAGTTCTCCTGGATAATATCCTGCAGAGTGTTTTCCAACTTGGTTCCATTCTCCGCATCACTTTCAGGTACACCAATCAGACGTAGATTTGGTCTTTTCACATAGTCCCATATTTCTTGGAGGCTTTGCTCATTTCTTTTTATTCTTTTTTCTCTAGACTTCCCTTCTTGCTTCATTTCATTCATTTCATCTTCCATTGCTGATACCCTTTCTTCCAGTTGATCGCATCGGCTCCTGAGGCTTCTGCATTCTTCACGTAGTTCTCGAGCCTTGGTTTTCAGCTCCATCAGCTCCTTTAAGCACTTCTCTGTATTGGTTATTCTAGTTATACATTCGTCTAAATTTTTTTCAAAGTTTTCAACTTCTTTGCCTTTGGTTTGAATGTCCTCCCGTAGCTCAGAGTAATTTGATCGTCTGAAGCCTTCTTCTCTCAGCTCGTCAAACTCATTCTCCATCCAGCTTTGTTCCGTTGCTGGTGAGGAACTGCGTTCCTTTGGAGGAGGAGAGGTGCTCTGCGTTTTAGAGTTTCCAGTTTTTCTGTTCTGTTTTTTCCCCATCTTTGTGGTTTTATCTACTTTTGGTCTTTGATGATGGTGATGTACAGATGGGTTTTTGGTGTGGATGTCCTTTCTGTTTGTTAGTTTTCCTTCTGACAGACAGGACCCTCAGCTGCAGGTCTGTTGGAATACCCTGCCGTGTGAGGTGTCAGTGTGCCCCTGCTGGGGGGTGCCTCCCAGTTAGGCTGCTCGGGGGTCAGGGGTCAGGGACCCACTTGAGGAGGCAGTCTGCCCGTTCTCAGCTCTCCAGCTGCGTGCTGGGAGAACCACTGCTCTCTTCAAAGCTGTCAGACAGGGACATTTAAGTCTGCAGAGGTTACTGCTGTCTTTTTGTTTGTCTGTGCCCTGCCCCCAGAGGTGGAGCCTACAGAGGCAGGCAAGCCTCCTTGAGCTGTGGTGGGCTCCACCCAGTTCGAGCTTCCCGGCTGCTTTGTTTACCTAAGCAAGCCTGGGCAATGGCGGGCGCCCCTCCTCCAGCCTCGCTGCCGCCTTGCAGTTTGATCTCAGACTGCTGTGCTAGCAATCAGCGAGATTCCGTGGGCGTAGGACCCTCCGAGTCTGGTGTGGGATATAGTCTCGTGGTTCGCCGTTTTTTAAGCCGGTCAGAAAAGCGCAATATTCGGGTGGGAGTGACCCGATTTTCCAGGTGCGTCCGTCACCCCTTTCTTTGACTCGGAAAGGGAACTCCCTGACCCCTTGCGCTTCCCAGGTGAGGCAATGCCTCGCCCTGCTTCGGCTCGCGCACGGTGCACGCACCCACTGGCCTGCGCCCACTGTCTGGCACTCCCTAGTGAGATGAACCCGGTACCTCAGATGGAAATGCAGAAATCACCCGTCTTCTGCGTCGCTCACGCTGGGAGCCGTAGACCGGAGCTGTTCCTATTCGGCCATCTTGGCTCCTCCTCCAATTTCCTTCCTTTTAAAGGCTGAAAAATATTCTGTTGCATGTACATACCATATTTTGTTTATCCATCCATCCATCCATCAATGGGCACTTGAGTTACTGTTGTGAATAATGCTGCTATGAACATTGGTGTACAAATATGTTTGAGTCCCTGCTTTCAATTCCTTCGGATGTATACCTAGAGGTAGAATTGTTGGATCATATGGTAATTCTACATTTAATTTTTTGAGGACCCTCCACATTGTCTTCCACAGTGGTTGTACCATTTTACATTCCCACCAGCAATGTACAAGGATCCCAATTCCTCCGCATCCTGACACTTATTTTTTATAATAACCATCCTAATAGGTTCACACCTATTAGGTGTGCTAGCTCATTGTGGTTTTCATTTGCATTTCCCTAATGATTAGTGACACTGAGTATCTTTTCATGTGCCTGCTATCTGTATATCTTTGGAGAAATGTCTATTCAAGTCTTTTGCCCACTTTTTTTTGTATTTTGTTTTTACTCCTTTTTTGAGGCAGGGTTTTGCTCTGTTACCTAGGCTGGAGTACAGTGGTCTGACCATGGCTCACTGCAACCTCTGCCACCTGGTATCAAGCAATCCTCCCATCTCAACCCTCCAAGTAGCTGAGACCACAGGTGTGTGCCACCACACCTGGCTAATTTTTAATTTTTTTATAGAGATGAGGTTTCACTATATTGCCCAGGCTGGTCTTGAACTCCTCAGCTCAAGGGATCCTCCTACTTCAGCCTCCCAAAGTTGCTGGGATTATAGGCCTGAGCCATGATGCCCTGCCTTTTTGACCACTTTTTAATTGGGTTCTTTTTATATTGAGTTGTAGACATTCTTTATATGTTCTGAATATTAATCCCTTATCAGATACTTGATTTGTAAATATGGGGTGCTTTTCTAATTTTTTTTTTTTAGAGAGAGGGTCTTATTCTGCCACCCGGGCTGTAGTGCAGTGGCCTGATCATAGCTCACTGCAGCCTCAAATTCCCTGGCTCAGGAGATCTTCCCACCTCAGCCTTTGGAATAGCTGGGACCACAGGTACATATCACCATGCCTGCCTTTTCTTTTCTTCTTGTCTTTCTTTTCTTTTTTTTTTTTTTACTTTTTTTGTAGAGACAGGATCTCACTATGTTGCCCAGGCTGGTCTCCAACTCTTGGTCTCCTGCCTCAGCTTCCCAAAGTGGTGGGGTGATTACAAGTATGTGCCACCATGCCCAGCTGCTTTTCTTTCTAGTGTCCTTTGTACATTTTGAATTTTGATGTAATGCAATTTATCTTTTTTGATTTCATTGCCTGTGCCTTTTGCTGTCACATTGAGGCAATCATTGCCAAACTTAGTTTCATGAAACTTCCCTTTCTTCTGAAATTTTTGCTTTTGTTTTTGTTTTGAGATAGAGTTTCACTCTTGTCGCCCAGGCTGGAGTGTAATGGCGCGATCTTGGCTCACTGTAACCTCCACTTCCCCGGTTCAAGAGATTCTCCTGCCTCACCCTCCCGAGTAGCTGGGATTGCAGGCATGTGCCACCACACCCGGGTAATTTTTTATATTTTTAGTAGAGACGGGGTTTCACCCTGTTGGCCGGGCTGGTCTTGAACTCCTGACCTCAGGTGATCGCCCACCTCAGCCCCCCAAAGTGCTAGGATTACAGGTGTGAGCCACTGCACCCGGCTTGTATTTTTTTCTAGACAGTCTTGCTCTGTCTCCCAGGGTGGAGTGCAGTGGCGCCATCTCTGCTCACTGCAACCTCCTCCTCCCAGGTTTAAGCCATTCTCCTGCCTCAGCCTCCTGAGTAGCTGGGATTACAGGCGCACACCACCATGCCCGGCTAATTTTTGTATATATATTTTTGAGACTGAGTTTTGCTCTGTCGCCCAGGCTGAAGTGCAGCGGCGCGATCTCGACTCACTGCAACCCGGGTTCAAGTGATTCTCCAGCCTCAGCCTTCTGAGTAGCTGGGATTACAGGCACGTGCCACCACCCCCAGCTAATTTTTTGTACTTTTATTTATTTATTTTTTTGACGGAGTCCCGCTCTGTCACCCAGGCTGGAGTGCAGTGGCACAGTCCCGGCTCACTGCAAGCTCTGCCTCCCGGGTTCACGCCATTCTCCTGCTTCAGCCTCCAGAGTAGCTGGGACTACAGGCGCCCGCCACTACGCCCGGCTAATTTTTTGTATTTTTAGTAGAGACGGGGTTTCATCGTGTTAGCCAGGATGGTCTCGATTTCCTGACCTCGTGATCTGCCCGCCTCGGCCTCCCAAAGTGCTGGGATTACAGGCGTGAGCCACTGCGCCCGGCCATTTTTTGTACTTTTAGTACGGACGGGGATACATCATGTTAGCCAGGATTGTCTTAATCTCCTGACCTCGTGATCCGCCCGCCTCGGCCTCCCAAAGTGTTGGGATTACTGGTGTAAGACAGTGCGTCCAGTTAGGAATTCTCTTTATCTATGCTGTAGGTAATGTGAACTGGCATATTCTTTCTGAAAAGCAACTTGACAAAATGCATGAAGAGTTCTAAAAATGTTCATGGCTCTTTCAGCCAGTAACTACACTTTCAAGAATCAATAGAGGACGTGCACAGTGGCTCACACCTGTAATCCCTGCATTTTGGGAGGCTGAGGTGGGTGGATCACCTGAGGTCAGGAGTTCGAGGCCAGCCTGGCCAACATGGTGAACCCCCCGTCTCTACTAAAAACACAAAACATTAGCTGGGAGTGGTGGTGCACGCCTGTAATCCCAGCTACTCAGGAGGCTGAGGCAGGATAATCACTTGAACCCAGGAGGTGGAGGTTGCAGTGAGCCGAGATCGTGCCACTGCACTTCAGCCTGGGCAACAAGAGCAAAACTCTGTCTAAAAAAAAAAAAGAAACTATTGAAGGAACTCAGAACTCAGATTATCTATCTATATATCTATCTATAGATCTCTCTCTCTCTCTCTCTCTCTCTATATATATATATATGCATTTTTTTTTTTTTTGAGACATAGTCTCTCACCCTGTCGCCCAGCAGGCTGTAGTGCAGTGGCACAATCTCGGCTCACTGCAACCTCTGCTCTCGGGTTCAAGCGATTCTCCTGCCTCAGCCTCCTGAGTAGCTGGGACTACAGGTAACGCCACCATGCCCAGCTAATTTTTGTATTTTTGTAGAGATGGGGTTTCATCATGTTGGCCAGGCTGGTCATGACCTCCTGACCTTGAGATCCGCCCGCCTTGGCCTCCCAAATGCTGGGATTACAGGTGTGAGCCACCGCGCCTGGCCATGTTGTGTTTCGAGACGGGGTCTCACTCTATTTCCCAGGCTGGAGTGCGGTGGCACAATCACAGCTCACTGCAGCCTTGACCTCCCCGCGCTCAGGTGATCCTCCCACCTCTGCCTCCTGAGTAGCTGAGACTCTGGGACTACAGGCAGGCGCCACCATGCTTAGCTATTTTTTGTAAAGATGAGGTTTTGCCATGTTGCCCAGGAGTCTTGAGCTCCTGGGCAATATATTACAGGCTCAAGGGATCTTCCTTCCTCAGCCTCCCAAAGTGCTCGGATTACAAGCGTGAGCCACCTTGCCCGGCCCTCTTTCAAGTTTTGTATCTTAGGTTTTTGTCTTTGATTATTTTGAGGTTTTTTGAGACAGAGTCTCATTCTGTCGCCCAGGATGAAGTGCAGTGGCGCAATCTAGGCTCACTGCAACCTCCAACTCCAGGGTTCAAGTGATTCTCCTGCCTCAGCCTCCCAGGTAGCTGGGATTACGGGCGCCCGCCACCACATCAGGGTAATTTTTGTATTTTTAGTAGAGATGGGGTTTCACCATGTTGGCCAGGCTGCTCTGGAACTCCTGACCTCAACTGATCGCCCAACTCAGCCTCCCAAAGTGCTGGGATTACAGGCATCAGCCACCATACCTGGCCACATTTTGAGTTAACTTTTGTATATGGTGTAAAGGATCTGTCATTCTTTTGCATGTGGGTATCATTTTCCCAGTGCCATTTGTTGAAGATTTTTTTCCATGGAATGGTCTTGGCACCCTTCTTGAAAATCACTTGGCCATACATGTGAGGACTCATTTCTGGACTCCATTGGTCTATATATGTCTTTATGCCCAGTACCACATTGTTTTGATTCCTGTAGCTTTTTTTTTTTTTTTTGAGATGGAGTCTCGCTCTGTCGCCAGGCTGGAGTTGCGATCTCGGCTCACTGCAACCTCCGAATCCCTGGTTCAAGCGATTCCCCTGCCTCAGCCTCCCGAGTAGCTGGGTCTACAGGCACGCGCCACCATGCCCAGCTAATTTTTGTATTTTTAGTAGGGATGCGGTTTCACCATGTTGGCCAGGATAGTCTCGATCTCCTGACCTCGTGATCCGCCCGCCTCAGCCTCCCAAAGTGCTGGGATTACAGGCGTGAGCCACCACGCCTGGCCCATATTGCTGTAGCTTTTAAGTAAATAAGCTTTCAAATCAGGAAGTGTTAGTCCTCCAACTTTGTTGTTCTTTTTGAACTCTTTTGGCTATTTTGGGTCTCGAGATTCCGTATGAATTCTCAGATGAGTTTTTCTATTTCTTCAAAAAACATCATTGGGATTTTGACAGGGACTGCACTGAATTTGTAGATCACCTTTAGTATTGACAGCTTAAGCCTTCCAATGTATTAACACAGGATGTCTACTTATTTGTCTTAATTTATGTTAGTGATGTTTTGTAGCTTTCAGTGTACATACTGTCACTGTACATCGCTGGTTAAGTTTATTTCTAAATATTTTATTCATATTGATGCTACTGTAAATGGAATTGTTTCCTTAATTTCCTTTTTGGATTATTCCTTGTGTGTAGAAATGCAATTGAGGCTGGGCGTGGTGGCTCACACCTGTAATCCCAGCACTTTGGGAGGCCAGGGTGGGCAGATCATGAAGTTAGGAGTTCAAGACCAGCCTGGCCAACATGGTGAAACCTCTACTAAAAATAAAAAAAATTAGCTGGGTGTGGTGGTGCACGCCTATAATCCCAGCTACTCAGGAGGCTGAGGCAGGAGAACTGCCTGAACCCCGGATGCAGAGGTTGCAGTGGGCTGAGATTGCGCCACTGCACCCCAGCCTGGGCGACAGAGTGAGATTGTCTCAGGAAAAAAATGATTTTTGTGTGTTGATTTTGCATCCTGCAACTTGGCTGAATTCGTTTATTAGCTTTTTTTTTTTTTTTTTTTTTAATTGAGAAGGAGTCTTGCTCTGCCACCCAGGCTGGAGTGCAGTGGTGCAATCTCGGCTCACTGCAAGCTCCGCCTCTCAGGTTCACGCCATTCTCCTGCCTCAGCCTCCTGAGTGGCTGCGACTACAGGTGCCCGCCACCACACCCGTATAATTTTTTGTATATATATATTTTTTAGCAGAGATGGGGTTTCACCGTGTTAGCCAGGATGGTCTAGATCTCCTGACCTCGTGATCTGCCTGCATCAGCCTCCCAAAGTGCTGGGATTACAGTCATGAGCCACCACGCCTGGCCTTTTTTTTTTTTTTTTTTTTTTCTTTCTGAGACAGAGTTTTGCTCTCGTTGCCCAGGCTGGAGTGCAATGGCATGATCTTGACTCACTGCAACCTCCGCCTTCCGGGTTCAAGTGATTCTCCTGCCTCAGCCTCCTGAGTAGCTGGGATTACAGGGGCCTGCCACCACACCTGGCTAATTTTTTGTACTTTTGGTAGAGATGGGGTTTCACCATGTTGGCCGGGGTGGTCTCGAATTCCTGACCTCAGGTGATCCACCCACCTCGGCCTCCCAAAGTGCTGGGATTATAGGCGTGAGCCACCATGACTGGCTATTATTATTTTTTTTCTGAGAAACAGCCTCACTCTGTCACCCAGGGTGGAGTGCAGTGGTGTGATCTCAGCTCACTGCAACCTCTGCACCCCAGGTTCAAGTGATTCTCATGCCTCAGCCTCCCAAGTAGCTGGGATTACAGGTGTGTGCCACCACATCTCACTAATTTTTTGTATTTTTGGTAGAAATGAGGTTTCTCCATGTTGGCCTCAAACTCCTGACCTCCTCAAGTGATCGGCACACCTCGGCCTCCCAAAGTGCTGGAATTACAGGTGTGAGCTATCACAACCAGCCTCCTTTATTAGTTCTAACAGTTTTTGCGTTGAATAGTTTGATTTTAAACACAGAAAAAATATGGCTGCAAGACAAATTCACTACCTTGTTCAAGTTTATAGAATTGTTTTTCTTTAACAAGATATGCCTAAAAGGTGGCAAAATTTGAAGAAACACCAGTGTCAAGATCAACATACATAACCCAAGAATTTTTGCCCAAATGCTGCTATGAAACATCCTGAAGTATGCAAAATATTCAATTATTAACTTTATAAAAGTCAACTCCTGAATACATGCAAAAATTACAAACCCTACTTATATAAAAAAGGAAATCCTTAGACCCTGAACAATCCTTATGACATGTTTGATTTTCAGGTTAATATTGAGTGATATTAATTGGTGAGAATATCTAACTGGAGAGGCTATGTAAACATAATTTTCACTTCAATAAATATTTGTTGAGTGGTATGCAGTGATGAGTTTAGACCCTGGGATTTGATAGCTTTTGATTAGAATCTTGGTTCCCCACCAATTAGTTGTTTGGCCTTTTACCAATTTCCCTAAACCATTTTTTGTTCTTCTTTAAGACAGGGTATAGACTGGGCACGGTGGCTCATGTCTGTAATCCCAGCACTTTGGGAGGCTGAGGTGGGCAGATCATTTTGAGGTCAGGAGCTCAAGACCAGCCTGGCCAACATGGTGAAACCCTGTGTCAATTAAAAATAAAAAAAAACAGCGAGGCGTGGTGGTGGGCACCTATAATCCCAGCTACTTGGGAGGCTGAGGCACGAGAATCGCTTCAAGAGGTTGCAGTGAGCCAAGATTGTGCCACTGCACTCCAGCCTGGGTGACAGAGACTCCGTCTCCAAAAAAAAAAAAAAAAAAAAGATAGGGATTATAATATCTGCCCCACCAGACTGAGAATTAAATGAGATAACTTTGTATTCAACAGTAAGTAGTTGAAAAACGTTACATATTATGATGTTGAGTAAACTACACATTGGGCACTATAAGAAAGTAAAAAGAAAATCAAATAATCTTAATACTCTACTATGGCAAATGAATAGTATGCTGGAAGTAAATTTAAGGACATGCTCAGATAGGAAATTTAGGTAGCTGGCTCCTGTGTAATGGGCTGGAGAGAGTGGATCATAAACAAAACTATTAAGAAAGCTATAATAATTCAGGCAAACTCTATGTGGCATAGCAATACAGGCTGAACTGGAGTGTTGTTCAACACAGGTTGAAATGCAGTGTAGAATGGAGACTTTCTGTGCCTAGAACAATGAGCTTTGGAAAATCTAAGCCATAGCTTAGGAGATAACACACTTTAATCATCTTCTACCTTCACCTTAATAATCTAGGGGATTCTAAGAAATCATTTGACTCTTCTAGGTACCATTTTATAGATAAAACTGAGGCTCAGAGAGCAAGGCCATCATTGCATTATTAATGGGGGACACTATTCACACTGTAGTCTATGAAAATGACACCTTCTGGAACACAACAAAAATAAGTGATGGCTCCCGAAGTTGTGCACTGCAGCAGCCCTGTCAGAAAGGTTACAACATAATGGTAGACAGCAGAATTGATCGCTATCTAAAAACTTGTGCTTTTCCCACTATAACATACTATCTCTTACCATGGTATCTTATTTATGGGTATGTAGCATACCTAGGGTTAAACACTGAATTAAAACAAAGAAACAAATCAAACACATCCCAGATATGGGTTTTTCATAAGAACTTCATAGGCTTATTAAAGTGAATTTAATGGAATCCTGTAAACACTAGCTACTTAACAACAAATTAAGGTGCTTGATATATTCTTAAACCATTACTTAATAGGAAAAATAAGGGTAAAACAGATATAAGAACCCAACCATTTACTTTGGACTTGTCCAAAACAGATAAGGAGCTTTACAAAAAAAAAAAACAAAAAAAACCTCAAAGGACTAACACAAAAATTAAGATCATAAATCAATTTTCTGCAGACATTTCTTGAATTATCCCAAAATTTTAAGGTCAATTTCCCCCCCCAAAATGTTTTTATCATTGTTATCTTGGCAAAAAATACCTAATCTTAGTAAGAAGCACATATTTAACTAGTTCTTTAAATATAAAAAAAATTTAATTCATATTTATGCCAAGAACACTACAATTTACAAAAGTTTCATCCAAACTCTTACCCTATGTCTACCCACACCAG
The DNA here is from genome assembly GCF_029281585.2 of Gorilla gorilla gorilla. Taxonomy (NCBI): domain Eukaryota; kingdom Metazoa; phylum Chordata; class Mammalia; order Primates; family Hominidae; genus Gorilla; species Gorilla gorilla. The sequence goes on from NC_073224.2 coordinate 187,891,375, forward strand.
AGGGAGGAACATGTCTTTGTGGAGAGGATTTCTTTGAGACTCTAAATATGCTTTGTTCAGGAAAGGGGAAGATACAAAAATATAGAACAAAAAAGAATATTGGCTCATTGTACACAAGAGAGGCCAGCCATTAAGAACTGTTATCAATACAATAAAAGGGAATACTTGGCCAGAGATCCTCTAGATAAGTAGCTAAAATGTGATCAAAAGGAGAAAGAGGAAGAAGCAAATACACAAACGTTTTATGGGTATTAATAAAAATAAAGACATCTCTGAACAAATGATAAAATCCCTTCCCTGAAAAATTTCAAATGAGATTCACAGAAATGCAGAAGCAAGAGAAACTTTAGATTTAGAAACATCTCATTTGGGCTGGGTGCAGTGGCTCACGCCTGTAATCCTAGCACTTTGGGAAGCCGAGGCAAATGAATCACCTGAGGACAGGAGTTCAAGACTGGCCTGGGCAACATGGTAAAACCCCATCTCTACTAAAAATACAAAAAAAAAAAAAAAAAATCCCAGCTACTGTGGAGGCTGAGACAGGAGAATCGCTTGAATCTGGGAGGTGGAGGTTGCAGTCAGCTGAGACCGCAACATTGCACTTCAGGCTGGACAACAAGAGCAAATCCCCATCTCAAACAAAACAAAACAGAATAAAATCTTATTTGACTGATGATAAATTTCAGAGTAGTTAGATGACCTGTCCAAGGTCACATAATGCCAGAATTTTGACTAGGACACAAGTCTCCTGGCTTCCAAGTGTGTGTTTTCTTTCATGTGCTATACTGCCTATTATTTATCTGTCCCTAACCACTTGAAGTGGTTCCCCCTAACTCTGCCTCCACAATGTCCCCCTTTGGGACAATAAGAGAAAGAATTCTGGACTGTGTAGACTGTGGAGCTACTGACCTAACACTGGATGAGGCATTATTTCAAACAATTACTGCACTAACATTCATTTACAGGTGGAGGGTAGAGGAATAATATAAAAGGAAATTCTGTACACAACATCAAGAAAAGCACAAGAGGAAATATTCTCCTCTTTTGTACTGTTATTTTATTTTGTTTAGTCCATATATTATATAAAACATAACAGGAAAAATGAACGAATTTATAAAATAAATTGAGGTGTTTGGATGAAAAAAATACAAGAGCTTTGCCTTCATGTCTACAGATCTCTTAATATATTGTTGGTCTTGCACCTTAGATATCAAATAAAGATATCTAGCTTGACACAAAAGTTGGTAGCTGCAAGGTTAAGCTGTATTAGTTTGATGATGGGCCAGGAAATGATATATTTTCTAAATTTTGTCCTTAAATATTGGCTGTAACAAATGCTGATATAGCAAAAAGTAAGCTTCTATTAGACAGCAAGAGGGAAACTTGAGTGAATGAATGCAACTTACCTCCAAGTCCTCTTAAAGGAGGTAAAAAAATAAATACTGTGTTTTACCAGTGCTCCCCCCAAAGCATTATTCTAAGCATGCAGGAGGGTACAGTGAGCAGCTACAATAGTAAGATCCAACCCAGAGGTAGGTTCAAGGCCAAGAGTAGGAGAGTGGTTGAGGAAATCCTCCTAGGGCCAGTACCATTTCATAGAATGCCCATTTGTGCTGGGGGGTGAGTCTATGGCCTATTTTCTTCTGATTCAAAAGGACATTCCCAATTTTAACCTTGCTGAAAAACAGGCATTTTTGTACCTGCTATTAAGAACAGCTAGGATACAGGATAAGGCTGACATAAAATTATTTAGCAAGCACATGCTAGCTATTCCAGTTTGAAATCTACCAAACTGTAACATCAGGGAGAAATAAAAAGTTGAAGATGAAGTTGTTCCTCAAGATGAGGGAACAAAATCTTACAAAAGGAGGGATTAGGCACTCGCTTAACTCTATATGGAGAACATCCTTCTCAAGCTAGGTGGAAGATGAGGAAGAATATTACCAAAAGCTGACCAGGCCATTTGGAGACCAAAAGGAGAGGAAAAAAGGCATTTAGGAAGCAAGCTAGTAAAAGAAGTTCTTCTGGGTCTGACTAGGTAAGTTAATCTAAGGCAACCATACCAAAGATATGTTACCCATTACTCCAGCATGAAGCCAGTGGCAAAATACCTCAAGATATTTTAAATCCAGAGAAGTGTATGAAAAATATGATAGTTAGCCAAGCAAATTAAAATCAAACCACTAATGGTAAAAATCTCTTCAGATCTGAAATCCAAGATACTCACTTTCCATTAATTCTGTGTCTTACGAGGGGAAAAGAAAAGTAACAAATGTAAAGACTTTTTTTATTTCTACTGGGGAGGGAGGAGGATAAATAGAACTGTTTTCCAATTTGCTCTCCACTGTATACACACATACCCACACACATACATAAACATACATACACCAAAAATACCCCAAACAAAAAAACAAAAAAACAAAAAAACCAGGAATCAAAAACCAAAACACCCTCAAACTGCACCAATACTTCATATTTTGACCAAAAAAATATCCTGGGAGGAAGTGCAAAATGCAAAATCAAATGACCGAAAAATGCTGAACAAACAGCATTATTAATATACAAAATATTTATATTACTGAACTAGTAACAGGTGATGTTCTCTGTGTCTGTAAAACTTTGGAACCACATAGCTGATTTGTTAAATCTAGTCCATGCCAGCTTCCAAAAACCAAACTTTTAGTTAGCTTCATTCTTTGATGCCTCATCAAAATTTTCTACAAGATCTGAAAAAGAAAAACAAAGTATATGAATCAAAGAATACAAAAAAGGAAAAAGAGGTAAATGGAACTCCTAACTTCTAACCCCCCCAAAAATAAAATTAGTACAACCAGAATTAGCCTGAAAACATAAGGAGGCAGAAATGAACTGGTGGCATTTTACTAACAATGATTTAATTATTTGCTTAGGACAGTAATCCTAAGGAAATGTTCATCTTTTGTCTATGCAAATTACTGAGGTGAATAGCATTTTCATATGTCAATTATAATTCATACAGAAATGTTATAATGATAGCTATGCAAATTTATAATCACAGTGATTTCAATTTAATAAATCCAGGCAGCAGAGCTTTGTGTGACAATTTCTGATTCTAGGTTCTAAGGTGGGGGCTTACGTTGTTTTTCATTAGATCCTATCCACATTATTGTGAATCAGTTTAAATTCATGAGCTTACAATCAACACAAACCTAAAAGTCATCTATGCAATGACTGAAAGGAGATAAACAGGATGCTTAAAATCTTAAGTCTAAGGAAATGTCACTTACCTGGAACATCATCATCTTCCTCATCAATGTCTTCTGGTTTTGGTGCTTTACTATCCAAGACTACAAAAAGTTTATTTTAATATTAGTCATTGAGAACAAAGACCTTAAAGAAAACTTATAATGTTTATCCCTTTTTTCCTGTATAAATCACATACAGTTGCTCAGAAATAGCTAAATATTGTCAATCTAAAATGCCATTCATTTTTTTTTGCTTGAGTAACATTAAAAATAAATAAAACTTTATCAGTTAATACACTGATAACACAGCTGGCAATTTCCATGTGTGACAAAGATGAAATTTATTTTATTTATTTTTATTTATTTATTTTTTGAGACAGGGTCTCACTCTGTTGACCAGGCTGGAGTGCAGTGATGCGATCTTGGCTCACTACATTCTCCACCTCCCAAGTTCAAGCGATTCTCCCTGCCTCCCAAGTAGCTGAGATTACAGGCAAACGCCACCATACCCAGCTAATTTTTGTATTTTTAGTAGAGATGGGGTTTCACACCATGTTGGCCAGGCTGGTCTCGAACTCCTGACCTCAAGGGATCCACCTGCCTTGGCCTCCCAAAGTGCTGGGATTACAGACATAAGCCACCACACACGGCCTACAAAGATAAAATTTATATGCAAAGTGGAATAACTGATCACTGAGTAAAAAAACTTTACAGTGGCCATATTCTCCAAATAAAAAATTAAAATTAAGGTTTTTTTCAGCCAGGTATGGTGGTTCATGCCTGTAATCCACTGCACTCCATCCTGGGCGACAGAGTGAGACTCTGTCTCAAAAAAAAAAAAAAAAAAAAAAAAAAACCAAGCAACAACAACAACAACAACAACAAAGCTGGGAACAGTGGCTCATGCTTATAATCCCAGCACTTTGGGAGGCTGAGGCGGGTGGATCACGAGGTCAGGAGTTTAAGACCAGACGGGCCAAGACGGTGAAACCCTGTCTCTACTAAAAATATAAAAATTAGCCAGGCACGGTGGCGGGCGCCTGTAATCCCAGCTAACTTGTGAGGCTGAGGCAGATAATTGCTTGAACCCGGGAGGTGGAGGTTGCAGTGAGCCAAGATCATGCCACTGCACTCCAGCCTGGGCAACAGAGCAAGACTCTGTCTCAAAAAAAAAAAAAAAAAAAAAAAGATTTTTTTCATTTCTTTTGGTGTAAGAAAATATCTAGCTAGGTAGTATGGGCACTACAATACTAGATTTTTTTCATTTTTAGGGGCAACATGACACATTTGAAACCAGGACTATCTTGGAAATTCAGAACTTACGGTTGCCACATTTATAGGGCAATCAATATTTAACAAAAACATAGATGTCTGACAACATTATTTTCTTTTTTCTTTTTTTAGAGACAGGGTCTCCCTCTGTCACCCAGGTTGAAGTACAGTGGCATTCCATAGCTCACTGAAGCCTTGAAGTCCTGGGCTCAAGTGATCCTCCTGCATCAGCCTCCTGAGTAGCTATGACTATAGGCACGCGCTACCACACCTGGCTAATTTTTGTATTTTTTGTACAGATAGGGTCTCACCATGTTGCCCAGGCTGGTCTTGAGCTCCTGGCCTCAAGAAATACTCCCTCCTCAGCATCACAAAGTGCTGGTATTACAGGAGTGAGCCACTGCGCCCAGCCATACAACAGTATTTTCTGATTGTCATTAATTAGCAGTGAATATCAAATTAACTATTTAAAATGATGGGCCAGGCATGGTAGCTCACGCCTGTAATCCTAGCACATTGAGAGGCGGTAGGTAGGTGGATCACTTGAGGCCAGGAGCTCAAGACCAGCCTGGCCACCATGGCGAAACCCTGTGTATACTAAAAATACAAAAATTAACTGGGTGCAGTGGTGCACACCACCTGTAGTCCCTGCTACTCGGGAGGCTAAGGCATGAAAGTTGCTTGAATCCACAAGGTGGAGGTTGTTGTGACCTGAGATCACACCACTGCACTTCAGCCTGGGAGACAGAGCAAGACTTTGTCTCAAAAATAAATAAAATGAAATAAAATAAAATAAAATTATGGCCTGAAGATCTGGGCACTACCCTTTTAGGTAATTACTTCTCAACTTACTATTATTACTACCAAAATGTTTCCGAATATTCTTTTTTTTTTTTTTGAGATGGAGTTTCCCTCTTGTTGCCCAGGCTAGAGTGCAATGGCATGATCTCAGCTCACTGCAACCTCTGCCTCCTGGGTTCAAGCAATTCTCCTGCCTCAGCCTCCCGAGTAGCTGGGATTATAGGCGCCTGCTACCATGCCTGGCTAATTTTTGTATTTTTAGTACAGACGAGGTTTCACCATGTCGGTCAGGCTGGTCTCGAACTCCTGACCTCAGGCAATCCGCCCGTCTTGGCCTCCCAAAGTGCTGAGAATACAGGCATGAGCCACCACGTCCAGCCATGTTTCTGAATATTCTATGTGTCACACTACATAATCATTAAACAAATTCAAAATTTTATGAAGCATAGAAATAACTTTATAGAAAGTAAAATAATTACATACAGGCAAATCCAAATTAAGATGGGACACCTTTTAAATGATTAGGTTCTTTAAGTAAGGTGGGGAGAGAAAGATTTACTAAATTGAAATACCTACCTTGCCGTGGGAACTGTTCAGCTAACTTCCTAAGGCTTGTTAAACTGTCAGCACCAAGCTGACTTAATATTCCAGGAAGCATTTCTGTGATTGGTTTGGCTTCTGCATGACCAGTAATTGCAAAGGTATTAGCAGAAAGGGAAGCTTGGACTTTGGGATTGTTGAAATGAATAACTGTCCCATCATCTTTAATCATGTTCACCTGTATGATCACAGAAGAAAAATGTACTTCACATGCTAGGTACACTAAAACAATATATTTTTAAAAAGCAATTCAGCCAATTATGGTTTTTTACTTGGGAGTTATGTAATCCCAAGGTAGTAACTGGCCAAGCAACGGACATTCGTGGAAAAAGATCATAGTAATAAAGTAAAATGGTGTAGATGGCACAAATTACTAGGATGGACAAGAAATATTCAATTCATTATAGAATCTAGATTTTAAATTCAAAGACTTCCAAGAGAAAGAAGTACATGCCCATGTTTTTTTAAAAAATGGAAGTATCAGCCACAAACCAGCTTCTTTATGAAATTACTCATTATCTTACTCAATTTATACTGTCAAACAAAATCAGTGCAATTTCCAGTTGGTAGGGTAGCATCTTACTTAGGGGACTGGTTACAAAGGGGAAATAGTATATGGTAAAAACAACCACTGAAAATCCATAAAGAACACTCAGAAATGTAACCAGGTGTTTCATTCCTTCAAGCACTTAGTACATTTATAAAAATTTCAACTTGTTCTAATCATGCCATTCTTTGTAAGGGATTTTGCTAGTTCTTCTAATTTTTTTTTTTTTTTTTGAGACAGAATCTCGCTGTGTCATCCAGGCTAGAGTGCAGTGGCATGACCTCGGTTCACTGCAGCCTCTGCCTCCCAGGTTCTAACCATTCTCCTCCCTCAGCCTCCCACCAGGTAGCTGAGATGAGAGGCACGTGCCACTATGCCCGGTTAATTTTTGTATTTTTAGTACAGATGGGGTTTCGCCATGTTGGCCAGGCTGGTCTCGAACTCCTGACCTCAGGTGATCTGCCCACCTCAGCCTCCCATGGTGCTAGGATTACAGGCATGAGCCACCACACCCAGCCAGTTCCTCTAATTCTTAAGGGTAGCTTCTCAACAATCTTTAATAACCCCTGTAAAGGTCAAAGAAATTGTCCCACCCACTCACCTAGTGACCTGAACATGCTTTATCAACTAGGAAACCTTTAAAAATCATCCTCACATTCTTTCCATAACTTTCACCAATATGAACTATTTCAGATTTGATTTCATCCATTGCCTGGGACTTACTGAAATGGAAGGTTTAACATGTGCTACTTAAGATTGTTATTTTTCTCTCTCACTCATGTACTTCATGTTTTTTTCAGTAGAGTTGAATTTGTGTAAGTTAAATGTGTGAATAACATGATTCCACTATGTAGTTGATTCCCCTGGGTAAGTTACCTTGGTGGTAACATGCTTACTATATAAAAAGGTTAGGAAGAGTTAACTCTTGGCTACTTTAGAAGCATTTCATGATTCATCCAAAATCTGCCCTGCCAAAATCAAGCATAGATGCTGAGTGTTCTCCACGGACAGTGGGAAGAGGACTTTTCTTCCTCAGAGGTGATTACCACCATTGATAACACCAGAAAGGAAGGGCAAGAAAGGGGCTTCTAAATTTCAGGCAAGACCTGGAACACAGAGAAAATAAAGGCAAATCCCTGGAAAATTGTAACTAAACCCACAAATAATTTCCCCAGGTTTTTCTGACAAAAATCACTATTTAAATTCTATACCCTTCCCTCTCTCTCACTATTACACTTAGGGTTCTATTAATTATATCACACACAAGCATTCAATCCAGCTGTTCTAAAAACACAGCACTGTAAGTTAACTTTAGAAAAGATAAATTATATAGTTTTGAAGATAATTACAGTTTTGATAAAAGTTAAATGTTAAAGTGGGTGAAATCTGGGCTCGAGAAGGATGACAGTGGATGTGAAATGGGATGTTGCTCTGCATTTAGCCTAGAATCACATAATTTTAGAATGGGAAAAGAACAAAAGATATGGTAGGACTATATTTTTCAAATCAAGACCAAATCACGTGGTTTAAAAAAGGATTTCAGGCCAGGTGCGGTGGCTCACACTTGTAATCCTAGCACTTTGGGAGGCCAAGGTGGGCAGATCAAGAGTTCAGAATCAGCCTGGCCAACATGGTGAAACCCCGTCTCTACTAAAAATACAAAAATAGCCAGGCATGGTGGCGGGTGCCTATAATCCCAGCTGCTCGGAGGCTGAGGCAGAAGTGGCTTGAACCCAGGAGTCGGAGGTTGCAGTAAGGTGAGATCGCACCACTCCACTCCAGCCTGGGCGACAAGAGTGAAGCTCTTTCTCAAAAAAATAAAAGAACAGGGCAGGCGCGGTGGCTCAGGCCTGTAAACCCAACACTTTGGGAGGCTGAGGCGGGTGGATCACGAGGTCAGGAAATAGAGACCATCCTGGCCAACATGGTGAAACCCTGTCTCTACTAAAAATACAAAAATTAGCTGGGTGTGGTGGCATGTGCCTGTAATCCCAGCTACTTGGGAGGCTGAGACAGGAGAATCACTTGAACCAGGGAGTCAGAGGTTGCAGTGAGCTGAGATCGTGCCACTGCATTCCAGCCTGGCTACCAAGTGAGACTTTCTCCCAAAAAAAAAAAAAAAAAAAAAAAGGCTGAGCGCCGTGGCTCACGCCTGTAATCCCAGCACTTTGGGAGGCCGAGGCTGGTGGACTGCCTGAGATCAGGAGTTCGAGACCAGTCTGGCCAGCATGGTGAAACACTGTCTCTACTAAAAATACAAAAATTAGACAGACATGGTGGTAGGCACCTATAACCCCAGCTACTCAGGAGGCTGAGGCAGGAGAGTTGCTTGAACCTGGGAGACATAGGTTGCAGTAAGCTGAGATCGCACCATTGCACTCTGGCCTGGGCAACAGAGTCAGACTCCGTCTCAAAAAAAAAAAAAACACCCAAAAAACCAAAGATTTCTAAAATGCTTCTGGGTGCAGAGTCTCAAATATTGGAATCTGAGACTTTTTTTTATTTACAGACATTAAAGTCACAAGAAATCTGAAATCAATATTGTTCAAAAAATTCAGGCTATATATTTGTTGAACTTAGAAGTCTTCCAGTTCAAATCCTTTATGTTAAAGAAATAAACACTGAAGACAAAAGCTCTTTGTTAGCAACATACCCAAGGACAAATAGCTTGTTAAGTGCAAACCGAGGACCCGAGGACTTTAACCTGGGTTTCCCAACTTGTTCTTTAGTTTCCTTCCTACTAAATCATTCTCATACTTAAAACGCTTATTTGCCTACAAAAATTCAATTCAGCTGGGTGCTCATGCCTGTAATTCCAGCACTTTGGGAGGCTGAGGCGGGTGGATCACCTGAGATCAGGAGTTCACAACCAGTCTGGCTAACATAGTGAAACCCCATCTCTACTAAAAATACAAAAATCATCTGGGTGTGGTGGCAGGTGCCTGTAACCCCAGCTACTTGGGAGGCTGAGGCAGGAGAATCGCTTGAACCCGGGAGGAAGAGGTTGCAGTGAGCTCAGATCATGCCATTGCACTCTAGCCTGGGCAACAGAGCGAGACACTGTCTCAAAAAAAAAAAAAAAAAAAAAAAGAAAAAGAAAAAGAAAAAGAAAATTCCATGGCCTCATGAGAGCTTGTCAGAGAATGATTTATTTCAGGATATAGGCCAAATCGAGAACACAAAAGAAAAACAACACAGGTATATAGATAAAATTTACCTTATTGGCTACAAAACAAGAGGCTAACATGGAGCCAAAAACAATAAACAAACTCATGGAGTTTTTCCTTATGTTCAAGTTTCTCTTCTGAAGGCTAAATGTTGTTATATTTTACACCCTGATATATAGGTCTTTCTAGTTTGAAATATGCTTGAGTTTAGTGTGAAAAGCAAGATGAATTCCATCTCAGATTGTGAAACATAAATAAATTTATTCATGGCTGTTTTAAATGGAGTGGTCTAAAAGATGCAGCTTCAGGAATAGAAAGGTCCAGAAAGTGATGGAGAGTTTAGTTAATTTTAGAATATAGAGAAATACTAGAAGGTAAAACAGCTAGAATATTTTCTTTCTTTTTTTTTTTTTTTTGAGATGGAGTCTCACTTTGTTGCCCAGGCTGGAGTGCAGTGATGTGACCTCTGCTCACTGCAACCTCCTCCTCTCGGATTCAAGTGATTCTCCTGCCTCAGCCTCCCAAGTAGCTGGGATTACAGGTGTGTGCCACCATGCCCGACTAATTCAAATTATTTTATTTCTAACATTCCTTCCTTCTGAGCAAATGACATGGTTATATAAGGCTTCTGGGCACAAGCTATTATAAACTATCAAATGATGAATTGTTTGGCTGAACAAGACCAGTTAGACACCTCTCCTGCCATTTTGGGTAAAAGAAGGGATAAGGAACTTGTTAAAGTCATAAAGCAAATTATATGCATTTAATATCGAGACTTCACTTCTTTCAGTGATTTTATACTGTGTGGTTTGAGTAAGCCATATAATATATGTACAATGTAAGAACAAGGAGCAGCCAAATAAAAAGGACTATTAAACTAGCAACTATATCAGCACTGAGGTCTCTTTTTCAACCAAACATCCCCTTTAGGTCAAAATTTGTTTTTTTTCCCTAAAGATAGCTGAAGGTAAAGGATGCCACTTGAGCTAAGGAGAAAGAGGCATTTTGAGACCCCAGTCCAAACCACAGAATGCCCTTGCTCTCATTTTTTGCTTTAATACTGATGTATATAGTAGTTAGCAGTAAACTTTGTCCTCTCATTCCTAGTGTATTTATATATGCTGTTTTCACTGTTTAGAAGAACCATTTCCTACTTCTCCATCTTGCACATTCCCATTTGTCCAAGATTGAGGTAAGATGCTTCTTTCTCTGTGAAAACTTAAGGTGGTTTATGCGCTTTCTGCTATTATACAGAATTGTCTTGTAGTATAATTGCATTTGTAAATCATTGACCATACTAGAAGGTTAATTTCTTAAGATCAGAGACCATGCCTTATTCGACATAGTATCTCCCCCAATATCTAGTACATAATAATCACTCAAATCTGCTGAATGAATGAATGGATACCTCCTATACAATTTATTCTAAAATCATGGCTGGGCATGGTGGCTCATGTCTGTAATCCCAGCACTTAGGGAAACTGAGGCAGGAGGCTCGCTTAAATCCAGGAGTTCAAGATGCCTGGACAACACAGCGAGAACCCCATCACTACCAAAAAAAAAAAAAAAAAAAAAAGCAAAAGCAATCCAGGTGGCATGGTAGTACATGCCTATAGTCTTAGCTACTCAGGAGGCTGAGGTGGGAGGATTGCTGAGCCTAGGAGGTCGAGGCTGTGATCACACCACTGCACTCCAACCTGGGTGACAGAGCGAGACCCTGTCTCAAAAAAGGAAAAAAAAGGATATTGTCAGACCAACTCCCCAAATGCTAGATGATGGGTCACATTAAGGTTTAAACATAGCACCAGCAGTGCCTCCAATGAAGATGCCCAGAATCTCCTGGGCTGTATCTTTAGCCTGACTTTTCCTATAGTTTTGACCTTTCAGAATCAGCCCAACCTACCCTCCAGAATTAGGGGCATTTTAAGGCACTCTTGGCAACTGCTGGGTGGTCCTTTTATGCCGCTATCAAACACCTTAACAATCCCTACCTTTGCTGGGCTCTGCATAGGGTATGTAAGTTAGTCATAGTAGCCTCCTACCTGGTAAATTTGATGCTCACTTTGTTCCTATACTGCAGTACATTTTTGTGGCTAGAGGAGGCTCACAAAGTTATATTTGACTCCATAGCTCTTGCTAATAACTGCCCTCTCAGTTCATGGAGGCTTGAATTCTTCTTTGTGACTTTTTTTGAATCCAACTGAGAATGATAAAAGAGAATTAGCAGTTGTCTCTTTTTTTTCTTTTTGAGATGGAGTCTCGCTCTGTCACCCAAGTTAGAGTGCAATGGCGCAATCTCGGCTCACTTCAACCTCTGCTCACTGCAACATCTGCTTCCCGAGTTCAAGTGATTCCACTGCCTCATCCTCCCAAGTAGCTGGGATTACAGGCATGTGACACCACGCCCAGCTAATTTTTATATTTTTAGTACAGATGGGGTTTCGCCATGTTGGCCAGGCTGGTCTCAAACTCCTGACCTCAGGTGACCCACCCACCTCGGACTCCCAAAGTGTTGGGATTACAGGTAGGAGCTACCGCGCCCAGCCAGCAGTTGCCTACTCCATCCTACATGTAATGGCACTTAACTGTTTACCAGAAAATTCATCTTTTACTGACTTCTTCCTATATCTTTTAAGAGACAGGGTCTCATTCTGTCTCCCAGGCTGGAGTGCAGTGGCTTGATAATAGCAGCTCACTGCAGCCTCAAACTCCTGGGCTCAAGGGATCCTTCTGCCTCAGCCTCCTAGGTTGGTAGGACTACAGGCATGTGCCACCATGCCTGGCTAATTTTTTATTTTCTTTAGAGACACGGTGTCATTTTACTCAAGCTGGTCTTGAACTCTTGGCCCTAAGTGATCCTCCTGCCTTGGCTTCCCAAAGTGCTGGGATTACAAACACAAGTCACCACACCTAGCCTCTTCTTACAGCTTAATAGGGTGAAACAACAGACTTCTTAAGAATAAGGCACATAAGCGTCTGGGGTGTTGTGAGACTGAAGAACGTGAGATTTTGAGGATTATGGGCTTTGCACACGCTCTTATAAATCAGTCAGTATCCTTCACATTCAATTCTAGCTCAGCATCTGCTTATTTCTAATGGCTATTATTAAGCTAAAGCTTACGCTATCATTAGTCTATAACATATGCTGGGATCACTTTCTCTTATTCTCTGGTGACAAGTCTGACAAGACAGGAATTTTTTCTTTCTTTCTTTTTTTTTTTTTTTTGAGACAGAATCTCACTCTGTCACCCAGGCTGGAGTGCAGTGGCATGATCTGGGCTCACTGAAACCTCTGCCTCCAGGGTTCAAGCGATTCCCCTGCCTCAGCCTCCTGAAGTCCTATCCTTTAGTTTTTGACAGCCTTGGATTTTTCTTTGTTTGGTAACATTAAAAAAAAAAAAAACCTATATATAATTTATTATACCAAATCAATGAACTATTATACCAAGTGAACTATTATACCAAATGAACTATTATACCAATAAACTATTATACCAAATGAACTATTATACCAATGAACTATTATACCAAATCAATGAACCAAAGAAGGTCAGAGAAGCTTGTCTTATTCCGAATAGTCTTTTAGTTTTTTTTTTTTTTAGACAGAGTCTTGCTCTGTCACCCAGGCTAGAGTGCAATGGCACGATTTCAGCTCACTGCAACCTCTGCTTCCCAGGTTCAAGCGATCCTCCTACCTCAGCCTCCTGGGTAGCTAGGATTACAGGCATGCACCACCACACCCAGCTAATTTTTGTATTTTTAGTAGAGACAGTGTTGTACCATGTTGGCCAGGCTGGTCTTGAACTCCTGACCTCAGGTGATCCACCTGCCTTGGCCTCCCAAAGTGCTACGATTACAGGAGTGAGCCACCGCACCCAATCTTAGTTTTTAAAGTTTCTGAAGAGGACACCAGTTAAGCTCTGGAAGGGGGAAAAAAATCACAAATACTGATAGCTTGGATAGTACTAATGTTAGTGACATTCAGTACTGACAGTAGAAAATTAGGGGTATGGAGAAACTTTACTTGGCCTAAGTGCATTCAATGAATTTTGAGATCCACTACTGCTCTCCCTGTTCTTCACTCCCTAAACTGAGACTTTCTACTTTTTCATGTTTTGAAGGTCTAAGCACAGAAAGTACTATCATATTGTTTCACAATAATGGCAAAAAGTGTCTTTTCTTCTCAAAAGTTTTTATCTGCTTTAAACTGCCAAAACTCAAAAAGGCAGTATATTCCTGAGTTCACACTTTGTAACAAGTTTTAAACATCCCAAAGTAAAAATAACAAAATTTTAATTAATGTGTTTCCTACTCTAAGACATATATATATGTTCATATCTGAGTGTTTCTGAAAATCATATCTATATTTCCATGTATACATTTAATGCAATAGCTTCTTTTTTCCTTCTCAAGAAGCTGTTTTTAACCCAAGTGTATGAGCAAGCCAGGTTATATATAGTATACTAGATGTTTCCAAAGAGGAATATTTCAGATTTGTTAAGGGTTATATAAAGTAACAAATATCTTGGTTCTCAAAAAATCAATTTTAGAAAGAGGGAAAGAAGAACAAAAAGTAAAACTCCTCTCCATCTTCGGTTCAAATATTCAGAAATTTTATGGTTGCCACCTTGTATTATTATTTTGTACGTTTTCCCTGTACAACTATCCTGTGAGGGTTAGAAGACAACACCAGGATGGGGGGAGGGCAGAGAAGCTGCTATAGTGTACACACATGCCACATATCTATTATGTGGCATTAATTCTCTGTGTGATGTTGTGAGGTGTACTAACTCCTCAAAAAATTGCAGTGGCAATATTAACAAAAAAGAATTCACAATATAATTTAATAAGTGCTATAATAAAAAGCAGATACAGGGTATTGTGGAGGCACACACGAAAGGCACCTAACCCTTCTCTGCACAAATGCTGTACAGGTGCTATCAGGAAGGCTTCTGGGAGGAAATAATGCCTATATTAAGACCTGAAAAAGGAGAAACAGCAATGTCCTTGGAAATACTGATGGGGATTTCTTTTCTATAATGGTTTAAGGAATGAATTCTGCATGGTAGGTGCTCAGTACCTATATAAGGCAGGTAAACCTCTTACTTTCCCTTTTTTTTGGTGGGGGAGGAGGGACAGGAGGAAATTAAAAGGCCAAGAATGAGTATAATCAAGTATAAATGAAAACAGCAAAAGCAGGATAAATTAATGAATAGTATGAACTCTGGTTTTGACACACCTTAGTTCAAACCTGGAATTCTAGCACTTACTAGGCTACGTGATCTTAGGTAGGCACCTAACTCTCTAAGCCTCAGCTCTCTCATCTGTAACCAACAACAACCAACTCAAAGGGATATTGTGAAGCTGAAATGGTATAATACATATTGATTTGTCTAGTTGTCTAATTAGTCTCCTCACCAGATCGTAAGCTACAAAAGACAGAGGCCATGCACAATATCTTGTACCACTGTCCAGTAAGTCCTTGGCAAAATGCTTAGCATGCAGATGTTTAATAAACGTTGACTATCATTAAGTACTTTGTTATGATGATTTCAATTACAGCAACACCATGACCTCGGCACAGTATTATAGGTTTGATTATATTCTGAACAGATCAAAAATTACTAACTGGTTCCTTATTTCAATGTAAAACACTTATAAAATCAATGCTGCCCCTACACTAAAAGTTTTACTAATTATGAGAGGCATAAAGTCTTCCAAATCTGAACAAAAACTTTAGAAAAACATGTCCTTGGAGATATTACACAGTTAAATCTATACTGCAAGGAAGGTATAATTTTTTTTCCTCTCTAAAGAAGTGTTTCTCAACTAACGGTGCCTGCCCTTTGCCTGCAAGGTACATATACATGGCAATCTCTAGAGATATTTTTGATTGCCACAACTAGGAGTATAGGGGTGTTACTAGCACCTAGTTGGTGAAGGCCAGGGATGCTGCTAAATATCCTATAATGCACAGGACAGCTCTCACAGCAAAGAATTATCTAGTTCAAAATGTCAACAGTGCTGAGGTTGGGGGGCAGAGGAGTTGAAGGGTAGAAAGGTAGGCAAAGATATAAAATTGCATAAACATTTACAAGTAGGTTAGGTTTAATATTACCAGAATTCATGTGTATTATTGCAACTTATTCATTTTTACCAAGTTTTAGATTTTTAAAAAGAGGTTTGAAAGGACTTAGATTTGTTTGTTCTAATATGTATCTAAGATTAAGAGAACGGTCTCTAAAATATTTCAGGTCCATGAAAATATATAAAAGCTTTCAATAACTCAGAAAAAAAAATGTCTAAATATAATTTCAGGTCTTACAAATGAAGCTCTAATCTGTATCTCAGAGTAACAAGGCACAGTCACATCAAGCTGAAAGGAAAAAGATGCATGTGGCTTACATTTTCTACTATTTTATCAGTACACTGATTTTCAATGTACAAAGCAGATTTAAATGATGTGTTAATTTTATTCATTTATATACGCAAGGTGGAAGGAACATGTGGCACTTTGCCATTCCACTACCTTTTCTTTGCCATTTAACTCTGCTATTTCTTTATTAATGATCCCTATCCACATTATTATTATTTTTTTTCAGACAGAGTCTCACATGATCTCTGCTCACTGCAAACCTCTGCCTCCTGGGTTCAAGCCATTCTCCTGCCTCAGCCTCCCAAATAGCTGGGATTACAGGCACGCACTACCATGCCTGGCTAATTTTTGTATATTTAGTAGAGACGGGTCTCACCGTGTTGGCCAGGCTGGTCTCAAACTCCTGACCTCAGAAGATCTGCCTGCCTTGGCCTCCCAAAGTGCTGGGATTACAAGTGTGAGCCACCGCGCCCAGCCCCTACCTCCACATTATTTCTGATTCTTGTTTTATAGCACATGTACACTAGTCACCTATTTAAAATTGTGAGGTGATACCAAACACAGTAATGATTAAATTTTCTTTTTTTGAGATGGAGTCTCGCTCTGTTGCCCAGACTGGAGTACAGTGGTGCGGTCTCGGCTCACTGCAAGCTCCCCATCCTGGGTTCACGCCATTCTCCTGCCTCAGCCTCCCGAGTAGCTGGGACTACAGGCGCCTGCCACCACGCCCGGCTAATTTTTTTTTTAATTTTTAGTAGAGACGGGGTTTCACCGTGTTAGCCAGGATGGTCTCGATCTCCTGACCTTGTGATCCACCCGCCTCAGCCTCCCAAAGTGCTGGGATTACAGGTGTGAGCCACCGCACCCGGCCGGTTAAATTTAACTTATAGCAGTGAAAGCGTAAACTTTGGTTACCATCACAGATGGAATTGGCTGGGTGTAGTGGCTCATGCCTGCAATACTAGCACTTTGGGAGGCCAAGGTGGGCAGATTATTTGAGGTCAGGAGTTTGAAACCAGCCTGGCCAACATAGCGAAACACTGTCTCTACTAAAAATACAAAAAAAAAAAAAAAAATTATCCGGGCGTGGTGGTGGGCGTCTGTAATCCCAGCTACTCTGGAGACTGAGGGAGAAATTTCTTGAGCCCAGAAAGCAGAGGTTGCAGTGAGCAGAGATCACACCACTGCACTCTAGCCTGGGTGACAGAGTGAGATTCTGTCTTAAAAAACAAAAAAACAAATGGAATCATCAGGCAGAGGTGCATCTAGGTGGTAACATCACAAGTAGTTGTTGTTATTTATTAAGTATCTTCTGGAATAACATTAATCTTTGGTCTCATATTTGAGAAAAATAGTGTCATCAAAATACAATAAACTGACATACAATTTTTTTTTTTTGAGACGGATGCTCACTCTGTCACCCAGGCTGGAGTGCAATGGCACAATCTTGGCTCACCGTAACCTCCGCCTCCTGGGTTCAAGTGATTCTTTTGCCTTAGCCTCCCGAGTAGCTGGGATTACACGCATGTGCCACCACAGCTAGCTAATTTTTGTATTTTTAGTAGAGATAGGGTTTCACCATGTTGGCCAGGCTGCTCTTGAACTCCTGACCTCAGATGATCCGCCTGCCTAGGCCTCTCAAAGTGCTGAGATTACAGGCGTGAGCCACTGCACCCGGCTGACTAATACATTTTAAACAATTTTTGAAACAGTTTTAATAAGAAATCTAACCCATGTAAAGCTATTGCTGAAGCCTTTTGGCTGAGGTAGTAACTAATGAGGCTCTGTAGAATATAAAGGTGCATTAGGGTAAAAAAGTCTATCTCTATTGAGCCATGAGTCCAAAATCTTAAATAATAAAAAAAAGTCTGGCAGGGCGCGGTGGTTCACACCTGTAATCCCAGCACTTTGGGAGGCCGAGGCAGGCGGATCACGAGGTCAGGAGTTTGGGACCAGCCTGGCCAGCATGGTGAAACCCCGTCTCTGTTAAAAACACAAAAATCAGCCGGGCGTGGTGGCATGCACCTGTAGTCCCAGCTACTCGGGAGGCTGAGGCAGGAGAACCGTCTGAACCCGGGAGGCAGAGGTTGCAGTGAGCCAAGATCGTGCCATTGCATTCCAGCCAGGGTGACAGAGCGAGACTCCATCTCAAAAAAAAAAAAATAAAAAAGTCTATCTCACCTGAAGAAATGTTGGGGTTTATTTCTACATTATTAGAGACATATTTTATATTAATATTCAAGAACACTTAAATAATTTTGTCATATATGCAAATATCTTGAGCTTGAAAAGTATGATGAAAATCCTTAACTGTCTACCAAAATTATTTTTTTGACCATCATTTAATTTCATACAAAAATCAAAGTGCCACAGTCCTTCAAAGACATCAGAGTGACAATATCAAAGATTTTTCTAAGCTGATATTTTACATCTGAAAGGTCCAGACAATTATTTGTGCATGTACCCACACAATTTAACAACTTGCAAAGTGATCATACCTCTTCAATACCAGCTATATTATTCACAGCCAGTTTTTTTAGAGAACTCTGAAGCTTTTTGTCATCAGCTGTGGCTGTTCTATGTACCACCTTCTTCTTTCTGCGAGCTGTACCCTGAAAAATAACCAAACAGAAGCAGAAGTGTTAGCATGCCTGGCATCTGGCAACTGCAATCACATCTTACGTATCACAATAATCTAAAACCCACATTAAAAAATGGACAAAATAATAATGATTAATATTATAAGACTTCTCAGAGGTTGTGATTGTCAGCCTAACGCAGATTTTTAAAGGTTGGTTCTAGCCAGTTCCTTTTTTTTCCTTATCAGCTTTCTCAGGTTGAATTATTCTTATCTAATATCCAGACTTTATCATTTCAACACAAGATACTGTTTGCTAATAAAACATAATTTATAACTTCAAGACAATTTAAATACTTTATAACAATTTTAAAACATCATCTTTTCTTATAGTAACTACCACCCCCTGCCAGTAGTCTAAAGATATTCTGAAATTTGGGGAATTAGGACATAACTGAAAATTAATGTCTACATTACAGTAGGAGGAAAAAAATCAATAAATATATAAACAAATTAGATAATTTCAAATGGGATTAAGTACTATAAAGAAAAAAGCAAAACTAGAGCACAGCAAGAATGACTAAGTAGGGGCAAAGCACTACTTTATTAGAAGGTCCAGGAAAGCCCCCTCTGAAGAGGTAACATATGAGTTGAGACCCATAACTAGGGCAAGAATGATCAAAGCAGAATGAAACAAGGTTGAACTTGTCCTTTCTAGAAGAGAGAAAATGGGCCAGTATGGCTAGAGCAGAGTGAATAATGGGAACAGAAGAGGAATATGAAATCAGAAAGATAGGCAAGGACCAGATTATGTAGCCTAGAATGCCATGGGCAGGAGCTAGATTTTATTCTGATTGCAATGGGAAGCCATTGAAAGGTTTTAAGCATGGGAGTGACTTGATCTGATTACTTATGACTGAAGTTGCTATGTAAAAAATGGATTATAAAGAGACCAGTCAGGAGGCTCCTGTAGCCGTCCTGGCCAGAGATGAGGGATATGGCAGTGAAGATGGTGAGGGGTCAGATTCTCACAAGAGACCACATGACTTTGCTGATGGATTACACGTCGGATATGAGAAAAAGAGGACATTTGGATGATGCTTAGAATCTTGGCCTGAGCAAACAGGTTGAAAATTATACTAGTTACTGAGAAAGAAAAAGTTCATTTCTAAATTGATACTGTGAAACTCTAAATACATTTTTCCATTGAAATACCATTTAAAATAATGGATTCCTGGATCGGTTTATTAAGTCTTGAGGGTTAAATCTTTCTAAAACTGGTAGGTGTAAGGAGAAAGGAATAGTGGTTTCAATCTCTGGGTAGCTCCTATAGTAGTACTCAGGGAATCAGCCTTATAGAGGGAAGGTAGGGGCTTCAGTCTCAGCAATTCCGGTGGAAATGGAGGAGAGATCTGACAGCAGAGGATGCCTTGAAATCTAGTTGCTGAAGGACTGACTATTTACATAGGCACTCACTTGTGAAGCATTCCTGACTCAGGGATAGCTCAACTGCTTGGTGCTTGCTCAACTCGAATGATCCTCAGGCACCTCAAATTCAATATGTCTTAAAGCTTATCAGTCCACCAATCTATTCTTTCTATATTTCCTAACTTTTGTAGCTGGTGGTACCACCATATACTCAAGTCTCTAAAATCATGAATCTGAGGGTTATCCTAGATTCTTCTGCATGCCCTTTACCCCCCATATCCCATCAGTCACTAAATTGTGTCAATTACAACTCCTAAATTTGTATCCCATATAATAGAGGTCCCCAACCCCCAGGCCACTGACCAGTACCAGTCTGTGACCTGTTAGGAACACGGCAGCACAGCAGAAGGTGGGGTAGGGGGCATGAGCGAGCATTACTGCTTGAGCTCCACAGCCAGTCAGATCAGCGGCAGCATTAGATTCTCATAGGAGGGCGAACCCTGTTGTGAATTGCGTATGCGAGGAAACTAGGTTGCGCACCCCTTATGAGAATCTAACTAATGCCTGATGATCTAAGGTGGAACAGTTTTATCCCAAAACCATCATCCTCCCATCCGTGGAAAAACTGTCTTCCACGAAACCAGTCCCTGGTGCCAAAAAGATTGCGGACTGCTGCCTTATACTATAGCAATAGTGTCTCAATTGTTCGCCTATATGCCAAACTTCCATTTTGTTCCATTTTCCACAACGCCAGCAGTTACCTTTCTAAAATGGCAGTCATTTCCTTCTTAAAATCCTTTAATAGTTGCCCACTGCCTAAAGGATAAAACTCCAAGCTCCTCAGTATGGCATATAAAAGTATAATGGAATCCCAAACTACCTGGTCATTTCATTTCCTGCCATTCTCTATCCATTACGTACACTAAAGAACAGCTGTACCGGCTGAGTGCGGTGGCTCACGCCTGTAATCCTAGCACTTTGGGAGGCCGAGGCGGGCAGATCACGAGGTCAGGAGTTTGAGACCAGCCTGACAAACATGGTGAAACCAAGTCTCTACTAAAAATACAAAAATTAGCCAGGCGTGGTGGCGCGTGCCTGTAATCCCAGCTACTCAGGAGGCTGAGGCAGGAGAATCGCTTGAACCCAGGAGGTGGAGGTTGCAGTGAGCCGAGATCACGCCACTGCACTCCAGCCTGGGTGACAGAGTGAGACTCTGTCTCAAAAAAAAAAAAAAAAAAAAAAAAAAAAAGGCCGAGGCGGGAGATCATGAGGTCAGGAGATCAAGCAAGATCATCCTGGCTAACATGGTGAAACTCTGTGTCTACTGAAAAAAATACAAAAAATTAGCCGGGCGTGCTGGCAGGTGCCTATAGTCCCAGATACTCGGGAGGCTGAGGCAGGAGAATGACATGAACCTGGGAGGCGGAGCTTGCAGTGAGCTGAGATTGCGCCACTGCACTACAGCCTGGGCGAAAGAGAGAGACTCCATCTCAAAAAAAAAAAAAAAAAAAAAAGAGGCCGGGCACGGTGGCTCACGCCTGTGATCCCAGCACTTTGGGAGGCCGAGATGGGCAGATCACCTGAGGTCAGGAGTTCAAGATCATCCTGACCAACATGAAGAAACTCCATCTCTACTACAAATACAAAAATTCAGCTGGGCATGGTGGCATATGCCTGTAATCCCAGCTACTCAGGAGGCTGAGGCAGGAGAATTGCCTGAATCCAGGAGGCGGAGGTTGCAGTGAGCTGAGATCGTGCCATTGAACTCCAGCCTGGGCAACAAGACCGAAACTCCGTCTCAAAAAAAAAAAAAAAAAGAATAGCTGTACCAAATTAAAGCAAGCCATTCCATTAAGTACTGTGTTATCTTAGCACCATATGTGCCTTTGCAAGTATGGAAATGACAACCCTTTTTACTCTATCTCATGAACCCTCTTACCTATTTCTTTTTTTTTTTTTTTTTTGAGACGGAGTCTTGCTCTGTTGCCCAGGCTGGAGTGCAGTGGTGCGATCTTGGCTCACTGCAACTTCCACCTCCCGGGTTCAAGTGATTCTCCTGCCTCAGCCTCCCAAGCAGCTGGGACTACAGGTATGCGCCACCAGACCAAGCTAATTTTTGTACTTTTAGTGGAGACAGGGTTTCACCATGTTGGCTAGGCTGGTCTTGAACTCCTGACCTCAACTGATCCACCCACCTCAGCCTCCCTAAGTGCTGGGATTACAGGCGTGAGCCACCACCCATTACCCTTCTGCCAGCCATTACCTTTTCGCCTAGTGATAAATTGTTTATCCTTTAAACAAGAGCTCAGTGATAACTTCCTTGTCTCCACTAGGCAAGAGCACCTTGTACTTCATTATAACACTCAGTATTCTGCGTTATAATTGTGAGCATCTCTCTCCCAAGCAGAGCTGTGATCTTGTTTATCTTCTATGTGCTGGCACACAGTAGGTGCTCAATATACAACAGCTAAATTGAATGTACCAACCAGTTTTAAAATACACAATGGCGATGTGGTACATCAAGCTCTTCTAGGTATATTCTATGGTTCTTGAATATCCCTAGTTTCTGCATTGGCACATCACATCACACTTGATGCTACAATGTGACTACTGTGGTTACACGAGTGTGTTAATCTAACTCCAGACTCATATAACTGTATCACTGTGGGAGAAGGAGAAAGTACTGGCTCTTCTTCCCTTCCCTTCCCTTGTGCTCATCCCCAGGAACTGTGGTTATCATCAGTGTAAATGACACAGTGGGACCCACTACAAAAAGTAGTGTCCTACCTACCACTTCAGGTCTGAGGTAAATACTATTCTTTCTTTCGCTTTTGCAAAGATTGTGTTGGGCAGAGATATGGGTAGAATATTCTCCTTGAGCCTGGTGCCACAGCTGAAGAGAATCAAAGACTTCGGTTGCTCACAACTAGCTCTTCCTCAGGCTTTAAAAAGTACAGGGAATAAGAAAGCTGATATTCATATTCACCAACATGGAAGAACAGGTAAGAATTTGTGAGGAAAACCTGAACAAAATATATAATCAACTTAAGCATCTCCAGCTAAACCTCTGTACAAGTAGGTAACATCCAGTCAAGACAAAGTAACCCTAACATCTGGTATGCCCTGCAAGTGAGTCTAACCATAATAATAGCTATCATTTATTAAGCATCTACTCTGTGCTAGACACCACATTAGGTGTTTTATGAATATTACCCTAATCTTTAAACACCTTATGTAGGATTATTTCTATTTTGCAGATAAGAAAGTGGAAGCTTAACAAGGTTGGATAACTTGTTCACATCATATAACTAGCAGATGGTAAGAGTTAGGATTCAAACAAATGTGGCTATTTCCATTGCATCATCAGAGAGAAAAGTGTTCTAGTTACCTATTTTAGATCTAGACAAGTTATTTTCAAATTGGAATGTGGTTTGATCTTGATTATTGAAAAGATTTTAGATTTTCAATGACCACAAATCCGAAATAATAACACTATCTGGTAATCATACATTCTCCTATCAGTTTTTCTTATGCCACACTCACCTTGCCCCCTATCCGGACCTGAGCCTGAAGTTTGGCTAACTTTTCTTGATTCATGCTGTTGGTAAATCTAGGGGGGGAAAAATAAATTTGTTAAAGTCACTCTTTTGCCGAAATTAACAAACTGTTTATGCAACAGTACCTTCTGGTTCACTGAGCTTGTAGTATGCATCAACACCATGACCATATTAATACTGTCTATATTCTTAATAAACATTAACAACTTGTTCTAGCTTCATAAACCAGATATTTTTAAAAATCAAAATTAAATTACCATGAGGGAATCAAATATACAAACAGAAAATAGAACGGGATTCAAAGTCACCTATTCAAAGATCCCTCCTTAAAACATGATTCAATCCTTTGGCATTCAGTTAAGCCTAACCAATTATGAAATCTCTGTAGGCAAGCCAGTTTTTTTCCCCCAAAGATTTTTACAGCAGAGAGCTGTTACCAAATGTTATTAGCAAAATCTTCAAGTAGATTTTTTCCTCCCAAATCACATTCTGTATTTCTTATAAACCATAAAGATGACAAAAGGAAAAAAAAGCTGAACAAAGAAGAAATTCAACAAAAGGCTGTCTAGCTGTCAAGATATCAAGTAGTCACGTCCTCTATTCAAGGTCAGATGGTATGTTAATGATGGGGAAAGAGAACCAGGTTTTCAGACATGTGGTGCTTCTGCAGCACTCTCCAGAGTTCATTCAACACCCTGCACTGATATAGTATGTTATACTTGTCAAGACATTCTTGCATACAGGGTAAAATGCTTCATTGCACAATTTAACAAAAACATATCTTTGCTACAGTAATAAATGTTGGGGGGAGGGGAGAGGAGACTCCTAAAACAAGCTTTTTAAAGTTAATCTTGATTTTGAAGATTCTAAAATTATAGTCATGAATCTAGTCTGGTCAGAGATAATCCCACTAAGAAAAAAAATTCTTAAGTTTATAATGGGTCATCACATTCCACATTACATAAACAAAGAAAAGCCAAATTCAGGCCCCGCACGGTGGCTCACGCCTGTAATCCCAGCACTTTGGGAGGCCGAGGCGGGTGGATCACCTGAGGTCGGGAGTTCGAGGCCAGCCTGACCAACATGGAGAAACCCTGTCTTTACTAAAAATACAAAATTAGCCAGGCGTGGTGGCACATGCCTGTAATCCCAGTTACTCAGAAGGCTGAGGCAGGAGAATCGCCTGAACCCGGGAGGCGGAGGTTGTGGTGAGCCAAGATCATGCCATTGCACTCCAGCCTGAGCAACAAGAGCGAAACTCCGTCTCAAAAAAAAAAAAAAAAAAAAAAAGCCAAATTAAAAGTCTTGTTTTACTTGTTCTGCAGATCAACAAATCATTACTGAGATGTGAGGGAGGGAATAAGGGACTAGGTTGTTATCAAATCTTCTTTGGCCAATTCTCTAAACCCTGTATAGTCATCATTCACATGAAAAAAATACTGTTTGCTTCATTTGAGAGATTAAAAAAAGGAGCATCAAAGACTATATAATTACTAACCATTTTGTACTTTGACACTGTCCTTAGGCAATAACCTATATAACTATCTCTTCTTTAAGGCTAATGTCCAGATCCCAAATAATATTTAGAATTTATGATTCTTCACTCTGCTCAGCACTGTATCACAATGCTGAAGCAGCTAAAAACACTTTTATAGGAGGAAGTGTGTTTAGAGTCCAAAACAAGAAGTCTTAAGTATGTGCCAATCTTAGCTCTGCCATAGACTTAAATTTGATGACTTAAATCCCAATTCCTATGCTCAAATATCCACAGAAAAGGACCAACATTCACTTTTCTCAAAGGAATGTGGCCATGAGAGTGTAGTGAACTAACAAAGAGCCAAAGGAATTTATTGCAAAAAAAAGGGGCTAAGGAAAAACATTAGACCTAGATACTTGGTAAACCCTTTGGGATTCTTCTGCATTTTGAAGTAACAATTCCCAAGAGAAGAGACAGAGGTTGGGATGCCAAGACAAAGTCTTGACTTGTTTGAAATAAAAGCAAGAACAAAATTAACTCTTCAAATCAAGGTATAGATGAAAGAACAGATTCCATTCCAGGTGGTCAGGACAACAGAATTGAGAAATTTTGTTCCTAAGGAGTATCTCAGAGAAAAATGATTTTAGGGAGACTGAGAGCTCAAGGCAGTAGGGGAGGAACAAGAGTATAGTCTTTTGTTTCTTGGCAAGTTGTGGTGTGTGGAATTCAAGTAGGAAAGAGGACTGGACTCAGTCTATGCGATGCCAAGCTCAGAATCTGGAGTAGACCTCCAAGATCACCTGGTTTAATTCTCTATTCTCAATCAACCTCTACTTTATTGCACCCATCATTCCTATCTGTGATGTCATCTCAACATCTGCTAGCACCAGCAAAGTATAAATTACAAACGAAACAGTTCCCTCCCTCCCATCTTAATAGATTAGGAAATAAGGGCCCAGAAGGGAGAAGTCCCTTCCTAGACCCAAAAGGGAGAAATAACTTCCTAAAGCCACATGATTAATGAGTTCTTCCTTGGGGATCCCAGGATCTTTTAGCACTGTTCTCAAGGACTCAAGAAAGGGTGTAAACAGGTTTATATTTATTAAGTGCCTAAGTTAGAAGCATTGTGGTAGGCACTTTCACATACATCATGTTTACACAAAGATAAAAATAATTGCAACCTTGAGTCCTGACTTTTTATTATGTAGGGCTTCTCTAAGACAAGCACAGGCTTTGGAATCAGAAAGACCAAGGTTCTACCACTTGGGAAAGGTATTTTTCTTCTCTGAACTTGTATTCCTCCTGCATTTGGAAAGGTATAACACCACGTACTTCACAGGGTTGTTTTGAGGGTTAAAAGATTATCAACCACAGGGAATGGTTCACAGAAGATACACAGTTACTGGTAACTATTGTTACCACTCCCGAGGGGACAACTATGGTAAACTGCAAGAATGTGGGAACGGAAGTTGAAACCGCCATTCACTAGCTGTGCAACACTGAGCCTGTCGGTCAGCGGGCAGTGGGAGGGGGGTTATAAAGATGGGCAAGGGACGCCGATTTGTAAACAAACATTGCCATTACAAGGTGAAGAGCGCTGCAACTGAGTTCGGTTCCCTGGACTCAAGGGCGGGAAGTGGTAACCTCAGCTTCCCTATCTGTAGACTGGGAGCATCAAATGAGATGACAACAGAAAGCCTGTATAAAGCTCAAAGCACACAACACTGCTGTTGTGAGCGAGGAGTAATGGAACAGAGGAGGGGCGTCCACCCGCCTCCTGGGACAGGGTCTGGGCGGCAACAGCGCGGGCCCGCTCGCTCCCACAGGGGGCGGTGGTGCTGGGAACCTTCCCACAGGTGCCGACCCCCAGCTGCGCCGCCGGTAACCGACAGGCCAAGCCAGCCGCCTCCGCCCCCGCTCGCCGCACCACGGCGGAAGTAGCAGCCTGAGCGGTTGGCGGGTGTCGGAAGGAGAGGGCGCGGGGAGACCGTGCGCAGCGGCCTATGGCCGTGAAGTGGCGGGACCGCCGGGGGTCTCACCTGAAGCAGGGAGGGTCCTCCAACACCAGCACGCGGCAAGAGCAAGATGGCTACCTCAGCCGAGACAGAGAAAGACGACGGCGGCAGCGGCGGCGGCGGGAGCAGATCCACGTGATACAGCCGACCCCGCCTCTCCCTCTCCGGGGCAGCCTATCCCGGGAGCGAACATCTGAACTCCAACGCCCCGCCTGCTTTGCGCATCCCTCTTAGTGCTAGTGGCGGCAGGTGCAGGTGGCCGCGCGGCATCCTGGGGCTTGCAGTCTCCCGAGCGTTCTATTGTGTCCCTGCCTACAATTTTAGGGAACCTAATAAAAGGGTGGTCGGTATGTTTTTATTTGGGTGTGTACTTTTGTTAGGTCGCTTTTTCGCTATGCATTAAGTACGGACTTTAGGACTCAACTAGTACCAGGAAGAAAAAGACCGGACATTTTCACCTGTTTGTTATACAGCGAAGGGGAAAAATTGGGAAGAAATCCTCAAGCTACAAGAAAAATAACCAGAAGAAGCTTTACACTTTAGCCTGCAGTGACTTATATCCTGGTGTCCTAAGTCCACCTAAGTCAGTTTTGCAATAAGAGGTCCCAAGTTTGGTTTTCTTGGAGCTTGCATCAGTTGGTTGCATCATCCCTGAGTAGAAGATTTGCGGTTGCAAGGAAAAATAAGGTACAGAGCTTCTCCAGCGGGAAAGTGCATGTCTGCACGGCACGAGCCCACGCACCGCAGAACAGGCTTGCCAGGTCTCCTCAGAGACCCTCGCAGGAACCTAACAATGAAATCCAGTTGTCCAGTCTTGATTTGTGGAGGGGTAAGGAGAATCCGAGGCCAGTGGGCAATCCGCCCACTGTTGGGAGCGACTGACCTCACGAATCAATAATTTGCTTTTGACTAGGAAGTGCAGCGGTTCTTGGGGGGAGGGGCTGGACTGGGTGGCGGACGCGAGGAGCAACGGTTCTCCCGAACCTGTCCCCCGCCCCTACTATCTTGGCCTACATTTTCCCGCTCCGTCCCGGGACCTGGACACCCAGAATCCACGGAAAGCAACTCGCGCTCGAGAACAGCTCTCGTACCCTTCTACGTGATCTGCACCTTTAAACTCACTCCATCCCAAACCGGACCCCGGAGGCACCACCCACATCCGTCTAACATCACTTCCTTCAGAGTTTGAAAAAAAAAAAATCTAAGGAGAGGGGCTGTGCTGAGCCGTGCTCGGCGAACGGTGTGGACCGTCTGCTGGGACTCCGGCCCTGCGTCCGCTCAGCCCCGTGGCCCCGCGCACCTACTGCCATGGAGACGCGGCCTCGTCTCGGGGCCACCTGTTTGCTGGGCTTCAGTTTCCTGCTCCTCGTCATCTCTTCTGATGGACATAATGGGCTTGGAAAGGGTCAGACCGCGTTCTTATCTTCTCTTTACTGATCTTTACTATACTGATTCCAGTATAATCTCTTCTTGCCCTAGCACCGTTCCCCTCCCATTCTAACTCTTAGGCCACTCCAGATTTCTTTTTATCTTCCCCAACCGCTCCTGGAGTTCGAAGATTTTTTGGGGTAGAGGGTAGCGGGTCTGGGGAATGGAGAAGTTGTACTTGAGGCCTCTCTAAATTATTGGGTAGGGGGGGAAGGAATGGCCCGTAAATTAAGGAAAGCATGTTTAAGAGCCCGGCATAGTGCCTAGCACTTGGGAGGTCCTGAGGAACGGTCACCTTCCCACCTGGGAGAAATAGAGCCGTTGGGGACCTGCATATGCAGAGAACCCTGTTCTGGGTCTGAAGATTTCTCTCCTTACTTCTTCCGCGAAGAGCTGGGTTAATGCCACTTGCTTGCCTTTGGGAAACAGCACCTGCATCCCAAGAAGAGCCAAGTGAAGGGTAGAAGGTCTGCTGTTTAAGGGTCCCCAACAATTGTCCTTGCTGTGGTTCAGCGAATTTTTTTTGTAAGTGAGCGATCAGTGGTTATGAATGGAGGTTAGGAGGTGTGGCCCCCTACTCCATCCATTACCTACATCTCCATTCTAAGTTTTAACACCTCTCTCCTCATCAGCCCTTACTTAGTTGAAAGTTAGATTGACAGTCTGTGAACTCAGAGTTTATGCTTTTCTAAGTAGATGAATTGTAGCATGGATCCCAACCCCTCTTCCTTTTTTTTTTCACTGACCTTACTGTATGGAATGATTCTGCTGCAATCCTTCTGTTTTTATTTTCTCTTATCCTCTCTATTTTCACATCTATTGGTGAGTAATAAGATTGGGTGGGCATTCATTTTGCCTGAATGCAATCATTCCTTCATTCCGTAAATAAGTTTTGATCACCTCCTATATTTCAGGCACTGTCCTAGGCACTAGGGATATAGCTGTAAACAGGACAGACAAGGTTCCTACTCTGGTGGAGCTTATATTCATGTCAGAGAGACAGAGTAGACTCATGAACAAATTAATAAGACAGTTTCAACTAGGAACAAGTACTGGGAAAACAACAAGACTGTGATGGAATAGGAAGTAGAAAGGCTGGGGAGGTTGGGGGAGCTGGCATCACTTGAATTATGAAGGTCAGGAGAAGCTTTTTGGAGAAGGTGACATGTGGGTTTCCATCTCAGTGATGAAACTGCATGACAAATCCTGTTAGGCCAGAATGTTTTAAATACTGACAATCCCATTTTAAAACAGACTACTGTTTTTTTTGTTGTTTTGTTTTGTTTTTTAGACGGAGTCTCGCACTGTTGCTCGGGCTGGAGTCCAGTGGCATGATCTTGGCTCACTGCAACCTCCGCCTCCTGGGTTCAAGCGATTCTCCTGCCTTAGCCTCCTGAGTAGCTGGGATTACAGGTGCCTGCCACCACATCTGGCTAATTTATTGTATTTTTAGTAGAGACGGGGTTTCACTATGTTGGCCAGGCTGGTCTCGAACTCCTGACCTCATGATCTGCCCGCCTCGGCCTCCCAAAGTGCTGGGATTACAGGCGTGAGCCACTGCGCCCAGCCAGCTACTGTATATTTAAAGTAAAGTTGTAAGTACTGAGAGTAACAGAAGAGTAGAGTGTTGGGTACGTGGGTTTAGATCTGAGTTTTTTCTTTGCTGTTTTTTCTGTTTGTTTGTTTGCTTTTGTTTTTGAGACGGAGTCTCACTCTGCCAGGCTGGAGTGGAGTGGTGCGATCTCGGCTCACTGCAACCTCTGCCTCCCAGGTTCAAATGATTCTCCTGCCTCAGCCTCCCGAGCAGCTGGGACTACAGGCATGTGCCACTATGCCCAGCTAATTTTTTTTTTTTTTGTATTTTTTTGTATTTTTAGTAGAGATGGAGTTTCACCATGTTGGCCAGGCTGATCTCAAACTCCTGACCTCAGGTGATCCTCCCTCCTTGGCCTCCCAAAGTATTGGGATTATAGGCGCGAGCCACTGCGCCAGGCCTAGATCTGAGTTTTAATTTGTTCTGCCACTCACTAGCTGAGTAGCCTTGGGCAAGTTTCTTAACTCTCAAAGCCTCAGTTCCTCATCTGCAAAATGGGCATCATAACTACCTCAGACACTCAACAAATAATTTACTCTGTTCAAGTTACTGTGTTAAGTGTAGGTAATACCTTGGAATCAGGTATTTTGTATTTTTATTCCTTGTTAGATATTAAGCTTTGTGTGGTTGTTCCAGTTACCATTGTTATGTAATAAATCACTCCAAAATTTAGTGGGCATGAAGAAATCATTTTATTATGCTCAAAATTGTGTGAGTAAGGAATTCAAACAAGGCACACTGGGAAAGGCTTGTCCCTGTTCTATGATGACTGGGGCCTTGGCTAAGCTGGTTACCTCTCCATGTGATCTTTCTGCATGGGCTCCTATGGGTTTCCTCACAATAGCTTTATGGGAGGCTGGATTCCAAGCGTGCGTGCCATAAGAGAACAAGGTGGAAATGCGTGGCATTTTTGTCACCTAGCCTTACAAGGCACATAGCATCACTTCCACAGTACCCTGTAGGGGCAGATTCAAGGGAATGGAAAATTAGGACCCCCACCCTCACCCCCAGTGGGAGGTATGTTGAGGTCACATTGTAAGAAGGGCATATCTGCCACAGTGAACCAGGACTATTTCTGTCTTGTTCATGCTCAGGAATATTTGTTGAAAGAGGAAATGAATGATAAACATGATAATTGTGATTCCTGTCCTTTTTCAGCTTGCAGTCTGGTAAGATACCAAGACAAGTAAGCAGACAGTTACATGGCAGCATGATACGTACTTTAAGCAGGGAAATACCAGGTAGCTGCAGGAGCACATAGAAGGGCAGCTTAGGGCAGTGGGGCTGGGTTGGGAGGATTCAATCAAAAAACAAAAGGCACTTAATATTGTGTCGGACACTTAGAAAATATTTAATAAATATTAACCAGTATTATTTCCTCCCATGGAAATAATAATAATAATCCCTAAAAGGAATTAATACTATTTCAAACTTTTGTTTTATGTATCTCTTGGGTATGGATTCTTGGGAAGTAGATTATACCCCACTTACCCTACCTTCCAAAAAAGTGCTACCTGAGGCAATGGTTGCTGAAAGTCTTAATGAGATGGATTTCTTCCCAGATGTTTAGCTCTAGCTCTTTCCGGACGATGGCCTGGTGGTTTGCAGAGAGGAAAGATTGAATGATCTCTACTGTTTTCATTAAGAAGCAGCAGCACAGTGATGTGGACTTAGCACTAAATAGAAATTAGGAGGCCCAGGCTGGGCGTGGTGGCTCACGCCTGTTATCCCAGCACTTTGGGAGGCTGAGGCAGGTCAATCACCTGAGGTCAGGAGTTCAAGACCAGCCTGGCCAACATGGCGAAACCCCATCTCTACTAAAAAAAAATACAAAAATTAGCCAGGCGTGGTGGCACACACCTGTAATCCTAGCTACCCGGGAGGCTGAGGCAGGAGAATTGCTTGAACCTGGGAGGTGGAGGTTGCAGTGAGCCGAGATAGTGCCACTGCACTCCAGCCTGGGCAACAGAGTGATACTCTGTCTCAAAAAAAAAAAAAAAAAAAGAAATTAGGAGGCCTGGATTATAATCCTGATCGGGCCATTTAGTTCTGGTCCTACGTGACAACCAATTAATCAATGAGAGAGTTGAACTAGAAGTACTTCCTAAGATCTCTTCCAGCTCTAACGTTCTATAGAGTTCCAAAATAATTACATTGTTCTCCATGGACTAAAAATTTGGAATACATCACCCATGGGGAGAAATAGTGACCAGTATTTACTGTACATTTACTATCTTCCAGGTGCTATTGTGTGTGTTTTTCATGTATTGACTAAGCCTCATAATAACCCTATGAGATGGACAATGTTTTTATCATTATCCCCACTTCACAGATGAAAAAACCTCAAATGAGGCAAAGGAGTCCAGTGAACTAGCTGGAATACAAATCCCAGAGCCAGTGCCCTTAACCAGCATACCATTCCAGTCTCTCAGTGCAGAAACTCCTCTAAAGTTTAAAGGAGAAACTAGAAAGCTGTCATTGGGAGTGGTTCTTGTGCTCTTCTGCCTGAAACAAAAATGGATAACTTTGTCAAGTCTCTGGAATAAAAATTTGGCACTAACACATATGAAGTGTGTTTACCTCCCACACAGTGTTCTACTCACATTCACAACAGCCTATGGGATACATGTTTTTGTTAGCCATATTTTGCATTTATGAAAATGGTAAGTGGCTGAACAAGAATTCTAATGCAGGTCTGTTTGACTGAGACAATCAGTATTTAGCCACTATATTCTATGTCTCAGGTACAGTGTTCCCTGTTTGAGAGGCTTGGCTGCCAGCTCTGATGCTTGACCTTTTGTTATTTAGGTTTCATCAGCTAGGAGGGGGTGGATAACACTTTTCAGATGTCTTTAGCTTACATTCATTAAAACAATTTTTGGATGAAGGGATTGAAAATTCTGATTGAATGCTGTGTTTAGAAATGGTTGCTTTTCTTTTTAAAAAAATTAATGTTACAGGGTAAGAGTTGCTGATGTGGGAGACTTTACTTTGCAGATAACTGGCATAAATTAAGTGGCTATACAGGTGACACTTTAGGAAATTGGACTGCCTTCAGATGTTCCATGTTGGCACAGGTGGGAGTGTTAGTGGTGCTGGGGAATGGATGTTTTTAGTAACAAGGTAAACATTGTACCTTTTAAACATCTTTTTGAGAGGGAAACAAAAGGCCCAAGTTTTCCAGATCTGAAGTTGGTGTTCCCATTCTGCTTTGGTGAAGCTGCATTCATTTGTTCATTTAATGTTTGCTAGAGAGACAGTAAAGTGTAGTGAATGGTTGTTAACTACAGACCCTGGAACCCAACCACCTAGATTCTAGTCCCAGCTCTGCCACTTACTGGCAACATAACCTTGGGCAAGCTGTTTCAGTTCAGCTTCCTTATTTATAAAGGGATAATTAGAGTTTCTACCTCATAAAGTTGTTGTGAAGATTAAATAAGTTAACACATATAAAAGCATTTAAGTACCTGGCACATAATAAATTTCATGTGTTAGTCATTAATATTGTTATTATAATATAATTATTACATAAAATAAGCACTTAGGCTGGGTGCAGTGGCTCATGCCTATAATCCTAGCACTTTGGGAGGCCAAGGTGGGCGGATTGCTTGAGGCCAGGAGTTCAAAACCAGCATGGGCAACATAGCAAGATCCTATCTCTACCAAAAAAAAAAAAAAATGCAATTGCTTAATAAGTGGTGGTGGTGATTATTACTATTATAAAAAATTCCAATGTAAATTTTAATATGAATTCTCAAGGAAATTTTGTACATGCAGTAGACTATTTTATTGTTGTTGTTGTTGTTGAGACAGTCTTGCTCTGTTGCCTAGGCTGGAGTGCAGTGACGCAATCTCAGCTCACTGCAACCTTCCCCTCCTGGGTTCAAGCGATTCTCTTGCCTCAGCCTCCCAAGTAGTTGGGATTACAGGCACCTGCCACCATGCCTGGCTAATTTTTGTAGAGTAGAGACTGGGTTTCACTGTGTTGACAAGGCTGGTCTCAAACTCCTGACCTTGTGATCCACCCGCCTCAGCCTCCCAAAGGCTTGAGCCACCGCGCCCAGCCACAGTGGACTATTTTCACGTTACACCTCTAGACTTACTCTAGGGATATTGCAGCAGAACAGCTTGGGAAGTACTGGGGTATTAGAAAAGAATGCTAATTAGGAGTCAGGAGACTTAAATTTTGGTTGTGGTCTACCTTGGAGTGTTGGATAACTTCTTTTCTAGGCCTCAGTAAAATAAGAGGGTTAGACTAAATCTCTAGTGTTCTGACTCTTTAAATTTATTAAAGTTAAATAAAAGTAAAAGTTGAGCTCAGCTGGATTGTCCACATTTCAATTGTTCTGTAGCCACATGTGGCTAGTGACTACCATATTGAACAGCTCATTGCAGTAAGTTCTACTTTACAGTGCTGTTCTAGGTCTCTATTAGTAATAACCTTATGTGATTGTAAGGTTTGACACCTAGCTTCTGAGTGGCCTAGGTACATGGAGAATTTATTTTAATTAATTAATTAATTTTTTTTTTTTTGAGACAGAGTCTCACTCTGTCACTCAGGCTGGAGTGCAGTGGCCCAATCTTGGCTCACTGCAACCCCTGCCTCCTGGGTTTAAGCGATTCTCCCACCTCAGCCTCCCAGATAGCTGGGATTATAGGTGTGTACCACCACACCCAGCTAATTTTTAAATTTTTGGTAGAGATGGGGTTGGCCAGGCTGGTCTTGAACTCCTGAGCTCAAGTGATCTGCCTGCCTCAGCCTCCCAAAGTAATGGGATTACAGGCATGAGCCACTGTGCCTGGCTGAGAAATTTTATTTAACCTTATATTATTCTAGCTTCCTT
Organism: Gorilla gorilla gorilla; assembly: GCF_029281585.2. NCBI lineage: Eukaryota > Metazoa > Chordata > Mammalia > Primates > Hominidae > Gorilla > Gorilla gorilla. The sequence goes on from NC_073224.2 coordinate 187,926,283, forward strand.
GACTCTATTTTGTTTGGCATTGGACTTCTGTAAGTCCTTCTGTTTTAGGCATGCTTTTTTTTTTTTTTTAAAGAAAAGAAACAGGGTCACCCTCTGTTGCCCGAGCTAGAGTGCAGTGGTGCCATCATAGCTCACTGTATCCTCGAACTCCTGGCCTCAAGCAATCCTCTGACATCAGCCTCCTGAGTAGCTGGGACTATAGGCACATGCCACTGCATCCAGCTAATTTTTAAATTTTTTTGTAGAGGTGAGGTTTCTCTATGTTGCCCAGACTGGCCTCGAACTTCTAGCCTCAAGTGATCCTCCTGCCTTGGCCTCCCAAAATGCTGGGATTATAGGTGTGAGCCACCACAACTGGCTAGGTATGCTTTTATAAGCATCGTAGAGGTACTTTTTTCTTAAACCAAGTGTGACAATTTTTGTCTTTTCACTTTAATTGGCAAGTTTAGTCCACTTATATTTGTTGTGATTATTGACAGAACAGCTCTTGTTTCTGTTATCCAGTTTCTACTGTTTTTTTCTGTGCTTTTTTTTCTTTTTGCCCTTTCTTTGGGGGTTGAATATTTGCTTGTTCTTATTTTATCTCCTTTATTAGTTTGGAAGTTGGCATTCTAGTTCTTTTCTTTTAGTAGTAACTCTTGAAATTTTACTTGCATACTTAACAAAATCTAACACTATTATACCCCCAGTGGTAAGAGGGACTTTAGAACATTTAATTTCAATCACCCACTCTTTACTTATAAGGAGTTGTCTCATATTTAGTTCTAATTTTAATTTTTTTTTTCGAAACTTAATTATTTATTTTTTAGAGATAGAGTCTCATCCTGTTGCCCAGACTGGCCTCAAACTCCTGGGCTCAGGCAATCCTCCTGACTCAACCTCCAGAGTAGCTGGGACTACAGGTGCACATTGTGCCTGGCTTAGTTCTCTCTCTCTTTCTTTTTTAACTCTACAAATTGGGCATTATAAATTGCTATACAGACAATATTTACATATTTATCTACATGTTTGCTGGTTTATTTGCTCACTATTCTTTGTATCTAGGCCTTCCTCTGGGATCATTTCCTACCTGAAATATGTCCTTTAGCTATCCTTTTTATTTTCTCTGATTCTCTCCTAGGGGACTATTTCATACTTCTTCCTGTCTTTTCAAATCTCCAATACTTCTTCCATAGTCCTTGCTCTCAGTTAGTAATTATGGCCCCTCTTTACCAGAAGACAGAAGGAATCGGAAGAGGCCTTTCAAAAATTTTCACTACTGCATTTACCCACTAGTGTTCATACATGCTCCCTCTCCTGTTGTTACCTGATAAACCATCATTATTCCTAGCAAAGGCTAATCCCTCTACTTGAGTGCTAAATCCCGTCTCCTCTCACCGACTCACCAATATTTTACCAGTGACTCTCCCTTCTCATGTTGTATTACCCCTTTTTCCTATCTGTATTGTATCATTTCTATCAGCTTTCAATTGTCCCTGGTACAGCAAAATTCTTTTCTTTTTGAGACAGAGTCTCACTCTGTTACCCAGGCTGGAGTGCAGTGGCATGATCTTGGCTTACTGCAACCTTCGCCTCCCAAGTTCAAGCAATTCTCATGCTTCAGCTTCCTGAGTAGCTGGAATTACAGGTGCGTGCCACCATACCCGGCTAATATATATATATATATATTTTTTTTTTAGTAGAGATGGGGTTTCACCATGTTGGCCAGGATGGTCTCGATCTCTTGACCTCGTGATCTGCCTGCCTTGGCCTCCCAAAGTGCTGGGATTACAGGCGTGAGCCACCGCGCCCGGCCTAATTTTTGTATTTTTAGTAGAGATGGGGTTTCACCATGTTAGGTTAGACCAGGCTGGTCTCGAACTCCTGACCTCAAGTGATCTGCCTGCCTTGGCCTCCAAAAGTGCTGGGATTACAGGCGTGAGCCACCACACCCAGTCAAAAATTTTTTGAAAAAGTTGTATGTATTCGATCTAATTTTTCTCCTTGGACTGTCTTGGTCATGCTCTAATCATGCTTTCATCCTCACTGTAAATGGCAGCTCCATCCTTCTACTTGTCCAGGCCAAAAACCTTAGAGTGATCCTTGACTTCTCTTTTTGCTCTCATATCCCATATCCATAGCAAAATCCTGCTAACTTTGCCTTTGAAATATATCCAGACCCTATTGGTATCTTACCCCTCTACCACCCCAGCTGGTCCAGTCCACTATCATCTCTTGCCTGGATTATTGTAGTAGCCCCTTTATTAGTCTCCTTGCTTTTGCCTTGCTCCCCTGTATTAGTTTGCTAAGGCTACAGTAAGAAAGTACCACAAACTGTGTCTTTTTTTTTTTTTTTTTTTTTTGAGACAGAGTCTTGCTCTGTCACCCAGGCTGGAGTGCAGTGGGGCAATCACAGCTCACTACAGGCTCAATCGATCCTCCTGCCCCTGCCTCCCAAGTAGCTAGGACTATAGGCATGCACCACCACACCTGGCTAATTTTTCTATTTTTTATAGAGATGGGGTCTCACTATGTTGCCCAGGCTAGTCTCAAACTCCTGGGCTCAAATGATCCTCTCACCTCGGCCTCCCAGAGTGCTGGGATTACAGGCATGAGCCACCATCCACAGTCCAAACTGTGTCTTAACAGAAATTTATTGTCTCACGGTTCTGGAGGCTAGGAGTCCAAAATCACAGTGTCAGCAGGATTGTTTTTTCTGAGGGCTGTGAGGGAAGGATGGAAAAATCACTCAGCTTATCTAAAAATGTCTATTTTGCTCTTATTTTTGAAAGATAGTTTGTTACAATTGACGAACCAATATTGATACATTATTATTAACCAAAGTCCCTAGTTTACATTCGGGTTCATTCTTGGTGTTGTACATTCTATGTGTTTTGACAAATGTATAATAACATATGTATTCGTTTGCTAGGACTGCCATAACAAATACACAGACTAACCGGCTTAAACAACAGAAGTTTATTTTCTTACAGTTCTGGAGGCTAGAAGTCCAATATGAAGGCCTTGGTAGGGTTGGTTTCTTCTTGTGGATGGCTGTCTTCTATGTCTTCACATGATCTTCCCTTTAAGTTTGTCTGTGTCCTAATCTCCTCTTCTCATAAGGATAAGGGCCCACCCCAATGACCTCATTTTACCTCAGCTACCTCTTTAAAGACTTTAAGATATGAACTTTGGAGTGGGGTGGGAGACACAATTGAGGCCGTAACAATATGTATCCACCATTACAGTTTCATATAGAATAGTTTCACTGTTACAAAAATATCCTGAGCTCCACTTATTCATCTCTCTCCCCCAGAATCCCTGTTAACTACTGATCTGTTACTATCTCCATAATTTTGCTTTTTCCAATGTCATGTAATTGGAATTATGTAGTATATAGCCTTTTCAAATTGCTCTTTCCACTTAGTATATATTTAAGGTTCTTCAATGTCTTTTCGTGGCTTGATTACTCCTTTCCTTTTATCACTGCATATTCATTCACTTTGTATTTCAACAAAACTGTATTTTTAATTTCTAGAAGTTCTATTTGATGACTTCACAGATTTGACTTTTTTTTTTTTTTTTTTTTTGAGACAGAGTCTTGCTCTGTCACCCAGGCTGGAGTGTGGTGGCATGATCTCAACTCACTGTAAACTCTGCCTGCCAGGTTCAAGCAATTCTCCTACTTCAGCCTCCCAAGTAGCTGGGACTATTGGCTTGCACCATGGCACCTGGCTAAATTTTTTGTATTGTAGTAGAGACAGGGTTTCACCATGTTGCCCAGGATGGTCTCGAACTCCTGAGCTCAGGCAATCCATCCACGTCAGCCTCCCAAAGTGCTAGGATTACAGACATGAGCCACCACACCTGGCCAGATTTGACTATTTATTTTGCATGCTGCATGCCTGTTTTTGTGATTCCATGTGTTATTTCTTTAAACATTTCATGCATAGCTATTTCTGTATTTTGTGGCTGATAATTCTAATATCTGAATTCCTCAGGGATCAAAATCTGTTTGTTGCTTGTGTTCTTGTGGCGACTTCTTTTCTCACATTTTTGGTGATCCATGATTGTGAGCTCATAATGGTTGTTCTTCTTCATTGGCTATCCTGGAGGCCTAAAGTGGAGAATATTTTCCTCCAGAAAGTTTTGGCATTTGATTCATCTGAAAACCAGGGGGTACCACTCACGTGGAATCACTTTAGTCTCTTTTGAGGGTTGTGTTAATGTGGGAGTTTCAGATTCATCTCCATTTTGCCACATCATAATGGACGCTTGCGTTCAGGGCAGCCTCACTTGCTTGTTGCTTATAGGTTTTAGCTTGCTTTGTGTTTATGGAGGAGTTCTGTCATTACTGAGTCTAGTGAGCACATACTGAAAGTCCATTTTATCTAGGATTTCATTGTTTTGTAGGTATATATATCCCTTCAGACTGTCTAATTGGACATCTTGCCAAAGCAGGATTCAGTTGCCTGAGTTTAGATATTGACCAATAGAGTGATGGTGATCATGTTAGACACCTTCCAGTTCTCCTGGGCATCCTCTCAATTTCATTCTCAATCACTTACACTTCAGAGTCAAATCTTGAGCCTTAGGCAAGTGACAGCATCCCATGCTGCTGGGAATGAAAAGTGAGGATGGTTAGTTTCAATACTGCCTGCATGTGCTCATCTGGATGACCTTTTGTTTCCCTGTGGTAGCACTGATGAAAATTAGATTTGAATTTATTTCTGAGAAAGAAAAATCTGAAAGATGAGTGTAGTAAACCAGAATGGCACACGATTGCAATTTAAATCTCAGCTTGGCCATTTAGCAGTTATGTGACCAGTACAGATGATGTAACTTCTCTGAGCCTCAGAAGTCTCAATTGTATAGAATAACAAAAGCTACTACTTACTGATCATTTATAATATGCTAAGCACTATGCTAAGTTTTTTGCATATATTTCTTATTTAATATTCAGTAACCTTATGAGATATAATTATTTTATGCCTCTTTTAAAGATGAGAAAACAAGCATACAGAGATTAAGTAAAACTGGGTTATTAATAAGGCCAAATTTAAATGAGATAACACATGTGGTATGTCAGGCACATATAAGGTGGTCAGTAAATAGCAGCTAGCATTATGATCACTAATAATTTTTGGATATAAAATTCTTTTTGTGATATGATCTAAATAAGATTCATTTGCTCAATAAATATTTTATGGAGCACTTACTGTGGCCATGTGTACTGCTAAATGCTAGGGAAACAGAGAGGAATAAGAAAGATATGGTCCAGAGATGGACACATAAACATTTACAAGTCAGCCTGGGGAGTGCTGTGATGGGGTAAGAATAGGGTGCTTTGGGAGTCAGGGAAGTTATACCAGAAGAAATGCCCTCTAGGCTTATACCTGAAGAATGAGTTGGAGGTGAGGGACGGAAGGAATTGCACAGGTAGTAGTGATTGTGAAAGCCTGGAGGGGAGAGAGTGCGTGCTACTCTCATTTAAAGAAGTGAAAGGGCCGGGTGCGGTGGCTCATGCCTGTAATCCCAGCACTTTGGAAGGCTGAGGAGGCTGGCAGATCACCTGAGCTCAGGAGTTCGAGACCAGCCTGGCCAACATGGCGAAACCCTGTCTCTACTAAAAATACAAAAATTACAGTCCAGGCACAGTGGCTCACGCCTGTAATCCCAGCAGTTTGGGAGGCTGAGGCGGGCAGATCACCTGAGGTCGGGAGTTCAAGACCAGCCTGACCAATATGGAGAAACCCTGTCTTTACAAAAAATACAGAATTAGCCAGGCTTGGTGGCACATGCCTGTAATCCCAGCTACTTGGGAGACTGAGGCAGGAGAATCGCTTGAACCCAGGAGGTGGAGGTTGCGGTGAGCCGAGATCGTGCCATTGCACTCCAGCCTGGGCAACAAGAGCAAAACTCCATCTCCAAAAAAAAAATTAGCCAGTCGTGGTGGCAGTCGCCTGTAATTCCAGCTACTCAGGAGGCTGAGGCACAAGAATCGCTTGAACCTGGGAGGTGGAGGTTGCAGTGAGCCAAGATCATACCACTGCATTCTAGCCTGGGTGACAGAGAGACTCTATCTCAAAAAAAAAAAAAAAAAAAAAAGTGAAAGTATAGGGTGTATATATAAGATTTTAGGAAAAATGTGGAAAGTGAGGCTGGAGAGGTAGGCAGGTGCCATATTCTGAAAGGCTTTGTAAACCCTACTGCAAGAGTTGGACCTTTATCTTTAGGGCATTGGAAAGCCTTTGAGAGTTTTTTTGTTTTTGTTTTTTGTTTTTTTCCTGGAGTAACATCATTTAGAAAGACCATTCTGTGCTATTCTACAAAACATGTTCAAGAGTTTCAAAAAATAAAATAGGAAGATTACTCTGGGTGAATTGTGGGAATAATAACAACAATAGCTTTAAATACTTACTTCATTTAATCCTTATACTAACACTTGGAGGTAGGTCTTATTGTCTTGCTTTTACAGATGAAGGAGGAAAATAAGAAAGAAATTGGGACTTGGAGAGCTTACTTCACTCACAAAACTTCACACACATAATAGGAAGTGGAGTCACGGACCTAGGTCTTTCTGAATCTAAAGCTGTATTGCTGAATCACCTTCAACTGGTTATGATTTGTTATGACCTGCTTTATGTTTACTCTGTGGGAAATTCTCATTCATTCTTACAGTATTATTAGCATATTCCGTGATAGTTTACAAAGCATTTAACGTCATTTTTAAATTTAGCCTCCTTTGAAACTGTGAATTAGGTGGTGGTGTCTCCATTTTGCAGGTATGAAAACCGAGGCTTGAGGTATGGTCCCATACACCTAGAAGGTGGTGGAGCTGGGACTTGAACACCAAGCTCTTGACAGAAGAAAACCTTCTTAGTGGGTATCTTGTGAACATGCACACTTCCTTCTTGGGACTGTGCCCTTTGTTCATTGTGTGAATGCTTATAAAGTTCTTTCCTTCCAGGCTTTGGAGATCATATTCATTGGAGGACACTGGAAGATGGGAAGAAAGAAGCAGCTGCCAGGTACAAGACATGGTTTTAGGTCATTTATGGTGGTAAAACACTTTTCAGCTATCAACTTAACGTTAATTTCAGGTGAAGGGCTATACCAAGGCAGAGCAAGAACTGAATAGTTGCCTAATTACAATAACAGCAATAATATTGGCTAACATTTATAGTTGAGCCTTGAACAACATGGGTTTTTTTTCTTTTTTTTTTTTTTCTTTTTGAGATGGAGTCTCGCTCTCTCGCCCAGGCTGGAGTGCAGTGGCACGATCTCAGCTCACTGCAAGCTCCACCTCCTGGGTTCACGCCATTCTCCTGCCTCAGCCTCCCGAGTAGCTGGGACTACAGGCACCCGCCACCACGCCTGGCTAATTTTTTTGTATTTTTAGTAGAGACGGGGTTTCACCGTGTTAGCCAGGATGGTCTCGATCTCCTGATCTCATGATCCGCCCGCCTCGGCCTCCCAAAGTGCTGGGATTACAGGCGTGAGCCACCGCGCCCGGCCTTTTTTTTGTTTTTTGAGACAGAGTCTTGCTCTGTCACCCAGGCTGCAGTGCAGTGGTGCGATCTTCATTCATTGCAACCTCCACCTCCCAGGTTCAAGCAATTCTTGTCAAGCCTCAGCCTCCCACGTAGCTGAGATTACAGGCATGTGCCACCATTGCCGGCTAATTTTTGTAGTTTTTAGTAGAGACTGGGTTTCACCATGTTGGCCAGGCTGGTCTTGAGCTCCCAACCTCAGGCGATCCGCCTGCCTCGACCTCCCAAAGTGCTGGGATTACAGATGTGAGCCACCACGCCCGGCCAAACAACATGGGTTTGAACTGCACAGGTCCACTTATATGTGGATTTTTTTCAGTAATAAATGTATTGGAAACTGTTTTGGAGATTTCAAGCAGTTTGAAAAAACTTGCAGATGAACAGCATAGCCTAGAAATATCAAAAAACTTAAAAAAATGGTATGTTACAAGTATAAAAATATATGTAGGTATTAGTCTATATTATCATTTACTACCATAAAACATATAGAAATCTACAAGTTAAAATTTATCAAAACTTCTGCACACTGGCTGGGTGCGGTGGCTCGTGCCTGTAATCCCAGCACTTTGGTAGGTTGAGGCGGGCAGATCACTTGAGCCCAGGAGTTTGAGACCAATCTGGGCAACATGGTGAAACCCCTTCTCTACAAAAAATACCAGTTACTTGAGGGGGCTGAGGTGGGAGGATCAACTGAGCCTGGGAGTTTGAGGCTGCAGTGAGCTAAGACCATGCCACTGTACTGCAGCCCGGAAACAGAGTGAGACCCTGTCTAAAAAGCTTCTGGCCAGGCATGGTGGCTCACGCTTGTAATCTCAGCACTTTGGGAGGCTGAGGCGGGCAGATTACCTGAGGTCGGGAGTTCAAGACCACCCTGGCCAACATGGTAAAACCCCGTCTCTACTAAAAATACAAAAATTACCTGGGCATGGTGGTGTGTACCTGTAGTCTCAGCTACTAGGGGAAGCTGAGGCAAGAGAATCACTTGAACCCGGGAGGTGGAGGTTGCAGTGAGCTGAGATTGCACCACTGTACTCCAGCCTGGGAGACAAAGCGAGACTCTGTCTTAAAAAACAAAAATTAAAAATAAAAATAAAAATAAAAAAATAAAAAACTTCTGCACACAAACACCTATAGACCACACATGCTGCCATTTGCAGAAGGGAGAAATGTAAACAAATGTAAAGATGCCATATTAAATAATAACTGCATAAAAATTAACTGTAGTATATAACATGACTAATCATTTTGTGGCCACCTCCTGTTGCTATGGAGGTGAACTCAGGTATTGTGAGTATCCACTTAAAATGCCGTGCAACATCAATCATCTTCAGTGAGCAGTACGTCTCTCCAGTGTATTGCGTATCGCAGTATGACGTAGTTTCTCACCTGGGCGCGGTGGCTCACACCTGTAATCCCAGCACTTTAGGAGGCCGAGGTGGGTGGATCACTTGAGGTCAGGAGTTCGAGACCAGCCTAGCCAACATGGTGAAACCCCGTCTCTACTAAAAATACAAAAAACTTAGCTGGGCGTGGTGGGCGCATGCCTGTAATCCCAGCTACTCGGGAGGCTGAGGCAGGAGAATCGCTTGAACCTGGGAGACGGAGTTGCAGTAAGCCAAGATCACGCCACTGCACTCCAGCCTGGGAGACAGAGTGAGACTTGGTCTCAAAAAAAAAAACATTAATCTCTTACAACTCTTGCATATTTTTCCTGGTACTTAGTACAATATCATAAACCTAGAATAACACCATGAAACCCATACAAGGTGCTATTGGTGATGCTGGAAGTGTTCCCAAGAAGCAGAGAATGCTCATGACATTACAAGAAAAAATTGAATTGCTTGATATGTACTGTAGACTGAGGTCTACAGAGGTAGTTGCTTGTCGTTTCAAGATAAATGAACCCTTTTTTTTTGAGACGGTGTCTTGCTCTGGCCTGGCCAGATGAATCCATTTTGAGAGTCTGAGGCAGGAGGACTGATTGAGCCCAGTAGATTGAGACCAGCCTGGGCAACAAAGTAAGACCCTGTCTCTACAAAAAAAATTTTTTTAAAAGATAAATCCAGCGTAAGGACCAATTGCGTAAAAAAAAAAAAAGAAAAAGAAAAAGAGAAAAAAAAAGAAAATTCATGAAGTTGTCACTGTAGCTATGCCAACAGGTGCAAAAACCTTGCACTTTTTGCCAAATGCCTTTTTATGTGCATAATATGTAGCTTTTACATGGGTACTATAAAAAGGCATACCTATTGACTCTAATATGATTTGAGAAAAAGCAAAGTCATTATATGGCAACTTAAAGCAAAAAGAAGGTGAAGGATCTAAAGCTGGAGTATTTAATGACAACAAATGATGGTTTGCTGATTTTAGAAAGAGGTTTGGCTTTAAAAATGTCAAGATAGGCTGGGCGCAGTGTTGCCCGTAATCCCAGCACTTTGGCAGTCCAAGGCGGGTGGATCATTTGAGGTCAAGAGTTTATGACCAGCCTGGCCAACATGGTGAAACCCTGTCTCTACAAAAAATACAAAAACTAGCTAGGTGGTAGTGGCCCATGCCTATAATCCCAGCTACTTGGGAGGCTGAGGCAGGAGAATCGCTTGAGCCTGGGAGGCGGAGGTTGCATGAGCCAAGATCTCCCCACTGCACTCCAGCCTGGGTGACAGAGTGAGACCCTGTCTCAAAAAAAAAAAGCAAGATACAGGAGAAGCAGCTTATGCTGACCAAGAGGCAGCAGATGAATTCTCAGACACCGTTAAGAAAATCATTGAAGAGAAAGGATATCTGCCTGAACAGGTGTTTAATGCAGATTAAGGTACCCTACTCTGGAAAAAAAAAGCCACAAAGGACATTAATAGTAAGGAAGACCAACCTGGGCAACATGGGAAACTCTGTCTCTACAAAAAATACAAAAATTAGCTGGGTGTGGTGGCACACACCTGTTGTTCCTGCTACTCAGGAGTCTGAGGTGGGAGGATTGCTTGAGCCTGGAAGATTGAGGCTGCAGTTAGCCATGACTGCACCACTGAACTGTAGCCTGGGCAACAGAATAAGACCCTATTTCAGTTTTTAAAAAGGAAAAAAAAAAAAAATAGGAAGAGAAGCAAGTACCAACATTGAAGGCAAGAAGAGACAGGCTAACTCTACTGTTTTGTGCAAAAAAACCCAGCACTTTGGGAGGCAGAGGTGGGACGATTACCAGAGCCCAGGAGTTTGAGTCAGGTTTGTCATCAGAACTGCCCTTGTCTATAAAGCTGTTAACCTCCAGCCTCGAAGGCAAAGATAAACACCAGCTGCCAGTGTTTAGGTTGTACAATAAGAAGGCTTAGACAACAAGAACCCTTTTTCTGGATTGATTCCATCAATGCTTTGTCCCTGAAGTCAGGAAGTACCTTGCCAGTAAGAGACTGCCTTTTAAAGTTCTTTTGATGTTGGACAATACTCTGGCCACCCAGAGCCCCATGAGTTCAGCACCAAAGGCAAATAAAAAAGTCTATTTGCGGCTGGGCCCAGTGGCTCATGCCTATAATCCCAGCACTTGGGAGGCCGAGGTGGGGGGATCACCTGAAGTTGGGAGTTCCAGACCAGCCTGACCAACACGGAGAAACCCCGTCTCTACTAAAAATACAAAATTCGCCGGGTGTGGTGGCGCATGCCTGTAATCCCAGCTAATCGGGAGGCTGAGGCAGGAGAATTGCTTGAACCTGGGAGGTGGAGGTTGCAGTGAGCTGAGATCGTACCATTGCATTCCAGCCTGGGCAACAAGAGTGAAACTCTGTCTCAAAAAAAAAAAAAAAAAAAAAAGGTGGTCTATTTGCCTCCAAACACAATATTTAAATCAGCTACTACATCAGGTGGTGATAAGGACCTTTAAGGTTCATTACACACAGTACTCTCTAGAAAACAGATTGTCAAAGCTATGGAAGAGAACTGCAATAAAGAGAACATCATGAAAGTTTAGGAGGATTATACCGTTGAAGATGCCATTGTTGTTATAGAAATAGCTGTGAAGACCATCAAGCCTGAAACAATAAATTCCTGCTGGATAAAACTGTGTACACAAGACTTCACAGGGTTTATGACAGATAATCAAAATCATAAAAGAGATTGTGGATATGGCAAAAAAAGGTGAGGGGTAAAGGGTTTTAAGATATGATCTTGGATAAATTCAAGAGCTAATAGACACCAAACCAGAGGAATGAACAGAAGATAACTTGATGGAGATGAGTGCCAGATGATGAGGAAAAACACGTAGAAGAGGCAGTGCCAGAAAACAGATCTGGCAGAAAGTTCTAATTATTTAGAGCTGCTTTTGACTTATTTTACAACATGGACCCTTCTAAGATATGTGCCCTGAAACTAAAGCAAAGAAAAATGATTGGTATTGTATAGAAACATTTTTAGAGAAATGAAAAAGCAACAAAATCAGACAAATTATAATATATTTCCATAAAGTTACACCAAGTGTGCCTGCCTGTTCTGCCTCCCCTTCCACCCTCTTCTGCCTCTGCCATCCTGAGACAGCAAGACCAACCTCTCCTCTTCTTCCTCCTCCTCCTCCTCAGCCTACTCAGTGTGAAGACAAGGATGAAGACCTTTATGAGTATCCATTTCCACTTAATGAATACTAAATATATTTTTGCTTCTTTATGATTTTCTTTTTCTTCTTTTTTGCCCCCCTGCTTCCTGGAAAGATTTTCTTAATAACATTTTCTTTTCTCTAGTTTACTTTATTGTAAGAATACAATATATAATATTACATTCAAAATATGTGTTAACTGAATATATTATTAGTAAGGCTTCCAGTCAACAGTAGGCTATTAATAGTTAAGTTTTAGGGAGTCAAAAGTTATATGCTGATTTTTGATGGTGTCAGGGGTCAGTGCCCCTCATCCTGGGGTTGTTCAAGGGTCAGCTGTACTAAGTGCTACTGTGCATTAGGCATTAAATTATGCAAATCAACTCATTTAACTCTCACAACAACTTTTTGAGATTGGTGTTATTGTTATCTTAATTTTAGAGATGAAAAAAGTAAGGCACCGTTTTTTCTAAGTTTACTAAAATAACTTGCCCAAGAGCACACAGCTAGCAAGTGGCAGACCCAAGCACTCTGGCTTCAGAGCCTGCTCTTTAAACCTGTATACCACACTGCCTGCTAGAGTCAAGTTGAATAGTCTATAAAGTCTCAAGTAGGTTTAGTTTATGCACAGACAATTCAGTGCATAAGGAGGAGGAAAAGGCAGGGCAGGGGAGGGAAAGCTAAGCACTGGTCTGTGTTTACTTTTTTTTTTTTGAGACAGAGTTTCGCTCTTATTGCCCAGGCTGGAGTGCAGTGGTGCGATCTAGGCTCACTGCAACCTCCGCATCCCGGGTTCAAGCAATTCTCCTGCCTCAGCCTCCTCAGTAATGGGATTACAGGCACACGCCACCCCACCCGACTAATTTTTTAAAAAGTATTTTTAGTAGAGACAGGGTTTCACCATGTTGGCCAGGCTGGTCTCGAGCTCCTGACCTCAGGTGATCTACCCTCTGCCTCCCAAAGTGCTGGGATTACAGGCGTGAGCCACCATGCCGGGCCTGTGTTTACATTTATTTAACCCTCACAACAACCTACTAGATTGGTAAACCTGTGAAATAGCGGTTGTTATTTTATAGAAGGGGAAATTGAAGTACAGAAAAGTTACATAATTTGCCAGTAGTTACAACACTAGTAAGTGGAGGAGCCAAGACTTGAATGTTTTTTACTATACTGTACAAGAGAGATACAAAGACCCCAATATATGTGCATCTACAATATACACACATGCACAGGCACACTCACATTTCTGCACCTACCATCCTATAGTGCTTGCTGTTTATACAAGAGATCCAACAGTTTCATGGCTCTGGGTCTCAAACCTGTAATAATAGAGTTGCCAGATTGAGCAAATAAAAATAAAGGATGGCCAGGCACGGTGGCTCATGCCTTTAACCCCAGCACTTTGGGAAGCCAAGGCCGGTGGATCACCTGGGGTCAGGAGTTTGAGACCAGCCTGGCCAACATAGCGAAACCCCGTCTCTACTAAAAATACAAAAATTAGCCAGATATGGTGGCGCCCACCCATAGTCCCAGCTACTTGGGAGGCTGAGACAGGAGAATCGCTTGAACCCAGGAGGTGGAGGTTGCAGGGAGCTGAGATCATACCACTGTGGTCCAGGCTGGGTGACAGAGTGAGACTCCATCTCAAAAAATAATAATAATAAAATAAAATAAAGGATGCAGGCCAGGCACCTTGGCTCACACACCTGTATTCCCAGTACTTTGGGAGGCAGAGGTGGCACAATTACTTGAGCCCAGGAGTTTGAGACCAGCCTTAGCAACATACACCTCATCTCTAAAAAAGAAAAAATAAATAATAATAAAAAATTAAAGATGCCCAGTTAAATTTGAAGTTTAGATAAGCACCAAATAATTTTAAATATATCTATGCAATATTTGGGACACACTTAAGCTTAAAAATGTTTTTGGTGTTTATCTGAAATTCAAATGTAACTGGGCATCCTGTATTTTATCTGGCAACCCTACTAAGGAGAAAAATTCCTATTTGTCTTTCAAGTTCTAAGTCAAATGACTATTTCTACAGAAAGTCTTCAGTGATTTCTCTGGGTAGTTTGTTTTTCCCTTCTGTTCTTTTATAACCTCACCTGCTTCTATCCATTATAGTATTTATTACTCTGATTGTAGGCGCCTGATCCTTCCCATTCAGACCTTTTATCTTTTGTGGGGAAAGCGTTTTATGTTCATCTCTGAATTCCCAACCTTGGAGATGTTGAATGATTGAAATGGTAATTGAATAAACATTTACTGAGAGCCAGTAGGTTTAAGAGGAGGAATGAAGGAGAACCAGCATTTATTAATTGCCTTCTATATGCTAAATATAGTGCTGATTGCTTACAATATTTAATGCCCCTTAGGCCTTATTAATAAAATGGACGAGCAGTCTTTCGCCGCAGGAAGATCACATTCTCCTGAGGCCTATAACATTTGGCATAAATAACTGATGCCATTATAGTCTCTGTATCTCCTTTCTGAGAAAGCTGAACCTGGGCCTAGTTGGCGTAGAACTCCTGTTTCCATAGAAACAAGAGGGTCTGTAAAAGTCAAGGGAGACAGGAAGAGCAGTTTGCACTTCCGGCTTACGTCGGAGACGCGTAGAACCCGGAAGTTGGCGCAGCGCGGTTGCCTATGGTCGCTCCCTGAGAGGATGCCGCTCGTGGTGTTTTGCGGGCTGCCGTACAGCGGCAAGAGCCGGCGTGCTGAAGAGTTGCGCGTGGCGCTGGCTGCCGAGGGCCGCACGGTGTACGTGGTGGACGACGCAGCTGTCCTGGGCGCAGAGGACCCAGCGGTGTACGGCGATTCTGCCCGTGAGAAGGCATTGCGTGGAGCTCTGCGAGCCTCCGTGGAACGGCGCCTGAGTCGCCACGACGTGGTCATCCTGGACTCGCTTAACTACATCAAAGGTTTCCGTTACGAGCTCTACTGCCTGGCACGGGCGGCGCGCACCCCGCTCTGCCTGGTCTACTGCGTACGGCCCGGCGGCCCGATCGCGGGACCTCAGGTGGCGGGCGTGAACGAGAACTCTGGCCGGAACGTCAGTGTGAGTTGGCGGCCACGCGCTGAGGAGGACGGGAGAGCCCAGGCGGCGGGCAGCAGCGTCCTCAGGGAACTGCATACTGCGGACTCTGTAGTAAATGGAAGTGCCCAGGCCGACGTACCCAAGGAACTGGAGCGAGAAGAATCCGGGGCTGCGGAGTCTCCAGCTCTTGTGACTCCGGAATCAGAGAAATCTGCAAAGCATGGGTCCGGTGCCTTTTACTCTCCCGAACTCCTGGAGGCCCTAACGCTGCGCTTTGAGGCTCCCGATTCTCGGAATCGCTGGGACCGGCCTTTATTCACTTTGGTGGGCCTAGAGGAGCCGTTGCCCCTGGCGGGGATCCGCTCTGCCCTGTTTGAGAACCGGGCCCCACCACCCCATCAGTCTACGCAGTCCCAGCCGCTCGCCTCCGGCAGCTTTCTGCACCAGTTGGACCAGGTCACGAGTCAAGTACTGGCCGGATTGATGGAAGCGCAGAAGAGCGCTGTCCCCGGGGACTTGCTCACGCTTCCTGGTACCACAGAGCACTTGCGGTTTACCCGGCCCTTGACCATGGCAGAACTGAGTCGCCTTCGTCGCCAGTTTATTTCGTACACTAAAATGCATCCCAACAATGAGAACTTGCCGCAACTGGCCAACATGTTTCTTCAGTATTTGAGCCAGAGCCTGCACTAACCAGAGGAGGTAGGGGGGAAGCCATGGCTTCTGATCTCCACTCCACTTTATTTCTCTGGGAAAAATAGGCTGCAGGTCTCCAGAGCATATCGATGCAGTACTGTACTAGAGCTGTTGTGACTGATTCACTCGAACTTTCCTGCATACCCCTGTGCCAGGCCTTGGGTTTACAGCATAAGTTCAGACTAAAGAGAATGGAGAACTATTGTGGTGCAACCTGGCAAATCCCTCCAGAGGACAGAGCTAAGGTGGACAGGGATTACCTAGATTGGATCCTACTTGGGCTATCACAGAGCATTGACCATTGGCTTCCCTCAAATGAGGCTTGGGAGAGCAGACTGGATAGATGAGAATTGTTTTAAAACAATTGTGAACAGAAACTGAAGATGGCACAGTTCTACATCTGCACCTGCCCTTTTTTCATACCACAGAAGTATTTTTGGAGTACTGTACTGACTTTTTGATAGTTTCTATTCTGGGACCGAGTTCACAGATAAATCCATTGGTTTGTATCCTTGAGAAACTTTGTTTGTGTGGAAGTAAGAAAGTTATCTACTAGATTATTTCCTCTAATAAAATCTTTTAAAATAGTCTACTGGAATCTCTTTCACTTAATGTTCCCTGTGTAACTTCATGTAACATTTTAGGTATACTTGTCATTGTTCTGCCTTTAAGTGAAGTAGTATTTTGATAGTTCTGAGAGAGTAGATGTTTTGAGCTACTCTACAGTAATTATATTATGACAATTTCCATAACTGTTTTGCTTCATTCTGCATTTCAAGGCAAATATTGTAAGCTTGTCTTTCATTCTTCATTGATTTCATTGAACAAATGGTAGGTACCTACTTTAACAGTGGCTGTGATTTTCAAAGACCAATTAGATACAGTGTTTTTGCTCTTGAGATATGTGGTGAGAAGCCGGGTGTGGTGGCTCATACTTGTAATCCTAGCACTTTGGGAGTCCAAAATCGAGGTCAGGAGTTCGAGACCAGCCTGGCCAACGTGGCAAAACCTCGTCTCTATTAACAGTACAAAAATTAGTTGGGCGTGATGGTGTGCCTGTAATCCCAGCTACTCTGGAGGCTGAGGCACGAGAATCGCTTGAACCTGGGAGGTGGAGGTTGCAGTGAGCTGTGATCGCACCACTGCACTCCAGCCTGGGCAGCAGTGAAACTGGATCTTGAAAAACAAAAAGAGATATGTGGTGAGAAATACAAGTAAAAGATAGAATTAGGCTGGGTGCGGTGGCTCATGCCTGTAACCCCAGCACTTCGGGAGCCCAAGGCGGGTGGATGACAAGGTCAGGTGTTCAAGACCAGCCTGACCAACATGGTGAAACCCCATCTCTACTAAAAATACAAAAATTAGCTGGGCGTGGTGGCACACGCCTGTAATCCCAGCTACTCAGGAGGCTGAGGCAGGAGAATCGCTTGAACCCGGGAGGCGGAGGTTGCAGTGAGCCGAGATCGCGCCACTGCACTCCAGCCTAGGTGACAGAAGGAGACTCCATCTCAAAAAAAAAAAAAAAAGATAGGATGAAATGGGCTGGTGGTCAGAGGATGATGACAAAAGACAAAATGCTTTGGGAACCTGGTGAAGAGGACTAACTAGCTGTTGGGAGAGGTGGTTTTGGAAAGGTTTTATAGAGGAGTTAACATTTGAACCATCACTGTAGAATAAAGTCAGTAAAGGGCCAAATGGTAAATGTTTTAGGCTTTGTGGACCATCAAATGCTGTTGCTACTTATAGATGGTAAGTAAACAAATAAGCATGAATGTATTTTAATAAAACTACACTGAAATGTGAATTACAATTAATTTTAACATATCACAAAGGAGTCTTTAGATTTGCTTTGCAAACATTGAAAAATGTAAAAATATACAACAAAATATTTGCATATCATGGGCCCTATGGAAGCAGACGGTGGTCTGGATTTGGCCTGCAGACTCTAGTTTGCCAACCCCTGCTCTAGAAGGATAAACAGATGTTTGCCAGGGAGAAAAGAGAAAGCAAGACATTCTAAAACATGCATGCTCTGAAACTATGGAGCTGTTAAAAGATAGGGTAGATGGGCTGCCTTGGTTGATGGTATATTCCTTGCTCATCAGGTAATCTATACTACCTTTTGTTTCTGATAAACAGGATTCATGTGTGAAATGGAAGTTTGGATGAGGCAAACTCAAAAGGCTTTTTCCAACCTTCATTAAGTTGGTTATTGATTGAATTGGGTTTAAACATGGATTCTGGATTACCATTCTAAATTGAAGTAGACTGTAACCGTCAGAAAGAACATTGGTTTTGGAGTCAGACTTCTGAGTTAGCTATTAAGTGGCAGAACCTAGGTTTTTGTTTTGGGTTTTTATTTTTATTTATTTATTTATTTTTGAGACAAGGTCTGGCTGTCTCCCAGGCTGGAGTGCAGTGCTGTGAGTAGCTGGGACTACAGGCATGCACCCCACGACTGGCTAAGTTTTGTATTTTTTTGTAGAGACAGGTTTTCACCATGTTGCCCTGGCTGGTCTTGGACTTGTGAGCTCAAGTGATCCTCCGGCCTCGGCCTCCCAAAGTGCTGAGATTACAGGTGTGAGCCACTGTGCCTGGCCTAGAACCTAGATTTTATGGGGCCAAATATTTACTCTATTGAGCATCTCAATTTTCTCGTTTCTATTGTGAGACCATTAATAGTATCTACCCTAGGGTTATTTTGAGGATTTAAATGAGATAATGCATATACAGCACAATGTCATGTAATAAACGTTCAGCACATTTTGGCTATTATGGTTACCTATATCCTACTGCCCACCTAAACTTGCCCTGCTCATTTGGTTTACAAGCTTTTACAAGTATTGCAGGCAGAAGTCCATCCAGATGTGAGGTAGGCCTAAGATGAGGTGACTGAATGATTCATTTGACACTTATTAAATGAGTTAATTTATGTATATTTACAGTAGTGCCTGGCACATGGCAAATGGTATATAAGTGTTTGCTATCAATAATATATGTGTCAGATGTAAAGGATATAGAGACAGCTAAGAGTTCCTTGTCTTAGGAATCTCCAAGTCCAGTGGAGGGAGATGGGTAAATAATAGGTACAGATCAATATGTTAAGTGCATGGTAGCTATTATACAGTGTATGTTGTTATGGTGACATGGGGTTGTGTGATGGAGAAAGCTAATGGCTACCTACTTATGTGGGGTCTTCCTACTGTCATTTGAGCCTTGAGAGCTTAAGAGCTTCCTCTAGCCAGTCTGGTTCGGGTGGATTGCATTGCTCATTGTGAACAGTTTCCTCCCTGATTATGAAAATTATATTGTAGAAAAATCATGAAATACAGATATAGTGTAAGGAAAACATCCACAGTCCCATCATCCACAGAAAACTGCTATTATTATGTTTTGGTACATTTCCTTTTAGGCTCTTTTCTCTGTACATATTTTATAATTAAAACCAGACTATAGATACATTTGTATCCTAGTTTTTTATATAAGCTACCAATGAAAAATTATTTTCAATGATTATATAACAATGATCATTTAGAAATACTGTAACATTTTGTTTGTTTTGAGACAGAGTCTGTTCTGTTGGCCAGGCTGGAGTGTAGTGGTGCGGTCTCAGCTCACTGCAACCTCTGCCTCCCAGGCTTAAGCAATTCTCATATTTCAGCCACCCCAGTAGCTGGGACTACAGGCACATGCCACCACGCCCAGCTAATTTTTGTATTTTTAGTGGAGACAGGGTTTTGTTATGTTGGCCAGGCTGGTCTTGAATCCGTGGCCTCAAGTGATCTGCCCACTTCAGCCTCCCAAAGTGCTGGGATTACAGACATGAGTCACCGTGCCCAGCCCTCCCTAACTTTAAAGCCCAAATTTGCAGAATTTACAGAAGTGTTAGAATTTAACAATAATTTTGTTACAGCAATTATCTATTATTATTGAACATTTGTCTAAAGATTTTCCCAATTGAAATAATACTACAGAACTGTCTTCACATATTAATCTTTATCATTAAATTTCAAGAAGTAGAATTACTAGATTATAATTTCTTTGTTTTGCTTTTAAGTGGACTGCCCCTGATGGTGATTATTCATAAATCCTGGTGTGGAGCTTGCAAAGGTAAGTGCAAATGCTCAATCTAAATTCAAAACTCAGATGTGTTGTTAAATATTAACATTTAACAAATATTGGCACTGACTCTGGCCCAGCACTACTGACTGTTTAAGGAATACTAAAGAAATATATGACATAGATTTCCTGCCTTCATGAGATTTGCAATTATATTTGGAGGGGATTTTAGGGAAGTTAAGGTGATTAAGATACAGTTATGTCACGTATGGGATTAAGTGCTAAAATGTCAAATGAACAATACATGTTAGAGGAAGCTGAAATGTACGGACAGAGACATGAGAAGGAAGTAGGACCCAAATTAGAACTCAAGTTATCTGACTCTGTGGCATGTGTTCTTTCTGCTATACCACCTTGCCACTTCCCCAGACAGGCTTTTTCTTTTATTTAGTATGCTGCACTTAAAATCCTAGATGGAAAAGGGGTGTAAAAAATAGTGGAAAAGACCAGGCGCAGTGGCTCATGCCTGTAATCCCAGCACTCTGGGAGGCTGGGCCAGGCAGATCACTTGAGGCCAGGAGTTGACCAGCCTGCCCAACATAGTGAAACCCCGCCTCTACTAAAAATACAAAAAAAGTAGCTGGATTTGGTGGCACGCGACTGTAATCCTAGCTACTCGGGAGGCTGAGAATCGCTTGAGCCCGAGAGGCGGAGGTTGCAGTGAGCTGAGATCGTACCATTGTACTCCAGCCTGGGTGACAGAGTGAGACCCTGTCTCAAAAATAATAATAGGAATGTATGTGTGTATATAACATATATACACATATATACATAACATATATAACGTATATAATATATACATATATATGTATATATAACATATATATACACATACATATATGTATACACATATACACATGTGGCAGACTGTCACTCTATTGTCTTTCACATCAATGGTTTTTGAAATGTAACTATAAAAAGCAAATAATGCTTTTCCCCCCTATTCATATGCCATTATCCTTATTTTATAAATGAGGTAACAGCTTCAGAGAAATGAAGTAAGTCACTCAAGGTCACATAGCTGTGCAGGTTCAGAATCCAGGTAGCCTAATTCTTGTTTTTTAGAGTGTAAAAAAAAGTTTGTTACATGAATCAACTAAACAAATGCCTAAACTACCAAAGAGAAATAGTGATGCTTATGTTCGTTAAGGTTTAGTTGTGACAATGATGTTTTTTCTTCTATTCCAAAATCTTTTTCCCCCCAGCTCTAAAGCCCAAATTTGCAGAATCTACGGAAATTTCAGAACTCTCCCATAATTTTGTTATGGTAAATCTTGAGGTAAGACTTTGAGAATTTCTCCTTTCTGCTATGATTTTAAGACTTTTAAAGTTAGTATCATTCGTGCATATTCATTACAGCTTCATTAGTGGTATAAAGTCAAATTTATGTATGTGTTTTTCTCTTGACCTCTAATACTAAGGCTTGCATCAGATATGTTAGAAAGCCATCTAACATCTATTTCTGGGAGGAACTAGGAGAGGAGAGATTGAATAAGATGACTAAATTTTTTTTTGTTTTTTGATATGGAGTCTGGCTCTGTTGCCCAGGCTGGAGTGCAGTGGTGCGATCCTGGCTCGCTGCAACCTCCTCCTCCCGGGTTAAATCAATTCTCCTGCCTCAGCCTCCCAAGTGGTTGGGACTACAGGCATGCACCACCACACCAGGCTAATTTTTATATTTTTAATAGAGATGGGGTTTTGCCATGTTGGCCAGGTTGGTCTCAAACTCCTGACCTCTGGTGATCTAGCCACCTTAGCCTCCCAAAGTGCTAGGATTACAGACGTGAGCCACCGCGTTTGGCCAATTTTTGTATTTTTAGTAGATATGAGGGTCTCACAATGTTGGCCAGGCTAGTCTCAAACTCCTGACCTTAAGTGATCTGCCTGCCTCGGCCTCCCAAAGTGCTGGGATTACAGGCATGAGCCAGCATGCCCAGCCTTAAGATGACTAGATTTTAAGGTCCTTTTATCCTTAGTTTATGATTATGACATGTTTTATGTCTTTGTAAAGCTAGACTAAAGGTATAGTCATACATGCAGACCACAACTTTCTGCAAAATGTGATTCAACTGAGCACCTAATCTGTGCTGGGCTTATATGTGCAACCTGCTTGTTTCGTTATGAAAATAGCTTTTACATACCTCATATAGGCTGCAGGTCTTGGAATCCTGAGTCATAGAATGTCAGATCTTAGAGTTGGAAGGGATTTTTAGGCTATTGGTACTATCCTCATTTTACAGAAAGAACCATCTTAGGCCTGAAGCAGGTATGTGATTTGGTCAAGGTCATAGAGCCTAATAAGTGATAAGAATAGGTACTCTCACCTAGCCGTGCTCTCTTCTAGGCCATACTTTTCACATGTGAGGTACTCAGATGCTCTATGATGATACCGCTAGCCATACGTTTCTGTAAAAATAATGTTTACTTGGGCCAGACGTGGTGGCTCATGCCTGTAATCTCAGCACTTTGGGAGGCTGAGGTGGGTAGATCACGAGGTCAGGAGTTCAAGACCAGCCTGGCCAATATGGTGAAACCCTGTCTCTACTAAAAATACAAAAGAATTAGCTGGGTGTGGTGATGCGTGCCTGTAGTCCCAGCTATTAGGGAGCCTGAGGCAGGAGAATCGCTTGACCCAGGAGGCGGAGGTTGCAGTGAGCTGAGATCGTGCCACTGCACTCCAGCCTGGGTGAGAGAGTGAAACTCCATCTCAAAAAAGAGAAAAAAAAAAAAAAAAAGATAATGTTTACTTAAACATAGGTCTGGGACTCTTGTGAACACATTAACAGTTAACAGTGAGGCAGCTAAGGGATTGCTTATATAGCTAGTGGATAGCCTGAATGCTGATACACCTCACCATAGCGAAGTATTTAACCCCTGAAATGGGAACCGCATCATAAATTGTGAAAGTATTGATTGCCTTTGCACATGAATTCCTCACCACTTTCTGTGGTGAATTAGGATTCCTACTCAAAGGAAACAGTAAAAACGTCTTCATAGAGGATTCTCCGACTTTGGAAATTTCTTTTTTTTTTTTTTTTTCTCTTTTTTTTTTTTTTTTTTTTATTGATCATTCTTGGGTGTTTCTCGCAGAGGGGGATTTGGTAGGGTTACAGGACAATAGTGGAGGGAAGGTCAGCAGATAAGCAAGTGAACAGAGTTCTCTGGTTTTCCTAGGCAGAGGACCCTGCGGCCTTCCGCAGTGTTTGTGTCCCTGGGTACTTGAGATTAGGGAGTGGTGATGGCTCTTAACGAGCATGCTGCCTTCAAGCATCTGTTTAACAAAGCACATCTTGCACCGCCCTTAATCCATTCAACCCTGAGTGGATACAGCACATGTTTCAGAGAGCACAGGGTTGGGGGTAGGGTCACAGATCAACAGGATCCCAAAGCAGAAGAACTTTTTCTTAGTACAGAACAAAATGAAAAGTCTCCCATGTCTACCTCTTTCTACATAGACACGGCAACCATCCGATTTCTCAATCTTTTCCCCACCTTTCCCCCCTTTCCATTCCACAAAACCGCCATTGTCATCATGACCCGTTCTCAATGAGCTGTTGGGTACACCTCCAAGCCGGGGTGGTGGCCGGGCAGAGGGGCTCCTCACTTCCCAGTAGGGGCGGCCGGGCAGAGGCGCCCCTCACCTCCCGGATGGGGCGGCTGGCCAGGCGGGGGGCCGAACCCCCACCTCCCTCCCGGACAGGGCGGCAGGCTGGGCGGTGGGCTGACCCCCCCACCTCCCTCCCGGACGGGGCGGCTGGCCAGGCGGGGGGCTGACCCCCCACCTCCCTCCCAGACAGGGCGGCAGGCTGGGCGGTGGGCTGACCCCCCCACCTCCCTCCCGGACGGGGCGGCTGGCCGGGCTGAGGGGCTCCTCACTTCCCAGTAGGGGCGGCCGGGCAGAGGCGCCCCTCACCTCCCGGACGGGGCGGCTGGCCGGGCGGGGGGCTGACCCCCCCACCTCCCTCCCGGACGGGGCGGCTGGCCGGGCGGGGGGGCTCCTCACTTCCCAGTAGGGGCGGCCGGGCAGAGGTGCCCCTCACCTCTCGGACCGGGTGGCCGGCCAGGCGGGGGGCCGAACCTCCACCTCCCTCCCGGACAGGGCGGCAGGCTGGGCGGTGGGCTAACCCCCCCACCTCCCTCCCGGACGGGGCGGCTGGCCGGGCGGGGGACTGACCCCCCCCACCTCCCTCCTGGATGGGTTGGCTGGCCAGGCGGGGGGCTGACCCCCCCACCTCCCTCCCGGACGGAGCGGCTGGCCGGGCAGAGGGGCTCCTCACTTCCCAGTAGGGGTGGCCGGGCAGAGGCGCCCCTCACCTCCCGGACAGGGTGGCTGGCCGGGCGGGGGGCTGATCCCTCCACCTCCCTCCCGGACGGGGTGGCTGGCCGGGTGGGGGGCTGACCCCCCCACCTCCCTCCCGGACGAGGTGGCTGCCGGGCGGAGACGCTCCTCACTTCCCAGACGGGGCGGCAGCCGGGCAGAGGCTGCAATCTCGGCACTTTGGGAGGCCAAGGCAGGCGGCTGGGAGGTGGTTGTAGCGGGCCGAGATCACGCCACTGCACTCCAGCCTGGGCACCATTGAGCACTGAGTTAACCAGACTCTGTCTGCAATCCCGGCACCTCGGGAGGCCGAGGCTGGCAGATCACTCGCGGTTAGGAGCTGGAGACCAGCCCAGCCAACACAGCGAAACCCCGTCTCCACCAAAAAAATACGAAAACCAGTCAGGCGGGACGGCGCGCGCCTGCAATCGCAGGCACTCGGCAGGCTGAGGCAGGAGAATCAGGCAGGGAGGTTGCAGTGAGCTGAGATGGCAGCAGTACCGTCCAGCTTCGGCTCGGCATCAGAGGGAGACCGTGGAAAGAGGGGAGAGGGGAGAGGGGAGAGGGGAGAGGGGAGAGGGACCCTTTTGGTTTTTCTAAATACTTCTCTTCTCCAGGGTTCCTTTTGTCGCCTGGAAATTTCTTAAAAAGAAAACTGATTAGGCCGGGCGTGGTGGCTCATGCCTGTGATCCCAGCACTTTGGGAGGCCAAGGCAGGTGGATCACAAGGTCAGGAGATTGAGACCATCCTGGCTAACATGGTGAAACCCCGTCTCTACTAAAAATATAAAAAAATTAGCTGGGTATGGTGGCGGGCGCCTGTAGTCCCAGCTACTCAGGCGGCTGAGGCAGAAGAATGGCGTGAACCCAGGAGGCGGAGCTTGCAGTGGGCCGAGATCGCGCCACTGCACTCCAGCCTGGGCGACAGAGCGAGACTCCGTCTCAGAAAAAAAAAAAGAAAACTGATTGTGTAGGTTTTTAATCTCCTGGGAGGACTATGAGTCCACAACTTTGACTAAAATGCCAGTCTTATTGATTCATGCACTAAAGAAATACTATGTGCAAGTCAATGATGTAGGTACTAGGAATATAGCAGTGAACAAAACAGACAAAATTTCCTCGTTGAAATAACATGCTAGTGTGGGAAGACAGAAAATAAGTATTTTAGAATATGTCAGATGGTGGTAAATGCTAGGGCTAAAAAAGAAAGGTGGAAGGGATGACTGCGGTTTTAAATAGATGGTTTGAAAATAAAGGGATATTTGAGCAAAGGTCTGAAACAGAAGAGGGAGTCAACCATGTGGATAATAATGGGGAAAGTGTGTTCAGCAGAGAGTTAAGAGCAAGTCCAAAAGCCTGTGTTAGGATTATTCCTGGCTTGTTTAATGACAGCAACAGCAAGAGGTCAGTGTAGCTGAAGAGGACTTAACAAGGGGTAGGACATTAAGTTAGAGAAGTGCCTAGGTGATAGATCATGTAGGGCCTTATAGGCCACTGCAAGGACTTGGGGTTTTGCCCTGACAAGTGGGGAAGCCACTGAATGGTTTTGAGGAGAGAGAGGATGTTATCTGACTTAAGGTTTACATTTAATCTTAATAGGATGAAGAGGAACCCAAAGATGAAGATTTCAGCCCTGACGGGGGTTATATTCCACGAATCCTTTTTCTGGGTAAGGCACATGATCTTAACCTGGGAATCCATGATGTGGATGGAGAGAGAAATGAATCAAGGCACTGACTCCACCTAGTGAAACTATACCAGGATGACCACAAACAAATAAAAACCAGTTTCAAGAGAGAGTGGGGGAGTTCTGAATGCTAGAACTACAAGTCTGAAGGAAAACTTTTCCCATTAACTAACTGCTTTTGTAAGCAATGACAAAAGTTTGGCCGGGCACAGTGGCTCAGCACTTTGGGAGGCTGAGATGGGTGAATTGCTTGAGTCCAATTTGAGACCAGCATGGGCAACACGGTGAAAGCCCGTCTCTACAAAAAGTACAAAAATTAGCCGGGTGTGGTGGCACGCACCTGTAGTCCCAGCTATTTAGGAGGCTGAGGCGGGAGGATCAATTGAGCCTGGGAGGTCAAGGCTGCAGTGAGCCATAATCATGCCACTGCCCTTGAGCCTGAATGACAGAAGGAAACTGAGTGACCCTGTCTCAAAAAAAAAAAAAAAAGAGTTTGATCATTTATTCACTTCAATAGCCATTTGTGCATCAGCCATATGTCAAGCACTGTATTAGACACTACAGAGACAGATATAAGCCAGAATTCTCACCCTTGAACCTATAGTGCACCTAAGGCAATGGAATAATATAACCAGATAAATGTCTTTCCACAAACAATTTTATAAGAGATATTTAATGACCACCTAATCTTTGTTCAGCATAAATTCTGCTAGGTTTTATGGGGGATAGAAGTCAAAATCATCAAGCAGAAAAGGAAGCAGAAATGTAGGAGGTATTATGGTGAAGTAATGAGCTGCAAATATGGGCAGATCTTATTTCCCAGAGGGCCTGATGTACCATGTAGTGTTTGAAGTACCTGTCTATTGTAATTACTGCAAAACCCTGTGTCATTTTGTCTATAACAGATCCCAGTGGCAAGGTGCATCCTGAAATCATCAATGAGAATGGAAACCCCAGCTACAAGTATTTTTATGTCAGTGCCGAGCAAGGTATAGTTATGCTGAAGGGAGGGAGGATTATTGCTAGATTGAACTAGGATGAACCACATGCAAGGTCTGTGATAGGAAAGTAAATTCAGCATGTTAGCTGAGCATCTTCTGCATGTCTATAGCTTTTGGCCAGATCCTGTGTAGGATATAGGAGGAAGATGAGACTGAGCCCCTTGCCTCGGAAGAGCTGACTGACCCACAGGCAGCTGTGAAGAACTGAGGCACACAAGTGACTGAGGTAGTCACTTGCCCATAGTTTCATAGTTAATAAGTAGCAGAGCCAGAATTTGAGTCCAGAACTTAGTTTTTTTCCTACTGAGCTAATACTGTTTTTCCTATGAAAATTCAGTGGAAGAGGAATAGTGTTAGGTGAACAAGTCTAGGAGATTTTATAGATATTAAACTTAAATAGGCCGAGCACAGTGGCTCATACCTGTAATCTCAGCACTTTGGGAGGCCGAGGCAGGCAGATCACTTGAGGTCAGGAGTTCAAGACCAGCCTGGCCAACATGGCGAAGCCCCATCTCTACTAAAAATA
This sequence comes from Gorilla gorilla gorilla, assembly GCF_029281585.2. Taxonomy (NCBI): domain Eukaryota; kingdom Metazoa; phylum Chordata; class Mammalia; order Primates; family Hominidae; genus Gorilla; species Gorilla gorilla. The sequence continues at coordinate 187,953,772 of NC_073224.2, forward strand.
CAAAAAATAGCTGAGCGGGCTGGGCATGGTGGCTTACGCCTGTAATCCCAGCACTTTGGGAGGCCGAGGCGGGAGGATCTTGAGGTCAGGAGATTGAGACCATCCTGGCTAACATGGTGAAACCCCGTCTCTACTAAAAATACAAAAAATTAGCTGGCGTGGTGGCAGGTGCCTGTAGTCCCAGCTACTCGGGAGGCTGAGGCAGGAGAATGGCGTGAACCTGAGAGGCAGAGGTTGCAGTGAGCCAAGATCGTGTGCCATTGCACTCTAGCCTGGGTGACAGAGCGAGACTCTGTCTCAAAAAAAAAAAAAAAAAAACCCAAAAAACCCCGAAACGTAAATGGACCTAGAAGGATAAAAATTTCATCTCTGGACAGATATAAGGAGGACATTTCAAGCTATGGAAGTGAAGTGGCGGGGGAATGTAGCCCAACATAGAGTTTGTAAGGCTTGCTAGAAGAAATAATGACTGGATTAAGCCTTAGAGAATGAGACCTTGTCAGTAGCAGAATGGAAAAAGCATGTTCCAGGAGAGAGAAGAGCACCAGCACAAACAAGTGAAGGAAGTTTGCAACCGTCAGCCAGTCATGCTTTTTTGTTCTCTAATCTTTGAGCACAGTCATTCTGGAGGCAGGGGTTGGAATTCATGCCATGTATTGTTGCTGCTTTCCTTCCTTTTCCCCTCATCTATGAAAGGGAGTTGTGTGCTAAGTTGCCATGTGTCCCTATTTGCCATGCTGCCAGGCTGTTGATCACTTTATGATTTGAGTCCTTGATACTCTTATTCTCAGACTAGGGACGGGGAGGAGATCTGTAGAAGCTATTACCTTCTTCCCCTGAGTAAGGAGAATGTCATGTTCCTTAACCAAATGCAGATCACTGGAGATTGGTATCAAAGGGAAATTTTCCATGTGGAGAAGGGCAGCTGGGCTTTAGGTCTCCAATTCTTGTATCTTGAGATTCACCTTCCCTTTAGAATTTCATCCAAGTTACCACTGCTGTCTCCACACTGACATAGTCCAGATGTGAACATGAGACCCTTCCCTGAATCCTCCATCTCTCAGCTGACATGAAACTGGAACATTCAAACCCAGCTTTACTAAAGGCATAGGCAAAACAAAACAGAAATAACAAACTATATTATCTGCCTCTTATGAGCTTATGGTTTGGCTTTGCAAGATTCATAGACTCTGGCTCAACCCAGCTTCTGGCCTGCCATTATATAGGGGTGCTTTGTAGAACCACCATTCAGGAGCCTATACTGAAATAGCTGTCCCCCTTGAGTCTAAATCCATAAGCAGGATGCCCCAAGACAGACAAGAAGTTTCATCTCGAGTCTACTTAAGGTCCTCCTTCCAGGTTTCTCTCTCTCTCTCTTTTTTTTTTTTGGCCTGAGAACTTGGCTTCATCCATGTATAGTTGATACTGGAAATGACGACCCCCTTCAGTAGAGACACCCCCGTCCCAGCACACACACCCCTCAGTGTAATCTGTAACCTCCACAGGAAGTAAAATAAGTGCAACATTCATCCAAAAGATACAATGGGGATGGTAGGAAGGTGTTTCCTCTTCCCTGGGGGTGAAGTGAACATCTACAGTCTAGGACAGGGGATCAGCTCTAATCCTAGAGGGTAAGCCAAAATATCTGCTAAGATTTTGGTATGATTTCATAGTTGATAAAGCACTTTTATTATCCATTCTCCCATTTAACTTTTATAATACTGTGTGAAGTGAGTTATATTATTTCATTTTATAAATGAGGAAACAAATTCAAAGAGATAAATGACTTGCCAGGGCCAAAATCCAGAGCTAGATCTTGAGTCCAGATCTTGTACTCCTCTCATATTTCTTCTGAAACATTTAAAAGTGTACATTGGTTGTCAAATGTCAAACATTACTTACTTCATACTTTTTTCCTCCAATCTTTATTTCACAGTTGTTCAGGGGATGAAGGAAGCTCAGGAAAGGCTGACGGGTGATGCCTTCAGAAAGAAACATCTTGAAGATGAATTGTAACATGAATGTGCCCCTTCTTTCATCAGAGTTAGTGTTCTGGAAGGAAAGCAGCAGGGAAGGGAATATTGAGGAATCATCCAGAACAATTAAGCCGACCAGGAAACCTCATTCCTACCTACACTGGAAGGAGCGCTCTCACTGTGGAAGAGTTCTGCTAACAGAAGCTGGTCTGCATGTTTGTGGATCCAGCAGAGAGTGGCAGACTTTCTTCTCCTTTTCCCTCTCACCTAAATGTCAATTTGTCATTGAATGTAAAGAATGAAACCTTCTGACACAAAACTTGAGCCACTTGGATGTTTACTCCTCGCACTTAAGTATTTGAGTCTTTTCCCATTTCCTCCCACTTTACTCACCTTAGTGGTGAAAGGAGACTAGTAGCATCTTTTCAACAATGTTAAAATTGCAGAAATAGCTTATCATTAAACAACAACAACAACAACAACAATAATAATAAATCCTAAGTGTAAATCAGTAATTCTACCCCCTACCAAGGAGATCAGCCTGTTTTTTCCCTTTTTTCTCCTGGGAATAATTGTGGGCTTCTTCCCAAATTTCTACAGCCTCTTTCCTCTTCTCATGCTTGAGCTTCCCTGTTTGCACGCATGCGTGTGCAGGACTGGCTGTGTGCTTGGACTCGGCTCCAGGTGGAAGCATGCTTTCCCTTGTTACTGTTGGAGAAACTCAAACCTTCAAGCCCTAGTTGTAGCCATTTTGTCAAGTCATCAACTGTATTTTTGTACTGGCATTAACAAAAAAAGAGATAAAATATTGTACCATTAAACTTTAATAAAACTTTAAAAGGAAATGTGCTGCGATGGCCTTTTTGTTATTGGAAAAGGAGGGAGGGATGGAGATCACTTCAGGAAGAAAACTAACCTAGAGAACCTAATCTAGGAGTCCTAACCTAGGACTCCTGCTCCTTCACCTCCCACATTCAAATGAGCACAATGGCTCATCTCTTACTTTTTACATACCTGAATTTCCTCTGTCCACACTATCACTGTTTTAGCACGGGGCAGGCTTTTTCTCTCCTCGACTATTTATTGCTATAGCCCCTTAACTTGCCTATTGGCTCTAATATTCCCTCCTCCTGCAGTCGATCCATATCACTCCCCTGTTTAAAACCTTTCCTGGCTGAGCACAGTGGCTCACGCCTGTAATCCCAGCACTTTGGGAGGCCAAGGTGGGCGAATCACCTGAGGTAGGGAGTTTGAGACCAGCCTGGCCAACACGGCGAAACCCCGGCTCTACTAAAAATACAAAATTAGGCCGGGCGCGGTGACTCACGCCTGTAATCCCGGCACTTTGGGAGGCCGAGGCGAGCGGATCACAAGGTCAGGAGATCGAGACCACGGTGAAACCCCGTCTCTACTAAAAATACAAAAAAAAAAAAAAAATTAGGCGCGGTGGCGGGCGCCTGTAGTCCCAGCTACTCCGGAGGCTGAAAAAGGAGAATGGCGTGAACCCGGGAGGCAGAGCTTGCAGGGAACCGAGATCGCGCCACTGCACTCCAGCCTGGGCGACAGAGCAAGACTCCGTCTCAAAAAAACAAAACAAAAACAAAAAAACAAAATTAGCCGGATGTGGTGGCACATGCCTGTAATCCCAGCTACTCAGGAGGCTGAGGCAGGAGAATCGCTTGAACCCAGGAGGCGGAGGTTGTGGTGAACTGAGATTGTGCCATTGCACTCCAGCCTGGGCAACAAGAGTGAAACTCCATCTCAAAAAAAAACCTTTCCTGCCATCTTTAAGATAATAGTATTAATGGTAGGAGATATTTGAACCTCAGTCTGTGCCAAGTACTCTTCTAAGTGCTTTATATATGTTATCCCATTTAGTTTCACTTTAGTACTCCTAACAGCCCTGTGATAAAGGTACTACTGTACTCCCAGAGTACAGAGGAAGAATTTGAAACATGAGGAAGCCAAGACACAGGATAAAGTCAAGATCTTTACCATGGCCTTTAAGAAGCTGCCTACTTCTTCAACCTCATTTATTCCCATTTATGTCTTTGCATTATGTATTCTTGTGACATCAAATTGCTTTGAGTTCTCCTGACAACATGCTGTTTTATGCTTTTCTATCTTCGTTCATCTTGTTTCCTCAGCCTAAAATATGTTCTTTCTGTTCTTCCTTCATACCCATTTTGAGCCACTTCTTCCAGAGAGTCTTCCCTGATCTTTCTCATGAGGATAAAATATCCTTTCCCCAATACATCTATCATAGCCCTGGACCACTTTATTTTTTTTATTTATTTATTTTTTAATTGATCATTCTTGGGTGTTTCTCGCAGAGGGGGATTTGGCAGGGTCATAGGACAATAGTGGAGGGAAGGTCAGCAGACAAACAAGTGAACAAAGGTCTCTGGTTTTCCTAGGCAGAGGACCCTGGGGCCTTCCGCAGTGTTTGTATCCCTGGGTACTTGAGATTAGGGAGTGGTGATGACTCTTAATGAGCATGCTGCCTTCAAGCATCTGTTTAACAAAGCACATCTTGCACCGCCCTTAATCCATTTAACCCTGAGCGGACACAGCGCGTTTCAGAGAGCACCGGGTTGGGGGTAAGGTCATAGATCAACAGCATCCCAAGGCAGAAGAATTTTTCTTAGTACAGAACAAAATGGAGTCTCCTATGTCTACTTCTTTCTACACAGACATAGCAACAATCTGATTTCTCTATCTTTTCCCCACATTTCCCCCTTTTCTATTCGACAAAACCGCCATCGTCATCATGGCCTGTTCTCAATGAGCTGTTGGGTACACCTCCCAGACGGGGTGGTGGCCGGGCAGAGGGGCTCCTCACTTCCCAGAAGGGGCGGCCGGGCAGAGGCGCCCCCCACCTCCAGGACGGGGCGGCGGCCAGGCGGAGAAGCCCCCCACCTCCCTCCCTGATGGGGCGGCTGGCCGGCCGGGGGCTGGCCGGCCGGGGGCTGCCCCCCACCTCCCTCCCGGACGGGGCGGCTGCCGGGCGGAGATGCTCCTCACTTCCCAGACGGGGCGGCTGCCGGGCGGAGGGGCTCCTCACTTCTCAGACGGGGCGGCCGGGCAGAGACGCTCCTCACCTCCCAGACGGGGTCGCAGCCAGGCAGAGGCGCTCCTCACATCCCAGACGGGGCGGCGGGGCAGAGGCGCTCCCCACGTCTCAGACGGTGGGCGGCCAGGCAGAGACGCTCCTCACTTCCTAGACGGGATGGCGGCCGGGAAGAGGCGCTCCTCACTTCCCAGGCTGGGCGGCCAGGCAGAGGGGCTCCTCACATCCCAGACGATGGGCAGCCAGGCAGAGAGGCTCCTCACTTCCCAGACGGGGTGGCGGCCGGGCAGAGGCTGCAATCTGGGCACTTTGGGAGGCCAAGGCAGGCGGCTGGGAGGTGCAGGTTGTAGCCAGCCGAGATCACGCCACTGCACTCCAGCCTGGGCAACATTGAGCACTCAGTGAACGAGACTCCGTCTGCAATCCCGGCACCTCGGGAGGCTGAGGCTGGCAGATCACTCACGGTTAGGAGCTGGAGACCAGCCCGGCCAACACAGCGAAACCCCGTCTCCACCAAAAAAATACGAAAACCAGTCAGGCGTGGCGGCGCGCGCCTGCAATCGCAGGCACTCGGCAGGCTGAGGCAGGAGAATCAGGCAGGGAGGTTGCAGTGAGCCGGGATGGCGGTAGTACAGTCCACCTTCGGCTTGGCATCAGAGGGAGACCGTGGAAAGAGAGGGAGAGGGAGACCGTGGGGAGAGGAGAGGGAGAGGAGGAGAGGAGGAGAGGGAGAGGAGGAGAGGGAGAGGAGGAGAGGGAGAGGAGGAGAGGGAGAGGAGGAGAGGGAGAGGAGGAGAGGGAGAGGAGGAGAGGGAGAGGAGGAGAGGGAGAGGAGGAGAGGGAGAGGAGGAGAGGGAGAGGAGGAGAGGGAGAGGAGGAGAGGGAGAGGAGGAGAGGGAGAGGGAGAGGGAGAGGAGGAGAGGGAGAGGAGGAGAGGGGGAGAGGAGGAGAGGGGGAGAGGGAGAGGAGGAGAGGGGGAGAGGGAGAGGAGGAGAGGGAGAGGAGGAGAGGAGGAGAGGGAGAGGAGGAGAGGGAGAGGAGGAGAGGAGGAGAGGGAGAGGAGGAGAGGGAGAGGGAGAGGGAGAGGAGCCCTGGACCACTTTATATTGAAGTAACCCAATTGCACATCTGGGGCTGTCATCAGGTGGCCATTCTCCTTGAGGGCAGAAGCTAGTCCTCTGTCCTGTGTATCTAAAACTTTCGGGTGACTTGCCAAGGTCTATGTTAGGTTCTTTTCATCCATTCTCTAAGCACCATCAGTGGTCCTGTGGGATAGGTATTAGTAACCTCATTTTAGGGGGAACTTTAGAGAAGGCAAAGACTAGCCAGGTTCTTTTGTTGTTGTTGTTGTTGTTGTTGTTGTTGTTTGAGACGGAGTTTTGCTCTTGTTGCCCAGGCTGGAGTGCAATGGTGAGGTCTTGGCTCACTGCAACATTGGACGCCTCCCGGGTTCAAGCGATTCTCCTGCCTCTGCCTCCCAAGTAGCAGGGATTACAGGCACCCATCACCATGCTCGTCTAATTTTTTTTTTTTTTTCTTTGGGACAGAGTCTCGCTCTTGTCGCCCAGGCTGGAGTCCAGTGGTGTGATCTCAGCTCACTGTAACCTCTGCCTCCCGGGTTCAAGCTATTCTCCTGCTTCAGCCTCCTGAGTAGCAGGGATTACAGGAGCCCCCCCACCACGCCCAGCTAATTTTTGTACTTTTAGTAGGGACAGGATTTTGCCATGTTGGCCAGGCTGGTCTCGAACTCCTGACCTCAGGTGATCCACCCGCCTCGGCCTCCCAAAGTGCTGGGATTATAGGCGTGAGCCATTGTGCCCGGCCTAATTTTTGTATTTTTAGTAAAGATGGGGTTTTAGTAAAGACCATGGTGGCCAGGCTGGTGTCAAACTCCTGACCTTTAGGTGATCCACCTCCATCGGCCTCCCAAAATGCTGGGATTATAGGTGTGAGCCACCAGGCTCAGCAGTCTTCAGGTTCTAAACTAAGTAAATACTGGATTCTAACCAGCATTGTCTGATTCCATATTCATGGTTTTCCAACCACATTACTTCCTTTATGTTCTGAGGTGTCTCATTGGAACGAGTTTTATTTTTTCTTTCTTTTTTTTTTTTGAGATGAAGTCTCGCTCTTGTCCCCCAGTCTGGAGTGCAATGGTGCGATCTCGGCTCACTGAAACCTCCGCCTCCCGGGTTCAAGCGATTCTCCTGCATCAGCCTCCCGAGTACCTGGGATTACAGGTGCGTACCACCACACCCAGCTAATTTTTTGTATTTTAAGTAGAGACGGGGTTTCACCATGTTGGCCAGGCTGGTCTCAAACTCCTGACCTCAGGTGATCCGCCTGTCTCGGCCTCCCAAAGTGCTGGGATTACAGGCGTGAGCCACCATGCCCAGCCTTGCTTTGCTTTGTTTTGCTTTTCCTTCCTTCCTTCCTTCCCTCTTTCCTTCCCTTCTTTTTCTTTCTTTCTGCTTTCTTTTTTTCTTTTTTTTTTTTGAGACAGAGTATCGCTCTGTCGCCCAGGATGGAGTGCGTGCAGTGGTGCGATCTCGCCTCACTGCAACCTCTGCCTCCTGGGTTCAAGCAATTCTTGTTCCTCAGCCTCCCCATTACCTGGGATTATAGGTGTGTGCCACCACACCCGGCTAATTTTTGTATTTTTTGTAGGGATGGGGTTTCACCATGTTGTCCAAGCTGATCTTGAACTCCTGACCTCAAGTGATCCACCCGCTTCAGCCTCCCAAAGTGCTGGGATTACAGGTGTGTGCCACTGCGCCTGGCATTTTTTATTTTTTATTTTTTATTTTTTTTAGATGGGGTCTTGCCCTGTCACCCAGGCTGGAGGGAAGGGGTGCAATCTTGGCTTACTGCAACCTCCACCTCCCAAGCTCAAGCAATCCTCCCATCTCAGCCTCCTAAATAGCTAGGCCCACAGGTACCAGCCACCATGCCCAGCTAATTTTTTAATTTTTTGTAGAGATGGGGTTTCACAGTGTTGCCCAGGCCGGGGTACAGGAGTTTTCTTTTTCTTTTTTCTTTTTTTTTTTTTTTTTTTGAGATGAAGTCTTACTCTGTCACCCAGGCTGGAGTGCACTGGTGTGATCTCAGCTCGCTGCAACCTCCGCCTCCTGGGTTCAAGCAGTTCTCTTGCCTCAGCCTCCTGAGTAGCTGGGATGATAGGCATGTGCCACTATACCTGGACAATTTTTGTATTTTTAGTAGAGACAGGGTTTCACCATGTTGGCCAGGCTGGTCTTGCTCCTGACCTCAGGTGATCCACCCACCTTGGCCTCCCTAAAGTGCTGGGATTACTGGTGTGAGCTACCGCACTCAGCCCAGGAGTTTTCAATCTGGGGTACATAAAGACTTTACATGGAATACATGGACATAGAAACTTTAGTGAATTTTTTTCTAGATCTTCATCTTCCTAAAAGTGATTTCCTAGGATTCCTCAAAAAATTAAAATTATCATGTGATTCAGCAATTCCCCCTCTACGTATATACCTGGAAGAACTGAAAACAGAATCTTGAACAGATTATTTGTAAAACCTGTGTTCATAGCAGCATTATTCGCATCAGCCAAAAGGTGGAAGTAAACCAAGTGGCCACTGACAAATGAATTGGTAAACAAAAGGTGTTATGTACAGACTGGGCAAGGTGGCTCACGCCTGTAATCCCAGCGCTTTGGGAGGCTGAAGAGAGGATCGCTTGAGCCCAGGAGTTCCAGATCAGCCTGGGCAACATAGTGAAACCCCGTCTCAATAAAAAATAAATAAAAATAAAAATGTGGTTTGTACATGCAACGAAATATTATTAGCCTTAAAAAGAAAGGAAATTCTGACATGTGCTACAACATGGATGAACCTTAAAGATGTTCCAAGTGAAATAAGTCAAGCACAAAAGAACAAATATTATATGATTCCACTGACATGAGCTACCTAAAATAGTCAAATTCCTAGAGACAGAAAGTAGAATGGTGGTTGCTAGGGGCTGGTGGGAGGGTGAATGGGGAGTTAGTGTTTAATGGATACAGAGTTTCAGTTTTGGAAAATGAAAAATTTCTGGAAAGGGATGGTGGTGATGGTCGCCAAATAATGTGAATGTACTTAACACCACTGAACTGTACATTTAGAAATGGTTACAACAGTAAATTTTAAGTATATTTCACCATAATAAAGGTGATTTCCCAGGAAATGTCATCAAGATCAAGGGTCCCCAGACCCCGGGCTGCATGCTGGTACCTGTCCATGGCCTGTTAGGAACTGGGCCACACAGCAGGAGGTGAGTGGTGGGCAAGCAAGCATTACTGCCCAAGCTCTGCCTTCTGTCAGATCAGCGGCGGCATTAGATTCTCATAGGAAAGCGAATCCTACTGTCAACTGTGCCTGCAAGGGATCTAGGTTGTGTGCTCCTTATGAGACTCTAACTAATGCTTGATGATCTGAGGTGGAGCAGTTTCATCCCAAAACCAACCCCGCTGCCTCAGTCCATGGAAAAACTGTCTTTCACAAAACTGGTCCCTGGTGCCCAAAAGGTTGGGGATCACTGATCAAGATAGTTCATTCCCACCTTCTTTGTCACTACTCACCTTTCCCCATCCTATGGGGAAAAAAAGGCATACCTCTTACTCACCCTGAATTTTAATATGCTACATTGTCCTATTTTGTAAAAGCCAAACAAAGGAAACCTAAAATGGGACTAAGCGGCCCAGTGAGGTGGCTCATGCCTGTAATCCCAGCACTTTGGGAGGTCAAGGTGGGAGGAGCACCTGAGGTAAGGAATTAGAGACCAGCCTGGCCAACATGGTGAAACCCCATCTCTACTAAAAATTCAAAAATTAGCTGGGCATGGTGGTGTGTGCCTGTAATCCCAGCTACTTGGGAGGCTGACTTAGGAGAATCGCTTGAACCTGGGAAGCGGAGTTGCAGTGAGCCAAGATTGCACCACTGCACTCCAGCCGGGACAACAGAGTGAGACCCTGTCTCAAAATAAAATAAAATAAAATAAAATAAAATAAAATAAAATAAAATGTGACTAAACTTTCTTGATTAGAGGCTTTTTGTCTTGTACATAGTTCTGTCCAAACATGGTTCTTTGAAGAGCAAAACCTGACATGAGCAATGGGACAGTTTGCACAGTTTGATGATATTTTGAATTTAGACATAATAAACTGGCAGTGATGAAATTTTGCTTCCTCCAATCCTCAAGTATTATTAAAGAAGGCACTTCTCCTGAGGAAGAGTTCAAAGGAGCATTGGTAAAGTTTTGAAGTCATCCAGGTGGGAAATTCATGACAAGCCTTCACCTCTTAGAACTGGAATTTGGAATATCTTGAATTAGAATTTGGAATATTTTAGGATTAAAATTTGGAACATTTTAGGATTAGAATTTGGAACTAAGATAGTTGTCATAGAGAGTTATGTTAACGTATTTATTTGCATTGGAAAATGAAGAATAGAGTTACAATGTTGCTTCTGGGCAAAGACTTGAACAGACATTTCCCAAAAGAAGACATATGAATGGCCAAAAAGCACATGAAAATGTGTGACACTATTAGGTATCAGAGAAATTCAGATTAAAACTATGATGAGATACCATTTCCCAACTGCCAGAATTGCTAAAATTAAGAAAAAAACTGATGATACTAAGTGTCAGAGAGGATGTGGGACAACTGGAACTCTTATATATTGCTACTAAGAGTGTAAAATGGTACTACTTTGGAAACAGTTTGCAATATTTAATAAAGCTAAATATACACTTACTATGTAACCCACAAATCCCAGAATTATATGACTATATGGATTATATGAAACATAGGAACACAACACACACACATACAGACACCCACACACAAGCTTATCAAAAATATTCATGGGCAGGTGTGGTGGTTCATGCCTGTAATCTTAGCACTTTGGGAGGCCGAGGTGGGAGGATCACTTGAGGCCAGGAGTTTGAGACCAACCTAGGCAACATAATGAAACCCTTTCCCTACAAAAAATTGCCAGGCATAGGGTCGTGCACTTACAGTCCCTGGTACTTGGGAGGTTGGGGCAGGAGAATCATTTGAGCCCAGAAGTTTGAGGCTGTAATGAGCTGTGATCATGCCACTGCAGCCCAGCTTCGGTGACAGTGGGACCCATCTTTACAAATAAAATGTGAAAAAGTATGTTTATGACAACTTTATTCATAATATCCAAAAAACTCGATTCATCCTCAATGCCTATCAACAAATAAATGGATAACATTTGGTATATTCATACAAAAGGGTACCACTCAGAATGAAACAGAACAAACTGGCCAGGCACGGTGACTCACGCCTGTAATCCCAGCACTTTGGGAGCCCAAGGCGGGTGGATCACGAGGTCAGGACATCGAGACCATCCTGGCTAACATGGTGAAACCCCGTCTCACTAAAAAATACAAAAAAAATTAGCCGGGCGTTGTGGGAGGCACCTGTAGTCCCAGGTACTCGGGAGGCTGAGGCAGGAGAATGGCATGAACCCAGGAGGCAGAGCTTGCAGTGAGCCAAGATCACGCCACTGTGCTCCAGCCTGGGCGACACAGCGAGACTCCATCTCAAAAAAAAAAAAAAAAAATTAACTGGGTGTGGTGGTGTGCACCTGTAGTCCCAGCTACTTGGGAGGTTGAGGCAGAAGAATCACTGGAACTGGAAGGCGGAGGGCAGACGTTGCAGTGAGCCGAGATTGCATCACTGCACTCCAGTCTGGGTGACAGAGCAAGACTCCATCTCGGAAAAAAAAAAAACAGAAAAGAAACAGAACACACTACTGATAACATGCAACAACATGGATGAATTTCAGAAACATACTGAGTGAAAAGACAGGCCAAAAAAATTGTATATTTATATAAAGTTTTGGAACAGGCAAAGCTTAACTATAGCAGGAGAAAGCAGATCAGTGGTTACGTGGCATTGGGGATGGGGGTGAGAAGGGTTTGACTGCAAAGGCACCAGAAGGAACATTCTGTGGTGATGGAAATGTTGATTGTGGTGGTTACACAGTTGTTTATATTTGTCAAAATACATTGAATCATAAACTAGACATGTGAATTTTTTTTTTTTTTTTGAGATTGAGTCTTGCTCTGTTGCCCAGGCTGGAGTGCAGTGGCACCATCTGGGCTCACTGCAACCTCTGCCTCCTGGGTTCAAGCTATCCTCCTGCCTCAGCCTCCTGAGTAGCTGGGATTACAGGCATGCGCCACCACGCCTGGCTAATTTTTGTACTTTTAGTAGAGACGGGGTTTCGCCATGTTGGCCAGGCTTGTCTCAAACTCCTGACCTCAGGTGATCCACCCGCCTCTGCCTCCCAAAGTGCTGGAATTACAGGCGTGAACCACCGCGTCTGGCCGACATGTGAATATTTATTGTGTGTAATTTATACCTCAATATATTTGATTTTTTGTTTGTTTGTTTGTTTTTAGACAGAGTCTCACTCTGTCGCCAGGCTGGAGGCATGATCTCAGCTCACTGCAATCTCTGCCTCCCGGGTTCAAGTGATTCCCCTGCCTCAGCCTCCCGAGTAGCTGGGACTATAGGCATGCACCACCATGCCTGGCTAATTTTTTGTATTTTAGTAAAGACAGGGTTTCACCATGTTGGCCAGGATGGTCTCTATCTCCTGACCTCGTGATCTGCCTGCCTTGGCCTCCCAAAGTGCTGGGATTACAGGTGTGAACTACCGTGGCCGGCCTGGAGTGGGTGAATTTTTTAAATATTTAAGAGAAAAAATAAACAATAACTGATGATTAAGGAGAGAGGTTAGAAGAAGTCAAAGACAGGTCTCAGGTTTCTGGCATGTAAAACAGCAGAGGGTGGTGCTATTTACTTATTCGGTAAGGAACACTGCAAGAGAAAGAGAAAGATCACTGTTAGGACTACCAGAATCTATTTCTTTTTTTTTTCTTTTCTTTTTTTTTTTTTTTTGGTCCTTTAGGGGTTCTAAGACAACGTACAAAAATACGTTAGTTTGCCCAGCTGCCTATCAGGATATTTATTGGCACATGTACCCAATAGGCCTGGGGAGTTGAATCAAGGATTATCCATGCAAGTATAAATTAGAAAGACAAATTTCAAAAATGATTTTATCAACCAAACTTCCCTCTCTCACTTCCAAATCCTATATCTCCTCCTATTAAGAGGATTTATCTAAGAGGAGCCATTTGGGTGGAATTGTGAAAGCAGAAGCTGGAGTGGAGCGGTAGAGGCTGAAAAAAGAATACGAGCATTCGAGACCAGCCTGGGCAACACGGCAAAACCCCGTCTCTACAAAACAGAGTGGGGTGTGGCGGAGCCACCTGTGGTCCCCTCTACTCAAGGGACTGAGGTGGCAGGATCACTTGAGCCCAGGAGCCGGAGGTTGCAGTGAGCTGAGATGGTGCCACCGCAGTCTAGCCTGGCTGACAGAGTGAGACCTGGTCTAACAATAATAATAAGAGTTCTCTAGCAAGCAGACTCAGAATAAATAAATAAATAGGAAGAATAAGAGGTGAGGAAAGGCTAACAGCATGGAGTCAGGCTGGAGAGACACATAAGGCCAATAAGTACAAGTACTCTCACCATGATGCCCAGGCTGGTCTCGAGCTCCTGGACTCAGGCAATCCTCCAGCCTCAGCCTCCTGAAGTGCTGGGATTACAAGCATAAACCACTATGCCCAGCTTTACATTTGATTTTAAAACACATATTCCAATTTTCTCCAAAATGAATTATTTCTGAAATAAAGTCTGATTTAGAAACTGATCCATTTGGCTGGGCAGGGTGGCTCACACCTGTAATCCCAGCACTTTGGGAAGCCAAGGTGGGTGGATCACTTCAGGACAGGAGTTCGAGACCAGCCTGACCAACATGGTGAAACCCCGTCTCTTATAAAAATACAAATATTAGCCAGGCGTGGTGGCACATGCCTGTTGTCCCAGCTACTCCGGAGGCTGAGAATCGCTTGAACCCAGAGGTGGAGGTTGTAGTGAGCCGAGATTGTGCCACTGCTCTACAGCTGGGAAGACAAAGTGAGGCCTTGTCTCAAAGTTTTTTTGATATTAGATTGCTGTGATTTTTGGGCATATAACTCAGAGTTCAAAGAATTTAATGCCATTGCAATGAAGAAACGCCTTCTATTCCCATATAATTATTTTTAGATACAGAATCTCACTTTGTTGCCTAGGCTGAAGTACAGTTGATACAGGAGTTAAGAATAAATTACTTAGGCAGCTAGTAAGGGAATGGGAGTCCTCAGTAAGGCTTTTCTTTTCTTTTCTTTTTTTTTTTTTTTTTTTTTGAGACGGAGTCTCGCTCCGTCCCCCAGGCTGGAGTGCAGTGACGCAATCTCGGCTCACTGCAAGCTCCGCCTCATGGGTTCACGCCATTCTCCTGCCTCAGCCTCCCGTGTAGCTGGGACTACAGGCGTCCACCACCACACCTGGCTAATTTTTTGTATTTTTAGTAGAGACGGGGTTTTACTGTGTTAGCCAGGATGGTCTCGATCTCCTGACCTTGTGATCTGCCTGCCTCGGCCTCCCAAAGTGTTGGGATTACAGGCGTGAGCCACCGCTCCCAGCCTCTTTTTTATTTTTTGGAGACAGAGTCTCACTCTGTCACCCAGGCTGGAGTGCAGTGGCACGACCTCAGCTCACTGCAACCTCTGCCTCCCAGGTTCAAGCAGTCAGGATTTTCTTTTTAATAAAAAGCAGCCCCAAATCATTTTCTAACAAAGAGCAGCCTGTAAAATCCAGCCGCAGACATAGACAAGCAAGCTGGGAGCTTGCACAGGGAACGTTGGCAGGAACTAGGAACTAGACATGTTCAAGATGGCGGCTCCATCTCCCATTTTCTGCCAGCCACAGTACAGTAAGAAGCAGACAAAATGGCGCGGATCAACTGGAAAGTCTATTTGCATAATAAGATTAGGGTTAGGCAACCAGGCTTCCCTGCCATCATAGCTGATGGAACCAATCTGTGAGGCCTACGTAAATCGGACACCACTTCCTCAAATCTAACTATCACATTTGGGGCATCTGGCAGGGCTCGGTGGCTCACGCCTGAAATCCCAGCACTTTGGGAGGCCGAGGCAGGTGGATCTTCTGAGGTCAGGAGTTCAAGACCAGCATTACCAATATGGTGAAACCCTGTCTCTACTAAAAATAAAAAAATTAGCCGGATGTGATGGTGGGCACCTGTAATCCCAGCTACTCGGGAGGCTGAGACAGGAGAATTGCTTGAACCCAGTAGCTGGAGGTCGCAGTGGGTCGAGATGGAGCCACTGCACTCCAGCCTGGGCCACAGAGCGAGATTCCTCTCAAAAAAGAAAAAAAAAATTTGGTGTATTCACCACCCCTGGGTCTTTGCCACTTGAAGACTACTTCCTCTGTAGAGGAAGCTGTTTCTCTTTCTTTTCTTCCTTTTAAACCTCTGCTCTTAAACTCCTTGTGTCTGTGTCCTAAATTTTCCTGGCACACGACAATGAACCCCAGGGTATATACCCCAGACAAAACATAGCCGATTCACAGTGACCTGATCATAGCTCACTGTAACGCTGAAATCCTGGTCTCAAGCAATCCTATCACCTCAACCTCCTGAGTAGCTAGGACTACAGGCATGTGTCACCATACCTGGCTACTTTTTTTTTTGATAGAGGCAGTGTCTCTATATTGCCCAGGCTGGTATTGAACACTTGGCCTCAAGCAATCCTCTTGCCTCCCAAAGTGCTGGGATTATAGGTGGGAGCCACTACGCCCAGCCTCTCAGGTACTTTTTATGTGAAGATTGTTTCTCAGCACTAATATCTCTAGAAGTAATTACTGTTAAGAAAAAGCATTTAAAACTTTGTTGTTGTTTTGTTTTGTTTTGTTGAGACAGGTTCTCACTCTTTTGCCCAGGCTTGAATGCAGTGGCTTGATCACAGCTCACTGTAGCCTGTGATCGACCTCATGGGCTTATGCGATCCTCCCACCTCAGCCTCCCAAGTAGCTGGGACTACAGGTGCGTGCCACTAGCCTAGCTAATTTTTGTATTTTTTTTGTGGAGATGGGGTTTCACCATGTTGGCCAGGCTGGTCTTGAACTCCTGACCTTATGATCCACTCGCCTCGGCCTCCCAAAGTGCTGAGATTATAGGTGTGAGCCACCACGTCCTGCCTGTCATATATTTCTTTAGTATTTCATCATGTTGCCCAGGACTGTCTTGAACTCCTGAGCTCAAGCAATCCACCAGCTTCGGCCTCCCAAAGTGCTGAGATTATAGGTGTGAACCACCTTGCATAGGAGTTCAAAACTTTTAATGTAATTGTAGAGCATTTTTGTAACAAGCCTGTCTAAAGTTACCTGACACCAAGAGGTTTTTTTTTTTATTGTTAATTAGGATCCAGACATTTTACAACTTTATAGAGTTGAATTTTAATTTATAGGACACTAATTAGATGTGAATGATTTCTTTCCTAAGGGGAAGATAATCTCAAATGTTATGACTTTATTGACTGTAAGTCATTAACCAGTTTTATATCTGATTTAGCAATCTTACTTTAGTATTCCTTTTTGTCACTGACAATATGTATGTATGCAAGTTTTTGTATCCTTTGAATTGGTTTGTCTTCTTGCTGGTCTTTGTTAATGAATTAATTAAAATGTTGGTATGTGTTCAGAATCTGTTTGAGAGTTATGTTTTTAATTTTTTTTTAATTTTTTTTTTTTTTTGAGACAGAGTTTCTGTCTTGTTACGCAGGCTGGAGTGCAATGGCATGATCTTGGCTCACTCCTGACCTCAGGTGATCCACCCACCTTGGCTTCCCAAAGTACTGGGATTATATGTATGAGCCACGCGCCTGGCCAAGTTTTTAACATTTTTGAAACTGCCATTGCAGAATTGTAACTGAGACAGTGAAAGGAATCTGACCTAGCCAACTCCCTCTTGCCTCTAACTTCCAAGCTGTCCTTGTTCATTCCTGGGTGTATGCCCGAACTAACTTTGGAGGAACTTAGTTTATAGTTTAACTTTGAAACAAAGACGGTTACAGCCCTTTTCCAAAACAAACCCCCTCTTCCCTGGGGACTAGACTGCCTTTGCAGGACTAACAAAGTAGTCAAAGGATTAGAAATTATGGTTTAGGTGGAGTCATGCAGCTGGAGGCTATAAGATTCTGACCCTCCCCAAATTGCCCCTGGGGATAACATCATTATTATAAAACCTCACATCAGTGCTTGAGATATTTTGCAGACCCTGCACTTGATGGATCAGCTGGCACTACCCAGATGGATAAAATGGCTAATCTGGTCTTGAGGTCCCCACCCAGGAACTGACTCAGCAAAAGAAGACAGCTTTGACCACCTATGATTTCATCTCCAACCAAGCCAATCAGCAGTCCCAACTCACTGGCCTCCCCCACCCTCCAAATTATCCTTAAAAATTCTGATCCCAGAATGCTTTGGGAGACTGATTTGAGTAATAATAAAACTCCAGTCTCCTGTACAGATGGCTGTACATGAATTACTCTTTCTCTATTGCAATTCCCCTTTCTTGATAAATCAGCTCTGTCTAGGCAGCGGGCAAGGTCAACCCATTGGGTGGTTACAAAGTGGGCACAGGAAGATTGTGGATTATGTGAGTTATCTGCACAGGAGGGCTATGTGTCCTGGACCATGAAGAAAGGCAGACTTAGAGTTTATCTGCCTTGTCTTTTTGCTTTTCCCTGCTCCACCAGCCTAACGCCTTTTCCCTAATTAGGACTCCACAATTAGGTTAAGATTCTGTGGGTGTGTTGTGGTAAACTGAGGAACAGAGAGACTGATATGGGAAACCAGGAGGATATTTATTTTAAGGTACACATCAGCTCAGTGGATTCACATCCAAAAACCTGAGCCTTGAACAAAGACAGAGCAGGGTTTTTATAAGCAGGCTTACAAAAGCAAAACAAAGGCAGTTAATCATATAGTGCATAACTTGTGGCCTTGCATAGCTGGTGGCCTTGTAGCTGTGTTGAAAGAAAAACAAGAACTGGCTAAATACAGACATTTGTAAAACATAGTCATGCTTAAGAAGCCAGGGAAAGGAGTAACAGTAAAGGAATTTGTCTTCCTCTCTTTTTTTTCCGTCAACCTTGCTCTGGAGGGAGTGGTGTCTGGAGCCCATTCCTTTGGCCTTGGTTTTTCTGATAGTGTTACCTTATAACTGTCCTTGAAGTGAGCTGCTAAGCAGAGGAAAACTTGTTCTTTTCTTTTTCTTTTTTTTGAGACAGAATCTTGCTCTGTCACCAGGCTGGAGTGCAATGGCATGATCTCGGCTCACTGCAACCTCTGACTCCTTGGTTCAAGGGATTCTCCCACCTCAGCCTCCGGAGTAGCTGGGATTACAGGCACACACCACCACACCCAGCTAAGTTTTTGTATTTTTAGTAGAGACAGGGTTTCACCATGTTGGCCAGAATGGTCTCGATCTCCTGACCTCATGATCCACCCACCTTGGCCTTCCAAAGTGCTGGGATTACAGGCGTGAGCTACCATGCCCTGCCTTCTTCTTTTCTTTTTTAACTCTTGCCTTGCCACATTCTGGGCCTTAGCTTTTACTTTTCTTGGAGTGAATAAATGCAGCACTTATTATTTTTTAATTTCTGGCTCAGGTGGAGTGAAAGAAATACAAGTTCAAAGGGAAACGAAATGATGTAAAATTTCCAGCTATTAACAAGGACTTGTGCATGTATTAGTTTTAAGTGGATAATCTGGGTATCAAATTTCTGTGGTATTTAAAGTGTAGTGTATACATATTGAAAAGCGAGGCCGGGCGCGGTGGCTCACGCCTGTAATCCCAGCACTTTGGGAGGCCGAGGTGGGCGGATCACGAGGTCAGGAGATTGAGACTATCCTGGCTAACACGGTGAAACCCCGTCTCTACTAAAAATACAAAAAATTAGCCGGGCGTGGTGGCAGGCGCCTGTAGTCCCAGCTACTCGGGAAGCTGAGGCAGCAGAATGGCGTGAACCTGGGAGGCGGAGCTTGCAGTGTGCCGAGATAGAGCCATTGCACTCTGGCCTGGGTGACAGCAAAATTCTGTCTCAAAAAAAAAAAAAAAAAAAAAAATCACTCCTTGTTATACATGAAGTGTCCATTCCCCATTCATATTTTATTATTATTTTTTTTTGAGGCAGAGTCTCACTCTGTTGGCCAGGCTGGAGTGCAGTGGCGCAATGTTGGCTCACTGCAGCCTCCGCCTCCCGGGTTCAAGCAATTCTCATGCCTCAGCCTCCTGAGTAGCTGGGAGTACAGGTGCATGCCACCACGCCCAGCTAATTTTTGTATTTTTATTAGAAATGGGGTTTCACCATGTTGGCCAGGCTGGTCTTGAACTTCTGATCTCAGATGATCCACCCACCTCAGCCTCCCAAAACGCTAGGATTACAGGCATAGCCACCATGCCCAGCCACCCCATTCATATTTTAAAGTCCTAATCCAAGTACTTCAGAATGTGACTGCATTTGGAGATGAGGTCTTTAAAGAGGTAATGACGTTAAAATGAAGTCATATAGGTGGACCCTAATGCAACAGCACCAGCATCCTTATTAGAAGAGGAGATTGGGACATAGTTGAACACGGAGGAAGACCACTGGAAGACACAGGGAGAAGTAGGCCATCTACAAGCCAAGGAGAGAGGCCTCAGAAGAAACCAATCATGTTCTCGGACTTCTAGCCTCCAGACTTAGAAAATAAATTTTTGTTGTTTAAACTACCCTGTCTGTGTTACTTAGTTATGGCAGCCCTAGCAAATGAATTCACTCCTCTTCACCCCCATCATTACTACCATGGTCTAAACCATCAGCATTTGTTGCCTAGACACTTTCAGTGTAAGATCCATCATCAGGATAGGGCTTTTATCTGTCTTCTTGTTCACTGATATGCCTTCAAAACCTAGTATATTGAATGTCATGAAGATATTGTGAAAGAGGCCAGGCTCGGTGGTTCACACCTGTAATCCCGGCACTTTGGGAAGCTGAGGCGGGTGGATCACCTGAGGTCAGGAGTTCGATACCAGCCTGGCCAACATGTTGAAACCCCGTCTCTACTAAAAATACAAAAATTAGCTCGGCATGGCGGTGTGCACCTATAACCCCAGCTACTTGGGAGGCTGAGGCAGGAGAATCACTTGAACGCTGGAGGCAGAGGGGTTGCAGTGAGCCAAGGTCTTTTTTTTTTTTTTTTTTTTTGAGACAGAGTCTTGCTCAGTCACCCAGGCTGGAGTGCAGTGGCGCGATCTCAGCTCACTGCATGATCCACCTCCCAGGTTCACGCCATTCTCCTGCCTCAGCTTCCTGAGTAGCTGGGACTACAGGCGCCCGCCACCACGCCTGGCTAATTTTTTTTGTATTTTTAGTAGAGACGGGGTTTCACCATGTTA
This sequence comes from Gorilla gorilla gorilla, assembly GCF_029281585.2. Classification (NCBI taxonomy): domain Eukaryota; kingdom Metazoa; phylum Chordata; class Mammalia; order Primates; family Hominidae; genus Gorilla; species Gorilla gorilla. Next base: position 187,974,207 of record NC_073224.2, read on the forward strand.
GCCAGGATGGTCTCGATCTCCTGGCCTCATGGTCCATCTGCCTCAGCCTCCCAAAGTGCTGGGATTACAGGCGTGAGCCTCCATGCCCGGCTGCCAAGGTCTTGCCACTGCACTCCAGCCTGGGTGACAAAGCAAAACTATGTCTTAAAAAAAAAAAAGGATATTGTAAAAGAAATAAAGAAAAAACAAAACCTAGTGTATAGGACCTGGTGTGTGTGTGTGTGTGTGTGTGTGTGTGTGTATTATATACATGTGGTATATATATATATATATATATATATAGCCATCCCACAAGTATTTATTGAATATATATGTATATATATAATGTCTGAGGTCCTAAAGTAGTACAAAGGAAGGGGTGATTAAATTATCTCCAAGTAAGTTGGATGGGATGACACGATGTGTAGGAAGGAATTTTCTAGATCAGGGAGGGGTATTGAGGAAGTCACCTAAGAAAGAGACAAAGGCTTGGGCAAAAATGCTGAGATTTAAAGCAATTTCTGAGAACTCTAAGTCATTCCGTGTGGCCAGAGCACAAGGACCAAGGGGGTTAGTTGGTTGAAAATAAAGTTGAAGATAAAAGAATTTAATCATATTTGCTAAGGAGGTTGGATTTTATCCTGTAGTACAATCAATATCACTGACTTTTTTCCAGTTTTTCCCTTTAGATCTGTTTTGTACTTTATTATCCACGAATACCTGGAGAAGTCATTTAACCTTGCTGAGTTTCAGTTTTCACTTCTGTTGAATGGTTGATGAGACATGAGATAATATATGGAAGTTACCTCAGAAGGTTCCCGGAATATAGCAGGTGCTTAACAAACACTAGTTCCCTGCCATTCAGCCCCTATACCCAGGTTGATTTCAGCACCGTGGCTACTGGTCAGTCCAGAGAGAGTACAGTTCCAATTTCGGACACAAGAGGGAGTATGAGACTTACCTTTGCCGAAGGTCACAGGCTTGCCTAACAGCCTCCCTTACTTAGCAAGCCCTCCAGGAAAGACAAATAGGAGACATTCTTCCAAAATTAGAAAGGCATCTGTCTTATTTTTGTTTTTCTGAGAAACAGAGTGTTTTTTGAGAAACAGAGGGTCTTACTCTGTCACCCAGGCTGGAGTGCAATGGTGCAATCACTCCTCAACCTCCCTGGGCTCAGGTGATCCTCCCACCTCAGCCTTCTAAACAGCTGGGACTACAGGTGCACGTCACCACACCCAGCTAACTTTTGTATTTTGTAGAGATGGGGTTTCGCTATGTTGCCCAGGATGGTCTCAACTCCTGGGCTCAAGCAATCCCCCTGCCTCGGCCTCCCAAAGCACAGGGATTACAGGCATGAGCCACTGCACCCGGCCTACTCTGACTTGTTTTATAGATACTAAGCCATTGGTAACTGTTCTTCATTCCCTGGACACATATTTGAAGGTGGACTCATTGGCAAGCATAATGTACTTAGTTATCATGCTGAAAGTAGCTGATGTTATTCAATAGTCTAGTATGCACCACCTATTTTACATACATTATCATCTTTAATTTAACTCTCTCAATGAGCCAGTGAAATAATCCTCATCCTCATTTTACAGATAAGCAACCTATGGTCTAGAGAAATTCAATCACCTAATTAGTGAATGGTAAAAGTTGGATTTGAACCCAGAACTGCCTGTTTCCAAAACTTAAATTTATTATATTATATTAATTAATTTATTTAATGTATTTATGTATTTGAGATAGGGTCTCACTCTGTTGCCCAGGCTGCAGTGAAGTGGCACAATCAGGGCTCACTGCAGGCTCGACCTCCTGGGCTCAAGTTAACCTCCCACCTCAGCCTCCCGAGTAGTTGGACTCCAGGTACGTGCCACCAAACCTGGCTAATTTTTTTTATTTTTAGTTGACATGGGGTTTCGTCATGTTGCCCAGACTGGTCTTGAACTCCTGGCCTCAAGCAATCTGCCCACCTTGACCTCCCAAAGTGCTGGGATTACAGGTGGAAGCCACTGCACCCCGACGATTATACTTATTTTAATTCAATTCCCTCATTTAACAGAGGTCATCCAGAAAGGGGTCTGGTCAGTGGTGATGTGAGACCAAGGAAGAACTTTGTGCCTAGGGTGAGCACAATTTTTTTTTTTTAGATGGAGTCTAGCTCTGTCACCCAGGCTGGAGTGCAGTGGCACAATCTAGGCTCACTGCAACCTCTGTCTCTTGGGTTCAAGTGATTCTCGTGCCTCAGCCTCCCACGTAGCTGGGACTACAGATGCATGCCACCATGCCCGGCTAATTTTTGTATTTTTAGTAGAGATGAGGTTTCACCATGTCGTTCTGGCTGGTCTCGAACTCGTGAGCTCAAGTGATCCTCCCACCTCAGCCTCCCAAAATGCTGGGATTACAGGCATGAGCCACTGTGCCCAGCCAAGGGGGGAAGGTTCTAGTCAGTTGTTTACCCGTTGTCTTGCCCTGGGAAAACCACTGGTTCTCTCTGCATCTTAATTTCCTAAATCATCTCTAAAATGGATTGATTCTTTTTCATCCATCAGGTCTCAACTAAAATGTCACTTCCTCAGAGAGGCTGTCCCTGTTTAATCATCCTAAGATAATCATCTCTTCGGCATATTTCCTTAAATATGGTCATCACCATCTGAAATTATCATAAATAATTTGTGTACTGATTGTTTGTCTCTTCTCTGCAGATTCCTAACTTCTGTGTGAGCAGAGGTTCTGCCTGTTTAGTTCACGTTTGTGTACTCTGTGCTTAGTACAATGCTTGGCACATACTAAGTGATCAACACATCTTTGTGCAATGAATGAACAAATAATGTAATGACGAAGAATTAGGACCAGAGGGTGGAAGCTACAAACAGGCAGATTTTAGCAGAGGACTTTACTAACAATAAGGGTTATCCCAAGGCAAGGTGATCTGCCCTAGAGAAGGTGGTCTCCCCATCCTTGGAAGTGAGCAGATTAGGGCTATAAAGGGGGCCCCCATGTTGGTTTGGTCGGGGGTTGATTTGAGGTTCCTCTGGCTTCTCATTAAAACCTTGATTAAGTTTTAAACTAATACTCCGATAACAGGATGCTATCCAGTCATTGTGTTAAATTATGGAATGGGTATTCTCTCTGTTTAATAACTGGAATAAAAGAGGCCCAAAGGGCCAGGGAAGCAGAGACAGGGGACGGATAGTGCTAGATTCTGCTTCTGGGCTCTGTGGGAGAGGCCTGACTGAGACAGTAATGGCCTCTATTAAATTTAAATACAATAAATAAAGTATAATAATTATTTCCAGAGCAGTTGCTGCTTTTACCACCATTCCCCTTCTTCTGGCCCGTCTGTCCCCATGACTGTCTCTTTTGTTCTCTTTCACACAGCAAATGACACTACCCAAGTTAGAAAGCTCTCCTGGTTGCCTCAATTTTCTTTTGCCTCATCTACATCCAGTCAGTCACCAAATCTTGTTTCTTTCATGTCCCAGTGCATTTCCCAGCTCAGGTCTTATAATCTCTCTTTCTTTTGTTGTTGTCGAGGTGGGGTCTCGCTTTGTTGCCCAGGCTGGTCTCAAACTCATGGATTCAAGCGGTCCTTTGGCCTCAGCCTCCTAAATAGCTGCGACTGTAAATGCATGCCACTGCTCCTAGCTATTTTGTTTTGTTTTGTTTTTTGGAGGCAGAGTCTTGCTCTGTCACCCAGGCTGGAGTGCATGATCCTGGCTCACTGCAACCTCTGCCTCCTGGATTCAAGTGATTCTCTTGCCTCCGCCTCCCAAGCAGCTGGGACTACAGGCTTGTGCTACCACGTCCGGCTAATTTTTTGTATTTTTAGTAGAGACGGGTTCTCACCATGTTGCCCAGGCTGGTCTTGAACTCCTGAGCTCAGGAAATCTGCCCACCTCGGCCTCCCAAAGTGCTGGGATCATAGACATGAGCCACTGCACCCAGCCAGCTGAGCTATTTTGAAGTCACTCCACCAGCATTTTCTCTGGTGTCCCTGCTCCCAGTATCTTGGAACCTCCAATCCAATCCCTATTGTGCAGGCTATAAGATCTTTTTAAAACACAACTTTTGCCAAGTCTTCCCCTCGGATAAAGGCCTGTAACAGCCCTGCACTGCCCTGATCATGGAATCCATTGTCCTTAGCATGGCTACTGAGGCCTTGCCTGACCTCTGGCTCCGACTTAGCTCTTCTGCCTCACTCATCACTTGCTGCTCTGCCCATTATGCCTATGCTTCTAGAGACTCCAAGTTCTCTGAAGACTTCACGTTATTTCACACCCTTTGGGCCTTTGTTCATGCTGGCCCATCTGCCTAGATGGCTTCTCCATGCATTTAACTCCTACTTTTCCTTGGTGGCTCAGTTTAATTAATTCTTAAGTCTACATCCCAGGACCTAGCACAGGGCCAGGTCTAACATCTCAGGTTCCTCTCTGCTGATCTGTCCCACTGTGAGAAAATAGTCACGTCTCACCAAATCTCTTATTGTGGCTAATTTGAGTCCTGGTTTTCCTTGCTTTCAGTAGCTGAGAAACCATGGGCCAGTTACTACTTGCTCACATCTAAGATGGCATGAATCAGTCCCAACTTCATAGGTTCATTGTGAAAGTTAAATGAGATGGCAGATATGAGAAGAAATCCTTTGTTAATACTTATATCCTTATTTATTCAGCATCAGTATAAGTATTTAATATTTATATACTTATCCCTGAGCTCTTCTAAGAATGGTTTAGGAGGCCCCGTGTTGGGTACTAGTATGGCCTTTCCTCTTGTGGAGTACAGATTAGTGGATCTTGTAGTCTACTGTCCTGCACCAGACACTGAGTTCCTTGGGTCAGGGACCATATGTTATTCATCTCTGCACAGCAGGTGTTCAGGAGATATTTGCTAGTTGGGTGAGTGAACCAGCGATTTATTGAATAAATGACTGAATGGCATTCTAGGTAGAGAGAAAAAAACAGATGCAAATTCACAAAGATGTTATGGAGCAGGCCACATTCAAAGAACTGCAAGTAGTTTAATGTCGTGGGAGCTCAGGGTGTGAAGGGGGTGTGACCAGCAGTGAGGCTGGAGGGTAGATGAGACCAGATCACCAGGGGCCATTAGGCTTATTAAACAGATAAGCTTCTGAGTAGGGCAATGGGAGGTTTCAAGCTGGCTTTAGGAAGCGTCCTATGTTGCAGTGTGGAGTGCGGACTAAGGGCAGATTGGAGGCTATTGCAGGAGCAGGATAGTGAGGAGACTGTGGCTATGGAATGAAGAGTTCCTGGGAAGTAGAATGGGCTGGGCTTGGTGAAGCATTGGCAGGGTTGGGGTGGGGAGGGAGGGGTGGTGGGCGGTACCAGGGTTCTGACCATTCACATGTTGAGTGTTTCCCATGTGTGTGTCTCAGATTCCACCCCTGCTGACAGTGTGTGCCCTGGCGATGGAGCAGTGTCCTTGTTGTAGATTTTAACCACTTTCACCTCGTAAACAGCAGCTGGTGAGAGGAATGGACTTGAACATTCATTCATTTTACAAATGAAGAAACTGAAGCACAGAGAAGAAAGGAATGATTTGTGCAGGAGATGGTATTTGAGATACTCATCATTTTCTCTTATTACCCACATTTGTTTGTACTCCTGTAGTAGTTTGGTTAAAGGCAATAGACTCCTTGTTCCTTATATTGTGCCTTTTTGTGATGTGACTTTGCTCTTCTTCCCAATCAAAAGTGGAATTTATTTCTTCCACCCCTTAAATCTGGACTGGGCTTGTGACTTGATTTGGTTAATATAATGCAGCATATGTGAGGTCGTGCGATTTCTAAGGCTTGGTCTTTAGAGATTGTGTCTTCTGCCTTTATACTCTTGGAATGCTGCCTTGAGACCACCATGTAAGCTGGTCTAGCCTACTAGTGGATGAGAGATCACATGCAGAAAAACTGGGGTGCCAGTCCTCAGCTGGCACTGATTGCCAGGCCTATGAATTAAGGACATCTTAGACCTTCCAGGCCAGCAGCCCTTCCAACTGAATGCAGCTCCTGAATGATCGCAGGTGAAACCAGCAAAGGAGGCAGTTAGCCACTCACAGAATTATGAGAAATAGTGAATTATTGTTGTTTTAAGCCACTAAACTTTTGGGAGTGTTTTTTAAATGCAGCAATAGATGACAGAAACAACTTCTTTGCTCCCTGTTTCAGTAAATGGTTTTACTATCTACCTGGTTGTTTAGGCTGGTGCCCTTTTCTTTATATCTCACATTTAATCTGTCACCAATTCCAGGGAACTTTACCTCCTAAATATATATCAAATCCCTCTGCTTTCTACCTTTCCCATTGCTATGACATTAGCTCAGGTCCTAGTCATCTCTTATCTAGATTATTACAGCAATCTCTATTGTTTTCTCTGTCTCCTATCTCTCTGCTCCCTATCCTTCCCATCCAGTCCGTTGTATTCCCCTGCTACAGGCAGAGCTATCTTTCTTACAAGAATATGTAACCATGTTACTCCATTGCTTAAAACCTTTTTGTTTGCAAGGTAAGGTCCCAAATCCCTAATATGATGTACAAGGCCTTGGACCATCTGGCCTCTGCTTCTCTTTCCTCCCCAATCTTCCATCACTCCTCTCAATGAATCCTATATTTCTGAGCTGTTTCACAGGTACCTGCTTCAGCTACCCTATTGCATGGAGCAATCTATTGAATGGGTTGGATGGAAATGTCTGACCTGTCAACACATCTGAGTTCCTAAGCTGGCCATGAGGGACTCACACTAGGGTAAAGATTCACCTTGTGAAAATTTGAACATTCCAAATGATATCCGCTTGTGCCATTTTCTAAGCCACTGATTATCATTCAATAAAAAGCTTACACCTGCGATCTTAGCTTCTTGGAAGGCTGAGGTGGGAGGATTGCTTGAGACCAGGAGTTCAAGACCAGACTGGGCAATATAGGAAGACCGCCCCCCCAACCCTAATAACAACAAAAGAGCATCAATTCTATACTTCTTATAAAACTAGGAGTTGGAAGGCTGATTACTCTGGCAACTACAAAAGGAAATTTTGTTGTAGGACTCTATTATTTATTTATTTATTTTTGAGACAGGGTCTCTCTCTGTCACCCAGGCTGGTATGCAGTGGCATGCTCTTGGCTCACTGCAACCTCTGCCTCCCAGGTTCAAATGATTCTCTTGCTTCAGCCTCCCGAGTAGCTGGGACTACAGGCGTGCACCACCATGCCCAGCTAATTTTTTGTATTTTTAGTAGAGATGGGGTTTCACTATGTTGGCCAGGCTGGTCTCGAACTCCTGACCTCAGGTGATCTGCCCGCCTCAGCCTCCCAAAGTGCTGGGATTACAGGCATGAGCTACTGTGCCTGGCCTATTTATTTATTTTTTAAATATAGAGACAGGGTCTCTCCATGTTGCCCCAGCTGGAGTACAGTGGTTATTCACAGGCATGATCCCACTACTGATCAGCACGGAAGTTCTGACCTGCTGTTTCTGACCTTGGCTTGTTCACCCCTCCTCGGGCAACCTGGTAGCCCCACACTCCTGGGAATTCACCATATTGATGCTGAACTTAGTGAGAACACCTGTTCTGCATAACACACATAACAGCCCAGAACTCCTGAGCTGAAATCATCCACCTGCCTCAGCCTCCCGAGTAGCTGGGACTACAGGCAGGTGCCATCTTGCCCTTGCAGGACTCTTAATCACAATGATGTTCGCTGGGCAATCAAAATATAATTTTAGAGTCTAACAGAAAATGCCCTGGCCTTGGAGTCAGACAGACCTGCTATCTGGCTCTGCCACTTACCAGTTGTATGACCTTGGGCAAGTCACTTAAACTTTCTCAATTCTCTTTCCTTGTCTATAAAAAAGAGATGATAATCTATAACTTGCATAATTATATTGAGGATTAAATGAGATAAAAGATGTGAATAATCTTAGTGTAATTTAAAGATTCAATGAATATAATTGTTAACTAATCTGAGCCAAGACAAAAAGTAGAATTTTGTCTTCATTCAGGGGCCAGGTGAAGTGGCTCATGCCTGTAATCCCAGCACTTTGGGAGGCTGAGGCGGGGCAGATCACCTGAGGTCAGGAGTCTGAGACCAGCCTGACCAACATGGAGAAACCCCGTCTCTACTAAAAATACAAAATTAGCTGGGTGTGGTGGTACATGCGTGTAATCCCAGCAACTCAGGAGGCTGAGGCAGCAGAATCATTTGAACCCGGGAGGCATAGGTTGCAGTGAGCCAAGATCACGCCATTGCACTCCAGCCTGGGCAACAAGAGCAAAACTCCATCTCAAAAAAAAAAAAAAAGAATTTTGTTTTCCTTCCCATTCTTCCTTGGGCATTTGGATCTGGAAGTGAAGACAGTCCAGTATAATTTGATTTGTGTTGTTCTTCCCTCAGGTGGTTACGTTAGTCAATAAGAAGGTAGCTTATGAGGGCATAAATGATACAACCCAAATGTCAGATGTGGCCTCTCTGCCTCCTTTTTTTTTTTTGAGATGGAGTCTCGCTCTGTCGCCGAGGCTGGAGTGCAGTGGCACGATCTCGACTCACTGCAAGTTCCACCTCCAGGGTTCACACCATTCTCCTGCCTCAGCCTCCCGAGTACCTGGGACTAAAGGCGCCCACCACGACGCCCGGCTAATTTTTTGTGTTTTTAGTAGAGACAGGGTTTCACCGCGTTAGCCAGGATGGTCTTGATCTCCTGACCTCGTGATCCGCCCGCCTCGGCCTCCCAAAGTGCTGGGATTACAGGCGTGAGCCACTGCCCCCGGCTTTTTTTTTTTATTTGAGACCAAGTCTGACTCTGTCACCCAGGCTAGAGTGCAGTGGTGCGATCTTGGTTCACTGCAACCTCCGCCTCCCGGGTTGAAGCAATTCTTCTGCCTCAGCCTCCCAAGTAGCTGGGATTACAGGCACCTGCCACCACGCCGGCTAATTTTTTTGTATTTTTAGTAGAGATGGGGTTTCACAATATTGGCCAGGCTGGTCTTGAACTCCTCACCTCAGGTGATCTGCCGACCTTGGCCTCCCAAAGTGCTGGGATTACAGGTGTGAGCCACTGTCTGGCTGCCTCTCTGCCTCTTCAAGATCCAAATGCAATGGGCTTGAACCTCAATATTCACATTTCCCAACTCATGTAAGTGCAAAGTCCTACACGAGTTTTTGCAAGTTCCACAAGGGCTTGTGGTCTCACAGTTACCTCTGCTTCCAGTCTCCTTTTTCAATTGAGACCTAACAAAGCACATTGCTCAACTCCCTACTCATGCACTCTCACAATTCCCCTCTCTCAAAAAGCGTTCCTGGGTGTAATAGCCCTTCCTGAAGTCTTGAGAGTCACATAGGATGGTCACGTCCTAGTGTAACAAACAACTTATCCCATTTTAGGCATCCCACTGCTGAAACACTCTTGTCAACTACCATGGGAGAGTTTCTTCTGACTCTTTACCTATGTAGCACCTATCCTTACATTGATTTTCTTACTCATCTTTTTCCTTTTCCCCTCCGATCTCTCTCTATTAAATTGCCCTCCCATTTTGTCAAGTGAATTCCAAATTTGCTTTCCCCCAACCCTCTCACCCCCACCTTTTTTTTTTTTTTGAGATGGAGTTTCACTCTTGTTGCCCAGGCTGGAGTGCAATGGCGCAATCTCGACTCATCGCAACCTCTGCCTCCTGCTACGCCTAATTTTGTTTAGATGGAGTCTCACTCTGTTGCCCACGCTGGAGTGCAGTAGCACAATCTTGGCTCACTGCAACCTCCGCCTCCCAGGTTCAAGTGATTCTCCCGCCTCAGCCTCCCGAGTAGGTGGGAGTACAGGCACCCACCACCAAGCCCAGCTAATTTTTGTATTTTTAGTGGAGACAGAGTTTTACCATGTTGGCCAGGCTGGTCTCAAACTCCTGGCCTCAGGTGGTCCCAAAGTGCTGGGATTGCAGGCGTGGGCCATCATGCCCCACCTACCCCTACCCCCTTTTTAAACATAGAGAGCAATTTCTTCTCCCAAAGTTACATATTCACTCTCATCAATTGAGGCCCCAAGCAGGACAAAAGGACTTTCTGTGCATTGGGATCTGTCATTCCTGGAAGGAAGTTGTGGTTTAAAAATAGCACTTTTTTTTTTTTTCTGTTATACGAAGCACAGTGCTTCCTATTTATTGAATGCTTACTGTGTGCCTACCACTCTATCAAGTCCTCTCCAGTAGCTTGTGTTCTCATTTGATCTTCCCGACAACTCTGAGAAGCAGCTCTTATTATTGCTCTTTCTACAAATGAGGAAGGGGTGTGTGTGCGAGAGAAATGAGGTAATTGGCATAAGATCACACAGCAAGCAAGGACTGAAGACCAGGTCTGCCTGGCCCCAAGCCTGTGTGTGCCCTTTCTAATTTACTATACTGCCTTTCAGAGGAGGGAGAAGGAGAAAGCAACCAGAAGAACTGAGGCTACATAAAAGCAATACCATCTGTTCTCATATTGTCTCACAACTTTAAAATGATGGCTCTATATGCTGTCTCATTATTCCTGGGAAGAAAGAATAATCATTATCATCTCGTCTATTTTGAAATGAGGAAAGTAGGGCCTTGTGAGAGAAAGGGAGTGAGGGAGCAGTTCAGAGTAGCATGTTTGATTTTGCTATTACAGAGGTACCAGCAGTGGGTGATTAAGAGCTCAAGAGTGACCATGGGAGCTGGTGGCCAAGGTGATGTGGAGGCCAAGGACTGAGGGACCAGGAAATCCCATAGCTACTGAAGTCACCAGGAGGATGGCAGGACAGGGGCAAGTGAGGATGACCATGAGCCAGGGGCTGCAATCTTTAATGCATAAGGAGCAACTGGGGGGTCAGTGATGAGGAGGGGTTGAGGGGGGTATGGCTGGAGAGCACAGGAAAAACAATTTTTGTACAAGGGTGGAAATGGCCATGCCATCCCCACATCCTGGTTTTATAGTATATGGGGAGTGGAAAAATGAGAAGCCTTCTAGCAGAGGGCAGCAAAGGAGGCAGTACCTGGAGGAGGCTCAGGCAAAGAAGTCACCTGAGTACTCTGAAGAAGCAGAGGGTATAGGAGAGTTTGTTGACAAAAGAACAGGATTCTAGAAGGCACAGAGGAAAGAGCTGCCAGTGTGGTGGGCAATGTGAGTGAAAGGGCTGGGCAAGAAGCTCAGAAGAGTAAGCGTCTGAGGCAGAGGCCAGACAAGCAGAGGAGCTGTCAGCTTGGGTGGTTCCTAGGCTGGAGATGTACACTGTAGACAGGGTCATAATGGAACTTGGGGGGAAAATTGTTTTGGTATTTGACTCAGACCTCTAAGATCTGAGATGGGGGAGAAGTGTGGGGAAAGACAGTGATTCTAGACCAAGCCTTCAGCTGGCTCCTGTGACCTCAGGAAGACTGGAAGTCCACGTCAGGATTTGAGGGTGGGGTATTTATTGCCTCCTGTATCTGCCTCCTCTAGTGGAAGTGGGACTTCCTAGGGCCAGGCCAGGCAAGAACATTTTTCTATTCCTGCTGACAGCCTCCTGGTAATGGGAAACCATTGAGAGGTTTTTGTTTGTTTGTTTTTTTGTTTTTTGATGGAGTCTGGCTCTGTTGCCCAGGCTGGAGTGCACTGCTGGAGTGCAGTGATCTCGGCTCACTGCAACCTCTGCCTCCTGGGTGCAAGCAATTCTGCCTCAGCCTCCCAAGTAGCTGGGACTACAGGCATGCACCACCATGCCCGGCTAATTTTTGTGTTTTTAGTAGAGACAGGGTTTCACCATGTTGGCCAGGTTGGTCTCGAACTCCTGACCTCAAGTGATCCGCCCACTTCGGCCTTCCAAAGTGCTGGGATTACAAGCGTCAGCCACTGTGCCTGGCCAAGAGTTTTCTTAAACAAGGTTGATGGTAACATGGTGACATTTTTTAAAGGGTTGCTCGGGCTTGTGTCAAAATGATTTTGGTATCTGACTCAGAATGAATGGGACCAGGAAGTCTCACAGCTACCAAAGTCACCAGGAGTATGGCAGAACAGGGGCTAGTGAGGATGACCATGGGCCAGGGGCTGCAATCTTTAATGCATAAGGAGCAATTGGGTGTCAGTGATGAGGAGGGGTGGAGGGTGGTATGACTGGAGAGCACAGGAGAAAGAATTTTTGTACAAGGGTGGAAATGGCCATGCTGACACCACCTCCTGGTTTTATAGGGTGAATTGGAGAGTGAAGGCAGGAATTAGGAAGCTGTTGCATTAGTCCAAGCAAGAAGTGATGATGCTGGAGTCAGAACAAGGGCAATGGAGACACAGAGGAAGGGCAGGGATATGTTAAGGCGGTGGGATGTGGGGTGTGAAGGAAACACAGATAGGGTAGAGGACAGCGTCCAGGTTTCTGGCTTCGTTTCCGCTTGTAGTCAGCCTCCCTCTCTGGGCTTTTGTGAAGACGGAGCCATAGAACAGACCAGAAAGCAGTTTGGAAATGGCAAAACTGCTACCCATCATCAGCTACATTATCATCAAAGCTCTCTAATTACCCTAGTAAGTTCAGTCAATGGAACGAGGCATGACAATTAAGATAAATCACCAGAGTCACCCAGACATGGGGGACCTGGAGGTCCTGAGTCACCTCGGATTCCTTACACCTGCTAGGAGTTGAGGGCCGGGGCGGGGCGAACACAGACTCCGCCCTTGGGCGGGGCCTGGATGCGGCCGGAGCAGAGCAGCGCTGGAGCCGGAGCCTCAGCCCTCAGGCGCCACTGTGAGGACCTGACCGGACCAGACCATCCCGCAGCGCCCCGCCCCGGCCCCCTCCGCGCCCTCCCGCCGCCAGGTCCTGCCGTCCCGCCGACCGTCCGGGAGCGAACCCGTCGTCCCGCACTCGGAGTCCGCGGTAAGGGGCGCGGCCCCGGCAGCCCGCCCGCGGAGGATCAGGGACCGATCCCCGGCGCGGGGCGCTGGGCACCGAGAGCGGGAGCCGAGAAGGAGCGCGGGGCAGCGGAGGGAAGCCGGGGGAGGAGCGAGGGAGGGGGCTCCGCGGCGGCAGAGGTGGGGCTCACCTAGGGAGGGGGCGCCGATGGGGTCTCCCGGACCTTGGGGGCAGCCGGGGGAGCTCCAAGGGCGGGAGGGGAGCAAGAAAGACGGCGCTGGGGCTGGGAGGAGAGATGGGGGGCAACTGGAGGGCAGTGAGGGATCGCTGGGGGAAACCGGGGCGTGGGGGGCGGGGGAGCTGCGAGGAGGGCGGAGTGGGGCTGTGCGGAAAGGTGGTACCGGGCAGCCGAGGGGCAGGGAAGGGGGCGGTGAAGGGAGCGGACTGAGGGGAGCTAGAGCGGGGGTGCGAGGGGAGGCGTGGAGGTGAGGAGCTGAGGGGAGGGGACTGGCTGGGCGGGGGTCGTTTGGAGCTGGCGGGGACTGAGGTGCCGAGGGCAAGGGGCGCTGGGCAGCTGGGGAGTGTCTGGTCGGGAGAGGGTCAGGGGGTGGGGATGTGGGTATGGATAGCTGGGATGGAGAAAGGCAGCAGGGCAGTGTCTGGTCGAAAGAGGGTCATTTATGGGGGATGTGGGTATGGATAGCTGGGATGGAGAAGGGCAGCAGGGCAGTGTCTGGTCGAAAGAGGGTCATTTATGGGGGATGTGGGTATGGATAGCTGGGGTCGGAGGTTGAGCCCGGCTGGGGACCGGCGTGGGGGTAACTGTAGATGGAAGGCGAGGGGTGGGGCTTGGGGGCGGGAAGCTTGGGAGAATGGAAGGGTGAGAGGCCAGGTTGGGTCTACCCTGCTGCAGAGGAAGGGGGCAGGGAGCCGGTGGAGACACAGGGAAGTGGCCTTGGAAATGGACACTCCTACATTCTGGTCAGGAGTGGGGAGGAGGCTCTGGAATAGAGTAGGGTCTGGCGGCTGCAAGTGGAGGAATCGTGAGAGAACTTGGAGTGTATAGATAGGGTGGTGGGGCGCTGGGTCAGGCTGGGGAGGAGGCCAGGTGTGGGTCGTGGTGTAAGGGTGGAAAGGTAATGGGGGCTGGAGTGGTGTCCACGCACTAGCGGTGTCTTGGCCACTCAGGAGTCCAAGGAGGGGACCCAGGCACTGGACCTTGTTACACGGGCACTGGGGATCACAGAAAATAAGAGAATCGTGGACAGAAAAAGTCATCCAACTCTGTTCTGTAGTCCAAGCATGGAAGCAACTTTGGGGAGGGCAGGGCAGCAGCCTTTGGAAGCTAAGAGAGATGTGGAGGAGGTGGGAGAAAGATGGGCCCTCAAAAAAAAAAAAAAAAAAAAAAAAAAACACACACACACACACAAAACAAGATGGGCCCTCTTCCCCCGGCTTCCTGGAATCCAGATGGAAAGGGGTGGGAGACAGTAAAAGGAGAGGATGTGTGTGTGTGTGTGTGTGTGTGTGTGTGTGCACAGGTGGGTGTCCACCTGTTCTGTGCCTATAAACAGAGGAAGACAATGGAAGCCGTGAAAGGCCCTATCTATAGAAGTGGAAAGCCCTGGTGCCCTGTGGGAGCCAGAGAAGAAGCATTTTGGGGGAGGTGGGTGGGTTGGGGAAGCCTTCCTGGTCATGAAGGATTTAGCTAGCAGTGGAGGAAAGTGTGTTCCTATCAGAGGAAACCCTATGGGAAAAGGCAAAAATCTAAAAGCATCTCCAGTCCAAGAAATAGATCTTCAGTTTCTTAAAGATTATGATATGAAGGGAGGCATCAGTAACCTATACAAAATATTTAAATAGGTTTCCCCTCTAAGCTTGAAGCTCCTAGGGTTTCTCTCCATCTCCCTAAAGTATAGCACAGGTCCTGGTGCATAGTAGGTGCTTGGTGAATGTTGATTGAATGAATAATTGGTGCTCCTGCCTCCATTTCTTCATCCATTCCCAAGAATTGTTGTGAGAATCAAATAGGATAATGTGGGTGAAAAGAACTTTGTAAACTGTAAAACAATGTACAAAGAGAGAGGCCACTGATGTTATTCTGCAGGTGTTCCTGTTTTGTCAGTGGACACACCCATGGCTATCTCTTTCCAATCTGGAGGAGGAAGGAAATGAATATCAAGCATCTGTTGGTGCAAGATGGAATGCATTGAAAGCATCTTGTAGAATGCTAGACATTTAGTAGGTGCTCAATAAATGGTAGCTATTGTGATATTGTTTCTGTGGCTCTAGGAGACCTGGGAAAACAATGAGAAGGTGGTGATAGGTCAGCAGTGGGGAATGGTCTAAAGACAGATTGAATTAGAAAAGTAGAGTATGGCTTAAAGGAGGAGGATGAGGTCCACATTTGCCCAACTCCCTTCTTATTCTCACTGAAATGCTCCAAGTAGGAAGACAGGGAATTACATTTATTGAGCCCCTGCTATATTGCATATACAGTTGACCTTTGAACAGCATGGGTTTGAACTGTGTAGGTTCACTTATACCCGAATTTTTTTTTTCAACCAAACACTGATTAAAAAAAAATACCATGGTAGGTCAAGCGCAGTGGCTCAAACCTGGAATCCCAGCTATTTGGGAGGCTGAGGTAGGCGGATCGCTTGAGCCCAGGAACTTGAAGCTACAGTGAGTTATGATCAGGCCACTGTACTCCATCCTGGGAAACAGAGTGACACCCATCTCTTAAAAAAGAAGAAAAAGAGAAGAAAATACAGTAGTGAAGGGAGGTGAAGTCTGTATATTCAGAGGACCAACTTTTAGCCTAGGTGGGTTCCACTGGGCCAACTGTGGTTCTTGAGTAGGCATGGATTTCGGTATATATGGGGGTCCTGGAGCCAATCCCTTGCCTATACCAAGAAATTACTGTACTATTCTAGATGTATAACCCACATTACCTATAATTTTTCCAACAACACTTGTTTTATGAATGAGGAAACTGTCTTAGTCATGTAAAATTTCTTGCCAAGGTCTCATAGGTAATAAATGATAGACCTGGAAACTGAATCTAGTTTGTTTGATTTGGAGCTCCAAACTATTTCCACTACTCAGGATGACTTGCTAGAAGAAACCATGAAGCACAGAGACAAACAAACAAACAAACAAAATAAGGGGTTAATAAAACACCCTCCCATATACAGGTTTTAATTCTTGCAACAGTTTTGCCAGGAAGCCATTTTATGAGCTCCTTTTATAGATAAGGAAACTGAGGCCAGGAGTGTGATTTGCCTAAGTTTACAGGACCACTGAAAGAGCCAGGGCTTATCTTTCAAACGCCAGGTCTCTTGGACTCAGTCTCATGTTCTTTCCAACAAAAGGTAAGTTCCTTCATTCACTTCTTCACTCCATTTATTGAGCTGATCTCTTCTCGCTGGATTTTAGGGCTCTCTCCTCCTCTTCCCCGCTCTTTCCTGGCTGAAGTTGGCTTCTTCCTTAGGTGCTTATTTCTGCCGCCTATCAGACTGAAAGGGTTGTTTTTCACAGCCACCCTTTGAGGAGTCATTTCTTTCCCCCAGCCTGGGACAGGGACGACTTCCCAGATGGTCCCTGGGCCTTCATCTGTATTGCTTGTCACGGAGATAGCTCTATCATTTTATGTGACTGTCACAAAATAGAGGAAAGATTTGATTGATGCTTATCTTACAAATGCAATTCTGCACGCACCACTGTGCAGTGACCTGTCTGCTTAGATCTGCCTCAGGCAGCTGCCTGCTGGGATGCTTTTTGCCTGTCTTCCAAATGTCTGAGTAGCCCCTGGCCGCCCTCTCCTAAGAAGATCCCCTTGGGGGCTTCCATCTGAATGAGCCTTCCAACTGAACTCAGCTCTCTGCCTCTCCCCGTTCTCACACCACCTACTGGGAAAGCCACGTTGCATGTGCATAAGCAGATGTTGACAGTGTGGTATGGCAAGTACAGTATGGTAGCAAGACACTCAGGATGTTGGGGATGCTTCTTTTTTTTAATTTTTATTTTTAGAGATAGGGTCTCACTCTGTCACCCAGGTTGGGATACAGTGGTGCAATCATAGCTCACTCTAACCTTGAACCTCTGGACTCAAGTGATTTTCCAGCCTCAGCCTCCCAAGTACCGAGGACTACAGGTGCACACCACCACATCCGACTAATTTAAACTTTTTTTGGCTGGGCGCGGTGGCTCACGCCTGTAATCCCAGCACTTTGGGAGGCTGAGGCAGGCGGATCACAAGGTCAGGAGATTGAGACCATCCTGGCTAACACAGTGAAACCCCGTCTCTAGTAAAAATACAAAAAATTAGCCGGGCATGGTGGCGGGCGTCTGTAGTCCCAGCTACTCGGGAGGCTGAGGCAGGAGAATGGCGTGAACCCGGGAGGCGGAGCTTGCAGTGAGCTGAGATCGCGCCACTGCTCTCCAGCCTGGGCGACAGAGTGAGACTCTGTCTCAAAAAAAAAAAAAAAAAAAAAAAAAATTTCGTAGAAATGGAATCTCACTATGTTTACCAGGCTGGTTTTGAACTCCTGGCCTCAAGTGATTTTCCCATTTTGGCCTCCGAAAGTGTTGGGATTACAGGCATGAGCCACCATGCCCAGCCAGGATGCTTCTTTATTCACCCTAAAATTGTTGTGGTTTTTGTTTTCCTTAATCCCGTCAAACCTGGAAGCCATTAGGTAAGAGAAGTTCCATTCATGACCCTCCAACTGACTTGCTGTGTGAGCTTGGACAAATCACTTGTGTTTGCAGAGCCTCAATTTTTTTTTTTTTTTTTTTTTACCTGTAAGATAAACGGAGGTAGATCAGGAACTGAAACAATTTTTTACTCTTGCCATCACTTCCTAGTCTCATATCTGTGGCAGTCACAGCTAATAAAGACAGGCAAATTTCTCACTGATTCTACACGAGGCTACATGTATTTTTCTCAGCACAGTGTATGAAACATACTTATATACGTTTTCTTATTTAAAATTCACAGCACCTTGTGAAGTAAGTATTATTGTCAGATGAGGACACTGAGGCATAGAATTTAAGTAACTAGGCCAAGTTTACACACTGAGTTACTGGGAAAGCTGGGCCCAGTAGCCAGGCTTTTTGTTACAATAAAAAGCTGCTACTCCAAAGTCCCCTCTAATTCTAGCAGTTTAAGAGTGTGAAGCTGGGCTACATCAGAAAAGTGAAGACCAGTAATCTGACATTTACACTGATAGTCTGGCGCTTGAAAAATGCTCTATATGTGTTTCTTGAAAGACATAACACCCTCTAAGGATTTACTGTAGGTCTAGCGTTGACCAGATGTAAGGATGGATAAAGCCCCCTTGAATCCAGAAGAGAGAGCAAACAGTTAATTGTAAAACAGGCCCAAATAATGGAGCCACAATCAGGGAGAGGGCAGTTGAACAAGATTTGCCTGCAGAAGTGAATTAAAGGGGCCAGTGAAATAATATGTATTCAGTACCTCCATGGGCCGAGAAACTGTGTCAGATTGTTTACATATAGTACTACTCTTTCTATTTGTACCAAGCTCTGTGAAGTAGGTGGTATTTTCTCTATTTTAAGGTAAAAGTGCTGTGGCTTAGAGAGGCAATATGACTTACCTAAGAATTCATCTGGGGGGTAGAGCATTGATTTTAAACTTTTTCATAACACTGCAGGGTACTAAGTCTAGTCTCGGCTGTTAGCTATGAGATTTGGGCAAATCCTTTTAATTTCTCATTTTCAGTTTCCTTCTTGATCAAATGGAAATAATAATCCCTGTCTTTCCAGCTTTATTTCCCAGGTTTATTTAGAGATAAAAGAAGATAAAGGATATGAAATTGTGGTAAAGATCACATTTATGTTTTAGTAGTGACTCTTTGACCAGCAATTCCACTTCAAGGAATGTCTCTCAAGGAAGTAATTAGGAAAATGTACAAAAATTTATGTAAAGAAATGTTCACTGCAGTTTCATGTGTAATAATTAAGAGTAGAAAAACAACTTAAAAACAACTTCCTAAAGAGAGTGACAACATTAAATAATTGATCTGGCTGGGCCAACATGGTGAAACCCCGTCTCTATTAAAAATACAAAAATTAGCTGGTGTGATGGTGAGCACCTTGTAGTCCCAGCTACTTGGGAGGCTGAGGCAGGAGAATCGCTTGAACCCAGCAGTTGGAGGTTGCAGTGAGCCAAGATTGCGCCATTGCACTCCAGCCAGGGTGACAGAGCAAGACTTCGTCTCAAAAAAAAAAAAAAAAAAGAATTGGTCTTATGACATCTATAGGATGGAATATAATGTAGTCAACTGAAATGATGTTTTTTTAGAGTTTTCAAAGTCTCATTCATGCTTTTTTTTTTTTTTAATTAGAGAGTCTCCACTGTTGCCTGGGCTGGAGTGCAGTGGCATAATCTCCGCTCACTGTAACCTCCGCCTGCCAGGTTCAAGTGATTCTCCTGCCTCAGCCTCCAGAGTAGCTGGGATTACAGGCGGCCACCACCACGCCCAGCGAATTTTTTGTATTTTTAGTAGAGATGGGGTTTCACCATGTTGGCCAGGCTGGTCTCGAACTCCTGACCTCGTGATTCACCCGCCTCAGCCTCCCAAAGTGCTGGGATTACAGGCATGAGCCACCGCACCCAACCCTTACTTTCTTTTCTTTTTTTTTGAGACAATGTCTTGCTCTGTCACCCAGACTGGAGTGTAGTTGTGCAATCTTGACTCACTGCAGCCTCCGCCTCCTGGGTTCAAGCAATTCTTGTGCTTCAGCCTCCTGACTAGCTGGAATTACAGGTGTGTGCCACCACACCCGGCTAATTTTTGTATTTTTAGTAGAGACTGGATTTCACCATGTTGGCCAGGCTGATCTTAAACTCCTGAGCTCAAATGATCCGCCTGCCTCGGCCTCCCAAAGTCCTGGGATTACGGGCCTGAGCCACGGCACCTGGCCTCAAAATCTCATATTTTTGTAGTACTTTCGGAATTATTTAAGTACAGTCTTGCATTGCTAATGACAAGGATATGTTCTGAGGAATGTGTCATTAGCCGATTTCATAGTTGTATGAACATCATAGAGTATACTTACACAAACCTACATGGTATATGGTATAGCTTACTATACACATAGTCTATATGGAATAGATAGCCTATTGCTCCTAGGCTACAAACCTGTACAGCATGTTACTGTATTGAATATAGCAGGCAATTGTAACACAGTGGTAAGTATTTGTGTAGCTAAACACATCTAAACATAGAAAAGGTACAGTAAAAATATGATGGTTTTTTTTTTTTTTGAGACCAAGTCTGGCTCTATCACCCAAGCTGGAGTGCAATGGTGCAATCTCAGCTCACTGCAACCTCAGCCTCCTGAGTAGCTGGGATTACAGGTATCTGCCACCATGCCTGGCTAATTTTTTGTATTTTAATAGGGATGGAGTTTCATCATGTTGGCCAGGCTGGTCTCTATCTCCTGACCTCAAGTGATCCACCCACCTTGGCCTCCCAAAGTGCTGGGATTACAGGTGTGAGCCACTGCACCCAGGCATAATATGGTATAAGAGATAAAAAATGGTACCCCTATATAAGACACTTACCATGAATGGAGCTTGCAGGGCCGGCAGTTGCTCTGGGGGAGTCAGTGAGTGAGTGGTGAGTGAATGTGAAGGCCTAGGACATTACCATACACTATAGGAGACTTTATAAACACTCTACACTTAGGCTACACTAAATTTATTTAAAAATATGTTTCTCCAATAATAAATTAACTTTGGCTTACTATAACTTTTAAACCTTATAAGCTTAAAAAATTTTTAAAACTTCTTAGACTCTTTTATTTTTTATTTATTAATTTTTTTTTTTTTTTTTTTGAGATTGAGTCTTGCTCTGTCACCCAGGCTGGAGTGCAGTGGATCTCTGCTCACTGCAACCTCCACCTCCCGAGTTCAAGCAATTCTTGTGTCTCAGCCTCCTGAGTAGCTGGGATTACAGGCGTGCACCACCACGCCTGGCTAATTTTTGTATTTTTAGTAGAGATGAGGTTTCACCATGTTGGCTAGGCTGGTCTCGAACTCCTGACCTTAAGTGATCTGCCTGCCTCAGCCTCCCAAAGTCTGGGATTACAGGTCTGAGCCACCATGCCCAGCCATGGACTCTTTTATAATAACACTTAGCTTAAAGCACAAATACACCGTGTGGCCTTTTTTGAGATGAAGACTCAGTGTGTCACCTGGATTGGAATGCAGTGGTGCAATCATGGGTCACTGCAGCCTCAAACTCCTTGGCTTGAGCGATCCTCCCACCTTGGCCTCCCAAAGTGTTGGGATTATAGGTATGAGCCACTGAACCTGGCCTTTTCTTTCTTTCTTTTCTTCCTTAGTTTTTAAATTTATGTTTAAAATTATTTTGTTAAAAAGGAAGACACAAATACACACCTGAGCTTAGGCCTACACAGGGTCCAGGAGCATCAATATCACTGCCTTCCATTTCCACGTCTTGTCCCACTGGAAGGTCTTCAGGGGCAATAATAGGCATGGAGCTGTCATCTCTTATGGCAATATCTTCTGGAATACCTCCTGAAGGACCTGCCTGAGGCTGTTTTACTGTTAACTTTTTAAAAAATATTAAATATAAATAGAAAAAGTACACTCTAAAATAACAATAAAAAGTGTAGTAAGTAAATACAGAAGCCAGTAACATAGTCATTTATTATCAATATCAAGTATTATGTATAGCACATAATCGTATGTGCTATACTTTTATACAACTGGCAATGCATTAGGTTTGTTTACACCAGCATCAACACAAATATGTGAGTAATGTGTTGTGCTACAATGTTACCATGGCTACTATGTCACTAGGCAATAGGAATTTTTCAGCTCCATTATAATCTTATGGGACCGCCATTGTACATGTGGTCTGTCGTTGACTGAAATGTTGTTATGCAGTTCATGATTGTGCTTTTAAAATTTAAGTGATTTGCTAAATGATAACATACCATATATTGTAGCCTCTACCTTGTGCATATGATGTCAGCTATTACAATATGCATAGAAGGTATAGACTAGAATGCATGGTATGTTATTTATATAGAAATAAAAAGTATAAATAGGTCTCTTTGCTTATATATGCAAGGGCTATCTCTGAAGGATATATAAATTGATAACATGTATGCCTCTGGGGAGGGGAACTGGATCAGGAATCAGAGATGGAAGCAAGACTTACTTTTCAGTGTAAACCTTTAGGTTTCATATTACTTGTATTTTATGCTAGGAATTAAGAGAATAATGCAGCTGGGTGCGGTGGCTCTCGCCTGTAATTCTAGCACTTTGGGAGGCCACGGAAGGCAGTCACTTGATCCCGGTTTAAGACCAGCCTGGACAACATGGTGAAACCCCATCTCTACAAAAAGTACAAAAATTAGCTGGGCATGGTGGCACATGCCTGTAGTCCCAGCTACTCGGGAGGCTGAGGTAAGAGGATTGCTTGAGCCCAGGAGATCAAGACTGTAGTGAGCCAAGATAGCGCCATTGCACTCCAGCCTGGGCGACAGAGTGAGACCCTGTCTCAAAATAAAATAAAATAAAATAAAAATAATAATAATTGAGCTACAGCTGGTAAAAAAGGTAATACTTGCAAATAGGATATGCTTGAATTATTTTCCATAAGTATGTATTACCTTTTAAATTAACAAATAAAACATAGTATTAAAATAGATGGCTTTTTTTAAAAGTACAATTTCCATTTTATTTTTCTCCAGAGAATAGTCCATCTTCAGTCTTTAAGGACTCAGCTCCTTACATGGGCTTTGGTGGGGGTCGTGGGGCAGCACCCACAGGTCTAAATCAGGGTGGGGGTGTTTGGTCCTTGCGGGCATCATGAGATCGATTCCTGACTACTTTGCTGTGAATTGCACAACTCGCATAGTAATGTAGCTTCACATACTGCTTGGGAAGCACATAGGCATCGAAGATGCTCACTTCAGAAATGTCCCTGACTGCTGTGGCCTCCGCTATGTTTCAAATGATGAATTTCTTAATGGCCTTGTCCTTGGGCACACATTGGGCACAGTTCATCCAGTGAATAGGCTGCACATGGCTGCAGGCCTTTTCGGCACAACCATTGTTCCTTCTTTTCTTTGTCATCTTGGAGGCATGGACTGGAGAGGGGAGGTTTTTTTTTTGTTTTTTTTTTTTGGTAGAGACAGTCTTGCTCTGTTGCCTAAGCTGGAGTGCAGTGGCACAATCGTGGCTTACTGCAGCTTCAAATTTCTGGGCTCAAATAATACTCCTGCTTCAGCCTCCCAAGCAGCTGGGATTATAGATGTGTGCCACCACGCCTGGCTAATTTTTTACTTTTTGTAGAAATGGGGTCTCCCTATGTTGCCCAGGCTGGTCTTGAACTGCTGGCCTGAAGCCATCCTCCCACTTTGGCCTCCCGAAGTTCTGGGATTACAGGTGTGAGCCACTGCACCTGGCCTTAGGTGGCACTCTTTTGTATGAAAAAATATTGGAGGAAATACAGTAAAATGTTAACAGCCATAGTTTCTGAGTGGGTGGGGTGTCAGTTAATTTTTTTTGGGGGGGGGTGGAGTCTCGCTCTGTCACGCAGGCTGAAGTGCAGTGGCCTGGGTCTGAGCTCACTACGAGCTCCGCCTCCCTGGTTCACGCCATTTTCCTGCCTCAGCCTCCTGTAGCTGGGACTACAGGCACCCGCCACCACCCCTGGCCAATTTTTTGTATTTTTAGTAGAGATGGGGTTTCACCGTGTTAGCCAGGATGGTCTCGATCTCCTGACCTCGTGATCTGCCTGCCTCAGCCTCCCAAAGTGCTGGGATTACAGGCGTGAGCCACCGCGCCCAGCCGTCAGTTAATTTTAAATTCTCTTTTTTACGCTTTTACATAATATAATTTTCAAATTTTTTATAATGAATATATTCATAGTAGAAATTTTCTCTTGTGAATAAAGAAAGATGACTGGCAGGCAGCAGAGTGGAGGATGGTGTGAGGTTGTTGTGGTTGCTTCCCTTGTTTTAATGTAGAAAAAGCATAATGTGGCCAGGCGTGGTGGCTCACGCCTGTAATCCTAGCGCTTTGGGAGGCTGAGGCAGGTGGATCACCTGAGGTCAGGAGTTCGAGACCAGCCTGGCCAACATGGCAAAACCCCGTCTCTACTAAAAATACAGAAATTAACTAGGCATGGTGGCAGATGCCTGTAATCGCAGCTACTTGGGAGGCTAAGGCAGGAGAATCGCTTGAACTCAGGGAGCAGAGGTTGTAGTGAGCCAAGGTTGCGCCACTGCACTCCAGCCTGGGCGAAAGAGCAAGACTCCATCTCAAAAAAAAAAAAAAAAGCATAATGCCTTTACATGGCAAGTTCTTGCAACAGCCTTTGCACCTAGTACCATGAAAAGCTGAAAAGTTAAGGCTGTGAGACAGTTTAAGCAGCCAATGGCACCCTCCCTTCCAACCTCACTTTCTTCCTCCATGTAAGTGCTATGCCTCA
This sequence comes from Gorilla gorilla gorilla, assembly GCF_029281585.2. NCBI lineage: Eukaryota > Metazoa > Chordata > Mammalia > Primates > Hominidae > Gorilla > Gorilla gorilla. The sequence goes on from NC_073224.2 coordinate 187,998,517, forward strand.
GTCTCCAAGTGTCCTGGGCATGTTCCACACTTGCCTAGTGAGTCTTGTCATGGGACAGATTGATACAGGGATGGAACTTACAGTCTCAGATAAGGATTGAGAGCTGGGAACAAAGGGAAGGAAGAACAGAGACCACAGGAGTCCAGTGGTGACATATGCAAGGAACTTTTATTAAAAGGCTGCTAACAATCTTACATATTTGTCTAACTTTTCTTCAAGAGAGCTTTAAACCTACATTAATCAGCTCCTTATCCTTACAGCTCACCTGAGAGGCCCAAAGAGCCACACCCACCAGCCTCATGCCCTTTCTTTGCCCTTGGGGAAAAAAGCAGGAATTCCTAAAAAGAATGAAAACCCAGACACCATCACACTTGAATGCTGTCCTCCCACCCTCCTCTGACCACTCATCCAGCCATCTGGGTACCCTTGTGCTGAGAAGAAGGGGAGATTTCAGGTGGAGACGCAGGGTACCTGAGGCTTCCAAGACATAGGAGAAGCAATTAAAGACTTAAATAAGACCATGTGACCAAGTGCTGAATTATGGAGTTCAGATTCGGGTGTTCTAGGAAAGCAGATGGTGACAGAACTGAGAAGGCTGGGGTCTCAGGAAAGGCCTGGCATGTATTAAATATTTGCTGAATGAATGAGTGAACAAATAAAGGACCTAGGCTTTGAAGGCTTTGGAATAATAAGGACATATGTTCACATCTGTGTGGAATTTACCAGTTGATAATGGTTTCATCCATTGTTATCTCATTTGAGTCCTGTGATAGCCCTGTGAGAAGAGCAGGGTGGAAATTGTTCTCCCCATTTTCCAGATGAGGAGATTGAGCCCCAGAGTGATGAAGTGACTGTGATGAATTCAGCACACATTTCCTGAGTGCTTATTATGTGCTAGGATTCATGCTGGAAGCCAGACATGTAGGAATGAAGTCCATTAAGGCCCAGATGCTCATTCCAACAGTGCTGAAGTGATACAAGGGCTGTTACAGTGTTCTGGGAGCACAGGGAAGCTGGCACTTGACCTGGATCTCCAAGGATGGGTACGAATCTTTTAGGAGGAAAAGAGAATTCTAGGCAGAAGGAATACATGTAAGGGACAAAGGCAAGGAATAATGTGGCTTATTTGGCATAAAGTGTGTAATTAGATCTAAGGGAAGCACAGGTTGGTGAAGAGAAGGGGTATGGGAAGGTAAAGTTTAGAGAATTGGCTCTTTGGTTAGTTGGTTATTTGTCAAATTGAACAGTTTGGACTTGATCTTTAGAGCTGTGGAAAGCCATGAAAGTTTCTATGTTTTATTTATTTTATTTTTTAGAGATGAGGTCTTGCTCTGCTACCCAGGGTGGCATTCAGTGGCATGATCATGGCTCCCTGCAGCGTCGAACTCCTGGGCTCAAGTGATCCTCCCACCTCAGCCTCCTGAGTCATAATAGTTTTTGAAGCAAGAGAATGATAGCCCTTTACTGAGTCTTTCCTTGGATGTGCATGTGTTTGCTGTTCTTGGCTTTTTTTTTTTTTCTTTCCCCAAAATAGCTCAGGAGCTGCTTCCTCCAGGAGCCTCTCCTTGATCACCGGGCCTCCAGGCTGAATGAGATGCTTCTCATGGACTTCCTCAGCCAGGACTCCTCTGTCTTATCACTTATCTACTGCTTTGTTACTCTGTGTTGACCCACCTTTTATTCTAGTTTTTGTCCACCTAGAGGTCAGGTACCATGTCTGACTCACGTTTGTAAGCCCCATGCCCAGCACAGGGCTTGCCCCAGATCAATGTGCTCAGTAAATATTTGCTGAAGGAATGAATGGGAGGAGCTGGGTTCCACCTCAGTGCTGAGACAACATTTGGGGCAGGTGTAGTGATGGGGTGATTCTGAGTAGTGTGCATTTCCTCAGTGGTGCTGGAGTAAGGAGTGAGTGTGTGAATGGTGGGGTGACCATTAGAAGGTTGGTGACTCAGGGTGACACCGAAGGTCTGTTCCTGAGTGACTCTAGGTCTCTCTTGCAGATGGCTTCAGTGACAGATGGTAAAACTGGAGTCAAAGATGCCTCTGACCAGAATTTTGACTACATGTTTAAGCTGCTTATCATTGGCAACAGCAGTGTTGGCAAGACCTCCTTCCTCTTCCGCTATGCTGATGACACGTTCACCCCAGCCTTCGTTAGCACTGTGGGCATCGACTTCAAGGTGAAGACAGTCTACCGTCACGAGAAGCGGGTGAAACTGCAGATCTGGGTGAGTCCCGGGAATCTTGGGCAGGATTTTCCTGAGAAGCGGCTGGCCTGCCAGTACAAGGGCTTAGAAGTGGGGCCAGCTTGGAACTTCTGGGCCTTACAGCATCAGGCATTAATGCTGTTTCAGGTGTGGCCCCTGGGCTACCCTCTGCTAGTTTTATACAAGTTTGCTCTCCTCCAGGGGTTCAGTTGCTTCTGCTGTTTAACTATCCAGGAGGTTTTATGTTGGCTTGTCTAAATGAGTGACCAAGAAACTGGGGCTTGGAGTTAGAGACTTGGGTTCAAATTCTGCTTCTACCACTTACTAGTCATGGAACTTGACTGAATTGCTTAACTTCTCTGGGGCACCCTTTCTCATTTGGGGATTGTAATAGCATCTACATCATAAGGCTGTTGGGTCCTTAGGTCCTTGGCTTAGTTCCTGGAACATAGTAAATGCACACTAAATGTTAGCTAAGGTGTCAGTTATCTACTGTCATATAACAAATCACTCATAAGTTCATAGTGCCAGACTGGGCAACATTGTGAGACCTCATCTCTACAAAAAAATAAAACAAATTAGCTGGGCATGGTGGTGGGCTCCTGTAGTCCCAGTTACTTGGGAGGCTGAGGTGGAAGGATTGCTTGAGCCCAGGAGGTTGAGGCTGCAGTGAGCCATGATCATGACACTGCACTCCAGCCTGTGCAACGGAGCGAGACTCCATCTCAAATAAATAAATAAATAAATAAATAAATAAATAAATAAATAAATAAATTGGTAGTGTCAAACAACAATAATAATTCATTATCTCATAGTTTCTGTGGATCAAACATTTGGGAGTGGTTGGGGCCTCTCATGAGGTGTAGCCAGATATTGGCTTGGGTTGCAGTCATCTGAAACATACACTGGAGCTGAAGGATCTTTTTTTTTTTTTTAAGACGGAGTCTTGCTCTGTTGCCCAGGTTGGAGTGCAGTGACATGATCTCAGCTCACTGCAACTTCCGCCTCCTGGGTTCAAGCGATTCTCCTGCCTCAGCCTCCCGAGTAGCTGGGACTACAGGTGCCCGCCACCATGCCCAGTTAATTTTTGTATTTTTAGTAGAGATGGTGTTTCTCCATGTTGGCCAGGCTGGTCTCGAACTCCTGACCTTGTGATCCGCCCACCTCAGCCTCCCAAAGTGCTGGGATTACAGATGTGAGCCACCGCGCTTAGCCTGGGGCTGGAGGATCTTAAGACTGCACAGTCACATGTCTGGTGCTAGCTGTTGGCAGAAGGCCTTACTTCTTTCCCATTTGGCCTCTTAGAGTGTCTTCACAGAGCTGCTTAAGTGTCTTTATTTGCATAGCAGCTGGCTTTTCCCAGAGTGAGAGATGTAAAAGGCCAGAGGAAGTGGCAATGTCTCTTATGAGTTAGCCTTAGCCTTACAGCGTTCTGTTGGTCACTGATTCAGCATGGGAGGAAACTACACAAAAGTGTGTATATTGGGAGGAAAGTATCACTGGGGACCATCTTGGAAGCTGGCTGCCACAGCTACTATTATTATTAGTATCTGCCAGTAGTACTAATAAATTATGTACATATTTTAGATGATATAGCAACATGTAGATCATATAGTTTTCAAAAATGAATTAGTACCTGGATTGGAAATTTTGAAAATTTGTGATTTAAAGTATTTAAAACATGTATTATTATTATTTTATTTTATTTTTTTCGAGACAGAGTCTTACTCTGTCACCTGAGCTGGAGTGCAGTGGCACTATCTTGGCTCACTGCAATTTCCACCTCTTGGGTTCAATCGATTCTGTTGCTTCAGCCCCCCAAGTAGCTTCAATTATAGGCGTGTGCCACCACGCCTGGCTAATTTTTGTATTTTTAGTAAAGATGGGTTTTCACCATGTTCACCAGGCCTGATCTTGAACTCCTGACCTCAGGTGATCCACCCGTGTTGGTCTCCCAAAGTGCTGGGATTACAGGCGTGAGCCACCACGCCCAGCCAAAACATATGTTATTTATTATCTTTCTATTCTGCGTGTTAAATGTACATTAATACATTATGCATATATCTTATTGGGGCAGTCTGTATATAGTACTTTTCTTTTTACAAATTATTTCCCATATACTATCTCACAATTCACACTATGAAGTAGGTACTACTTTAATACACTCCTGTTTTGCAGAATAAGAAACTCAGAGATTAGTTAACTTGCCTTAGGTCAATGACACTGCTATAAAGTGGGATTTCAACAAGATCTTCTGATTCAAAAGTATGTGCTCTTTTCTCTACACTGTGCATCTGAGGTATTATAGAGTTCATATTTCCCTCCATGATAATGTCAAATATTATATAGGGATAAAAGTTCATTTTGTTCATTTGCTCTCTGTTAAAGGCATTGAGGATTCAGAGATCATTAGAAATAGAAGAAGCTATACGGGTCGTCTAGTTCACTGATTCCCAGACCCATGGCATCAGCATCACCTTGGAATTTGTTAGAAATGCAAATTTTCAGGCCCACCTCAGAACTATTGAGTCAGAAACTCTGGTGGGTGAGTGACAACCATCTGTGCTATAACAAATTTTCCAGGTGGTTTTGTGGCTGGCTAACATTGTAGAACCACTTAGTTTAACTAGCTTGAGGTAAAAGTCAACATGCATTTACTAAAAGCACCTATTAGGTGCCAGGTGCTTTCACTTGTGTTATTTGATATCATCCTTGCAGTTCATGCACAGGGGGATGTGAGAGCACAGAATATTTGGGGCATGGTGAGCAATAAAGTAAAACTGGATCAAGGTTGTGAAAGAGCAGAGAGTGGGTGCTGAGAGAAATTTGCTGGAGAGGCTATAGGTGGCAGATTGGGGGTCAACGAGATCTTCCACAGCAAACAGAAAGTTCTTGTCATCAGTCAGAGGATTCATGCTTGATGATTCCTTAGGGAACTGAAAAAATTATTAGAGCTTACTTTTAATCTTTGAACGTAAGATATTTTTTACTGATATTTACTATGTGGATTGACAGAAGTGTCTTTGTTTGACCCCCATATCAGATGGTCAGATAGCCTACACTCAAAAAATCTTGAGATAGGAGGAGGCATTCTGCCCTTCTGAGGGGTTGACAGTGGACTGACTCACTTCTTTGTTTATGTTCAGCCAATTGTGAGATTTTGTGGTTTTCTTGTGCCTGGTTAAGTGGATTTATTTATTACATGGTCTAGTTTTAACTAAATGAAACCTCATAATGGATATGTGGCTTTTAAAGAGTCCTATAAAGAAACCTCTGATTGAAGACTATACTAGAAGATTATAGTGAATCCAAGTGAGCATAAAGAAAATGGCTGAACTGGTGTTTTTCCAACTCCCAACACAAGTTCATTGCCAGCCACATTTCGAGGTAAAATTGATGATAATCTAATTAGATCCGACATAGTCAATCTCCCATCCAAGTACTAACCAGGCCCAACCCCTCTTAGCTTCCGAGATCAGATGAGATCGGGCGCGTTCAGGGTGGTATAGCCATAGATGACATGGTCAATCTCATTGCTTTTGCTGAAGGAAAATTAGCAAAGGGTTTTTATGTGTGTGTATGTGCTTTTATGCAGCAAAAATAAAGTTTTCTGGACTATTCATGAATACATTAGATTTTAAACATTTAAATATTGTTTATTTTAATTTTATATATTTTAATATCTTTTGTGTATAGAAGTAGACATATAGATATATAATCTAAAGAATACAGATATACTGTGTGTGCTGTACCTACGTTTTTCTTACTTAAAGGGATGTAAGTTGGAGACCACCACCATAGGCACTGGGGAGCCATAGAAGGGTTTAAACAAGTTAGATTTGCATTTGAGAAAAATTCCTGGCTTCAGTTTGAAGGGTGGATGGAAATGAGGCAAAGAAACCAGGGTTTTGGATCCAAACTCATCAAATTGTATACATTAAATAAGTGTATTTTTTTGTGTATCAATTATACCTCGTAAAGCTATCTAAAAATTAATAAACAAATATAGTAGTGACCAGCTATAAAAGAAAGGAAGCAAGCAAGCAAGCAAGGACTTGGGTAAATTACATGGGGCTGAACTAAGTGTATTATTCTGCTCTGGCTGCCATAACAAAATACAATTGAAATTAATTTTCTCACAGTCTGGAGACTGGAAGTCTAAGATCAAGGTGCCAGTAGGGTTGATGTCTGATGAGAGCTCTCCCCTCGGGCTGCCTTCCCACTCTGTGTTCTTGTGGCCTTTCCTTGGTGCATGGGCATGGGTGAGAGATAGTGCAAACTCTTTGGTGTCTCTTCTTATAATGATATGAATTCTGTTGGATCAGGAACTCACTCTTATGACATCATTTAACTTCGATTACTTCCTTTGAGGCCTCATCTCCAAATACAAGCACACTGAGGGATGAGCGAGACTCCATCTCAAAAAAAAAAAAAGAAAAGAAAGAAGAAAAAGCATAGTGTATACTGTATAGGATTAGGTACTATCTAGGGCTTCAACATACACATTTTGGGAGGACATAGACATTCAGTCCATAACGCTAAGAGTGACAAAATGACATAAGGGATGGAAATGAAGAGAAAGATTTGGAACTAGAATTTACAGAATTTGATGATCAATTGCTGTCCCCTCTTATCCTTGGTTTCACTTTCCAAGATTTCAGTTACCTGGGGTCCTCTAGATCTGAACATACTAAACAGAAAGTTTCTAGAAATTTCTAGAAAGTTCTAGAAATAAGCTAATAAATTTTAAATTGCACACTGCTTTTTTTTCTTTGAGATAGAGTCTCGCTCGGTTGCCCAGGCTGGAGTGCAATGGCATGACCTCAGCTCACTGCAACCTCCACCTCCCAGGTTCAAGCAATTCTCCTGCTTCCGGAGCAGCTGAGATTACAGGTGTACACCACCACGCCTGCCTAATTTTTGTATTTTTAGTAGAGATGGGGTTTCACCATGTTGGCCAGGCTTGTCTTGAACTTCTGACCTCAAGTGATCCGCCTACCTCGGCCTCCCAAAGCTCTGGGATTACAAGCGTGACCCACCGTGCCTGGCCTAAATTGCACACTGTTTTGAGTAGCATGATGAAATATTGCACTGTCTTGCTCTGTCCTGCCCAGGGCATGAATGATCCCTTTATCCAGCATATCCGTGCTGTATTTGCTATCTGCCCATTAGCCACTCAGTAGCCATCGTGGTTATGAAATTGAAAAAACATAGTGTGGTCTGGGTGCAGTGGCCCACGCCTGTAATCCGAGCACTTTGGGAGGCTGAGGTGGGCGGATCATGAGGTCAGGAGTTCGAGACTAGCCTGGCCAACATGGTGAAACCCCACCTTTACTAAAAATACAAAAAATTAGCTGGGCGTGGTGGCAGGCGCCTGTAATCCCAGATACTCAGGAGGGTGATGCAGGAGAATTGCTTGAACCTGGGAGGCAGAGGTTTCAGTGAGCCAAGATTGCGCCATTGCACTCCAGCCTAGGTGACAGAGCGAGACTCCATCTCAAAAAAAAAAAAAAAAAAGAAAAGAAAAAGCATAGTGTATACTGTATAGGATTAGGTACTATTTGAGGTTTCAGGCATCCACTGAGGGTCTTGGAACTTATCCCCCAAGGATGGGGGAGACTGCTTTCATTGTAAAGGGAAAGGGGGAACATTTATGTGTGTTTATACATATCACTTCTGTACACAAAAGTTTTGTGATTTTTTTTTTTTTTGGTTTTGTGAGCTTTGATAAATCACTTCATTTTTATGACTAGTTAATGTCTTCAACTATAAAAGCCTCATAGGTTTGCTGGTGGTGAGGGGGCCTAAATGTGATAACATAATATTGTGTCTGGGGAATGCAATAAATATTGGGTTCCTTCCTTTCTCTACCTTTGGGTCCACATGGAAGGGGTCACTGGGTTGCTTTCTTTCTTTCTTTTTTTTTTTTTTTTTGAGACAGAGTCTCGCTCTGTCACCCAGGCTGGAGTGCAGTGGCACGATCTCAGCTCACTGGAAACTCTGCCTTCTGGGTTCACGCCATTCTCCTGCCTCAGTCTCCTGAGTAGCTGGGACTACACTACAGGTCCCAGCCACCAAGCCCAGCTAATTTTTTTTTTTTTGTATTTTTAGTAGAGACGGGGTTTCACCATGTTAGCCAGGGTGGTCTTGTTCTCCTGACCTCATGATCTGCCCGCCTCGGCCTCCCAAAGTGCTGGGATTATAGGTGTGAGCCACCGTGCCCAGCCGCTGGGTTGCTTTCTGAAGTTTTCCATCTGTGGTTCCAGTGTTGGAACAGCATTTAGTGACTCACTAGCACAGTATGAAGTGTTCAGTTAAATTCCTCCAGCCTATTTGATCTCTCTTAGGGAATTCCAGACACAAGAAGAGGAGGTTATGAGCATTGCTGAGCAGGGCCACCCACAATAGGAATTTCTGTCATCTCTGGGGGATGAGGGTCTTGGGAGTGCCTTATTGCCTGGAGCCCCTCACCACTAAGGTCTCTGAGAGCTCCCTTTGTTTCCTGAGAAGTTAATGATTGTGGATCAGAGAAGAAAGTCTTACTGGGGAGGTAGGGATAGGAGAGAAGCCTCATTATTAGGGAGCGAGAGTATGCACAGGTGTGAGAGGAGACTTGGTAACTCCACAGCAACGGATCCAACTAGAGGCCACTTATTGCTGGGTGCTGGTTGCCAAGCAACCCCTGGAGACCTGTGGGAATAGAAGAGCGGAGGGGGCTTCCACCACCTCTATGTGGGGCCCATTGCAGAGGCTGTCTGGTGCTGATCAAGAGAACAATCCAGAGGATTGAGCTCACCTAGGACTCTGGGTCCTGGATTCTAGTTTTTGTTTGTTTGTTTGTTTGTTTTTTGCTTTTTGTTTTTTGTTTGAGATAGGGTCTAACTCTGTTTCCCAGGCTGGAGTACAGTGGTGCAATCTCAGGTCACTGGAACCTCTGCCTCCTGGCTTCAGGTGATCCTCCCACCTCAGCCTCCCTAGTAGCTGGAACTACAGGTGTGCCTGGCTATGCCATGCCTGAATAAATTTTGTATTTCTTGTAGAGACTGAGTGCAACCAGCACCCAGCAGTAAGTGGCCTCTAGTTGGATCTATTGCTGTGTTGGTGATGATTTAAAAACTCTTAGTGTAACTAAAGACATACATAGATAATGTGCATAAAGCACTAACATAGTGCATGGCACAGAGTAAACACTCAAGAAATCGTAGTTTTTATTAAGGTTCTAGGGAGATTGATAAATAGCATTCCTTTTCTTCCCCACCTAAACCCATTGAGAAATAGATGCAGGAGTCAGAGAGATGGGGAGTAATGGAAAAAAAAAAAGCCTTATTACTCATTAAAGCGAGGATGAAGCCATGGCTAAAGTCTTCCGGCAAGTGCAGCTTGCTAATACTTTACTCTGGAGTCAGAAAGACACACAAACCCAGTCATAGGCCAACGTGGGCCGGTGGCTATAATTAGCCTGTACACCATTCACTCAAAGTCAAAGTCCATGTGGCCCAGATTTACTAATATTTAAGGCCTAAAGCATTCCACTCAGGTCTGTAGGAGAAGCCTCTGTCTCCATGGACAGCCTTCCTCATAGACAGAGAAAGGAGGGTCCCTCCTCCAACAGCTCTTTTTTAAATTATCATTTTTTCATATATTTAATGTTGAGACAGGGTGGCCGAGGCTGGAGTGCAGTGGTATGCTCATGGCTTACTGCAGCCTTGACCTCCTGGGCTTAAGCAATCCTCCCACCTTAGCCTCACCAGTAGCTGGGACTATAGGCCTGTGCCACCATGCCTGGCTAAGTTTTGTATTTTTTGTAGAGACAGGGTTTTGTCATGTTCCCCAGGCTGGTCTCAAACTCCTGAGCTCAAGTGATCTGCCCGCCTAGGCCTTTCAAAAGTGCTGGGATTACAGGTGTGAGCCACTGCTCCTGCCCAATAGCTCTTACTATAATTAAAGACATAGATAAGAGTGACCATGGGTTCCAAAGGGGGGTTAGACAGAATGACAAACACTGGGACAAACAAGAGGAGTCTTAAGAGATTTCCTGGGAATCTGAATTCCACAGTGATGTGAGTAACTCCCCATAAACAGGAACTGAGAACAAGGTCAAGGTGAGATGGGGTGCTGGGCAGTCAGCAAGGTTCGCTTATCAGTCATCTGCCTTATGTCCACACAGCAGCCTCCATGAAATGTTAGGTCACAACATGGCTTTGGAGTCACTTATAAATATTAAAGCTAGTGAGTATTAAATCTGGGAATGTCAAGGATCTGTATCTTAGGGCCAGTAATATAAGAATAGGTGAAATGTAAGGGAGTGTAGGAATGTGGGAAAGGTAATCATACCAGAAACTTGGAAGAAGGAGGATTGTGGCTCTTCAGCAGCCATTTAACAAATATTTACTGTGCCAGACACTGGGGATAGAGATATTAATATAAATGTGACATTCCCTGCCCTCCAGGAGTTAATGAGACTGAAATTATGGGCCCAATAAATGAATACCATAGCTCTCTTGTTCTGATTAGAGGAAGAAGAATAGGATATCAAGAGACTTTTCCCTAGAATTTAAGAATACAGTAATGGATTATTATATGAGATTGGGTAGCTGTCTAATGGGCTTCTCTATTAGTTTCCTGTTGCTGCACTAAAATTACTACAAACTTAGTGGCTTAAGACAACACAAACTTACTATCTCACAGTTCTGGAGGTTGGAAGTCTAAGGTGGGTCTCACTGGGTTAAAATCAATTTGTTGGCTGGTTTCAGTCTGTGTTCTCTCTGGAGGGCCTCATCTCGGGGGGCATCTTTAATTTGCCTTTTCCAGCTTCCAGAGGCTGCCTACATCCCTTTGCTTGGGGCCCCTTCTTCCATCCATCTTCAAAGCTGCAGTGGAACATCTTCCAACCTCTCTGAACCTCCTCCCTGTCTCTTATAAAAACACTTGTGATTATAATGGGCCCACCTAGGCATTCCAGGTCAATCCTGCATTTTCAAGATCCTTAATTTAATCCCATTTGCAAAAATCCCTTTTGCCATGTAAGGTAACATATTCACAGATTTTAGGGATTATATATTTGGGAGACTATTATTCTGATTACTACAGCATCTGTTAGTAACATATAAAAGACCTGGTTGGGCGTGGTGGCTCATGCCTATAATCCTAGCACTTTGGGAGGCCAAGGCAGGAGGATCACTTGAGCTCAGGAGTGAGACCAGCAACATACTGAGACCTTGTCTCTACAAAAAATTTAAAAATTAGCTGTGTGTGTGGTGGCATGTGCCTGTAGTCCCAGCTACTCATGAGGCTGAGGCCAGAGGATCACTTGAGCCTAGGAGGTCAAGGCTGCCTTGAGCTATAACCACACCACTGCACTCCAGTCTGGGTGACAGAGCAAGATCCTATCTCAAAAAGAAAAGAAAAGAAAAAGGAAAATACCTGATATAAATTCCCTCATCCTTTAAGACTCTGAAGCAGGTAATGTCCATGTTTTAAGTTCACACAGCTGATTAAGATTTCCTGTTACCTTGTTAGGTGTCAACAAGCCTGTGAATTTAGAGCACATCACATCTCAGTCTCTCATTTTATTTAATTTAATTAATTAATTTATTTTTTGAGGTGGAGTTTTGCTCTTGTTGCCCAGGCTGGAGTGCCATGGCGCAGTCTTGGCTCACTGCAACCTCCACTTCCTGGGTTCAAGCGATTCTCCTGCCTCAGCCTCCCGAATAGCTGGGATTACAGGCATGTACCACCACGCCTGGCTGATTTTTCTATTTTTAGTAGAGACAGGTTTTCACCACGTTGGCCAGGCTGGTTTCAAACTCCTGACCTCAGTTGATCCTCCTGCCTCGGCCTCCCAAAGTGCTGGGATTACGGGTGTGAGCCACTGTGCCCAGCCTCAGTCTTTCATTTTAGACAGGAGGAGGCTGAGGCTCAGAGTGAGATAGGGACTTTACTGAGGGCTCATGGTGATGTCCCTTGACCCATTCCAGTGCTCTTCCTGCCATCTTCAGGAAGGTGCAATCGAGTCTTGAATGTAAGCTGGAGACCTGTGGAGAGATCAGCGGGCAGCACAGAAGAGTCTGGAGGCTGAACAGGGAAACTGGGGCTCTAACAAGTCTCTGTGGCTCCAGGAATGTGAAGACAGTTCCTGAGTACACCATCCTGTGCTCAGCTATTATGATAATCAGAATTGATTTTTCTAGGCAGCAAGTTTCCTGGTGTGGCTGCAGAAACATGCTGACACTTTTATCTCCCCAAAGTCTGTAGGAACCAGCTGCTGAGGAGGTTTAATCTGATTTTAAAAATCACAACAAAGACCATGGGGAGTCAAATCAGGCTTAGTTGGCCTCTGTAATTTTCAAATGAATTAACAAGCCATCCTGATTGACTATTCAAGGGGTCTCCAAGACACACTATTTAGGGCCACAACCCCCTTTCCTTCCATCCAAACTGGCATGGGAGAAAAAGAAATAATCTACAAGCCATTTGTGTATTCATTAATCCATTCAATAAACATGTGTCATGTACATATTATATGCCAGGCACTGTCATGAGAGGGCAAAGAAACAGCTACAATGTGATATAAGTGATGTAATAAAGGGATGAAGAAAGTGTAAGAACAGCTACCTCTGCCTGGGAAAATCATTGCAGGCCTCATAAAGGAGGGGACATTTGAGCAGGGTCTTGAAAAATGAGTCTGAGTTTTTTCAGGTTAATGTAGAGTAAGAGCTTTACAGGTGGAAGAAATGACATTTGCAAGAGCATAATTGCTTTCAAGGACCCTTTGTGTGCCTAGCTGCGCTAGGCTCTGCAGCGATTGGTGAGACAACATCCCTACCTCTTAGGGGCACTCAGTGAAGCAGAGGAGAAGGGGGATATACAACAGGCACGCACACATTGAAATGCATTGCAGACATTGAGCAGTGGAATGACATGCTCTGTCTTACATTGTTTTAACAAATTTTTAAATCTTTGGGTAATTTTAGGTTTATAGAAAAGTTGCAGTGATAGTGTAGAGTTCCCATGTGTCCTTTGCCCAGTTGCCCTAATGTTAACATTTTATATAACCATGATACATTTGTCAAAACTAAGAAATTGACATTGGTACAGTACGATTAAACTACCGTCTTTATTTGAATTTCACTAGTTTTTTTTCCACAAATACTCTATTACCATTGCAGGATCCAATCCAAGATACCGTATTGCATTTAATAATATTTTTTCAATTGACATATAACTTATATACCATAAAATTCACCTTTTTTTTTTTTTGAGATGGAGCCTTGCTCTGTTGCCCAGGTTGGAGTGCAGTGGTACATTCTCGGCTCACTGCAACCTCCACTTCCCAGGTTCAAGCGATTCTCCTGCCTCAGCCTCCCGAGTAGCTGGGATTACACGTGCCCCCCACCGCACCCGGCTAATTTTTGTACTTTTAGTAGAGACGGGGTTTTGCCATGTTGGCCAGGCTGGTCTCGAACTCCTGACCTCGTGATCCACCCACCTCAGCCTCCTAAAGTGCTTGGATTACAGGCGTAAGCCACCGGGCCAGCCAAAATTCACCCTTTTAAACAGTATAGTTCAGTGATTTTTAGTATATTTACAGACTTGTGCAACTATCATCACTAATTCCAGAACATTTTAACATTTTAGTGACTTACATCTTTCTTTCTCTTTTTTTTTGGTTTTTTTTTTTTTTTTTGAGACAGAATTTCACTCTGTCACCCAGGTTGGAAGTGCAGTGGCGCAATCTCGGCTCACTGCAACCTCTGCCTCCCAGGTTCAAGTAATTCTCGTTCCTCAGCCACCTGAGTGGCTGGGATTACAAGTGTGCGCCACCATGCTAATTTTTGTATTTTTAGTAGAGACCACGTTGGGCAGGCTGGTCTTGAACTCCTGGTCTTAAGTAATCCACCCGCCTTGGCCTCCCAAAGTGTTGGGATTACAGACGTGAGCCACTGCGCCTGGCCAGGTGACTTACATCTTAACACTTAACAGGATTTCTCTGAGGCAGAGTTATGCCTGTTTCAAGAATAAATTATGAAGAGCAAAGTGCAGAAGCAGGGAGAACCAGTTAGGATTTCTAACAATTGAGGCTGGGAATGATGGTGGCTTGAACTAGGGAGGTAGTAGCGGTAGTAGTGAGAGTAGTCAGATTTTGCATGTATGTTGAAAATACTGAATATTGAATTAGATGTGGAGAGAGAAAGGAGAGAAGTCAAGGATGTTGCTGAGGGTTTGGGCTGAGCGACTAGAAGTTTGGAGATTCCTCTAACTGAGATGGGGAAGACTGCAGGAAGAACAGGGTTTAGAGAGAGAGTTGGGGATTCAGTTTGGTTATGCTAAGTTGGAGATACCCGTTAGATAACCAAGTAGAGATATGGAATAAGCAGTTGGATAAATGAGTCTGCATGTATATGTTAGCAAGTAGTATTTTAAATGATGAGACCAAATAAGATTAACAAGAGAAAGAGTGAAGGCAGGAAGAAGAAAAGGTTCACAGACTGAGCCCGGAGACATTCCAACACCAAGGTGTTGGGAAGATGAGGGAGAATCGGGAAAGGAGACTGAAAAAGAGCAACTGAAATGAGAATGTGTGGTGTCCTGGCAGCCAAGTGAAGATAGTTTTTCAGAGGAAGGAGAGATCAACTGTGTCAAATATGGCTGCTAGGTTATGAATATGGGAACTGAGGATTGACTGCTGTATTTAGCAACATAGAGTACATTGATAACCTTGATACAAGTTGTTTTGGTGGAGTAGGAGGGGTGAAAGCCTGGTAAAAATGGCAGAAGAGAAATTGGAGACACCAAGTATGACACAGCACTTTCAAGGATGTTTGCTCTAAAGAACAGGAGACAATTGGGGTGGTAGCCGAAGGTGAATGGGGAATTGAATCAGAAGAGGTTTTTGTTTTTTAAGATTTGAGAAGTAGCAGCACGTTCGTATGCTGGTAGAACAATTGAATAGAGATCAACAAAGCAAGCCAACAAAGAAACAAAAATACAAAGCTGATGATTTGGAAACAAAGGAGAACTGCTAGGACAATATCCTTGAACTGGGGAGAGGGGATAGGATTACATGCAGAGGGTGAGTCCTTGGTAGGAGCACAGACTGTGCACCTACATTCCCAGGGGAGAAAGCAGAGGGTTTGGGCACAGGTGCAGCTTGGGGTTCCATGTGCTGGTTCGAGTTCTCTTAAGTACAATTTTCTGATGAAGCAAGGTCATCAGTGGAGAGTGAAGATGAGGGAGGAAGTTTGGAGAGTTGAAGAGAGAGGAGAATGTCATTTAGGAAGGTGGGAGAGTGAATAGACTGCGGAAATGTAATTTGATTGCTGATTAGCATTAAGACTTCATTTGAAATTAGTGATCATAAATTTAAATTCATCAGCTCATGAATTTGAAGCATGGTTGTGTGTTTTTCTCCAGCCATGTTTTGCTCTGAGGATAAAGGCATAGAATAGGCAAAGAGTTGACTTTAAGTAAAGTGTAGTTTTGCTGAGTATAACAAAGCAAGAGGGCCTGGGGAGTCAGGGGCATGTGAAGGGAGGCTGTTGTCATGATTGACCTTAGAATTCAAGTTGGGCGGAGAGGGAGGTAACAACACAAGGGATGAAGGACAGTGAAAAGGTGGTAGGGAAAGAAGACTGTTGATGCTGGGAATCTACAAGGAGTGAGCTGGAAAGAGCATAGTGGTCTGAGTATGAGAGGCTTGAAATTACTATTGGTAATGATAAGGTCCAGGATATGACTGTGAGAGTGAATTACTGAGGTGGGGTCAGAGATCAATATCACTGGAGGAGAAGCATTCAAGGAAATGAGAGTCCAAGGTGATGGAAGCCTCATCTATGTGGATATTGAAATCACCAAGAATTATGGAGAGAGTAACAGTGAAGCAGAAGCTGTTCACTGGCCAGTAGAGGGATAAGTGGGTGGTATAATCTCATGATATTGGAAGCTGGAGGTGTTTTGTTTTGTTTTTTTGAAGGAGGGAAAGAGAGTGATATGAAAGCAGGGGTGAGAAGCAACAACATCTATCCCACCTCCAGCCCGCTGATTCAAGGGTGATCAGAGAGGAAGTGAGCAACAATTTAGAGGCTTTAGGAGAAGCCATGTCCTCAGGGAGAGCCGGGTTTTGATTACGGCAAGGAGGTAAAAGAAACGTTCAGATGAGAGGCTGAGCAAAAATAGATTTTTCTGATGACTGACTGAATTTCAGAAGACTCAGAGAAAGGTTTCAGTGGGGAGGGGAGGAGACAGTGTTAGAAAAGATGATGATGTACTGAGCTATATGGTAATTGGAGTCCAGTGATCAGGGATGGCTTTGGAGACATGGGCTTCTTGCCATAATTGACATGAACAGAGGGATAAAGAGAATACAAAACAAATTATAAAGCAGACAGGTGGTCCCAGGACAGACAGTGGTTGTGTGGCGTGTGTGGGAGGATCCCTGCTTCCTTTTGATCCCTGCATTTAGAGGCCCAGAGTCTGGCAAAAGTGCCATTCTTATTCTGAATGCCTGGCATCCCTCTTGACTTCACACATCAATAATTGTGGCAATGAACAGCAGCTTTCATTTAGACCTTCACCTGTAAATGGGACTAATACTATCTCCCACAAAGCTGATGTGAGCTGACAGTGGCACAGGCTTTCATGCCAGCACTGTGCTCAGTGCTTTTATGAACTGATTTCATCCTGACACTAACCCTGTGAACTAGGTGCTGTTATTATCCCCATTTTACAGAGAAGTAAACTGAGGTCCAGAGGAGTTAGATGGCTGTCTCAAGTTCACACAAATAGTAAGTGGCAGAGTCCAGATTTGAATCAGGGTTTATCTGGCTTCAGTCTGGGTGCAGTGGTTCACGCCTGTAATCCCAGCACTTTGGGAGGCCAAGGCAAGTGGATCATTTGAGGTCAGGGGTTCGAGACCGGCCTTGCCAACATGGTGAAACCCTGTCTCTACTAAAAATACAAAAAAATTAGCGGGGCTTGGTGGCTGACACCTGTAGTCCCAGCCACTTGGGAGGCTGAGGCAGGAGAATCACTTAAGTTCAGGAGGCGGAGGTTGCAGTGAGCTGAGATCGCCCCACTTCACTCCAGCCTGGGTGACAGAGCGAGACTGTCTCAAAAAAAATAAATAAATAAAAATAAAGGTCTGTCTGTCTTCAAAACCCATGTATGGAGTTTTGAACCCCTTGTTATATCTTCACATAGGTAAAGCACTCTGTAAATGGTGAAATTGTTAATAATTACAATTTTTGGGCAGCAATTACATACTTTACAGGTGCTTTACTTGCAGTTTTTTTCCTTGTAATTATCACAGTGATGGTGCCCAGAACAGATGAGGAAACTGAGACTCAGAGAAGTTAAGGGACTTGACCAAATCTTACCAAGCCTGGAAAATAGCACATCTGGGACTCAAAATTAGGGATGTTTGCCACCAGAGTGTTCTTTTCACACCAAACTGCCTTCCCCACTCTTTCCACTGCCCTGTGGTACCCCAGGGACCTCACAGGTGGTTGAGAGTCAACGTCACAGCTAAAAATCAGAACCTCCAAGCAAACACTTTCAGAAAGGGAGGTGTTATCTGTTGCAAACTATCACCTTTTAGTTACCAGCTCCCCTCCTTTTCTACCAGCCCACCTCTCTCTCTGTCCCACTACAACTTCACAGGGGAGTCTAATGGACATCCAAGGTTGAGCAACACCAGTGTATAGGTATGTAATTAAGTGACTTGGCACTGAATGTAGTGGTCTCTGAAGAAGCTGCTGCATGTTCTGGGCATAGGGTGAAAGGAGTGGTTGGGGGGCTTAATTACTTCAGCTGTGGTGTAGGTGGAATGAACACATGGTACCAGCAGTGTGATAAGTAATGTCTCTGAACCTCTGTTTCCTCAGCTGTAAAATAGAAGAATATTAATGCCTACTTCTTAGTGTTGTAGTAAAGATTGAATGAGATCATATAGGGAAAGGATCTAGCATGGAGCCTGTAACATATTAGGTGCTAAATAAACTTACCCAAAGTCATACAGTGAAGGGGAGAGCCAGGATTAGCTCATGAGGTTTCTATTATGCTGTACTACTGTGACTGATCTTAGGGTTACCACCACTTTAAGATTGCGAGCCACAGGACTTACAAGGCGGAGTCATCAACAGAGAAATTAGTTGTGAGTTGTGGCCCTTTTACTCCCATTTTCAATGGATGGAGAGAGCAGCAGTGCTCTGCCCCTGAAGATGTCCAGTTGCCATCTAAGGCTGGAGATTCTCCTAGCCTGCTTGGAACCTGCCTGATGTGTTGCTAAGGACAGGGGTGGGATGGGGGAGGCCATTCAACTGAGGATTTATAATCCCTTCCTTCTGCAGAATCCTCCTTCCCCCACACCGTTGCCCAACACCATTGCCCCACACCTTGGGTTGCCAGGCGACAGCTGGAAACTCTTATCCTGTCTGTACTCCTGTGCTTCTCACCTTCCTCTGTGAAGTCTGTCAGCTCTGTGCTAATGACGCAGGGGCTCTGTGCTCAGGCCCAGATGGCTGGGAGGGCAGGTCCCAGGGGATACTGTGCCCCCTCTCTTGAGTGCCCCACTACTGCCCCCAGCTCAAAACTAAGGGTCATCCTTTACTCCTCTCTGCTCTTGTCGTATTCATTTGATTGTTCATGAGAAATATCCATTCTATTTCCCAAATTTCTCTTGAACGCATCCCCTCGTCAGTTCTGTTCCATAAACATTTATTGAGAGCAGACTGTGAGCCTGGCTCTCTCCTTTGCCCTTTCCTACCTTAGATTCCTGTTCTCCCCCTTGGACTGCAGCTGCCCGGGTGGCACTCCCTGCCCTCAGGCTTGCCCTCCATAATCGCTGTCACTCCAGTGCCTAAAATCCAGGGGGGCTCCCCTGCATCCCCCTCAACACATTCTTGGCCCTTTCTGCCTCCCCAACCCCATCTTCACCCTTCAGGCAGTCCATGCACCACCCACGTGTACTCTAAACCCCCAACCCAACCACAGGATGCAGTTTTAAAAAAACAAAACCTTTAGTTTTTAGAACAGTTTCAGATTTACAGAATTGCAAAGATAGTACGGAGAGTTCCCATTTACCCGACACCTGGTTTTCCCTGTTATTACCATCGTACATTAGTATGGTACATTTGTTATAATTAACCAATATCGATATACTATTATTAGCTAACATCCCTAGTTTATTCCACTTTCCTTAGATTTTACCTAATACTCCTTTTCTGTCCCAGGATCCCATCTAGAACACAACTGACCTGAATTGTCGTGTCTCCTTAGGCTCTTCTGGGCTGGGAGTCGGGATGCACTTTTTCACTCCTTGCCTTGCCCAGGTTGTTTCCTCCTCTCTAGAGATTCCCCCTCTACCCACATTTCCTTTTTGTTTCTCTTCCTTTTTTTGGAATAGGGTCTTGCTTTGTCAGCCAGGCTGGAGTGCAGTGGTGTGAACATGGCTCACTGCAGCCTCGACCTCCTGGGCTCAAGCTGTCCTCCCACCACAGCCTCCAGAGTGGATGAGACCATAGGTATGTGTCACCACACCCGGCTAATTGTTTTATAGAGACGGGGTCTCAGTTTTTTGCACAGGCTGTCTTGAACTCCTGGGCTCAAGCGATCCTCCTGCCGAGGCCTCCTAAAGTGCTGAGATTACAGGCATGAGCCACTGCACCTGGCCTCCTCCCCCATTTTCTATCAGCAAACTCCCATTTGACTTTAAAGACTCAGTTCAAGTATCATCTCTTCTGGGAAACCTTTGATGACCCACCTCCCTGCAACTCAGTGGCAATTAAGGACCCTCCTTAACTTTCCATACTAACCAGCTCTATTGCATGTGTCTGGAACTCACCTGTCTTCCTCCCAGACTGCATGCTCCCTGAGGGCAGGGGCCAGGTCTGACTCGTGTCTACAGCTCCAGCACCAGGCACAGGGCCTTGCCAATAGTAAGGGTTTAACAAAGACTGGCAAAATGAAAGTGAGTGCTCAAGCTAAGGCTGTATACCTCTCAAAGTTGAGGCTATCTCTTCTCTCTGCACTTGCAGTGCCTGATCTCTCTCTTGGCCTCAGATCAAGTTTTGTGCCACCCCCACCCCTATCAGTTCTGCCCCTCAGTGGCTGGGAGGTCTGAGGCTCCTCTTGGGTTAGCCTCTCTAGAATGAGTAGGCCACTTTCTTTTCTTTTTTTTTTTTTTGAGACGGAGTTTTTGCTCTTGTCGCCCAGGCTGGAGTGCAATGGCATGATCTCGGCTCACCGCAACCTCCGCCTCCCGGGTTCAAGCGATTCTCCTGCCTCAGCCTCCCGAGTAACTGGGATTACAGGCATGTGCCTCCACGCCCGGCTAATTTTGTATTTTTAGTAGAGACGGGGTTTCTCCATGTTGGTCAGGCTGGTCTTGAACTCCTGACCTCAGGTGATCTGCCCACCTCGGCCTCCCAAAGTGCTAGGATTACAGGCATGAGCCACCGTGCCCGGCCGAGTATGCCACTTTCTTACCGGCTTTCCTCTCAGCACCACTGTGGACACCAGTCCAGTCTGATCATCTGATACATATGAGATCTCATTTGATCACAAGAGGAGGTCTTGTCATCCTCATTATACACTTGAGGAAACTGAGGCCCAGAGGGTAAAGGGTTGTACTTTATTAAAGTTGATAAATGGGCTAAGTGGGCCCTGAATGCAGGCTTTTGGGACTCATTCCCTTGCCTGGGCTCTTCCTACTGGACCCTACTTCTGCATATAAAAAGTGACACCTAACCTCAGTCAACAATTAAATGCTGTACTAGAGCCATCCCAGGACATCCCAGCCTCCTCTGTGCCCGGCTGAACCCTTCAGGTTCTTCAGCTAGAACATGGGGAGGAAGAGATAAGGAAGGTAAGAGAGAAGAGAAAGGGAAGATAGAGAAAATTGGTGGCAATTCTGAGGTTGGACCCTGTGTTCAGGCTGCCACGAGGTGCCATTTTGTGAGGAGAGAATATGTCCTCTCAGGATACCGGCCTCCCCCACCGGTGTGTTGCTGTGTCAACTGATTGAGCCCAAAGGCTGGCTTGGAAATTTACCACCAATGGAGGCTTAATTAGCCCTTTAATTTCCTTCCAGCGGAAGTTTGCTCAGGTGGTTCCTAGCCCTGCTTTCTTGGGCTCCTCCCTCCTCTCACTTTCCTACAGCTCTAGCTCACCAGGAATCTGAGGCCCCTTCTGGGTGTTGACACCAGGGGGAAGAGCAGTAGATTACTGAGGGCAAACAGTAAATTAAATGAACACGACTGTTTATACAGAACTTTACCAACACACTGTCACAACACTTATCTTACTTTATCCTCCCAGCAATACCAAGAAAAGGATATTATTATGAAACCTGTTTTGCAGTTAACAGATCTGCAGCTCAGAAAGTCAAAGACAGCAACTGGTCCAAGGTCACATGCCAAGAAGTGGCAAAGCTAGAATTTGCTTGACCCCAAAATCCATACTCTTTCTGCTGCCCTTCACACTGTCTGTTCATTAAGTGCTTACAGTGTTTAATGAAGTGACACATAAGTGCTGAAGGGACACTAAAATTAAGGGGAGGATGAGAATGAGGGTAATTTTAAGAGGCTTCTTGGAGGATGTGATAAGGACTGAAGTGGGTGCCAAGGTGCAGGGAATATTGTTAAAATATATTTTTGTCTTGTTCCCATAGGGATTTAAAGTGGCAGGGAAAGATCGACAGAGTGAGGGCCTGCACCATTTTTTTCTTCCTCCTAGTTTGGTCCTGACTCTAGCCTAAGTTTTCCACCAGTTGTGCTGCTACAGATTATCTCCCAGCAGTTCATTTGATCACTCAAAAACAAACAAACAAAACCATGAAAAGAGTTTATATAGACTTTACATAAAAACCACTAGAAGATTTTATAGTCTGGTGGAAAGACAAGCACCTTGGCAATTCATATACACAGTTTCATTGGAGAGAGGAGAGAAGAGAAGTTAGGAAGGCTGTGAAGTTTGACTTTCTGGCTTGGGTCTTTTACCAGCTGTATGGCTTCAGGCAAGGTGTTTAATCTCTGAATCTCATTACTTCATCTGTAAAATAAGTATGAAAATGGGATCTCACTCAGAAAGTTGTAAGAATTAGCACAGTGCCTGGCACAGCCCGTCTAAACAAATGGTAGCCAGTCATTATTTCTGCCTGTGGGTATGGGAGGAAATGCGAGTCATACAGGAGGAAGCATTTGAGCTGAACTGGAATGGTAATTAGCAACTGCTTTGGCAGGGAAGGGGAAAAGGCTAATCCAGGCAGAGGGTGCAGCATGAGCAAAGCACCGAGACTTAGAGGAACACAATATTTGGGGCCTATGGAGTTGTCCAGGTTGGTCAGAACCTGAGGAGAAAAGAATGGAGAGGGGTGGCAAGAGCTGAAGGCAGTGAAATTGTTAGGTTAGAAAACCAGGGATAAGTTTAGCATCCTAGCAGGCAGTATAACATAGGGGTTAAACTCCCAGCTCTGACATTTGCTAACTTGGGGAAGTACTTAACCTCCCTGTGCCTCTCAGTTTATTTGTCTTACTCCAAAGAGCTGGTTATGAAGACTGATGAAGTAGTGCATGAAAAGTGCTTGTCACAGTGCTTGACACTTAGTAAGTACTCAATTTGTGTTAACAATTATTATTATTTGATTATAACAATTATTATTTATCCTGACTCCTTAGAGCTAGAAGGGGCCTTAAAAAAGTAATCTAGTCTAATATCCCTATTTAAAGAGGAGAATCCAAGGCCCAGGGTGCACAGTATTCATAAGCCCACAAAGCAAGTTAGTGGTAGGATTAAACCATACCCAGGCCTCCTGCCTCCCAGCCTCACAGCTGTGTGGCTCCCTTGCCATTCATTGTCAGGCTGCCTCTGACAGGCTCTTCCTCGCTCCTCAGATGTTTGTCCCCTGTCCCTTGTAAATAAATTTCAAGGCATTTGTTTTGTGGAGATGAGTGTTGATCCTATTTTTAGAACACTCTGCCACCTGTATGCAAATGATCCTCAGGGGACTCGTCTGCTATGGTGACTTGGGCCAACTCCTGAAAGCAAGCAGCTATGAGACCAGAGGGAAAACAGCCCAGGGTAGGATGGGGATCCTGGACTCCTGATTTCTCTATCTAGTTAAGTCTCTGAACTCCTCTTGCCTGCTCTGTATATGTTAACTCCTTGTGTCTCCATTTGGAAATGAGTTCAGAAATAGGTCCCTGGGGCCAGGCGCAGTGGCTTACGCCAGTAATTCTAGCACTCTGGGAGGCTGAGGCTGGCAGATCACTTGAGGTCGGGAGTTTGAGACCAGCCTGGCCAACATGGTAAAACCCTGTCTCTACTAAAAACATAAACATTAGCTGGGTAGCTGGGTGTGGTGACACATACCTGTAATCCCAGCTACTCAGGAGGCTCAGGCAGGAGAATCGCTTGAACCCGGGAGGCAGAGATTGCAGTGAGCCAAGATTGCGCCACTGCACTCCAGCCTGGGAGACAGAGGGAGACTCTGTCTAAAAAAAAAAAAAAAAAAGAGTAAGTAAGAGTAAGTCCCTGGGCCAGGTGCCAAGCCGAGGTTTTGGCTTTGGAATGTCATGTCAGAGGGTGCTGTAGAACCCAGGGCTGTGGACATTCACATCAGCTGTGGTGTTGGCTCAGCTTCTGGGGAAACATTTATTGCTTTCAGGAAAATAGAAGTAATTGGGGGATTAGAGGGAGAAAAATCACCTTAATATACAACCCAATGATTCTGCCCTGCAAAACGGGAGAGAACTGGAACTCATGAGACGACAAGAAGGAGAGGGAGGGCAAGGCCTCAAACTTCGCTCATAAAGGTCAACGCCCCCTGGCCTTTGGCAGAAGAAGCAGTGACCTGATCCTCAGTGGCCTTACTATTTAGCACACACTAACTGAATGTCTTCCGGGTGATAGGCCCTATGTTGGACACACTAAACCCTTCAGTGGCTTTCTGTTCTCGTCAGGACGACATCCAAGCACCTTGACCTGGCATTCAAGACCTCCGTGATCTAGCTACAGCCTCACTTCCTACTTCCTCTCCTGTCTACTATTTTAAGTACTACATTTCCAGGAATCTAAGATGCTATCAATTCTAAGATACATCCTTTTTTAAAGATGTTAAAATGTGAAAAAGTGGACATCTGAGAATCTATGAAATATGGTATTTTACAAACCATTGAAAATGGAACTGCTTGCTTTCTCCCCAAATGCTGTGCTGTTTCAGGCTTCTCTATTTTTTTAAGCTATTTTATTATGGAAAATTTCAAACACACACTCGAGTAGGGAGAATAAGTAGTACATGAACTCTGTCCTCCAGCTACAACAGTGATCCACTCATGGTTGGTTCACATGCTTTTCCTATACTTCCTTCTCCCTGGATTGGTAATAATAATAAGAATAGCAACTGCCAGTGCTTACTAAGGATTTAGTTTTTTTCTAAATGTATAAGTTAGTATATGCTTATTTAAAACATATTTTGAAATCACAGCCAAGCATAAAGAAGAAAATGTTACTGACATTTGGGTTGGTGGTTGGTTCCTTTCCAGTTTCTTTTCTATGAATTTTTAACATAGTTGAGGTCAGATTATATATTCAATTTTATTAAACATAACATTATAACATAAGCGTAGCTAACACTGTTAGAAAATCTTTATATGTTTTTGATGAGTTCATTGTACTTTATACAAAAGACGAACCATATCCATTCATTCATTCATCCAGCAATATTTGTTGCACTTACCATGTGTCAGGCACTCTCAACAGTGGTAAAAGAATGAGGCCCATTCTCTGGCCTCTCAAAGCTCAGTTTCCCCCCATTGTTTGACATTCAACTACTTTCTAATTTGGAGCTGTTATCAATAATGTTGCAGTGATTATCCCTGTGTGTAAAACTTTTCCTAGGTTTCAGATGATTTCCTTTAGACAGATTCTCGGTAGTGAAATTCCTATTTTACTTTACCTTTGTGAACACTGAATGTTATCTTAATTTTAGTTTAGCTAATTCAATAGGTTAAAAAAAGTATCTCATAATTTCAATTGCATTTCTTTGATTATTTATCGTATAAATCATCTGTATATTTATTAACCATTAGGTATTTTTTAGTTTTTTGTTTTTAAGATGGAGTCTTGCTGTGTCATCCAGGCTGGAGTGCAGTGGCACGACCTTGGCTCACTGCAACCTCCACCTCCCAGCTTCAAGTGATTCTCCTACCTCAGCCTCCCAAGAAGCTGGGACTACAGGCGTGCGCCACTGCGCTCAGCTAATTTTTGTATTTTTAGTAGAGATGTGTTAGTATGTTGGTCAGGCTGGTCTTGAACTCCTGAACTCAGATGATCTGCCTGCCTTGGCCTCCCAAAGTGCTGGGATTACAGGAGCGAGCCACTGTGCCTGGCCTACCATTAGTTTTTGTGAATTGTCTTTTGACAAGAGTCTTACTTTTATCACCTGCAATTTCTCAGCACAAGGCCTGACTCTGTTCATTTCCTTTTGCTTGCTGTGATCTGGGGATGTATTAAGTATAATCATGTTTCATGCTTCTTTTTTTCCTCCTGGCTCTCTTCCACCTCACTTCTCTCCCCACATTTTCCTGTCTCGAAGGGGAGTTGGGTGAGTCACATAAAGGGTACAGCAGGTGGCATATGAAGTAAATTCCCCAGAGAGACTTCTCAGAATGCTGTGAATGGTGCTGATGTCAATTTGAAGGCAAAAAGAGTGATGAGGAAATGGATTGGCAACTCTGATGCTAAATTTGTCCATGCCAAAACACTGGGATATTATGAATGATGGTTCATTCTGCAGGCATCTTTAGAATACTGCTATATGCCCAGATGCGTGTGGGGTGCTCATAAGGGCTTAAGAGCTGGAGAAGACACAAATGAAATAGGTCATAATTAATAGTCAACCATATACATGTTGGATGGTTTCAGGCTAAGTGGAGATGCCCAGCAGACAGTTGGAAATTTCCATCTGAAACTTGAAAGTGAGGGCCCAGGGGAGGATAAGGAGCCAGTGTAGGAGACACAGCAGGAACCGGCAGAGCTGAAGGGAGAGAACAGGGGAAGAGAAACTTCACAGAAGCTGAGGAAAGAGGGAGTTTCCAGGAAAGGGGTGTGTTTGGGGGTGATGTCACGTTTTTAATTTAGGGCAACAAAGAGGTTATATTATCCATCCTTCTTTTATTTTCATTTTTCTTCCTTTTTATCTTCTTTTTTCTTCATTTATTCATTCCTTTGTTCATTCCTTTATTCATTTATTCATTCCTTTGTTCATTCAGTATTTATGGAGTATCTTCCAGGTGCCAAGTATTGCATTAGACACTGAGGGAACAGAAACAACAAGGCACAGCCCCTCCTCCACAGTCTAAATGAGAGATATAGGTGAGAGTGGAAGCAAATTCCTGATATAGGTGCTATGATCTATTCATTAAAAAATATTTATTGAATACCTAAGATATGCCACATACATTGAGGAACAATGCAAGGAAGCCCTATGACCTTCAGCTAATCCACTTGAAGTAAAAAGTAGTGCTTTTATCTTGGTGGAAATCATGGAAATCAATAGCTATATCCATGAGTGTTTTTGAGTTTAGAGTATTTGAGGGCTTTGTGTGAGAGACCAATGCCAAAAATAAGAATACAGGGCATTCATCTCTCTGGGGTCCTGTTTCCCATCTGTGAAATGGGTATGTACACCTCTCATAGGATTCACATGTGTCTAACTTTCCCACTAGACTGTGAGTGTTCTGAGGGTAGGGATCACACATGGCATGGGCTAAGATCAGTGAATATATGTGGAATTAATTACTCTCATAAGGGCTTTCTGTCTTTAATGGTCTGTGCTCTGCTGTCACTAAAATAAAGGTCCAAGTACATTCTGTGGAAGGCCAGAAGCAATGGTGATGAATTTAGACACGGTCCTGAAGGACTTCCCAAAAAAGGTGCACTTTGACCTGGACCTCAAAGGTTAGATAGGATTACAGAGGGCAGGGAGGCGCTTTAGAATCCTTAATCCTGGATTCCAGTGACTTCTTTTCTACCCTCTGCCCTCAAGGACCTAACCAGTTGCTACCTATGTGTTCTTGGACTCCAATTTACTTATTTATTTTTTTGAGACATTGTCTTGCTCTGTCACCCAGGCTGGAGTGCAGTGGCATGTCCATGGCTCACTGCAGCCTCCATCTCCTAGGCTCAAGTGATTCTTCCATCTCAGGCTCCTGAGTAGCTGAGGGACCACAGGTGTAGGCCACCATGCCCAGCTAATTTTTTGATTTTTTGTAGAAACACAGTCTCACTTTGTTGCCCAGGCTGGTCTCCAACTCCAGGGCTCAAGCAATTCTCCCACCTCAGCTGGGATTACAGGCATGAGTGACTGCACCTGGCTGACTCCATTTTCATTACCTGTAAATCAGTAGTGACAATGACACATGGTGGGCTAGAAAGAGCACTGGATGTAGAGTCAGAATATTTGAATTTGAGTCCTCGTTGAGCCTAAAAATAAGGAGCTATGTGGCCTTGGGAAAGTCACTGAGTGTCTAGGTCTCAGTTTTTCTATCTGTAAAAGAAAGGAGTCAGACTGGATGAACTTTAAGATTGATTTCTTCTGGTTCTAAAATGTCTGCATTGGGGACAAGGGCTGCAAAACTGCCCATTGGGTACTATGCTCATTACCTGGGTAATGGGATCAGTCATACCCCAAACCTCAGCATCATGCAGTATACCCATGTAACAAACCTATATATTTACCTCCTGAACCTAAAACAAAAGTTGAAATTGTTAAAAAAAAAAAAAAAAAGGTCTGCATCACAGAATCATTGTCAGGCTCCTGTAAGATGATGTAATAAAAGTACTTGTAAACTGTAGGGTGCTCTATAATGTGGTCTATATGGCTGAGGACAGATAGTTATAATATTAAGCTAGCTCCAAAGGACCATTTTTACCACTTTCAGTCCTCTGTGTCTTCCAAGCTCTATTGAATTGCTCTTTCCTTCCTAAAGAGCTCTCCCCTTCCAGTTTCCTTCCATTCCCATGGGACATAATGTCTCAGCTCTCAGCTGCTGCAGAAAAACAAAGCACTTGGAGCTGAGCAGCTGTGGGTCGGAGGGTAGCGCATGGGGGAAAGCTAGCTTGAAAGTTCTCATTACCTGCCTCCCTGGTGCTCATCATCCCCATCCACTAATCTTGCCTGGATTGAAGACGGGAAGAGAGAGGAGTCTGGCTGGAGGAATGCACAGGCAACAGGGCACGACCCAGGGATGAAGACCCCAGAGATAACCTCTCACTTTTTGTGTGACCTCTCAAGTTGTCACTGCTCTGGGCCTCCCTTTCTTTGTCTATGACATGGAAAGTGCCCAGAAAAAGGAGGTGATATGTATGAGCTCACAGACCCTATTCCAACCAATCCTGAAGTTCTAAATGAGCTTTCCCTTTTCGGCACAGTCAGCCCTTGAGTTTCTTTTGCTAGCATTCTTTTAAGTTCCTAGTATGTGGCAGGTGCTATAGTTGAGGGCCTGATAGTTAGCTAAATATGACTTGATTTTAGGGTGCTCATAGCCTGAAAGAGGAGACAGAAAAACAAACCGGTAACTATAACAAATGTGATGTGTACAGTGATATTGATAGCAGCAGGAGGCAGACAAATGCCTAGGCAGATAGGGACAGGTCCCTGATGAAACCCCACCTTCAAGCCAAAAATAGCCTGGACTGCTGCTGGTTCTGGATGAAACCCATGACCCAGAGTGAGAACTTCTGTTCCTGTTTGCCCACCCTTTCCTGGTTGGTTCTTTTTGAATAATGCTTTTTAACCAATTAAATGTTGCCTTTTCCAGTAGTACCCATGGCCCACCCCTCCCCTGTCCTGTGCCTAAAAATACCCCAGACTCAGCCACACTGGGAGAGATGACTTGACTTTGGGTGAGAGACCCCACATTCCTGATCCCTCTCTACTGAGAGCTGTTTCATCGCTCAATAAAATTCTCCACCCTCATCACCCTACAGTTGTCAATGTTTCCTCATTCTTCTTGGATGTGGGACAAGAGCTTAGGGCCCACTGAATGCAAGTACCCAAAAGGCTGTGGCACTGTGGCCCTCTGCCCTCCACCGGTGGAAGGCAGCCACCCCATGTGACAGAAGCAGTGGTGGGGCCAAGCCAGTCCCGGAGCTGTGGGCTAGAGTGGAGCAAGGAGCTGACTGAGCTGTTAGCATGCCACTGTCTGTTGGGCTGCTGCTGATGGGGCTGCAAGAGCTAATTAGCACACTGTAACACCCCTCTGGGGCTTTGGGGTTGCAGGCACCCCTGCCTGGGCACTGCCACCTTCCCCTTGGGGTGACATGCCTGGTCAAGCCATAAGCCCCTCACAAAGCCTGCTCTCATGTCAGCACTTGGAATGGCTGGCTGGACCCTGCACTTGCTCACTCACACATCCCCTCCCGCCAGGGGCCGAATGTGCAGTTGCAGTGGCCACGGGATTTGTGCTGGAGGCTTGCCCTCAGTTGCAGCCCTGAGGGCCAGAGTTGATGGGGTGTCTCCTTCTGTGAGCCTGGCAAAGTGACTGAGAAAAATCCTGTGCCAGTGTAATGGCAAACATTTAAAGGGCAGGGGAGGAATTAGTGGGGAAAGAAGGTTAGGGAAAACTTCAGAGGATGTGACCTTTGAATATGTTTGTGAATTATAGAAGGCAAGGGCATTCCAGGCAAAGATCAGCATATGCAAAGGCCCAGGGGTGCGAAGGAGCTGCATGTTTGGGAAACCACAAGTGGTTAAGGCAAAAACTGGAGCTCACTGTTTCAGTTAAGGAATGATAGGAAAGGAACTAGCAGGGAAGCCTGAGCTAGATCCTGAAGGGTCTGTATCTACTGAGAAGCTTGGACTCCATCTTGTAGGCTTTGGGAGGCCAGCAGACGGAGATGGGAAGGTTTGGATTTTTCCAAAGGACCATCTGACATTCTGTGTGCTCTATCCAAATTGTTACAGACACCCCCATACATTTATCCTTTCAACAAATATTTATTGGAACACTCTGGCCCTGTGTTCCAGGTGCTGTGGCATGCACTGGAGATGCAATAGTAAGCAAAACCAGACATCCTGTTCTTGTGGCACTGGTAGTTTGGCAAGGGAGACAGACCTTAATCAAATAATTACACAAATAAATACAAAATTACAGTGGGAGTGAGTGGTACAAAGGAGAAGCTCATGGTGCCAGGAAAGCATATAATTGGAGCATGTGACTTTTCCAGGATGGTCAGCTTCTTTGCTGAGCTGAGCTCTGAAGAGAGAGCGTTACCTCAGGGAAGGGCACTAGGAAGGCTCTCTGGGAATGGGCCTCTTCCGCTTCAGAACCCCCACCCAATACATGTTTACCTCCTATGGTAACAGACACTGTAGACTTTAAGCAAGTACCGGCTTGTATTCATCTGTTTGTCTTCAGGACCTAACCAATGCTTGGCACAGAATCAGTACCAAGTGAAGATTTGAAAGAAAGGAAAAGAGAAGTGCCTTTAGGTGCTTTAAATAGTTGAAGATAGCAGTACTATCCCCTCAATGGCTAAACATCTTCCTTCACCTGGTTTCAAGTTCCCTTCACTCTTCTCTGGCTGTTCTGCTAATAGTCAAGGCCCCTGTGACAAGAGATTTAAATCAGTGAAGTAGCCTTGTGAAAGAGGATGGTCTGTTGGGAGATAGAAGACCTGGTTTTATTTAAGCCCGTTTTCATGATTTCCTGTCATTCACCTCTTCAAGCCCAAGTTGCCGTTTTTATAGAATAGAGATATTGGTCCTTCTCTCACAGGGTTTCTCAGGGAATAAACTGAGATAATAAGAAAAAAACATTGTAAACTCTAAGAGTTAAGGAAGTGTAAGGATTTGAATATTTGGAGGGCTGCCACATGAGTAAAGAATTAGATTTATTCTTTGTGTCTCCAGAGAACAGTATTAAATCAGTGAGTAGAAATTACTGTATGTAGATTTCAGCTCAACAAAAGGAAGAAATGTTCTAATAATCAGAACTGTCCATCAGTGGAATGGCTGCTTTGTGAGGGGGTGGGTGTCCAAGTTGGAAGCACTCAATACAAGGATATTGTGGAAAGAATTCCTATTTTAAGTGAGAGGATGGACTGAATGACTTCTAAGGTTTCCTTTTAACCCTAAAATCCAAAAATCTGATGGTCAAGACAAGCAGAGAAGCTGGGAGAGGGTGTATTGTGGCAGAGAGTAGCATGAACAGAGATATAGAGCAGAAATGAATGTGGCATGTGTGACGACCGTGTGGAAAACTTTACGAAGAAATGAAGAGTGTGTGTTGGATCACATGTGATTTCATTTCAGCTTTCTAGATGATTTCCAATCTTATGCTCTGGTGGAGGGGAGATTGTTGGTGCCTGGAAGCCTTAGACATGGTTAGAGGACTTCCTGTATTGGGAGGCTGCAGAGGATCTTGGGGGCTAAAGAGAATCAAGAATACAAATCAGGTTGGACTTTAGGCTGTGTTGAAAATGCACAGGCTTTGGTCAAGACAGAATTTGAATTTTTTTTTTTTTGAGGCAAGGTCCCACTCTGTCGCCCAGGCTGATGTGCAGTGTGCAATCTCAGCTCACTGCAACCTCCACCTCCTGGGCTCAAGTGATCCTCCCACATTAGCCTCTCAACTAGCTGGGACTACAGGAGCATGCCACCATGCCCAGCTAATTTTTGTATTTTTTGAAGAGACAAGGTTTCACCATATTGCCCAGGCTGGTCTTGAATTCCTAAGCTCAAATGATCCGTCTGCCTCGGCCTCCCAAAGTGCTGGGATTACTGGCATGAGCCACCGTGCCTGGCCAGAATTTGGATTCTGTCTGCCTCCTTATTGTTTGTGACCCTAGCAATTTACTTAACTTCCATGAGCCTCAGTTAATTCATGTATCAACTGGGGACTCAAACTTGTCCTCCTTCAAGCTGATATAACAATTAAGAGAAATGACGTAAACGGCATCCTGGAAACAGCACAGGCTTTGGAATCAGACAGACCAGGTTTGAATCTCAGTCTGAAATGAACTGACTGCAAGATCTTAGGCAAGTTATTTAAAACTTTACCTCATCTGTAAATAGAGATAGTAGTATTTCAGAAGAGTGTTTTGAAAATAAAATAAAATAAGAAAGGTGCCTACTAACATGTGCCTGGCATGTAGTAATGCTCAACTAACAGTGTTATTTTGTTACCACAAATAATGTAATGGGTCTCATATATAAAGCACTTACCAAAGTGCTCAGAACATAGTGGGTGTTCAGTTAACATTAGTCCCCTTCTGTCTTGCCCACATGTCTGTCTGCCACACAGACCAGGCTATGGGAGACTAGAGCAGTGGTGGTCACTCTCGTGTCTGTTCTCTGGCATAATCCTCTGCCCATATGAAGAGCTCAATGAATGTCTGTTGTGTAGAAGTGAACTGATTTCTCTTGATGACATGGTCTCCTTCCTCAAGTAGCCAGTGAGTCACTCCTCTTTCTTTCTCCTCCTTCCC
The DNA here is from genome assembly GCF_029281585.2 of Gorilla gorilla gorilla. Classification (NCBI taxonomy): domain Eukaryota; kingdom Metazoa; phylum Chordata; class Mammalia; order Primates; family Hominidae; genus Gorilla; species Gorilla gorilla. The sequence continues at coordinate 188,031,213 of NC_073224.2, forward strand.
ATCTCCTCTGTGATTCTATTTCTGACTCTCATCAGTAGGAGGAGAATCAATGTTCCTCAGTGTGATTTTTAAAAATAAAAGGGAGAGATTCAGGAGTGATTCTCTGGGCTGCTTTCCATAGAGCACAGGATAGTGAGAGCTGGAGTGTTGTTTCCAACCTCGCTTTTCTTTAAGTGAAATAAAAATGTCAACAATATCAACAGTAATAGCAGCACTTACTATGAGCTTTATTGAGCACCTACCATGTGGCCAGTGCTCTGCTAGGCTCTACCCCTACATTATCTGTCATTCTCACACAGTCACTTCAAAGTATAATATTATTATCACCACCTCACAGTTGAGGAAACTAAGGCTCAATTACTTAAAAAAAATTAATTTAAAAGTTAAATAATAAATACTTCTATATTTGGATACCTATTATAAGCCAGACACTTAAAAAATATCGTATTATGAAAACCCTACGAAGTAGGCATTTTTATTTCCATTCCAGATGTGAGGAAACTGAACCTCAGAGAGATAAAATAACCAACTAGTCCAAAATCACATTGCTGATGAATGGCAGAGCTGGGAGTTAGGCCAAGGCCTGCTCAACTCTTAAGTTCACCCATTCTCTTTCTAACAGGTCATGTTGCTACTCTTTAAGGGAAACATTATATTGACACTCTGGCTGGAGGCAGCCCTGGGCAGGTTTGAGTGGAATGGGAAATGATACATATAGCATGAGACCCATCCACTCTAGCAGGGCAGACCCTGGGAAGCTGGCCCTGCTCCCTGCTCCTGGAACTGCCTTTGGAAGTGCAAAAACAATAACTGATGCCTATGTGGTATTTACCAAGCAGCAGGAACTGTTCTAAGCATTTCGCATATAATAACATTATTAATCCTCACAAAACTCTGAGGTAGGTACAGGCATACCTCGGATATGTTGCAGGTTCAGTTCCAGATCACCATAATAAAGTAAATATTGCAATAAAGCAAGTAACATGAATTTTTTGGTTTCCCAGTGCATATAAAAGCCATGTTTATACTGTAGTAGTCTATTAAATGTGTAGTAATATTATGCCTAAAACAATTTACATACATTAATTAAAAAATACTTTAGGCCAGATATAGTGGCTCAGGCCTGTAATCCTAGCACTTTGGGAGGCTGAGGTGGGAGGATTGCTGGAGCCCAGGAGGTTGAGGCTGCAGTGAGCTATGATCTCACCACTGCACTCCAGCCTGGGCAACAGAGTGAGACCCTGTTACAAACAAACCAACAAAATACTTTATTGCTAAAAAATGCTAACAATCATCTGAGCCTTCAGTGAGTGTTAACCTTTTTGCCAGTGGAGGGTCTTGCCTTGATGTTCATGGGTGCTGACTGATCAGGCTGGTGGTTGCTGAAGACTGGAGTGGCCGTGGCAATTTCTGAAAATAGGGCAACAGTGAAGTTTGCTGCATCGATTGATTCTTCTTTTCATGAAAGATTTCTCTGTTGCATGGTGATGCTGTTTGATAGCATTTTACCCATAGTAGAACTTCTTTAAAAATTTGAGTCAGTCCTCTCAAACCTTGCTACTGCTTTATCCAACTATGTTTATGTCACATTCTAAATCCTTTGTTGTCATTTCAAGGATGTTCACAACATCTTCACCAGAGTAGACTCCATCTCAAGAAACCATTTTCTTCACTCATCTGTAAGAAGCAACTGCATCCATTCAAGTTTTATCATGAGATTGCCACAATTCAGTCACATCTTCAGGTCTCACTTCTAATCCTAGTTCTCCTGCTATTTCCACAAGATCTTAGATCTGCAGTTACTTCATCCACTGATGTCTTGAACCCCATAAAGTCATCCATAATTCCAAAGTTTGGAATCAATTTATTTCAAACTGCTATTAATGTTCATATTTTTATCTCCTCCCGTGAATCACGAATATTCTTAATGGTAGAATGGTGAATTCCTTCCAGAAAGTTTTCAATTTACTTTGCCCAGGTCCAAATAAGCCTTGAAAGTCAAAATTACTCCTTGATCCATGGGCTGCAGAATGGATGTTGTGTTAGCAGGCATGAAGACATTAATCTCCTTGTATATCTCCATCAGATATCTTGGGTGACCAGGCACATTGTCAATAAGCAGGAATATTATGAAAGGAATATTTTTTCCTGAGAGTAGGTTTCAACAATGGGCTTAAATTATTCAGTAAACCATATTGTAAACAGATGTGCTGTCATCCAGGCTTAGTTGTTTGATTTCTAGAGCACAGGCAGGGTAGATTTAGCATAATTTTGAAGGGCCCTTGGATTTTCAGAATGGTCAGTTAGCATTGACTTCAAATTAAAGTCACCAGCTGCATTAACCCCTAACGAGAAAGTCAGCCTGTTCTTTAAGCTTTGAAGTCAGGCATTGACCTCTCTCCAGCTATGAAAGTCCTAGATGGCATATTCTTCCAGTGCTGTTTTGTCTACATTGAAAATCACTTATTTAATGTAGCCACCCTGATCAATGATCTTAGCAGGTCTTCTGGATAACCTTGCTGCAGCTTCTACATCAGCATTTGCTGCTTCACCTTGCACTTTTAGGTTATGAAAATAGCTTATTTCCTTAAACTTCATGAACCAACCTCCGCTAGCTTCAGACTTTTCTTCTGCAGTTCCTTCACCTCTCTCAGCCTTCATAGACTTGAAGAGAGTTAAGGCCTTGCTCTGAATTAGGCTTTGGCTTAAGGAAAGATTGTGGCTAGTTTGATCTCCTATCCAGAAACCACTAAAACTTTCTACATATTGCCAATAAGGTTGTTTTGCTTTCTTATCACTTATGTGCTCGCAAGAGTAGCACTCTTAATTTCCTTCAATAAATTTACATTTGCATTTACAATTTGGCTAACATTTGGTACAAGAGGCCTAGCTTTCGGCCCATCTCAGTTGTTGGCATGCCTTCCTCACTAAGCTTAATTATTTCTAGCTTTTGATTTAAAGCAAGAGATGTGTAACTCATCCTTTCACTTGAACACTTAGAGGCCATTGTGGTGTTGTTGTTGTTATTATTATTATTATTATTTTGAGATGGAGTCTTGCTCTGTCGCCCAGGCTGGAGTGCAGTGGTATGATCTTGACTCACTGCAGCCTCCGCCTCCTGGGTTCAAGTGATTCTCCTGCCTCAGCCTCCTGAGTAACTGGGATTATAGGCATCTGCCACCATGCCTGGCTAATTTTTGTATTTTTAGTAGAGACAGGATTTCACCATGTTGGCCAGGCTGGTCTCAACCTCCTGACCTCAAGTGGTCCACCTGCCTCGGCCTCCCAAAGTGCTATGATTACAGGCATGAACCACCACGCCGGGCCCATTGTAGGGTTATTAATTGGCCTAATTTTAATACTGTTGTGTCTCAAGGCATAGGGAGTCCTGAAGAGAGGGAGAGATGGGGGAATGGCTGGTTGGTGGAGCATTCAGAACACACACAACATTAAGTTCACTGCCTTAATATGGGTGTGGTTCATGGCACCCCAAAGCAATTACAATAGTAACATCAAAGATCACTGATCACAGATAAACATGACAGATATAATAATAATGAAAAGACTTGAAATATTGTGAGAAATACCAAAATGTGACACAGAGACATGAAGTGAGCACATACTGTTGGAAAAATAGCTCTGATAGACCTGCTTGAGATAGGGTCGCCACAAACATTCAATCTGTAAAAAATGCAATATCTGCAAAGTGTAATAAGTTGAAGTGCAATAAAATGAAGTATTATTATTATTCCCACTTCATAGATAAAGAAACTAAGGCTCCAATAGGTAAGTTGCCCAAAGAGAGGATTACACAAAAGCATGAATATCAGGAGACATTTTAGAAGCCATTTTAGAGGCTGTGTACTATAGTCACATAGTGAGTAAGTGGTAGAATAGGGATTCACACCCAGAAGCCTAACTCCAAAGATCACAGTCTTAACCTCAAGACTATATGGCCTTTTTGTTTAACAAACAGTGGTTAAATTGCTACTGTGTGCACAGCCCTGTGCTACGTACTGGTAGTACTGGGATAAAACTGACTCCATGTCCAAACTCATTTATGGGGTATATACCAGAATTTCTAATTAGTTGGGATTCAGTTGGGTGACAAGACTCTTCTGCTGGAGAGCTTGGGCACAGGGCTAGGCTCCAGGCAGAGATGGAAGACTCGACACTCTCACAGAATAACAGGGCATAGTTTAGGGAGACTGAGGAGAGCTGAGGCCTGATGGCAGTGCAGGCGCTCAGAAATCCTGCCTGGGCTTCTAGACCAGGAAGAGTGGCTTAATTCCAAATCCTGCAGGACAGGATTTAGGGACTGAACCTACAGATCAGTGGGAGGTCTATTCTTGGAGTTGGCTCTGAGGAGCTCAGGAAGCAGAGGCAAGGGCATAGGAGGAGTGGATCAAATACTGCTTCAATGTTTCTTAGTCACAAACACACAGAGCTTTGATGTGGATATGGCAGATTTCTCTCAATAATGTCTAAGATTTCCAGTGTTAAATGTTCAGAACCTCATTTATTCATTCACTCATTTATCCATTCACCTATTCATTTATCCTCCCACTCACTCATGAGCTGGAGAAAATATCTTCCAGAACTCATAGGGAGAACTGCTGTGTGTTGTCAGAAGGAATACTTTGATAAGCTGATTGAGGTGGAGAGTAAGATGCTCAAAGACCTTGCTCAATGAAAAGAAGATGGTGATTCATATGCTCTCCAAGGAGGGTGAGTGTGTTAGATGCAGGTTTTGTTTTATGGAGTAAGGTTTTGCAAGTCTGGGCCAGAGCTGAATTGCTGAGGACATGGAGAAGCCAAGCCCTGACAGAAACAACTGCTATCTTTGCTTTTCTTCTCTTCACATCTAATCTATCACCATTCCCTATAATTTTACCTCTTAAATACCTCAATGAATCTGTTCTTACTCTATGCCTGTTGTTACCACTCTAGCTCAGATTCTTATTTAGTCTGACCTGTACTACTGCAAAGATCTTCTAACCAGCCTTCCTGCCTCCTATCTCTTCTCCTTCCAGTCCATTCTCTACACCATTGTTAGAGTGATCTTTCTAAATCTCAGATCTAATTATGTTAATCCCTTGGCTCAAAATCTTTGATCTTAAAAAATAAAGTCCATACCCCATAGCATAGTATTCAGAGCTTTTTCTAGCTTCATCACCTACCTATGTCCCATCCCCTACTGTTCCTGAAGTTCTTCAGGAGTACTCACTGTCAAAAACTCTCCCTTCTTCCAAAATACCACTCCTTTACTTTTCTACTTGGAAAAGGAAAACTCTTCTTTAGAAAAGTTGTTCTTCTTATATTGCCAAATAAGCACACTTTCATGTGATGCTCCTGGGCTCAGTGCAGATTCCACCCATGGGAATCATTATGCCTTCTACCATATAGTCCCAGTTTTCCTCCTGAGCATATGATAGTATTGCACTTTCTTACCCCTTGAAAGTTGGGTGTGGGTTTGTGACTTGCTTTGGCCAGTGAAATGGGAAAAGTGGAAGTTTTAAGAGCCAGTACATGACTCACATACTTTTTTCCCCTCTGGTAGTTGCTCTGTCAGTCTTTATCCTGGAATAAAGATGACAAAAAGCAGAGCACCCAGCCAATCCTTAATGGATATGTAATAATAATAAAAAATAAAGCCTTGTTGTTTAAGCTACTGAGATTTGGGATTGCTTGTTCCTGAAGAACCCAGCCTATCCTAAAGGATATATTATCTCCACTTTGACATCTTCCATAACTACCCCAAACCACGATGTTTCTACTTTACCTGAACTTGTGTGACTCTTTTTTTTTTTCCTTTTGAGACAGTCTCACTCTTTCACCCAGGCTGGAATGTGATGATGCCATCTCAGCTCCCTGCAACCTCTGCCTCCTGGGTTCAAGTGATTCTCGTGCCTCAGCCTCCCAAGTAGCTGGGATTACAGGTGTACACCACTACACCTGGCTAACTTTTGTATTTTTAATACAGACAGGATTTCACCATATTGGCCAGGCTGGCCTCAAGCTCCTGACTTCAGATGATCTACCTACCTCGGCCTCCCAGAGTGCTGGGATTACAGGCATGAGCCACCATGCCCAGCCAACTCATTTTTTTTTTATACCACTTATCTGGTGCTGATGACATATTACCTCATATTGCTAATTATCAATTTGCTGTTATATCTTAGCCGCCTTCACAACTCTACTGAGGTTTCCTGAGGGCAGGGGTGGTGGTTGTTCTATGTTATTATCACACTAAGTATAGTTCATGGCTAAGGCAATATGTTGTAATGGGTGCAGGAGAGAGACAGATTAGTTCTGAATGAATCTTAGTTTCCTCACCTGTAAGATGAGAGTAACAACATATATTCTCCAGGGTTTTCTAGTATTTGTGGATAACAGGTGCAACCTATATAAAAATAGTGGCATACTGAAATTATCTTTCTCCTTATTTATTTTTATTATAACTATAGATGGTGTTCAGTAGATGCTTGTGAATAAATCAATCTTTCATTGATGGAGTTGTGGTGGTACCTGCATTAGACATGGAATCAGAAGTCCTGGATTTGGCTGGGCTTTACAGGCTCATGCCTGTAATCCCAGGACTTTGGGAGGCTGAGGCAGGAGGATCACTTGAGTTCAGGTGTTCCAGACCAGCCATGGCTACATAGTAAGACCTTGTCTCTACGAAAGTAAAAAAAATTAGCCAGGCATGGTGGCACATGCCTATGGTCCCAGTTACTTGAGAGGCTGAGGTGGGAGGATCACTTGAGCCTGGGAATTTGAGGCTGCAGTGAGCTGTGATCATGCACTCAGGACTGGATGACAGCGTGACATCCTGTCTCAAAACAAAAAAAGCTGGGTACACTGGCGAGCGCCTGTAGTCCTAGCTATTCGGCAGGCTGAGGTGGGAGGATCACTTGAGCCTAGGAGTTCAAGACTGTAGTGAGCTATGATGATTGTGCCACTGCTCTCTAGCTTGAGTGACAGAGTGAGACCCTGTCTCTTTAAAAAAAAAAAAGTCCCAGATTTAAGGCCTACCTTTTTGTCACCAGCTTTATGACCTTGACCTTGGGAAAGTCACTTGCCCTTTCTGCAATTTTTGCATTCTCAACTATAAAGTGTAAATAATAATGACACCTACCTCACTGGAATCTCATAGAATTTAAATGAGATAATATATGAGGACATGTTTTATACATGCTTAAGCATCACACATTCTGAGACTGTAATGATACAGAGAAGATTGGCTGGTCCCTCACACGAGGACTGTGTGGAAAATTTGGAAGCATCCCAATGTGCCCCGATAACCCTTTGCTGTTGGTCTTGTCTTTGTTGCTTGCTTACGTGTTTGTCTTTCCAACTAGACTATGAGCTACTTGTGATTAAGAATTGTCTTAAAGTCATTTTTTGAAAAAATGTTTATTTCTCCTTACATAAGAGTAATACGTGCTCATTGTAGAGATAATAAAAATACATGAAGAAATCTGGGCACAGTGGTTCACACCTGTAATCCTAGCACTTTGGGAGGCTAAGGTGGGTGGATTGCTTGAGCTCTGGAGTTTGAGACCAGCCTGGGCAACATGGTAAAATGTCATCTGTACTAAAAATACAAAAAATAGCCGGGTGTGGTGGTGTGCTACTCAGGAGGCTGAGGTGGGAGGATCACTTGAGCCCAGGGGGTGGAGATTGCAGTGAGCCAAAATTGCTCCACTGCACTCCAGCCTGGGCCACAGAGTGAGACCCTGTCTCAAAAAAAAAAAAAAAAAATTACATGAAGAAAATCAAAATCTCAGTAATTCTTGTCTCTGATTCAGAGAAAATCTCTATTAACCTTTTGATGTGTTTCTTCTGTTTTTTTCTGTGCACATATAGTTACAAAACTAATAGATCACACATACAAGTATTGTCTCATATCGTTAAATATTCTTACATACATGAACTTACATAAAAATTCTTACATTTTAACCATTCTCCTATTGTTGAATATATAAGCTGATGATATGTTTTCACTGTCTAGATAAAGTTTTAACAAATGTGTTTTTGTACATACATATTTGTCTGATTTTCTATTTTTATAGGGAAAATTTTTCTAATTTTGTGGGAAAAATTCCCAGAAGGAATATTTCTGGGTCAAAGAGTATGAACATTTTTAATGCTCTTAAGACTTCCAAATTGATTCCCAGAAAGGCTAAACCAAGTTCCAGTCCCACAAGCAAGATGTGAATTTGTATATTTCACTGCACGCTTATCAATCATGGGAATTATTATTAAAAATAAGGGGCTGGGCACAGTGGCACAAAACCTTAGTCCCAGCTACTCGGAGACTGAGGTGGGAGCATTGCTTCAGCCCAGAAATTCAAAATTGCAGTGAGCTATGATTGTGCCAGGGCTCTCAGCCTGGGCAACAGAGTAAGGCTTTGTCTTAAAAAAAAAAAAAAAAAAAAAAAAGAAACAAAAATAAGGTTAAAACTTTTTATGTAATAATTACCCACTCAACATTTCTTCTGTGCTTGTTCATGCCTCTTGTCCACTTTTCCTTTAGGATTTTAATTATGCTTATTAAATTCTATGAGATTTAAAAAATCATTTTAATCTAGTCAGCAAGCACAATACAAGACACATAATAGATGCTTCTTAAATATGCCTTGGGTTGGGCGCGGTGGCTCACTCCTGTAATCCCAGCACTTTGGGAGGCCGAGGCAGATGGATCACCTGAGGTCAGGAGTTCGAGACCTGCCTGACCAACATGGAGAAACCCTGTCTCTACTAAAAATACAAAATTAGCTGGGTATGGTGGTGCATGCTTGTAATCCCAGCCACTCGGGAGGCTGAGGCAGGAGAATCACTTGAACCTAGGAGGCAGAGGTTGCAGTGAGCTGAGATCGCGCCATGGCACTCCAGCCTGGGCAACAAGAGCAAAACTCCATCTCAAAAAAAAAAAAAAAATGTCTTGGGTTATTAGTTAATTGTCCTGGGGACTTTTTAGGAACCAAAGAAGACTTTCTAAGAGATTGTTTCTTTTCTTTTCCTGCCCAGGACACAGCTGGGCAGGAGCGGTACCGGACCATCACAACAGCCTATTACCGTGGGGCCATGGGCTTCATTCTGATGTATGACATCACCAATGAAGAGTCCTTCAATGCTGTCCAAGACTGGTATGAGACTTATATTCATTCATTCATTTAGCAAACTGTTCATTAAAACCTAACATGTGCTAGGTCCTGTATTGTGTGCTAGGGAAGCCCAGATGAATCAGACATGGTTCCTGGCCTCAGGAGTTTACAGATGAGAGCAGAAGACAGATCCATAAGCAGGAATGAAATTATCATGTGATAGGCCGGGTGCAGTGGCTCACGCCTATAATCCCAGCACTTTGGGAGGCCGAGGCGGCCAGATCACCCGAGGTCAGGAGTTCAAGACCAGCCTGGCCAACATGGTGAAACCCCGTCTCTACTAAAAATACAAAAATTAGCTAGGCGTGGTGGCACGTGCCTATAATCCCAGCTACTCAGGAGGCTAAGGCAGGAGAATTGCTTGAACCTGGGAGGCGGAGGTTGCAGTGAGCTGAGATCACACCACTGCACTCCAGCCTGGGCAACAGAGTGAGACTCTATCTTAAAAAAAAAAAAAAGAAAGAAAAGAAAAGAAAATGTGTGCTAGGTGCAGTGATGAAGCGAGGCATCAGGGCTGTGGGAACCCAGCAGAGGGCTCTCTGACCCAGTTTAGGGAGTCAGAGAAGGTGCCCTGGAGTTGCTGACACATATGCTGCATTTTGTAAGATGAACAGGAGTTAGCCTGAGGGACAAATGAATAAGGATGTTCCAGAAAATGAGTACAGATATGCAAAGGTGAGAAGGTAGGTGCGAGTGTTAAAGGGCATAGGTCATGAAGGGTTTTGTGTGCTGCTATAGGAGTTTGGATTCTGTCCCACAGGTGATGACGTATGAATTAGAAACCAACAGGTTCACATTTGTGTTTCAGGAAGATTACTGTAGCTCCAGTGGAGAGTGAATCCACGTAGCACTTAAAGTTTATCCCTGGGCTGAGCCAGGTGTCCAGGAGCACATACAGTCCAAGTTCATCAAGGCTCAATATGCAATGGAAATCAGTACAGCACCCCAGAGTTGCAACCTCTGAGCAACTTATAGCTTTCCTCCTGGGGCACGATTCCCAGGAGAAGGGAGCCTGAGGGGAAGGACACGTGAGAGGGAGGGCCAGGACCCAGTGTCCCCGCTCAGATGAGGATGGGGGAAGGTGGGACATCTGTGTGGTGGCTGTCCTTCAGAATCGGAGAGGCCGAGCAGACCAGGCACACAGCAGCAGTGCTGGCCAGTGCTGGGCTTGTCTCCTTCTCCCTTTTGCCTAATGGTGACCTTCAAGGACTTCGCTTCTCCCAGGGAGCAGTTGTCATAATTGTGTGAAGCTGTGTTGGCTTCACATACACAGCTTGAGCTGAGAGTGACCTTGTGGGCTGCCTGCTGCACTCCCCTGTTCTGACCAGCAGTTCAGGGTGTCATCAGCATGTTCCTGGGGGTCTGTGTTCTCCTTTTCTGCCTCCTGGTTATCCTCTTCTTCCTCCTTTCTGTCCCTTCCTTTTAAATAACTCTTTCTTCCCTCTACCTTGGGTCTTTCTCCTCTCCTTCCTCTGTTCTCTTCCCCTTCCCTTTACTCTCTCCACTCATCATTTTCCTCCCTTCCTCCCCTCTCCCTGCTCCTCCTCTTCTCTCTCATCACATCTCTCCTGAAGTGTCTCCACACTGCCCATTTCCCTGTTGGCCTTGACCCCCTTCCCTCCCTCCCTCAGTCTCTGTTCATTCTGCCTCAGGAACACAGTGACTTTAACACCTGGTGACGATTCCTCCAAGAATAACCTGAGTTTGTTGCTAACCTGGGAACTGAGAGGAAATGGGGTGGGAGAAGGGAGGAAGATGAAAGAAAGAGTAGCATGGGAGATAAGGAGAGCTGGCCCCAGTTACCTGCCTTGAGTCTGAAGACTGAGGGTCTGTCTCTCCCAAGCCCTGGCCTTTGAGTTTTGTCTGTGGGTAACTTGGTCTCAGTCTCACCCCTACCTGCCATCCAAGCCCCAGTGCCCAGAATGGGGCCATGTTTCCTGTGGGCCCACAAGAAGTGGTGGCTGAATGAATTCCATCGTTTGAGGGAATGGCTTCTCACCATAAATGAGAAGGTTGGTGGTAAGATCAGCTTTAAGAGCAGGGTCAGTAGTAGGTTCAGGTTGCAGTTAGGGTTGAGTTAGGTTGTCAGTGTCAGGGTAGAGTCAGATTCAAGATCTGCTTCAGGACTAACCATTCACTGGCTCGTTCATTTATCAGCATTCACTGACACCTTCTTTGCTGTGTGTTCTGTGCTGGGTATTGGCATCCCAAAGATGAATAGGCCGGTCCTTGCCCTCAGGGAGAGAGAGAAATTCAGCCAAGTGTAATAGGTGTCATGGTGAACGTGCAGGAGACCAAAAGAGGAAGAAATCATTTCTACCTGATGGGGTCTTTGGGGAATGTTAGGCCCATCTCCACAAAAAGATGTCTTCATAATATAAAAGAGTCCTTTTTTATTTCCTCTTAAAATTTTGTTTTTAATTATAGAAGTAATACATGCTCACTTTTAAAAATGTGAAAAGTACAGAAATTTGAAAAGGTTTTTTTTTTTTTTTTTGAGATGGAGTCTCACTCTGTCACCCAGGCTGGAGTGTAGTGATGCGATCTTGGCTCACTGCAAGCTCCACCTCCCGGGTTCACGCCATTCTCCTGCCTCAGCTTCCTGAGTAGCTGGGACTACAGACGCCTGCCACCACGCCCAGCTAATTTTTTTTTTTTTAATTTTTAGTGGAGACGGGGTTTCACCGTGTTAGCTAGAATGGTCTCGATCTCCTGACCTCGTGATCCGCCCACCTCGGCCTCACAAAGTGCTGGGATTACAGGCGTGGGCCAGCGCACCCGGCCGAAAAGTATTTTTTAAAAGTCTTATAATCATCTTATATGAAGGTAACCACTGCTGACATTTTGGTTCCTGCAAATAATCATAATCCGAGGCTTCAGGGAAGGTTTATGAATCACATAGGAGGAGGTGGAGGCTAAGTGGATCTAGGAGAAGCTTGAAGAGGCTCCCCTCAAGGTGTTGTGGGATCAGCACTGGGCCCTGGAGGATGAGTTAGTTGTGGGGAAGGACTTCCCAGTGTAGGCAAAAGCACAAGCCATGGAAGAGCTTTTGGGGAATGAGTAAAAAGGTTAGGGAGGCAGGAGAATGGGTAATGAGGCTGGAGAGACACAGCATGAGTGATCTTGAACTGAGGAATCTGGACTTGATCACATAGCTAGCTGGGGGCCAGAGAAGGCTTTTAAGAAAAGATTCATTGTGATCAAATACCTGCTTTAGAAAGACCTCTCTGCCCAGTGAGGAGAGGGATGGCCAGATATGGTAGAGGTGGACTTGAAAAAGATGGATGAGGTTTGCAGCTAGGGCTTAGGAGTCAGCATCTGTGACAGCCAGCAGGGACAGGTATCTGTCTGTCCTCAGCTGAATTAATTGGCAATAACTTGGATGTTGCTAGTCCTGTGGAAGAGAAACCATTTCTTCACACTTCACAGTTTTCTTTTTGTCATAGGAGGGTATGTGTCTTGGTCAGTTTGGGCTGCTATAACAAGAATACTATAGACTTGGTAGCTTAAATAACGGACATTTCTTTCTCACAGTTCTGGAGCTAGGAAGTCCAAGATCAAGGTGCCAGCAGCTCCAGTATCTGGAGACAACCATCTTCTTGTTGTATCCTCCCATGGCCAAGAGAGAAAGAGGGCTCTAGCCTCTTTCTCTTCTTATATGGACACATTTATTAGGACTCTAGCCTCATTGACATAATTACATCCCAAAGACTCCACCTCCAAATACCATTACATTGGGGATTAGGCTTCAACATGTAAATTTGGAGGTGGGGACACAGACATTCAGTCTATAGGAATATGATTAACATATCTCTTTCTATCTCATTTTAGGGCTACTCAGATCAAGACCTACTCCTGGGACAATGCACAAGTTATTCTGGTGGGGAACAAGTGTGACATGGAGGAAGAGAGGGTTGTTCCCACTGAGAAGGGCCGGCTCCTTGCAGAGCAGCTTGGTATGTACATGACACATGTATGTGCATGTGTGCATTTGTACACCTGCTCATGAGAGTGGGGTAAACAGGGCACGAGTGTGTTTGTATTTATGACATTAGTGTTGTGATTGTGAATTATGTACCTATGTGATCTGTGTGTATTGTTTTATATTCATATGATGTACATATGGGCTTTGTGCTGTGAGTTTTAGATAATTCATCATTTTTGATATGTATATATTTTGTTATATTGAATATGTAAATAAATTTTAAATTTATAAACTCTTTTTTTTACCAGTTCCTTCCACAAAGGACTTGAGATATCTTATAAAAATGGTCACAATACAACAATAAAAATAAATAAATAAGTGAGAAAATTGGAGCAAAGGGAAAGCAAGGGTGAGGGAAAAATAAGAGGAAGCTAGGGTAAGTATTAAGTTCTTGGACACCTGCAAGAGTTGGGGCCAAAATGTTGTCTTTGAGCTTCCTAGCAACCTTTACCAAGAGGGAAACATAATCAGTTACATGGTTTAGAGTGTCCTAGTATAAAAACAAACCCATTATTCCAGAGAAGCACTACTCTTCATCATCAACTGTAGAGCAGACTCTGTATGCTGAATGTGACCATGTCCTGAATATCAAACATCCTTCCAGCACTGAGTATTTATATGCTGTTCTTACAGTTTATCTCAATGCAAATTCATGCTTCTCACCAAAACACAATTCACAACAAAAGTAATAGTATGAAGGAACAAAACTATGTGGTTTGAGTATGTAGCTCATCGATGTCCTGACTTTTTCCTAGCTTAACATATTTTGATCCTCGTGCTCCTTTGAGGCCTAGGTGTCCAGGCATGTCTCAGTGGCCCCAAAGCAGAACTCTACCTACCTTTGCTTAAAAGAAGAGCTTTTATTTTATGTATTGGGGTCCAGGGTAAGGTTGCCTTACAAAAAGAGTTCCATGCCTGTAGGTTTGAAAGTTTGAAATCTTCCTCTAGAATAGATGTACTGCTTAGCTTTTAGCCAGTCTCCCTAAGTATATCTCACATCCTTAGTGTTGTAAGTATTGAGGAGTGGAGAGTTTAAAGTCTCTGACAGTTTCTGAAGAACAGATATTTGGGCTTATAGGTGGGTAATCTGTATAAAATACAAGTGTGAATTGTGTGTTTTATATATTTGTATTATGAGTATGTGGGTGTGTGTGTGTTGTATACTTTTTTCTCCCCAAGGTGGCCTGTAAACTGTAGCAAACTGTAAGTGCTTAATAAACAGGGAGGTTGGGTCATCTTGGGCCTTGCTGTCTCTACACTATCACAGAGGTTCTCAGAGTCCAGAAAGTGCCTCCATGTGGTCCATAGACCAATAAGCAAGTGATGAAGCCCACACCTGGTGAACTTTAGATGGTCCCTTTAGGCTTTCAACCTGTAGTCTCCCTGGAGGCTCCCAGCACTCTCCCTGGACTGACTATATTTCATCTGCTTGGAATGCTCTCTTCTACTCCCCATCTTCTACCCTCATCCAGCTGGTGAGACCCCACTCAGCTTTCAAAACAGCTTACACTTCACATCTTCTATGAAACCTTTCCCAGCCCCCTGCCAGAGCTCTTTATTTGTTCTCTCAATGCACCCCATACGTAAAAGAGTCACAGTACCCATCACAGTTGGATGCACTCATTTACTTGTCTGTCTCCCGAAAGTTCCCTGCAGACAGGAAATGAATCTTGTTTGTCTTTGTGCCTACTGTGCCTAGCATATGGCCGGGCACGGAGGATGCAAAAATATGTTTTGATTAATTTTATGATGTTAAGTATTTGGGTACCTCATTTTATTGTCCAGTGAAGACTTCCTGAGTGCCTACTCTGTTCTAGGCCCTGAGCTGTGAAATAGGCTACATTTCCTGGTCTGAATAAGCTCGATCCAGTG
Source organism: Gorilla gorilla gorilla (assembly GCF_029281585.2). Classification (NCBI taxonomy): domain Eukaryota; kingdom Metazoa; phylum Chordata; class Mammalia; order Primates; family Hominidae; genus Gorilla; species Gorilla gorilla. The sequence goes on from NC_073224.2 coordinate 188,046,240, forward strand.
AGAGAGCCTACAGTAACAGTCATAGTCCAATTGGTCAGGGCTGTGACAGAGGGATGTTGGGGGAGCATAGAGGAGGAACGTGATTCTTCTGGGATCAGAGAACATGATGCCCAAGTGGAGTCTTGAAGATAAGTAGGACCAGTCAAGTGAAGAAGAGAGTTAAGGGCATTCCAGGCAGGGGCATAACCCTGGCAGAGGCAAGGAGCTGCCTTGTGGGTCAGGGAACCATAAATCACTGGATGGTGTGAGTCTGGAGTAGTGTTACCCAAAGAGGGGACTCACGCCACTGGAATTGTGCAGGATGATTTTCTGTATTTATTTTCTAATACATATTTGGATATGTATTAGAAAAAAATATACCAGCATGCCAAGCCCTTCTCACTAAGATTTTTTTTTTTTTTTTTTTGAGATGGAGTTTCACTCTTGTCACCCAGGCTGGAGTGCAGTGGGGCGATCTCGGCTTACTGCAACCTCTGCCTCCCGGGTTCAAGTGATTCTCCTGCCTCAGCTTCCTGAGTAGCTGGGATTATAGGCATCCACCACCATGCCCGGCTAATTTTTTGTATTTTCAGTAGAGACGGGGTTTCATCATGTTGGCCAGGCTGGTCTCGAACTCCTGACCTCAGGTGATCTGCCCACCTCAGCCTCCCAAAGTGCTGGGATTATAGGCATGAGCCACCTTGTATGGCCATTCTAAGATTTTTTAAAGGTGAATTGGTTAAACATTTATTAGGTGCTTACCATGTGTCAGGCACTATTTATTCTAAGTGTTTCAAAGTATTGCGCATCTAATTTAATCCCTCTAAAACCCTCCAAGATATGTTCTTTCCTTATCTCCACATTTTGTGTGTGTGTGTTTTTTTTAACAGATGAGAAAAGTGAGGCACAGAGAAGTTGAGTAACTTGCCAAAGTCACACAGCTAGTAAGAGGGTAGAACCAGTATTTCAACTCAGGTGGTAGTCTGGCTCCCAGAGCCTGTGCTCCTAACCACTTAACTTTACTACACAGCAAATGTGGTAATCATAGCTGATATATATTGAACAAGGCACTATGTGAAATGTTTAGCATTAATTATCTCATTTAAGTCTCTTTATAAACCTTCAAGCTAGGTACTATAGAGCATGTCCAATACTCTCAAAAATGAGGTTCAGAGAGGTTAAATAACTTGCTCAAGCTATACCATTAGCAAGTGGTGGACTCAGTATAAACCTATCAAATTTATTTAGGAACACAGATAGAACACCTGAGATTAAATCTTAGCGCCATGTTTTTAGGAAGGCACTTGAAGAAGACCTTAATGAATTGGTTAGGTTTGGGCAGGTCAAGGTAACCCATCTCTGCCTAACTCGACTCCCTGAGCTTTCTGCTGTTGATCACCAGAACTTGCCTATTTACGTGTTTATCTCTCCTCCTAGGCTTCTACTGCATGGATTGTGTCTGATTTGTTTCATTATCCTAAGGACCCAGCATAGGGTAGATATTCATTAATACATTTTACTTATTCAGTGAAAAACATTTATTGAGCACGCTGAGCCAAGTTCTGCCCTGGCACTTAGGATATAATGAATGATGAATAAACAGCTGCAATCCTTACTGTCATGGAACTAATGGGGAAAGAGACATTAAATAAATACTTACACAAATATTAATTAAAAATTGTGCAAATAAATGGGTGAATTGTATGGTATGTGAATTATGGCTCAATACAGCTGTTAAAATTATGATAAGTTCTACTTGAGTTGGGACTCTTGTTATTGCAAGTGATAAAATTGCAAATCAAACTAGCTTTAATAAAAAAAATAGAATTGGCTGGGCGCAGTGGCTCATGCTTGTAATCCCAGCACTTTGGGAGGCTGAGGTGGGTGGATCACTTGAGGTCAGCCTGGTTTGATACCAACCTGGTCAACATGGTGAAACCTCATCTCTACTAAAAATACAAAAATTAGCTGAGCATGTAGTCCCAGCTACTCGGGAGGCTGAAGCAGGAGAATCCTTTGAATCCAAGAGGCAGAGGTTACAGTGAGCTGAGATTGCCCCACTGCACTCCAGCCTGGGTGACAGAGCAAGACTCCATCTCAAAAAAGAAAAAAAAAAAAAGAGAGAGAGAGAGAGAATGTATTAGCTCCTGTAACTGGGAAGTCCACAAGACCCAGGGCTCAATTGCACTCTCCATTTCTCAGCTTTACTTATCCCCTCAGCCTCTTTCTATAGCCAGAATCTCTGCATGGGGAGTTAGAGGGATGATGGCAGATTCATGGCTTCCCAATTCCTGCAAAAAGAGACCTTCTCTCTCCCAACCACTATGAATCAATCCCAGGGAATACTATGATTGGTCACCTGTGAGTCATGTGCCCATCCCAGTGGCTGGGGGAGGCAAGTATGGCAACATAGTCCCAATATAACTGTTTAAAATGGTGGTTTCCTAAAGGAGGGAATGAAGGGGGCAGATAGAAGTTAACATAAGTCCACCACAGGTGCTATGAAGAAGTGCAAGAGAGAAACCTAATTTTAGGCTGGAGAGTTAAGGTTTTCTGAGAAAGTAACACTTAAGGTGAGAACAAAAGGATGAGAAAAGGCTAGCCCGGCAAAGAGCAGAGTGTAGGGAGGGGCATGTTCCACATCCAGAATAGTCCCAATGTGGGTTAAAGCATGAAATATTCATGAAATTGAAAGAAGGCCATGGCACAGGGACTAAATAATCAAGGGAGAGTAGCATGAGATGAGGATGGACAGATGGGGAGAGATCAGATGATGCAGGATCTTGTAGACCACGTTAAGAATTTTGCAAGGATATGATCAGATCTGGGAACAGTGAAGGGGGATGTTCAGCCTTCCTCACCCTCACCCAGTGACTACCCCTCTGCTGTCTCAGGTATTAAGTCAGTTTCGGTGGTATCTTTGCCAGTGCAGTAATGCCATTCTCTGCTTTATGGGATCCCTCCTCAGGATTCCCTTTCTTGTAGCTTTTCTCAGCTCTGTCAGTCAAGACTATTGATATGGCCAACAATTCGTGTTTATTAAAGCTGTGAGGCTGGGCTTGGTGGCTCACGCCTGTAATCCCAGCACTTTGGGAGGCTGAGGCAGGTGGATCACCTGAGGTCGGGAGTTCAAGACCAGCCTGACCAACATGGAGAAACCTCATCTCTACTAAAAATACAAAAATTAGCCAGGCGTGGTGGTGCATGCCTGTAATCCCAGCTACTCGAGAGGCTGAGGCAGGAGAATTGCTTGAACCGGGGAGGCGGAGGTTGCGGTGAGCAGAGATCGCGCCATTGCACTCCAGCCTGGGCAACAAGAGCAAAACTCCGTCTAAAAAAAGAAAAAAAAAAAGCTGTGTGTTGTGATTGGCCTTCCATATTCTCAAAGTTCCTGGGACTTGGTTGAGATCATATAGATGCTGAGGCAGGTGGGTGTTTGGAACAGTAGAGGAATTTTAGGGACTTTTATTTCAGGAAGCATGACCTTTTAGGGTTCTGCCTCCATGTGCTCCTCGGAAAGGGGCTTCTTGTCCCTTTCCTGGATCTGACTGGAGATCTGACCAGAACCCAGGGAGGCTAGTAAAAGGGAAATATGCTTCTGCCTACAAAGGAAGGAGAGACCATCCACAATGTAGTTTTTTGTTTTATTTTGTTTTGAGACAAGATCTTGCTCTGTCATCCAGGCTGGAGTGCAGTGACACAATCTTGGCTCACTGCAACCTTCACCTACTGGACTCAAGCAATCTTCCTGCCTCAGTCTCCTGATCCCAAATAGCTGGGATTACAGGCGTGCACCACCATGCCCAGCTAACTTTTATGTTTTTTGTTTGTTTGCTTGCTTTTTTGGTAGAGACGGGGTTTCACTGTGTGGCCAGGCTGGTCTCAAACTCCTGGGCTCAAGTGATCTGCCAGCTTTGGTCTCCCAAAGTGCTGGGATTACAGGCTTGAGCCACCATGCCCAGCCCAAAATGTAGTTTTGAAACACACACATACCAGCATAGTGTAGTGGGAAAAGCACGCCCAGACTAGGAATTAGGAGATTCAGAGTTTTATCCTGCTTCTGCTACTACTTTACTATGTGACTTTGAGCATTGCATTTGCTGTCTCTGGGTCTCTGCATTTACCTATCTGTAAAACATGCAGTTTGGATTAGTTGAGTAGGAAGATCTGTTTGGCCCTATCCCACTTTGATTCTGTGATTTCAATTTACCCAATTCCGCATTCATGACTCAGACCCCACAGACTCTCATACACTGCCTTGCTTATTTTAGGTGCTCAATAAATCTGTGTGTGTGTGTGTGTGTGTGTGTGTGTGTGTTTTCTAGATTGAGATGAACCAAGGAACCTTGTGTCATTGAGTCTGGTTGCAGAGAAAGAAAGGCCTAGTTGGCATTGATAATAACTAACAGTGACTTAAAATTCACAATATGCTTTCACGAAAATCCTCTTGTGACCTTTGTTGTCACTTCTAGCACAGAAGGCTGCATTATCATCAGCTATTGTAATACAGTATCTGTATCGCTGTATAGTACATAGTATATTATCACCAGCACAGTAAACCAGTGATTTTCTTGATGAAGAAGCTGAGTCCAGACCACTTGCATTTTCTTGCACACAATGAGCTGTGCCACACTTCTGTGTCTTTATTTTCCCACTCTAAGATTATGTAACTTTTCTAAGCCATGTAAGTAGTAGATGGCAGGCCCCGTACTCAAACTCAGACTTTGACTCAAAATCCTAATGTTCTCATATCATCCAATGGTGTTTTCCCAAAAGCCTGTCATAGTTTCTCTCCACATTTCCACCCTCAGCCACAATGTTGGTGAGATTTCTTTAGATTATGCTGTGGTAACACACAACCTGAGTCAGGAGAATAAGGGTTTCTTTCTCACTCATTACATACCAGCTACAAGTCAGCTGCAACTCTGTTCCATGCATTTTCTTACTCTGGGGTCCGTTTGGAATGGCTAAACCACACAAAGCCTCTTAAAGCTTCCTTGGGACTTGGATCACATCACTTCTGCCCACATCCATTGGCCAAAGCAAGTCACATAATCAAACTTGATGTCGATGGAGTGGGGAGACGTATTCTTCCCACAAGGAGGCACTGCAAGCTAGTGGTAATGTGGAGGTATAAAATCTCCTGCAGGCAGGGCAGTTCACAGTCACTGAACACATCATGGACTCTGGGGACACAGAGGTGAATGGGTTCCCTTCCCTCAAGATGCACACTGACTAGGGAAACAAAATTGTAAACAGATAATTATAACCTTCTTTGGGTCGATGGCTATGCCAGTCCTCATCCTACTTGCTATTATTTTTCACCCTCTCCTGTTGTTTTTCCTGCAACCCCTTCTGAGGGTTTGACCTTTGCAGGCTATGTTTCCCAGCCTCCTGTGATAGTAGCTTCTGGCTGGGACTAGCCAAAGGAAGATATTGGCAGGTGACTGGAGATGCAGCAAAGGGAGAAATCCAGGTATTTTCCCCCTGCCTCAGCTGGCCCCCCAGCAGGGGCTGCTCCTCTACTGTGACTCCTGCTCTCATGGTTCCAGCTTCTTTTAGCTCTAATACTAGTATTTTTTGCTTTTGATAATCTCTGGGTTTCCTCAATATTCTGTTTAGCTTCTTAGTTCTTCCATCACCTATATAAGCAATTCCTTCTGGTTTAAAGAATAGTTCCCATTTTTCTGGTTGGAATCTGACTGAAACAATCACACAAAGTGCCATGAGAGTACAGGGGAGAGAGACATTATATGTTCTGAGTGGTAGAGGTGTTGTGGGGAAGAAAAAGTGAAGCTTCTCCGGGATCAGTAATTCCACAGATGAATAATGAAGATGATTAGGAGTAGTAGCTAGAGATTAATAACATGAGCAATGGCACAAAATGAGGAAGCACTGATGTTTCTGGAGCATAGTGTGAGCCAGGAAGATGAAGCTGGGGGAGTAGAGACCAGGCCATGCCAGGTCTTGGGTGTTCAGCCAGTGAGGCTGGATATTGAATTGATCAGACCTCTTTCAATTCCAGTGACACAAATCCAAGTCAAAATAGCTCAAGTTATAGGGACAGGTGAATAGCTGAAGCAAAATGGAAGAGAAGGTCCATCCAAGGTGCCGGATGGATTGTGCACATGACACTCAAAGTTCCAGAGAATGAAAACAAGCCTTGAGTAGAAAGGAAGACAGTGAGTCCCACTGAGCCCAAATCATCAGTGACCAGAGGATGTGAGTTGAAGGTTGATAAATGACAGAGATGAGGTGGTGTCAGAGCAGGATGGAGAAGGGATCTGAACCGTGGAGGACACATGTTCTGGAGCAGTGTTGGGATGAGGAGAGGTGAGTTTAGCTGGTTGCAAGTTTCTGAATAGAATTCTGAGGTCGTATTCAGAAGCAGGCAGTGTGGATGCAGTCTATGGGTCTGTGACAGCTGCCTTTAGACAGTAGATAAACGTGATCATTTTTGGGGGGTGGAGGAACATCTCAGATTCAGTTAAGAATTGAGCCCCATTAAAAACAGCAGAACTGTCATTGTTCTGAAGCCAATTAGGAGAAGAAAAGGACTGGGGGCTAGTCTGGTTAATTGGTTGTCATCTTCCTGGCCTCACTAGATTCTCAGCTCCTAAAAGTCCTCATTAATGAACCTGAAGAAAAGGTTACCATATGGACCTACTAATGAAGAATATTTCAGGAATCTGACAGTAATTGGGTGGGGTGCATTTGGGGTTATTCTGCTAAGCAAAAGAGGCCCTTGAGCTGGCTAGACCCATGAGTTGGTAACTTGAGTCACAGTTCTCACATTCCAGGTACCTTTGAGATGACAGTAAAGACATCTCTTTGGCATGACACAAGAGCTCCCCCTGTTTGGCTCCCTGCTGACTCAACTCTCACCACTTAGGGTTTTCTGCTCTAAGGATAACAAACTGCTATGGCCCTTTTGGCATAGACCAAGGCTGATTTTTCCCCCTTATCTGTGCTCTATTCATGCTGTCTCCCCTGCCTGTTGTGCTATGCTAGACATGCCTGTGCTCACACATACACTCACAGTGACATGTCTTTGTCTAGCTGATATCTGCTTAAGCATCAGCTTCTCCAAGAAACCTTCCCTGGTCTCCAGGCTTGGTTAGATGCTTTCTTTGTGCCCTGACAATCCCCTGGCTTCCCTCCATTCCAACACTTATTGCCCTGTAATATTGTCAATGTGTCTATCTTCCATAACACACTAGAGGCTCCTCAAAGGTAAGGGCTGTGTCTGATTCACCTTGCTGTCCCCAGTGCCCAGCACAGGGTCTACCGTGCTCATTGAGCTGAGCTTTCATGACCCACACTATCCGTATCCCCTCAACCACACCCTCCTTGCTCATTCCCACCTCCTTAATTCAACTATTCATTCCACGAACATTCACTAAGCACCTGCTCTTCCAGGTGGTGCTGGGGCTCAGAATGACATAGTTCCTGTTTGGGGAGCTCCCTGTCTATATGGACTTCTGCCATGCAGGGTAAAAAGTGCTATGGCAGGAGGAAGCACAGAGGAGAATGAAGATACCATATGTAAGCTGAGTCCTGAAGAATGAGAAGAAGTTAGGTGAAGAGTTTTGTTTAATTATTTTTAATGTAATTTATTTGTGTATTCATTTATTTATTTATGGTCTCGAACACCTGGCCTTAAGCAACCTTCCTGCCTTGGCACCCCCAAAGCACTGGGATTCCAGGCTTGAGCCACTGGCACCTAGCCAGTTTTGCTCAGTTCTGACTTTCTTTTTTTTTTTTTTTTTGAGGCAGAGTCTCACTCTGTCGCCCAGGCAGGAGTGCAGTGGCGCAATCTCAGCTCACTGCAACATCCGCCTCCCAGGTTCAAGCAATTCTTCTGCCTCAGCCTCCCGAGTAGCTGGGATTACAGGCAGTGCCACCACACCCGGTTAATTTTTGTATTTTTAGTAGAGATGGGGTTTCACCATGTTGGCCAGGCTGGTCTCTAACTCCTGACCTCAGGTGATCCACCCACCTCGGCCTCCCAAACTGCAGGGATTACAGGAGTGAGCCACCACACCCGGCCTGAGTTCTGACTTTAAAGGCTCACATCCTCACTAACTTCAAGAAGCTTCCTCCTCCTCTCCTTCCCTGCCAGCCTCTCCCTCTCCTGCATCCCTGCATGGCCTCTGGTTTCCTCTACCTGGGTTAGAGTGTTACAGCTTGTTCTGTTGCTGTTCCAACTGAGAGTGAGACAAGGAGGCATAAGGGATAGACCCCTGGCCCATCTCTGAGTCTCAGTTTTCCTGTCTGCAAATTACAAGTGCTAACTCTTGCCTTGCCCCACCCGACTCACATGGTTGTTTTTGTATTTGTGAACTGTTAATGTGAACTGCAGATGGGAGAGACTGATGCCTTTATTAGCATGTCTTTTCTACAACTATAATTGATCTCCCTGTATCTGTATCTCTAACAGTCAACACAAGACATGGCACAAGGTCAATGCTCAATAAAGACTTGGTGGGCCAGTCACTGTGGCTCATGCCTGTAATCCCAGCACTTTGGGAGACCGAGGCGGGCAGATCACCTGAGGTTGGGAGTTCCAGACTAGCCTGGCCAACATGGTGAAACCCTGTCTCTACTGCAAATACAAAAATTAGCCGGGTGTGGTGGTGGGTACCTGTAATCCCAGCTACTCAGGAGGCTGAGGCAGGAAAATCGCTTGGACCCGGGAGGCAGAGGTTGCAGTGAGCCGAGATTGTGCCACTGCACTCCAGCCTGGGCGACAGAGCAAGACTCTGTCTCTCAAAAAATAAATAAATAAAAATGAAATAAAAAAAAAAAAGACCTGGCTTATTGATTGACCCTAAGTGATGAAGACAAAGAGATTTCCCCAAAGAGATTTCCCCAAAGGCCCTGGAGACAGTAGAGGTGCAAGGAAGCTGGGAGTAAGGTGGGCCAGGAACATATAGGAAAGAGAATTGCCATGTATTCACATGCCAATCACATCATATACTTTCATGGATTTAATTTTCATTACTATCCTATGGGGTAGGTAGTATTCACCTCATTCTATAGATGAGGAAACAGAGACTGGGAGCAATTAGGCAACTTGTCCAAGATCACACAGCTAGTAGCTGCCCTCTGTACAATGTGGCATGTCCTCCCCTCAGTGCCACTTCCTCACAAGGGATTTGTGCCCCTGGCCTTGAACTGTGTCCTCATCTTCATCTGAGCTGAAAACCTATTTACTTAGTTACTGGTCTGCCTCTTTCCTAAATAAGCAATACACTCCCCGCACCTCCCCAAACACTGCCACTTGTGATAAGGCAGTCAAAGACTGGGGAGTCCATTTTTGTGATGTTCATTAAGGAAAAACGATATGCTGGAGGGTCTCTGAAGCTGACTGGGTTTCTATGGCCTGAGGATAATGAGCCAGCAGCTGCCTCCTTCTTCATCACATGTCCACAATTAGCAGGCACTTCTGCTGCTTGTCTTTCTCAGGTCAGGAAATGGGCCACAGGAGAGGCTGTCAGCTGGAGGTGGGCTGGCAGGAATGGCATGTGCCTTCCAGCCAAAAGTCTGGGAAAAGAAAGGCCTTGTTTATACCTGGGGGGCTTCAGCCCTCTCTATGGATGGTGGAATAATAGGGAGAAAGAGGGAGGGGGGAAAGAGATCCCTCCTTTGTTAGAGAAGATGATAAAAGAGGGAGAAAGATGGAGAGGAGGTGGGAGGAACAAGTTGAAAGAACAGAAGGAAACTGTCTTTATAACAGGCCACTTTTTTACAGCAATGTATTCATCATCTCACACACTCCTCCCACCTGTTCTTGGTAGGAAGACACTGTTGTTTGTCTTATTTGACAACAGGGAGTCTGAGAATTGGAGAGGTTAAGTGAGCAGGGAGGTGAAGTGACTTGCCCAGACTCAGATGCTGTTAGTCGGATTAAAGCAGAGGAGGCCAAAGAGACTTGTAAAGGAAGAAAAAGGTGTAATCAGGAAAAAAAAATGCAAAGTGAAAGAGAAAAGGGGGAAGAAATGAGAGGCAGAGCTGTGTGTGGACTTTGGAGACAGCCAAACCCAGGTATAAATCCAGTTTCCGCTAATACAGCCACATGACTTTGTGTGAGTTATGCAGTCTCTCATATTCTCATTTATAAATTGGAGATGATGTTATTTACCCAACTGGTTATTGTGAGGATTAAAGAAGATGATAGCAGTAAAGCTCCTAGCATAGTGTCTGGCATGTAGTAGTTGCCCCAAAGATATTAGGAATCCCAAGGAGAAAATGCAAGGGACACAGGGGAAAGGCTCCAAAAGAAGGGAAAGAGGAAGGCAGACAGACAACAGAAGTGGGAGAGGGCTGGGGACTGATGGAGAGGGCCACTTTTGCTTCTAAGGGCTGCCACCAAGCTGACCAAGATTCCTTGGGTGGAAAGCAGCCTTTTGGAATCAGGAGGGCCTTTGCTGTGTCTCTTGGGACAACCAAGTTTTTTTCATCACAGAAAGTGACGCTAAGGGTCTCAAGATACAAAATAGACAAGAATGTTGCATACCTCAGATGTAGTTTTCCCTGGGCCTTTTGTTGGGTTTTTGGAGGGAGGATGAGATCTATTGGATCGTTTTAGTGGAATTCAGAGAGGAGGAACCCCACTGAGTGGAAATAAACCAGTGTGGCTATGGGTGGAAAGGGCAAAGAAGACTTATTCATTGTGAATCTTGAGGTGCCTCCTAGAGCCCAGACTAGAGCTGGCCAGCCTAGGGGGAATGAGAGGCAGGGGAAAGAGGAGGAAAATCCCTGCGAAAAAGTCCAAAACCTGGGCTTCTCATACTGGTGCTTTTCCTTATCTTGGGCAAGCTAGCTTACTTCTGTAAGCCGGTGTTTGTATTAGTGAAGTGGAGAGGATCTGACTGAGACTCCTTCCTCAGGGGCAACATGAAGATCAAATAAAATAATCTATGTGATAAGTGCTTTGGAAACTGTAAAGTGCTGTGGGCACACATTTATGCATTTGCTCTGTCAGCAAACACTAATGACCCCCTCTGTGTCACGCACAGGGTTATACATTTCACATACATTGTCTTGCCTGATCCTTGAAATAACTCTATGAAGTAGGTAAAATTATCCCTTTTTACAAACCAGGAAATTGATTTGTAAAGAGAATAAATGACTCAGCCCAGAATTAAACAGCTGGGCGGTGGTAGAGCTAGGATCAGTCTGACTGAAAGACCAGTGCAGGAAACTCCTGCCCTGTACCATCTCCTTGAAGCAGAATCCCATGTCTGTGGAATTTAGCCTCTTTGCTTCACTGCTGAGCACTGGACATACTAATCCAGAGTGCTTGGGCTGAGGGCACAGAAGGGTTCCAGCAGAAGGGATGGGAAAAGTCCTTATCTGTATCTCTCCTCTTTCCAGGGTTTGATTTCTTTGAAGCCAGTGCAAAGGAGAACATCAGTGTAAGGCAGGCCTTTGAGCGCCTGGTGGATGCCATTTGCGACAAGATGTCTGATTCGCTGGACACAGACCCGTCGATGCTGGGCTCCTCCAAGAACACACGTCTCTCGGACACTCCACCGCTGCTGCAGCAGAACTGCTCATGCTAGGCAAGGCCCACCTTCCTGACCTCCCCTCATTGTGGCCCCACACCCAGTCTGCTTCTCCCTGTTACACACTGTCCACTCTCAGCCCACTCTCCCTGTTACACACTGCCCACACTCAGAGCAAGATGAGTTGCTGCTATTCTTTGCCTGCCCCTGGGGTTCTCTGCAGATGGTCCCAGTAATAGATACTCAGCACTAGACTAACAGAACAGGTCACTACACGGGTGCAGAATCACTTTACAAAAGAAGACTCTGTTTTACGAAGGGGATTCACTACAGGGACTTAGAGAACAGTCTCTTTTCTGCCTTTAAAATGAGATTTCCTCCATTTACCAAAATTTGACACGCACACATTCTTCAGGGGCATGCCAATTGCGTAAAGTGAGGCTCGCCTGCATAGCTAATCCTATTAAAGACAACTTCTCAAAGCACAACGTGCTTGTTTCCTATCGGGCTCCCTGCGGGGCTTTCTCTCACTACAAGTCAAGCTTGGGCTCTCAAAGCCCTGCGCCTGTTACCACGGATGCCCACAGGGCCTGGGCAGTTGCTGTGGTGACAGGAAGAGCTAATCTTCAGAGAGCTCAGACTCTCTAATGTTGCTGAAGGAGCAAAGGCTGAGTCAGAAACACACTTAAGAGAAAAGGATTATCCCCTACAAAATGTCAGAGGTTCCTGCTATATGAAAGAGCAAGTAGGTATGCTCAAGAAAGACAAACAGAGAAAAAGAGAAACAGGCAAGATCAAGAAACAGATCATGAGTTTCTGATTTTGCTGCTTTCCAGTTGGTTCTTAACTATGGGAACTTAGTGAAATTGGTTATTGGTTCTTAGACTCCTAGAACCTGAGGATTTTAGATTTGACGGGATTCCCAAATTTACCTAGTCTGACTAGTCAGTTCCAACCTTCCTTTTTCTGACAAGTGACTGTCAAGCCTAACAATCAAATCTCTTTCTTTTAAAGCACACCTTCTAGGCAGGGACAGGAGCTCATTTTCCACACCCTCTTTGTCAACTCTCATAGAAAGTTTTCCTTGCTTCAAGCTCAAATCTGCCTCCTGGAAATTATTCTTCTTCCCTCCCTGTTGGTACCAGCTCTGCTGTCAGAGACTTCACAGTCTGTGCTCCCTCTGCCCTGTGACATCTTCAGACTATTTGAGAACAGGAATCATGACTCCTGGGACTTGCCTTTCTCTAGGTCAAATACCTCTATAATTCCATCTGCTGTTCTTCATAGGGTCTTCTCCCTGTCCTGCCCTTTTCCTCCAATCCATCTTTTAACTGCTCTTGAGCAGTCTAACTGAGAAGTATGATTCAAAGCAAAATAAATCTTAAGGTGGCATGACTCTGAAAAAATTGAGAAAATTGAACTCAGAGATCCCGATCCCAACCCCTTTCTCCTGGGAGTGAAACCTTAGTTTCTACCAGAGAGTGTGGGAAACCACTTCTGGTGGAAGCCCCTTAATTAAACACCTGAGGAAAAAAATAAAAGAAACTCAGAGACCAGAATAAATTAGCTCATTATTCTAGCTTGCTTGGCCACAGGGACATATTTGGTTTTGGCTGAAATAACGACATGGAACTGGCAATGATTCCAGAAAACCTTTCTTCTCTATCATGGCCTGAATCCTCAGCCACCTCAAAAGTCAGCGGGCAGGAGGAGTCTCTCCCCAGTTTTCTTTTCATTTCAAATGAGGCTCATTGTCCTAGAAAAGTACATTAACTAGCAACCAGTCCAATGACTAAATAAAAGGACCATCCAGCTGTGGCTCACACCTGTAATTCCAGCACTTTGGAAAGCCAAGGCAGGAGGAACACTTGAGGCCAGGAGTTTGAGACCAGCCTGGGCAATGTGGTCAAATTCTATCCCTACAAAAAAAAAAATTAGCCAGATGTGATGGTGCATGCCTGTAGTCCCAGCTACTTGGGAGGCTGAGGCAGGAGGATTGCTTGAGCCCAGGAATTTGAGGTTGCAGTGAGCTGTAATTATGCCACTGCATTCCAGTCTGGGTGACAGAGTAAGACCCTGTCTCTCTCTCTCTCTTTCTCTCTCTCTCTTTTTTCTTTTAAAGGAGTCAGCTCTACAAAGATGTTGCTTTCTTTGATGCAATGCAGAGAGCAGAGCTTTGGACTTGGAATCAGGAGACCTGGACTCTGTCATTAAATCAACTGTGACTCTGGGCCAGTTACTTTCCATTTATGAGTCTTGATTTCCTACTTATAAAATGAGGGAGCTTATCTGGATGATCTTTAAGGTCTCTTTTGGCACTAATAACTCGGTGTCTCTTTTTTTTTCACCTTCACCATTTCAGTTGATCCACCAAACAAACCTGAGAGATCAGGATTGGCATCCAAGAGTTGTCTCGGCCGACTCTGATGTCATGCTTACTCTGTACTAGACATTGTTCCAAGCATTTTACGTGCATTAACCCATTTATCTTCCCAACATCTTGTGAGGGAGGCACTGTAGTGAACCTCATTTGAAGATGAGGAAACAAAGGTACAAAGAGGTTCTAGCTGGACCTCTAAAGTCACATAATAAGTAAGTGGTAGAGCTGGAGTTCACATCCAGGCAGTAGGCTCCAAGGTCTGTGCTCTTAACCACATTCTGGGCCGCATCTTTTATAGACAAACTATGATCCAGAGAGATTACGAGACTTGGATCACATACCAAGAGAGTGTTAAAGCCACATCAGGATTCAATTCCAGGGCCATCAGATTCCAAGTCCACTGGAGAAAAGATGTATATCTCTAATCTGTTAACAAATTGCTCAACTACTCAGACTAATCCCAGGTGATGGATGTCTAATGCTCAGGAAAGGCGAGTCAGTCTCTGAGGCAACAGATCCCATGGGCCTGGGTAGAAAATGCCCAGTGCTTCCCAGTCCCAAGTGCTGGCTTTCCCTGTATCTGCCTCTGCCAGGCAACACTTATCAGGCTCCCAATCAGCAGGAGCCTCCATGCTCCACTTTGAACAGCCTCTATGCTCCAGCAATGGGGCATTTGTGAAGAATGACTTGATTAACTTTTCTGACCATGGGTATAATACAGTTGCTTCAGAGGGCAGTGGTTCTGGGTGTGATTTTTACACTGTAACGTTGTATACAGTGTCATGGATAATTACTATTTTTTTCTGGTCATTAACACTCACCTACTCTAGTACTAGGATTTCAGACCAAGGTCCTCATGACGCCTGGATATTTTAGTATCTATATCCAATAATCTTTTCTCTCCTACTGAATATCCAGGCAAAGATGAAATTGTTTTCTTTAAAACTGTCAAATTCTGTAAAACTCAGGAGCCAGTTCAAGGGAATAAGCATCTTCACAATAGATGGAATCAAGAGTTAAATGTTATAGTGGCAAGCTTGTCTACTGGGCAACAGACAACCAGACCTGCTTGTGAGATGGCAGCTCCCCAGCCCTGCTCTGTGACCTCATTTCTGTCAAATGAAAGGCAGCAGCTTCCAGCTGATTGCAGCATAGTGTTCATCAATCACAGTAATAGCGCAATTAGCCACCAAGGTTCAAGCTGTGTAATACGTGTTAGTGGCAACTTGTCCTGGATTTAATCTTCCTCAACAATCCAAATAAAATATTTAAAAACTCTTGACTTCTGGCTGGGCGCAGCAGCTCATGCCTGTAATCCCAGCACTTTGGGAGGCCGAGGTGGGCAGATCACCTGAGGTCAGGAGTTCAAGACCAGCCTGGGCAACATGGTGAAACCCCATCTCTACTAAAAATGTAAACATTAGCCAGGCGTGGTGGTGGGCACCTGAAATCCCTACTCAGGAGGCTGAGGCAGAGAATCGCTTGAACCTGGGAGGCAGAGGTTGCAGTGAGCCGAGATCGTGCCACTGCACTTCAGCCTGGGTGACAGAGCGAGACTCCATCTCAAAACAAAACAAGCAAACAAACAACAACAACAAAAAAAAACCTCTTGACTTCTAAAGAGGCAAAAGTGGCCAAAAGTGCGATATAGTATTGTGTTTATTTACATCTATTTTAAATCCATGTGTATCTGTAAATACAAAGTGATTCGTGACTCATTGTCTCCTCAGTCTATAGCATTATTAACTTCTAGGAGCAGCAGTGGAGTAGAGTGTACTGAATGGTCACAGACTCATCGATTATCAGATCTGGAAAGGAGCTTAGAGAAGATCTGTTCCAGGCTCCTATTTTATAGAAGGGAAGGTTGACATCCAAAGAATGGAAGGAAATCTCCTAATTATTCTGAGAGTATCACAGTGATGGAGCCAGGACTAGGTCCTGGATCACCTCTAAGAAGACACTTAGCTATTTGACTATCGACTAGGGCCTAGCATTATTAAGCACTAGATAAATACAGATGAAAAAAAAATGATCCCTGCCTGCAAGGTCCTATGATCTAATGGAGATGCTGTTTCTAAAATATTATTATCCCAATTTGGCAGTCAAGGAAACAGCCCTGGAAAAGTTAACACGCTCAAGTCACCCACTAGCATCATTTGAACCCTCCTCTGTCTGACTCATGCTCTTTCAAATTTTTTTCTTCAGATTGTCTTAGAAGGGTAGATGGGATATACCCTCTGGTAGTACCAGGCTCCCAAGGATTCTTAGAGTTAAATAACTTCAGTTAATTAAATAACCACAATTGCCTGGTGACCGAAGCCTTATAACATCCACAGAATAAGACCATTCTCCAGACCTGACTCCCCAACTCATATCACCTGCTCCTGCTGGCCACTAAGCTCCTTGCTTGGATATCGAGTTTTCTGGAGTATCCTGAGGAATGTTTGTTTGACTTTGTTTGCCAACAGTTTGGGGGAAGGGGAAAGAACTACAATAATCAGTGTCCAAGGATCTCATTGATTTCAGATTCCCTGCCCCAAGCCTACACCCAATTACCTGCCATAGTTGGGGAATCAAGTAGCATCCTGTGGCTGGAAGTAAATGCAAAACACTAGTCCGTGAGATAGAAATACTGTTAAATGATGGTTTTTTAAGGTCCTGATCCATTATATGAAGTAGACAAAATTCAAATTTATTTATTCATTTATTTTCTCAACAAATGAATATATATTATGTGCCAGGATACAAGTAGTGGCAAATTAGACACAGTTCTTGCTTTCATGAAACGTATAGCTTCATGATTTAGTCTAGACATTGTCAAATCATCACCCAAATATAATTACAAAGTACTCTAAAGGAAAGGCACATGATGCTGTGAGAACACTCAACTGGGAAACTGGAATCACCTTTGAGAAACTGTTTCAGGGGCTCTTGGAAGAGTCTACTGCTCGCAAATATCTGCTACCCACTGGCCATTGCTTTACATTCCTCAACTAAGCTTTCATCTTTTAGTACTAACCTTTGATGACTGATCAAATGCAAATGCCCCAAGAAGAGTGAGGATAGGAGAAAGAATATCTCTACCTGTGAAACATTGTTAGACTGCCTGGCTAGGAGTTCATTGTTGTTTTCTGAAGGACGTAACCAACCACTCCAAAACTTACAGGCTTAAAACAACAAACATGTATCATTTCTTATGATTCTGTGGGTTGGCTGGGTGGTTCTTCTGGCTGAGGCAGGATGGTCTAGGATAGCTACATCCACATGTCTGGGGTCCCAGCTGAGATGACTGGGGCTGTTGAGGCCTTTCTCCCTGTGGTGTCATCCTCCATAAGGCCACCCAGATTTGTCCATATGGTAGCAGGAGTTTCCTCGAAGCAAGAGAGGGCAAGATCCAACACAGAAGCACTTTTCAAGCTCTGTTTCCATCACATTTGCCAATGTCTCACTGATGAACACAAGTTCCATGGCCAAGTCCAGTTTTAAGAAATGGAGAAATAGGGCTGGGCTCAGTGGCTCACACCTGTAATCCCAGCACTTTGGGAGGCCAAGGCATGCGGATCATTTGAGGTCAGGAGTTCCAGACCAGCCTGGCCAACATGGTGAAAACCCATCTCTACTAAAAATACAAAAGTTAGCTGGGTACAGTGGCAGGCATCTGTAATCCCAGCTATTTGGGAGGCTGAAGCACAAGAATTGCTTGAACCCAGGAGGAGGAGGTTGCTATGAGCCTAAATTGCACCACTGCACTTCCGCCTGGGCGATAGAGCCAGACTCAGTCTCAAAAAAAAAAAAAAGGGAGGGGGAAATAGATGCCATCTCTTTATGGGAGGAGCTACAAAATATGGTGACCAATTTTTCAATCTACCACAGGAAGCACCCTCAGTCCTCTGAAACTAAGTCTGGTAGATGTCCTGGGGTCTTAAAACATGGCTCCGATGATATCACCAAAGACAAGTGGCAAAATTGTATAGGGCAGGGCAGTCTTATCATTTGTTTAATAGTGATCCAAAGGATTTACTTTGGAGGAATCAAGACACTCTAGATGAAGAAGTTTTGATGCTTGTTAAACAGTCCATTTGGATACCTCTTAGCTATCCCCGAGGGATGAATCTGACTTCTCATTTCACAGGATTCACCGTTGATAATGGTTGTAATTCCTACCTGATGTTCCTGGCCAGAAGCCCAGCAGAAAAATTCAGTATATATAGAAAAGATGGCTCCAAGAACATTTGGACCTTCTGTTCTAACTGTACTTCCTTCCTTGATGTACTCATCTAGTCCTGAGGCTTTAGATGCCAAGTCTTTGATAATAACATGTGTACCTAAGTGCCTACTGGACATTTTCATGTCTCAGACTTAACATGTCCAAATTGAAACTCTTGATTCTGCCCCCAAACTTGTTTGAACCCCAGTCTTCACAGAAAACTCATCCTTAATTCTTTGATTTTTCTCTTTTTCTCAGCCTCCTTGTCTAATCTAGCAGCAGATCCTAGGGTTTTACTTCTAAATATATCTCAAATCTGATCATTTTTCTCCATTTTCATTGGCATGACCTTGGTCCAGGCCACCATTGTTTTCTGCCCTAGAGAGCTACCACAGAGTTCCTAACATTTCCCTACTTACATAATTACTCCACTCTAGTCCATTCTGTCTCACAGGAGTAACATTATTTATTTATATTTATATATATATATATATATATATATATATTTTTTTTTTTTAATAGAGACAGGGTCTTGCTATGTTGCCCAAGCTGGTTTCAAATTCTGGCCTCAAGCGATCCTCTTGCCTTGGCCTCCTGAGTCACTAGGATTGTACTTATGAGCCACCGCATCCAGCCTCAATGGCAATCTCTTAAAAATCTAAATAAATGAACGGCTCAGTAACACTGAGGTTTACTTCACACGAAAACAATCCAAACCTTGGCAAGATGGTGAAACCCTGTCTCTACAAAAAATACAAAAGATTAACTGGGCATGGTAGCCTGCACCTATAGTCCCAGCTACTTGGGAGGCTGAGGTAGGAGGATCGATTGAGCCCTGGAGGTCAAGAATACAGTGAGCCATAGCCATGATTGTACACTGTGCCACTCCAGCCTGGGTGACAGAGCAAGACCCTGTCCCCCTCTTAAAAAAAAAAAAAAAAAAAGAAAGAAAGAAAAAAAAGAAGAAAAGGAAAGAAATGAAGAGAATTCAGAGACTTCCATTATTATTAATACCTACTTTATTGATTCTGTTTCTGGCTCTGAGTCCGCTCCTAACTTGCTATAGGATCTCTGGTAAATCATTTCCTGTAATAAGCAGCTGTCACCTCTCTCCTTGTTTCTTCCAGAAATAGTAATCTCTTCTTTAGTAGTACTACTACTCCCTAACCCAAACCAGGTGATTCTAGTGAAGACTGTCAATAAACGGAGCATGTGATCAAGCAGGGCCCGTCAGAATCCTTCCCTAAGATTTTTATAAAAAGCTGGACCTATTCTTTTTCCATTTGAGTGGCAAATATTTGAAGATATGAGGTCTAAAGCTGTGATGGCTTATTCTCCATCCCTGTGTAAATTCTAGTCTATAGTAAGCAAAAACAAGGCCATTAGGCAGAGGGCAGCAGAGACATAAGGTGAGAAAGAGTGTGGTCTCTGGTTTTCTAGACCCTGATTCTGGTTTGGAGGCTTGGCTGATCACCTCTTCCTTTGATTCTGATAGAAAGCTCAGCGTATCTTTCTAATAAAACCCCCCTTTGCTTTGCTTGTTGGAGTTAGGTTCTTATCCCTTGCAACCAAAAATATATTGTCTCTTCTTTTGTTCTCAGTTTTCTCATTTATATATCCTTCTAGCTCCAAAGCACAGAAATTCTAAAACAAACAAACAAAAACAAAAAAACAAAAAAAAACTGGGTCTTTCAGAAAATCCCACTGATATAGACTTTCTGATCCAGAATGTATAATCTGGAAAAGAAGCCTACCCTCGTCTCCATCCTCTCTTCTTGTACCTGAAGGAACGAAGAAGAGGGATTTCTCAAGGTGAGAAGCAGTTCTCCATGGACACTGATGACAGCACAGGCAAAGTTTCCTATGACTAGGGATCACTGTCCACACAGAGTCTGGCTTCCCAGGTATCCAGCAGGTCGACAAAACAGCTAACTCCACTGCCACTCCTTTCTCCACATCCATTCCTATTTCTCAGCCATCTCAGTGACATCTGCCGTCTTGAGAGTCAACTACTGACTGGACTGAGTTGTGTGGTATATGCTTCTGTTTACTTCTCTTCTGTCTTTTTAAGTGGCCAAATAGCAAACGCTTAAATAGGAAATCTCTGGGAGACTTGAATAAAAGACTTTGCTTGGTAGAAAATCATGTCACAGAAAGGCTAATAGACAGCAAAGTAAGTCAGCAAGTCCCTGAGCAGTAGGATTAGGATTCCTGTCTCCTTTCAGATTCAAATGCATCTCTTTCTGGGGTTAACAGTGGACTGTTAAGAGGCTGTGCAGCTTGGGTTAAGTCATTCTTATCTCTGGGCTTCAGGAGCTTAGACCAGATAGTTTCTACAGGCTCTCTTGGTGCTGATGCCTTGGGATTCTGTGGCTGTTTTCTGTAAGATCTGCAAGGGGGAAACAGGATTTTGGCAGCAATCCTTTCATTACTAAAGCTTCCTTTCTTTTCGGGTACAGTGAAAAGAGCCAAGGCTGTGTGACCCCCTCATCACTTAGCCAGGCATATGGTCCTGGTTTCTGAGGCTGCCAGAAAGCATCTTAGCAATTTGTGTCTGGATGGTCCATGCCTGACTATTCTAGGCTGGAGGTTCCTAAAGAGTAACAAGAGGAAGAGAAACAAGAATCTCTGACACTTGTTGAGAATAGAGCACAGTCCCATTTGTTTGAAAAGAGACACCAGGCAGCCATGTTTATGTGCCAGAAATGCATTCCACCTCAAGGAGGACTTAATTTATGGACCAGTGTGTGCCAGGCTGAGCTGGGCAAGATCTTTCTCAGGACAAACTCTGCCATGCAGCTAAAAGCCTGGAAACTAAAGGATTTCATGTAGTAAACTATCTTCCAACCCCTGTAAGCATCAGACCACAGGATGAGGTTTCAGAAGGTCATAAGGCAGAGTAGGTAAGCCTACAGGGCTTACAGTCTGACAGACCTGGGTTCAGTTCTTGGGTCTTCATCACTAACTAGTTTTGTGACTTTGGGAAGATGACTCCCGGAGCCTCAGTGAGCCTCAGTTACTTCATATGTAAATGAAGTAATACTATCTACTTCACGAGGCTGTTGAAAGGATTAAATGGAGAATGGGTGTAAAACCCTTAGTGCAGTGCCGTGCACACACCGTAGATGCCGAACGTGTGATGTTGGCACTACACAATGTGTAATCCCAATCAGGCAGAGCTAGGCAGGCAAATCTAATCCAGGATCTTTGTAAGGGGACTGAGAACCAGAGACTGGAGAAAGCCAGTGTAAACACCATGAGCAAAGGAGCAAGAGAAGGGGCATTGTGTAAGTAGGAGATGGAGCCTGGACTTACTAAGTGGATCAGGGTAGCAGAATCCAGTCAGGACCAAGGGAGGAGAGTCCAGGAAAATGCCATGAGCAGCTCTGTAGCATGACCTTGTTGGGCTGGGTTAAAGTAGGGTCTGCCACCAGTCATCTGACAGAAAGGTACCTCATGCAATTCCTCCTTCCCCCAGAAATCAGCCTCCAGGAGTGAGGAATGAGCCCAGAATGAGAGTTTAGAGTGCTCCAGAGCCTTTGTTAGAGGTGCCCTCTGACATTTAGAAAACCAGGATTCCAGAGACCTGGGTTTGAGTCCTGACTTTGCAGCATACTAACTGTGTGATCTTGAACCAACATATTTTCACCTAATGAGGCTGACAATCTTCCCTACTTCACAAAATAGTAATGAGAGTCAAATAAAAGTACATTTTAGAAAGTGAAATGCTGTGGACATTTAAGGTGGAGCCACTGTGAGAGTCTAGGGGGGTAGATGGTATTCGTCTCAGAATGAAACTGAATACACCCCTCTCAGAGCCCTTTCCAAGGATCCCCTCCTTCTTTCAGCTCCTTCCCTCCACCTCAATACACATTCCTGTCCCAGGAACCTAACCTCATCTAGAAATACCAGGGCCAGCATGCCTTACACCTAGAGGTTTGGTTGGCTTCAGAGAAACTTCTGGAGGCTAAAAGCAGCCAAGAAGAATCAGCCACTACATGCTGGGCCTGGATGAACAGAGCAGTGAGCTGTGATGGGGCTGGTGCTGGGGCCCAGGAGGAGCAGGCAGGAGAGTTTGTATGCACCATGATTCAAATATTATAACAAAAATCATCGGTCATGTGTTAGGCACTTTACAGTTCCCAAAGCACTTTCCCATCCATGCCCTGATGATCTTTGACACAACACTGTGATGTGGGTTTTATTATTTCCAGTACAGATGAGGAAAGCTGAGGCCTGCGTCAGTGAAGCAACCTATCCAAGACTACATAGAGAAGGCAGTAAATGGCAGGGTTAGTCTCAGAACAGGGGAGGGTCTGTACCCCCCGCAGTGGGCAGTCTTAATTCTGAACTTCACCTATCTGGGGGTGATAGAGGGGAACAAGAGGAAGCCTGCTGAAGAGAAAACCTAAACCTCTGTTTTGTCTACGTATGACTTCCTCTGCTTGTGGGAGAGAAGGAAGGAAAGGAACACATTGTTGTCAGCCCCACAACCCCAACAAAATTAAACCCTGGAGCAGGTTGAGCAGCAGAGGCTTCCCTCAGATCAAGGAGCCAGGGGCAGATGATCTATCTCTGTGGCCACACAGAAAGATGTCACCTTATGTAATTTGCATATCATATTCAATTCCCCCAACTGCTCTTTCTAATTTATTCAACTGGGGACCAGGCTGGTCTCATGCCAACCTAGGAGATGTACCATAGCAGTATGAGCAGAATTCCTCAGGAGGAACAATTAGCAAAAACTGGAGTTGCCTCTCGATAGGCCTGAGCAGAGAGAGGAACAATAGCTCTCATGTCTCTCCTCATCAGATTCTAACTAAGCAGATGTTCTCATGCTTTTTTCTTCTTCCTATGTTATGTATACTGACACCTCTTCTCAGTGGCATATGAAATATGAAATGTCATGTGTTGTGAGTTTGTATAAATATGAAGGAATATATATACACAGTAGCAAAAGAGAAGATCTCATTTACAAATATCTATGGTGTTTCCTTGTTCTGTGTTGATCTGTTTTATTGATACAAACTGAATTTTCCTAATGTATCTTCTATCTCTATTATAGTGGCAATGATGGTATATGCATTAAAGTTCTTCTGAATTGTGTATCATTTGTAGAGTGACTCTTTCCTGAGTTTGTGCTAAGAACTTTGGGCAGAGGAGGCTGGGCGCAGTGGCTCATGCCTGTAATCCCAGCACTTTGGGAGGCCAAGGCAAGTGGATCACTTGAAGTCAGGAGTTCAAGACCAGTCTGGCCAACATGGCAAAATCCCATCTCTACTAAAAATACAAAAATTAGCCAGATGTGGTGGTGGGCACCTGTAATCCCAGCTACTGGGGAGGCAGAGGCAGGAGAATTGCTTGAACCCAGGAGGCAGAGGTTGCAGTGAGCCAAGATCGCTCCACTGCACTCCAGCCTGGGTGACAGAGTGATACTCTGTCTCAAAAAAAAAAAAAAAAAAAAAAGAACTTTGGGTAGAGATTCTTGCATTCAGAAATCTTTAAGAGGAACTGGGAAACAGGTCCAGCACCAGTGCAACAAAAGACACAATATGATGCAATAGCTCATGATGGACTCAGGAAAGGGGGAGATCAGGATGGACTACAACAGTCAGGGAAGGCTTCATGGTGAAGGAAGGACTGACATTGCAAGAGGTCAGGGAATGCCTATTAGCGTGCACTTCTGGAGACCTGCTGGGCTGTGGCTCTGTGCTAGGTGGTGTAGAGGTTGCAGAGAATAACAAGGGGCAATGTGTGCCTCCCAGCAGCTTAGCTCAGTGTTAGCTCATAGCAGAGATTTAAGATACACTGCTGGATGGCACGTGGGAACAAGGCTGCTGAGCTGGAAAGTAGAGAGCCCACAGGAAAATGAAACCAAATGTAGACAGAACTCGCGGCCCCAGGAAGGGGCAGAACCTGTTCCCTACCCCCACCTCTCCTCAAAAAGTTTAATTAGTCTAAGTAGGCAGGATATTCAGTCCAATTTTACACCCATCTCCACCATGATGTGCTAGGAAACCTTTCCCCTTTCTTAGCCTAGTTAACTCCTACTCATCTGCCAGGACTCAGGCATGGAGACCCTGGTGGGCCAGGGAGGACACAGAGCTTTGGAAGCACAGAGCAGAGATAATGGAGGTGTCAGAGATGCATTCAGAGATTGGAATTCCTTCCTTCCTTCCTTCCTTCCCTTCCCTCCTTCCTTCCTTCATCTTTCCTTCTTTCCCTTCCTTCCTCCCTCCTCCCTCCTTTCCTTCCTTCCTTCCTCCCTCCCTTCCTTCCTCCCTTCCTTCCTCCCTTCCTTCCTTCCTCCCTTCCTTCTTCCTCCCTTCCTTCCTCCCTTCCTTCTTCCTCCCTTCCTTCCTTCCTCCCTTCCTTCTTCCTCCCTTCCTTCCTTCCTCCCTTCCTTCTTCCTCCCTTCCTTCCTTCCTTCCTCCCTTCCTTCTTCCTCCCTTCCTCCCTTCCTTCCTCCCTCCCTTCCTTCCTCCCTTCCTTCCTCCCTTCCTTCCTCCCTTCCTTCCTCCCTTCCTTCCTTCCTCCCTTCCTTCTTCCTCCCTTCCTTCCTTCCTTCCTCCCTTCCTTCTTCCGCCCTTCCTCCCTCCCGTCCTTCCTCCCTTCCTCCCTTCCTTCCTCCCTCCCTTCCTTCCTTCCTCCCTTCCTTCCTCCCTTCCTTCCTCCCTTCCTTCCTTCCTCCCTTCCTTCTTCCTCCCTTCCTTCCTTCCTTCCTCCCTTCCTCTCTTCCTTCCTTCCTCCTTCCTCTCTCCTTCCTCCTCCCCTTCCTTCCTTCCTTCCTCCCTCCCTCCTTCCTCCTTCCTCCCTTCTCCCTCCTCCCTCCTTCCTTCCTTCCCTTCCTTCCTTTCCTTCCCTTTCTTCCTTTTCTTTCTTTTCTTTCCTTTCTTTCTTTTTTGGCATTTTAAAGAGTCCCTATATAGGATTCTTTCAGTTACAAGGGACATAGACCCACTTTTAGTAGTCACACAGTAAAAGAGGGGGTCATGGTGGGAGGGAAATTTGTTAGCTCATGTTACTTATAAAGTCCAGGGCTATATCTAGCTTTAGGCTTAGATAGAAGCAGGTGACTAAATTATATTATCAGGATTCTCTCTTTCTCTCAGCATCAGTTCTCTCTGGATCAGCTTTATTCTCAGGCCACTCCGGGCTTATCCTATTCATATAGCCATCTGGACAGAGAGAATGGCTCTCCTTCAGTATTTTTGGCAAAAGTCCCGGTCATGTTTAGAATAGTCTAGGATTAATCATTATGCCAGGGGATGGGGTGTTCTGGTTGGCCAACACTAGATTTTATGCCAATCTCAAGTTGGAATGTGGGGTCAGTCCCACCCAAACCAGATGAACTGCAAGTGGGAGAGGGATGGTTGCCCCAAAGGAAAATTAGGGTGCTGTTTCCACAAGAGAAGAGAAGAGAATAGATGTTGTCCACGCAAACATACCAGCTAGTCACAGGAGCTACAGAATCAGATCATTCCACAAAAGACATCTAAAAACTGGACTGAGAATGAGAATGGGTTATACCCTCAGGATATGGGGATGGAAGGAATAGGATGGGTAGGAATGTGGGGAGGGGCAGAGTGGAAGCAGCCAGCTGAGGGCAGAGTAGTCAAAGGTCAGTACATATGATTGAACAGGCTGTGTCCTGCTGAGTGGGCCAGAGGGAGGCTAAATCGGGGTTGAAATCAGCCTAGATTCCAAGTGCAAAGCCTCGGGTCCTGGTGTGGAGCTGCACTAGAAGAAAGGGCTCTTTGGTGTAATTCACACAAGGGTGCTGTCTCCTCACTACGCCATGAGCATAGGGGCAGCATCCATCCAGAGCGGGCACAAATGTCTCCATTCTGCACAAAGATGCAGTCATGGGTTGAATTGTATCCTCCCAAAAGATATGTTGAAGCCCTAACCTCTGGTACCTGTGCGTGTGACCTTATTTGGAAATAGCATCTTGGCAGATGTAATCAAGTTAAGATGAGGCCATACTGCATTTGGGTGGACCCTAAATCCAACGACTGATGTCTTTAGAAAAGGGATGAGAGGGAGATTCAGACAGAGGGACAAAGGGAAGAAGGCTTTCCAGGGATGGAGTCAGGGATTGGAGCACTGCAGCCATGAGCCAAGGAATGCAAAGGATTGCTGGCAGCCACCATAGGCAAAGAGATGGGCATGGAGCAGATGCTCCCTCAGAGCCTCCAGGTGCATCCAGCCCTGTTGACACCTTGATTTTGGACTTCCAGCTCCAGAACTGTTAAGAGAATCTGTTTCTGTTTTTTGAAGCCACCTAGTTTTGTGGTACTTTGTGACAGCAGCCCTAGGAAAGGAATCCAGGTGCTATATGAGCTAGCAGCAGCCTGAGAGTAAAGCTGCCCCCCGCCCTGCCCCTCAGTGTCCTGGTGGGAGATAGAAACACTTGAGGTACCCAAGAGATCCCAGCAGAAGTATGAGGGCCTCCTCATGGGCACTACTGCCTGCAATATCCTGGAAGTGCCTGTTTCCTCCACCTTCACACACAAAGTAAACAGTATTTTGAAACTATAGGGCTACCAGAAAAATGAGAGTCAAGCTTTCATTGGTTTGAGAAGATGACTAGGGCACATTTTATTTATTTATTTATTTATTTATTGTTTATTTTTGGGGGCACACTTTAGATGAGAGCCCCTGCATATACTATTCTTTGTACTCCTCTGTCCACCAAGCTCAGTTAGGTACCTCCTCTGGGAAGCCACAGCCCCTTTTCCTTTCCTTTGCCATAGAACTTCCTGTGCCATATTGTAATTTTCTGGTTATCTGTGGGGTAGATTGTCCAATGATGCAGAATACATTTTCCTGTGAAGTGAAACAAATAAGCAGTAGGCAAATAGCCATTAAGGGGTCTGGGGACCTCCTTAAACAAAGGAAATGAGACTCCAGCAGCTTCACCAAGATGCAGAATTATTGAAGTGTGTTGAGGTAAACCACAGTTGCTCTGAACACAGGCCAGTAGCAGGAAAGGGCAACAAGTCCCTGGAATGTCACTTCCTTAGAGAAGTGACCCTATCACATACCTTCATCTTTTTGTTTTGTTTTGTTTTTTGAGATGGAGTCTTGCTCTGTTGCCCAGGCTGGAGTGCAATGGCATGATCTCGGCTCACTGCAACCTCTGCCTCCCGTATTTAAGCGATTCTCCCACCTCAGCCTCCAGAGCAGCTGGGATTACAGGCATGTGCCACCATGCCCGGCTAATTTTTGTATTTTTAGTAGAGACAGGATTTCGCCACGTTGGCCAGGTTGGTCTCGAACTTCTGACCTCAGGTGATCTGCCCGCCTCGGCCTCGCAAAGTGCTGGGATTGATTACAGGCGTAAGCCACCACGCCCGGCCTACCTTCATCTTATTTTGTTTTCTTCATTGCATTTATCATCATGAAATTATTTTATTTGTTTAATGAAATTTCCGTGATAACAGAGATCTTGCCTGTTTTGTTCACGCAGTACTGTCAGAGGCCTGGGCAAGTTACTCAGCCTCTGTTTTACTTAAAACCTCTGTTACAAAACCTCTCATTGATAAATGTACCAACCCCTTAGGGTGATTCTGAGGATTAAATGAGTTAATATTAGAACTTAGATCAATTCTAGCTAACATTTATATTGCTCTTGCTAGGTTCCAAGCACTATTCTAAGCCCTTTATATATTCATCAATTTAATCCTCACAACAACCTTATTAGACAGGTTCTATTATTATCCTTATAGTAATATTATTATCCCCAATTTATGGTGAGGAAACAAAGAGGACAGTTAATCAGCCTAAGGTGATACAGTTAGTAAACACACAGCTGGGATTGAACTCCCAGAGTTTCCACCCTTAACCTCTACATTGTACTTCTGCCTAGTATAAATCCTTCTTGAATGAATACAGTTACCAAGAAAATGGAAATAGATGGAAGCAATGAACTAACTCAGGAATCAGGACAGGTATTGAAGGGGAACAGTGGCTTGGGATCTGTCAGTGATACTGGAATTTGCATCTATTCTAACTAAGCAGGCTTGGGTCTGGGAAAATGGCTATGAGGGTCAATTTACAATGCAGTAAGGAGGAAGGAGCAAGGTAACTCTTGGCTGAGTGTAGCACTGGAATAGGGTATTGTCTTCCTTCACATCCTGAAGAGCCTCTGAAACCTGGGCAGGGATTCACGCTGATAGCAAGAATACGGACTGGTGCTGGAAACACAGCCCCCATCACATCTCATGGGACACATTCGAAGGAACCCACTCCAGCACTGGCAGTAAGAGAAGCAAAGAAGAGGACCTCTCTCAACTATCCACGTTTCAACCTCCTCTGGCCTTGGCAGCTGCACCCAGTGTTTTATGGGATACTACTGGGAGATCCTTTAAGATACAGAGTGTTAGGTGACCCAGCTAGTTATGTGAGTCTTTGCCACCACTAGTAGTGAGCTTCTGGAGGTTGGGGAAGAACGTTTTGTTTCCTTTTCAATCCCCGGGTCCCACACAGGTTCTGGCACATTGAGGGTATCCAATACCCATTTTTTGAATGAAGAGAACCGAATGCTTATTCTGAACAGATGGGATGATACCTAGACAAGGAAGTTGCTGATAACTTAGATGTTTTAGCTGAAGGGTAGTGGTAGTGATGGTGTTTTGGAAGGACATTGAAAGAATGGAGAAATCATAGTCTAGCTAGTTCTAGAGAGGTGTGTGAAGAAAACTGTTTAATCCATCACATATTTAACATCCTTCCTGGCCCAAGGTCTTATTTAAACCTTTCCTAAAATCTCTGCAGTCTGCTTAAGTTGGAGAATTCTTTTCCCTATTTTTATTCAAGAATGAGTTGGTAACAGTAAACAGAGTCCACTATTGCACACCTATTGGAACTGTTTTTCTTTTCTTTTTGGGGGCGAGGGGCAGTGTCAGGGTCTCACTCTGTCACCCCGGTTGGAGTGCAGTGGTGCAATCATAGCTTACTGTAAACTTGAACTACTGGGCTTAAGCAATCCTCCCACCTCAGCCTCCCAAGTAGTTAGAACTCCGGCACATGCCACCGTGCCTGGCTAATTCAAAAACAATTTTTTTGAGATATGGGATCTCGCTATGTTGCCCAGGCTGGTCCTGAACTCCTGGCCTCAAGTGATCCTTTCACGTCAATCTCTCAAATTACAGCCATGAGCCACAATCCCCAGCCAGGGAGCCGTTTTTCCAACTCCCAGCTTTTGCAAGAGCTGCCTGAATAAAAATTGTGCCTATAGAAAGGGAGGCCTCTAGCCCCTCCTTAATGGTGTGCTTCTGCTTTGCACAGTGGATATATAGGATGTCTTTGAATCAGCTATTAATTGTCTACATTAAATACTTTGGTTGTCTCTGTATGACTCAATAAACCAACTCTTTAAAAGAACAGTAGCTAAAAATAAGCAGCTATTTTCAACATAGGTGTGTGTGTGTGTGTGTGTGTGTGTACAATATGCATATGTATATATATATTTTACCCATCACATGAGCAGATTTCTTTACATTATATTAAAAATATGATTCTAGAAATACTTCTGTTCCATAAGACTGCTCAACCTCAGCAAGTTAGATCAGCATAAATATCTCTTGACTACTAGGATCAGGGTCACCCCTTTCCCTTCCTTCACTTGTTCCCTCTTCCAAAGGATTCCACTTATCTTTGTTTGTGCTGCTGTAACAAAATACCCAGGACTGGGAAATTTATAAATGGTACAAATTTATTTCCTCACCGTTCTGGAGGCTGGAAAGGCTCCATCACAACTGGTGTCTGGTGAGGGCTATTCTCTGCTTCCAAGATGGCACCTTGTTGCCGCATCCTCTGGAGGGGAGGAAGGCTGCATCCCCACAAGGTGGAAAAAACAGAAGGGGTAAAAAGGGCAAACCCCCTCCAGGAAGCAAGCCCCCCCTTTTTTTTTGAGACGAAGTCTTGCTCTGTCGCCCAGGCTGGAGTGCAGTGGTACAATCTTGGCTCACTACAACCTCTGCCTCCCGGGTTCAAGCAATTCTCTTGCCTCAGCCTCCTGAGTAGCTGGAACTATAGGTGCCCGCCACCACTCCTGGCTAATTTTTGTGTTTTTGGTAGAGATGGGGTTTCACCATGTTGGCCAGGCTGGTCTCGAACTCCTGACCTCAGGTGATCCGCCCACCTTGGCCCCCAAAAGTGCTGGGATTACAGGCGTGGGCCACTGCGCCCGGTCCCAGCAAGCCCTTTTTTTTTTTTTTTTTCTGAGATGGAATCTCACTCTGTTGCCAGGCTGGAGTGCAGTGGCACTCAGGGAATAATTTCCTAGGAGTATGGAATCATTCATTCATTCAACAAATATTATAGAGTACTTACTATGTGCTTCATATGATGAGAGTAACTAAGGATAAGAGTATGAATCAGGACTAGTGGAGCTTGGCGGGGAGAGACATATAAACCAATAAATGTGATATCAGAGTTAAAGACAGTCATAAAAACAACAAAAGTACTGTGGGCATCCAAAGGAAAGGAAGGGCTGGTTTGATCTTAGGGTTGTCCTCAGCCACAGAGGATGGCACTTCAGAGCTAATATTTCTAAATTCCAACAGGCGCCCCCCTGTTTCTCTGGGATGATTTATTAATAAAGATTTATTAAGAGCCAAGTGTGGTGGCTCACGTCTATAATCCCAGCACTTTATTTGGGAGGCCGAGGCAGGTGGATCACCTGAGGTCAGGAGTTCAAGACCAGCTTGGCCAACATGATGAAACCCCGTCTCTACTAAAAAAAAAAAAAAAAAAAATTAGCCAGGCGTGGTGGTGGGCGTCTGTAATCCCAGCTACTAGGGAGGCTGAGGCCTCATCCAGCCCGGGTGACAAGAGCAGGACTTCAGCTCAAAAAAAAAAAAAAAACAACAGAAAACCTGGCACGGTGGCTCATGCCTGCCATCCCAGCACTTTGGGAGGCCGAGGCAGATGGATCACCTGATGTCAGGAGTTTGAGAACAGCCTGACCAACGTGGTGAAACCCCGTCTCTACTAAAAAAATACAAAAGTAGCCAAGTGTGGTGGCAAGTGCCTGTAATCTCAGCTACTGGGGAGGCTGAGGCAGGAGAATCACTTGAACCCAGGAGGCGGAGGTTGCAGTGAGCCAAGATCGTGCCATTGCACTCCAGCATGGGCAACAGAGCAAGACTCAGTTTAAAAAAAAAAAATCTGTATTCATAACCAATGTGTCTCATTGCTTCTTGCCCTCAATTGATCCTCCTGGGATTAGCAACAATCTCTCTTAAATTTCTTCATTTTTCCCCATTCCATTGATATTGCTGCAATTTTTTTTTTTTTTTTTTTTTTTTTGAGACGGAGTCTCGCTCAGTCGCCCAGGCCGGAGTGCAGTGGCACAGCTCACTGCAAGCTCCGCCTCCCAGGTTCACACCATCCTCCTGCCTCAACCTCCCGAGTAGCTGGGACTACAGGTGTCTGCTACCACGCATGGCTAATTTTTTGCATTTTTAGTAGAGACGGGGTTTCACCGTGTTAGCCAGGATGGTCTCCATCTTCTGACCTTGTGATCCGCCTGCCTTGGCCTCCCAAAGTGCTGGGATTATAGGTATGAGCCACCGTGCCCAGCCTATTGCTGCAATTTACACCATCAACTTACCTCACCAGAAGAGCCTAGTAGTTAAGAACACAGGTTCTGGAAACAGACTATGTATATTTGAATTCTGGCTCACTACCTGTGCATTTTTGGGAAAATTACTTAATCACCTTAATCTCTCTATATCTTAGATTCCACATCTGTAAAGGAGGGATACTTCTTAGGGTTGCTGTGAGAATTAAATGAGTTAATATATATAAACTGCTTAGAAGAACGCCTGGGAGGCAATAAATGCTACCTACCATACTATTCCTGGTTTCTTTCTGTATCAGAGTCCTGCAGGAATCAGATGGCACACTCAAACTAGATAATTTGAGGAGTGCTTAATAAAGGAATCATTTACAAAATGAGTGCAGGGTTTAGGGAGACCAAAAAGGGATACAAAGTTTCCCCAGTGCTAGCTAGCAACAGCTAGCTAATCATCACTACCCAAAGGTAGTAACAAGGGATGGGGTGGGAGTGATTTGATTACCAGAATCTGAAGACGGCAGTTGTGTGGCAGATGCTGTCTGCTAAGAGTAGTGACCTTTGGTGGAGAGAAATGTCCTCACACAAAGACTCGCTAGGGAGGGAGGTGGGGGATAAATTCTTGGACCTGTCTTTCCCCATGACCTCTGATCTCCTACTGCTATCTCCCAGTGCCAGGCTCAACCAAAAGCCAGAGGGCAAAGGAGTCCAGCAGGAGCCCACATAGGTCAGACTTCTGGGATACGCAGCAGGTAAGTAGAGGGAGTACAGCAGGTCTTCGAATAATGTCATTATGTTCAATGACGTTTCATTACAACGTTGATGAAAAAAATAGATTCCTGGCAGAGGCCACCGTGTGTGAAGTCTGCACATTCTCCCCATGACTGCGTGGGTTTTCTCTGGGTACTCCAGTTTCCTCCCACATCCCAAAACTGTGCACGTTAGGTGAACTGGTGTGTCTAAATGGTCCCAGTCTGAGTGAGTGTGGCGTGTGGGAGAGTGTGCCCTGTGAGGGAATGTCGTCCTGTCCAGGACTGGTTCCCGCTTTGTGCTCTGCTTCTGGGATAGGCTCTGGCGACCTGTAACACTGACCTGGAATAATCGGGAAAATAATTATCTTATACTTGTTTTTATTAATCTTTCTTAAATGTATGTATAGCTCACATTTATTATATTTCAAGGTTTAATATTAGAAGTGTTTTGGGTCTTTATTTAGATGTTTGATGATGTTTCGTGACCAGAAATATGCCATAGGAACTTAATTATTTATATCAATTAGCCTACAGCTAAATTGATTTCTTTATATATTGTTTCCCTTAGTCACGGTTTCCAAGAATCTATCGATGACATTGAGGACTTACTGCATCTGGAGATGCAAACAGAAAATATCTAGCACACCTTCCCCCTAGCCTTGCCCTCCTCCGTTCTTTGTCTTGCAGTCAGAATGATCTTTCTAAAGCAGGAAATGATACTGTTCTGCCTCATCTGATGCATGTTGGTAGCTCCCCCTCTCAGGATAAAGTCTATACTCCTTAACATAAAATGCAGGGCTTAATAATTATCTCCAGTTCACCCCTCCAGTTTTAACTCTTGCCATTTTCCTCTCAACCTTTCCGGTTGAGCCATATGCAATTACTTTCAAATATGGGAGCTATTTCCCATATTTCCCAATGAGAAATATGGGAGCTATGATAAGTATTCCTTTTGGAAAGATGACTGGGCTCTGACAGACAGGAAATCAGTCACATGAGTGGAATGTAGACAAAACCTGCTTTTGGCCTGTGGGCTGAAGGATGAGAAGAAAATAAAATGTAATAAAGGTTTGTTTTTTCAAAACTATATAGTCATCTTCTATGTACCAGATAACATATTTTCTCCAAGTAGAAGTGAATTCACAATATTAAAGAACTTCTAGGCTGGGCGCAGTGGCTCATGCCTGTAATCCTAGCACTTTGAGAATCCGAGGCGGAAAGATTGCTTGAGCCTGGCCAACACGGCGAAACCACCCACCTCCCCCAAACTCCGACCCCCACAGAACCTCCCCACTTCCCCCACTCCGTCTCTACAAAAAATACAAGAATTAGCTGGGCGTAGTAGCACATGCCTGTGGTCCTAGCTACTTGGGGGGCTTAGGCAGAAGGATGGCTTGAATCCCAGAGGTAGAGGCTGCAGTGAGCTGAGGTCGTGCCACTGCACTCCAGCATGGGCAACAAAGTGAGACCCTGTCTCAAAACAAAACAAAACCAAAACCAGAACAACATCTATTGAATGCTCCTTTGTCTGACTCTGTTTTTGACAACAAAACCCAAAACAAACAAACAAACAAACAAAAAACCCCAAAGGCTCTCATAATGGAGGAACATGGTTGGTGGGTTAAAGGGAGATAGGATGTGTCCTGGCAAAATCAAGATGGAAAGTCTGCTTCTTCTTCCCCCTTAAGACCAAACATTCTTGTTGAAGAAGACACCCACTTCTGTGTCTCTAGCTCCACCTTGAGGTTTATTAAGAAATCACCTATTCCGGCCACAACGGGTGAATTAGGTTAAAAAGAGCCGAGATCTTTATGCTGTGCCAACAGCTCTTGAACGTGTACTTTGGGCCAGGCTCTGTAATAAGTGCTCTTTGAACATAATGACATTTAATCCTCACAATAATCTTATGACAAATGTATTTTATAATGAGGAAAATTAAGATTAAGAGAGTTTCAAGAATTCAGGACTCGTCTAAGATCACACAAGTGGCAGAGTCAGGATTTGAACCCAGCATCTTCTAGGCCTTTGTTTTCGTTCACAAGTGTCTGTGTATACACTCATGTGCACATCTATCACACATGTTTTTCTTTTCCTTTACAACACACCTGTACATCAATCATTTTATTTAATTCTCACAATAACTCTATTAAGTGGGAATTAATATCCCTTTTTGGAAGAAGGTGAGGCTTAGAGAAATAACCTAATTTTCCCTAGGTCATATGGCTCTTAAGCAGTGAGTTTAACCCAGGGCTCCTTTCTCAACTATATGAATAACATGCAACTTCTCAAGCTGACTTGTGATGACTCCTCACAACTTCTTGTCAATAGCTCCTTGATATTACCAAAGAATTCATCTGAAGACTTGCAAAACCCCCTACTTTAGGAGTGACACTGTAGAACATAATGTCCAAACAAGACACATGTACAATGAGAAGAGTACAGTAAAGCAACATTAAGACTTGGATGAGGTGGGGCACAGTGGCGCACGCCTGTAATCCCAGCACCTTGGCAGGCCAGGGTTGGTGGATCACTTGAGCTCAAGAACTCAAGACCAGTCTGAGAAACATGTTGAAACCCCAACATTACAAAAAATACAAAAATTAGCCAAGCATGGTGGTACACATCTATAGTCTCAGCTACTCGGGAGGCTGACTACATCTATAGTCTCAGCTACTCGGGAGGCTGATGTGGGAGGATTGCTTGAGCTGCGGAGGCAGAGGGACTTGGATGCTATAGGAGATTGACTAGGCTGATTTACTTTTCCCACATTTTCCCACAGACCAGCATCATGGTGCATGATCTAAATTGGCCCTGTAATGTTAAAAATTATTCCAGGTCAGGGACCACTGAGGTTCATCACTTTTGATTAATGGAAATGAATATTAATATTAAATCCATTAAATTCAAAATATATTTAGTGATGGTATGCTCCTACTGCTTGAATTTGCATTTTCTTTCTTTTTTTGTGTGATGTCCTCCTTTTGCCTGTAAACACTTTCTGTCCTTCTGCCAATGAAACAGAAAATTTGAGAGTTGTGAGATGAATGGTAACACCAAGTGCTGGAGGAAAGAAGACAGGTATCTGTCTGTACCTGGCGAGCAGGAGAAAGTTTAGAAACAGGGCTAAAGGACTAGAAAGTATTCTCTAGGTATAAATGTCTGGGTGTTAGGGATGGGAGAGAGTTGAGAGGACCTTCCAGGAAGAGGGAAAAGAAAGGGCAGATACAAGGAAGTCCGCACACAGAGTGGTGTGAGTAGGTTGTGTGGCTCCTGATGGTTGAAGTTTAAAATCAGAAGGGAGACTTGAATAGATGCTTACTTCTCAACAGGCTGCTCTGTTTTCTAAATATACCAGAGCAACAGTAAATAAGCATTTAATGCAAAACTTGCCCTCTTAAAACAGTGACTTTGGGATCATCAAAATTGCATTGTAACTGAGGACAACAGAAGCACAGGGGAGTGAATAGATGACCTCAGGACAGCTTATTCTGGGCTGAGATAGAATACAACATTCTCTCTCACTGCTTTTTTTTTTTTTTTTTTAAAGTTCTGGGATACATGTGCTGAACGTGCAGGTTTGTTACATAGGGATACATATGCCATGGTAGTTCGCTGCACTTATCTAACCATCATCTAGGTTTTAAGCCCCACATGCATTCGGTATTTGTCCTAATGCTCTCCCTCCCCTTGCTCCCCACCCCCTGACAGGCCCCAGTGTGTGGTGTTTCCCTCCCTGTGTCCATGTGTTCTCATTGTTCAACTCCCACAAACGAGTGAAAACATGCGGTATTTGGTTTTATGTTTCTGTGTTAGTTTGCTGAGAATGATGGCTTCCAACTTCATGCATGTCCCTGCAAAGGACATGAACTCATTCTTTTTTATGGCTGCATAGTATTCTATGGTGTATATGTGCCAATTTTTTTATCTAGTCTATCTTTGATGGGCATTTGGATTGGTTCCAAGTCTTTGCTATTGTAAATAGTGCTGCAATAAACATAAGTGTGCACATATCTTTATAGTGGAATGATTTATAATCCCTTGGGTACATACCCAGTAATGGGATTGCTGGGTCAAATGGTATTTCTGGTTCTAGATCCTTGAGGAATCACCACACTGTCTTCCACAATGGTTGGACTAATTTACACTCCCACCAACAGTGTAAAAGTGTTCCTGTTTCTCTACATCCTCTCCATCTGTTGTTTCCTGACTTTTTAATGAACGCCATTCTAATTGGCGTGAGATGGTATCTCATTGTGGTTTTGATTTGCATTTCTCTAATGACCAGTGATGATGAGCTTATTTTCATACGTTTGTTGGCCACATAAATGTCTTCTTTTGCAAAGTGTCTGTTCATATCCTTTGCCCACTTTTTGATGGGGTTGTTTTTTTCTTGTAAATTTGTTTAAGTTCCTTATAGATTCTGGATATTAGACTTTTGTCAGATGGATAGATTGGCAAAATTTTCTCCCATTCTGTAGGTTGCCTGTTTAGCCTGATGATAGTTTCTTTTGCTGTGCAGAAGCTCTTTAGTTTAATTTGATCCCATTTGTCAATTTTGGCTTTTGTTGCAATTGCTTTTGGTGTTTTAGTCATGAAGTCTTTACCATGCCTATGTCCTGAATGGTATTGCCTAGGTTTTCTTCTAGGGTTTTTATGGTTTTAGGTTTTAAGTTTAAGTCTTTAATCCATCTTGAGTTAATTTTTGTATAAGGTGTAAGGAAGGGGCCCAGTTTCTGTTTTCTGCATATGGCTAGCCAGTTTTCCCAGTACCATTTATTAAATAGGGAATCCTTTCCCCATTGCTTGCTTTTGTCATGTTTGTTGAAGATCAGGTAGTTGTAGATGTGTGGCGTTATTTCTGAGGCCTCTGTTCTGTTCCATTGGTCTACATATCTGTTTTGGTACCAGTACCATGCTGTTTTGGTTACTGTAGCCTTGTAGTATAGTTTGAAATTAGGCAGCGTGATGCCTCCAGTTTTATTCTTTTTGCTTAGGATTGTCTTGGCTATACAGGCTTTTTTTTTGGTTCTATATGAAATTTAAAGTAGTTTTTTTCTAGTTCTGTGAAGAAAGTCAATGGTGCTTGATGGAAATAGCATTGAATCTATAAATTACTTTGGGCAGTATGTTCATTTCTACGATATCAATTCTTCCTATCCGTGAGGATAAAATGTTTTTCCATTTGTGTCCTCTCTTATCTCCTTGAGCAGTGGTTTGTAGTTCTCCTTGAAGGGGTCCTTCACGTCCCTTGTAAGTTGTATTCCTAGGTATTTTATTCTCTTTATAGCAATTGTGAATGGGAGTTCACTCATGATTTGGCTCTCTGCTTGTCCATTATTGGTGTATAGGAATACTTGTGATTTTTGCACATTGATTTTGTATCCTGAGACTTTGCTGAAGTTGCTTATCAGCTTAAGGAGTTTTTGGGCTGAGACTACGGGGTTTTCTAAATATACCATCATGTTATCTGCAAACAGAGGCAATTTGACTTCCTCTCTTCCTTGAATTTGCATTTTCAAGGCAGTCCATAAAGAAGTGGATAATCCAAATGAATGAATTAACGTTTAAACCACAGGCATTTGATGTAGGCCCTAGGAGTAGCTATTATTGGTGACAAAATGGTGGAATGGAAAAGCTGTGAGCTTTGTAGTAGGACCTAAGACTGAATTCCTGCTCTGCCACTTGCTAGCTGTGTGTCCTTGGGCAAGTTATTAATGTTTCCGGCCTCAATTTCCTTACTGTTGAATGAGGAGTCAGTGGACTCAGAGGATATTAACTTTTGTAAATCTGTCTTATTTTTCACAGAAAGTAATTGCTAAAGTTGGTATACCAGTAAACAAATTGTCCTGTTGGAATCTAATGACTGATTTTCAATAGATGGAAGAAGTGGTCACACCATGAGTTAAGGTGCGAAAGCACTCAGGAGACCTTTGGGAAGTGAAATTTTAAAGAACATATATACAATAGGCAGAATAATGGCCTCCCAAGGATGTCTATGTCCTAATTCCTGGAATCTGTGAATATGTTAAGATATATGGCAAAGGAGAATGAAAATTGCTGAAGAAATTAAGGTTACTAATGAGCTGAATAGGGAGATTATCTTGGATTATTGGAGTTGGCCCAACGTAATCTCAAGCATCCTTAAAAGTAAAATAGGCCAGGCATAGTGGCTCACGCCTGTAATCCTAGCACTTTGGGAGGCCGAGGTGGACGGATCACGAGATCAGGAGATTGAGACCATCCTGACTAACACGGTGAGATCTGTCTCTACTAAAAATACAAAAAATTAGCAGGGCATGGTGGCGGGCGCCTGTAGTCCCAGCTACTCGGGAGGCTGGGGCAGGAGAATCGCTTGAACCTGGGAGATGGAGGTTGCAGTGAGCCGAGATCGTGCCACTGCACTCCAGCCTGGGCAACAGAGCAAGACACTGTCCAAAAAAAAAAAAAAAAGTAAAATAGAGAGTCAGAGGAAGATACACTATGGAAGAAAGACAGAGAGATGCAGTGTTGCTTTGAAGATGGAGGAAGAAGAACACACGCTAAAGAATGTGAGCAAATCTGGAAGCTGGAAATAGCAAGGAAACGGACAATCTTCTAGAGCCTTTAGAAAAGAATGCAACTCTGCCGACCCCTTAATTTTAGGCCAGTGAGAACTGTGTCGGACTTCTATTCTACAGAACTGTGAAATAATACATTTGTATTGTTTAAGCCACTACATTTGCGGTAATTTGTTACAGCAGTAATAGAAAACTAATACAACCCACATAAGTCCATCACTGTGTCCAGACTTGTTACCTGTTTCCTATAGTGGAGTGGAAAAACCACTGGAGTTGGAAGTTGTGGGGTTTTTTTGTTTTGTTTTTTGTTTTTTGTTTTTGAGATGGAGTCTTGCTCTGTTGCCCAGGCTGGAGTGCAGTGGCACGATCTTGGCTCATTGTAACCTCCACCTCCCGGGTTCAAGCAATTCTCTGCCTCAGCCTCCCGAGTAGCTGGGATTACAGGTGCCCTCTGCCACGCCTGGCTAATTTTTATATTTCTAGTAGAGATAGGGTTTCACCATCTTGGCCAGGCTGGTCTTGAACTCCTGACCTCATGATCCACCCACCTCTGCCTCCCAAAGTGCTGGGATTACAGGCGTGAGCCCCAGCGCCTGGCCAATGCATCCTATGCATGTAGGAAATTATTATTTACAGTGCCTGATACATAGTTGGTATGCAAAAAGCATTTGCTAAGTGAGACTAATTATTACTTGACAGTCCTTGGGATGTGGAAATGTGATTGCAAAACATGTGTTAGGTACTTTGGGAAGGAAAAGAGATCATATATGGCATCTACTCCTAAATTAATTACAATATAATTAGGGAGGCAATATTCATGAGAAGATTTAAACGGAGTTCAAAATTTATATAAGACAATAGTACAAGAGAAGTCACAGGTTATATATGATTTACTGCCAAGGAAATGATACCAACAACATGTATCCCAAGTTCAGGTATGGAATGGATATGGGCTGTAATAGCCAAAGTTCAGGTATGGAATGAGTGTGGGCTGTAATAGTCAAAGAAGGCTTCTATGAGGAGGTAGGTCAACCAGACTGGAGCACAGTAGGATCTTGGAGAGTGTGGGTAGAGGAAGAATAATCACTACTGTTACCCCCACAAACACCATTTTTCTGCCCCCAATTTCAGGAATTTACATTGTTCATTTAAGACACTGATAGTTCCAGTGTTTCAGATGGTACCCTTTTTGTCTCCCTTCTGTAACATTTTTCCTTTTTATTTTGAAATAATCTCCAACTTACAGGAAAGTAACAAGAACAGTACAAAGAAGTCATTTTTTCCCCTCTGAACCTTTCAAGAGTAGGTTACCCCTATGATGTTCCATCATTCACAAATTCTCAAAATCAGGAAATCAACATTGATGTATTACTATCATCTAATCCACAGAACCC
Source organism: Gorilla gorilla gorilla (assembly GCF_029281585.2). Lineage (NCBI taxonomy): Eukaryota > Metazoa > Chordata > Mammalia > Primates > Hominidae > Gorilla > Gorilla gorilla. The sequence goes on from NC_073224.2 coordinate 188,086,604, forward strand.
ATTCAAGTTTAAGCAGTTATCCCAATAATGTCATTGAAAGTGATGCATTTAGTTATGTCTCATTAATCTTTAATCAGAACAATTCTTTAGTCTTTCTTCGACTTTCATGACCTTGCTACTTGTAAAGATTATAGGTGAGTTATTTTATAGAATATCCCTCAATTTGATTTGTCTGGTGTTTCTTCTTGATTAGATTCAAGTTACACATTTTGGGCAGGAATAGCACAGAAGGCATGCTGGGTTTTTCCTCATGACATACTGTCAGGCTATAGCAATTTCAATTTGTCTCCTTACTAATAATATTAGTTTACAGATTAAGTGGTGTTTGCCAGGTTTTTCTACTGTTAAGTTATTCTTTGTCCCTTCTTAATTAATAAGTATTTTGTGAAGAGGTACTTTGAGACTATGTAAATATTCCATTCCTCATCAGATGTGTACCAAGAAGGTTAGCATACATAGATGTTTCTTGGTTGATTTATTACTGTTATGATTGCCAAATGGGGATTTTCTAATTCCATCATTGCTTGTACATTTATTGTTGGTATTATACTGTAACAAAAAGTTTTCTCCTTTCATTCATTCATTCAGCAGTTTAGACACATTAATTCCCATTAACACCATTGTTATTTATTTTGAGGCTCAAATTGTCCACATTCTGGCCCTGGGAGTGACAGTCCCTCCAAGCTGGACTCTGTGTCTTTTTGATATGTTCTCATTATTCTACGAATACTTCTTTACTTTGTGGCTTAGCAACACGTTCCAGGTTCATCTTGTACCTTCTCTGCCCTAGCCTTGGAATCAGTCATTTCTCCAGGAAGCTTTGGTTCTTTTTATTGGAAAATGGCCTTTTAGTGCAAAACGCATTTGGAAACCAAAATGGAGGTGTTAGGTTATGCTCATTGCTGTTGGGGTGTCACTGCTCCTAGGTCCTCTTAGTGAACATAGCTAGAAAATATATGTATGTATATACATACTCACATACACATACACACATTTTATTATTATTTTTGAGACAGAGTCTTGCATTGTCACCCAGGCTGGAGTGCAGTGGTGCAATCTTGGCTCACTGCAACCTCCACCTCCCGGGTTCAGGCGATTCTCCTGCCTCAGCCTCCCAAGTAGCTGAGACTATAGGCGGGTGCCACCACGCCAGGCTAGATTTTGTATTTTTAGTAGAGATGGAGTTTTGCCATGTTGGCCAGGCTGGACTCAAACTCCTGACCTCAGGTTATCCACCCACCTTGGTCTCCCAAAGTGCTGGGATTACAGGCATGAGCCATCGTGCCCGGCCACACACATACATCTATGTTTTATTCTATGTCCACCTATTGCAAATCATGAGTTTACACAAATACCTACAATTCCAATCCAACACCACAGAGTTCATTCTAATTTTCTGCTTTTCCATATTTGTAACTCCTTACACCTACAGTGAGAAGCCTGGCTCCCATCTCCCATTATCCTCAATATATTTATTTATTTGGTAAATCACCCGTTTGTAACCAATCTCCCACTGTTACTGCGGCCCTCACCTCTCCCCTCCTCACTCTGCTTGGATTCGGACACTTTGCACTATCAGCCTACGTGGTCACCCTCTTTAACCATGCATGCTCTAACAAATATCATCATGCTGTTACCACACATGCTGGACACAGGTGCCAGGCTTGCTTAGCTCTACCTAAGTAAATGATTTTTAGACACAATTATTTAGAAGGTAGGCAGGCTGTTGGAAAGCCAGATGCTTTCTTAATGAGAGTTATCAACTGTCATTTTCGTGTATATGTTATAACATTTGTTACTGTGCATATTACATTTAAAGCTTAGACTGGGGGGTTGGCTGGGCACAGTAGCTCACACCCTATAATCCCAGCACTTTGGGAGACCAAGGTGGGCAGATTGCTTGAGCCCAGGAGTGCAAGACCAGCCTGGGCAACATGTGAAAACCTGTCTCTATAAAATAAAATTAAATAAAATAAAGCTTAGACTTGGGGTTAACTACAGCAGGGAATATCAATGATCAAATTAACACATCATAAGTCTATTTATTCTAGGTATGTGACAGGCAACATGTAAGAGATGAAAAAATATAATCTTTGGAATCAGACACTCATGGTTTGCAATTTCAGTAGCCCAACTTTCCTATTGTTGATTTTGTGCAAGTTATCTAACTTCTCTCGACCTCAGTTTCTTCATCTACAAACTGGTGAATAACATATTTAGGTTGCTGTGAGGATTAAGTGAGTTAATGAAAGTAACAGTCTTAGAGGCCAGGTGTGGTGGCTCATGCCTGTAATCCCAGCACTTCGGGAGGCTGAGGCGGGCAGATCACCTGAGGTCAGGAGTTCGAGACCAGCCTGACCAATGTGGTGAAACCCCGTCTCTACTAAAAATGCAAAAATTAGCTGGGCATGGTGGCAGGTGCCTGTAATCCCAGCTACTCAGGAGGCTGAGGTAGGAGAACTGCTTGAACCCAGGAGATGTAGGTTGCAGTGAGCTGAGATTGCACCACTGCACTCCAGCCTGGGCAACCGAGCAAGACTTCTTCCCCCCCACCCCACATCCCCCCAAAAAAGAAAGTAACAGTTTTGGCACAAAGTATTACAGTTACTCAAGAAACAGAAACTACCAGCTGGGCTTGGCTTCAAGACATGTGAAGTTTAAACAAGCAAAAAAAAAAAAAAAAAGAAAGAAAGACAAATATCGCATTTACCAGTTCCCATGAAAGCAGAACGTTCTATACTACTACCTATCCTTTCAGTCCCAACACTGACTTTCTATCATGTTTCAAAACAAAACAAAAAAGGAGGTTGGGGACTATTAGAAGGGAACTCTTTTAAATTCCTGCTGCTTCTTTCTGCTTCTTTCTTTCTAAAACTATTTAAAATTTTTGCTGCATTTGCACCTATCTGTGTATCTTTCCTTCTGGGCTAAATGATAACGGTGTTCCTCTACAATTTAAGGCTAATCCCACTCTTCTGTCTCTCCAGGGATCTTGAAACTTCAATTTCCTGTATCATTCATTCATCAATTTGACAAGTATTTGTTGAATACCTACCACATGCCAGGCCCCATTTTTGACTCTAGGGATGTAGTGGGGAACAAGACAAATGAGGTACCAACTTTCTCATGGGCCTATAACATACAGAGGGTATGTATAGACAGTAAGCTTTTTTTTTTTTTTTTTTTGAGATGGAGTCTCGCTCTGTCACCCTGGCTAGAGTGCAGTGGCACGATCTCGGCTCACGGCAACCTCCGCCTCCCAGGTTCAAGGAATTCTCCTGCCTCAGCCTCCCGAGTAGCTGGGACTACAAACGCCTGCCACCATGCCCGGCTAATTTTTTATTTTTAGTAGAGACGGGTTTCACCATCTTGGCCAGGCTGGTCTCGCACTCCTGACCTTGTGATCCACCCACCTCGGCCTCCCAAAGTGCTGGGATCACAGGCATGAGTCACCGCGCCCGGCCTAAACAGTAAGCTAATAGACAAATAATATAATTTCAGATAATGACTATTATTTTAATTAATTATTTTGAGACAGGGTATTGCTCTGTCATCCAGACTGGAGCACAGTGGCATGATCATGGCTCACTGCAGCCTCACCCTCCTGGGCTGAAGCAACCCTCCCACCTCAGCCTCCCAAGTATCTGGCATGTACCACCACACCTGGCTAATTTGTGTGTGTGTGTGTGTGTGTATTTTTTGTAGAGACGGGGTTTCACCATGTTGCCCAGGTTGTTCTCAAACTCCTGGCTTGAGCAACCCACCCGCCTCGGCCTCCCAAAGTGCTGGGATTATAGGTGTGAGCCACCGTGCCTGACCATGAGTACTATTTTAGATAGAATAAGAAAAGGCCTCTCTTAAGAGTGACATGTTTTCTGACATATGACTGGTGTGAAGAGCTCAGCTATGCAAAATTTAGAGTAAGAACACTCCAGGCAGAGAGGCAGAGGTAATGGCCCTAAAGCAGTAACTACTCTAGTGTGTTGAAGGACATTAAAAAGCCAGTGTGACTGGAGCAAAAAGCTGAATGGTAGATGAGATGGTAGACTTAGAGGAAGGACAGAAATAATTAATAAGCAAGCCATATAAGCAATAGCAAGAGGCTGGATTTTATTCAAAGTGCAAAGGAATGCCATGATGGGTTTCTTAAAAGCGAATAATATAATTAGATTTTTAAATATTATTTTGTGTCTTTACATTCTTCTTTCCAGGCAGAGTTTCAAAAAATATGTATCTTTAGTCCAGAAATGAGGAGCAACTTAGCTTGATTTGTGATAAAATAATATTTCATTTGTCACATTTTTTAGAGTCACTCCTAATTTATCATGAAGTTTTGAACATCAAATTCTTCTAGAACTATGTTTATAGTATAGGAGAAAACTTTTTTTTTTTTTTTTTTTTGAGACAGAGTCTCATTGTGTTGCCCAGGCTGGAATGCAGTGGTGCAATCTCAGCTCACTGCAACTTCTGCTTCCTGTGTTGAAGTGATTTTTCTGCTGCAGCCTCCCAAGTAGCTGGCATTACAGGCATGAGCCACCATGCCCGGCTAGTTTTGCTATTTTTAGTAGAGATGGGGTTTCACCATGTTGGCCAGGCTGGTCTTGAACTCCTGACCTCAGGTGATCCATCTGCCTTGGCTTCCCAAAGTGCTGGGATTACAGGCATGAGCCACCGTGCCTGGTTGAGAAAACTATTTCTATGGTCACACAAATTGCTTGGTATATTGTGCACACATTCAGTTTCGGGGGAGAAGACTCCATAAGAACATGCCTACTTCTTGACCTAGATACAAAGCTGCCAAATGTGGATAGCAATCAGTGGATGGGACAATTAATAACTAGAGCTCCAAAGGTATAATTTCTTAGCACGTGGGCCCTGGACAAAATGTTGAAGTGGGTAATATTTCTCTTGTTACCTACCTCTTCTTTCTGTGTCTTTCCCCCTAGATTTAGCAATCTCTTCACCTACCCCAGATTCATAGTGATCTGAAGTTGCCTAGAGTGTGCTTCAAACTAGAGGAAATAAAACATATCCATTCACAAAATGGGTTAGTTTTTCAATCCTTTCGAGGGTGTTATTGGCATTTAACAAGAGTTATAAAAAGGGACATAAATCACTAATGGAGGAATTTTAGACATTAAAGCAAGGGGGAGATAACTTGGGGTTTGAGACGTTAATGGGCTCATACTATTCCAATCTACTCAATGTAGAGTCAACATTCCACATTTCTGCCTTATCCTGACTTTCAATTATAAAGATGGATAATTAAGTTAAGAATAATTTATCTTTTAATTTTTAAAAGTAAGGCTGAGGCTGGGCACGGAGATTCACGCCTGTAATCCTAGAACTTTGGGAGGCTGAGGCGGGTGGATAACCTGAGGTCAGCAGTTCAAGACCAGCCTGGCCAACATGGCAAAACCCCGTCTCTACTAAAAATACAAAAAATTAGCCAGGTGTGGTGGTGCATGTCTGTAATCCCAGCTACTTGGGAGGCTGAGGCAGGAGAATTGCTTGAACCCGGGAGGCAGAGGTTGCAGTGAGCCGAGATCACGCCATTGCACTCCAGCCTGGGCAACAGAGTGAGACTCCATCTACAAAAAAAAAAAAAAAAAAATTAAGGCTCAGATCTGTCCCTTTTGCATTGACTAAATTAACTTTCAGAGGCAGGGATCGAACACAGAAATGAGCTGTTTTTAATTTTCATGATTTCTAAACTTTCACCAGAATAATAGGGAGACAAGGCTCACCAAATCTGATGGGAGGGAAATCCTTGAGGTTAAAATGGAAAGGAGTTTAAGGTGGCTGAAGACGAAGTGGAAATGTAAAAAAGCCTTTAAATACTGTACTCTAAGAAAGTCTGTCAGGGTCTGAAACCGAAGGAATATTTAAAAATTAAAACATAAACTTAAAGAAAAAGTTTGGGTTGAGCCCAGTGGTGCACACCTGTAATCCCAGCACTTTGAGAAGCCAAGGTGGGAGGATTGCTTGAGGCCAGGAATTCAAGACCAGCCTGGGCAACATAGTGAGACCCCCATCTCTTAAAAATAAATTAGCCAGGCATGGTGGTGCATGCCTGTAGTCCCAATTACTTGGGAGGCTGAGGTGGGAAGATTGCTTGAGTCTAGGAGGTTGAGATTGCAGTGAGCTATGAATACACCACTGCAGTCTAGGCTGGGTGACACAGAAAGACCCCGTCTCAAAAAAGAAAAGAGAAGGTCTTGGAAAATGAGGTTAAAAATTACAGTCTTGTACTCTTTAACTTTATTGGGGATCTCAAGTTCTTTTTAACTTCCTGATGCCTCAGTTTCCTTTTTTTTGGAGACAGAGTCTCACTCTGTTGCCCAGGCTGGAGTGAAGTAGCACAGTCTCAGTTCATTGCAACCTTGGCCCTCAGTTTCCTATATAATAGTTATACTTTCGCTAGGCACAGTGGCTCATGCCTGTAATCCCAGGATTTTGGGAGGCCGAGGCGGGCAAATCACTTGAGCCCTGGAGTTGAAGACCAGCCCGCACAACATGGAGAAACCCTGCCTCTACAAAAAGTACAAAAAATTAGCTGGGCATGGTGGTGCATGCCTGTGATTGTGGTTCCAGCTACTCGGGAGGCTGAGGCAGGAGAATCACTTGAGCCTGGGAGGCAGAGGTTGCAGTGAGCCGAGATCATGCCACTGAATTCCAGCTTGGGTGAGAGAGCTAGACCGTGTTTCCAAAAAGGAAAACAACAACAACAACAACAAAGTAATAGCTTAATTTACCTGTTTCCTCTGAGGAATACTCTTTATAATACAAATGAGAGATGGTAACTTTCCAAATTATTTTAAATAGGAAAACAATACTTCTGGTTTGGAAGTCCTGGCTATGCCTATTGGTCATTTTTGAGTTTCACCTGAATAGGTATTTATCTTTATATCTGAAGACAGCAGACTAAAATAATTCAGAGATCCCTTGCCAATTCTTATATTTTATATATCTAATCTGACACTTCTTTTTCTTTGAGACAGAGTTCAATTCTCCTGCCTCAGCCTCCCAAGTAGCTGGGATTACAGGCATGTGCCACCCAAGTAGCTGGGATTACAGGCATGTGCCACCCAAGTAGCTGGGATTACAGGCATGTGCCACCCAAGTAGCTGGGATTACAGGGGTGTACCACCACAGCTGGCTAATTTTTGTATTTTTAGTAGAGACAGGGTTTCGCCCTGTTGGCCAGGCTGGTCTTGAACTCCTGGCCTCAACTGATCCTCCCGCCTTGGCCTCCCAAAGTGCTGGGATTACAGGCATAAGCCACTGCACCGGGCCTCTGATCTGACACTTCTAACATGTGCTGTGGGTCAGAATTGTATTGGGCTCAGCATCAGAGGTATTTTTCCTGTGATCATACAGGTTTTCTTCTTAACACCCTGGTAGTTCCTTCTCAGTCTCTTTTGTGAGTTCTTCCTCTTCTGTAAGTTCCTCAAAGCTTTCTCCTTGGGCCCTTTTTTCACTTCACAATCTCAGTGTAGGTGATCTCATTCAATAAGCTTTGGTTACCACCTAGAAACCAATAAACCTCAAATTTTTATCTCCAATTTAGGTCTCTTTTCTGAGCTTCAGACCTGATCTTCATCTGTGTGTCTCACAAATAACTCAAACTTAACATGTCCAAAACTGAGCTAGTATACTCTTCTTCTACCAAAACTGCTCCTTTTTCAGAATTTCCTGTTTACTGAGTTACTGGCACCATCATCGATCCATCCAGAAAACCAGACAGCAGGGAGTTATACCTAACACTTCTCTCTTTATTCTCCCACATCAAATCAATCACTACCTAATACTGGGCAATTCTACTTCCTGAATACATATTATTTATCTACATCTTTCCATCGCCACTATCACTCCTCAAATCCAAGGTGTCGTCTTCTATTGCCTATATGACTTCAGCAGCCTTCTAACTGCTCTCTTTTCTTCCAGTCTTGCCTTTGCCTCCACCATCCAATGTTTTTCATACATGAGCCAGAGTGGTCTACTTGGAAAACACTTGTGATCATACCCTCTCTTTTCTTTTGTTCAACCATTTTTTACTGAGTACCACAGTGTGCCAGAAACTATTCTAGAAGCTGGGGATCCAATGATATATAACATAGATAAGGCAATGACCTCTTACTCATAGGAAGGTTCTGTATGATCTCGACCACGGACTCCTTTCCCCTTTGCTTCCAGATTAGTACACTACAATTTAGCCATACTGACTTGCTTTCTCAGGGCTTTTGAACAAGTATGTATATTCCTACACCCAATTCCTATATATTTTTCAAATGTTAATTTACATTTCCCTTATTTACCTTTTTTTTTTTTTTTTTTTTGAGTTGGAGTCTCGCTGTTACCCAGGCTGGAGTGCAGTGGCACGATCTTGGCTCACTACAACCTCCGCCACCCAGGTTTAAGTGATTCTCCTGCCTCAGTCTCCCTAGTAGCTGGGATTACAGATGCATGCCACCATGCTCAGCTAATTTTTTTTTTTTTTTTTTTTTGTATTTTTAGCAGAGACGGGTTTTCGACATGTTGGCCAGGCTGGTCTCGAACTCCTGACCTCATGATCTGTCCGCCTCTGCCTCCCCAAGTGCTGGGATTACAGGGGTTAGCCACCATTCCTGGCCCATTTCCCTTCTTTAGAGAAACTCTCTGACCAGTCTAGGTCCCTTTGTATATATCTTTCCAGAACTACTCACAATTATAAATTTAAAATTTGTGTGTTTGTTTAATGTTGTCTCTCCCACTAGTTCTCTTTTATGTTCCAAGAGAACAGGAAAATTTCTTGTTCATCACTGTATTCCCAGTTTCTGGCACATACCACGAGCTCAATTTGTTGGTTGAATGAAGAATGGACTGCCTCACATGTGCTATGGAGTTAGAACTGTATTGGGCTCAGCATCAGAGGTATTTTTCCTGTGCGTGTTACCATATTTCTACAGTCTGGTAACCTGTAAGATTCAGAGACTTTTATTTTTATTTATTTTTTGGGGACGGAGTCTCACTCTGTCGCCCAGCCTGGAGTGCAGTGGCACAATTTCGGCTCACTGCAACCTCCACCTCCCGGGTTCAAGCAATTCTCTGGCTCAGCCTCCTGAGTAGCTGGGGTTACAGGTGCCTGCCACCACACAGAGACTTTTTTTTTGAGACAGAGTCTCGCTCTGTCACCCAGGCTGGAGTGCAGTGGTGCAATCTTGGCTCACTGCAACCTCCGCCAGAGACCTCTTTTTAAAGCAGCTCACACTTCAGGATGCAATCTTTGTCTCTTTTTTTTTTTTTTTTTTTTTTGGAGACAGGGTCTCACTCTATCACCCAGGCTGGAGTGCAGTGGCATGATCATGGCTTGCTGCAGCCTTGACCTCCTGGGCTCAGGTGATCCTCCCACCTCAGCCTTTCAAGTAGCTGGGACTACAAGCATGCACCACTACACCCAGCTAATTCTTTGTATTTTTTTGTGGAGACAGGTTTTCTCTATATTCACTGGTCTCAAACTCCTGGGCTCAAGTGATCCACCTTCCTCAGCCTCCCAAAGTGCTGGGACTACAGACACATGCCATTAGATCCAGCCCACCTTTGTATCTAGTTAGAAAAATTTAATTAAAAACCACTGCTGTGAGCTAGGTGCAGTAGTTTATGCCTATAGTAATCCCAGTGATTTGGGAGGCTGAGGTGGGAGGATGGCTTAAGGCCAGGAGTTTGAGACCAGCCTGGATAGACATAGTGAGAACTCATCTCTAAACAAACAAACAAATAAAACCAACAACAACCCACTTCTCTGAAGAAGAGAAGTCTAGTGGAGCTGCTTAAAGTGGTAAGTTCTTGAAAAGATGTATGGAAACAAACTGGGATATTTAAACAGTATTTTTCAATTTACCTCATCTACTGCTCCAGTTTAGGTTCCATCATTTTCTACCTGAATCATTGTACCCTTCCTCCCTAACTCCTTATCTTCCTATCCCATACAATTTGTCTTCATTGCATTTATTGTTTTTTGTATATGTGAGACAAAGTAGCAAACATAAGAAGCCATGTCTGCTCATTCTGTTTACCAGCAGAATTTCACAAACTCTCTTGCCAGCAGAATTTCACAGCCTCAGTGACTGCGCACAGCCCTCCAGAATACCCTGAAGATATGCAGGATAGAGCACAAGTTCCCATGTCTCTTGCCTGAATCACTGCATTTTTAGAAAAGATAAATCCAATGATGCTCGACCTTGCCTCTTCCTGTACATTTCTGACAGGATTAATGACTATGCCTGCATAATCTATAAACATGTGTACTCTTCCACCTAAACCTTCATGAGATTTTGCTCTAGTGTAACTCCTGAGTACATTTTTTTCTTTTTTATTAGAGACAAGGTCTTGCTCTGTCACCAGGCTAGAGTGCAGAGGCACAATCATAGCTCACTGTAACCTCAAACGCAGGAGTTCCAGCAATCCTTTTACCTCTGCCTCTCCTGTAGCTAGGACTACAGGGATGTTCTACCACGCCTTGCTTTTTTATGTGTGTCTGGAGACAGAGTCTTGATATGTTACACAGGCTGGTTGTAAATGCCTGGCCTCAAGCAATCCTTCTGTCTCAGCCTCCTTAATCACTGGGATTAGCCCAGCCTTTGTGAGCACATTTGATTTAACTTCCAAGCACATGCAGAGCGGCCACCACCTGTATAGAAGCTGCGGGCTGAAACGCTGCTTTGGAGCAGTCTAAAAAAACCTCTCTGACTCTCCCAGGTGGCAGTCCTCAGTAAGATTTCTGAAGAAAGCTAATCTGAATTATTTAAAAGCCTGATTTACTTTAGTTTACATATTTTACAGTTCCTTCCCATTAGAATGCAAGCTCCCCCAAGGCAAGGCTTTAAATTTTTGTTGTCGTTGTTTAGACAGGGTCTCACTGTGTCAACCAGGCTGGAGTGCAGTGTTGCAATCACGGCTCACTGCAGCCTCGACCTCCTGGACTCAAGCGTTCCTCCTGCCTCAGCCTCCTGAGTAGCTGGGACCACATGCACGAATCACCAAGCCTGGCTAATTTTAAAAAAGAATTTTGTACAGACGGGGGTCTCACCATGTTGCCCAGGCTGGTACCAAATTCCCGGGCTCAAGCAATCCTCCCGCTTCAGCCTCCCAAAGTACTAGGATTATAGGTGTGAGCTATCACGCCCAGCCTAAGACAAGTTTTGTTTTGTTCATGGTTGTATTCCTTGCATTTGGAACTCAGAAGAGGCCTCGAAAACCTTGAAGATACAGTAACTATCAACACATCTCCCTGCTTCACGTCTTTCCCCGCTCATTCACATGTATGAACTAGGATCTCATACCCCATGGTGTCAGTATAGTGCATCTTACTAATTTCAGCTGCTTTTTAGCTTTCATTTATGTTTGTATTTCTGTCACATTTTACATTGCTAACCAAAGACCATTGCTAGCGGGAAAAACTGGGAAAGGAGACTTGAAGGCAGCAGACGCTGCAGCTGCTCGATAAAAATTGGCCGAATTTAACAGGAGGCTGGAGGAGCTAAAAAATGTTTTCGCACAGAAGAGTTAGCACATCCAGACTGGTCTTTTTAGCACTTTCTTAGGCCTTGAGGATGAAACCCCACCACTGTCGGGCCGACTGTAGAGTAGAGAAGAGCCAATTAGTATTTGCGGCGCTCGGGAGCAGCGTCCATCCGGCTGGTGTAGGAAAATACTTCCGGTGTTCTGTTTTTTTATGTGCTGAGTCACAGCCGAAGGCTCGCCCCGGGTCTGAGGAGTAGGGTACCCAAACTATGACACGAATGGGAAAATTTAAAACTTTGGAATTAATTCTCTGCACTCGTTTCTCAGTTTTCTCATTAGGGGAATATTTTTCTTTGACACGCGGAGCACTACTCAGTGGTTGTCACAAAATACTACCCGCGTACGTCATAAACGCGCCGGGTGCCCTTCTCCCGTCGTCCTCCGCGCCACTCTCTCCGCCTCTTCTCCCTCGCCCCGCCCACTTTGGGTTTCGAAATGTTCGCTCGCTGTTCCGAGAATCAGTCCGGGTCACGTTGGTTCTTCTCCTTTCCTGTTCTGATTGGTTGCTTACGTGAGCGTGACTACTTTCTTGCCTCATGATTGGCTGAAATCAGTAGCGTCATCGGAGGCCGGGAGGGCGGAGGGACGAGGGAAGTCGGCGAGAGGGAGACTGGGTTGGGGGAGGGGTTCAGGCCTGTTCCCCGCGGCTGCGGCAGCACCAGCGCCGGCCGCCACCGCCTCTAGAACGCGGAGGAGGTGGGTCCTGGGAAGCGGGATGTCCATCGCTCCAGCTTGGTGGTGAATGCTGAGGAGAGTCACTGTTGCTGCAGTCTGTGCCACCCGGAGGAAGTTGTGTGAGGCCGGGCGGGAGCTCGCGGCGCTCTGGGGAATCGAAACGCGGGGTCGGTGCGAAGACTCTGCTGCTGCCAGACCCTTTCCTATTCTGGCCATGCCTGGAAGGAACAAGGCGAAGTCTACCTGCAGCTGCCCTGACCTGCAGCCCAATGGACAGGATCTGGGCGAGAACAGCCGGGTTGCCCGTCTAGGAGCGGATGAATCTGAGGAAGAGGGACGGAGGGGGTCTCTCAGTAATGCCGGGGACCCTGAGATCGTCAAGTCTCCCAGCGACCCCAAGCAATACCGGTGAGGGAGGAGGCTTGCAATGGGGAGGCGAACAGTGTGCCGGCTTCTCTGTCGGTGCCGCCGTCACTTGTTGTCTCCATGTCTCCCAGTGGAGCAACAGGGCACACTTTCCACCCCAAATGCTTCCTTGGGTGGAGGTGGCAAGCGTGATTAGAGGCTTCCCTGTGGTGTCAGCTGGGCAAGTGGGAGATCTTGGGTTGTAAGATGTCAGAATGGGAGAAGCTTTTCGAGTCATTTGAATACAGTCGCTAAAGCAAGAATGAAGGTTTCTTTGAGGAACGCAGCCTGAATGGTGAGGGAGTCTTGGTATTATCTTACCAGGAAAGGTTGACGGAGTTGGATACTTTAATTTTGGAGGACAGGATATTTAAGGGGCATATTATCACTATCCAAAATATTTCAGGGACACTTAAGTGATAGGTGAAACTAGTGGACGAAAGTTACCAGAGGATGGTGTTGCTTCAGTAAAGTAACTTTGCATCATACTTGGCCTAAGTTGAAGTGGCTTGTTTCCATGGGTGGTTGGGCGACCTCATCCAGGAATATATTAGAGAGGGCTTAGGTCTCAGTTGGGTGAGTTGTTAGGTTTCTTCTAATCTTGAAATTCTCTACTTTTGGTTTGTACAGGAGTCCTCTAAACATTTCTAATAATTGGTGATTCAGTCCCTACCTGAGTATTTTCCTTCAGAGGTAGCTTATTTCATGGAGTATCATGACTATGATGTATCTTGTGTGTGTGCGTGTGTGTGTGCGTGTGTGTTTTAATAAGAGTCTGGGTCTTGCGATGTTGCCCAGGCTAATTTCAAACTCCTGGGCTTAGGGAATCCTCCTGTCTTGGCCTCCCAAAGTACTGGGATTACAGGCGTGAGCCACTGTGCCAGGCCTGGACTTTGATGTATTTTAAATAGAGTTCATGTTGTCCAATAACTTCGTTGAACAGGTTGAGGAAATTGAGACCCAAAGAGTTTGCTTCTTGCTCTGAATCACACAGCTAAATAATAACAGAGCTGGTATGATGACCCCTACTATCTGACACCAAATTCAGTGTATCATTTGCTGATTTCTTTTTTTTTTTTTTTTTTTTTTGAGACGGAGTCTTGCTGTGTCACCAGGCTGGAGTGCAGTGGCGCGATCTTGGCTCACTGCAACCTCCGCCTCCCGGGTTCAAGCGATTCTCCTGCCTCAGCCTCCCCAGTAGCTGGGACTACAGGTGCTCGCCACCACGCCTGGCTAATTTTTTGTAATTTTAGTGGAGACGGGGTTTCACCATATTGGCCAGGATGGTTTCGATCTCTTGACCTCGTGATCCGCCTGCCTCTTCTCCCAGAGTGCTGGGGTTACAGGCGTGAGCCACCGCGCCCAGCCCATTTGCCGATTTTTTACAAATTTCTTGCTCATATGAATTGAAAGCTGAAGGATTCTAGTTCTAAATTTGTTATAAGCCCCTACAGCATTAGCGCAAGAAAGAACCTTATAGATAATCTTTTCCATTTCCCACCACACCTCTTTGACAGATGACACTTAGCTCCAAGTTCAGGACCGGCCTAATTTCTCCTTTCACTTCTAGTCTAGATATATTTTCTCCAGGCTGCCAGAGTCAAGAGATCTTTATAAATGAGCTAAATTTTCTTTCTCATCAAAGATGTGATTGTACAGGTTGAGTATCCCTAATCCAAAAATCCAGAATGCTCGGAAATCCAAAACTTTATGAGCGCCAACATGACACCACAAGTGAAAAATTTCACACCTGACACCTTTGCTTTTTGATGGTTGGTTCATGTACACAAACTTCGTTTCATGCACAAAATTATTAAAAATATTGTATAAAATTATCTTCAGGTTATGTGTATAAGGTATATATGAAACATAAATGAATTTTGTATTTATACTGCATCCCATCCCCAAGATACCTCATTATGTATACACAAATATTCCAAAATCCAAAAAAATCCAAAATTTGAAATACTTTTGGTCCCGAGTGTTTCGGATAAAGGATACTCAACCTGTATTGGCAATGTATAAATGAGCAAGTTGAAAACTTGATAAAAGGTGCTTAGTTTTTGCCTTCCAGATCAAATGTTTAATAATGGTTTCAGGGTTTTTTCCAGCCTATATAAAGTTATATAATAACATATTTATGGAATCTACACTGTGTTTCAGCTACTGTTGTAACTGTTTTAGATGTGTTATTTCATTTACTGACCTCATTTTTGGTAAATTTGTTTGATAAATATCTGTTAAGTCCTACTGTGTGCTAGGCACCAAGCTAGATTAAATATTTTCTGAAACTTGGTCAAATATAATGTAATAAATAACATGTTAGTCTGGGTGAATATACAAAAATGATTGAGCCAGTACCTGCCTTTAGGGAGCTTACAATAGTAGAGAGGGACACAGACACATAAAAAAAAAATTAGAGACTGTTGTGGTGGCTCATGCCTGTAATCCCAGCACTTGGGGGGCCGTGTTGGGAGGATCACTTGAGCGCAGGATTTCGAGACCAGCCTGGGCAACATAGTGAGCCCCTGTCTCTACACACAAAAAATTAGCCGGGTGTGGTGGTGTGTGCCTGTAGTCCCAGCTACTTGGGAAGCTGAGGTAGGAAGATTCCTTAGCCTGAGAGGTTGAGGCTGCAGTGAGCCATGATCGTGCCACTGCACTCCAGCCTGGGTGGCAGTGAGACACTGTCTCAAAAAACAAATAAATAAAATTAGGGCACTAAAGTTTTATAGAAGCCATAAAGGAGGTATGTCCTAGATATATTGAGGAATGAAATACATTGATAAATTCCACCGGGGGACAAAGGAAAGACTTCAAAGAGTAGATAATGCTTAAGAGTTGTTCTTTGAAAATTGTTGCGTTTTTGTCTTTATATGGCTTTTGCCAAGTCATTGTCCTTCTTAGTGTCTCAGCTTATTTTAAAAACGAAGGGGGTTGGTTAGAACAGCAGTGTTTTTCAATACCCTCCCCTTTCAAAAGAGCAGTTCTTCCATATTACCTGTTTTATATACTGGAGTTTCAATTAGACTTTTGAAGAAAAGATGTTATTAGTTTAAAATAAAGGTGGAAAACCTCAGGACTAGGTGATCTTTAAAGACTTATCCAAATTCAATTCTATGAATTTTTGTAACCAGAAACACACTTAGACGCATCTGCAGCCCACAGAGCTGAATTATCCTTCCAGATTCTGCAGAGATATTCCCTCTGTGAAGTCTTTCTAGGCAGAACTAATTCCTCCTTCCATTGTATTTCAGTAGGATTTTGTACATGATCCATTACAGTACATAGCATCATATTATATATCTTTTGAATAAGTACCAGAGGAGGACCCATTTAGAGGAATATTGTGGTGAAATAATACCTTGAAAGATTTACCAGTCTGCATTTATTAATAGCCTGCGGAATTTTACTTCAGCATATGTGTAATTTGTATTCAGCTTTTTTGAAATGTTGGGCATATTTCCAGGACACCTATTATGCTTTTTTAGGGATCTGTATTAAATGCTTACCAAGTATTGATTCCCTTCCCTTCTGGAAGGGTTAAGGGACTTCAGGTTGGGAATTGATATTCAAATTTTTATTGGTGTTGAGTGGAAATTCTGGTTGGGCAGGATTAGTAGTGGTGTATTCTATTTATTTTTTATTTTTATTTTTATTTTTGAGACAGGGTCTCACTTTGTAACCCAGGCTGGAGTGCAGTGGCGCCATCACGGCTCACTGCAGCCTCGACCTCCCAGGCTTAGGTGATCCTTCCACCTCCGGCTCTCCAGTAGCTGGGACTACAGGCACGTGCCATCATGCCCAGCTAAGCTTTTGTAGAGATGAGGTTTCGCCATTTTGTCTAGGCTGGTCTCAAACTCCTGACCTCAGATGATCTGCCCTCCTTGGCCTCCCATAGTGCTGGGATTACAGGCACAGGTGAGCCACTGCACCTGGCTTGGCTGTGGTGCATTCTGAATAGTAAATTTTAACAATGAAGAACACTTAACGTTAGGTATTTTGGATTGACTAAAACAAGTACAGAGCACTTTCCATGTTTAACCTGCTTGTAAAAAGACCTGTATTTCTATGGAGAAGGAAAGAACAAATGAAAAGGTATGTAAACTTCTTTTATTTTTTTTTTAACAATTAAAAAAAATTTTGAGACAGGATTTCAATTCATCGCCCAGGCTGGAGTACAGAGGCACCATCACAACCTGCCCCACTATGTCCGGCTAATTTTTTGCAGAAATGGAGGTGGCAGGGGGATGTCTCACCAAGTTGCCCAGGCTGGTCTCGAACTCCTGACCTCAAGAGATCTGCCTGCCTCTGCCTCTCAAAGTGCTGGGATTACAGGCATGAGCTACCACGCCCTGTCGAAAAGGCATATAAACTTCTGAAGGGCAAGTCCTTCTAATTTAAATTTTGGTCAGACTGTTACAAGTGAGGAGATGGTTATCTTAATAAATTTTCAGGCTGGGCGTGGGGGCTCACGCCTGTAATCCCAGCACTTTGGGAGGCAGAGGTGGGTGGATCATCTGAGGTCAGGAGTTCAAGACCAGCCTGGCCAACATGGTGAAACCCTGTCGCTACTAAAAATAAAAAAATTAGCCAGTTGTAGTGGCAGGTGCTTGTAATCCCAACTACTTGGGAGGCAGAGGCAGGGGAATCGCTTGAACTTGGGAGGCAGAGGTTGCAGTGAGCTGAAATTGTGCTACTGCATTCCAGCCTGGGCAACAGAGCAAGACTCTGTCTCAAACATAAATAAATAAATAAATAAATAAATAAATAAATAAATAAATAAATAAAATTTCCATATATAGAAAATAATGGGTGGGTGTGTGCTGAATAAGGTACAGGCTATTTCTGAATATTATGTTGTTTACTATTATATGCTGTTGAACAGGAGGAGGATCACAATTCAAGTGAGTGGAACAGTTGCATTGAGAACACTAACATTTGTTGGCTTCCTGAATAGTTTGCTAGTGAAGTGGCTCACTTCTGAGCAGAAGCCTTTTGCTCACTTTGGCAGCACGTATACTGAGCAGAAGCCTTATACAAATCTGAGGTATCAGAAGAAAACTATACACCAGAAAACAAGAGAACTTTTTTTTTTTGGTATTGGATGGGAAGAACATAGGTTTATTTGTTGATATTTACAATGAAAACTCCTGGAACCGTAATGGTTCATTCAGTACATGAGCCAGTAATTTCGTTTGTGTGTGTTTCATTTCACATACACACAGACACACAAATATTGCTAAAATGATCACAAAATCTCACAGCTACAAAAGAAATCATTATGACTTCCATGTGTGTAAATTCCATGAGATTGACAATTTCTTAGTCTGATAACAAATGAACAAATGAATCCAAATCTCTTTTTGTTTTGCACTCTCACTTGTCTTGTAAAGTAAAGGTAACCTAGGTATTACTTCACGAGATTCAAACTCATTTAACAAAGTAAGTGCTTTTAAGATTGAAATATGTTAAATCTTATGAATACTAGTATAACTTTAATAAACATATCTTTTGTCTCTTACTATTCCTTAGACTGATTTCCTTATTCTGTTTTGTTTTGTGTTTGAGACAGTCTGGCTCTGTCACCCAGGCTGGAGTGCAGTGGTGTGATCTCAACTCACTGCAGCCTCCACCTCCCAGGTTCAAGCCATCCTCCTCACCTTGGCCTCCTAAGTAGCTGGGACTACATGTGCACACCATCATGCCCAGCTAATTTTTGTCCTTTTTTGTAGAGTTGGGTTTCGCCCGTTGCCCAGGCTAGTCTCAAACTCCTGAGCTCAATCAGCCCACCTTGGCCTCCCAAAGTGCTGGGAGTACTGGCATGAGCCACTGCACCGGGCCTGAACTGATTTCTTTAAAGTGGGCTGATGGGCTAGTAAGAATAGAAAGAGTGTATATTGTTTCCAACTGAAGTTGTGTGTGTGTGTGTGTATGTCTGTGTGTTTTAGGAAAATAAGATTTAGCATTAAAAAGCTCTCTGTTGGCCAGGTGCAGTAGCTCACACCTGTAATCCTAGCACTTTGGGCGGCCAAGGCAGGCAGATCACCTGCCTCTGTCTCAAAGAAACAAAAACAAAACAAAAAACTCTCTGTTTTTCTGGCTGGGCGTGGTGGCTCACGCCTGTAATCCCAGCACTTTGGGAGGCTGAGGCTGGTGGATCACCTGAGGTCAGGAGTTGGAGACCTACCTGGCCAACATGGTGAAACCCTGTCTGTACTAAAATACAAAAATTAGCTGGGTGTGGTGGCGGATGCCTGTAATCCCAGATACTGGGGAGGCTGAGGCAGGAGAATCGCTTGAACCAGGGAGGCAGAGGTTGCAGTGAGTCAAGATCGCGCCCACTGCACTCTAGCCTGGACGACAGAACCAGACTCTGTCTCAAAAAGAAAACCAAAAAACAAACAAAAACGCCCTGTTTTTAAAGAACTGAATGATGGTAAAAGCTCTTTTGCTTTTAAGAAGCTTATGATCTGCTGTAGGAGAGTCAGGGAGCAGATACTGAAACTGAAATGCATTAAATATAATAGGTGCTAGAATAGGGATATGTAAAGTATGACTTTTTGTTTTGTCATTTGTGTTTCTAGCTTGCTGTCTACTGGTTATGTGACCTTTAGCAAGTTAACTAATGTCTCTAAGGCTAAGGATCTTCATAAGGACACAGAGGAAGAGCAACCTATAAACAATTGAAATTGAAAAGGAGCAGTTTGGGAAGCAGGTGATAGTGGCTTTTTTTTTTTTTTTTTTTTTTTTTTTTTCAATGAACCAGTGGAGGAGAATTCTTGAAGCAAGGAGTGATGATAGATAAAACTGAGAGGTCAAGTAGTACTAGGACTGAATCCCTTTTGGAGACTTGAGAAATTATTACTGGTGAAAGCAGTTTCAAAGGAATGGTATGGAGGCAGAAACCAGGTTGTAGTGAGTTAAGGATGAATGGAGAGTGAGAAATTGATTGATTGAGATGGAGTCTTGCTCTGTCACCCAGGCTGGAGTGCAGTGGCGTGATCTCGGCTCACTGCAACTTCCACCTCCCGAGTTCAAGCAATTCTCGTGCCTCAGCCTCCCAAGCAGCTGGGGTTACAGGCATGTGCCGCCACGCCCAGCTAATTTTTGTATTTTTAGCAGAGAGGGGGTTTCATCATCTTGGCCAGGCTGGTTTTGAACTCCTGACCTCAGGTGATCCACCTGTCTCAGCCTCCCAAAGTGCTGGGATTGCAGGCCTGAGGCACCACGCCCGGCCAAGAGTGAGAAATTTTGAATGGTGAGGTACACATTGTTTGGTTTTAAAGGGGAAGGGATAAGAGGAGATTTTAGGATAAAAACAGTACGTTGTAGCAAGAGAGAGTTTTTTTCAAGATGAATAAGAGGTGAGCATGTCTTGCTTGAGAAAAGAATCAGTAGAGAAGTTGAAGATACGGACAGTAATAGATTACTGTCTGTATTAGTAATAATACTGTCAGTATTAGTAATTATTAATTACTAATTAATTATTAATAATACTGTCTGTATTCGTAATAATAATAGATTCTTAGATAGTTGTCAGGTGACAGGATTAATCTTAATTACATACCCAGAGAGACTCATTTTAGAGAGACGAGAAAATATCTTCACTTAAAGTGAAGGAAGTAACGAGTATGGATGCAGGCAGTGAAAACTTGAAAGGGTGACTTTCGCCTCTTATTTGTAAAGTAGTCATTGAAATGTACTTAGGTGGTCCTCTGGGGAACTCTAAGGGAAATAGTGGGATGCATAGGGGAAGCCTTGAGTGTGAAAGTTTGAAATAGCTAATGTAGAAAATGGGTGAAGTGTATACGTGGTAAATACTAAGAAAATTTGTCGGTTCTTGAGCATGAAAATGATAAAAGTAAAGCAGTATTTTAAGAATAAAGCAGTATATAGGATGTGGCAGACTGGCTTAAGAGTCAGTTATAATTGCGTCAGTTGTGTTGACACAAATGGTACTAGTCTTTCTGTAGCTGATGTGTTCCCCTCTTCACTTTTCTTTTTGCTTTCCACTTAATTCACTTTAAATGTTTGCTAGGCTAAATGCACATGAGTACGGAGATCATGTCTGTTTTATTCACTCGAGGTCCAGTACATTTTAGGTTCTCAAATAATATTTGTAGAATGTATGAGTGCTTACATGCCAGGCATTTTCACAGAACTCATGGGGATATTTTGCCAGAAATTTCTTAGATTAAAATTGTATTCTGAAGCTGGGCACAGTGGCACATACTTGTACTTGGGAGGCTGAGATGGGAGGATGGCTTGAGCCCAGTAGTTCAAGACCAGCTTGGGCAACAAAATGAGATCCCTCCATCTCTTAAAAAAAAATTTTTTTAAGTGTATTTTGGCCAGTTTTAAAGCAATTGATTTTCAGAGAAAATGAATATGGACAGGTTACAGAAGTGCAAATAATACAAATACTACAAATGCGTATGCTGATATTGTCTATTTTGTGTGGAAGCTTGTGCTTGGCATAGTAAGCACTCAAATGTTAGCTATTACTGTTTATATGTTGGATAAGGCCATGAATAAAGCTCGCTTTGTAGCATTTTTTGTAGTAGTAAAAAGTTGGTACAACTTTATTTTCCACTGGTTGAATAAAGATTAAATTATGTTACAGTTTTACAATGAAAATAATACATAGCTATAAAAAAGGATAGGTGATTTTATATATTGAAATAGAGAGATCTCCTCTGATTTATTGTTGAATGAAAACTAGTGGCAAAACAAAATGTATAATTCCATTTTTAAAAGGAAAAAACATTACTGTTATATGTTTACTTAAATTATAGTTTTTAACGTATTCATATATATGTACAGAAATGATTAGGGATGGTATTCAGCAAGCTCATTTCTCTGGGGAAAGGAAGGAGAGATTTGACTTTTGTTTTATTTTTTTTTAGTAATTACAAGAAGATAAGTGTTAAATAACAATAAAGAAGTATTATGTGGTCATCGTAGGGAAGGAACTTTAGATAAAAAGAAAATTTAAGAATTCCTGGCTGGGCGCGCTGGTTCGTGACTGTAATCCCAGCATCTTAAGTCAAAGCAGGAGGATCGTTTGAGATCATGAGTTTGAGGCCAGCCTGGGTAACAAAACAAGACCCTACCTCTACAAAAAACTAAAAAATTAGCTGGGCTTGGGTGGTGTGCACCACCAAGCTGGTGTGGTCCCAGCTACTTGGAAGGCTGAGGTAGGAGGATGGCTTGAGCACAGGAGTTTGAGGTTGTAGTGAGCCATGATCACACCGGTACACTCCAGCGTGGGCAACAGAGTGAGACCCTATCTCAAAAAGAGAGAATTCTCCATAATTATTCTACCCTGCATTAACCACTGGTAACATTTTAAATAATTTCTATGCCTTATTTTATTTTTTGAGGTGGTGGCTCACTCCGTCTCAGGATGCAGTGCAGTGGTGTGATCTCAGGTCATTGCAACCTCCACCTCCCAGGCTCAAGTGATCCTCCCACTTCAGCCTCCTGAGTAGCTGGGACGACAGGCACGCACCACCACACCTGGCTAATTTTTGTAAAGATGGGGTTTCCTCATGCTACCCAGCCTGGTCTCGAATTCCTGGATCCTGGAGTCAAGTGATCCTCCTGCCTTCATCTCCCAAAGTGCTGGAATTACGGGCATGAACCACTGTGCCCAGCCAGACAGTACTGTTACTACATGATAGATTTAAGTGCTATTCTATGAAAATACATTACTGAGCAGGTACTAAGCAGTAATTAGAGTATAAATGGATTGTATTCTCTCATTTTATTCCTTCTAACAAACTTCTCATAATGGCAGGTAATGTCCAAGGCCTTCTATTTTGTTCTTAACGTTCTATCTTCATCTTCATCTTCTGTTGTGCTATTTTGTGCTCCTTTTCTTGGCACATGTTTTCTTTGGTCATATTTGCCTTTTGAATTCATGCATGAGTATCTCCTCTCTTTTCTGTTTTCTTTCAATCGTCCCTTCCCACATGTAGTTAGTGACTCTTGCGTGGCCCTCTAGCAATGTTTTTTTTCCAAGCGATTTCATATTTTTGTAGTTATTACTTGTCTTTCCATGCTATTATGTTGAAATTTTTGAAGGGAGAGAATTTGTTTCTTTGAGTCTTTGCATACCTTCTCTTCTGTTACTAATAAATGAATAGTCTGTACTCCTAAGACTATATCTCTACTCTCCAGTTGTGTACTGGATCCCATCTCCTTACACCTTTTGTGTTCCACTAATTAATTCCAGCAATTGTTCTCCTTCCATCCTGCATCATCAGTTTGTCTTTTACTGGATCATCCCCAGGAGCATACAAATATGCTGTAATTGTTTCCATCTTCAGGAGAGAAAATTTCTTTATTCTTTAGCCCCTTGGAGCTATGTCCTTCTAGCTATTTAGTTTCTCTGGTAACTGTAGCAAAACTTGTTGAGTTATCTGTACTTGCAGTTTGTAATTCATCTGTTTCCATTATTTCGTAAGCTCACTCATAGTAGACTTCTGCCACTATTGTTACACTGAAATAGCTAGTTCAAGGTCACCAATATCTTTACATTAGTCAATTCTCAAGTTATCTTATTCAGCCTATCAGCATCATATTGCATAGTTCACCATTCTTTCCTTCTTGAAATGCTTTGATCAGTTGACTTTCAGGTCACCACTGTTCATAGTTCTCTTCCTGCTTATTCACAGATCTCTTCTTATTTCCCTGACTTCTAGATTTTGGATTATCTAGGGCTCAGTTTTCAGACTTCTCATCTACCGTTACTCTGTATGTTGTCTGGTCTCATGACTTTAAATATCAGCCTGTATAAAATAAATTTTGTTTTCCTACCTCCATGTTTTTTCTTACTTTTTTTTTTATAGCACTTATTGTCATTTGACATAAATTTACTTGTGCATTGTCTTTCTCTTGCACTGGAATGTTTCGTCACAAGGGCAAGGAATTAGTTTTGTTTACTGCTTATATCCCCAGTGCCTAGAATAGTGCCTGTTTTAAAGTCTTGCTTCCATTTCTGTCTTCTTCCTTTTCTCCTTTGGCTTGTTACATAAGGATATACTTTTCAGTCTTTTTTTTTTGGTTACTTTATTTCTTGCTTTTTGTCTGGATCAAAACATAATGTTTAGGCTGGGCACAGTGGCTCATGATGCCTGTAATCCCAGTGCTTTGGTAGGCTGAGGCAGGAGTATTGCAGGAGCCCAGGAGTTTGAGGTTACAGTAAGCTATGATCGCATCATTGTGCTGCAGCCTGAGTGACAGACTGAGACTCTGTCTTTGAATATATATATGGCATATATGTATATATAAAACATACATATA
This sequence comes from Gorilla gorilla gorilla, assembly GCF_029281585.2. NCBI lineage: Eukaryota > Metazoa > Chordata > Mammalia > Primates > Hominidae > Gorilla > Gorilla gorilla. Next base: position 188,110,556 of record NC_073224.2, read on the forward strand.
TGTAGAAACAAAACCTTACAGATACAGCTGAAGCCCTCTTTATATTGCCTCTTCCCATTACCTTCTCTGCCTTCTTTTTTCAGTGTTACCATTATCTAAATTTCATGTATATACCGTACTAGTTCTATCTATAGTTGTATACTTTTTATTAAACATACTTTTTAAACAGTATATATCATTGTTTTTGCATGTTTTAAAGCATTATAGAAATAGAAAGGTATCACATTAGATGTCTCATAATCTTTTTTTTTTTTGGTTTAACATTGCTTTTGAGGTTTATCCATGTCAATAAGTGTAATACGAGTTATTTGTGTTAACCAATGTTTAATATTTTGTTGATGAATACATCGTTATTATCTATTTTCCTATTGTCATTTGGTTACAGTTTTCTGTTATATTTTGTTTTATGACTATGCCACAATTTAGCTTTTTTCTTTTTGTTTTTCATTTAAGTTGTTTCTAGCGTTTCAGAGGACTGTATATGGTTCCTTGTGCACACATTTGAGAATTTATCTAGGTCACATACCTGTGAGTGAAATGATACCTATAAGTGAAATGACTGGGCATACTCATTTTTAACCTCACTAGATATTGCCATTAGTACTCTTCTAATGGGTTGTGCTCTTTTACATTGACACCAATAGAACATGAGAGTTCCTGCTTCTTTACATTCTTACATTTTTAGCAGTTATTGATACTGTTAGTTTTTTTCTTTTTTTTTTTTTAAAGATAAGGTCTCACTCTGTTGCCCAGGCTGGAGTGCAGTGGTGAAATCATAGCTTACTGTAACCTAGAAGTCCTGGGCTCAAGGGGCCCTCCTGCCTCAGCCTCTGGAGTGGCTGGGACTGCCACCACGCCCAGCTAATTTTAAGAAATTTTTCTTTTTTTTTTTGAGACGGAGTCTTGCTCTGTCACCCAGGCTGTGCAGTGGCAAAATCTTGGCTCACTGCAACCTCTGCCTCCTGGGTTCAAGTAATTCTTCTGCCTCAGCCTCCTGAGTAGCTGGAACTACAGGTGCCTGCCACCATGCCCAGCTAATTTTTTTTTTTTTTTTGTATATTTAGTAGAGATGGGGTTTCACCATGTTGGCCAGGATGGTCTCGTTCTCCTGACCTCCTGATCCGCCCTCTTGGCCTCCCAAAGTGCTGGGAATACAGGCGTGAGCTATCATGCTTGGTCGATATTGTTAGGTTTTAAAAAAATTACTATCTGTGGAAAATTGTATTTCTCACTTTTTTTTAAAGGCTAGTAAAGTGAAGCAGTGGGAGTGGAGAAGGCATCATTTAGTTGTGAATACCACTGAATTCAGATCAGCCTATATTTTTCTTTCTTAAAAAATGTTTTTAGGCTGGGCGCAGTGGCACATGCCTGTAATTCCAGCACTTTGGGAAGCCAAGGTGGGCGAATCACCTGAGGTCAGGAGTGCAAGACCAGCCTGGCCAACATGGTGAAACCCCATCTCTACAAAAATACTAAATTAGCCAGGCGTGATCATGGGTGCCTGTAATCCTGGCTGCTCGGGAGGCTGAGGTGGGAGTATCGCTTGAACCCGGGGAGGCAGAGGTTGCATGAGCCATGATCACGCCATTGCACTCTAACCTGGGTGACAGAGCGAGACTCCGTCTCAAAAAAAAAAAACCGAAAAACTTAAAAAATTTGTATTTCCCCTTATTACTAATAAGATCAGACATTATTTCATACTTTGTAGACATCAGGATTTCTCCTTTTATAAATTGCCTGATTTTCTATTGGGTTGTTTTTTCTTTTTATAAATTTGACTTGTAAAAATTCATTTTATTTTGAATGCTAATTTTTTGTTGATTATATGAGTTGCAAATGTATTCTCTAAGTCCATAGCTTATGTTTGCTCCTTGTTTATAAAGTCAAACATTGAATCAGTTATTGATCTTTTATGGTTTGCACTTTTTGTATCTTATTCTAAAAATTTTATTATAGTTTTTTACATTAAGAAATCTAATTTTTTTTTTTTTTTTTTAAGACCAGGTCTCACTCCATCACCCAGGGTGGGGTGCAGTGGCATGATCTCAGCTCACTGCAACCTCTGCCTCCCGGGTTCAAATGACTCCCACCTCAGCCTCCCAAGTAGCTGGAACTACAGGCATGCACCACCACGCCTGGCTAATTTTTGTATTTTTAGTAGAGACAGGGTTTTACCATGTTGGCCAGGCTGGTCTCGAAGTCCTGGCCTCAAGTGATCTGCCCTCCTTGGCCTCCCAAAGTGCTGGGATTATAGGTGTGAGCCACCATGCCTGGCAAAAATCTAATTTTATTACTATTTAAAAAAAATATGGATAACCAGTTGTCCAGTCATACTTTTAAAAAAGTATAAATCCCAGAGATCACCAAATATTTTCTGTAAAAGTTCTAGCTAATAAATACTTTGGGCTTAGTCAGGAGGCGAAATTGAGGATATTAAGTAAGTACTTGTATATCAAAAAAGAAAACAAATTTCTGCAAATTTTTGGTGAAAATTTTTATGAAGTTCAAAATATAGTATGTTTTTTGGTAATACAGTTCTACTAGTAAGAATGATGGAATTGTTTTTATTGGGATAACATTTTGCTTTATTGGGATTGAAATTAAGTGTTCATCAGTCAGTTGCCAATGTTCATCTGTTAAATCTGATTTGTAATGAGATTTTACATACCTTATCTTTGAAAATGTCTTTCCACATAGCTAGGTACTGCCAATATATTAATATTGAAATATTAATAGCAATCTATGAGTACAGATGGTCCCTAATTTATGTTGGTTCAACTTAGGGTTTTTCCACTTTCCATGGTGCAAAAAAGTGATATGCATTCAGTAGAAACCGATCTTTGAGTACCCATACGATCTTTCTGTTTTTCACTTCAGTGTTGTATCAGTAAATTACATGAGATATTCAACACTTCATTATAAAATAGATTTTGTGTTGGATGATTTTCCCCAACTGTAGGCTATGTAAGCATTCTGAGCATGTTTGAGGTAGGCTAGGTTAAGCTATTGATGTTCAGTAGGTTAGGTTAAATGCATTTTCAATTTACAATATTTTCAACTTAAGATGGGTTTTTCAGGACCTAACCCTGTTGTAAGTCGAGGAGCATCCGTATATGACTTTAATTGAGCATATTCATTGCTTGGAAAACATTTATATAATTCTATTAGATTCTTCTCATATTGTTTCCTTTTAACATTATTATAGATTAAATAGATCAAACACTATAGATCAGTCACTTCCAATTAAATTATGTGGGATCTCCTCAATTGCACAGTTAATTGGACTTTGAAATATGGAAGTTTCTTTGTGGTTGCAACAAGGTCTGGAAGGCACTTCTGAAACTATAGTTTGTGGGGGAATGGAGGTATTGCTTCTTGTTTTAACTTTTTATAGCACAGGAAGTATATGATGTAGCTTGCCATTACTTGTGATTCAAACATCATTCTTGATTGAAATGACTTAAATGCTGTTTTGTCTTGTAATTTTAGGTTGAGTTCATTAAAGAAACATTATCAAATCTGCACCAAAAGCTAATTTTTTTTTTTCTTGAGACAGAGTCGTGCTCTGTCACCCAGGCTGGAGTACAGCAGTGCAATCTTGGCCCACTGCAGCCTCTGCCTCCCGGGTTCAAGTGATCCTTCTGCTTCAGTCTCCCAAGTAGTTGGGACTACAGACGTACGCCACCATGCCCAGCTAATTTTTGTATTTTTAGCAGAGACAAGGTTTTGCTGTGTTGTCTAGGCTGGTCTTGAACACCTGATCTCAAGTGATCCGCCTGCCTTGGCCTCCCAAAGTGCTGGGATTACAGGTGTGAGCCACCATGCCTGGCCTCATTTTGAACTTCTCTGAAGAAATTCTACAGTGATGTGATACTTTGTTTTAAATTTTCTACTTTTTCTGGTTATTGCTTTTTTTTTTTTTTCCCCCACACAGAGTCTCACTCTGTCATCCAGGCTAGTGTGCAGTGGCCTGATTTCAGCTTGCTGCAAACTCTGCCTCCCAGGTTCAAGCGATTCTCCTGCCTCAGCCTCCCGATTAGCTGGGATTATAGGCACGTGCCACCACACCTGGCTAATTTTTGTATATTTAGTAGAGACGGGGTTTTGTTGTCCAGCTGGTCTCAAACTCCTGGCCTCATGTGATCTGCTTGCCTTGGCCTCCCAAAGTGCTGGGATTACAGGCATGAGCCACTGCTCCTGGCCTTTTTTTTAAGACAGGGCCTCCTCAGTCTGTTCCCTAGGCTGGAGTGCAGTGTCATGATCATGGCTCACTGCAGCCTTAACCTCCTGGCTCAGGCAATCCTCCCACCTCAGCCTCCTGAGTAGCTGGCACCACAAGTGTGTGTTACCACCTCGGGCTAATTTTAAAAATTATTTGCAGAGATGAGGTCTCCCTTTGTTGCCCAAGCTGATCTTGAACTCCTGGGCTCAAGCAATCCTCCCACCTCAGCCTCCCAAAATTCTGGGATTACAAGCATGAGCCACCACACTCAGCCTCTTTTTTTTTTTCTTTTTTAGAGAGATGATCTCACTGTGTCACCCAGGCTGTACTGCAGTGGTGCCATCATAGCTCACTGCAGCATCGAACTCCTAGGCTCAAGTGATCCTCCTGCCTGTGCCGCCCAAAGTGTTGGAATTACAGGCATGAGCCACTGCTTCTAGATGGATGTTTTTTATTGGAGGGGGGGGGAAGCCCTATATACATATGTATGTATTTTTTACTAATTCTAAAACTGCTAACCCAAGCAGGACAAAATTTAATTGAATACCAAGAAAATAACCATGCCAGATTTTCATGCTAAATCAGCTAATACTAACATTGTTTAGATACGCAATTTGAATGAACTCCATGGTCCAAAGTCAAATTACCTATGATAACTCATTCTAATAAACAGTTCTACGCATCTAAATTGGAGAGACAAAATTGGCATTTAGGAGGATATTAAGTCCAGTGTTATCCATGGACTCATGGAGAGCTTGGACCCACCTGGCCCTTCCTGAGTCGTCGAAGTTTCCATTACTAAAAGCTCTGCAGTCAGTGACTCATCATAGATGAGACTAAGTAATCCCAATTGAATATAAATGTGTGCGTGTGTGTGGCGAATGTTCTAAATGCGAAAATGGTTTATGACCAATGTTTGGTTTATCAAACCCATAATCAATCCTGAGAAGATAATAAAAACTTCAGGTATATTTCTGCCCTGGTGGGCCATTTAAACATTTATAGAGGTATTTTCTTCACTTGTCATTTTCAGTGTATGTTTTCTGGTGGTACAGAATCTTTCTCATGTAGCCAGGCACAGTGGCTCACCACTTGTGATCCTAGCACTTTGGGAAGCCAAGGGGGGCGGATTGCCTGGGCTCAGGAGTTCAGGACCAGCCTGGGCAACATGGTGAAACCCCGTCTCTACTAAAATAAAAAATAATAATAATAAAAAGCCAGGCCTCATGGCGTGCACCTGTAGTCCCAGCTACTTGGGAAGCTGAGGCACAAGAATTGCTTGAACCTGGGGGGCAGAGGTTGCAGTGAGCCAAGATTGTGCCACTGCACTCCAGCCTGGGCAACAGCAAGACTTTTGTCTCAAAAAAAAAAGAAGAAGAAGAAGAGATTTGATTATCTCTGTGGCAGAGTGAGACCCCATCTCAAAAAAAAAAAAAAAAAAAGTAATACCACTTGGGCAGCCAGGTGCAGTGGCTCACGCCTGTAATCCTCATACTTTGGAAGGCCAAGGTGGGTGGATCACCTGAGGTCAGGAGTTTGAGACCAGCCTGGCCAACGTGGTGAAACCCCATCTCTGCTAAAAATACAAAAATTAACTGGGCATGGTGATGCCCGCCTATAATCCCAGCTACTCGGGAGGCTGAGGCAGGAGAATCACTTCAACATGGGAGGCGGAGGTTGCAGTGAGCCAAGCTCGCGCCACTGTATTCCAGCTTGGGCGACAGATCGAGACCTGTCTCCAAAAAAAAAAAAAAAAAAAGTAATACCACTTGGAACATCTTTGTGCATATAATTTTTCATACTCTGGACAACTTAATTGGGAAATATTAACAAAAGTAAAATAGGTCTAATTAATAAAGATGTTTTTAAGGCTGATAGTGTCCCACACTATCTGTCTTGTAATATTCTAGCTACTATATTATAAAGGTGGTGGTAAGAAGAGAAAGGAAGGTTCTTGTAGGTAGCACTTCTCTGTTCCTTATTATTCTAGACACGTAAGTTTATACTGTGAATAAACATATTTTTGGTTTTGATTTAAAGTCACCCCCAGAAAAGTAATAGTAATTGCAACAGGAAGACCAATTGGAAGAAAGCTTTTACTTTCTACTGGGGATGAAAAAGTAGTAAGAAGTAAACTCTCCCGGTGACCAAGGTGTATGTGAAATGCCATTTTAAGCTAGCTGTAGCGGCCAGAAGGCACTGGGAGAGTCGAGTAAGAGAAAGAGGTGGCAGTCTCTATAATGAGCTAGCTGCGGCAGCAATGAACAGAGAGGCAGCTATGAGTGTGAATGATAGACATAAGTCTGTATACAACTGTAGTTAAACTGTCTCCAGATAAGAAAGTTCTAGAGCAACTATCCTATATTTTTGAAGAAAAAACAATTCTATCTGGGGAAGTTTTATTCTTCAGAAAGAAAAACTTACGGAATGGGAAAATCAACCCTATCTAAATCAACCCTGACTAGTCAACCCAAGTCAATTCTGAGTATCTCTGAGGTGAAAGATGAAGCATGCTGATGGGTGTCAAATCCAATCTTGTATGAATAAAATAAGCATCGGGGAAGCATAGATGTCATTTTCTAAGGCAAACATTCTGAGGATCTGGCAGCATAAATCCATCAATTAATTTATAATATAATTGGACACCACTATGGCCAAAGTAAAAGACACGGCCAAATCTGGATCACCTTACAATTTTCAAGATGCCTTCAAGATCCCCCTTGTCCTGTTATGGCTGAGGGAAGCAGTGATGGGAGTAGGCACCATAGTCTGTAACCCCTCCCCTTCTGTCTCGGTACAGACAAAGCAGATGAGCTGGGGCTCTGGTAATCTCACACAGTTTACTTCATGCCAATTTTTATGCTCCATGAGATCCAGGTAAACTGAGAATGCTATGCATCTCCTACATCTAACTACATCATTTCTAAATACTTAGAAATATTTTAAGTTTTAATACTTAGAAGTATTTTAAGTTACCATAAAGACTTTGAAACTGTGACACAAGTACCCTCCCCTCTGATGTTTTTCCTAGTCATCCTGGGTCTCAAGTAGCCACATGGCACCCAAGATGGGTATGAAGGGCAGGTCCTGTCTGAGTCCTGAATTTACGCACAGCTATAGACCTCATGACAGAAGACAGAAATGGGAAGACAATGCCTGGAGGACGGAACCCTCCCAAAATAGCCAGGAGGCAAAGCTAGGGCAGGGGAAAAGGGGATATATTGGGCTTGATTCTGCCTTGCAGCTGGTGGCCTAGGCGTTGAGAATGTGTCCTCATGCCTCACTGTGGGCATACATCCAGACCTCTGACTCCAGAGGCTCAAAACCAAAAACAATCAAATCAAGCAAGTATCAAATTATATTTAACTGATAATTTTGAAGCCATTTCTATTTTAGTAACAATTTACAACTACCTTTATTTACTAAATACTACATACACGTAACACATATAGACACAAAGACAGAAGCAGATATTATAGCTTACATAAACGATTGTCATTTGCTGGCTTTTGAATAGTTTTTCTTTTCCCCATTCAGACTATCATTCTTCCATTACCTGTTTCATTGCCCTAAGCAGTTGTTAGCTAGGCAACCTTAAATTTGCATTTCTAATGGGACAACTCTTAGGTGAAATAAGGTAGAAAATTTATATCTCAAAAGCACAACCTAAGACTTTAGGCGTACATATTGTACCCTCATTTGCTCAAACCAGGGAAAAAATAGTGTGAGTAAAATTTCAGTTAAGATGTCCAGAAAAGCACCTTAAACAAAGGTTTAACTTGTTACATAAATTTAAAACTATGGTAAAAGTTTCTAATATACACAGGCAGACACCCTTACAAATGGAGATTTCCTTTATAGGTGTAAATTTCTTTTACAGAAGAGTTTCAGGATAGCCAGTTAAATGCCAGAAAGGTATATTTTAGTTGGGTAGGTGGTTTATTTGACTTAGCTACTGTTGCTTAGCTAAAATTACTGAGTTCAGGGTAGATGGAGCCCATTGAGGAATAGGGCAAAGAAAACATTACTCTGTGCTTGGACTCAGACTGGATAGATCTAAAAAAGAAGCAAGTCTGCTTTACCCACTGGTTTACATTTTATAAACATTTTATCCAGGATATCTTTATTTTCACTCTTGAGGCAGGATAGTATTTATGCCAAAAGTTTAGCAGATTTAATTTTTCTTGTCAATTATTCACCTGAGCTTTTTATTTGCCTTTTTTGTTTTTTTTTGAAGACAGGGTTTCCCTCTGTAATCACAAAGGCACAATGACAGCTGATTTGCAGCCTTTACCTCCTGGGCTCAAGTGAATTTCCCACCTCAGCCTCCTGAGTAGCTGGAACTACAGGTGTACACCACCACATCCAGCTGATTTTTAATTTTTTGTAGAGAGGAGATCTCACTATGTTGCATAGGCTTGTCTTGAACTGCTGTGCTCAAGCGATCTTCCTCCTTTGATCTCCCAACATGCTGGGATTACAGGCATGAGCCACCACACCTGGCCCTATTTGCCTTTTATGAAGAGTCTTTTAATAAAGCAATAAAAATATTGAAATGTTTTTAGAAGCTTCTGCACATCAATAGGCATCCTTGAAGACTAATTCAGGAGCCCTCATTTTTAAGTGCTGTGTTGTTCATTAGGAACGGTCCATTGTAATTTTAAGTTACAAAGATTTTGCCATTTCTGTAAGTAGTTACTTCTTCTGAGGCCTAATATTTATACATTCTACCTTATAGCTAGAAGGTAGAATACGGTGTTCTTCAGATACTAAGGATCCAATATTTCCCTTGAATCCTGGATTTGGTCCTCAGATCCCCTTCATCAATTTAGTTAATGATTTTTCCCTACCTAAGGGTACAAGAAAAAGAATGTAGAACACAAAAATCTCTGCAAATTTCTGAAGTCTGCACCCACTGTAATATTACCATTTCTGCTAGTTTCTGCCTGATCCTGGACATCTGCAGCCTCTTAACTGAATCCAAGTCAGTTAATTATCAGATCCAATCCAATCATGGATCCAGTCCAGTTTCTGTTGTGACTTCCAAACCCAGTTTGGATCAGAAGTTTGCTCAAACTCAGTTCCAAACACAAATCTGTTGAGCTTCAGAATCTCAGCGAGAACTTACCATGATATCAGTTGCTTCCAGAAAGCAATGGACAACGTGAGTCTGAGGGGTACCTTGCTTGGTCACTCCATGCTCCTGGGCATGACATCTGTTGAAAACCTTAGACATATTAAATTTAACAGAGTTTAACTGAACAAAGAATGATTCACAAATTGGGTAGCCCAGGAACCAGAATAGGTTCAGAGAGGCTCTGGTGCAGTCCCATGATTGAAGATTTATGGACACAAAAAGGAAAGTGATGTACAGAAAACAGAGATGAGGTACAGAAACAGCCAGATTTGTTACAGTTCGGGCATTTGGAGTATTTGAACATAGTTTGAACAGTTGGATGCCTTTGATTGACTGAAACTCGGTAATTAGCACAAAAGTAGGTTACGATCTGTTTATACATCTAGTTAAGTTTCAGTTCACTGTGTACAGAGAAACCTTTAGGCCAAACTTAAAATATGTAAGGAGGTGGCTTTAGGCTAGACTTAATTTAACAAATGTTATATATATTGGTTTTCATCCACTGTTCCTGTCTTGTAACTCCCATAGCCCTTGTTAAAGTCTTTTTGTTACAATGTTGGGTGTGTCAGGTCTCATGGGCCAGCCTCAGGAAACAGAATTTCTCAGACCTTCTCCTATCCATCTCTCATCTGCCCCAAGACAAGACCCTATAATCTTCCCTGCCTTTCTGATTGGGAGTTATAAGACCCTCCTCAGAGGGCGTCCCACCCTATCCTTGGAGGAAGGAATGCTGATATTTTGAAATTTCCATAAAAACCCAGGAGGACTAGGTTCCAGAAGCTTCAGGATGGCTCAACACGTGGAGGTTCTTGGAGGGTGGCCTGCACAGGAAGGGCATAGAAGCCCTGTGCCCCTTCCCCCATACCTCACTCTGTGCATCTCTTTATCTGTAATATCCTTTACAATAAACCAGTAAATGTGTTTCCCAAAGTTCTGTGAGCCCTCCAGCAAATTAATCAAACCCAAAGAGGGGGCTGTGGGAACCCCAACTTGAAAGCCGGTAAGTCAGAAGTTCCAGAGGTCTGGACTTGAAACTGGTATGTTTGTTTGTTGGCAGGGCGGTCTTGGGGACTGAGCCCTCATCCTGGGGGATCTGATGCTATTTCCAGGTAGTGTTGGAGCTGATTTGGAGGACACCCAGTTGGTGTCCACTGAAGAATTAATTGCACGGATTTGGTCACAGAAGACTTTGGTTGATGACCATTGTAGTAGTATGAGAGAAAAAGAAAAACCATTTGAGAGTTTTTCCTAGAAATGAAATACCTAGAAATGAAATTACTGGATTAAAAGTATTCAGAGTTTACATTAAAAATAAAAGTGGCTGTATTTCTCTACAAGAATGTGATACCATTTGAGATTCATCAGAAATGTGTGAGAATAATCTGTCCACTTATCAGCACTGGATAGCAATTGTTTTTATTTTTTGTTTAGTTAATTTGTAGGATGAAAAATATTTCATTGATTTAAGTTGATTATCTTTTATTTCTAGTGAGATTGCGCATCATTTTATTTGACATCTTGTGTTCTTGTAATGTGTGTAGTATATATTATTATTATCATTATTTTTTTTTTTTTGACACAGAGTCTCCATCTGTCACCCATGCTGGAGTGCCATGGCGCAATCTTGGCTCACTGCAACCTCTTCCTCCCTGGCTCAAGTGATCCTCCAGCCTCAGACACCTGAGTTGCTGGGATTACAGGGGTGCGTCACCATACCTAGCTACTTTTTTTTGTATTTTTTGTAGAGACAGGGTTTTACCATGTTGGCCAGGCTGTATAGCACATATTTTTAAGCTTATTTTTTAATAGGGTTTTTTTTCTCTTAATGATTTGAAGGAACTCTTACATGTTATTAGTTTTTCCTCCCAGTATGCAATTTGCTGTTTGATTTTGTTTATGATATTGTTTTATAAAAGCTTAAAATTAGTATACAGTGAAATCTTTTCATTTTTTTTTCTTTATAAGGGCCTGGATTTTTTATCTTGTTTGGTACAAATTTTCTTCACCCAAATATTATACCAATTTTTTTTTCTTAAATAAAAACGTTCTTTCCTTTTAGCTCTGTTATAGAACTGAACTTGGGTCTGCTCGCCTGGCACAATAAGGACATAACCACACTGAGGTTTTGCAGCAGTAGAAAGGAAGGCATTTATTTTCAGGATGCTACGCAAAGAGGACCAGGTAGCTAATGCTTAAATCCTGACCTCCCTAATGATTTGCAGGTAAGGGTTTTTAAAGGCAGGGGTAAATTTCTGGATAGCAGAAGTTACAGACAAAATCATAAACCATACATGGAGGGTTACACATTGATTTTGGCCTAAAAGGTTGGGATATCTTGAAGCAGTGGTGTATAGGTCATAGGTACAGTAGAAGATTTTCTGATTTGCAGTTGGTTAAGGAGGCAAAGCTTTTTCTAAAAATTTGAGATCAGCAGAAAAGAATGTTAGCGCTGGCTCATGGGTATAACCTTCTCCAGGCCCCTCAGAAAGAAATTTAGAACAAAGAAGGGGAGTCAGAGTTCAGTCCCCAGTTCCTCTATATATGAGGTTGCTGTGCTGGCAGATCCTTTTGGTGTGGGCACAGGTTTCTGAAAAACAACTGGAGACATGTTAAGGTATTATCTTTAGTTTTTATAGGGAAGCAAACATTCTTGTGACTCTTAACTTACTTGGCTATTTTTGTTGTTGTTAGAGATGGGGTCTCGCTATGTTGCCCAGACTGGTCTTGAACTCCTGGCCTCAAGTGATCCTCCCACCTTGGCCTCCCAAAGAGTTGGGATTACAGGTGTCAGCCACCATGCTGGGCCAGCTTGGCTATTGTTACTGTTACCTGCTTGTTTATCAAGTTGCACATTTATTTTTCAGGGCTAGCTAGGTGCCTGAAGTTTCCTTTGAAATAACTCAAGATTTTCCTTTTTTCTATGCTTGGGGTCCCCGCATCATCTCAATTCCCCATCTTTTGTCACCCATCAATCTTGTGGGGTACTGGAGTGCAGACTGCTCTGCCTACTTCCTGTTGAATTGGGGCAAAGATTGAGGACTAGGATATGAGGATATTAAGTTTCTTTTCTTTATTTATTTTTTTGAGATGGCATCTTGCTCTGTCGCCCAGGCTGGAGTGCAGTGGCATGATCTCGGCTCACTGTAACCTCTGCCTCCTGGTTTCAAGCGATTCTTCTGCCTCAGCCTCCCGAGTAGCTGGGACTACAGGTGTGCACCACTACGCCCGGCTATTTTTTGTATTTTTAGTAGAGACAGAGTTTCTTCATATTAGCCAGGCTGGTCTCAAACTCCTGACCTCGTGATCCACCCGCCTTGGCCTCCCAAAGTGCTGGGATTACAGGCGTGAGCCACCGCCCCCGGCCAAGGATAGTAAGTTTCTAGCACGGAATTCAAGGTATCCATGAGTCCCAGGCATGGCACCATGGTGCTGAACTGTCATTATTTGTATTAGTCACTGCTTTATTACATTTTAACACACATTTGGTTATGATATAAAGCACAAGAAAAATTAGCAAGATTGATATGCATAACTTTAGCAATCCAGAAAACATGGATTTTATTCCATGAGGAATCCAAGGAAAGAAAGAAGAAAACCAGTCCTTAGGGACAGTCAGGGAGATCTGTTGTAACCAAGTGACTTGTTCTCTAATTTATTTTAGATGAGTTTCTACCTCAGCAGATTCATTTATATAAGTATTGCATGTGGGATTTGCAACCATACACACTCCTCCCTGCTTGGCTAAGATGTAATCTAAGGCTATCCTATTACCTAAGATACCTGAGCCAATGAATTAATTCTTTTCTGCTAGACAGCTATTGCTGCTGAAGTTTCCTTAGCAAGAATTCCTAAAGAGAGAGATTTCTAATCATGTGCTCATAGGATGCCACTCCCCACCAAGGTTACAAAGTCCATCCAAAGAAATAACCCACATCCATCTTTTTAGTACCTGGGCAAGAATAGATTTGTGGATCCCAAAGTGAGTATGTGGACTTGTTTACTTTTAATGAGTTAATTTACTTGCAGCTAAGATATGGGATTTCTGACGTGTTTAGAGAGCAGACTTCTAAGGAGGGAGCAGGGCTCTTGCTCCTCTCAAGAGGCAAAATCAAGTAAGCCTTTTATATAGAGGCAGAGTCTCATTATTTCTGGCAAATTTGTTTGAGATAGCTTCAAGTGAAGGGACTTCCAAAATAAAGGAATTCTTTTATATAATATTCTTTTTTTTTTTTTTGGAGGCAGTCTCCCTCTGTCACCCAGGCTGGAGTGCCATGTCTTGGCTCACTGCAACCTCCGCCTCCCAGGTTCAAGCGATTCTCCTGCCTCAGCCTTCCGAGTAGCTGAGATTACAGGCACACGCCACCACATCTGGCTAATTTTTTTGTATTTTTAGTAGAGACAGGGTTTCACCATGTTGTTCAGGCTGGTCTCGAACTCCTGACACCATGATCTACCCGCCTCAGCCTCCCAAAGTGCTGGGATTATAGGCATGAGCCACCGCGCCTGGCCAGGAATTCTTTTATGTAATATTCTGAAAGGGGCCCTCAGATTATGACGATTGAAGGAACTTGAGTATTATTGTTCTATTAGCTGGGTCAGATGATATATCTATAGGTTACCTGTCTTTGTCAACGTCTCAGAAATTCTAATTATAAAATTACCCTTTTAATTTGGGAGGATGAAAGTCCACAAGGAAGCATAACAAAAAGGCAATTATATTTATAGTTCAGTGTGATCACCTGAAGTAATTAAGACTCCAGGGCAGCACACAGAAGTTGCTAAGCCAGTAGTAGACAGAGAAAATAAGAAAAGTGGCCGGGCATGGAGGCTCACATAAAAAAACTATAAAAAACTATAAACTATATAAAACTATTAAAAAAACTATAAATATATAAAACTTAAAAACTATATAGTTTAAACTATATATATATAAATATATAAACTATCTAGTTTAAAACCACATAAACTATATAGCTTAAAACTATATAAACTATATAGTTTAAAACTACATAAACTATAGTTTTAAACTACATAAACTATATAGTTTTAAACTATATAAGCTAGTTTAAAACTATAGTTTAAAACTATATAAACTATATAGTTTAAAACTATATATATAAACTATATAGTTTAAAACTATATAGTTTAAAACTATATAGTTTAAAACTATATAGTTTTAAACTACATATATAGTTTAAAACTATATAGTTTTAAACTACATATATAGTTTAAAACTATATATAAACTATAGTTTAAAACTATAAACTATATAGTTTTAAGGCCTCATATACATGTTATATATAATGTATATATAGTTATAGTTATATAATTTTATATATAGTTATATATACATACACAAATATGGCCTAAATATTAGTTTTAATTAGACTTTTGAGTATAGAGTTCTTAAAAAAATATCCTTTCAAATCTCTTACTATCAGATTTTTAGCTGGGACAGTTGATATTTCTGGCTTTTGAACTCTTTTCACCCCAAAGATATTCTCCCCCATGAAACTAAGAAGCCTTAGCCAGGGTTATGACTTCAACAAGGACACATGAGGTCTCCAAAGAGGTGGAAAGCAGTTTTCACAAGATTCAGAGCTGCCCCAAAGACAGCTTAAAGAAAGGAAAATTTCGTCAGCCATAAATGGAGTACAGACCACATTTCTGTTTGGCCATATTCTCTAGAGCCTCAGTTTCTCAGCTGACCATTCACACACAAAACCTGTACCAAAAAGCATACCAAAAAACTTGTAGGCTGCCCCCCGCACAGATGGAGGACAGGAAATCAAAAGCTGCCCATAGAAGGAAAAAGGAACGATAAATGGCAAAAGTCACACAAATATTAAACCAAAAAATGATGTGTTCCTTGGCTGGGAATTCAACCCAGGCAGCCTCAGTGCTTTACCACTGCTGTTCCTGGAGGGGATCTAAAGCAGGCAGTTTTGAGCTTGCAAAGGATTTTAACCTTGTTTTAGGTGAGATATTTGTTCTTTAATTTAGTCAAGTGAATTCTCAAGGCTAGTCACGACACTATTAAGTGTCCTTTGTAAAATTTGTTTAGAAAATAATTTTTTTTTTTGTAAAAGCAATTGTTTAGAGCGATGCCTGAGATTATTTTAAAATTTAGGGGTCCAGTTTAAAGGTTCCCCTTTTCAGACTTTTTTCTGGAGTATTAAAAAATACTGTGGTCAAGCACTACTGCAATAAAAAAAAAAAAATCTTTTTTTTTTTTCCTTGGGCCCAAATCTAAAAATGGCCCAATTCTGCAGAATACACCCTAATGGGCTACAAAGGAAATAGAACTTGTGTTTCTCAAATGAAACAAAACCCTGGCCAAGGCATTAAAGGTTTGTCGCAAAACCTAGGTGACAAACCTTTAATGCCTTGGTCAGGTGTTAAGTATTAAATAGATTTTCAAGCAAGTAAATCACACTCAAATTGTGGTTTTTCGAGGTTTCAGTCTTCAGCTCTGGGATATCTCCCACCAAGTGCATTCTGATGAAGTAGAGCCCAATACCTTGCTGAAGCAAGGCTGGATTTCCTGCTGAAAGGAAAAATACTATGGGGCTATAACACATCAATCCCCCACTTACCAAAAGACATCTCAGGTGATTTATTTCTAATGCTGTGAAAGTAGAAGCACCACAGGCCAATGGTGTCTGATTGCCTGCCAAATACACGGATCTGTCCCTGAATAAAATAATTCAGGAAGCTGCTGGATTGGGCCCAAGGGTGGCTGCGGCCAGGGACATATGTGGTACAGATGAGGCACCCACTCCAGACTTTTGTCCCATTTTGGTTGCTGGTGTTTAGAGAACCAAACCGGAGTCGGCTCACCCAGTCCAAAAAGGCCAGATATCCACACCAAGATTTTGCAGTGGTAGAAAGGAAGGCATGGTGTTTATTTACAGGGTGTCAAGCAAGGAGGACCAGGTGACTAACCCTTAAATTCTGACCTCCCCTATGATTTGCAGGTAACAGTTTTTAAAGGCAGGGGTAAATTTCAGGATAGCAGACGAGTTCAGTCCCCAGTTCCTCCTTATCTGAGGTCTGTGTGCCCGCAGATCCTTTTGCTGGGAGTTCAGGTTTCTGAAAAACAACTGAAGTGACAGATGTTGAGATGTTATCTTTAGTTTCTGTAGGGAAGCAAACGTTCTCATGACTCTAACTTCCTTGGCTATTTTAAGGTTACTATTACTTGCTTATTAAGTTGCATGTTTACTTTCCAAGGCTAGCTAGGTGCCAGAAATTTCCCTTGAAAGAACTCAATATTTTCTTGTATTTCTATGCTTAGGGGCCCACAGGCCCTTAAGAGGTGTCCCTGTTCTGTTTCAGCTCTAAGTAATCTGGAATTTATATATGTTGAAGGTAAGGTAGACATGGCTATTTTTTCCTCATTAAATGAATAGCCTATTGTTTGAGCATCATTTGTTGAGTTGTGATAGTAAATGGCATTGTAACAGTATTATATACACTGCTCTGTTTTTAGAACCTCTTCGCTTTCATTGATCTGTTGGTGTTCCTGTTAGTACTTCAGCTTCATTTCAGTCACCTTAAAAGTCTGTATTTTTATTTATTTATTTTTTATTATTATTTTTTGAGATAGAGTCTCGCTCTGTTGCCCAGGCTGGAGTGCAGTGGTGTAATCTTGGCTCACTGCAACCTCCGCCTCCTGGGTTCAAGTGATTCTTGTGCCTCAGCCTCCAGAGTAGCTGGGATTACAGGCACGCACCACCAACCTGGCTAATTTTTGTATTTTTGGTAGCGAAGGGTTTCGCCATGTTGGGCAGGCTGATCATGAACTCCTGAGCTCAAGTGATCTGCCTGCCTCAGCCTCCCAAAGTGCTGGGATTAGAGGCGTGGGCCACTACACCCAGCCTAAAGTCTGTATTTTTATACCTGGTAAAGCAATTCCTTCCCCTTGTTCTTCCTTTCCTTTTCTTTCTTTTTTTTTGTTTTTGAGACAGAGTCTCGCTCTGTCGCCCCGGCTGGAGTGCAATGGCGCGATCTCGGCTCACTGCAAGCTCCGCCTCCCTGGTTCACACCATTCTCCTGCCTCAGCCTCCTGAGTAGCTGGGACTACAGGCGCCAGCCACCACGCCCGGCTAATTTTTTGTATTTTTAGTAGAGATGGGGTTTCACCGTGTTAGCCAGGATGGTCTTGTTTTCCTGACCTCGTGATCCATCCACCTCCACCTTCCAAAGTGCTGGGATTACATGCGTGAGCCACC
Organism: Gorilla gorilla gorilla; assembly: GCF_029281585.2. Classification (NCBI taxonomy): domain Eukaryota; kingdom Metazoa; phylum Chordata; class Mammalia; order Primates; family Hominidae; genus Gorilla; species Gorilla gorilla. The sequence continues at coordinate 188,128,149 of NC_073224.2, forward strand.
GTGCCCGGCCATCTTTTTCAAAATGTTCTTGGCATTTTTGTGTGTTTTGGTCCACATGAATTTTAGAATCAGTATGTCAAGTTCCACAAAAAAATCTTGTTGGTTTTTTTTTTGTTTTGTTTTGTTTTTTTGAGGAGTCTTGCCCTGTCTCCCAAGTTGTAGTGCAGTGGCGGGATCTCGGCTCACTGCAAGCTCCGCCTCCCGAGTTCACGCCATTCTTCTGTCTCAGTCATTCTCCTGCCTCAGCCTCCCGCATAGCTGGGACTACAGGCGCTCACCACCATGCCTGGCTATTTTTATTTTTATTTTTTTGTATTTTTAGTAGAGACGGGGTTTCACTGTGTTAGCCAGGATGGTCTGGATCTCCAGACCTTGTGATCCACCCGTCTCAGCCTCCCAAAGTGCTGGGATTACAGGCGTGAGCCACCGCGTCCGGCCCTTGTTGGGGTTTTTTATGGGAATTGCCTTGAATTTATAGATTAATTTGGGGGAAGAATTGGTATCTTTATAATATTGGATGTTCCCACCCAGTAATATAGTATGACTGTTTAGTGAGGTCTTTTATTTCACCTGTAAAGTTTTCTAGTTTTCCTAAAGTTGGCTGTTTAGTAGTATTGAAAAGAATGTGTTCTAGTGTCATGCTACTTAGAGTCAGTCCCTGCTAAGCCACAATAAGGTTGGGCAAATAACAGACCTTTTTTGTGCTTCAGTTTCCTCATCCATAAAATGAGAATAACTCATTAGGATTATTGTGAAGATTAACTGGGTTAAGACATGTAAGTTAATACATTAAAAATGTGAGCTATTGTTATTAGGTATATTTATGCATTTTATAGTTTATATTGCTTTGGCCAAAGGGATTTTAAAAAAATCTTACTTTGATGTATAGGAAAGCTACTGATTTTTGTTTATAGTTCTTTGATTTTGGCTACTTTGCTGAATTCTATTTATTAATAGTTTTTGGGTTTTGTTTTTGGTAATTCTCTTGTTCTAGGTAATATGTTTTGCAGTGATTTGTTTTAGCTTTCGATATTTGTACCTTATTATTATTATTATTATTTCTTGAGATGGAGTCTCGCTCTGTCACTCAGGCTAGAGTGCAGTGGCGCTATCTCGGCTCACTGCAAGCTCCGCCTCCCGGGTTCACGCCATTCTCCTGCCCCAGCCTCCTGAGTAGCTGGGACTACAGGCGCCTGCCACCACGCCTGTCTAATTTTCTTTTTTTGTATTTTTAGTAGAGACGGGGTTTCACTGTGTTAGCCAGGATGGTCTTGATATTCTGACCTTGTGATCCACCCGCCTTGGCCTCTCAAAGTGCTGGGATTACAGGCGTGGGCCACCGCGCCCCACCATAATTATTTTTTATGTACATTTTGCATCTTTTTTCATTTATTAGGACCTCCAATATAATATTGAATAGTAGTGACGATAAAGGACATTTTGTTCATGACTGTCTTTAAAATGGATTTGATGTTGATTTATAGACGTGATCCTCCATAAAGCTAAGGGCTTTATGTGTATGTTCTTAATTTGCTAAGGAGTGAGTTGTGTATTTTTACAAAATCATTTTTATTGTACAAATCATAAATGAATATTTTTTATTACAAAATGAGAGGTGACAGCGTGCTGGCAGCCCTCACAGCCTGTTCTTGGCGCTTCCTCGGCCTCGGCGCCCACTCTGGCTGTGCTTGAGGGGCCCTTCAGCCCGCCGCTGCACTGTGGGAGCCTGTTCCTGGGATGGCAGAGGCTGGAGCCGGCTCCCTCAGCCTGCGGGGAGGTGTGGAGGGAGAGGCACGGGTGGGAACCGGGGTTGCGCGAGGGGCTTGCGAGCCAGCTAGAGTTCTGGGTGGGCGTGGGCTTGGCGGGCCGGCACTCAGAGCGGCCGCCGGCTCCTGGCAGTGAGGGGCTTAGCACCTAGGCCAGCAGCTGCGGAGGGTGCGTCAGGTCCCCCAGCAGTGCTGGCCCACTGGCGCTGCGCTCGACTTCTCGCCGGGCCTTAGCTGACTCCCCACGGGGCAGGGCTCGGGACCTGCAGCCCGCCGTGCCTGAGCCTCCCACCCTGCCTTGGTCTCCTGCACTCCCCGAGCCTCCCCAACGAGCGCTGCTCCCTGCTCCACGGCGCCCGGTCCCATCCACCGCCCAAGGGCTGAGGAGTGCGGGCGCAAGGCAGGGGACTGGCAGGCAGCTCCACCTGCTGGCCCGGTGCTGGATCCACTGGGTGAAGCCAGCTGGGATCCTGAGTCTAGTGGGGACTTGGAGAACCTTTATGTCTAGCTGGGGGATTGTGGATACACCAGTCAGCACTCTGTGCCTAGCTCAAGGTTAGTGAACACACCAATCAGCACCCTGTGTCTAGCTCAGGGTTTGTGAATGCACCAATCAGCACTCTGTGTCTAGCTCAAGGTTTGTAAATGCACCAATCTGCGCTCTGTGACTAGCTGATCTGGTGGGGACTTGGAGAACCTTTATGTCTAGCTAAAGGATTGTGAATGCACCAATCGGCACTCTGTGTCTATCTCAAGGTTTGTGAATGCACCAATCAGCACTCTGTGTCTAGCTCAGGGTTTGTAAATGCACCAATCAGCACTCTGTATCTAGCTAATCTAGTGGGGAGGTGGAGAACTTTTGTGTCTAGCTCAGGTATTGTAAACACACCAATCAGCATCCTGTCAAAACGGACCAATCAGCTCTCTGTAGAACAGACCAATCGGCTCTCTGTAAAATGGGCCAATCAGCAGGACGTGGGTGGGGCCAGATAAGAATAAAAGCAGGCTGCCTGAGCCCGCGGTGATAACCCACGTGGGTCGCCTTCCGTTGCTGTTGGCAATAAATCTTGCTGGTGTTCACTTTTTGGGTCCTCACTGCCTTTATGAGCTATAACACTCACCCTGAAGATCTGCAGCTTCACTTCTGAAGCCAGCGAGAGCACGAACCCACAGGCAGGAAGAAACTTTGAACACATCCGAATATCGGAAGGAACAAACTCTAGACAAGATGTTTTTAAGAACTGTAACACTCACTGCGGGTCTCTGCGGCTTCATTCTTGAAGTCAGAGAGACCAAGAACCCACCAATTCCAGACACAAAAAGAGTGAAAAAGTTTTAAGAATTATAAAGTGTCGGCTGTGCACGGTGGCTCATGTCTGTAATTCCTGCACTTTGGGAGACCGAGGCGGGTGGATCACTTGAGGTCAGGAATTTGAGACCAGCCTGGCCAACATGGTGAAAACCCCATCTCTATTAAAAATAAAAAAGTTAACCAGGTGCGGTGATATGCGCCTGTGGTCCCAGCTACCCGGGAGCTGAAGGCAGGAGAATCACTTTGAACCTGGGAAGTGGAGGTTGCAGTGAGCCGAGACGGCACCACTGCACTCCAACCTGGGCGACAGAGTGAGGCTTGGTCTCAAAAAAAAAAAAAAAAAAAAAAAAATTATAAAGTGTAAAATATCTTTGTACCTCTAGTTTTTTTTCCTTCCCCAGATATACATTACCATTCCATTTGATTTATGTACTTTTAGTTCTGTTGTTGTAACTTTATATGCATTTAATGGATACATGTTGTACACATAGCTTTCATTTTTTTTTAAATTAGGTGTTAGATTTTGTCTCATATTTTGTTTCATTAAGTAGATATTAAGTACCTACTATGTATCAGGTCCCCTCCAGGCATTAACATTCTTTTGTTTATTCAACATCTGTTTCTTAAATGTTTGGTATATATATGCCTGGTGTTGTCCCAGGATATAGCTGTGAAGGAAAGAAAAGCTTTGTCCTCAGAGATAACATTTTAATGGTGCAGGCAGAAAATAAAATCAAGTAATGATAAATGGTGCGAAGAAGGTTAAAGTAGGATAAAAGAGAATAGAAATGGGCGAAAGAGCTATTTTGGGTAGTGTGGTCAGAGAAGGCATTTCTGAAAACGGGACATTTCTTTTCTTTTCTTTTTTTTGTGACGGAGTCTCGCCCTGTCGCCCAGGCTGGAGTGCAGTGGTGCAATCCTGGCTCACTGCAACCTCCGCCTCCCGGGTTCGAGTGATTCTCCTGCTTCAGCTTCCTGAGTAGCTGGGACTACAGGCGTGTGCCACCACACAAGCTAATATTTGTATTCTTAGTAGAGTCGGGTTTTCGCCATTGTTGGCCAGGCTGGTCTTTAACTCCTGACGTCAGGTGATCTGCCCGCCTTGGCCTTCCGAAGTGCTGGGATTACGGGTGTGAGCCACTGCGGCCGGGCCAAAAGGAGACATTTCATGAAAGACTTGAAAGAGGTAGAGCAGTCGGGCAAATACTTTATCTGGGTCAAGGGCCCCTAAGGCCAACAGAACAGCAAGCACAAAGGCCCTGGACTGAGAGTCTGCTGGCAGTGTTTAGGAAACAACAATAAAGTCATTTGTTCAGAGCAAACAGAATGAAGGAAGAGTAGTGGGAAAGAAGGTTGGAGAGGTAAACGAGAACGAGATTATGTTGAGCATTGTATAGGCCATGGTAAGGATTTTGGATTTCAAGTATGATGGGAAGCCAATGATGAATTTTGAAAAGGGAAATGGCCTTGTATTAATTTGCTAAGGCTGCCATAACAATATCAAAGACAGAGTAGCTTAAATAACAGCTCTAGGGTCTAGAAGTTCAAGATCAAGCTGTCAGCCTATTTGGTTTCCTTCCTTCCTTCCTTCCTTCCTTCCTTCCTTCCTTCCTTCCTTACTTCCTTCCTCCCTCCCTCCCTCCCTCCCCCCGTCCCCCCTTCCCCCCTTCCCCCCTTCCCCCCTCCCTCCGTCCCTCCCTTCCTTCCTTTCTTCCTGAGTCTTGCTCTGTCGCCCAGGCTGGAGTGCAGTGGCGCCATCTCGGCTTACTGCAGCCTTCGCCTCCCGGGTTCAAGCAATTCTGCCTCAGCCTCCCGAGTAGCTGAGACAGACTACAGGCACGTGCCGCCATGCCTGGCTAATTTTTTTGTATTTTTAGTAGAGACGGGGTTTTACCATGTTGGCCAGGATGGTCTTGATATCCTGACCTCAGGATCCGTCCGCTTCGGCCCTGTTCGGTTTCTTCTGAGGCCTTTCTGGCTTGCGGTTGGCCTTCTCCTTGGTATCTCCTCACATGGTCTTTTCTCTGTGTGCACACATATCTGGTGTACCATTGTGTTTCCAAATTTCTTCATTTTATAAGGGTACCATTCAGATTGGATTCAGACCTACTTTAGAGGCCTGATGTTTAGCTTAATTACCTCTTTAAAGGCCCTGTCTCTAAATACAATCACATCCTGAGGTAGTAGGGTTTAGGGATTCAACATAGGATTTTGGGGGAACACATTTCAGCCCATAGCAGGGCTCATTTGCTTTACTTAGCCTGCTGAGAATTGACTTGAGGTGTATTGGGGCGTGGGGGAATGGTGCTGGTGGAGGCGAGTATAGCCAGGGTATTGAGGTTAGAATGGAAACAGAGAGTTAGGAGGAGATTAGACACGATGACAACATGCTCTAAGGAAATAGCTGTGGAGTTGATGAGAAGTTATCAGAATTGTGATTTATTTTGAAAGTAGAATGCATAGGATTATTTTGGTAGTAGATTTTTAGATTTTTTCTGTTCTGTTTATGAAAAATTTAAGCTGGAAAAAAAATGCACCTTACAAAGACCAAGTAAAGTTCCCCTTCCTGGCTTTTTTTTTTTTTTTTCCCCCAACCTGAGTTGATATCTGATACAGATATTGGGACTACCTCAAACTGCTTCTCTATGATTCTGCATCTCTGAGATTCATCTTAGAATTTATTTCTGGACAGATTGTTCATATTCTTGGAAAATAGCTCTTGGATTTTAACTTGTCCTGCTGTTGGGTTGTGTAAGGGAGGAAAATAATTTTTTTCAACCCTCATAAGTTATTATTTGGAATGGTCCCCTGTAACAAAAGAAAAACAAATATAAGTTTGTTAACATGTATAATTCATAAATACATGGGAGATAGTCAGAATGAGTTGGCTTTTAATTCCAGCTTATATAGTATCTTCAACAAATGTTTAGCAAAGTGTCAAGACAAAGAAAAAGGACTTTGAGTCTGTAGGGGCAGCAACTTGTAGAAAGGCAAATAATGGCAGGCAAAGCATAATTAGTAAACTTGTTAATGTGGATTCCTTTGGTGTCGTATCCAGACCAATACAGGTGTAAAGTTGTATTTGGTGGTTAACTTGTGTTCTTCCACGGTAAACAGGGGTTTTTTTTTTTGTTTTTTTTTTAACCTTTTTTGTCTTTGGAGTAAATTTATGTCCTGCTTTTAGGCAAGTGGAGAGCAGAGAGCTTTCCTGCATCTGCTTTTTAATTGCCTTCAGTTCAACAATCCTTATGCCAAGGAGGCATATTTAGAGGTGGCATATTGCTGTCTACTTCTGGTGGTCTTGAACATTTTAATCCCTCTGTATCCTTACATGTTGCCCTGCCCTCCCACCCCAACAAGTAGTTAGCTTTTTTTTTTTTTTTTTTTTTGAGACAGGTTTTTGCTCTGTTGCCCAGGCTGGAGTGCAGTGGCATGAACGTGGCTCATGGCAACTTCCATCTCCTGGGCTTAAGCCATCCTCCCACCTCAGCCTCTGGAGTAGCTGGGACCATAGATACACCATGCCTAGCTAATTTTTGCATTTTTTTTTTGTAGAGATGGGTTTTTGCCGTGTTACCCAGGCTGATCTTGAACTCCTGGACTCCAGCAATCTACCTGCCTCGGCTTCCCAAAGTGTGGGGATTATAGGCGCAAGCCACTGTGCCCTGCTCTGTTTTGCATTTTGTGTTTATCATTCTTTTGCTTAAAAAAAGTTGGATCACATATATATATGTATACCTAAATAATATACTGTTTACTTTTGCTTGTTTTTTGGCATTATATGAATGGTACTCATATAGTATTTTTTCGTGATTTGCTTTTTTCACTCATGTTTTTAAGATTAACCACTGTCGTAGTTTGTTGCTGAATTCTGTATTTCCCTGTGTTACAATATTCCACTGTGAAGAAAATTTTCATTATATGAATATACCACAGTTTTTTTATTCTGCTGTCAGTAGACTTGGATTGCTTCCAGTTTAAATAATTTAGCTTATTGCCCTGAGGCTCTCTTTGCTCTTATTTATTGATCTGAAGCTTAGACTTTTTCTAGGGTTTCCTGGGAAGAACCAATATCTTACTACATGTTTATAGGTCTGTGGTTTTCTCTGCTGTTTTCTCCATTAATCTGATCAAATTTGCATGTCTTCTAATGATTTCTAAAAATTTGTAATCTGCTAACAGTGTCCTTTCCTGTTTTCTGTCTGTCATGATTTTATTTTCAAAAACCAAAAAAAAAAAAAAACCAAACATTTTTTCTGTCACTTAAATGTGATTTTTTAAATTATTTATTTATTATTTTTTGAGACAGGGTCTCATTTTTCACCCAGACTGGAGTAAAGTGGCCCGATCTGGGCTCACTGCAGCCTGGACCTCCTGGGCACAAATCATCCTCCCAACCTCAGCCTCCTAAGTAGATGGGACTACAGGCGCATGCCACCATGCGTGGCTAATTTTTTGTGTTTTTTGTAGAAATGAGGTTTCGCTACGTTGCCTGCTGGTCTTGAACTCCTGAGCTCCAAATGTGATTATTTTATATGGAAAGTAGATAAATCCCAGTGTTCAGTCTTCCATCTTAGGCCAAAGGTTCTCTTCCTTGTCTTTCTTTGCATGTTATTCTTAGTTTTTGCTTGACTTTTTATCTTCAAGGATGTACTTAAGTGTACCTTGTCTTAGACGCCTTCCCTGACTGCTTGTTTCTTACATTCTGTATTTATCTCTGTCATTCTGTATTATACTGGCTCATCTCATTATTAGACAGTGAATGCCTGATGGTGAGGAATTTTGTTTTACCCTTTTTATCCTTAATGCAGCATGGTATCTGATATGTAAAGGGTGCTAAATAAATGTTTATTGAATAAATACATGAAAAAATTAGTATAAATGGGGCTGAATGCGATGGCTCATGCCTGTAGTCCCAGCACTTTGTGGGGCCAAGGTAGGTGGATTGCCTGAGCCCAGGAGTTCAAGACCAGCTTGGGTAACATGGCAAAACCCTGTCTCTAAAAAAATACAAAAATTAGCCAGGTATGGTGGCCTGTGCCTGTGATCCCAGCTACTCTGGAGACTGAGGTGGGAGGATTGCCTGAGCCCAGGTGGTCGAGGCTGCAGTGAGCTGAGATCGTGCCACTGCACTCTAGCCTACACAACAGAGTGAGACCTTGTCTCAAAGAAAAAGGAAAAAAAAAATTAGTGTAAATGGGGGGTGGTCTGTAATAGATACCTAGTCATCAAACTGGCACAGTAGTTTTGCAGATAAGAATCAGGAGCTTGAGATGGTGGCACATGCCTGTAATCCCAGCCACTCAGGAGGCTGAGGTGAGCTGCTTGAGCCCAAGAGTTTAAAATCAGCCTGGGCAGTAAAGCAAACTCTGTCTCAAAAAAAGCAGAATAATCTTCCTGCAGGGCTACAGTCTGTGGGGGATTTAATTTTCATAGAGATGTAACCACTTTTTAGTTCATAAAGGCAGCTTTGGAGACTGATATGTCAAACATTTTATAGAAAAGAAAATCAGCAGTTTAATTTTGTGTGATTTTGCTTTAATATTAAGCTGACGTGACTGCTCTGTATATTGAGGGATACAATTTATCTTAGCCTAAGTCTTCTGGTATGATAGAATGTTTAAATACTTACAAACTGAGAAATAGGGGAGGCCAAGTGGTGAGTTGCATATCTTTAACTACTAAAATGTGTTTTTTGAATAGGTAAATATATTTATGTAGTTCAAAATTTAAAAATACAAACAGCGTATATTATGAAGTGTTCTTACCTTCATTTCCCTCCAGCTGTTCAAAAACTGATTAGCTTTTGGGGTTCCCTCTCCCAGAGCAACCAATTTTATTAGTTTACAAATAGTTGTGTGTGTGTGTGTGTGTTTGTACTTTTACTTGGATTCTTTTTTTAAAATTCTGCTAAGCTGATTACTTGTATTGGTGTAAAGAACAGCTGAATCAAAATGTGTGATTTTTTCCCCCCCCAGATACATCAAATTACAGAATGGCTTGCAGGCACTTTTGATTTCAGACCTAAGTAATATGGAAGGTAAAACAGGAAATACAACAGATGATGAAGAAGAAGAGGAGGTGGAGGAAGAAGAAGAAGATGATGATGAAGATTCTGGAGCTGAAATAGAAGATGATGATGAAGAGGGTTTTGATGATGAAGATGAGTTTGATGATGAACATGATGATGATCTTGATACTGAGGATAATGAATTGGAAGAATTAGAAGAGAGGGCAGAAGCTAGAAAAAAAACTACTGAAAAACAGGTGCGAGTCATGTCTGTTTTCTTCTAATTTGGGAATTCTTTGGGTAACTTCTAAACTCAAGCTTTATTTTTTAATGGCAAAAAGGAAGTATATAGTTATCTTTTGGTCTTCAGTAAAGGTCTATTCTGTATCAGGATTACATTTTGAAAACATTTTCCTCCAATTATAAAAGTAGTAAATGCTCATTTTATAAACTAATGGAATATAAAGAAAACAAAAATATAAAAATCACCCATAGCTATATCTCTCAGAGGTAATCAACACTCAGAAGTATTTGAATTTATGTGTATTTGTATACATTATATGTTTTAAAAACAAATACTGGTAGATGAGGAGCTGCAGAATTCTTAGCCTGGATTAGAGAAATAAGAGTATGTTATCCTTGGTGAGACTGGAAAAAGAAGAAGAAAAGAATGGGGCTAGTGTGAAATCTTTACATGGGCCTAGGGCTCTAAGAGTTATTGTATGGGTGGCTTCTATATAGATAATTAGATAATTGAGTTTGATTTAGCTCTTTATATGGGAACGCAAAGGTCTGGACAAATAAGTACTTTGGAAGAGTTGAAATAGAAACTGGGCAGTTAAGCTTATTTAATATGTAACAACCATCAGTGGATAGATAAATAAGTCTTGATAGGGAAAATTTCTTAATATCTTTTGAAGAATACCTCCATTTTCATAGTAGGGAGTACCCAGAGGATAATTTTCGGAGCCAGTACAGTGGAATTGACCAGCAAAAGTTAGTTAAAGCTAGTTTCTTGAATATTGATAATATATTCAACATGGTACAGTCTACATACAAAGAGGCCGAGATGGGCAGATCACTTGAGTCCAGGAGTTCTGAGACTAGCCTAGGTAATGTGGTGAAACCCTGTCTCTCTAAAACATTAAAAAAAATTAGCTGGGTGTGGTGGCACATACCTGTGGTCCCAGCTACTTGAGAGGCTGAAGATGGGAGGATCACCTGAGCCCAGGGAGGTTGAGGTTGCAGTGAGCTTTGATTACACCACTGCACTCCACCCTGGCTAACAGAGTGAGACTTTGTCTCAAAAAAAAAAAAAAAAAAGAAAAAGAAAAAAAGTGGTCACCCTTAAAGATGGGAAGAGTTGAGGTATAAGTAGTAGATATGATTTAATAGTTATTCTTCTTGGAAAAAAATATTTTTTTAAAAGAAAGATTGTACCAGTTTTTTACTAAGTTGTTGGATTGAGTAATATTTTTAAGAAGCTTTTTCCTGTTTACTACTCAGATTATTAGTGATCCTGTTTTTGGGTAGCATGATAGACCAAGTATTAAATAGTTTTAACTTGGAAAGCTGTAGAGATGAACATCAAAACACTGGGGGAAAAAAAGGTATATATATGTCACTTGATAGTCTGTATGCTAAGGTCTCTATGAACAGATTGGAAATTAATAGATTCACTTTTAACTTAAAATAGATCTCATAATTCCAAATAGAGCATTAATAGGAAGAAATTATAAAAGTCACAAAAAAAAAGAACACTGACAGTCAGGAAACCTGGGTTCTACTTCTGGCTCTGTTCCTTTCTTTCTGCGTGATTTTAGGTGTTTTCATTTTCTTTCTTTTTTTTCTCAGTTTTAAAACAAGAATATAAAATTCTGAGGCCTATTTTAGTTCTAAGCCTGACCATGTTATAACTTCTTAACTGAATACTTCTTATCTATACTTTTTTTCTATATCTTTCCATCTATCTGTAAGTAGCTTTTCCCATGATCTGACTTGTTTATATTTCCTATTAACTGACAAAGCATTTTAAAACAGTTAAAAATTGTCTCGACAGCCATTTTAAATGTCAAGACACTATAAAATACTTTAGATTTATACAGCAATTGTGAACACCTTTGACAAATGAACATGTCTGTTCAGCCTTTTTGGTACCCCTTTTTATTTTGCTTAGGTAGATCAAATTCTAAGTTGATCTTTTCTAGCAGCAGGGTCAGAGTCTAGTGATCGTTTTTAAAATGGCTTAGATGCTACCTTTCTTTTCTGAGAACTCAGTGTGATATAATCCTTATAAGATATTGACAGCTAATTTTATGGATTATCCTACCGGGACAGTGGAACCTAAGTAGTTTGAAGACGAGATCAAATTGTTTTGATTCAGAAGCAATGGGTTCACTAGTGAAAGGAAAGATCCCACGATCGTAAGTGGTAAATGTTTATATTTGTTGAATAACTTTCTGAAAAAAGGAAATAAAGTAGATTAGCCTTGGTAAGAGGTGGCTTAAGAGTGGTTTTATGATCTAAGTTTTATTTGAAAAATGTATGAAACTTGTTTAAGGTAAATGTGAGAATTAATAAAGGAATTGAGAAGAAAGATATTTGATCGTTTTTTGGATAGCATTTACCTAATTAAGAAATTAACTACTTTTCTGAGGCATCTTTTTTATCCCTCTCCGTTTTCCTCCTCCCAAAAGAAGTTGTTCTTGATTTTAAAAGTTTGATAAATTAACAAGGTTGAAATTTGAATATGATATACATTGAATTAAGATTTGTTCAGGGCTTTCTTAATTCAATTCTCAAGTATGAATTTCTCAGGTATGAATTTTTTAGGTAGAAAATTCTCAAGTATGAATTTCTTTTCTAGCAATTGCAGAGCCTGTTTTTGCTGTGGTCAAAGCTGACTGATAGACTGTGGTTTAAGTCAACTTATTCAAAAATGTCTTCAACCCTGCTGGTCGAGACAAGAAATCTTTATGGGGTAGTTGGAGCTGAAAGCAGGTTAGGCACCTATTAAAACATCACAGAACAGGTTAGATTGTGGTTTGAAGAACTGGATATTCCCCAATGTTTTAACTGAGTTTATGTGCCTAAGTCTTCAAAATGGGGTTTATAGTATCAAGTGAGGCTGTTTGATTCTTCTGAAAACACACTTTCATTTTCTGACACATGGCTAGACTTTATGCCAGGTACATGCTATTTTTGAAAAGCTCTTTTTTTAAAGAGGTAACTGTTTATTAAAACAATCTGTTTCACCAAATATGTTAGCCCTGTAAAACTGACATTTACAAAGTTTGAAGAAAACAAATTTGGGAAAGTTAATAATTCACCTTTCTATCTTCAAGGATTCAAATTGACCGTTTTTTCTCCTTTTTTTGTCTTTTAACTTACTGTAATTATGCCCCAATAGTTCGGGTGCGGTGGCTCATGCCTATAATCCCAGCACTTTGAGAGGCTGAGGTGGGAGGATTGTTTGAGTCCAGGAGTTTGAGACCAGCCTGGGCCTCATAGCAAGACCCCTGTCTTAAAAAAAAAAAAAAAAGTCCCAATCAATTTGAGTGCAATTTGGTGTACCTCTTGGCCATCAATTTTGTTAAAAACTCTGATTTTCCCAAAGTATTGGGAGAATATATACTGATAAGTAATATATGCTGTATATCTTCAATTAGAAGTGAAGAACTAAAAAGCCTCTTTAAAATTTAGTTATACTTTTTAATAGCTACAGATTTTATCTTTTTTTATCACTTACTATTTTTGTTAGATGTTTTCCTAAAATGTTACCTTATTCTATCTTAACAAAATTTTCTAAGTTACATGTTGACAGGTTTCACATCTAGTAACTGAGTCACTCAACACAAAGCTTTTAATTGCTTAGAGATCTTCAGAGATATCTATCTAGATATGTTACTTCTGCAGATTTCCAAAATCTAGTAATTCAGGGAAGAAACTTGGTTCAGAATTATGAAATGCTGACATGAAATGATATTTGGGTGGGCTGTCCAGTCCCTCTTCCCTTTTTTTCTGTCTGTTTCTGCTTTTTTTCCTTAGGTCTGCACCTGTTCAGCATTTGGCAGGATGGCAAGCGGAGGAGCAGCAGGGTGAAACTGACACAGTTCTGGTGAGTTTCACTTTGCTGCTCCTCCTGATTCTCAGGGAAAGAATTTTGTTACTCCTATTGGAAAACATCCATCTCCAAATGAATCCTTAAGATAAGATGCGAATATTATTCCTTTAGGGTTGACTCAACTATTTGTATGTGTTCTAATTACTCCAGTCTGCAGCGGCTCTTTGTGTTGGAGTTGGGAGTTTCGCTGATCCAGATGACCTGCCGGGGCTGGCACACTTTTTGGAGCACAGTAAGAATTTGTAAAATATCATTCCTGGTGTGTTTTTTTCCCCCCTCCAAACTTATATGAATTGATATCAAAGATTAGCAAGTGATTTGACAGAAGTATGATATATTTAGCAAGAGAAAAGGCTAAGAAAAAATCCTTGATTTATGAATATCATGGGGGAAACAATCTGAGTGTACTTATATTGAGAGTTAGAATGAAACCACACAGAAAACTTTTAAACTGTAGATGTCACTATTGTTGAGCTATGTTAAGGCCAACGGATCAGGAGATGATTGCCATTTTCTAGGAAATGACCAGTCCTGGGGAGGGCAGTCCCTTCCAGGGTTAGCAAGGCTCCCAGCCAAACATCAGAAATACAGGAATTCCCTGGGTAAGGTGGCTCACGCCTGTAATCCCAGCACTCTGGGAGGCTGAGGTGGGTGGATCACTTGAAGTCAGGAGTTCGAGACCAGCCTGGCCAACATGGTGAAACCCCATCTCTACTAAAAATACAAAAATTAATTGGGCGTGGTGGCATATACCTGTAGTCCCAGCTACTTGGGAATCTGAGGCAAGAGAATCATTTGAACCTGGGAGGTAGAGGTTGCAGTGAGCTGAGGCTGTGCCACTGTACTCTAGCTTGGGTGATAGAGCGAGACTCTGTCTCAAAAAAAAAAAACAAAAAACAAGAAACAAAAAAAAACTAGAAATTCAAAAGGCATGATTAATATAAAAACAAAACAATAGAAGCTTTTCATTTAATTTGGAATGTACCTAAATAAAACTTACGTGGGGCCGGGCGCGGTGGCTCACTCCTGTAATCCCAGCACTTTGGGAAGCCAAGGCAGGTGGATCACCTGAGGTCAGGAGTTCGAGACCAGCCTGGCCAACATGGTGAAACTCCATCTCTACAAAAACATAAAAATTAGCCGGGCATGATGGCGCACACCTAGAGTTCCAGCTGCTCTGGAGGCTGAGGCAGGAGAATCACTTGAATCCGAGAGGCGGAGGTTGCAGTGAGCCGAGATCACGCCATTGCACTCCAACCTGGGTGACAGAGCGAGACTCCAGCTCAAAAACAAACAAACAAACAAAAAAACTCTATGTGGATGTTATATAGTTACAAATATTTATTTTTATTTTACAAATATTTATTTTAAATTACTCTTTTTTTAATGGTCTGGTTTTCTAAAGTATTTGAGGGTATACTTCTTACTTTGTGAATTTTTATAGTAGCCATTAATCTGCATATGTTTGTGCTTAAATTTTAATCTCCTTAAATTTAATTGAAGAGATTAAGTTGTAAAAGCAGTAGCAGTTAATCTGCATATATGTTTGTGAATTTGTTTGAATTTTAATCTAATTAATAAAAGGTGAATTTTAATCTATTTAGACTTAAATATATTTTTGATCTCTTTATAAGTTATATGTTCATCTTATCTTTCTTTAAAGATGAAATTTTTTTTTTTAGTATAAAAGTAACATGAGCATTATAGAAAGTTACAAAAACAAATGTAATGAAGAAAGTATTATTTAGGGTCAGGTGTGGTGGCTCACGCCTGTAATCCCAGCACTTTGGGAGGCCGAGGTGGGCGGATCACTTGAGGTCAGGAGTTGGAGACCAGCCTGGGCAACCTGGTGAAACCCCATCTCTACTAAAAATACAAAAATTAGCCAGGCGTGGTGGCACGTGCCTGTAATCCAGCTACTTGGGAGGCTGAGACACAAGAATCACTTGAACCCAGGAGGCAGAGTTTGCAGTGAGCCAAGATTGCACCACTGTGCTCCATCCTGGGCAACAGAGTGAGACTCTGTCTCAAAGAAAAAAAAAAAGAATTCAGACATAACCATTTGATGTGTTGGTCTATTTTCTTTCAGTTTTTCTATGCATATAAGAAAGTTCATATGTGATAAAAATATTTTCTATATCTTTGTGTTGTGTGACTTCGTGTTCTTTCCATTTAGTGGTATTCATGGGTAGTTTGAAATATCCAGATGAGAATGGATTTGATGCCTTCCTGAAGAAGCATGGGGGTAGTGATAATGCCTCAACTGATTGTGAACGCACTGTCTTTCAGTTTGATGTCCAGAGGAAGTACTTCAAGGAAGCCCTTGACAGGTAACTAACTCTAAATATATTTTAATTTTAATGATCTAATGGCACTTTGCAAATGTAAATAGAGTGTTCTTGTACAGTAGAATTGTCACAGTACTTTACTTGGACCAGTCATGGTGACTCATGCCTGTAACTCAAGTACTTTGGGAGGCTGAGGTAGAAGGCTCGCTTAAAGCCAGGAGTTTGAGACCAGCTTGGGCAAAATAGTAAGAACCTGTCTCTACAAAAATAAGTAAATAAAAAATTAGCCAAGCATGATGGTGAGTACCTGTAGTCCTTGGTACTCAGGAGGCTGAGGTGGAAGGATTGCTTGGGTCCAGGAATTCGAGGCTGTAGTGAGCTACAGTCACACCACTGCACTCCAGCCTGGGTGACAGAGTTTGTTTGAGACCCTGTCTCAAACAAAACTTTATTTGGAGAAAAAAGCTGTTAAACTGTTAAATACACTTTGACTCTTGTTCTATTATATATAGTCTTTGTATTAAAGATTAAAATAAAAGTCAACACCTTTTGGGTTTTATTAATTTTATTAATAATATATTCTCTGTTGACTCATTATGACTTTTTTTTTTTTAAAGAGATATGGTCTTGCCATGGTGCCTAGGCTGGAGTGCTGTGGTGCAATTGGCCATCAGTTGCATGAATGCATGGCTCAGTGCAACCTCAGCCTCCCAGGCTGAATGTGCCACCGCTCCCAGCTAATTTTTAAAATTTTTTGTAGAATTGGGAGTCTCTCTGTATTGCCCAGGCTGGTTTCAAACTCCTGGCCTCAAGTGATCCTCCTGCCTCAGCCTCTCAAAGTGCTGAGATTATAGGTGTGAGCCACTTTGCCCAGCCACTTAAAAAACAGAATTTAGTAGAAAATATGGAGAAACAGAGAAGCAAAAAAGGGATAAGATTGCCTCCAATTTTATAATCTAGAGATAACCACCATTAATGTTTTGGTATAGACCCATCTATATTTTTTAATGTATACTGATCATATTGTTCATACCCTTTTATAATTGTTAATTTTAAGCAAGATATATCATTTTAACTTACATAATTTATAAAACATGATTTTTAGTGATTGTATGTTATTTACATTGTATAGAAGTACCATAAGGTGTTTAATCAGTTACATATGATTGGACAGTTGAGTTGTTTCCAGTTTTCTAATACTGTGATGATTATCCTGATCTCTGTGAATATCCTTAATTATTTCTATTAAGTTCTAAGAAGTGAAATTGCTGAGTATATTTGCAAATATATTTTTAAGACTTTTTTTTTCTTTAAGCTTTTGAAATTCATTGCAAAATTGTTTTCCAGAAAGTTTGTCAGTACAATAGTAGAAGTTTGAGATTACAGGGTTGCAGACCAAAGTCTACACCAGAAAAAAGTAGAAAAGTAGAAAAAAGTTATACCTAATTCTAGATATATGCAAGATTGAAATGTAAAAGAAAAAAGAAACCTCACATTTGTCTAGTATAATGTAAGCTCCTTCAGAGCAGGAATTTTTGTCTATTTTTTGTTGATACATCTGCAAATCAATAATTTGGTAGATACTCAGATTTGTTAAATGAATTAATGCAGTTCCTTTATAGCAAAAATTACCATAAAATCAAAAGATAAATGACCAAAAAAAATTTTTTTTAAACACGACAGAGATCTAATATTTTTTTAAAAAATTGGCCTGGTGTGGTGGCTCACACCTGTAATCCCAGCGCTTTGGGGGGCCGAGGCGGGCAGATAACTTGAGGCCAGGAGTTCAAGACCAGCCTGGCCAACACGGTGAAACCCTGTCTCTACTAAAAACACATAAATTAGCTGGGCTTGGTAGCATGTGCGTGTAATCTCAGCTACTTGGGAGGCTGAGACAGGAGAATTGCTTGAACCCAGGAGGCGGAGGTTGCAATGAGCTGAGATCATGCCATAGCACTCCAGCCTGAGTGACAGAGTGGGACTCTGTCTCAAAAACAAAATAAAATAAAAAAGATAAAATAAAAAGAAATTATCTCTTTTCTTAAGAGATTAATTTGATCTGGAAAAATCCTTTGGACATATTCCTATAAATTGGAAGCATATGCCACTATTTATTTATTTTTTTTTTGGAGACAGTCTCACTCTGTTGCCCAGGCTGGAGTGCAGTGGTGTGATCTCGGCTGACTGCAGCCTCATGCCTATAATTCCAGCACTTTGGGAGGCCAAGGTGTGTGGATCACTTGAGCCCAGGAATTCGAGACCAGCCTGGCCAACATGGTGAAACCCCATCTCTACTAAAAATACAAAAATTAGCTGGGTGTGGTGGCGCAGGCCTGTAATCCCAGCTGCTTGGGAGGCTGAGGCACAAGAATTGCTTGAACCTGGGAGACGGAGGTTGCAGTGAGCTGAGATCGCACCACTGTACTCCAGCCTGGGTGATGGACCGAGACCCTGTCTCAAAAAAAAAAAGAAAGATAAATCAATGAAGGCAATGCAAATGATGCCTGAGATGATCTTTCCTATAAATTTAGACAGGATCAGCAATACCTTTAGAGGAGACTTTAACCATACAACTTTGAAGAAAACTGCATCTTTACTCTTGTTACAGAGTTCTCAGCTCTTAAGTTTTACAAAATCCAAACAGGTCTTTGTATGTGTGAAGAAATCTTAAGCAGAAGACAAGTTGAATTTTTACAACTTTATATTTAGCTTTGTCCATATACAAAGAAGGAAAAATAACTGATTTTATTGGGAAAAAGGATAGGCAAATGGTATGTATGATATGAATACATTCTGGCCATCTCAGAGATGATGAAATTTGGTATAAAATGTAGTTAAGAAATTTGTTTTGTTTCCTTTTAAAGAGTTGTTCTAAATATGTTTTGTACAAGGACTGCTTCAGCATCTAAGAATATCACCTTACACATTTATTTTTATTTAAAAAGAAAGCCACCCAATAAGAAAGCCACTGCATTAATAGGATAAATTAATGAGAATATCAAATCATAAATTTATGCCATAAGTAGAGCATTATAGGATGCAAATACTATAATAAATACTATAATATTATACTTCTACAATGTATAAGGAAAAGCCTTTATACATGTGTAATATGCTCTTATATAACATGGATTAAGTACCTGTTTTTAATAGGTTAGCAAAATCTGATTCCCTCACACAGGCCACATTGTTTATAAGTATCTTGGATCGTTTAAATAAACAGCTGAGGAAATGACTAAATTTTTACTCCAGTTAAGTAAGTGAGCATGGAAGCCTTCTTTACCATGGTGGCGTCTTCTATTTTCAGTAAATTTGAACTTTATTTTATCAGTATTTCATGGTAAGAGTGACAAATATCAAGCTTAGGATGTCCACTTCTAACAGGAGACCCTCCCCATTATAAGCGGGAATACAAAATCTTCACTTTCAGGTTGTGAAAAAGGATGAGGCGTCCTGAGTAGTTATAGCCTAGATTCCAAGTGCCTGAGTATTCTGGGGAACCCCAAGTCTTGATTGTAGCTTCATGGGCAGAACTGGTAGTGTTCCCGGGAGCCTGGGAGAAGCAAACATAAGGCATCTCAAAAGGAAGATGCCTTCCTTCTAGGCCCTAAATTGTTACAAATATTTTTTAAGTAAAATAACCAACATTCAGTCAAAAATAAGCAGGTACTCAGGAAAATAATACAACATGATTGAGAACAGATAACACAAACAGATTCTGAGACATCTCAAGTATTGGCATAGTTACACACAATTTCTAAAATAATTATACTTTCTATTTTTTAAGAAATAAAGGCCAGACGCAGTGGCTCACGCCTGTAATCTCAGCACTTTGGGAGGCCGAGGCGGGTGGATCACAAGGTCAGGAGTTTGAAACCAGCCTGGCTAATATGGTGAAACCCCATATCTACTAAAAATACAAAAATTACCCGGGTCCGGTGGCAGGTGCCTGTAGCCCCAGCTACTTGGGAGGCTGAGGCAGGAGAATCGCTTGAACGTGGGAGGCAGAGCTTGCAGTGAGCCGAGATAGTGCCACTGCACTCTAGCCTGGGTGACAGAGCGAGACTCTGTCACAAAAAAAAAAAAAAGAAATAAAAGACAAATTTGAATATACTTGCAAGGAATAAGAAACTGTTAAATGTGACCTAGGAAATTTGTAAAATGAAAAGATACATCTTGAGCTGAACTATGATAAAAAAAATTGAAAACGTCATGGACAAGTTTAAGAGTAAATAGAGTTGAAGACAGAATTAGTAAGCCAGAAGATAAGACAGAAGCAATTAACCCAAGTATAGCATAAAGAACATATATAACCCAAATATAGCATATAGCACAAAATTAAAAATACAAAGAATATGAAGCATAGAGGATAGAATGAAAACATCCCATGTATTTTACTTGTAATTGTAGAAGGAGGAGAGAGAAAATTGAAGTAGAGACAACAGTTGAAGGGTTGATCACTGGAAAATTTTCAGAACCTGTTGTAAGACATCAAATCAGAGGTTAAAGTCTAATAACTTCCAAAAGGATACATTAGAAGAAATATGGAAAATTTTTGCCAGATAAACGAGAAAATTTTCTTCAAAGGAAGATGAGTTACACTTACAGATGACTACTCAACTTCAGTGCTCTGAAGGAAAATAACTACCAACTAATAACTAGAATCATAAATTGTACACTAAATAAAGATATCTTTTAAGAATGTTAGTAGGCTGGGCATGGTGACTCATGCCTATAATCCGAGCACTTTGGAAGGCCAAGGCAGGTGGATCACATGAGCCCAGGAGCTGGAGACCAGCCTGGGTAACATGGTGAGGGAAAAAAATTAGCAGGGCATGATGGTACATGCCTGTAGCCTCAGCTACTTGGGATGCTGAGGTGGGAGGATCACCTGAGCCTGGGGAGTTCAAGGCTCCAGTGAGCCGTGATGTGCCACTACACACTCCAGTCTGGGTGACAGAATTAAATAAAATTAGTTTCATTATTTAAGTCAACAGAAATTATCCAACCCATCATTAATCATACCAAGTACTGAAAAGAAAAAAAAATGCCCCAATATATCTAGCAGGTAGTTAAGTTAAAAGTTACCTTATTGCAAGCAAAAGTTAAAAGTTTTTAAAAGAAGCCTGAGCAATGCAGGGAGACCCTGTCTCTATAAAAAATTTAAAGATTAAAAAAAAAATGGTAGTGCACATCTCTAGTCTCAGCTACTTCGGAGGTTGAGGCAGGAGGATTGCTTGAACCTGGCAGTTTGAGGCCGCAGTGAGCAGTGATTGTGCCACTGCATTCTAGACTGAGTGATAGAGCGAGACACTATATCCAAAAAAAAAAAAAAAAAAAAGTTTACTAAACATTTTAGGAAATTAATTTTTTAAATCATTCTATTTTGCTGGAAAAACACCAATACACCAATCTTTGAATAATTTTTAACAATTTAATTGCATTGCTATTATGTATTTATATAAGTGGTAATTTGTATATGTAATTTGATACATCACAGTTTATATAATTAAAAATTAATTTAAAACAGATAAAATTATAAGATTAACTTAAATACCAAGTCTTTAAAATTCTAATTTAACTTGTAACTGAAACGTTTTTAGTCATCTGTAACCTTGCATTGAACTAAAAAAGTAAGCTTTATATACTCTATAAAAACATGGATATACATAACATTACATAAATAGACTATCTGCGATATTACAATTTTACAAACGAATGAATAGGAGAACATTTCCGAAAAGGCTCCTAAAGGTTGATAATGGAAATAAAAAGGGTTGATAAACATTGGGTTAGAAATAGGTATATAGGTAATAAAACTATAAGGAAAAGGAGAGAAATTACTACTATACATTCAGGATATTTCTTGAGGTAAGGGTAGGAGCTGGGTGCTTCTAGAGTGTTGACTATGGTCTGTTTCTTCACCTGGGTGGGCCACTCAGGTGTAGTTTATATGTTCATGTTTTGTTAACTTTTCTGTATGATTGTTATTAAATATATTTCACAATGAAAAAGTTAAAGTAACATGTAGATATTAGTTTAAAATATAGAAATGCAGATTATTTAGATTTTATATACTTAGGATTGTGAATTAAATCTCCAACTTAGTAAGTTTCTTAATTAAAATAATAGATGTTGATTGATGAAAGTGAACAAAAACAGAAATGCCAGTTTTGTTTTTTGTTCAGATGGGCCCAGTTCTTCATCCACCCACTAATGATCAGAGATGCAATTGACCGTGAAGTTGAAGCTGTTGATAGTGGTAAGAGGAGTACTTTATGTGTAACTACAGTTTTTTCCTTCATGAAACCAGTTACTTATTACATTTATCCTTCTTTATCTCTAGATCATTTTATCTTTATATTTTAAAGGACTAAATTGAAATATGTGTTATGTTTGTTCCTGAAGTCATTAAACATCTAATTCAGTGTAGATTTGAAGTAAATGAAAAGGATGGTGGATTTTAGTTTTATCATCCTTTGTTTTTCGAAGGTTTTACCATAGGGGCTAATCTTTTGAGATTCAAAGATTGAAGACTATAAAGGAAAAGAATGTGCTTATATAGGGTGAGGCTTCATTATAGCTCTGTGCTATAAATATTCCTTAATTACATAGTACCAATAAATATCACCATTGTATATTATCCCTGCTTGATTTATTTAAGTATTAGAAACATTTAATACTAGACTTGAGGGGACTTCCAGTTCATATAGGTTAGGCTTGGCTTATAGCCACTGCAAGTCTCTGTTCCACTTTTTGTAGTATTTTCCTCCTTGGTTTGATGCAGTGTCTAGTTCTAATAATGATGTAAAGCATTTACTAGGCTGAGTAAACTACAGATGGCTAGAGTGATCTATCTGGAAGTCAACAGACCCCTGTTTAACTTACAGAAATGTCTAGCTGTGGCATTCAGTTTATTTGTAAAAAAGGATGGAATGGTTAGGCTCCTCCTAGCTGTAGTAGCTCCTTGGAAATCAAGGATTTATTTTCTTTATTTTTTTACTTGCCTACCACAGTGTCTGTTTTACCTTAAACCCAGTTAAATACCTGTTGAATGGATGAAAAAACAAAACAACTAAGGATAACTGTAACAGCACTTTCCATATTTTGAGACTCAAGAACTGTTATCTGTGTCTTAAATGCTTTCTAGTATGTTTTTCTTTATACAGTTTCTAGAGTGGGTTGACACCAGTGTTTAAACAAGCAGACCTTTAATTAGATTTTACAATTTTAAGCCAGAATATATTTTATTATGCTTTGAAAAATTATGCTGAAAGAAATATATATGTATATACACACACAGTATGGAGTTTTGGTTTATGCTGAACTAAAGTAAAAATTCTGTTGTGCTTTTGTTCATGATCTGCCTGCCTCGGCCTCCCAGAGTGCTGGGATTACAGGTGTGAGCCACTGCGCCCGGCCGAGAAATTATTTTTAATAATTGACTTTTTATTTTAATGATGGTTTATACTCACATAAACATATATAATTGCCTGCATAGTATGTCTTAGTGATTGAGATGAAAGGCATGTCCAATGCCTTTTTAAATCTTAATTATGTGTCAAAGTGCAGTCTCTATTTTTATTTACTTCTTTATTTTTAATGTTTGTTTCCTTTCCAAATATGGTCTCTAAGTGTTCAGATATTTATACTCTATTTTTATCAGTTGCAAGGGGTTTTAAATCACTTTTCGTAGATATGTTTACATGTCTGCTATATTACCTGTTATTGCAGAAACATGGTGGCTTAAAATAAAACATTTATTTTCTTACAGTTTTGGAGGAATGGAATCAGGTACGTTAGATAACTTCCTCAAGGTTGTTGAGCTTAGTGTCAGAACTGCAATTCTAGCGGTTTTTAGTCCATATGGGCTGCCATAACAGAATCCCACAGACCGGGTGGCTTATAAACCACAGAATTGTTTCTTACAGTTCTGGAGGCTGAGAAGTCCAAGATCAAAGAACTGGCAGATTTGGTGTCTGGTGACAGCCTGCTCTCTGGTTCATAGAAAACTGCCTTCACTCTTTGTCCTCATACAGCAGAAGGGGCAAGGGAGCACTCTGAGGTCTCTTTTACAAGGGACTAATCCATTCATGACGGCTCTGCCCTCATTACCTAATCATTTCTTATTGGCCCCTACCTCCAAATACCATCACATTGGGGATTAAGTTTCAACATAGAAATTTTGGGTGGGGGGACACAAACATTCAGTCTTTAGCAGTAGTTAAAGGTATTTCTGACTTCAAAGTGGATTGTTCTTAGCCATCATACTTTATTACCAACATACTTGGTTTTGGAAGAAATTTTAACAATATATATGACCAAATTCCCAGATAAAAGGATTAATATTTTATTAGCATTTTCGTCAGTAAAATCTTGTACATAGCATCCTAGAGCTGAAACTTTCAGATTATTAACTACCTTGTGTTTCATTTGAAAAATAAGGGTAAGACTCTGGTAAGCTGAAATGATTTACCCAAAATTACAGGTCATATTAAGTCATAGAGCGAGGCCTGCATCATTGAGTTTCCCACTTCAGTCTTATAACACGTGATTCATGAAGTTAATTTTGTTACTTCCTTGCTTTCCGTTCTGTAAGTTTGAATTTCCATATAATAAAGGAGATACTGAATTTTGTTTTATTACGTGTTTGTTTAAAATTGACAGAATATCAACTTGCAAGGCCTTCTGATGCAAACAGAAAGGAAATGTTGTTTGGAAGCCTTGCTAGACCTGGACATCCTATGGGAAAATTTTTTTGGGGTAAGATACTAAATACATCATCTTATTTCATATTTTCTAGTTAAGATTTAGAATAAGAAAAGTTGATAAAGAATTGAAAATTATAAAGCTAGAGTCCCTAGGTACCTTTTACCTTTTAGGATAGCTAGTTAGCCTTTCAAACACGAAGTTGTTAAATATGCCTCTATTTGGTTCTCTAACAGTGAATATAGCAAGAGTAACACCTAACATTTTGTGAATGCTTTTTAAGTGCCAGATACTGTGCTAACACTACATGAATTATTTCATTTGATCATTATCACAATGTTCAGAGATAGGTACCATTATCATCTCCATTTAAAGATAAACAGGTTTAGGCCAGGCGTGGTGGTTCACACCTGTAATCCCAATGCTTTGGGAGGCTGAGGTGGGAGAATCACTTGAGACCAGTTCAAAACCAGCCTTGGCAACATAGTGAGACCCCATCTCTATTTTAAATTTCAGTCAAGTTATCTCATTTGTTTAAATCACACAGATAGTAAGTGGTGGATGTGAGATTTGAACATCTCTTTATCTGATTATTAAGTCTCTACCTCAGCCTGACATTTCCATTTGTCAACAGAGTTAGCAATAGTTTCTGTAAGAGTTTTTGAATTGCGACTTAATTTTGTTCATCTAGTAAACTGTTTAACTGGTTTCTGTTTTTCATAATGGCATTTTCTTAGTGGGAGGATTTAGTTACAGCCTCATATTAATCCTATTGACTATAGAGTAAAATTTAGGATGAGATGATCTAAATTATTCTTTAAAGGGTGTTTTGTTTCCCTGTATATTTCTGTACAGTTATATACATTTTATAGGGCATTCTTGCTTCATGTGTTTTATTTTTAAGAATTAAATAGCCGGGCGCGGTGGCTCACGCCTGTAATCCCAGCACTTTGGGAGGCCGAGGCAGGTGGATCATGAGGTCAGGAGTTCGAGACTAGCCTGGCCAAGATGGTGGAACCCCATCTCTACTGAAAATACAAAAATTAGCTGGGTGTGGTGGCTCGTGCCTGTAGTCCCAGCTACTTGGGAGGCTGAGGCAGGAGAATCGCTTGAACCCAGGAGGTGGAGGTTGCCGTGAGCTAAGATCATGCTATTGCACTCCAACCTGGGCGACAAGAGTGAAACTCCGTCTTTAAAAAAAAAAAAAAAAAAAGAATTAGGCAAAAATATTATTAAAATAATTAGAAAGAACCTGGATTGAATACTGCTAGACTAATTATTAAGCAAGGAAGCTTAGGGAGTTATTGTCTGTTTTTTTAAGGTTTTCCCAGAGATTAATTCCTTGGATATGAAAATATACTTCAGAATTGTTTCTTACGCATTTTTGTCTTATTAATATTAATACATTATTGCACACTGGTTCAATATTCTTGAGTCCCTTGGGTTATTTCATTAATCATGTATGGTAGCAAAATATGCATTGATGATGTAGAAGACTTTTAACAAAGTTAACTTAGTTATATCTATAATTTTTTTCATTCTTTTATAGGAAATGCTGAGACACTCAAGCATGAGCCAAAAAAGAATAATATTGATACACATGCTAGATTGAGAGAATTCTGGATGCGTTACTACTCTTCTCATTACATGACTTTAGTGGTTCAATCCAAAGGTAACTATTTATTATGGCTCTTAGAGTTACCTTGAAGTAGTGCTTTCTTAGGATTTGTTTGCCTGTATCAGTGTTGCAGTGTACTATTAATTACTTTAGTGCTTGACCTTAATACAAAGTAAAGGAAATCAGAACTTGGAGATGTCACGTAGCTAGTGGCAAAGCTCAGGGAAACACAAGATGATGAGATTCTCAGGCAAATTTTTTTCTCTTACAGAAATAGGTCTTATCTGTAAGATAAGATATGTAGGCTGGTCTGTGAATGTTCTAATATTCTAATAGGTCGTGAATTGATCTTTTAAGCCACCTTCAGCTGCAATTGTATCTGTGGTTTTACATTTACTCTATATTGATTACAAACTCTTACAGGGCAAAGTGTTGGTTTGTTCATTCTTACATAAGGTCCTGTAAAAATGGCATGATTAATTGAGATTGACATGGTGACAATTTAAGAATTATCTTAAATATAAAATACTGATGAATACCTCTATGGCAGAACTATCTTAAATGTAAAGACTGATGAATATCTCTATTTTCCTTCTTTTATCATTGTCTTCAGTAACTCACATTCACTTTTTCTCATTAAGGAAATCATGGAAGCTTTCTTTTGTTTTCTTTACATTTCAACCTACTTGTTTTTCAAAGTTAGTAAATTGCTAAATTATTCCTTTTAACATACCTTATAGTTTGCACATTTCTATTTGAAATGCTAATCCTCTCACCCTAATGTGATTCCCCTTTTTATAAAGTTTTGCTTTTTACATTGTCAAAATTAAGATCAAATCTGACTTGGCTCTTAGATGTAAAACATTTTCGCATTTATGATCAAAATGAGTTCACTAAAGTTGACTTGAAGGTAAAGTTTCGTGGTATGGTAGATTCTTTTGTTCAAATTGCTTCTAGGTTCCTTTTACATTTGCTAAATTAGGCAATTCCATATTTGGTATTCCCCAAGTTAATTCACAATTTTTGATTATTGTGTTTGCAAATAATTCCATGTGTTTTTCTTGAACTAGTTATTCTGTTTCTTTTGTATTCTCTTCCTCTGTGATGGCAGATATAAGAGCTTATTAATGCTTATTTCAAAATTTTAAAACAAGTCCTAGAGTTTTTGTTTTTTAGCAAGACAGGGTTTTGCTCTGTCATTCAGGCTACAGTGCAGTGGCACAATCATAGCTCATTGTAACCTCAAGTGCCTGGGCTCAGGTGATCCTCCTGCCTCTGCCTCTGAGATAGCTGGGATTACAGGCCTCAGCCACTGTGCTTAGGCTAGAGTTTTGATGAAAACTATGTACAATGTAGATTTCATAGGATTTAGATTTTTAGCATTAATTATACCATTTAAGAGTCAAACATCTATATAAATAATATAAATTCAGAAATTGATTAGTCTGAATCCCATGTTTTATATAATGGGGTTCTCTATTGAGAATTAGTGAAATTCATGTGCCTAGTAGAACTAACAAATACTCTTCAATGATGGTCACTCAGATAAAGCAAAAAGTTTCCTTTTTCATTTAGATCTATTTTTTACTATAAATTTCAAAAGAATTTCTTACTAAATATAAGAAGTGAATCAAAGGAAAACATAAATCATATATATGTATGATTTATATATATATAAAGCCTAAAAAGAAGACCTATGAGTTAAAACCTCAGCAAGTGTACATTAATGTAAAACAAGTGGAATATAAAAGTACTGATGAGATGGCAAAAAGGAGAGGTTAATGTAATATGGGTTAGTATGGAAAAACCTTCCAAGAGGATGTAAGTTTTAGAATGGGCGTAGGATGGTTGGCATAATCTTATCTCTTGGTCCTTCACACTAGCCTAATGCTAAAGATATATTTTTTTGTTAAACTTGTGTGCCTTTTCTGACTTTACCAGGGAGAAATAAAGGAGTCTCACAAAATTCTGTGTGTCGTAAGGTTTTCTTTTCTACTGTTATTTTTCCTGTTCATCCATTACTGGTTCAGGAGTGGCAAGTAATGGCCAAATTAAAATATCCCTTTGTTTTTTAGCTAAAGATCTTTGAGAAATCTAATTGCATTTCTACCTTGAATAATGTCATTGCATTTTCCTGTCTCTTCCCTGCCCTCCCCTCTCAAGAAACACTGGATACTTTGGAAAAGTGGGTGACTGAAATCTTCTCTCAGATACCAAACAAGTAAGATATTTATTTTCATACATCATACACCTTCAGAGTTAAAGAGACCATTATCTTGTATGAGTCCCAAAGGTTTTTTGCTTTTTTATTTTTACACAGGTGATAGAATTAAGACCTAAACAAACTGAATGACTGTCAAGATCACACAGCTTTTGAGTGGGTAAACTAAGATGACAAGCCAAGTTTCCATAGTTCGAAATTTACAGGCTTGTAAATGTATATAGTAAGCAATAATTCTGAAAAATTTATACCTCCTTTTACATTTATTTAGAGCTTTTCTGTGATACAAAAGAAAATACTATATGAGAGGCAGAAGAATATGCACACTTACATCCCCCGTATTGGGACAAATTGTGTTCTGAAAATTTGTTTTTTTTAAGTCAGTTGTTTGGATATTGCACTGGTTTTCCCCATAAAAGAAGTAATCTTTTAGATGATGGCTGACTTTCCATACTGCCTGAAAAACTTACTTCATATAGTCAAACCAGATGTTCTTTTATAAGAAATTGTATGTAGAGTTTCAGTTCAGGATGATTTAAACATTTTTTCTCCACCTCAAATTCATCAAAATAGTACAAATATTTAAAAGATACATTACTGCTACCTTTTTGTTACAAAGTTTACAAAAAATTTAATTCTGAAGCAATGAAATCTTTCTTCCTGTACTTAGTAGTTTGCATTTTAACAAAATTAATGAAAACAGATATTTTTTCTTGCATCAGATGGGTAACCTGTGGATTTTCCCAGTTAGTCTTCTAATACATAATTATTTTAAATTTATGAAAGAAACCAGCATAAAATGTTAGAATAATTTATAATGACAACTGATTGGTTATTATTAATTTGGCTTTATATGAATTTCCATTGATAATTAGCAGTGCTTTTTGGTATGTAAAGGTAATCAAGAGCATGACAAATTTGTGGGGCTGTTTTTTCTGATTAGAAGTCTTGAGTGTGAACTATGGAAATATCAAATGTGAAACTTTAATAAAATCAGAGATGTGTTTAATAGAGGAATTCATTAGGTTCTGTCAATCCCTGGTGAGCATTAAAAAAAATCTCATATATTATTCACTAATAACTTTGGTTCCTTAATTAGACAGGTTAAAAATTCTTTGAGGCATTTAATACTAATTTGCATCAACTGTGTTTTGGAAGAAATATTAAAGTTATAATATCTTCAACCAGAGTAGAAGCCCCTAGGAGGGACCAAGTCTTTTAAATACCACAGTGCCTAATATAGTGCTTTATACCTAATATTCACTTCATGTGTAATCGTTGATTTTAAAAAAGTATTATCTCTAGTTTGTTTCTTTCTGGAATGGCTTTGTCTAGGAGGAGAACTGAAATGAGGCTGATAGAGTCAGTAAATATTGGGGTGAGGGGGTCCTTTAAATTCATTCTCTATCTCTTGAGTTGTAAAGACTTTTGAGTTATTGGGCTGAGGCTAAGAACAGATTGTGTAACTGAAGATTTTGTGGCTGTGTTACCATCTATTTGTTCATGCCTGGAATGCTTTCCAAGAAGGAGTATGTAGAATAGGTTATAAATATCTCTCAGTTAGATATCCCTAAAGATATTGCTTATAAAGGCTTTTGCCAGTTAAATTTGTATGTATTTGTTTTATTTTCAGTGGGTTACCCAGACCAAACTTTGGCCATTTAACGGATCCATTTGACACACCAGCATTTAACAAACTTTATAGAGGTTTGTGAACCAAAAGTTTAAAACTGTTTGAAATAATGTTAGCACATTCTCTATAACCTAATTGAAGCTGCCAATTTTCATTGAAAATGAGAACACAACAGAAAATACAGCTGGGTTGGAAAGGAAGTAGATGGGCAATGGAGAGCTAATTAATAATAGATAGCAGACCACTGACTAGCTGCAGATAGATTGATTCTGGTGCCCTGCTGCTACTTCAGTCTATTTCATGCTTTCTCCTTGTTTTACCTTTCTTCCCTTTTGTTCTCTGTTTTGTTAAATTTTCATTCATGTTTCATTTTATTTATATTCTGCTCTTTTGCCTTTAAATGAATAAAAATAGATGAGAGGGAAAACACTTTGGAAATCATTTCCTTTTAAATTCATTGTGGAAGTAATATTTGCTAAATAAAAATATAAAATGTCAAGAAATGGGAGAGAAATCACCCTTAAATCTTACCATGAAGAGAAGTCATTTGTATCAGATTTCTTTTTTTTTTTTTTGGAGACAGAGTCTCGCTCTGTTGCCCAGGCTGGAGTACAATGGCATGATCTCAGCTCACTGCTTTGCCTCCCAGGTTCAAGCGATTCTCCTGCCTCAGCCTGCTGAGTGGCAGTGATTACAGGCACTCACCACTATGCCCAGCTAATTTTTGTATTTTTAGTAGAGACAGGGTTTCACCATGTTGGCCAGGCTGGTCTCGAACTCCTGGCCTCAAGTGATCCGCCTGCCTTCGCCTCCCACAGTGTTGGGATTACAGGCATGAGCCACCACGCCCGGCCTCCAGATTTCTTTCTGATTTTCTAATAGGTATATTTTCTTAACAAAGTCGAGATTATAAAGTATATATATAATTCTGTCTCCTGCTTTGTTTCATTTAATAGTATACCTGTAATAACTACATAATGAGTTGTGTGATTACATTATAATTTACTTAACAATTTGCCTACAGTGAATATTGCAGAAACATTCTTAATTCACCATCTCTCTTCATTCTATCACGGCAGATTTTTTTTTCTGTTTTTACTAATTACCTTAGGTATTCCCTCCTTCTTCACCCCATTACCAGTCTCTTTCTTTTGCTTTCCCCTAATCAATGACTGTTTTGTTACACGCTTCTGCTGCTGGCTCCATTCTGTTAATATTAAGCTAACTCTTTCCAGAGACAACTTACTTTTTATTGTATTCTTTCTGGTTTTAGGTTTCCTATTCATAGAATAATAGCATTGGGAAGAATCCTAGAGATACTTTAACCCAACTCACTCATTTTACTATGAGTAAACAGATTCAAAAAGATTTAAATGCAAGTGATTTTCTCAGGTCATGTAAGCACATATAGCAAGATATTGGTAGGACTGAATTTCAGCCATGGGTCTCCTGACTCCTAGTTTTGTATCCTTTCTTGCAAGAAGAGAGCCATACACAGCAGCATTTCATATCCTCATAGTTCTTTTATCCCTGCTTTCTCTACCTCTGAAACCAAATAAAAAAGAAATTTACAAAAATTGCATTATTCGAGTTGGAAAATTGGCAAGTTGAAACAATAACTGCATTGTACTTAACCTTCCCTTGTTTATTGGAGGATAAATATATTGAATTTTAAACATTCTTGTAGTAAAAGTCATAGAGAAACACTTACATCTGTTCTTCTGGAAAATATTTTTGTTTAGTTGTTCCAATCAGAAAAATTCATGCTCTGACCATCACATGGGCACTTCCTCCTCAACAGCAACATTACAGGTAAGAGTTTAAGGGAAAATTTACTTCATTAGAACCAAGTGAGAATAATTTTTAAAGCATGCTAAATGGTTTAAGTTTGGGGGTTCTGAATTTATAAACATAGCAATACGGTAACCTGGAACTTGATTACTCCGGGAGCTTTCAAGCCTTGCTATGTATTTTACTATTTTTTGGATATAAAAACTAGAGCTTTCTCAGTTATAGTGGCCTTTCTTAAGTCTTTGAAATTAAGTGTTTAGTGTGAATGCTAACTTTTATAATTTGTTTCGATCTTGTCAAAAATAAAGTTAAATAATTTGGGCCTGGCAGACTGGCCAACATAGCGAAACCCTGTCTCGACTAAAAATATCAAAAAACTAGCCAAGGCGTGGTGGCACACACCTGTAATCCCAGCTACTCAGGTGGCTGAGGCACGAGAATTGTTTGAAGCTGAGAGGTGGAGGTTGCAGTGAGTTGATATTGTGCCACTGCACTCCAGCCTGGGCGACAAAGCAAGACTCTGTCTCAAAATAATAATAATTTGGATTGGTAATATGACTAGGGTACATAAATCCCAAGGATTTACTCCTCTGAATTAGGGCAGGTTTATGCAAATTGGGAAAGAAGTTCTACTTGTCTGTATAGTTATCTTATATGAGCAGTGTAGCATGGGCCAGAGAATTATTTAAGTTAAGGATCAGTCAATGCCTACAAATGCTTTTCCAATTAGAAATAAATGCTAATCAACTGATAAAAATTTAACTTTTTTGGGAGGGGGGGTGGGGCTCAAGCAGTCCACTCACCTTGGCCTCCCAAAGTGCTGGGATTACAGACATGAGCCACTGTGCCCAGCCAAATTCATATTTTAAACAAGGTTGTATGGGCTTTAAGGATTGCTTAACATAGTTGAAAATCATATCTTGACTTTCAAGAATTTACTGAATTTAACTGTGTAACCTAATTAAATTTTCTCATATATACAGAAATATACAGAAAACTCAATTTTTTTCTGTATGTCTTTGTGGTAGGAATACTTTAACAAAATTACAGTAGAGGCCAGGGGGAAAGACAATTTGAACAGCATGTGCACAATTACTCGGACTATTACATTATTAGTATGTGATAAAGCATTTTTATACTTGTTATTGCATTTTCATGAAAACTCTGTGAGTAAGTAGTTGGGCAAGTGAAGAGAAAAAGAAGAATACGGTTAAGTATCTTGCTCAAGGTCATGATTTACTTAAAGGAAAAACTAAAACTAGAACCAAGATTTTCTGACCCTCTGAACAACACATTTCACTTTACCACAGAACCCAATGTAGTACCAAAAGCTTTTACAGACAGTAATTCATACCTATATTAGGTTCTAGACTGATAAGGAATCTACATTTCATATTGGGTGAAGCAAAAAGATTTATCATGAGAGCAGATAAGTTTGGTGTCCAAGAGAAAAAGTAGTGCCCTTAAATTTTGGGATGATTGTACTCTTCAGTAATCTCAAATGAAAGAGTTAATTTTACTATATTTTCTGTTTTTATCTTCCTGCTACTAAATTAATTACAATTTCATGTTTAGTGGACATATGTGAGAATAAGTTTGTGATTATATTTTCAATTATTGTGGCCTTAGAGGTAAGATTTTCTAGTGTATTTATACCTTTTATTTTTTTCTTCTGACCATTAAATTTTTTCAAAAGGGTGAAGCCACTTCATTATATATCCTGGCTGGTTGGACATGAAGGCAAAGGCAGCATTCTTTCTTTCCTTAGGAAAAAGCAAGTATTCAATTAATAAGTATTTTCAGTATAGCAATCTCTGAAAAATAATAGACAATAAGTATTATATAATGCATTCTTTTACTTTAGCTGCCAGGAAGCCTAGAATAAAATTTAATGCTTAATTATAGTCATTTTAATAACTTACATTATTTTAATGGCCATATTATATTTGTGTATTTCCTTGTAAGCCACCTTTTAGCCCATTGTTGGAAGTTATTTGTACACAAAATTTTAAAAAATCATAAATGAAATTAATAGATTCCAGAATTACATAAAATAATTAGCTCTAATCAAGAATTTATATTTGACTGAATGGTAAAGAAATCAATTATTTAAATGCTAT
Source organism: Gorilla gorilla gorilla (assembly GCF_029281585.2). Classification (NCBI taxonomy): domain Eukaryota; kingdom Metazoa; phylum Chordata; class Mammalia; order Primates; family Hominidae; genus Gorilla; species Gorilla gorilla. The sequence goes on from NC_073224.2 coordinate 188,161,740, forward strand.
GGATCTCCAGGCTTTCCTAACCCCCAAGGCTAGACTTTAATGAAAACTTCATTGGGTAGATAAATCATAATTAATAGGTGGGACTGCAAATGGTATATGCAGCCATGTTAGCAGAATGTTTCCTAAGCATTAAAGCACCTGTTTAAGTCACCTATAGCCAAATAATAGAAATACAATTTTAGAATCAAGACTAATATATTAAAGTAATTCCTTGTTTGATTTTTCTATAAATGAATAGTATGAGAATGGAAGGATAGATGAGACATTTAAATAAGTATTTTTAAGACACTTTCGTGTACTAGAACATTCAAAGAAAACTAAGAGGGGAGAGTTAACTATAAAATAATAAACTAATGATATTGGGTTCATATGTACCTTACACAATATATGTTATATGCTTTGAGCTGTGCACAACCTTTCTACCTTACTAAGCTTTATTAGAATTTCAGACTCTATTCTGGTGTCCTCTCTTTTTAATTTTTCAGAATTAATCTAGTCAGGGAAAGGTATAGTCTCATTATTTCTTTCTTAGACAACCTATGTAGGTTAGCTGACAGCCTCAAAGAACTCACTTGACATTCAATGTAAGTATGTTTTAGAAGTGTCTTAAGGCTTCTCCTAGGAGACAGGTTCAAAAATGGTGAGGCCAGGCACGGTGGCTCACGCCTGTAATTCCAGCACTTGGGAGGCTGAGGTGGAGGATTGCTTGAGCCCAGGAGTTCGAGACCAGCCTGGGCAACATTGTAAGACCCTGTCTTTATTTAAAAAAAAAAAAAAGTAAAAAAAAGGTAAGCAAAATGCTTTCCAGCAGCCATCATTTGAATATTTTGTGCTGTTCTCTTCAAAAGGAATGGTTTTGGCTTAATAAAACTGTTAATGTTTTATTATGTTGCCATATCTATTCGTATTTGCATTAAACAAAGACTGTTATTTCCTTCTGGTGATTCCTAAATGTACCACAGTTCCTTGGGAGGCCTTGTGCTTTTAAAATTCGCACTTTTAGATTTACTGTTGGAAAGTATATGTTTACATCGAAGGCTGAGGTTTCCACATTTTACATAGAAAGCCTCTATATTTTGTTAATTTGAATGTCTGTAGACTGTCAGTCCAGGAACATTGATTAGGTTAATTTTTTTCCCCACCTGTAGATGCTGGGCTCTTGCACTGTTTGGTGGAAATGGTGAGACAGGATTTGAGCAAAATTCTACTTATTCAGTGTTCAGCATTTCTATTACATTGACTGACGAGGGTTATGAACATTTTTATGAGGTAAATAATTCAAATTCAGTTGTTTTTTCCTTTTACGTAGATATCATTTTATGCAAAAGACTAATTGGATGTTTTGTTTTCAGGTTGCTTACACTGTCTTTCAGTATTTAAAAATGCTGCAGAAGCTAGGCCCAGAAAAAAGGTAATAAACACTTCCTGGAATGAGGCCAGGAGCCAGTTCTGGTATATTTGAGGCTTCAGGCTGCTGGTAGACATGCTTTAGTCTTGCCTTGATGTTTTTTCAGGCATTTTCTGCTCTGTTTCCTTTATTGACTCCATATCCTTATCCCTCTACATGTGATTGTATACTAAGGCTTTACACATATGTGGGCAGTCCCTTTATTTTCACGCTTCTCTTTTATTGTTGATGCTTCTATTGAGAATTTTTTAAACTTTTATTCTAGGTTCAGGGGTATATATGCAGGTTTGTTATGTAGGTAAACTTGTGTCACGGTGGTTTGTTGTACAGATTATTTTGTCACCCAGGTACTAAGCCTACTACCCAATAGTTAACCTTGTCTGATCCTCTCCCTCCCGCTCTTCTCCCTCAAGTAGGCAGAAATTTTAATGTATCTTCTAATTATAGTTTTCTCCTTCACAGAATTTTTGAAGAGATTCGGAAAATTGAGGATAATGAATTTCATTACCAAGAACAGGTACTGGAAGTCAAATTCTTTTTGCATGTTATCTGTGACTGAGTTGAAACTGGTGTCGACATTGTTCCTCTTTTTGAAAGTGTCAGTGGAGTTTTAATTCTGTCATTCTGTGTCATGTGAGTCTCCAGGTGGCCTTGAAGCTATCTGAAAATTAACTATTGGTTTTTGAGTATTTATATTGAGTAAGATAAGTGAGAGGATTAAGCAGATGACACAGATGATGTTGTGTGGTAATCATTTATCTACATAGTCATCCATCTATCCCTTCAATAAACATTCATGGAGACTTGTTATGGTATTTAATATTTTGGGAATTCAAATATTGTGAAGACATTCTATAAGGTAATTTATATTTACCAGGTGTAATGTTGGAAACATTGCGCTTTGGAATTCTGGGGAAGGAGAGCATTTTCCTTGATTGAAATAGGCTCACAGGCTGGGCACTGTGGCTCATGCCTGTAATCCAAACATTTTGGGAGGTCGAGCAGGCAGGTTGCTTGAGCCCAGGCGTCTAGTAAAGGACTGGGCAGTGTGGTGTTTTGGGAAGCGTATGGGATATGTTATGAGGTCAGAGTTCTGATGTCCATTCTGCCTGTCGTTTACTCACTGTGTGACCTTAGGCAAGCCATCTAGCCATCTAGTCAGGAAAAATCCGACTATGTTTCCTCATTGTAAAACATGGGACTGGAACCACTTGGTATCTGAAGGACCTGTCAGTTTTAAGAGTCTGTGTATCTGGGTGCTCGGTAAATACTTGAATTGACTACGTTCCTCTGGAAAAATATTTCCATTTCATGTATCAGTGAACCAGTGGTCATTCTTTCAGTTTTAAATTAAAATAATATTTTTATTAATATAACTTCTTATCGCAAGACTTTTATCTGACACTCACATTTTAATTTTTTAAAAATTTTAATTAGAGACAGGGTCTTGCTGTGTTGCCCAGGCTTACCTCAAACTGGGCTCAAGTTATCCTCCTGCACTGGCCTCCCAAAGTGGTAGGATCACAGGCATGAGCCACCATGCCCAGTCAACACATTTTGATTTTTTTTTTTTTTTTTTTTTTTTTGAGACAGAGTCTTGCTCTGTCATCTGGGCAGGAGTGCAGTGGCATGATCTTGGCTCACTGCAACCTCCACCTCCCAGGTTCAAGCTATTCTTCTGCCTCAGCCTCCCAAATAGCTGGAACTACAGGCATGAGCCACTGTGCCCGGCCCAACACATTTTGATTTCTACATTGATTTGATTCATGCTTACAAATAGTTTTTAGACGATAGTGCTGTAGTGATAGGTTGCCTGTCTTTATTGCTCACATAATCATGTGGGGCACTTGACTGGTAAACAGGCATTCATAGTCCAGTGTGGTAATTGCTCTCATGAAGAGGCTGTGATATGACTAGAACCTAATGGGTTATAGGGCTCAGAGTGATGCATGAGGGGTATGAGTTTAAGCTCTCTAAGGGAGTAGCTATGGCTATATTTTCTTAGAATTTTTTTTTTTTGGAGATAGGGTCTTGCTTTGTTGCCCATGCTGGAGTATGGTGGCACGATCTCAGCTCACTGCAGCTTCAACCTCCTGGGCTCAAGCATCCCTCCCACCTCAGCTCCCCAAGGAGCTGACACTACAGGCGTGTACTACCACACCTGTCTTATTTTTGCATTTTTTGTAAAGACAGGGTTTCGCCATGTTGCCCAGGCTGGTCTCAAGTAATCTAACCACCTCTGCCTCCCAAATGCTGGGATTACAGGCATGAGCCACTATGTCCAGCCTACTGAGCATCAGATTCTTAAGCTGCAATTATATCTCGTTGTATCTGTTCAGAAGCTTTTGGTTTTATTGTTAATAAGAAAGGGAGAAAGTATTTGTATGTTGTGGTAAATCAAATATAATAATGGAGAAATTCTGGTGTGAAATAATTTACCTCTTTACAGACAGATCCAGTTGAGTATGTGGAAAACATGTGTGAGAACATGCAGCTGTACCCATTGCAGGACATTCTCACTGGAGATCAGCTTCTTTTTGAATACAAGCCAGAAGTAAGGAGGTTTATACATCTAAAACTTACTTTTAGGGGAAGAGGAGGGTGAGAAAGTACGAAGATGTATTTAAGAACCATGGGAACGAAGAAAACTTAGTTATATTTAGTCAGGATTTTTGTTTGTTTAAACAGAAGTATCAACAGTTTTGTGAATAATTTCTCATGGTTCTTTTACATAATTAAGTTTTAATATAAGGAGAAAATCAAAATCAGTACTTGTTAGGTCCTATTTTAATAATTTTCAAATGTTGAAACATCTACTGAAATAGATGAAGTGATTCCTAAGAATTATGTGGTTTCCCTGTGAAAAATACATTGTTTAGCTTACCTTTTAATTCAGTTGGAGAGTCAGGACAATTAAATTTTTAATCATTTTGAAAATATTTATTAAAAAAATGTAAGGTTCCCAAATTAGAAACATATGACTTAGGGATAATGTTACATGCCAATACATTGTTGGTCAGGGTCATTCCTTCGCTAGTGGAGAATAAGTCATTTTGTTTCATACAGGATAGCACGCATCAACCAGAGGTGACTTTTGCCTTCCAGGGGATATTTATCAGTGTCTGGAGACATTTTGGTTGTCACAACTCAGGGTGGGGCGTGGGGTGCTCCTGGGATCCAGTGGGTAGAAGCCAGGGATGCTGCTAAATGTCCTATAATGCAGAAGACAGGATCCTACCATAGTTATTTGACACAAGATGTTAATAGTGCTGAGATTAAGAAATTATAACATAGGGCATTCCTTGAGATATTTTAGCATAGACGTTCCTAAACTATTAATTTTAAAGAGGACAGGGAAAGGTAAAGGAGGAAGGAACAACCACACATTCTTGCCATGTCACTAGGATGGTTGTGCCTGGTAGTGGCTGGTTGTGTTTTTTTCTGAACCACCATTTGTTGTTTTATACTTAAATAAATGGTGTTTAAGTAGTAGTTAGGGCTCCAAACCAAGCCACAAAATTCTGTTTAGTCCTTATTGTAGCTGGAGGATTACTGAAGGAGGCCCTACCTTGGCAGTGTTTTACTGATTCCTGGATATGAAGTGATACAAAACATAGCTGTTAGGAGCATAGTCCTTGGTAGCATGTACAAATTTAGTTAGAACTCCACTTTTGCCACTTCTAGCTGTATTATTCTGTACAAGTTACATAATCTTTAACCTGAGCAAATGACTTAACCATCACCCAAAGCTGACTGTTATTTTGTGTAAATAAGTGTATCTTAGGATTGTTTTTAGGAATAAATGAAATAATGTATGTTAAATACTTCCTGGCTCACAGTAGAAGCTTAGTAGTAAAGGATAGCTATTTTTACTGCTAATGCTGTTAATATGTAGGATTTAAGATAAACACTGTTTAAAGCATTATCAAGAATATACTTGATGTTTGTCAACTATACCTCAATAAAGTAGGAAAAAAGTTTTTGAAACACTGATGAGACTTTGTAAATTAGGGTGTTCATGAACTGTAGGTATTTTTATGAGCATAGATCTTGAAGGTGCCTAACAATGTGATTTTTGCCTTTTTAACAGAGATGTATTAGGTTAAAATTGTGTGTATCTCTTTCCCCTCTTCCCACTTTACTAGGTCATTGGTGAAGCCTTGAATCAGCTAGTTCCTCAAAAAGCAAATCTTGTTTTACTGTCTGGTGCTAATGAGGGAAAATGTGACCTCAAGGAGAAATGGTTTGGAACTCAATATAGTATGGAAGGTAAAATATTTTAACAATTGTCTTACATTTAGGTATATTTAACTTACCTGGAAATGTTTATTCTTTAATAATTTAATGGTTCTAGAGGGGGAAAAAGTATAATTTTTTAAAAAGTTCACTTTGAAATGAAAATTACTTATACTACTGCACAGGAAGTTATTTTCTGCTATGTTTATATTTACTAACTAGTGAAAAAATTCTGTTATCTGGGTATTTTGGGGGCAGAGTTTTGACTTAGTTTTAGAAGAATGCTTCTCAAATGTAGTGTGCATTTTTGTCACTTGGAGATCTTACTAAAATGCAGATTCTGAGTCAGAGGGTCTGGGTAGGGCCTGAGATTCTGCATTTCTCTTTTTTCTTTTTTTTTTTTTTTTGAGACGGAGTTTTGCTCTTGTTGCTCAGGCTGGAGTGCAGTGGTGCGATCTTGGCTCACTGCAACTTCTTTTGCCCCCTGGGTTCAAGCAATTCTCCTGTCCCTGCTTCCCAAGTAGCTGGGATTACAGGCATATGCCACCACGCCCGGCTAATTTTGTATTTTTAGTAGAAATCTGTCTGGGGTTTCACCATGTTGGTCAGTCTGGTCTTGAACTCCTGATCTTAGGTGATCCACCCACCTCAGCCTCCCAACGTGTTGAGCTTACAGGTGTGAGCCACCGTGCCCGGCCAGATTCTGCATTTCTGACAATCTCCCAGGTGATGCCAGTGCTGCTAGGACCACACTTTGAGTAGCACGATTCTAGAATGCCTGGATATGTGTCAGTCACAGTTTTCCTGAGAAAGGATAATTGATTTGTAGGCCAGTTGATAACTAGTTTATTATTAAGAGAATGTTGAACATTGCATTGTTTATTGCGTCAGTTTATTTTTCTCCTTTACAGATATTGAAAACTCTTGGGCTGAACTGTGGAATAGTAATTTCGAATTAAATCCAGATCTTCATCTTCCAGCTGAAAATAAGTACATAGGTCAGTAAAATAGCAATTTTTATACATAATCCATCCATGTGCTAATAGGCACCTGTATAGCACATTATATTTTACAAAGTATCATAGGAATTTATATTTGAGATTCCCAGTAACATTCTGAGGTTGGCATTAGTATTTTCTTACTTTTCCAAATGAGAAAACTGGGGGTCAAAAAAGCAAAGTGACTGGTACAAGACTATTCAGTTGGTGAATGAGAAACCAGGATTTAAACACAGATCTTGGGACTCTGAAGTTTATGCTTTATCTTGTATAGAGTAGCTGATCCTTTCATACCAGTCTCCTTAGGGATTGCCATTATCTTGCCAGATTTTTCTATTGCTTTTCAAACTGCAGGTGGCAGCCCATTAGAAGGTTGTGAAGTCAATGTAATAGATTGTAAGTTCAGTGTAATGAGCCATGAAAGCATTAAAAAATCAGTTAGAATAGAAAATAGCAAAGTGTTTCATTTTATGTAGAAAGAATGTTATTTTAAGAACTTTTGTTTCAGATATCTGCCTGTCTACTAGCTTGCAGTGGAAAACATATTTCTAAGTGAGTTGCAGAAAAAAATCATTGAAAGCTACCAATCCTAAGTCCAAGGTTTTAGAGTTGCTTATAACTGTAATTTACTCAGAACACTATTTCCAAGCCATTCATTACATGTCTAAGTATATACCCAAAATAATTGAAAACAGGTACTCAAACAAATACATGGACCTTCATGTTCACAGAGCACTGTTCACAATACTCAAAAGATGGAAACAGCCCAAATGTCCATCAGTGGATGAATGTATAAACAAATTGTGATGTATACATACTTTACAATATTACTCATAAAAGGTGTAGTACTGATACATACTATAATGGGGAAGAACCTTGCAAACATCATGCGAAGTGAAAGAAGCTAGACACAAAAGGTCACAGATAAGTCCATGTATACGAAATATTCAGAATAGATAAATCCAGAGACAGAACATAGATTGATGATTGCTAGGGGCTGAGGTGAGTGGGTAATGAGGAGCAGTCTCTTAAGGAGTGGGGGGTTTCCTTTTGGGGTGATGAAAATGATTTGGAACTAGCTAGAAGTGGTAGTTGCACAACATCGTGAATGTATTAATGCTTCTGAATTGTTCACTTTAAAATAGCTAAGTTTATGTTATGTGAATCTCCCTTTCATTAGGAAAAAAAAGCCTTTTGAAAAAGTATTGGCCAGGTGCCATGGCTCATACCTGTAATCCTAGCACTTTGGGAGGCCAAGGCAGGCACATCACCTGAGGTCAGGAGTTTGAGACCAGCCTGAGGAACATGGAGAAACCCCATCTCTCCAAAAAAATACAAAATTAGCCAGGCGTGGTGGCGCATGCCTGTAATCCCAGCTATTTGGGAGGCTAAGGCAGGAGAATCACTTGAACCCAGGAGGCTGAGGTTGCGGTGAGCTGAGATCGCACCATTGCACTCCAGCCTGGGCAACAAGAGTGAAACCCCATCACACACGCCAAAAAAAAAAAAGTATTAATTATCTATATTAGACACTTCAGTTTCATATGTTGAACTGTAAATAATCTAAACAACCCAGTTAGCTTATTATTTTGGTTTTCTGAGTTAGGGTTTTACTCTGTTGCCCAGGTTGGAGTGCAGTGGCATGATCATGGCTCACTGCAGCCTTGACCTGCTGAACTCAAGCAGTCCTCCTGTGTCAGACTCTTGAGTAGCTGGGATTACAGGTGCGCACCACAATGCCCAGCTAATTTTTAATTTGTTTCTAGAGATGTGGTCTCTCTATGTTGCCCAGGCTGGTCTCAAACTCCTGGCTTCAAGTGATCCTCCTGCTTCAGCCTTCTAAAGTGTTGGGATTACAGGCATGAGCCACCATGCCTACCAAATCCAGCTCTTTTACCTAAATATAGCAAGTACTCAAATTTTAAAAATTAGCTATTTTTCATCTATGTGATAATGAAACTGTTTTAATTAACCAAAAGGACAAGTTTGACTTTGAACAGAACTATTTCGTAACTTTTCAAATGTATAGCATAAGGTTGGTAAAAGGCATTCTCATGAATTAATGGATTGTTTAATAAATTGGTTTATGAAACTATCCTGACTAAAGGCTCCTCTCTCAGTTAAAATTGTCTGTAAGAAAGTGAATGAAGCAGAATGTGTAGCAACCAGAATCAGTTCTTGGGAAATTCCAGATCTTTAGAATTTATTTACTTTAAGACCAACATAGTTTTTCCCTTCGGTATTGGTCTACTAATTTAATGTATTCCAACATTTGAATTTGGCTTATTTTTGCCACAGAGAAAAGTTACTTAGACTTCTGAAGCCAATAACAGATTACTGGGGCTCCTGCTGAAATACTTGAGTGAATTATTATTATCTTCTTTTATTAGCCACGGACTTTACGTTGAAGGCTTTCGATTGCCCGGAAACAGAATACCCAGTTAAAATTGTGAATACTCCACAAGGTTGCCTGTGGTATAAGAAAGACAACAAATTTAAAATCCCCAAAGGTAACATGTTGCCCTCCTGTTACTTCCCTGCTGAATTCCAGTGTTCTCTTTAGATGCTCTGTTTCACATGTGATTATCTACTTGCTATTTTGATCTTCCTTTGTGGAGGAGGCTGGGGCTGGATGCCTCTATCAGCCACCTTGATGCCCTCTCACCCTCCCTAAAAGGAGTAAAATAAGTAAAACAAATATTTCTCCACTTTGCTGTAACTTGCTTCCCCTGTGTAGATCACCTACTTCTCTTTCCTTTTCCCCTTCCGTTTGAAGACTTTTTCTAGGCTTATCTACCAGATTTATACTGTCCTCCTATGCTGTCACAGAAATCCTTATGGACACTCCAGTGTCCAGGAAATGAAAATTTAAGGCTAGAATGAAATTGTTTTTAGGTTTTTTTCTTTCAGTTAAATGAAAGCAGAGCCAGGTATTTGGCCATCTTAAGGAACTCGTGTTATTTGAACATTGTTGTTTTTAAAAAGAGATAAGAATACACAAAGGAATTATTCATAGACAGATAGCCTAGTCCAGCATTACAAATGTGAAAGCCCCACCAACTGCCTCCTTCTACCATTTTGTTTTCAGCATAAAGGAAGCATAGTATAGAGTTAAGTAGACTCTAAAGTCCTTATCTTTAATGTTGTGGCCCTAACTGTGCTGCTTTTTACTGTTCTGTTCTTGAACATGGCATAAGGAACTTACTGAAGCCACATGGAATCATAGGCTGGGTGCTCTTGTATGTCATTTAACCCATATCCCCAACCTCAAAACACAACTATATTGTAGCTCTGTGGGATTATTGAGTTTATTGGGAAGTTATTTTCATAATTTTTTTTGAATAGCTTATGAGTTTCTAAAAATCTCCTCAAATTCAGTTTCCTTGGAAAGCCTCTGCTGTAAATTTGTGTGAATGCTGGGGTTGTTCTCTTAATGTTCTTAGCATCTGTCCTCTAAAAATTTTTCCTGACTGAAGCTATTAATAAATAAGAGTATTTATAGGCCTCTCTAAGTATCTGCCCTTATGTCTGGTCTTCCCATAGATTAAAGAGTGCCTTTTGGAACTCTTTATTTGGAATGGTAAATACTACTTTTTAAAGACCCTTAAGAATAAAGATGTAATGAGGATTTAAGGATTAGTAGTTTACTTCAGAATTAAAAATATATATATATTAGGGGAAAATAACAGATGTATAAAATATCTGAGGCCCCTAACCTTTTTTATCTATGGTCTTTTTTCTTTTAGCATATATACGTTTCCATCTAATTTCACCCTTGATACAGAAATCTGCAGCAAAGTAAGCAATTGTCTTTTTTTCTGGAAAATACATTTTTTAGTTATTGAAAAACTATTTTGTTTGTTTCATTCTAAATCATTCTGTCATTTTCTCTATCCATATTTGAGCTATGTTGCTGATTTATGTATTTTTTTCTGTACTCCAAACAAGTTATTTGTATTATTACCAAACATTAAAATGGAACTGTGGCTGCTCCATTACCAGCACCCATTGGTAAAACATGCTGATAGTGTAGACTAGAGCAATTAGTTCCCAGTTACTGGATGGGGAAAAGTCCTTAAAGATCAGTTTGGGTGAGTGTCCAGTCTATAATGAGACTGATGGATCTGTTGATTCTGTATTTATAGACTACCAAGGAATGTGATTGTTCCTGTTCTTAGCAAATCCCTTATATATTTATGTAGATAGCTTTCATTGTGGGTGGTCGGAGACCCTAAAGTGTATCTGAACATAGGAGATATTTGGGAAATGTGTCTGAACATAGGAGATACTTGGGAAATGTGTCTGAACGTAGGAGATACTTCAGAAATGTGTCTGAACCTAGGAGATACTTGAGAAATGTGTCTGAACGTAGGAGATACTTGGGAAATGTGTCTGAACGTAGGAGATACTTGGGAAATGTGTCTGAACCTAGGAGATACTTGGGAAATGTGTCTGAACCTAGGAGATACTTGGGAAATGTGTCTGAACGTAGCAGATACTTGGGAAATGTATCTGAACGTAGGAGATACTTGGGAAATGTGTCTGAACCTAGGAGATACTTGGGAAATGTATCTGAACGTAGGAGATATTTGGGAAATGTATCTGAACGTAGGAGATACTTGGGAAATGTGTCTGAACGTAGCAGATACTTGGGAAATGTGTCTGAACCTAGGAGATACTTGGGAAATGTATCTGAACGTAGGAGATACTTGGGAAATGTGTCTGAACGTAGGAGATACTTGGGAAATGTATCTGAACGTAGGAGATATTTGGGAAATGTATCTGAACGTAGGAGATACTTGGGAAATGTGTCTGAACGTAGGAGATACTTGGGAAATGTGTCTGAACGTAGGAGATACTTGGGAAATGTATCTGAACGTAGGAGATACTTGGGAAATGTGTCTGAACGTAGGAGAGATACTTGGGAAATGTGTCTGAACCTAGGAGATACTTGGGAAATGTGTCTGAACGTAGCAGATACTTGGGAAATGTGTCTGAACGTAGGAGATACTTGGGAAATGTGTCTGAACGTAGGAGATACTTGGGAAATGTGTCTGAACGTAGGAGATACTTGGGAAATGTGTCTGAACCTAGGAGATACTTGGGAAATGTGTCTGAACGTAGGAGATACTTGGGAAATGTGTCTGAACCTAGGAGATACTTGGGAAATGTGTCTGAACCTAGGAGATACTTGGGAAATGTGTCTGAACCTAGGAGATACTTGCGAAATGTATCTGAACGTAGGAGATACTTGGGAAATGTGTCTGAACCTAGGAGATACTTGGGAAATGTGTCTGAACGTAGGAGAGATACTTGGGAAATGTGTCTGAACCTAGGAGATACTTGGGAAATGTGTCTGAACGTAGGAGATACTTGGGAAATGTTGGTGCAGTTCTTCTTTCTTTTCCTACTTAACTGTAAAATCCAAACTTAAAATGACAAGCAGCACTAGAATTTGTTAATATTCACTCTAAAAAATGCAATCCCAAACTCATATTTTTAATTAGTCAGAATGCCTAGACTTGGAGGGTAGACAGAGCCTTCAGGCCAGTGCTGCTGATGCCTATTCCATTTACCTCATTGTACAATATAAATATTATCATTTTGCATGTGTACATGACATGAAGAAGATTGGGAAACACTGCTGAAGGTAGGAATTCTGTAATACATCTCTGAAACTGAATCCTGAGTAAGCTGTATTACCTTTTACATTCTGGAGTAGAGAATTTATACTTTCTGAAAATGAAGCTGCTTACTCTAAATTGAAGCAAATCTATTTCATGTGTCTTTCTTACCAATTAAAGATGCCATTTGCATTTTGTACTTCTTAGTGTGGTCCTCTTTGATATCTTTGTCAATATCCTTACGCATAACCTTGCGGAACCAGCTTATGAAGCAGATGTGGCACAGCTGGAGTATAAACTGGTAGCTGGAGAACATGGTTTAATTATTCGAGTGAAAGGATTTAACCACAAACTACCTGTAAGTACAAGTACTCTGTTTTCCTTATAGAGAGCATTAAAATACCATATTTATTTAGAGGTTTGTGCATGGGATGCTGTACAGAGAAATAAATGTGTATTAATGTGGATTATCTTGAATATTCTTGGCTGATGACAGCTATTCTAACTGTGACTGACTATACATAAGAACAACATATGTTTCATTAATTACTGGCAGTGCATGGGATTATAGCCCATGCTTTAGGATTGATTTCACTTCCCTTTGCTGTCAGTTTCTCCACAACCAACACTGGCATTTAGGATTAGTTCTAGCTAAATTTTTTACCATACAGGAATAACCTTTTTTTTTTTTTTTGAGACAGATACTCACTCCATCACCCAGACTGGAATGCAGTGGTGTGATCTTGGTTCACTGCAACCTCCGCCTCCCGGGTTCAATCAGTTCTCATGCCTCAGCCTGCTGAGTAGCTGGGACTACAGGCACGCACCACCACACCCAGCTAATTTTTGTATTTTTAGTAGAGATGGGGTTTCTCCATGTTGGCCAGGCTGATCTCGAACTCCTGACCTCAAGTGATCTGCCTGCCTCAGCCTCTGAAAGTGCTGGGATTATAGGCATGAGCCACCATGCCGGCTGTGGAATAACAAATTTGACTGGTGTTTTGCCTGAAATAGAGTAGAACTCAAATGCTTGTGCCCTTACTTCCTCATCTTATGCTCCTCATTGTTTCAAGTATGTGTGTCTTTTTTCCCTTCTAAGTTTATGAACCTTTCCGAAACAGTGTCTGTATCATGTCAGTTATTAATCTCTTAGTGAGAAATATGTTCCAGTATTGCTTCATCAAAAACTTCATAAGAGGAGGAAAAAATAATGGGTTGTTAGCTAAGAGAGATTACTGAATACCAGGTAAAGCAACATAATATACTCAATAATAAATTTTATATCTAGGTTTCTTGGGTAGAATATATATTATATTAAGATTTAGGGAAATAGGGTTATACAAGAAAAATTTTGGAGGAAAGGACCTGCCAGAAAGACCTGTGCTAGGTGTTAATAGCCTTCATCTGGGCAAAAACCCAAGAGAAGAGTATAGCTCTCACCTTTTTATGCCTTTTCCCTTCTCCATCTCCCCACAGAACAAAGATTGGTCTCAGAAGGAGACGCCATCAGTAAAGAACTATCAGCAGACATTACATTCACTGATAAAATGATGAACACTCACATCAGCAACAAGCCAAGAATAATTTTACTTTGTCAGCCTCTGAGGCCTGAATATAATGTAGCTTAAGTTTCAAGCAGATTAAAGCCTAATTCAGTGGTTGTCATTTGGAAAATATGTTTTAGAATTACCTGGAGAGCTTATTAAAAATACAAACCATGGAAAAGTATTTGATATTCTTGAATTTGTGAGACTTAGCCTTAATATTAAAACCTAATATAGAACATATATATATATATGTATGTATGTATGTATAGAAAACTAGAGATCAATTTTATCTGTAGAATATAGATGTAAACTTTCTAAAAATTAGATCCAGTTTAGCAAAAAGAATAATTCAAGTACCAGAAATGCTAGGGTTGTGGACTATTAGGAAACTGATGATCATAAGTCACCACAACACAAGTCAAAGGAGAGCCACTGTATGAATATAGTGATAAATGCTGATAAATCATTTGATAAATTTGAGTTGGCATTCCTAATACACAGGAATGGAAGGAAATTAATTAAGTATAAAAACCTCAGCCTGGTGCGGTGGCTCACGCCTGTAATTCCAGTGCTTTGAGAGGCTGAGGCGGGTGGATCACGAGGTCAGGAGATCGAGATCATCCTGGCTAACACAGTGAAACCCGGTCTCTACTAAAGATACAAAAAATTTGCCAGGCGTGGTGGCAGGTGCCTGTAGTCTCAGCTACTCGGGAGGCTGAGGCAGGAGAATGGTGTGACCCTGGGAGGCGGAGCTTGAAGTGAGCCGAGATCGCACCACTGCATTCCAGCCCGGGCAATAGAGCAAGACTCCATCTCAAAAAAAAAAAATCAAAAAACCTCAAGTAAAGAACTATCAGCGGACATTACATTAACTGATAAAATGATGAACACTGACATCAGCAACAAGCCAAGAATAATCCACAATCATCTCTATTATTCTGTTATTGTTTTAGAGGTTCTGGCTATTACAGTAAGATGAAAAAATGAAATAAAAACTTTTTTGGAAAAAATATTTTTCCTTGCAGATGATATGATTGTATTCTTAGAAAACCTCATATACCACTAAAATTTAAAAAAAATTAGGTGTGATATGGCTGGTCAAAAGACGAGTATATCAGAATCAATGGCTTTTTCTCCCCCATAGTACCAGTAACCACTTAGAAATGGAAGCCAGGCACAGTGGGATGTGCCGGTGGTCCCAACTCCTCCGGAGTTTGAGGCAGGAGAAATACTTGAGTTTGAGGATACTTAGCTATGATTGTGTCACTAGCCTGTGCGATATAGCGAGGCTCTGTCTCTTAAAAAAAGAAAGAAACAAATGGATGGAAACAATCTTACATTTATTTACAATATTGAGAAAAAAAGCCAATAAAATGGGTAAGAATAAACAGGAAAAGTATAGGATCTATCTGAAGACAAACTACA
The DNA here is from genome assembly GCF_029281585.2 of Gorilla gorilla gorilla. NCBI lineage: Eukaryota > Metazoa > Chordata > Mammalia > Primates > Hominidae > Gorilla > Gorilla gorilla. Next base: position 188,176,978 of record NC_073224.2, read on the forward strand.
AATCTTATTGAGAACACCCATGAAATGATAAAAAAGGAAGAATTGTTCCAAATTTGACAATTATTTAGAATTTTGAACCCTTAAGATTCTTTGAGGCTAGGAGGCTGAGGCAGGAGGATCACTTGAGGCCACGAGTTTGAGACCAGCCTGGCAACATAAGAAGACCTTGTCTGTACAAAAGCAAAAAAATTAGCCGGGCATGGTGGCCCGTGTCTGTAGTCCCAGCTACTCAGGAGGCTGAGGTGGGAGTATGGCTAGAGCCCAGGCATTCAAGGTTACAATGAATTACGGTCAATAGTACCACTGCACTCCAGCCTGGGTGACCAGAGTGATATCCTGTCTCCAGGTAACACCCAAACGAGCAAATTGAGTTGTTAGTAATTTTCTTATGTCCCCCCACAATGCCTAGTTCCATGCTGGGTACCTGGTAAAAACCAAAGAGAAACATTTCCCTCCCTAATACCTAGTGGATTTCCATGCTTCTTAAAATGCTTCCTTCTTTTTCTTTTAGCTACTGTTTCAGCTCATTATTGACTACTTAGCTGAGTTCAATTCCACACCAGCTGTCTTTACAATGATAACTGAGCAGTTGAAGAAGACCTACTTTAACATCCTCATCAAGCCCGAGACTTTGGCCAAGTGGGTATAAATGAGATGAGCTTATATTTTGAGGACCTGAAAGTATTAGTGTTTCTAGTGGGTAGGTGTGGGGGTTAAGGCTATAGTTTCAGTGCTAATTTTCATCCATGTTTGAATTGTGCTCTAGTTTAGGAGACCCGTCCATAGTGTTATAGTGTTTCTAAACCCGGCTTATGTAGCTAGCTGTGAATGGGACTGAAAGCAGCTTACTGTAGAGACTAAAAGTAAAGAAGGGTGTTTTCACCAATCATTATACCTAAATGTTAAAGAAGTGCTAGTTTTGGGCCGGGCATGGTAGCTTATATCTGTAATCCCAGCACTTTGAGAAGCTGAGGTGGGAGGACCACAAGCCTAGAAGTTCAAGACTAGCCTGGGCAATATAGCAAGACTTCATCTCAACAAAAAATTAAAAAATTAGCTGGGTGTGGTGGCACATGCCTGTAGTCCCAGCTACTTGGCAGACTGAGGTGGGAGGATTGCTTGAGCCCAGGAGGTTGAGGCTGCAGTGAACCATGATCATGCCACCGCACACCAACCTGCATGACAGAGATAGACCCTGTCTCATAAAAAAACAAACAAAAAACAAACCAGAAGAAGTATTTACTGGTGATTTTAGTATGTTGGTGATTAGTAGCTGAGTTAAATTGCTAAACATGTCACTTATCTAGCAATCTTAACTATCCAGAATTCAGCCAAGCTTCCAGAAGAGAGCAGAAAGGCAGCTACACAGTCTGTATGCTAATACTTAAACCCTCTGCTCACAGGCAACCCCCTTGGGCCTTCATTCAGAGCCTGTTCTTACTACTTTAGTCCAGGGCTAATTGTAGCCTGTAGGATACTTTTGCATGAATCAGAAAAAAGTATCCTTCTGGGGTACCCTCTCTTAGCAGGTAGAGCCTTTGTGGGAGGGAGAGAAAAGTCCTCTGAACAGACCTACCCCTTTGTGCACATGACTGGCTAGCCCCTACTTGACAGTTTTGCCCTGGGCATCTATAAATAGTGAACAGCGTAAAGGTTCTGCTTTTGACACAGCTGTAATGAACCCATCAGTTTCCAGAATTAGAAAGAAGGGGTTAGGAGTCAGTCATGTAATAACTGATATTCTGATCACAGAAAGTTACAAAAACTATTACCTAGATATATGTTAGAAAGGACATGGACACAGGGAGGGAACATCACACACCAGGGCCTGTTGGGGGGTGGGGGGGGGCTGGGGGAGGGATAGTGTTAGGAGAAATAACTAATGTAAATGACGAGTTGATGGGTGCAGCAAAACTAACATGGTACATGTATACCTATGTAACAAACCTGCACATTGTGCACATGTACCCTAGAATTTAAAGTATAATAATAAAAAAGGAGAGTTATCTGCAACCATTGATACAGTGAATAGCCCTGCCAATAACTCATGAATACTACTTTATTTATTTATAAATACATTATTAAACACAACCTTCTATTTTATTAAAATTCAACTCCTGAAATTTACTTTATAAAAGAATAATAATAAACCTGTTTGTTGAAGATTTTTGTGCTAGATCTAAGAACTTTTATATAAATTCATTAATTCAATTCTATCCAAAACGGTTACCTCTCACGAATACTTCCCCTATTTTACAAATGAAGAAATTGAATCATAGATGTTAGTAGATTTGTCAAATTCAAACAGCTTATTTGGGGTGGGGTTGTGGAAATGGGGGATGAAGTTAATCTGATTCTGGACCAGAGCCGTTACCTGTATTATATTGTCACTGCAGTAATAGATATCCCAAATGATGGCTTCTAGTAATTAATGAAATATTAGTGAGATTTCAAACCAAAATAGTAATAATTTTAAATCAGTGTACAACTAAGTAAACTTCACTCATCTGGCAGCTTTACTTTTATGTGAAATATTTTACCCTGCAACGGAGACAGGTAAGTGCATTTTTGTACTGCTAAGTAAATTTGTTTAAAGTTTGTGTATGTGATTTTCAGTACTTTTTTGGTTAATCTGATACTGTTTTCCCATCTTACATTGTGATAAAAATGGTCTCTCTTTAGAAACACATCCTTTATAGAACTTTGACCAAACATTTCTTTATTCTGAAGATTCATTTCTAATAACAAAACTTTGAGTGTTTTTTTTTCTGCCCTCTGTACAGAGATGTACGGCTTTTAATCCTGGAATATGCCCGTTGGTCTATGATTGACAAGTACCAGGCTTTGATGGACGGCCTTTCCCTTGAGTCTCTGCTGAGCTTCGTCAAAGAATTCAAATCCCAGCTCTTTGTGGAAGGCCTGGTACAAGGGAATGTAACAAGCACAGTGAGTGTGAGATGCTCTGTAGGCCAGGTCTGAATGCAGTTGTGAACTCTGGAATTGCAATAGTTCTTCCCTAAAGGGGAAGCTGTAGTTTTGGCAGGCCAGCATTATCATATTCTGTTTAGAAGGGAACCTGACCCCTCTGATGCTGGGCAGCTTTCTTCTTAAGATGAAGACTGCTGGGCTGGGAATGATGGCTCACGCCTGTAATTTCAGCATTTTGGGAGGCCAAGGCAGAAGCGTTACTTAAGGTCAGGATTTCGAGACCAGTCCAGGCAACACAGTGAGAACTCATCCCTACAAAAAATAAAAAATTAGCCAGGCATGGTGGCACATGCCTATAGTCTCCGCTACTTGGGAGGCTGAGGTGGAAGGATCATTTGAGCCCAGGAGTTTGGGGCCACAGCACGCTATGATTGCACCACAGTATTCCAGCCTGGGCAACAGAGTAAGACCCTGTCTCAAAAGAAAAGAAATAAAGAAAGAGAGAGAGAAAAATAGATTGCTGGTAATAGACTAGGATTTTGAGTGAAATGGGTTTGGCGTATCTATACTGTTAGTTACCTTTGTTGAAGATTGTATGTGGAAACCATGAACAGTTTAGTATAGAGGCTAAAATGGGAGGAAGGAAATGGTAAGGGATGTGTGTGCATACATATGGATACATACATAGATACATACATACATAGATACATACATACATAGCCAGAACTAGTATGTCAAGCCTGTTTGTGAAGCTAAGGTGCTGGGCTTTATCCTGTAGAAATGGAGAACCATTAAAGGATTTAAGAAGATTTGTGGTTAAGAAATATCCAGAGAGACAAGTTATGAAGCTGTTTTAAAGTATAGATATGATTTCACTCATAGGAGTTATCTAAAGTAGTCAAATTCATAGAAGCAGAAAATATAATGGTGGTTTCCAGTAGTTGGGGAGAAGAGGGAAGAGACAAGTTATTTTATGGGTACAGAATTTTGGTTTTGCAAGATGAAAAAGTTCTGAAAATCTAATCTACTGCACAACAGTGTGAATATAGTTAACATTATTGAACTGTACCCCTTTTTTTTCTGAGACAGAGTCTCGCTCTGTCACCCAGGCTGGAGTCCAGTGGCGTGATCTTGGCCCAACTGCAACCTCCACCTCTTCGGTTCACGCCATTCTCCTGCCTCAGCCTCCCAAGTAGCTGGGACTACAGGCATCTGCCACCTCACCCAGCTAATTTTTTGTATTTTTAGCAGAGATGGGATTTCACCGTGTTGGCCAGGATGGTCTCGATCTCCTGACCTCGTGATCTGCCTGCCTCGGCCTCCCAAAGTGCTGGGATTACAAGTGTGAGCCACCGTGCCTGGCCCTGAACTGCACACTTTTAAAAATGGTTGAGATTGGCCAGGTGCGGTGGCTCACGCCTGTAATCCCAGCACTTTGGGAGGCCGAGTGGGCGGATCACAAGGTCAAGAGATCGAGATCAACCTGGCCAACATGGTGAAACCCCATCTCTACTAAAAATACAAAAATTAGCCGGGCTTGGTGGCACGTGCCTGTAGTTCCAGCTACTCAGGAGGCTGAGGCAGGAGAATTGCTTGAATCCGGGAGGCGGAGGTTGCACTAAACTGAGATTGTGCCACTGCACTCCAGCCTGGGCGACAGAGTGAGACTCCTCGTCTAAAAAAAAAAAAAGTTGAGATTATAAACTTTATATTATTTTATCAAAATAAAAAGCTGGAGTGAAGGCTGTGCAAGGCGGCCCACGCCTGTAATCCCAGCACTTTGGGAGGCTGAGGCAGGCAGATTGCTTGAGGCCAGGGATTCAAGACCAGCCTGGCCAACATGGTGAAAACCTGTCTCTATTAAAAATGCAAAACTTAGCCAGGTGTGGTGGTGGGCGTCTGTAATCCCAGCTTCTTGGGAGGCTGAGGCAGAAGAATCACTTGAGCCTGGGAGGCAGAGGTTGCAGTGAGCCGAGATCACGCCACTGCACTCCAGCCTGGGTGACAGAGTGAGAGTCTGTCTCAAAAAAAAAAAAGAGTTGGGAGTGAAAAATATTGAAGCCTGATGTTAGGCCAAATAAATGAAAAATAATTGCTTAAGGCTGGACATGGTGGCTTATGCCTGTCATCCCAGTACTTTGGGAGGCTATGGTGGCAGAATCGCTTGAGCTCAGTAGTTTGAGACCCGCCTGGGCAACATAGTGAGACACCACTTCCAAAAAAATTAAAAAAAATTAGCTGGGTGTAGCAATGCACACCTGTAATCTCAGCTACTTGGGGGCTGAGGTGGGAGGATTGCTTGAGCCCAGGAAGTGGAGGCTGCAGTGAGCTGAGATCATGCCACTGCCCTCCAGCCTGGGCAATAAAGCAAGACCCTGGTTTTTTTTTTGTTTGTTTAAAGAAGTGCTTAAGAAATAGAAGATGATGGAAATTCACTCAGTGGGAGTGAGAGAGAAGGCAGTCTAGAATGATGCCCAAATTTCTTTCTTGAAGCAGTGGGTTGGTGGAACAGGAACAGTAGTAAGAGTGGGAGCATATGAGGAGTTTGTTCTGATACATATTGAGTTGGAAATGTCTGTGGGGCCTTGTACCTGACTAAGGCCTTTTCCTCAGTCAGATGCTTGTTCAAGATTCTCTCCCTGAACTGTTTTGTTATTAACCATCCTCCTCCATGCCTTCCCAGTTTCTCAGGGCTGGCCCTTTGATTGGAATATATAAATGGCCACTCTTGAAATTGTGGCTGCTATCCTCCCCTTTCTCTCTGTCTTCATTCTGCAACCCCAAAACCAGCCTTAGTTTGTGTCTTGGCCACCAAAAGAATTTTAAGTCTCAGTCCACAAAGGGAAGAGAAGAAATAGGCTGCCTGTTTTTCCGAGCACCGTTGAAGTACCAGGCAAGGGCTTTTGGTACAGAGTCCTTAGTACCATGAATTTCCTCCAGTAGAAATCACTCTAGAGAAGAGCTAATCCCTCCACTTATCCCTTATTTTATAGATAAGAAAACAGAATTCTTAAGAAGGGAAGAGGATGTATTCACTCAGTATTAAATGTTATTTTCTTTGCTTTATCCAGGTTCTGTGTCAATGGGCCCAGGATTATGAAACATAGTCCATGTTGTCATAAAGGCCACAGCCTAGTTGGGTAAACCAACACTGAACAATTAAGTTTGATCCAGTTGGGAAACTGTATTATGGGTAAACAGATTGCCAAGAGAGCCAGAACAGTTAAGAGCTGCTTACTGTTCCACAAACACAATCAATCTTGAATCAGTCAATGAATAACTTGCCAGCATTTAGGTCACCAACTATATCTGCTTTCCTAAAGCTATGCAGGGCTCCCCAAGCAATTGGAACCTTGATATTAGCTGATTCTGGGTGAAATGAATGTCTAGAGAGCTTAATGTAGTTATTCTCTTTTGCCTCTTAGGAATCTATGGATTTCCTGAAATATGTTGTTGAGTAAGTATTTGAATTTTCTCTTTGGGGTTATGTGTTCTTACCAGCGAGAGGGCATGGAGCCACAATTCAGTTAATTGTTACTAAACACCCAATTGAAATACTACTTGTAGTAGATTTTTTTGAGGCTGGTGTACAAGGCAATTGAAAAGTTAGTAGGCCTAGCTTCTTATAGTTTTTGGGTGCCTCAGTGACCCATACTGATTCTCTTGCAGCAAACTAAACTTCAAGCCTCTGGAGCAGGAGATGCCTGTGCAGTTCCAGGTGGTAGAGCTGCCCAGTGGCCACCATCTATGCAAAGTGAAAGCTCTGAACAAGGGTGATGCCAACTCTGAAGTCACTGTGTACTACCAGGTCAGTTGGGTGTACTAAAGACTGGCGGAAGGTCCAGTGCCTGGGGATCAGGGACCCCGTGACCTTCAAGGCCCTTTTATAGTTACTTCTGTAGTTTCATGCTTGGGGCCATTTGTCCTCTTGAAGCAACTACATTTAAAAATTGCTCCTGTTGGTAAAATGGATCCTTTTTCAATCACAGTGAGGTACTGCTTCATTAATCACCTAAGTACTAATCTAGAGGGCCAGAAACCGAGGTGTGGGTGGAAATCCCTACATGTGCCCCTGATAGAACTCCCAAGTAGCGGAAGGACATTTGTTAAGGGGCAGTTTTGAAAAGAAGACAGAAGTAAACATAGCCAAACAATTAAGACACAGCAAAGAGAACGACTACTAGAGTCATAAATGTTTAAAGCACCTGAGAGGAAGGATTTATCACCTCTGTTTTAGGGTGACAACTCCATGATCCAGAGCCCCTTACTTCTTGAGGTCATACCAGCTGGGTCTCAAATTTATTCCTTTTGTCTTCAGATTCTGTGTTCTTTCCACACCATTCTACTGGGGTGTGTGGTGCTTAAAGTAAGGAAGCACTTGGCAGTAATCACAGTTAGCTCTAGCCTATAGCCTGCTTTAACCTGTGGTTGGTCCCACTCGCTTCTAGAACCATGGGGATCTTCCTTAAACCTTGCCTGTCTAGTCTGATTACTGACTCCCCAAATTCTGGGGCTCCTGTAGCCGCTGCTGTTATCTTGGGTTCCCTGCATCAGGAATTCACTTCTTTGTCAGGTCTTGTGAAAATCCCTGACTGGGCTTTGGGTGGGATGGACTGATTATCATTTCTTTGTCTTGTATCTCTGCCCCTGGGCCTCAGCCTTATTCTGACATTATCCTGGTCTGGCTGTCAGGAGCAAATTCACTTGCCCGATGTCACGGTCATCTCTTGTTAGTGAAGTTGTGTCTTGTCCTAGTCTTCTTAATGAGTACTTTGATTCAGGAGCAACAACACTTTTGGAGCTAGGTTGATAATATTTTTGTCCTTCCGTAGAGGCCCTGCTTCTCTCTGGAGCCTCTGTGGCTGTAGCATTCCAACCTGCAGCCTCTTCTAGGTTATGACTACCAGGTCCCAAACTCCACAAATGGTACAGCCTAGCCTTTCTTAACCTAGTCTACATTTTCAGTGCCTCTGACTGCTTACAACCCCGGTACAGGAGTACTCATTTTCGGCAGGATTTCACATTGTAAGACTATGTTTATAGAAATGCTTTCCATCAGTCACCTCTTAGCACTAGCTCCTAATACAAACTGTTCCCTTTTGGAAACCATATCCTTTCTCAGAGAGCATTGGTTTTGTTGTGGTCTGTTTAGAGGGAAACAGAAAATCTCAATGCTGACTAATCAGGTCTTGCAAGGGCACATAGGCATTAGCCTCTTCCTCTGGTGAGTGGGAAGCAAAATGAGTCTGTGTGAGAGGAACCTGCAAGATCCTGACTCTGGGAGGCACTAGCAACATCCTTGTTTATTGGCCTCCTGTCCTTTCATTCTGAATGCATTATTTTGCCAGTCTTGGGCAGCTAGCATGTGGTCCCAAAGCGTGGCTTCTTTCTCTGAAGTATTTTTCTTATCAACTGGTTTTGGTCCTTGTATGTGGCACCGGTTCTTGTTGTGTGGCACTATTCATTTTCTCTCCTCTTGAGGAATAGATCCAGATACATTTCAGGATCCCCATTTCCTGCTGTCTTCCTTAGGGCTTTGAGTTGCAAGTACTTAATTTTAGAATGTGTTCTCTGACAGGATCTGGCAGGTCAGGGATTATTAATCTCACCTTTGTTTGCACCTGCAATTCTATGCTAGTGCCGGGAGTACAAATGGTCAAGCATGACTCCTGTCCTCATAGACCTTCAGTCTGGTGGGAAGGCAGATATATAAACAACATCAAAGTATGATTAACTCTCTTGGGGGAGAGCGATTGGTGGTGATACCTAAGTGGTTGCCTAGAATAGCTGGATTATTTAAAAGCCCTATAAACCACTGGATATTCAGTTGGCCTGACAACCTTCTCTTTTCAGTCAGGTACCAGGAGTCTAAGAGAATATACGCTTATGGAGCTGCTTGTGGTAAGTGCATAAAGGAGATGCTGAGGTTTTCAGCAGCCCCTGACCCACTATGAGGCCCGGCCTTTTCTGCCTGGGTTAGGGACATGGGGTAGTCAGAGATCTGTGATTTGAAGGTGAGATGGTCATTTACTGTTCTCACCCAGTATAAGCCTGGGCCAATTAGGAAAAAGGCACTAAGGGAGGCTGGACTTGGGAGGTATGTGAAACACTCTGGGGAGAGAAATGGAGGTTTCTCTGCTGGGAGGAGTTGGGCTGATGGGCAGTATGTTGAATTACAGATGCACATGGAAGAACCTTGTTTTGACTTCCTTCGAACCAAGCAGACCCTTGGGTAAGTCTGCTGGCAGGGCCACTGAGCTCAAATAAGGGCCTAGGGCTTACTTTGCAGGCTGTTCATCAGATATCCTTACTGAGCAGCCTGTTAGAGCTTCCTTCCATCTCATAGGGTGATACTTACTCATCCCAACTTTTGGAATTTGTATCTTTGACTGTAATCAGGTTTTCAGTTTGGTCAAGTTTCAAGATAAGAAAAAAGGCTAGTTTGTGGTCCCCAATTCAGGAGAGGTATGGACACCTTAACATTTTTGGGTCCTGTTTCAGGACTTCCAGTTCCAATATGGATGGGCAGAAACTTTTCCCACTCCTATCTAGTGCCTCCAAGGCCTGGGCCCAGATGATCACCTGAGCTCATATAACTTTTCTCTCTGGCTGTAGGTACCATGTCTACCCTACCTGTAGGAACACATCCGGGATTCTAGGATTTTCTGTCACTGTGGGGACTCAGGCAACCAAATACAAGTGAGTGAGTGAATAGATGAGTGTAACCTATTATGGGCATGGAGAGTAGGGGCTACATGTGTTTCCTTAAACCTTGGGCAACCCTGACCAAGCAGGTTTGCTCTATTTAGTCAGTGGAAGCTGGGAAGATGGGAGTTGTTATAGATGGTCTGTTCCAGGACTGATCAATAGTTCCAGTGGCCCTTTCGGACTTGATTCAAGTCCTGTGGTCATTGTGTGGGGCTTGCCAGTGTTTCTTCTCTTCAGGCAGACCTGAGGACAAGAAGGGAAAGGATGCCTGATCTGACAGGCATGCTGAAACCTGTTAGTTTTCAGCTTTGGAATGGTCATACATGGTTGTGACTGCTTCATTATGAGGATACCAGGAAACTGGGCTGGAGGTGGGGTGAGGGGGAGGGTTCTTTCTCTTTCTGTCCTCAAAGTCAGGTGGAATACTGAGGCCTGGGAAAACACTTTAGCTTTTTTTCCTGGAAATATGTCTTAGTCTTAATTCCTTCTTTTGCCTTATGCCTGAGATCGGGTTTCTGATGACTTAATTGAAGATGTTTTGTTTTAGTTCTGATTGAAGATGTTTTGTTTCAGTTCTGAAGTTGTTGATAAGAAGATAGAAGAGTTTCTTTCTAGCTTTGAGGAGAAGATTGAGAACCTCACTGAAGAGGCATTCAACACCCAGGTGACTGTGCCAGCCTGGTCTTTTGGCCTTTGGCCCACACAAGCCCCCAGATACAAATCTTAACAGGGCTTCGCCGGCCAGTTTTTGAGCTTTGCAGCCCCACCTTCCTCTTAAAATAGTGTCTCCCTAGCTTCATCCGTGCCTCTTATACTGGCGTGTCCATCACAAGCCAGGCTGGACAGGGCCCAGTGTGTTCTGTGGGAAGTGGTATGTTGCCTCACCTGAGCATCTTTCTTTTTGGTGGGAACAGGTCACAGCTCTCATCAAGCTGAAGGAGTGTGAGGATACCCACCTTGGGGAGGAGGTGGATAGGAACTGGAATGAAGTGGTGACACAGCAGTACCTCTTTGACCGCCTTGCCCATGAGGTAACATGGTTTTCAGAGTAAGACAGCTCAAACTGGTCAAGGTTCCTGATTCTACAGGAATCACAGGTCCGTGCACACCAGCGTTGTGTGGAAGAGAAACTCGAAACACTAGTCTTGGCCTGATTACTCGCTCACTTCCTGAGTTTTCAGACTGGCCTCTCTAGCACCTTAGGTGGCCACGTGAGCTCGGTGCTAATCCTTACCACACCACCACCAATTTCAATCAGAGCAGCTCTATTTTTGTGCTATATATTGAGCTCTACAAGATTTTGTGGAGAAAAAGAGTTTTGCCATTTAAAGAAAATTGAGGACTCTTTGTCTTTATGGAGTTCATTATTCCAAGTGCATGTCTTTTGACAACTTCTATTCCAAAGTAGTAAAACCTATGAAAAAGATCTGGATCTTGTACTCCAGTGTGACTTTGGTTAATACATAGCCCCTATATGGTGAATTACCACAGGACATCATTGCTCTGTGATGTAAAGAGATTATTTAGTAAGAGGCTTCATCTTACTTAACACATTTTAGTTTTCTTAATAGAAGCAAGGTAGATTTCCTCAAGCCGTGGTATGCAGCTACCATGTAATTGGGAGGTGACACTAAGGACATGTGGGTGTTGGGCTCAGTGTATGGTATTTAGCTGTAATTATAGCATCTGCTAACCTCTCTTGCCATTGTAGATGATTGGTATAAAATGTGAAGGCATGCCAGAGAGCTTCATCATCGTTTTGGTCTGGAAGGTTAGGGGTAACCTGAGAATAGGAAGAATAAAATGAGGTCTTCAGATGCTAAGCAGGTCCAGGGACATCTGCCTGGGGGTTAGGTTTAAGAGCTATCTTTCTTTCTTCTTGAATTTCTTTCCTATCTTCCCTTCCCTTGTAAGATTGAAGCACTGAAGTCATTCTCAAAATCAGACCTGGTCAACTGGTTCAAGGCCCATAGAGGGCCAGGAAGTAAAATGCTCAGCGTTCATGTGAGTATGTTTAACTCCATCCATTCTAGGGTTGTCATTTACTGAGTTTGGGTGGTTATCATCAGAACTCTTAAACCCCTAAATCTGGTCAGCATATTTTTCACTTTTGTCTTTCTTTGTCCTCTTTCAGGTTGTTGGATATGGGAAGTATGAACTGGAAGAGGATGGTACCCCTTCTACTGAGGATTCAAATTCTTCTTGTGAAGTGATGCAGCTGACCTACCTGCCAACCTCTCCTCTGCTGGCAGATTGTATCATCCCCATTACTGATATCAGGGCTTTCACAACAACACTCAACCTTCTCCCCTACCATAAAATAGTCAAATAAACTGCAGTCGCGTTGGCCTGAAGCAATGTGTATTTTAAAATGTGTTTGTATTTTATGGAGTTAGTTATACTACTGCCTTAGGGCTTCCATTGAAGTTTTGCACTGGCATCATAGCATTTGATTTACTTTTTATCCTTTATTGAGACTAATAAACCCAGGGTTACTGTAGGAGCTGGCAAAGGAAAATTAGCAGAATGGGCCAAGTGAGACCAGAAAGCCTGCAGCAGCACTTTGAGAAGCCCTGGCCTGTGTCCTCTCAGACTGAGAATCTACTTCTTGAAAGGCCTTATGTAACCAGTATATTGAATAACTAAATGCTAGGTACTAATACCTGTTTTTTTTTTTTATGTATTTTTAAATAAAGATAGTTCTGTATTTCCCTTCAGAATGAGCCATCTGCTGCTGTGGCATTTCATTTTTATTCTATCTATTTTTGTTCACTGTGGGGTGGGGATCTATAAATACATACTCTTCCCAAACCCTCTAAGGCAATAAAACATTTTTGGATAAAATGTTGGTAGGCAGCCCTACATGTGCAATATGAATTAAGTGAAGATTCTGGGGAATTGCCTGGCAGGGGCTAAAGACAGAACATACAATCTGACAGAGGAGAAGAATGGATCCTCCATTATTTCAAGTGTCTTTGAAAAGCTAGCTCTTGTATTCAAGGTTGCCAAATAATTGGCTTCCAAGTTTAACCATAAAAGATAATAAAAGATGCACATTTTTTAAAAAAAGGTTGGAAAAATTACTTTATGAAGCCTTAAGCACTAAGAATAATTAATTAAACTGTAATCCAGGATTAGATACAATTTAATAATAGTTCAATTCCAAAATAAAAGTTACTGTAGGTAAGACCATGAAATTTCCTAACACTCGATTTTAATACATTGGGCTAATCTAAAACAACTCAGAGGAACCCACATTTACGGTAGGCAGAATATTTATGAAAAAAATCTGGCATCAGGTATATTTATATATATGTATGTGTGTGTATATGTGTGTGTATATATATGTGTGTGTGTGCGTATATGTGTGTGTGTATGTATCCCAAGATTATATGAACTAAGAAACAAGTTGTATATCTTAACAGCAGTACTAGAGCGCAGAGTTTCAGACTTGGATTTATAAATGCTTTCAATGTGTGGTGTTTGGAAAAGGAGAAGACATCACCTGATTTTCAAAACCTGAAGTTTTTCTCAGGACTGAAGTCAAAATCGTAACTGCCACAGAGGGAAAAGGGAAGCTTTTCCCCTTAATTGTTCATCTGCGTCAGAAAGTCCAGTATCCCTGAGATAGGAACCACTGTAATTAGGAGGGAATGAACAGGTTTCTCCCAAAGGAAGATTGTTTGTTGCTGAATTATGCCTACTGCCCTGATCATCAGGTATAAACTTTGCATCTTCCAACCTAATGCTTGGCAGCACCAAGACGTTTCAGTAATGGTTCATCATAAACCCAGCATTCTCCATCTTCATGAAATAACTGTAAGACAAAGAGGAAGAATTTAGTTACATATTTGCTTTGTACTTCTGTAATATACTTACTATTTCATATCTGCTCCCCACCCCGCCATTAGACTGAAATGAGTTTCAAGTAGGGACCAGCGATCATCTTGTTTATAAACAGTGTTTGGCACATCACTTCTTCAACATTCACTGAAATAAATTAGGAGGAACAGCACTTAGGAGGGTGGGGCAGGCAAGCTTACCCTTGTCTCCCACTGAATTTCCTTCTCCTTCCTTTCTCGGGCTTCTGCTCTTTGTCTTTCTTCAAGCCTGTGCTTTGCTTCAGTTGCTGCATCAATGTCTCTGATTTTTAAGTTGAAAGTGACATCCTTCCAAAGGCTAAAACAAAGAGTTAAGAGGAGCTGCCAATGTTGAGAATGAAAGCCTGCAGCCATCCTGAATATAGTATAATACAAGTCAAATGGCTTTAAGTGCTGTAGGTCACAGACTAAATCTCCTTATGCTGGCACCAGGGCACTGGAGTAAGGAACAGAGATATGGGCTCAGAAGACTCCACTGCTAGTTGTCAAAGAAGGAAATAAGGGCTGCCTGATAGTATGATAAGGTCAATAGAAGAAAAAGAATAGTGGAAGCTGAGACCTGGGATTCTACTTCTGGCTCTGTCTAACTTACTGTGCAACTCTGGGTCAATCAGTTTACCTCTGTAGGGCTTGAGTGTCCCTTAATATATACTGTAAGTGTTAGAGGAACTGAGAAGTTCCATTTCAGAAAAACTCCCTTGGATTTAACAATATGTTGGAGAAAATAGTATGAATGGAGAGAATAAGGGTCAAGAAGTAAATTACAGAGGCTTTAAAGTTAGTTAAGATGTGGCTTCCTCTCAAGGCCTTTATTCTCATTTCAGGAAAGAAGGTAAAGAGAAGTTAGCTGACTGAGCCATCCATGGTCACAAAGGTAGTAAGTGGTAGTTCTGACATACGAACCCAGGAATTCAAACTTGGTCTATACTATTATGCTCTGCCCTACTGTCTCTCAAACCCAGCCCTGTGCCTACGCCTAGGCAAAGTTTAAGCACTGCAGCAATAGTTCCACTTAACAATGTCGGCTTACCTGCGGGATTCATACTCGTTCTGATCTTCCAACTTCCTCACTTTCTTCTTGATTATAGGCAACTTCTTGGTATCTACAAAGACTGTATTTTCCTAGAAAACAATAGAGGTGGATGGGAACTAGACCCATAAACCCCTAACCTAATGTTAGATGCACTGTAGTGCTTTTGACACTTCAAATTCTCTAGGTCCAAAATGCAGTTCACTGGCTCCTCCTGTTAATTTCATAACATCTTTCCTCCGTTTAAGAACACTGAGTGGGCAGTAGTACAGAGTGCAAGTTCCTTGAAGGAAAGGTCTATCTTAACTCATTTTGGTATCTCTGGTGCCAGGCAGTCAGTAAATTTTATTATACAAAATCTTCAACTGTGTGTGTATGGAAACACACAGTTTAGTGCTTCATTTTATAAACATACCCCACATACCTAACATTTACTGGGTTCTTACTATGTGCCAGGCATTGTTGTACATATATTATTCTCAAGTGTTTTGAGAGCAGAGAGAAAAGTAAAAATGATTATAATTACCTATACTGCTGGGAGAAGGTAGGGGAAGGAAAGAAAAAGCTGGCCCTGAAGAGATGACATACACTGGAGCTGTCCTAAAGTTCCAGCTCTAATATACTGTAGAAGGAAGTGCATTATGAAGGAAGTACTAATGAAGGAAGCCAGAAAAAGGGATAGAGTACAATCTAATGTAGCCTAAAACAAGTGGCAAAATAGAGGATCTTACCCCTGTTGCATATTTTGCATACATCACACCATTCCATTCCCCTTCAATTGAGCAAAAAGACTTCTTGTCATTTGGAGAACTGAACAGAAAAGGAAATACTTGTGTTAGTCTCAAGTTGAAAATTCTACCAAAGAATCTGCTCAGTGTGGCCCAACTACAGAGTAGAGCACAGAAGAGCAACTGTGAAGTTTTTGATGAAAGCATCTTAACAGAACTGGACTCCCCAGGGCTAACTATAAGAATGAGGGCCTTCAACAGGATGCTTATGAACTTGAGATCCCAAGAATGGTGGGTTTGGGCAAGAACGTCCTATTCTGGGTGCAAGGACCATAACAGAGTTGGCAAATTCCCTATCCTCAAGCTGTTCACAGCCTAGTGGAGAGAGACATAACCACCATTGAGATTCTAGGTGGTAAGTGCTGTGGTGAGCTTACATGGGCACTGGGGGTCAGGGAAGGCTTTGCTTAAGAATATAATGCAGGCTTTCATCCTCAGGTTGAAAGGGACCTCTGTGCCAGATGGTGTGAATGCTTTCCCTGAGCAAGGATCCATTCTGCGAAAGCCGTAACAGACCTCTACTTGGACACACAACTATGGAATGTGAGAAGATAAGCAACACAGCAAAGGCCTGGTTAGGAAGGGCAAGGCATAAACAGGGTAGAAAGAGGCCAGAAAAGGGAGACATGACCAGGGCAGAGGGAGGAGAGCTGCTATCAACGCCTGAAACTTTCTTTCCCACTGTCCCCTTCCCCCCAGTTAAGGGTTCCAGAGGCAGAGAAAGTCATGGTGCCATCACTGTAGACTTTCCACTGACTGGCACAGTCATCTGCATGTGACCCAAGAGTGTCAAGTGGAAGCAAGCCAGATGTGTGCAAAATGTGATGGTTACTGTTTTTCCCCAGCAAAGGCACAGAAAAAGGGATAGCTGTGAGAACCAGGAGGCAGTGCTGCAGGGGTCACAAAGTCTGCTGTAAGGACCAGCTCATCATTCAATCTGGCAAGAATAAATTAGGGATCCATAATCTGGTTTAGCTAGGCAACCTAGGAAGGCCTCTTTTAGTTCAACATTGCAAGTCAGGTTTTTAGGAAGGAAACCTATCAATGACCTCTGACTGCTCTGAATATACGTTTTAGGTCTTCTTCTGATATGGGACTTCAGCAAAAGACATGACACATAAAATGTGAAACACGCTTACAAAGACAGAACCATTCTTTCACACTCCTAATCCAGAAGCTGTAGTTCAAGACAAAAGGCAGTTATTTCAGAAAAGCATAAGAGCTCTAAGGCAGAAAAAATACCTACAAAATCTCGGCAGTAATTCTGTGCTTCTTGCCCCCATAGAAGGGTTTAGTGTGGAAGATGATATTTGCACTATAGCCTGTTTTGGAACAATTAATATTGCATTCTCCTCCTAATTCCACCCAGGGCACTGTGAGGATAGACCTGCAAAATCAAAAGTTTTTAGGTAAGGTTGACAGTTAAGAGGAAGAGGGGGAAGGGGCATGTCTCAAGGAACAGCAGAGTCTACTGCTGATCAGAGGAAATGGACACACTTGCCTTCCATAGCCATTGGGGAATGTGAGAATGTAATGTTCATCATAGTCTAGACATGAGACACAGCCTGTGGAGAGAAGGGACAGAATCTCTGATGAGTAGTGCCAAGTGGCCACAAGGCTTTCTTGTCAAGTTGATGGTTACTCCAGGATACTCCATTCAATTTAGGGATAACCTATCTAGTTCCCCACCCTTTGCTCTCACCCCCAATACCAATGCTTAGTTGCTAACAATGACATCTAGTCTAGCCATTTTCATAAAATTCTCCTATAACATTGTAGTCCACCCAATGCCAACACACTTACCCTGCCCTATGTTGTGCACCCCAATTGACATCCCAAGGAATTTTGATTTGGTCCAGATATGAGCATTGAATTGTATCTTCTTGTTAAAACACTCAGCATAAAAGGCTGAAACTGAATAGATATTTTCAATTAGTAGATTATATATACCTACAGCCACCTCTCCAAAATCACATAACCTGGGGAAATAATTGGCTTCATGGGGAAATCCTTTACCCTTCAAACAGCCTCCAATTACGCCAGGAGGTACCTACCTGCCTTTTATACCCTTTTCCCCAATGCAAGCATTCATTCAGAGCCACGTGGGCAGGATCATCCCTGAAATGATGCTGTGGCCAACCCAGGAAGCTTAAAACCAAAAGGGCTATCTGTTCTGGTCTGCAAGTACACCCAGGCTCCAGCCCCAACCTAGGCCCAGCCAGTGTTTCCAGTTTTAATACTGCACTAAACAAACAAGATGTTGAGGGTATGTACAGTTGACCCTCCATATCCACGGGTTTTGTACCCACAGATTCAGCCAACTGTGGATCTAAAATATACAGAGGCTGGGCTCAGTGGCTAACGCCTGCAATCCCAGTACTTTGGGAGGCCAAGACGGGAGGATCACTTGGGGCCAGGAATTTGAGACCAGCCTGGGCAACATAGTGATACACTGACTCTAAAAAAAAAAAAATAAGAAAATTAGTTGGGTGTGGTGGCATATGTCCATAGTCCCAGCTAACTGGGAGGCTGAGGTGGGAGGATCATGTGAGCCCAGGAGGCTGCAGTGAGCTATGATTGTGCCACTGCACTCCACCCTGGGGGACAGAGCAAGACCCTGTCTCAAAAGAAAAAATTAAAAAATACAAAATAAAAATAATACAAATAAATAGTGAAACAACTATTTACATACCACTTACATTGTATTAGGTATTATAAGTAATCTAGAGATGACTCAAGTATACAGGAGGGTGTGCACAGGTTATATGAATATAAAAGACACCATTTTATGTAAGAGACTTCAGCATCCTCGGTTTTGGTATCTGCAGTATGCCAGGAATATACTGTGTAGAAACTACGTATCACTTATATAAACTGTCTCACAGTTGCTGAGGTCTCTACAGCACAAATTGCTATATATAAGATGACTCTGGAAGCATTAAAAGTTGGTTTCCTAAATCCCTTCTTTTTATACGCACTTAATTTGTGAAGCTAAGAGTCTGGAGCTTACAAAAGGAAAAGATGAGGAACCAATCAACTTGAGTTTCCACTTCAGGGAATAAGAAACACACAGCTAGTCACACAACTGACAGTAACCTCAGCTATGGCGCTTTTAATGACCCTCTTTAGACAGAATAGTTTTGAGAGCAGAGGTTGCAGAGGAGCTCTGTAACTTACTGGGTGGATGATGGGAAACCTGCTCGGCCACAAATGTTACACTGTTTTTGGAAACCCAGGGAACTGGTCCTTCTGAAACTAGTTCCTGCAAGCAAATATAACATAATTTTCTTTTGATGAGAAAACACAAATGACATTTCAGAGAATCTGGTAACTGGGGTCTCTGCTCGCTCTACACACACCAAGCACCCTATATATATATTTCTATTGTAGAACTTAACTACAATATTTTAATTGCTTTGTGTCAGTCTCCCTGACTAGACTAAGACATTCTTAAAGGCAAGGATTGTGTGCCTCACTCAGGGCTGACAAGAGTAGGCACTTATCAATGTCTGCCAAATGAATAAGAACAGACACATACTTGTCTGTCTTCAGTATGGACTACACGTAATGCGTCACTTGGAGAGGGAAATATATGGAGAATCATGTTTACTGACAGATTATTATGTGTCAGGTGCTGTGGGCTATGGTTTTGTTTTTTTCACTTCTTAAAGCCTTTTTACATGCATTTGAGTCTTCCTTGCTGGTCATTTTCTTCAACCACTAAATTTGTTAGAGCCTCAGAGCCAGTTCTGGGTTACCTACTCTTCTGTAGCTATGCTGTCTTCCTAAATAATTTTATCCAATCCTAGAGCTTTAAAATGTCATCTAAATACACTATAATCTTTGAAAGCCCCATCCCCATCTCAGACCTCTCCCTAAACTCCACACTCTTAAATTCCATCTCCCTACTTGACAGCTTCACAGACCTCTACAACTTTATATTTTATATTAGCTTTTGATTTTTCCCTCCCCAAATCCAATCTTTTCCTTATCAGTAAATAACACTGCCACTGCTTACGTCCACACGCAAGGATTCATCTCTGATGTCTCCTTTCCCTTACCTCCCCCAATCCATCAATCAGTTCTACCTCCAAAATAAAGCTTGAATCACCATGTCTCTCTTGGAATAATGTCAAAACCTCCACAATGGTCTCCATGCTTCTATATTTGCCCCTTCTCAATTTATTTTTCACAAAATCTTTCTATTGATCTTCTCAAAACAAAAATGAGATCCTGAAAAGCCATAAAATTATATTATGGTCTACAAGACCTTGCAAGATCTGATTTCTACATCCCCATCCTCATCTCATCCTACTCTTTTTCCTCCTTCTCACTACATTCAAACTATGCTGCTCTAACAACAATTTCTTCTATGGGTGGTGACCATCTTTTAATCATTGCTTTCATCATTATTATTTGCCCCTAAATAAAATCTTGAATCAGTATACAATTAAGATAATTTAAAAATGTCAATGCAGAACTCACTGTGTTCTCTTCAGTATCATTTGGTAATGTCCAATGACACTGAAAAATCTCGCCCAAAATGGGATTGTATGGCTTTTTGGCAACTGATCCTTTCCTTCCCGCATGAAAGGCTGAGAGGTACCATTTCACAACCTGAACCATTCGATCCTTGGGATCCTTCTGGTCACTAATGCTGCAAGGGAGAAAGACAAAATTTAACGTCCTGCTTTCTGGTACAAGACAAGATGATGCAACAACCCCCAGCATGGTCCACCTAAGTCAGGCTGAGAGGACTGAGGACCTAGGACCAGGAGTTAGCTTACAGTTTCATTTTAAAATTGAGTATAATGTATATAATTAAATGCATTGGTCTTAGTGGTTTTTTTTTTTTTTAATTTCAACAGGTTTTTGGGGAACAGGTGGTGTGTTTGGTTACATGGATAACTTCTTCAGTGGTGATTTCTGAGATTTTGGTGCACCCATCACCCAAGCAGTGTACACTATATCCAATGTGTAGTCTTTTATCCTTCACACCCCTCCCACCCTTCCCCTTGAAGCCCCAAAGTCCACTGTATCATTCTTTTTTTTTGAGACGGAGTCTCGCTCTGTCACCCAGGCTGGAGTGCAGTGGCGTGATCTCGGCTCACTGTAACCTCACCTCCCAGGTTCAAGCAATTCTCTGCCTCAGCCTCCCGAGTAGCTGGGATTACAGATGCTCGCCACCAGCTTGGTTTTTCATTCCTGAGTCTCTTCACTTAGAATAATGGTTTCCAACTCCATCAAGATTGCTGTGAATGCCATTATTTCGTTCCTTTTTATGGCTGAGTAGCATTCCACAGTATATATATGCCACATTTTCTTTATTTGCTTGTTGATTGATGGGCATTTGGGCTAGTTCCATTTTTGCAATTGCAAATTGTGCTGCTATAAACGTGTGTGCATGTGTCTTTTTCATATCATGACTTCTTTTCCTCTGAGTAAATACCCAGGAGTGGGACTGCTGAATCAAATGGTGGATCTACTTTCAGTTCTTTAAGGCATCTCTATTCTGTTTTCCATAGTGGTTGTACTAGTTTACATTCCCACCAGCAGTGTAAAAGTGTTCCCTTTTCACCATATCCACATCAACATCTATTTTTTTTTTTTGAATATGGCCATTCTTACAGGAGTAAGGTGGTATTATTGCATTGTGGTTTTGATTTGCATTTCCCTGATAATTAGTGATGTTGAGCATTTTTTCATGTTTGTTGGCCTTTTTTTTTCTTTTTGAGATGGAGTCTCGCTCTGTTGCCCAGGCTGGAGTGCAGTGGCGCCATCTTGGCTCACTGCAAGCTCCACCTGCCGGGTTCACGCCATTCTCCTGCCTCAGCCTCCCCAGTAGCTGGGACTACAGGCACCCGCCACCACGCCCAGCTAATTTTTTTGTATTTTTAGTAGAGACGGGGTTTCACTGTGTTAGCCAGGATGGTCTCGATCTCCTGACCTCGTGATCCACCTGCCTCGGCTTCCCAAAGTGCTGGGATTACAGGTGTGAGCCACCGCACCCGGCCAACCATTTATTTTATTATCATTATCTTCTTTTGATAATTGTCTATTCATGTCCTTAGCCCACTTTTTGATGGGATTATTTGTTTTTTTTTTTTTTTTTTTTTCTTCCTGATCTGTTTGAGTTCCTTGTAGATTCTGGATATTAGTCCTTTGCCAGATGCATAGTTTGCGAATATTTTCTCCTACTCTCTGGGTTGTCTGTTTACTCTGTTATTTCTTTTGCTGTGCAGAAACTTTTTAATTTGACTAAGTTCCATCTATTTATCTTTGTTGCACTCACTTTTGGATTAGTGGTCATAAAGTCTTTGCCTAGGCCAATGTCCAGAAGTTTTTCCAATGTTATCTTCTAGAATTTTTATGGTTTTAGGTCTTAGATTTAAGTCTCCGATATATGTTGAGTTGATTTTTGTATAAGGTGAGTGATGTGGATCCAATTTCATTCTTTTACATGTGGCTTGCTAGTTATCCCAGCACCATTTGTTGAGAAGGGTGTCCTTTTCCCACTTTATGTTTTTGTTTGCTTTGTCAAAGATCAGTTGGCTGTATTTGGCTTTATTTCTGGGTTCTCTATTCTGTTCCATTGGTCTATGTGCCTTGGTCTTAGTGTTTTGCTTGAGGATTTGACAAACGTATATATCTATTTAATTAATCATCACTTAATCAAAAAACAGAATATTTCCATTAATCCAGAAAGTTTCCATATCTCCCTTTCCAAACAATCGCCACATCTTACTCTGAGGCAAACACTGCTTCTGGTTTCTAGTATCATAGATTAAGTCCATGTAAGTGCATTGCTTAATTGCCAAATAATTGGAGATTTTCTGTATGTTATCAATTACTAATTTAATTCATGGGTGTAGAATATACACCCTGTATGATTCCAATTATTTTAAATTTATTAAGACTTCCCTATATATATTCTATCTTGATAAACATTTCACATGCACCTGGAAAAGACTCTGTGTTATACAATTGTTGAGTAGTGTTTAGAAAGGCCAATTGGGTCAAGTTGATTTGATAATGCTGTTTAAATCTTCTACAGCCTTCCTGATTTTTTGGGGGGGCGGGGAGGTGGTGAAGGCAGAGGCTACTTGCTTCATGAGACCCTGACGGATGAATTTGTGGACTTGGCTATTTCTCTTTTTAGTCAATTTTTGTTGCTGCATGTATTTTGAAGCTGTGTTACTAGGTACATACATATTTAGGAGTATTATTTATTCTTGATAAATAGATGCTTTTATCATTACAAAATATTCCTATTTGTCTCTAATAATATTTCTTGTCTTAAAAGTCTCCTTTGATACTTACACAGATACACCAGTTTTTGCTATGTTTAGTGTTTTGCATAGTATATCATTTTCCATCCTTTTACTTTTAACCAGTGTCTTTAAAGTTTCTCTCTTGAAAATATCATATAGATAAATCCTGCTTTTTTAATCCAGTCTGTTGATATAGTTGAGTGGTAACTGTTGATATAGTTGGGATTAACTCTACCATCTTAATAGGTTTTCTACATGTCCCCTTTGTTCCTTGTTCATGCCATTATTTCTCCTTTTCTCCTTTCTTAGAATTAATGGAGTATTTGTACGATTCCGTTTAATCTTATCTACTGGCTTTTGAACTGTACTTTTATTTTTTTTAAGACAGGGTCTTGTTCTGTCACCCAAGCTGCAGTGGTGTGATTATAGCTCACAGTCCCAGCCTCAAACTGCTGGGACTGCATGACCCTCCTGCCTTAGCCTCCCAAGTAGCTGGAACTACAGGTGCACACCACCAAGCCTGGCTTATTATTAAAAATTTTTTTTTGTAGGGACAGGGTTGTGCTATGTTGCCCTGGCTGGTCTCAAACTCCTGGCTTCAAGCAATCCTTCTACTTTGGCCTCCCAAAGTGCTGGGATTACAGGCATGAGTCACTGTAACTGGCCTGTAAATAGTTCTGGGGGCCTCAAAGTTTAAATTCTCACACATAAAAACTACCCTTAAATCTCAAATCTATACCCAATGAACAACTGGTACGTTCCATTTTTGCTTACACATTACTAATAAATGCTTAAATTTTACTTCTTAAATTATCTGTTAATTTAAACACTGCCATATTTATTTAAATTTCTGCCTTTGGGGAATTGGTTATTCTTTTAAATCTTCATCAAGAAAAAAATATATATATATTTATCAATGTCAGCCAATGTATCCACCCAGCAAGAAACTTCAGTGATATGTATCTAGCTTCAGTAAACCACAGTCTGAGACTAAGGAATGCAGAGAAGACGAACTAACAACATTCCCCATTACAAAAAAATTTCCTGC
This sequence comes from Gorilla gorilla gorilla, assembly GCF_029281585.2. NCBI lineage: Eukaryota > Metazoa > Chordata > Mammalia > Primates > Hominidae > Gorilla > Gorilla gorilla. Next base: position 188,200,632 of record NC_073224.2, read on the forward strand.
TACCAGCGAAAGGCAATGTGAACTCACCTCCTTGTAAATCAATTTCACCTTTACATTACTTCTATCTCATACATATACACATATATAATATTGCAAGCTTTATATTTAAAATTTATAAATCATCTATAATTTGGATACTATATTGTAAGCTCAAGGGCAGACATGACTTTTCCTTTCTCCAACTTGTAAGAAAGTGCCTAGCAAACAACAGGTGCTTTGGAAAGGTTTGCTGAACTCAGAAAATTAAGCTTCATTAGGATATAGTACAAATAATTTGACAGTGATTGCCAGTGCCTGGATTAAATAAACTTATACCATTGGCCTTGTGAACATTGGCTACCTATTAATGGGCTCTTGAGAATTTTTTAAAGTGTTAAACTTGGTTGCCTAACATCACCACCATATAACTTTAAGCAAACAGGCAACCAGTGTAAACACATTATTCAATACCACAGAATACCCAGAAATGTTTGAAAGGTGACAAGGAATCCATCTATCCTGCAAAAAAAAAGGCAGAAAGCTGCTGAGTTACATCTGTAAACGTTGGAAACTACCATGTTCAGTCAAATACCTCACAAACAGGTCCGGATGTGCAAAAAAGTCTGCATACATTTCTAAAAGAGATCTTCTTTCAAGAATAAACGTTGGAAGAACTACCTGAAAAACATACACATTCGACCCTTGAAGATCAAATTTCTCTTCAGATAAACAGATTAAAAACAAAACAAAACAAAACAAAACACCACCTCATTCAAATCATGGTAACATCCACCACATATTGCCCAGGCATGCTCCAAAAACTAATTCTCAACCTGTCAGATTCAGAAATGACCATTAACCTGCCTAGCAGTTCAAAAACAGAGAAAGAGTTTTCAATGTTCAAATGTCACTTCCTCTGTGAAACTTCCTTTTTCTCCCTAAGTATAGTAACAACAACAAACTACTCAACAAACTCACTCAGAGGAATCCTTTGATGCCTCCTATCTGCTGGACATTACATATACATTATTTTATTATTTGTATATTACATACATATTATCTTACAATAGCCCTATGATGAAGAAATTATTACAGTGAAGAAATATGAAGCTCAGAAAGCGTCCCACTATTAATTGTCCCATTATTAATGTGGAATTCAAACTGGATCTGAGTTTGCGGCGTGTGTGCACTTTCCTCTCTACTGCTGTTGCTCTATCATCATTAGACAAGTGTATAGGACATACATGATGAGCACCTACAATCCAAGAATTAAGTTTTATTCACACTCGCGCTCTCACTACTATTTACACAGTAAGAAACTTTTAAATGAGCAATTAAAGGAATAAACAAAAAGAAGAAAAGAATACAGACTGGGAACCAACAAACTGGAATACGGGAAGACATGAGAAAGATGATTAACCAATAAAAAAAAGAGAAGAATTTCATTAGAGAATGGGAATGGAAGAAGAGTTTTTGAAATGAGTATCAGATTATCAATTATTCATTACGAAGTAGAACACCCCAGAGTAAGCAAAAATTTCTTAACATTTAGTAATAACTACATATCCACTATATTCAAGGTCGTGTATTAAAAGCTATGGTGGAGGCTGGGCATACTGGCTTGTGCCTATAATCCCAGCACTTTGGGAGGCTGAGGTGGGTGGATCACCCGAGGTCAGGAGTTCGAGACCAGCCTGGCCAACACAGTGAAACCCCGTCTCTACTAAAAATACAAAAATTACCTGAGTGTGGTGGCGCACACCCGTAGTCCCAGCTACTCGAGAGGCTGAGGCAGGAGAATCACTTGAACCCAGGAGGCAGAGGTTGCCGTGAGCCAAGATTGCACCACTATACTCCAGCCTGGGCGACAGAGCAAGACCCCATCTCTAAATAAATAAATAAATAAATAAATAAATAAATGCAAGCAAGCTATGGTGGAGACAAAGGTAAGTATGAGAGAATAACAAGAGCATTTAAATTGTAGGTGGAATGTGACAAACATCATACAAGAATGCTCTAAGCACCTTGGAAGTTCAGTTCAAGGAAAGATCATGCTCTGTTTGGGGGAACAGAATGAGGGCAGAGCTGGGAAACAATTTATTGAGGTGGCACTAGAGAAAAGCCTTAAAGAAGAGTAAGCCTGTGATAAAAGAACAAGACATGGAGACGGGAGAAAAAAAAAAGACAAGGAAAGGATAGGAAGAGGGGTGTGACAGGGATTAATCAGTGAACCAGTGTGGCTGGACATATAATGAAAATATAAAGTGGGCTGATGAACACAAGCTTGGAAAGGGACACTAAGACTGTAACACTTAGAATCTCTATTATCAGACTCTCAGCATTTAAATTTTAGATAAACATTTTTCTTCCACAGAACATGTAAATTCATAATCCAAATAGGGTTAGATTAGCAGGGAAGCTTATATACTGCCTTGGTACAACTTCTTACCACTTTAGATAATGCAGAATTATAAACCACCGAGTAAAAATGCTGAAGAAGAAAACACGGGTAAATACCTTTAATGTATAAACAGCTCTTACAACTCAAGATGAAGATCACTACTCCAGTAGATAAATGGACAAAGGAACTGAACAGCCAAAAAACATTTTTAAAAAGTTTAATTTCACACGTAATTAAAAAAAATAAATATTTTTTTCTTCTACTTAGGATTTTTCTGAGAACTCTTATTTAACAGATTTTCTTCAATGTTTGTAGTGCTATACTGATACATGCTATTAAGTCAAACTGCTGTAACAGTGATGAAGAGAGCTGGGTTTAGCTGTCTTCAACCTGGGTTCAAGAGCTTGTTTAGCCTCTTCTTAGCTGTGAGGAGGCCCTGAAAAATTAACTCAATTTCTCTAAGTACCTGAAAAGGAAGATAATTACATGCCCTGCTTATATGTTAGGGTTGTTTTATTTTAAAGACTGAGTGAGGTTAAATGGGATGTGACTGTGTAGTATTTTTAAAAACTACAAAGTATTTGGAAAACAAACTCTTTTTGGAAAGTATCTGAAGTGAGAAAACATTCTTATAAAAGACATAAATTTAAGGCATTATTGTAACATACTTTGGAATGCATAAAAGGAACCAAGATTTCAGAATCTGTTGGCAATCACAGCCATTTGTGCCAATAAAAATTTCAAAAATGACTTATTTTAAACACATTCAGTAAAAAATAATTATGATAATATCATTTATAATATAACAAGCTTTTAGCAGCTATGGACTCAAATATGGTTTATTTGGCAGAGAAAATTATGTGAGGCAAGAATTACAAACTTGATTGTGGCAAATACATCTGGTTGCCTCTCCCCATCCATGCTTCGCCCCCAAGAACTCTGATTCAGTTCAGGTTCAGCTGTGGGCTGCCATGGCCTTCTCTTCCACGTCTCAAGGGGTGAATGTGGATTCATTTAAACCAATCACTTAGCTTCCCCCTTGCCAGTGGCAGGTTTAGGCACGAGCATATGCCTGATACTGGCCAATGAGATTCAACAGGAAGCCTAATGAGCCACTCCTGGAAAACAACGTCCTTCCTAACAACAACAACAACAACGACAACAACAAAGCCAGCAGCTGTACAATCTAATGATTACTGAAGCAATTCCGGGGACAAACTCCTGCAAATGTTCTCCTACCTAGAACATTCCTAGTAAGTGTGTTGGGCTCCACAAATAAAAGTTGTCCTTGTGTTTCTGTTCTCACTTAGATTAGGGGTAAAAGGTTTTATTACAGACACTTACTTGAAGGTATTATGAATTAGTCTTTTTCTTAATGGCCCTCTAAATCCAAAACAAAAAGGAGTTCACTACTGACAAAGACTATAACACTGGAATTGATTTTGCCCTAACAAAAGTGAGAACTCTAAATTTAATCAACTCCCCAAAGCTTGGCAGAACAATAATCAATATGAAAGTTAATACAGTTCAAGCCTTCAAGACAAAGGCAGTAGTGGAAAGATTACAGGTTTTAAAATCATGGAGCAGATTAGAATCTCAGTATGCCACTTAATATGACTTAACACGACTCAGCCACATTACTTAACTTCTGAGTTTTAGTTTCCTGATGAAATGAAGTTAATAACACCTACTCTGTGGTAGTGTGGTGAGAATTAAGTGAAGGGAGGGGGTTTCTAGCACGGTGGCAGGAATATACAAAGGCACCCATACACCAGTCTCCTAATTCAAGCATGCATTCTGTTGAGAGCTCCAAGTTTAAATTCAAATTCAAATCCAGACTATGGTAATTTTGCATGACTCAATATAAGTCATTTTGCGTGCCTGTAATCCCAGCTACCAAGGAGGCTGAGGCAGGGGAATCGCTTGAACCTGGGAGACATAGGTCACAAATATGTCACAATTTTACATTTACTACCTCTTCCAATCCTTACAATAACCCTCTGAAACAGGTTACTATGTGTCCAATTTGCATAGAGAACCCTGAAGTCCACAGAGGAAGAAACAGAAGAAGAAACTCACTGAAGACCGTGCGTGGTTTGCTAATATTAGAGGTAGGACGAAAACACAGATCCTCTGACCCTAAGATTAGAACTCTACCAAATCTTAATCCATACAACTCATACACACTGTTCTCTATGAAATTATCCTAGCTTGACTTATTTCATCATTTATAAAATTTTGTTTACTTATCTACATCTATATTAAATCACAAGAAGACACAGGTATAAAAAGAAATTACGTCATTTTACTACATTTGCAGGCACACTCACCACGCAATCACTGATAATCCATACATACCCATACAGACTTACAGCAAATTTGGTCTTACCTTAGTAAGATCCATACCAAGTCTAACCTGTGACAAGAGATGCATGATAACGCTCTTGTGCTCCTCCACAGACCCCGCCTCCGCATCATCATCTCTGTCATCATGTGAATCAAAAAGGTCTAAAATAAAGCAGATCTTATTAGAATGGTGCTAAATTGGGCCAATCTGTCCTGATACTAGAATTACAATTTTGTTTGTTTGTTTGTTTGAGATGGAGTCTCATTCTGTCGCCCAGGCTGGAGTGCAATGGCACGATCTTGGCTCACTGTAAACCTCCGTCTCCCAGGTTCAAGCGATTCTCCTGACTCAGCCTCCTTGGCAGCTGGGATTACAGGCACGCACCACCATGCCCAGCTAATTTTTTGTATTTTTTTAGTAGAGATGGGGTTTCACCATGTTGGTCAGGCTGGTCTTGAACTCCGGACCTCAAGTGATCTGCCCACCTCGGTCTCCCAAAGTGCTGGGATTACGGCATAAGCCACCACATCTGGCCACAAATATTTTTAAAGAAAAAAAAGTTAAATTATCAAAGGTCACTTACCAGCATCACTTGTTCCATTGGACAAGGAAGAATTAAGTGATTCTGTGGTATCTGGGCGTTTTAGACTATTTCCCGAGCTGCTGTGTGTCAGGACTGAGGCAGATCCAGAAGAACTATAAAAACATTAATTACCTTATTTAAGCTAAAGAAAGCAATTTAGAATCATAGTAAGCTAGACTCGTACAGTTAGCTGGTTACATGCATGCATATATATGCTTTAGAATTCTCTTGATGACAAGGTCTCTTGTCTTATCCTTTATGCACAGGATGTGCTCAACAAAGCCATGTTGATAGTCAAGACCTAGAAGTCATCAAAAATTAGTGAGATCTTTGCCTCTGCATTTAAGTTTAAAACTAGAGTTCCTTTTATGATTTTGTTACTGGGTATAAATCTAAATATGTCACAATTCTTGGCAACAATTCCAGAAACGGCAAATCTCAGAAACATGTCTTGTCTTTATGTTTGAGATCCTTTAATAAAAGCCCACATTGGTATTAACATTCTTCCTAATCATTAAAAAACTGTACTTGAAATAATAAAATAAAAAAACATTTTATGCAAGTAAATTTATGCTAACTGGCTTTTATGAGCCAGTTAACAGGTCTAAAGAAAGATTATTCTATTATTAATAGATTATCATACCTGTGATCATAATTTACCCACGGAAGTGTGTGTGTGTGTGTGCACACACGCATGTATATTTATATTTTTCTTAAGAGACAAGGTCTCCTTATGTTGCCCAGGATGGACTCGAACTCCTGGCCTCAAGTGATCCTCCCACCTCAGCCACCCAAGTCACTGGGTTTACAGGTGTGAGCCAGCACACCCAGTTGGTATTTGTATATAAATAAAGGAAAAATAAAAAAGGCACACAATTTACTTATTAAATGTAAAAATTGAAATCAAATTTCTCACACTTTAGATATTTATAAAACAGTACACGAGTCTTATTACAACTCTACACGTGTGAAAACATATTATGTATTCTAATCTAATCATAATTTGCCCTTGTTACTTAACTTCTTTTGATTTTTTTAAATTAATAAACTTTATTTTTAGAGCAGTTTTAGGTTCATGGCAAAACTGAACAGAAAATATAGACAGCATGCATACATTCCCTGTCTCCACACCTGCAAACCTCCCTCATGATCAACATCCCATATCAGAGAGGTATATTTCTTACAACCAATGAGCCTACATTGACACATCATTATCACTCAAAGTCTACAGTTTATATTAGGGTTCACTCTTGGAGTTGCCTGTTCTATCGGTTTTGATAAATATATGACAACATGTATCCACCATTGTATCATACAGAATAGTTTCACTGCTGTAAAAATCCTCTGGGCTCTGCCTGTATTAGAACACTAGAATATTAGGATATTCTAAAATTAGAATATATTATGTTATTCTAGTTTGCCCTGGTTACTTACCTATTTTTCAAAATTTCTTGAGTAACTAAGTATTACTTCTTTGATTATTTAGTAGTATATATCACAAGGTATTATAACTAATGTCCACCTCACCAGTTTTGAGAGGCAATGGAAAATATGTCTAAAAGATATAGGTAAGAGAAATCAAATGATCATTAAATGACAGAACTGGGGCCAGGCATGATGGCTCATGCCTGTAATTCCAACACTTTGGGAGGCCAAGGCAAGAGGATCACTTGAGCCCAGGAGTTTGAGTCTAGCCTGGGTAACATGGTGAGACCCCATCTCTACAAAAAATAAAAAATTAGGCTGGGCATGGTGGCTCAGGCTTGTAATCCCAGCACTTTGAAAAGCCAAGGTGGGCAGATCACTTGAGGTGAGGAGTTCAAGACCAGCCTGGTTAACATGGTGAAGCCCCATCTCTACTAAAAACACAAAAAGTTAGCCGAGCGTGGTGGCATGCGCCTGTAGTCCCAGCTACTTTGGAGACTGAGACATGAGAATCATTTGAACCTGGGAGGTGGAGGTTGCAATAAGCCGACATCGCACCTCTGCACTCCAGCTCCAGTTTGGGCGACAGAGTGAGATTCTGTCTCAAAAAAAAAAAAAAAATTAGCTGGGCATGGTGGTGTGTGCCTGTGGTTCCAGCTACTGGGGCGGCTGAGGTGGGAAGATCACTTGAGCCCATGAGGTTGAGGCTATAGTGAGCTGTGTTTGTGCCACTGCACTCTAGCCTGAGTGATAGAGTAAGACCTTCTGTCTCAAAAAAAAGCATGAAAGTTACCTTTAAAATGCGTTGTGCCTCTGTGATGTATCTCAAAATAGAGTCAATCTTTTAAATCAATTGACCTAAAAACCCCAAATCCTATAACATATGAATCTTATTTTAGATGTAATTTCAAAGGTCCTATTTATGCTGTTTTTTCTCCTTACCCATGGTTAGAAACCATGTCTGAGCCAAGTGAAATACTCAATAAGACTGTAAATTGAAAAAAAAATGGGATAAATTTTCAGCCATTTCATAATTTACCTTGTTCAGAACAAATGATATAAAGAAAACAGTTAAAAACAACACCTATGTATACAGGAAAGTTTTGTCTGCAATGGGCTAAGTTGTCTAGAATTTAGGCATAAAATCATAAAGTATGCAAAAACAATTTAAAGCTATGAATTATAATAACAATTTATTGAGTACCTTGCATGCACCATACATGGTATGTCTATATCTACATTACAACCCTAAGGAAAACACAATGACGCTCATAATACACAGACGCTCAGAGGTTCAATGACTGGTCTGAAGTCATACAGCTGGTGAGTAGTGGAGCCATTTCAAACACGTCTGGCTCCAAAGTACAAGTTCTTTCCAACATGTACTTTTATCTAATTTATAAATGTGTAAACTACAGTGCTCAGTGCCATAGTTACACAGAAGCTATCATTAGTATAGGTCTTTAGAAAAAGAACAGTGAAAGGACTTAAGCTTTCAAGTTCTCTTCCTTCAGAAAGAGAAAAACAAAAAATAGTAAAAAGAAATTTGACCTCAGAGTTAGAAAATCAGCAGTAGCAGCTGATGACCAGCAGGTGTCACAAGCTCAAATAGCTACAGATGCCAGGCAGAGAATATGTGGATAGGACCAAGACATAAGATATATATGGAACTGGGGAGTCAGCATACCCAACCTGAAAGAATCTAAAGCCTTGTTAAAACAAAACAAAAAACAAGTCAACAGAACACTGTGCTGCCCAAATAAAACGTGCAGTCCTTACTGGTTTGGGCTTCTAGATTAGAATATACAAACAAGGAACAGTGAAATTGAGGGAGAAAAGGAACACAGAGTGGGTTAGTTGGACATAAAAACTTAACTCTGGACCCTTTCAAACAGATGTTCATGAACTGTGTGTTTATTATGGGACAGGGTACTGGGAGAGCATAGAAGGAACCTTAACAGCAGGAACAGAAGAAGCCCATGAGCCTGTGGATGACTTTGTAGACCTGCCTATTACAGGTACAACAGGTGTTTTAAATGTTTCGATTTCATAGAAATTTTGGGAGAATCCCTTAAACCGGAGCCAGAGAGTGTCTATCAGTGATGTTACCAAGAGCTAACCACATATTATCAAGCTTTTACTGAATACAGTCATATGCTTTTAAAGGATGGATAGATGAGTGATTTACTAGCAAGTGACATTCAATTGCACTTTGTTTAGAACAATAGCTAATGTATTGTCTTTAGGCCAGGTGCAGTGGCTCATGCCTGTGATCCCAGCACTTTGGGAGGCCGAGGCAGGCGGACAGCCTGAGGTCAGGAGTTCAACATCAGCCTGGCCAACATGGCAAAATCCCGCCTCTACTAAAAGTACAAAAATTAGCTGGGCACGGTGGTGGGCACCTGTAATCCCAGCTATTCAGGAGGCTGAGGCAGGAGAATTGCTTGAACCCAGGAGGCCGAGATTGCGCCATTACACTCCAGCCTGGGCAACAAGAGCAAAACTCCGTCTCAAAAAAGGCTGGGCACGGTGGCTCATGCCTGTAATCCCAGCACTTTGGGAGGCCGAGGTGGGCTGATCATGAGGTCAGGAGATCGAGACCATCCTGGCTAACACGGTGAAACCCCGTCTCTACTAAAAATACAAAAAACTAGCCAGGCGTGGTGGCGGGTGTCTGTAGTCCCAGCTACTCGGGAGGCTGAGGCAGGAAAATGGCGTGAACCCGGGAGGCGGAGCTTGCAGTGAGCCAAGATGGCGCCACTGCACTCCAGCCTGGGCGACAAAGACTCTGTCTCAAAAAAAAAAAAAAAAAAAAAAAAAGATGGTCTTTAATTCTCTTTTAAATAAAATAATGATTGAACCCTTCAAAAATTAATAATAACCTTTCATTTTCGAATTTTCTTCCAAATGCTTATTTTCTTTTAACCCATTATAAAAACTTTTTTTCCAAAATTAAATTTCTATTGGCAAACTGCTAACAATGGTTTCTCAATAGTTTATGTTTTAACATTCAAGATGAAAAAAAGAAACCAACATGCTAAACTAAGCCCTTTCTGCTACACTGGCCTTCTTTAGTTGTAGATTTAAACCTCCCTTCCACGTCTTAACTATATATATTCACCTAGACCACATATATTTCACTTTTTCCCACATTCAACAGCTGAATTGATCGTAAGACAAAAAACTTGATGAAGAAATACAGTCATTTTCCATATACGTGCTAACATTTTGAGCAGTTATGATACAGTCATAATACAAATGCTGTATTTCTCAATTCACGTGCATACTTAAGAGGCCTAGAGTCTTAACGCAACATTTCTTATTTAAAGAAAACAGCATTCAAGGTCTAAGGACTGGCTGAAGGTAATTGGCTTGCAAATTTAAATTTAATTATTTCCAAATTTGTACTGTCTTAAAAAGCAAAAACCCTAGCTATAGTAACAGTACAAACCCCTGAGAAAGCAGAATTAGAAGTAATTCCCAACAAAAACTAAGCTATTAATACATCTACAACAAACACAAGTAAAATGAAAGTAAATCAGTAATTCTACTTCTTTTTTTTTTTTTTTAAGACAGAGTCTCACTCTTGTCACCCAGGCTGGAGTGCAGCAGCCCAATCTCAGCTCACTGCAACCTACACCTCCTGTGTTCAAGAGATTCTCCCATCTTAGCCTCCCGAGTAGCTAGGACGACAGGCGTGTGCCACCACACTCGGCTAATTTTTGTATTTTTTTAGAGACAGGGTTTTACCATGTTGCCCAAGCTGGTCTCAAACTCCTGGGCTCAACTGATCCTCCCGCCTCAGCCTCCCAGATTGCTGAGATTAGGGGCATAAGCCACCACACCTGGCTCCCTAAACTGTTTTTGTTGTTGTTGTTTGTTTGGAAACAGAGTCTTGCTCTGTTGCCCAGGCTAGAGTGCAGTGGTGTGATCTCAGCTCACTGCAACCTCCGCCTCCCAGGTTCAAGCGATTCTCCTGCCTCAGCCTCCTGAGTAGCTGGAATTTATAGGCATGCACCACCATGCCTGGCTAATTTTTTTTTTTTTTTTTTTGTATTTTTAGTAGAGACGGTTTCACCATGTTGGTCAGGCTGGTCTCAAACTCCTGACCTCGTGATCTGCCAGCCTCGGCCTCCCAAAGTGCTGGGATTACAGGCGTGAGCCACCACACCTGGCCTCCCTAAACGTTTTTAAACAAAATTAGTGCCTTAAAGCCAGTGCAGAGAGACAGATTTGAGGTGGACTTCCATTTCCCTGTAAGTAGACTTGCAATAAAAAGCTTTTCTTTCCTCAAAAACCTGGGACTTAGTAATGGCTTCTAGCACATTGGGCAGCAAGCCCCTTTTGCTCCATAACACTGTAGGAAATAAATTTCTGTTGTTTATAAGCTACCTAGATTACTGTATTTTGTTATGGCAGCTTAAAGGGACTAAGATACCATACCACGTATTCCATTAGATTATAAATGTCTGCCTATTCCCCCAAAAGTTCCCTGTGGGCAGGGCCTGGATCTTTGTAACCTTGATATCAACCTAGCACATTGCCTGGCTGATAGGTGTTGAATATTTCCACTCTAATTAAAAAAAGAAAAAAGTAACAGAAACCTCTTATTTGTATAATGCTTCATAGCTTATTCACTCTCATTGGACCCTCTCCTAATGTTGGTACTGTAGAAACGGCCAGGGTTCAACTAATAACACTGGCACATTACTATAGGTGATGCTATTTATTCCATTTGGAGTAACTTAGGACTAAAATCAAAACTCTCACAGAACTGGCTTTGCTCAATAAGCCAACCAAAAACAAGTTGTCCATACAACTATTATACATCAATAAAAAAACTTCTATTAAAAAGGTTGCCCTTTTAATTTTCCCAAATAATAACTGATGAGGCAAGTCTGTCATTAACACTAGTCTCAAAATCAAATTAGATTTTTAAAAATCAGGAGAATCATTTAAATACATATTCTGTTCATCTACTCACTCTATTAAGCGCTTTGGGGATGAGCCACTTTGATGGAATTCATCAGCGTCATAAAATTCATCTTCACTGCTGGAGTAAGAGAACTCCGGGACTGTATTTGGAGACAAGTTCACGTGGCTTGGAGAAGTGAGACTGCTACTCGGTGGTGAATGGCCACTGCCTAGGAAGTTAAAAGGGTTTTAGAGAAAAATATTGGTGAAAGAGAAGAAACTAGGGAGATGGAGTCAAAGCAGACTTTTCTAAAATCAAAAAAGAGTTTGGTTAAGTTTGTAAAAGTCGCTACACTATTTATAAAGAAAATCAACATTTAAACTCCACACAGAAAATGGCAAATCATGATATAAAATGAGGACACAGCCTTTTAAATAAATGAAACAAAAAGCTATGTCCTCATTCTATAATTAAAGATTATCATTAATACTAGGAAGGGGGCCCTTTTGATTATATGAGTTGTGGAGCTGCAAGTCCAACAACAGATATGATTACCAATGGGATGCCAGGACTCTTATTTTACACTGCAGATCCAGATACCTAAAAATGCAGCAGTGAGCCACTGGGAATGCAAAATGGAAAGAATATTAAGACCACATAAACATTAAAATATTGCAGGATATCACATTCCTATCATTCAATATTTTTTGGCAATCACATGGAAAATACACACACCATCCAAATTCCTCTCTTCTTTTCCACCTAAGTCAGGGGCTCAGAGGTGGAGATAAAAATAGAGGACTACGATGAGAAGAATGCAGAAAATGAAAAGATTCAGAAGAACATTTTTCTATTCCTAAACAGTCTAACTAAAGAAATGGAAATTAATGAAGACACAGAGAAAGAAGCCTGCCACCTAATCTCTGAGATGATCATCTGGTACCTTATCCAGTAGTAAAGCAAGAACAAAAAAGTATCAAACCAATCGACAAATGGAGTATTAAGATCAATTTAACTTACTGAGCATTTAAGGGCTGTCAGGCAATTTATACTAATCTACAGATGTCTGGTGAAGACTAAAGTTTATTAAGACACTGATGGCAATCTGAAAGCCAGGGCCACAGTTCTGGAAGAAATTGAAGACAGCAATAAAAATGAATCCAGGCTAGGCACAATGGCTCATGCCTGTAATTCCAGCACTTTGGGAGGACCAGTTGGGAGGACTGCTTGAGGCCAGGAGTTCAAGACCAGCCTGTGCAACAAAGTGAGAGCCCCATCTCTTAAAAAAATAGATAAATAAATTAGCTGGGCATGGTGGCATGTGCCTGTGGTCTCAGCTACACGACAGGCTGGGGCAGGATCACTTGATCTGAGGAGGTCGAGGCTGCAGTGAGTTGTGTTTGTGCCATTGCATTCCAGCCTGGGTAAACAGAGTGAGACCTTGTCTCAAAAAAAAAAAAAAAAAAAAGAATCCAGAGTCACTTACGGATTTTTTGCCCATTCCTATATGTATGGTTCAATAGTTGTGAAAAAGAGCACATCAGTTTGCCACATTTAGTCATCATATTCACAAAGGTATTTTAAAAAGATAACACAAAAAGTTTAACCCCTAAAAGGTAATGCTTATTTTGGAAATTCCAAAGGTAGCTCACCTTATTAGTAAATAACTTCATATTCTTTTTATTACCCAACAGAAAAAGTAAGAGAGAAAAGCAGCTTTTTCTTATTGGAATCAAAAAAAATTGACCAAGAATTGCAAATGATTAAGTAGCATGCAAATATTCCAGGTGATCACACAAGTGAAACTGTATCTAAGAAGAAAAGTTTGAGTGGGAACTGCAAACAAAAGATCTGAGATTTACTTAGGAGAGCAAACATTTTATCTTATTCCTTTATTTCTTTTTTGTATTAACAAGAGAAGTAAGGGAAAGAAAAGTGGAGAAAATGAAGTTAGGATGAAAAATCAAATAAGATATAAATCACAGGAATTTAATTTTAAATTTTTCTTTAAATCTACTCTAAAGTGTTAGATTTTTGAAATACCTTCAACTGAAATAGTTTTCAGAAGATTATCTTCTGGAAGTAATTTTTACAAAAATTAATGTACATAAGATAAGAGCTTCTCACTTTCTCAAAGTCTGTTGCTAGTTTTACGTATTTCCAAACAGAAAAATTTTGGAATTTTGGTTGTTTCAAAATTCCAACATAAAAATACGAACAACAACAAACAGGTACTATTTTTTAAATGAAGAAGAGGTGACACAGCTCAGGAAATACAGAAGTCAGCCAAAATATTTCAATTTCATTATTCAAATTGCTTATCAGCCTTTTCCCAAGAGCTTCAAGTAAGAGAGCTATTTTTTTTCTTTCAAAATTCAAAGGCAACTGCCCATGCTGTTAAATAGTAAAGATCAAAGTAATAGCATCAGTACTTTTACTAATTCGAATTTTTTAAATCACAGGGTAATTATTCATCATTACACAGGAAAAATCCTACCCGGGAAAAAAATCTGAGGATGAACAAAAGGGGCTGATCTCCCACTTCTTCAAGAGTGGTTTTGGTTTTGGTTTCCAGGTTTAACAGTGTGAAAAGTGCTAGATGCTTCCTTGAGTTTGGTTCTACAAGTTATTCAACATACATTTAATTAATTTTAAAACAAGATAAATCTAGTATCTAATACTGATAGTATCCCTGTAAAACAGAGAAATAAAGACCCTAAGCCTAAACGAATTAAGAAAATGCAGGCTGGGCCCAGTGGCTCACACCTGTAATCCCAGCACTTTGGGAGGTGGAGGTGGACAGATCACCGGAGGTCAGAAGCTCGAGACCAGCCTGGCCAACATAGTGAAATGCCGTCTCTACTAAAAATACAAAAATTAGTGGGGCGTGGTGGCGCACATCTTTAATCCCAGCTACTCAGGAGGCTGAGGCAGGAGAATCACCTCAACCCAGGAAGTGGAGGGTGCAGTGAGTCGAGACAGTGCCATAAGACTCCATCTCAAAAACAAAAAACAAAACGTTTAAACAAACAAAAAGAAAATGCAAATTAAAATGAAGTATCTTTTTTCTAACTATAAAACTGGCAAAAAGGTGAAAGATTGATAAATGTTTTCTAAAAAAATAAACATATGCCAAAGGTGCTGTACAAGGATATCACTGAAGTATTGCTTATAGCGGAAGAACACTGGAAAAAACTTAAATGTCCATCAGTGGAAAAAACAAGCAATACCTGCCCAGGCAGCTGTAAAAAGAATGCTGTAGACCTAATTTTACAAACATGGAAAGTGCTCTAAGTGCTCTTTGTTAAAGGAAAAACGCAAGTCACAGAAACACATAACCTAAGTTAGGTTTAAACAAAAACAATAAAAATACACGACATAAGTGTATATGCACATACATGTATGCAAATTACTGGGGGGAGAGTAAAGAGGACTTGCAGTTTTTATTCTGTGCACTTCTGTGTCAGCTTCATAATAAGAAAGTATGCAAGTCTAGCTGGAGTAAATTTTTCAAAAAGTCAACATAGATCACCAAATAAATGTTAAGGTAACAAACAAACAAAACTCTGTAATATTTTATTTTATTTAAATTATTCCAGGCATGGTGCCTCATGCCTGTATAATCCCAGCACACTGGGAGGCTGAGGCAGGAAGACTGTTTGAGCCCAAGAGTTTGAGACCAGCCTGAGCAACATAGGGAGACTCCTCTCTACAAAAATTAAAAATCAGCCAAGTGTGGTGTGTGTGCCTGTGGTCCCAGCTACTTGGGAGCCTGAGGCCTGGGAGGTCAAAACTACAGTGAGCCCTGATCGTACCACTGCACTCCAGCCTGAATGACAGAGTGAGACCCTGTCTCAAAAATAAAAATTTTAAAAATTTAAAAATAAATAATACTAAATAAAGCTTCTGTTTCAAACACAAAGCTAACCACTTCATGTATGGAACTATAATGTTAAAACTAAGATATCTCCAACAGAAAATATACAACACATTTCTTCAACTTTCCCCCTCCTCATCAGAGGTCACAAACAAACCTCAAATGTTAATAGAGTTATGAGACATAAAGAAATTATGCAAATCTGTACCTGTACTATTTGGTGTAGGAGTCTGATGATGTCCCAAGGTAGCCAACACAGGTCCAACTGGTAGGGAAGATGGACGCTGCTCTGACTTACACAACTGAACAGGTTCTAGGAGATTTGAACGTATAAAATAAGGTACAGAAACAGCCAAACACACATTCTATTGACTGTAATTGTCTGGGATTCAAAATCCTAAAGGCCAGTAATTTTTGAAACTTTATTTCATTAAGTCTAGTTCCATGCTACTCCTTCCCTTTTGACTTCCTAGCCTCTTAAACTCAATGATGATAGGCTACAGAGTACTAAGATACCAGGCAGGATATCAAAAAACCAGCCACAGTAGGCCAATACTGCAGTATAACTACGCTGTAAAACCAACAAATGCTTCTGATGATAATGTGTTTCTGAGCCTCAAACCACATAAAATCTGAAGTGGAGTACAGTACCTGTTCCTCTTTAGCCCCAAGAGGTAGTTTAAGCTAATTCACTTAAGAAGTAAAAACTCACAAAAGGATTTCACATACTTACTAGTACTTTTAAAGAGTTTTCCCTTTTACAGTACAATTTCTGACTTCACTATGCCATCGAGAACATAGAAATGTTGGATATAACAAAAGGCAAAAGGAATCAGTCAGTGTAGCTAGGTATTGGCCCTGAGCCCTTCTTTGCCAGTTTTTAAAAAATTGCATTTATTGCTTTATACAAAAACAAAACAAAACAAAACCCAGATGTCATGTGATCAGTAGGCATCATAAATTTCCTTCTTCACTTTCTCATTATCTTAAAATCTACCATGAACATACCATTTGTATTGTTCAGAGCTACACAGAATACCCCAAAACGGAACATCCCTGGCTTATCCAGAATAAGGTATAGTAATTTTTCCTCGCTAGCCATGAATTCTGAGTCATAGAATCCTGTTCTACCAGTGAATCCAAATCGTAGTAACCAAGTTTGTTTTCTATCTCACTTTGAATAACAAAACCACTTTCATCACACTTCAGTAAAGCCCCAATATCAAAACATTATCATCTTTTTTCAGTTCACTTTCGGCTGTATTATTTTTTGAGTCCTTTTATTTATTAAAAACAAGGAAAACCAAAAATAAAAAGTAATAGCTAAGACTGCTATGACAGCCACACAAATTATTTTTTTCTCATCAATGAATCTAAGAAACATTTTCCCAAATTACCTGGAGGTAACACAGTCTGGGAAGGCATTGTGCTGATCACAGGTTCCAAAGGACTAGGTTGATATATTGCATCTACGGGATTAATAGTACTCTAAAATAAAGAAACACAATATAGTTATTTTTAATTAAATGCTCTTCTCATGCTACCCTCCCAAATGCCCACATTTATGACTGCAAAATCCTGAGGGTAGCTATATAGATATGTTGATCAAAATGAAAAGAGGAAATGAAACACCTTTTCTATACAGAAGTGTAAGAGTTGCTTAAAGCATAGTAAGGAAAGAAAATGAATGAATCTCTGTCACAGAAGAAGGTAAAGCTAAATGGAAAAACTGAGGAGTTATAAAATGGTGTGGGGAGATTTCAGGAAGTCAAAACCACCTCTCAATTCAATTCGGAGCTTCTCAATTTCTTAATTCACCACAAATATTGTTTCTCTGTTTTTTTCACTTTTAGTGAGTTACACCAAATGTCCAACTAATGTACCTGCACCACTAGGATCTCATCTTTCCATCCCATACTGCTGCTATCACACAGTACAGTCACTCCTCAGGTATCCAGGGGGACTGGTTCCAAGCACCCCCGAGGATGCCAAAATCCACAGACACTCAAGTCCCTGATAAAATATCGTGTAGTATTTGCATACAACCTACACATACGCTCCCATATAAGTTAAATTATCTCTAAATTACTTATGACACCTAATATTATGTAAATATTATATAAATCACCATTATACTGTATTGTTTAGGAAATCATGACAAGGAAAACAGTATATACATATTCAGTAAAGAGGTACTTTTTTTTTTCCTCAAATATTTTTAATCCATGGTTGGTTGAATCCACAGATGCAGAAGGCTGACTGTGTGTCTAGTTTTATGGTCACTAAAGAGAAAGAGATGTATCTTCTAATTGGGGAGTGTAGAGAAGAGGGCTTGCTTTCTGAGGATTTAGAAGAGAGGGAGAAAAATTCAGACATGTAGTTAATTTTAGAGGGGAGAAAAGTCTAGGATTCTCTGATTCTAAGTCAAGAAATTATTCTGACAGCATGAAGGCATTTTAAAAAGAAAACTCCATAACTTACTGATAGGGCAGCAGGGGGGTGCGAGTGTGTACATGTTAAACCAAAGTCTTTACCACAGCAAAGTTTACATTTACCATTTAGAAGACTAAACTGGGCAAACCCAAGAAATAAAAATGTAAGTTCTTTACCTTTAATTGATCTGGAAAACTGAACTTCACATATATATTAAGTAGTGCTTATAACAGAAGATACTAAAACAGAAATATAAGGGAAATACTTTGCCAATAAATAAGCCCAAAAAAGCAGTTGTAAAAACTTAAAATCACCTAATAATAGAAACTGAGGTAATGGTAAAGTTTTTGTAGCATTCTCACGTAATATCTAAGTTAAAAATTTTTTTCCAGGCCATGTGAAAAACAAACAAACATACACTGTGTTCAGGACTGTTAAAGAAAATTTAAAACCAAAAAAACCCAGCCCTCTTTCTGCATGAATATCTAAAACTCATTAAATAAGGTCTTTTCAATCAAGTGACTTGAACACAGGAATTCTGATTCTTGTCACTAAAATAGTTTATCTGCCATAAATACTTTAACTGAAAAATGAAGGACACTTAGAGAAAACACCCCCAAAACAATCAGTAATAATTAAAAAAAAAAACAACTACGAAACTGAAGTGGGGAATGTTTTGAAGCACTGAGAAAAGCAAAGAAACAGAGACTTGGAGTTTTTAATAGCTTAGAATCTTTAAGTCTCTTATCCTCTATGGGCCTCAGTTTCCCGGTCTGCAAAATAAAGAGTCTGTATTTACATGGGTGCTAAGGGTTTTCTGGTTATTACTTTGATTCTATTTTCAGATACTAGACCAAGCCATAATAACTAAACAAGTATCTCAACAAACATGGAGTTGTTCTTAAAATAAATTCCTTGTTTACACAGCGCTTTTCTCGAAAATAACTCCAAATGCTTTACAAAGACAAAATTTCACCATTAACGCTTTGATATATAGCAGTGAGAATATGTCACACCTCCTTACCCCACCCACTGAAGGGAATAAGAAATAAAATAACTTTGGAACAAGGGACCAGAATTCTCTTTTGGATGTAATCTTTTATTTTCCAGATGAAACGTTCTTACAATTAGGCTGGTCAACCAAAGAAAACACTTAAAAACTTTGTGCACTGTTAAACAAAAATTATGAGAGGCCACTGTTTTGGATTGAGCTCTTGTACTAGGGCCCAACAGATTAGACCAAACCAAAATGGAGTCACTCTTGTTAAATGCCGTATCATTAAACTCTAAGGAAGCAAGTGGATCCCAAAATAGACCAGGTTGTTTTTTTTTTCTGAAAATAGGAGATTCCAGTCTATCC
This sequence comes from Gorilla gorilla gorilla, assembly GCF_029281585.2. NCBI lineage: Eukaryota > Metazoa > Chordata > Mammalia > Primates > Hominidae > Gorilla > Gorilla gorilla. The sequence continues at coordinate 188,219,952 of NC_073224.2, forward strand.
GAATCAGTGTAATACGGAAATGCTCACTGTTTTAACCCTTAAAAGAAAAGTAATCTGATGTTAACCAATCAGCATTTTTTCCTGTTACAGTTCTCACCTTACAAAACCCACTGCTTTGCCACTGCCCAGTGAGACCTCTCATTCTATTTTGTAGAATGGAGGCTGATCCGATTCATGCATCTTGAATAAAAGCCAATTAGATCTATGATTAAATTTGTTGTAATTTTGTCTTTTGACAACATGTATATCAAAAGTACTCAATCTTTTTGTTATTGTTGTTGTTTTTGATAGAAAAAATAACTATGCTACACTTATCCACAGTCCTTGGTCAGTCAACTTCAGGCTAAAATATGTCACATTACATTCTACAACTTGCTTTAAAAATAAATGCGCAGAACTTGAGAAGCAAAAATAATACTACTCAGCCCTAATCTGTTTTGACATTAACGAAACCCACGTAATACAATGTATTGCACATACACATACATGTACATATAGCTAACATTTATTGAATACTATGTGCTTGTTCTGTACCTTACAACAAACTTCTAAGGTAGAACCTTTCAGCTTTTTTTACAGGAAAAGAAATTAAGACTCAGAAAGGTTAAGTAATTTGCCAAGGTCACAGGTAGTGAGTGGCAGGGCTATTTTATTTGAACCCAAGCAGCCTGCCTCTAAGGCCTATTCCATGAATAGTTCCTCTATTTTTTCAAAATAAAAATTCTTAAGGAAAATATGCTCTAGTCCCTGGGCAAATGATTCAAAGATATTTTTCTATTAGGTTAAATTTTCTATGAGTATAAACTTTCTAGATGTTTTTCATTGCAAATGATCAAGTGTTTTTGGTATGTTTTATAAAATCCTGCCTGTTTTATTTAACATAACTAATTTGGCTTTGAGGGAAAAGAGATAAAAATAACAGCCAACATGATTTTCCTTTGGAGTCTTTGGAGACCATAAAATGCTAGACAATACATACAGTCCTTTCCTATGAGGCTAACAATCTTCGATAGTATCTCATGAAGAGATATTATTTCAGTTTGTATTACATTTATATCATACAATTGTATTATATCACCATGGATCATACTTTGAACTGACAAAAATTCTGATATATTTAATTCAAATTCCAAACATGCTTATTTTACTTCTGCTTTCTTAAGAAATACGCAAACACAGATTTAACTTAAAAAAATTTTTAAACCAAATATAAAGATAACATGCTCATCCTTTCAAGTACAATCAGGAGATGTTTTTGAAAATTTACAGAATGTTTTTCCAGATCTCAGACAAGCTGGCATTTGTAAAGTCTAGGACAAACAAAAAAGCTGCCTCCTGCTTCAGGAATACAGACTAAGGTCACTCAGTTACCATAAAACTAGGGTAAGCACAAACCACAAACCTTCAAACTCTTTTATTTCCATCTGGGAAATACTAACAATACAATTTTCTTCTTTCTTTTTGGAGGGGAAGTTGAATATAAAGGAAAGGTAAAAAGATAAGAGAGAGGAAAGAGTGAGAAGATGGTTATAAGAGAAAGAATTCATGTTGTAAATTGTTCCAACAAAAATGCAGTACATACCACATTAACCATGATGGTTAACACACACACAAAAACTAAAAATAAAAGATAAAATAATAGGAACCTATAAATATATTCAAATAGATTAAGGTGTGTTTCAATATTGTACTCCCCCCACCCCCACTTTCATCTGAGAAAAAAAGAAATTAGACAAGAAATGTGGCACTGAGTTATGCATTATTTAATTGTAAAAGCTGAGTATTCATACCATGATTAACCCTTCAAGTTAATACATGTAAAGTGATTCAATCTGAACCCACACTTAGAAAAATTTTAAGATTGTCATTTCCCCTGCAAATGATTGCTGAAAGAAGGGAGCTTAAAGGAAACTGCAAGAGTCAACAACAAAAAGCAGTGAGTAGTTGGCATTGAAAAATGAGTAGTAATTCAGGCTTCTCCTGATATGACTGGTTATAATGCTCTGCAGAAGTAAAGGGAAACAAAAAGATTACATTAAACTTACTATCATTCCATCTGCGTGCTTCTCCGCATTACTCTGGTCCTTAAGGAAAAATGTTAAAAATATTAACTTCATTCTTACATGTAAGTAACTCCTTGTGTATTTCTCCTACAAGAAAGCTTATTTACTAGGTAAGTAATAATGTTAGAACATGATTTATCTGCCTCCACTAAGATTTTAATTCCATGTGTACATTCTTAGCCAAACACAATTCTAACTCTGGCTACACAACAATCAACACCAACAGCATGGCAATTATTTTTCTATATAGGGATTTAACTAAGTTCATCGTGGAAATATCCTGTAGAACTGTAGTCACGTTCAAAATTCCAGGCAAAAGTGATCTCTACATGGATGAACCTTTGAAAACATGATGTTAAGTGAAAGAAGCTAGTCACAAAAGACCACATATTGTAAGATTCAACTTACATGAAGAGTCAAGAATAGACAAATCTAGAGAGAGAAAGTAGATTAATAGTTGCCAAGGGCTGGATGGGGTGGAGGGTAGGAGGCTGTTGGAAGAGAAAGGGAGGCACTGACGCTCCTCAACTTACGATGGAGTTTACCTCCCAATAAACCCATCTTAAGTTGAAAATACTGTTAAGTCAAAGATGCATTTAATTTATCTAACCTACCAAACAGCATAGCTTATCCTAACCTACCTTAAACGTGTTGTAGAACACTTACATTAGCCTACAGTTGGGCAAAAACCATCTCGCAACACAGTACACAGTGCAGAGTTTCAGCTGGCTACCCTTGTGATCACGTGGCGAACTGGCAGCTGTGGCTTGCTGCCACTGCCCAGTATAGTGAGAGAAGATCATATAGCATTACCAGTAGCCTGGGAAAAAACCAAAACTCAAAATTCAAAGTACAGTTTCTATTGAATGCATATTACTTTTCTGCCATCATGAAGTCGAAGAATCCTAAGTAAAACCATTGTTAAGTCAGGGACCATCTATATAGAAAATCTATATAGAAAATGTTTGCTTAATAGGTATAGGGTTTCTTTTTGCGGTGATAAAAGTATGCTAAAATTAGATTATGGTGATGGCTGTACAATTTTGTAAATATAACAAAAACCATTGAAATAAACCATTTGTTTATTTATCTCTTTATTGGCCGTCTACCCTAGAGTACAATCTTGGTGAGGACTTTGCTCATCTTACCACTTGTATTAATTTGCTTGGGCTGCCATAACAAAATACCATAGACTAGGTGGCTTAAAGAACATCCATGACTTTGAAGACTTGGTGCAAAAAGAGAAAGAGTCATGCCTGTAATGCCAGCATTTTGGAAGGCTGAGGATGGAGAATCACTTGAAGCCAAGAGTCTGAGACCAGTCTGAGCAACAAAGCGAGACCCTGTCTCTACAAAAAATTTAAAAATTAGTCAGGCACAGTGGTGAGTACCTGTAGTCCCAGCTACTCAGGTGGCTGAGGCAGGAGGATTGCTTGAACCCAGGAGTTTGAGGTTGCAGTGAGTTATTTATGATTGTGACACTGCACTCCAGTCTGAGTGACAGAGCAAGACACTATCTCTTAAAAAATGAGAGAGAGAGTAAGAAAGAAGAGAGAGAGAATATGAACTATCTCATTAGTAAATTTTTATACTGATTACATGTTGAAATAATATTTTTGGTACACTGGGTTACTAACATACATTATTAAAATTAATCTCACTTGTTTCTTTTTACCTTTCGAAATGTTATAAGAAAATTTTAAAATACATTTATAGCTCTCATATTTTTATTGTATAGCACTGGTCTAGACTTAGGATAGTCAACAGGAACTGACAAAATTAAAGCCTCAAATTCTAAGTAATCAACAGTATTTATTTGCATCTATTTTATGCAAGACTATAAAAACTACATAAATCAAATTGATCTGTGTCTACCTTGAAAAATGTTAGTAGTCTCTACCTTTGCCTGTAAGAATAACCATTTAAAGTGCCTGATTTTAATTGTATTGAAATACTGTTTTACCGCATGATTTAACTGGTGAAAATCAACCAGAGTTTAAGTTTGTAGCAACTATACCTCAAAACCAAAGCATGTCTAGCATAGCCTTTTTCTCAATTTCAGTGATAATTAAACAATGCAAAAATAGTGTTCTAGTAAATCACAGTCAACCCCCTGGCACATGCCATTCTGACAGGCATTCTGAGTTGCGGTATGTGGTCACATCACCTGACTGTGATACTGGTTAAGTCTCCACCTGCAGGGGCCTCCTAGCTTATCTTCACTCTGTCCTGCCCTACTCCCCTTCTCTCCCCTTACTCCCCAGCTCCACTGCAGTCTCCCAGGAGAAGAACATCAGTTGTCTCCACCAAGGGTAAGGGGAAGGATGTCTTCTGAGATAACAAAGCCCACTTGAAAATTCCACTAACCAGGTGGTCTCAAAACTTTGTTGCACATTAAAACCACCCAGGGGGTTTAAAATAATCCCAATACCCAGGTGATACTCCACACAACAGAATTATAACACAATGTCTAGGGATGGGAGCCAGGAATCAGAACTGATTTCCAAATGACTCCAATATGCAGTAAAGTTTAGGAACCAATACACTAATCATTTAGGCAGGAGAGAATCTACTGGGAATAGGAATTCAAATCAAAGAATCAAAACTGGAAGGAGCTTAAAATTAAAATTTTTACTTACAGCATGCTGCCTCTAAGAAGCTGATACTAATCAGCCCCAAACAAGAAAGGTATCAAATTAGCTATCTTCTCATATCACTGTGGGGTCTCAAACGGCATTATCTCCCTCAAAGTAGTTGATTCTGGTATTTTATTAACCTGCCAGTGAATAAGAGTCTGCCAAAGTGGCTATAACAATTTATATTTCCATCAGTACTCAATGGAAGTTCTCCAACTTTTACCAGATGTGTTACTGTCACTTTAAAATTTGCATCCTTCTTTTTTTAAAATTTAATAAACACTTATTTAGAGCTTATTACATGCCAGCTACCAAGAGCATCACAAATAATCATTTAGTCTCACAGCATCAGTAAGAGACAGACATTACTATTACCCTCTTGTATATGGAATATAAACCAAAGCACAGAAAGGATAAATAAACTTGTTCCAGTGGTAGGGCTTGGATTCAAACTCAGTCTGGGGGCCATAATCCATGCTCTTTAAGACTATGCAAAGTTGACTGTTGTTATTATTTTAAAATCTTTTATCTTAATCATAGATTAACTGATTAAATTTACCTAAAGATTAGTTTATAGGGATGGTCATCACAGCACATCAGAGAGATGGCTAAGTAAAAAAAATCATACATACAGTGAAAATACTAAACCATGCAACCATTAAAAGTAATGCATTAGAAAAATCACTCAGTAATTCAGTTATTTATCAGGCACCTCCTATATGGTAAGCAACTGTAGGCACTGAGGATACAATGGGGTTATGGACTGAATGTTTGTGTCCCTCCCCAAATTCCTGTGTTGAAGCCCTAACCCCAAAGGTGGCTATATTTGGAGATGAGACCTCTACAGAAGTAACTAAGGTTAAATGGGATCATAAGGGTGGGGCCCTGATTCAATAAGATTAGTGTCCTTGTAAGAAAAGAAACCAAACAGCTTGCTATCTCACACGTGCACGCTCCCTCTCTCTGTGCATACTCACCAAGGAAAGACTATGTGAAGATATGGCTATCTACAGGCCAAGAGAAGGACCCTCATCAGAAACTGAACAGGCCAGAATGTTGATCTTGGACTTCTGGCTTCCAGAACGGTGAGAAAATAAACTGTTCTTTAAGCCACCCAGTCTATGGTATTTTGTTATGGCAGCCCATGCAGACTAATACAAGTGGTAAGACGAGCAAATTCCTCACCAAGATTGTACTCTAGGGTAGACAGTCAATAAAGAGATAAACAAACAAATATATCGTGTAAACTTGACTAGTGATACAAGGCCACGAAGAAAAAGAAACCAGTGGGAGGTATAGGCTATTTTAGATACAGGAGTCAGGAAAAGTCTTTCCAAAGATGTTCCTTGTGGCAGAAATATGAATAAAGTGAGAGAGTGAGCCTAGTGGAAATCTGTGGTAAATGCCCTCCACGTGGAGGGAACAGCAAGTAAAAATCCCTAAAGCCGGGGGCGGGGGTGGAGGGGGGAAAGCTTGTCTTGCCTGAGAAAAAGAAATGAGCCTATGTTACTGGAATGGTGTGACCAAGCAAGGGTAAGAGACAGGTAAGAGGGCAGTGAACATAAGTAGTTTCTATTTCATTCCAAATGAGATGGAAAACATCAGGGGTATTTGAGCAGGCAAGTGACACGGTCTCATTTACATTTAAATTAAGTTTAAAGATACAGAGTCCATATACAGTACAAATATAATTGAGGATTGTATTTGTACCTAAGAAGACTTAACAACAATAAAACTTCCTTCTGGAATAAATAAAAGGCCAAATTTCATTTACGTGATCCAAGTTATCCATTGCGAAGAACCCTAAAACGTAGTTTTATTAAGCTGGGCTAACACAGACAGGTAGCAAGTACAAATTACACTAAAAATGTTCTCGATGAGTGGCTAAACAGTGAGCTACTGAAATAGGCTAGGCTGACCTACTGTACAACTATCTAAAGTCCTGAATGATTTTCAGAGATCACCCAAACTGGCTTAAACACTGTATCAGCTCCTCTGCTTCCCCAATCTTCAATAGAAGGCAGTATGTATTCCCTAAAATACCTAGTCACTCAAACAGGGCATGGTGTAGTTTACTGGTTATCTGTAGGTAAGCTTTTGGATAACTATAGGTGCTTCTACTCACCTATGTAATTCCAGAGCCAAGAAAAACTAAAATAAAAACTTTATCTCTTTTGTGCCTCCAATCCTATCTTTCCTTCTGCTTGGCTTTGGAATATACTATGATCTACAACAGGAAATGAAAAATTTAGACACATACATAGGATATCTAGATATCACTAACATCTAGAAACAGAACATAAGCCCTAAGTTCTGACACTTTAAGTATAATATATTGGGCTGGGTTTGGTAGCTCACACCTGTAATCCCAGCACTTTGGGAGGCCAGGAGTTCAGACCAGCCTGGGTAACATGGTGAAACCCCCATCTCTACTAAAAATATAATAAGAATTAGCCAGGCGTGGTGGTGCATGCCTGTAACCTCACTACTCAAGAGGCTGAGGCACGAGAATCAGTTGCACCCAGGAGGCAGAGGTTGCAGTGAGCTGAGATTGTGCCACTTCACTCCAGCCTGGGCAACAGAGCGAGACTGTCTCAAAAAATAAAAAATATATTTTAAATCAGGCCTCAAAAGAAAATGACATTGCCCCATTTAATTTATAAGCTAAATATCCTTACTATCCAAATGCAAATGGATTGTCCTATGCTATTGTGTCATTAACAACAGTAGGTTAAAAGTCTCTATGATTTGGCAAACAAACATATGCAACTGAAGAAGTAAAAGAGATGAGTAATTATAAACTCATTCAAACAACATTTCTCAACTGGGCTGTGGAGCTGGTCACCCACCCCTCGCTAGCCACTTGCTGGAAATAAAGGGGTGTAGTGAGGTAGAAATAGTTTTAAAAATTCCTATTCTCAAACAATAATATTCTTATTTCAGAAACTCTCAGGCAATAAAATATATATTTAGGTTGAACACACCAAAATTTTTCAGAAAAAGAGACAACATATATGAAATTTTTAACCCACAATAATTCAAAATATATTTTGTTCCATGAATAAGGAAGAATAATTAAAATCCACTAACGTAGTTCACTACCAGAAAAAAGTCCGTAAAAATTTAAAAAATATATCTCTATTATATTCTTCATTATGGACAATAACTGTCAGAACTTACTTCTCTATTTTCTAAGATAAACTTTTTTTGTGGAAGGTTTTGTAAAATATGTCCCTGTTCTAAGCAGTGATAATGGATGAAATGGAAGGAAGGGATGAGTCATTCAAACATGCTCCCCTCCTTCCCAGCTACCAGAAATGACATTACCAGAAACAGTAGCTAAGATAATATCCAAACACAACAGTTGTTCCATAGAATAAGCTCACAATACAGTTTAATGTAGAAAGGTACTATGTTTCAGATCTGAGTTTTTTTGCTATTAAAGAAAAACGCCATTATAATTTTTGAACTCCATACACAAAGGTAATTGAAAGTAAAATTTACTTACTTTGGCAATCTGCAGCAACACAATGCAGTGTTTAATTGATTCTACCATGCTCTATAAAAACAAAACACTGATTTTAGGATCTTGGCTCAAATAAATGGATATATAATGTTAAAGCTTAAAATATAAAAATCAGTTCAAATGTATAGAGTTTAAGTCTATACTACACAAGAAATATCCTCTTTGGATCTAGTGGGTTCTAGTATGCTGATAATGCCAAATGAAGTTATTCATTAGCAGTTCTATGAATTTTAACGAATGCCACAAATTGTTAATTTATACTAAATAATATCTAATTTTTTTTTTTTTTTTTTAAGAGACAAGGTCTCACTATGCTGATCACGCTGGATTGCAGTGGCTATTCACAGGCACAATTATAGCACACTGCAGCCTCAAACTCAGAGACTCAAGCGATCCCCCTGTCTCAGCCTCCTGAGTAGCTGGCACTACATGCACATGCCACCGTGCCTGGCTCTAAATGGTTTTTCAACACTTCAAACAGAAAGACGTACGAATCTGATTAACTTACGAATTCTTACATCAACAGCAAGCAACCCTAAGAAATCTACCTAAGACATTGATAGGCTGGGTATGGTGATTCACACCTGTAATCCCACTGCTTTGGTAGGCCAAAGAAGGAGGATCGCTTGAGGCTAGGAGACCAGCCTAGGCAACATAGCAGAATCCCATCTCTATAAAAAATTAAAATAAAAATTAGCTGTGTGTGGTAGCGTGTGCCTATAGCCCTAGCTACTCAAATGGCTGAAGCAGGAGGATTGTCTGAGCCCAGGAGTTCGAAGCTGCAGTGAGCTATGACTGCACCATTGTACTCCAGCCTGGATGACACAGCAAGACCCTGTTTCTTAAAAAAAAATAAAAAGACTTTGATGGAAGTATGGAGAATAAAGGATCCTGTCAAAACACTGGTGAATCAAATTATTATTTTACCTGTTTTAAAATTTTGAGCAAGGTACACATCTCATAAGTAGCCCATTATATAATGTCAGAAGTCCACTATATCAGAAAACTTGAATTATAATATATTTTAATAAGAAAGAAGCCAGCTGCAGTGGCTCATGCCTATAATCCCATCACTTTTTTTTTTTTTTTTGAGACACAGTTTCGCTCTTGTTGCCCAGGCTGGAGTGCAATGGCATGATCTCAACTCACTGAAACTTCTGCCTCCCCGGTTCAAGCGATTCTCCTGTCTCAGCCTCCAGAGTAGCTAGGATTACAGGCATAAGCCACCACGCCTGGATAATTTTGTATTTTTAGTAGAGATGGGGTTTCTCCATGTTGGTCAGGCTGGTCTGGAACTCCCAACCTCAGGTGATCCGCCCACCTCGGCCTCCCAAAGTGCTGGGATTACAGGTGTGAGCCACCGCGCCTGGCCAATCCCACCACTTTTGAAGGCTGAGGCAGGAGGATCACTTGAGCCCAGGAGTTGAGACCTGGACAACATAGTAAGACCCTGCCTTAAGAATCAAAGAAATTAATTAATTTTTAAAAAATACGAAATAACATATCCACTGTGCGTGGAAGACACCTTTTATCAAGATTTCAGACGAGACCAGAAACAGGTAAATGGTACATGAAGTCAATTTCGATTAAGGGGCTTATTCTATTAGTATTATTTTAAATTCCTTAAAAAAAAAATACAATGCTTAAGCACCCCTGTATAAATTCATAAAAACTAACATCTCAATTGCTGTCATCAATAGTGGCAGCTTAAAATAGAAATAACTTTTTAAAACATTTTCTAATGCAAAGTCAGAATGTATCAAATATATAACTTACATTTGTTGTCTCTTTGAGAGTTTCAATTTTCTGTGAAAAATAATAAGTTTAAACAGAAATAATCAGAAGCACAAAGAAGCACAGTTATTTTTTACTGGCTAGTCATTTAAAGAATTTTACCAAAATGTACTCATTCTAAGTTAGTACAAGCAAGTTGGGAAGGGAGTACTTTTTGTTGTATTTTGTTTTTTATCTAAATCAATTATTTGTATAAAAATTCCAGACTTTTATGAATTATATGCTCTCTTTAATAAAATTCACGTGATTCAATTTAAGGTTTGTAAGAATAATATAAACATTCTTATTCCTGGCTGGGCACGGTGGCTTGAGCCAGTAATCCCAGCACTTTGGGAGGCCGAGGTGGGCGGATCATGAGGTCAGGAGATCGAGACCATCCTGGCTAACATGGTGAAACCCCACCTCTACTAAAAATACAAAAAATTAGCTGGGCGTGGTGGCAGGCACCTGTAGTCCCACCTACTTGGGAGGCTGAGGCAGGAGAATGGCGTGAACCTGGGAGGCAGAGCTTGCAGTGAGCTGAGATCACGCCACTGCACTCCAGCCTGGGCGACAGAGCAAGACTCCATCTCAAAACAAAACAAAAAACAACAACAAAAAATTCTTATTCCTTACCTGAAAGCAAGTTTTGGCTTTTCTACGAATTTCACTTATTTTAAAATCACATTTATCTTTCCTAAGTTGTTTTAAAACGACATGGGACTAAATTCCAAAACTAAAAATGAAAGGTGAGTTATAACACGAGTTACTATTAACAGGTATAAAAGAGCCAAATGCAAGGCTATACAGTCAACAGAAGAGCAAAAAAAAAAAAAAAAAAAAAAAAAAAAAGCCAAGGAGAGGAAAAATGTTAATTAGAAAAAAGACAATATGCAAACTACAAAGTAGCTGTCAGAAATGCAAGTGGGGGACAATAGCAGAACCATAATTAAAGCAGTATTTGATTTGTTTCTTCATATATGGCTTTTTATTTATTCTGAACATTCTTGCTGGTTAGTTTATTGGTATCTGAAGTGACCATATGTAACCAACTTTCTACCTTCAACATATGATACATGAAAAGGAAATAACTTACTCCTAGGAATATGATACAGAAAAGGTATTATATTAAAACTCTGGGCTGGGTGTGGTGGCTCACACCTGTAATCCCAGCACTTTGGGAGGTCGAGGTGGGTGGATCACCTGAGGTCAGGAGTTCGAAATCAGCCTGGCCAACATGGTGAAACCCTGTCTCTACTAAAAATACAAAAATTGGCCAGGTGTGGCACATGCCTGTAATCCCAGCTACTTGAGAGGCTGAGACAGGAGAATCGTTTTAACCAAGAGGGTGGAGGTTGCAGTGAGCTGAGATCGTGCCAATGCACTCCAGCCTGGGCAACAGAGCAAGACTATCTCAAAACAAAACAAAACCAAAAAAACTCCACAACTCTGTATATTATCCTTTTGTTTAATTATGAAACCATAACAGAAATTTATCAGAAAAGTACCCTTGAGGTCCATATGGCAGTAATATTATACTAGGTCAATAATATTATTATAGTAAGTAAAAACACACTAAGATACTTAGTGTTCTCCAAAAGGCTGAATTTAAAATTTTTAACGTCAAAAGCACAGTTATGGAAGTTACCTTTCTCTGTTCATCTTCTTTGCAGTTTTGAAGCTTGTCATCAAAAAGCTACAAGATTTTAAAAAATGGTTATAGTATCAAGCCACTTTACTATACGATGTACATTCACTAAACACAGAAAAACAAACATTTGTTCTTAAACACATTTTGTCCAGGGATGATTTATATGTTATTTTCAAGACAACATGTATTTTTTTTTCAAGCACTCAATCAAAGTCAAATTCTATTGTATGAAATCATTTTAACTGGTCAAGATCAATCACTCTGGAAGAATTATAAGCAAAAGAAAACAGATGACTTTTAAAAAATTAAACTATGAATTCAAACTTGAAGTTTTTTTTCTGCTTTGTTTTCCAAGTTTATCAACAGTCCTTTTCCCAGCACCTCTGCTTTTAATTAATTTTAAGTAGGAACTGAAGGAGACAATTCATTTCAGTAATGATAAAAGAGGTAGAGAAACCACCTCCCCATATTCCATCTCCCTCAAATTAAAAAAGTGTTAGAAATTGAGCCACTAGGCAGGGCACGGTGACTCACACCTGTAATCCTAGCATTTTGGGAGGCCGAGGCAGGCGGATCACAAGGTCAGGAGTTCGAGACCAGCCTGGCCAATATGGTGAAACCCCGTCTCTACTAAAAATATGGGCACCTCTGTAATCCCAGCTACTTAGGAGGCTGAGGCAGAAGAACAATTGCTTGAACCCGGGAGGCGGAGGTTGCAGTGAGCTGAGATTGTGCCACTGCACTCCAGCCTGGGTGACAGAGTGAGACTCTGTCTCAAAAAACAAAATAACAAACAAAAAAAGAAATTGAGTCACTAAAACACAGTTTCATGGAAATTTTAAACAGAATATGAACCAAATCTTGCCTTATTTTTTTCTAATTATGCCTACATATTTACCTTTTTCTTAATGACCAAAAAAGCATTATGTAAATATGCTATTTACCAATATAATTAGAGATAAAGACCTTTGAATAAGTCAGCTAGATCTTTTAAGTCTGCTTTAAAAACTGCTGAAGAACCACATGAGGGCTGTAAATTAACATCAAGTAACTGTTTTTACTCAAAAATCAAGCTCAGTAACATTTTCTATTTATATAAATTTAATATACAAACTAATGCCATACCTTTAATTGTTCAATCAAGATTTGTAGGTAAGCATCAGCTTCTGTAAGTTTCTTATCAAAATCTTGGACACTAGGAACAAATCCTGAATCCAAACCCTAGAGAAAGAGAATTTGCAATAAATCTACCAGAACCCAAGCAATATTTAATAGTACAAAAAATACTTTTTCCTTCATACAAGAAGACATTTCAATTTTTAAAATACAGTTCTATTTTGACACAAATAATAGGTCTATTTAACAGTTAGGTCTATTTAAACAGTGGTACATCAATCTTCCTCATTAACTTGGAGCACTGCTTCCCTTCTCAGCAGTTACACATGCTGCTGCTCAAATTGGATTTACTCTTCTCTCCAGAATCACTTTCTTATCTCCCCCAAACCCTGTAATTGGCTCCCAGTCACCACTAGAACAACAGTAATTTAACAAAGGAACATAAACAAAACCCACCTAGGTTACCTCTATTTTCCCCTTTTTCATTCAGTTTATTCCTCCCTTCCCTTAATGTTAACTTCATATTCTCACTGTTTAGTTCTCCCATTCCTCAACCCACCCCATGATCTCTGAAGTTTTCCTCCCTCCTCCCCTACTAAAGAAAGAACCTCTAAATTTTCTCCTCTTCTAAGAGGTGGCCCCTCTCTAAGTGAAAGTAACAACACCTGTCCTAATCAAGTTTCCTACTCACTTTCACCCTTGGCATGAACATTACACTTAGACGTGGTATAGATGTTTATTTATTTAGAAGGCCTACTTATTTCTCGGTCTAAAAGTGCAGCATTTGCATGTCTTACTTTTTGCATACATAAAGAGTTTAAGCTCCAAGAGCATGGGATTCTTATGTTTTAACTTTAGCCAAAAGAAACTTTTGAGTTCTTAATCTTCTCTGACTGCCACATTTTCATGCCCAGTCATCATACTGTTAAGCAGGGGACTGAGGGTTAGGAACTGCTACTGTAAAAATCCCAACCCAACCACAAAATTCTGCACTAAATGGGTAAAATATACTTGATCAACATACCCATCTCACACTTGACTTTCACTTGTCATCTCCTCCCTGCCTTCGCCCAAAGCATCCTGATTATTTTCACATTCTCATTTTAGTAAACTGAGGCCAAAGTTTATTTTATATTACAGCAACACCTGATCTTTGTATACTTTATCATTAAAGCACTTTTACAACCATTATCTCAAAACATCAAATTGAGATGGTATGGTATTATGGAAACAGTAATGGGCTGGCAAATCTGGCTTCTAATTCTAGTGCATTCACTAACACAATATTGTGGCTGTCCAAATCTGGGTTTTCTTGCCAGCCAAATACGGGCATCCTCCTCCTCCTATTATTAGTACAGCAGCTACTACCTCTACTAAAGACAACAACTAATGACACTATCAATTACTACTATCATAGTACTTTTGTTGCTCTTCCCAAACTAAAATTCAAAAATTCGGAACCAAAGAAAAAATAGAATTTTATTAAAAATCTAAGTCCTATTAAGACCATGGGAAAAATCAACTTATCTCATAATTTGTTTTCTTTTTCAAATTCAAAGGCGATAAATGTCTATTTTACATACATGTCAAGAAACTGTTTGACAATATTACAAAGCCCCTTCCCAATGAGATGACATGTACAAAAACAAAGTTGAAAAAAAAAATCTTAATAAACAATGTATACAAAATCCAGATATATTTATAAAACTGTGTTTAAACTTCTTCATTTTTAAAGATAACCCAAAGAAGTTCCTGTTAGAGACATTTAAAATATACAGTTTGGTGACAAAAGACATAGAAATGGATAAATACATCATATTTCATAGATATTAGAGTACTGTACTATGAAAGAAATGAGCAATTTATTTCCATGTTACTGTGCCACAGAAAAATTAGGACTGTTTGGCTTGTTTTTTGGTTTTATTTTGTTTCACACAGCAATGTAACATGATTATCAATAATTATCAAGACCCAGTTAAAATCAGCTAAATACATTGTTTTTAGTAAATATTTTAAAAGGTTAATGGCATATTCATAAATGAATAAAAAAAGCATCTAAATGAGAGGGGAAAAGTGATCTTTAAGTATTCTCACTCTTCTGAATCCATTTAGAATTAACATTGTAAAAATCTAACTAAAACATCCTTTTTAAACAAATTACCGATTAGATTAAAAATTGTTCAGTGACTGAATGGAAACAGATTTAAATTACTGCTATCTAAACCTTACCTAAATCAATTCTTCAGAAACAACTTTTTGATGTTTGTAGAATCATATAAACCTCACCTTGACTCTCTTCTTAGACTTGCCTCTAGATAGTCTCCCATAACCTTCTTTTAACTCTAGAATAAACTTCACACTTCACAAGGTCCAAGCCAAAGATCTACTCATCAATCCATTTTTCTTTAGGTAATGTGTAACAGGAGGTATATAATGACAGGCCCAGAACTGGCCCAATCACCCTTGCATAGTAATGCAAAAATTTTTCATGTACTTAAAAGGAAAATTTATGTATATAGTTGCCCCATCTGCAACCAATAAAATATCATGTAAAATTCACCGATAACATGAACAAGTAGTTAACAAGTGTTTTCTCAAATCTAGTAAAACTAATACTCTAGAAGAAAGCACAAGTATGACTTTACATTGTGACTTACAGCAGTCACCTAATTCAACCTCCCATTCACAGAAGTTCTTTTCATAACATCTTTGAAAGTCATCTAGTCTTTTCTTAAGTATCTCATGAGATGAGAAACCCACTACTTCCTAATGTAGAGTATTTCATTAAAATTCTCCTGAAGTGTTAACTATTTCTCTTTCCATTCGACATTTAGAACACTAAGCCACAACACTTATTCATATTAATCCTTTTTAATGGAGATTTATTTTTATTTATTTTTTGAGACAGGGTCTTGCTCTGTCACCCAGGCTGGAGTGCAGTGGTACAATCAGGTCTCACTGCAGCCTCAACCTCCTGAGCTCAGGGAATCCTCCCACCTCAGCCTCCCAAGTAGCTGGGACTATAGGCATGTGCCACCAAGCCCAGATAAATTTTTATTTTACTTTTTTTGCAGAGACAGGGTCTTGCTATGTTGCAAGACCCTGTCTCCGCAATAAAATAAAAACTCCTGAGCTCAAGCAATCCTCCCACCTCAGCGTCCCCAAAAGTGCTGAGATTACAAGGTGTGGGCCAATGCGCCCGGCCGAGTTTTAAACAGGACTAAGAATATAATCCTTTACCATATTGAGGGTGGTCTGTCTTTGAAAAGAACTGAGAATAGGGCAAATTCTTTCAGATAGTGTGACTTCATACTTCTTACAGTAGCTTTTGAGAACAAGTAAGCTGGGAGTCAAGTAGATACACATTGTAGTATTCTGTACTTGCTCTATCTAACATTTATCACATTTTATCACAATTGAATATTTGAGTGACTTCTCTGAAGGGTTAAAACTCCGCAAGGGCAGGAACTATGCCATTTATTCATCGCTATACCCATCAGGGCCAGCTCAGTGTTAAATGAACGCACATGGCGCTGGCTACAGTGACTGGAAATTGTTGATGTCACAACATCGGTCTTCCCCTGACCTCCTCTCCCGAGATTTCTCTTACCTTTCTGTTCTCTTTCTCCTATTCTCTACTCCCTCAAGCCTTTTCTCCATGTTGTCTTTCTTTCTCTTTTGTCCAGGTCCTTCAGTAGTAACTGAAGGGATTATGTCGCATTATTGGCACTCAGGACCAAAGAGGTTGCTGCTCTTTGGTTTATTACACTGATGTGAGCCACAGCTCTAATTAGATGATTCCTGTATGAATTCATTTAAAGTTTAAATTATACACAACAATTATAGAGAAATAAAGACAAAATGGTCTGTGATGTAACAAGAAATTAAATTAGAAGAATCTCAATAGAAATTAAACTTCAATCTAACCATAAAATTTAGAAATCTATGTAAAGAAAAACCACTTCTGTGGTGAATATGCTAAAAAAAAATAGTCTCTGTTTTTCAAAAACACTTTATTAATAAAGCTACTCTAGCCTGGGCACAGGGTAAGACCCTCAAAAAAAAAAAAAAAAGAAAAAGAGAGAGAGAAAGAGATGTTGGGGGAGGGAGGGGGGAGAGAGGGAAGGGAAGGGCAAGGGGAAGAGGAAGTAAAGAAAAAAGGGAAGGAAAGGAAAGGAGGAAGGAAGGAAAGAAGGAAGGGAGAGAGAGGGAGAAGGAACGATGGAAGGAAGAGAGGGAGGGAAGGAGGGAAGGAGAGAGGGAAAGAGAGAAAGAAAAGAAGCAAAATCTAAAGTAGATACATAAAGTCAAGAAGAATAACACATACTTCTATATCATCCAGAATCTATGTATCCAGTTTAATAGAGAGGGAAAGAGAAACATATACATCTGGGCCAATTTAAGGGGAATTTCTAAAGTAATATATCTAGACTTGTACAAGAATATCAAACTGCCTCAAAACTGTAAGTCGGTACTTCCTACTACCTTTCTAATACTTAAGTTAAATAACACTACTTTTTTCAGAAGGAACTTAAAAGCTAACAAATGTCAGCAAAATCAATTCTTAATGATTTCAGTTGGGACATTAAACACTATTTATACTTTACACATACACATAACTGAATGTTTTACCCCCATTAAAAGGAGTACTGCAAGAGAAGTCCTTAAAACTGTCTGAAGTACATATAAATTATAGTTGCTTTGGAGAGACACTTCCTTAGTAAAACAATATAAGAGTCAATTCCTGAGGCAGAGTAGGAGCTTTTAAAGTAATTCCTGCTGACAGAGGAAGAGTAATGAACAGTGGAGATAAAGGTGAAATTCTTGAGTCCAGAATCCGGAAATTAAGAAACCTATGGGCAACCTGAGGAACCGAGAATAAGGTAGAACAGGAAGGCTGAGTAATAACATTGTAAAAAGAAATTCACAAATGAGTAATTGTTTTCATATCTAATTTTATTTCACACTGAAAACTTAAAGGATTAAGTGTCCTATATGCAGTACTTTCTTATAGGGCAAAATCATATATAATAAAAATATGTTGTAAAAAAAGAAAAAGAAAATATATTAGAAGTTATTCTTTGTCTCATAGAAAAAATCAGAATAACAAGAAAAACAGGTAAGTTATCAGTAGTAGAACTGTAAATTAAACAACAGCTTAAAAACTTAACAAAGGAAAAACACAGAACAAGCCTCCTAATGAAAAATAAATGGCATGAATCTGGACAAAAGTAGACATTTTTTTTTAAATTAGTAAAACACACACCCTATAATAAAACTAATGAAAACTTAGCAGGAATGTAATTTTGATTAAAATATGAGAATATTGGAAAGTTTATGTTCACAATTAGCAATTTGAGATGACATGCATCACAGATAAGCTTTCATCCAATGAAAGAAGTATAGAGCATACTTACAATTCAATCACTTACAATTATTTTTGAAAATTCAAGAACTGGAGAGATACCAGAAGACTGGAAAAAAGCAAGTGTGGTACTGATCTTCCATAAAAGTAAGGAAAAGAGAGAATAGAAAGTTACCATGCTGTGAGTCTAACATCAATAATCAAGTAAAGGAATAGTAAGAGAAAAATCTGTAACTACACAGAGGAAAAGTAGGTACATGAGCAGCAAGTGGCAAGTTAAAAAAAAAAAAAGATTATGCCAAACATAATGGCCTTTCTTTGAAATTTAAGTTAGCAAATTAAGTTTTTAGAGAAATGACATCTTGTCTCCCTACCAAAAGTGGTTTGACGATGAAAAAAAGTATATTAAAGAGACCAGAAATATTAATTATACCATGATTTTACGTGAGGCACACTAATCTGTGATTTCCTTGGATTACTGAAAATTTGGAAACATTTACAATCCCTACTGTCCCTATGGTTTATCCATTTCTGCTAAGGGAAGAACAGGACTTAGAAGAACAGGAAAGTTCTGGGGTTAAGATTTTCACCTCTTTTAATCCTAAGGAATAGTCAACTATCAATTCATTTGGAGTGAAGATCATCAATTAAAAAATATCCATAAAATTGAGCCTAGTATTAAACCTTTCCTTTCACTATACCTTAGAGAAGTTATTTTCCATTTACCAATGTCTTGATAATCTAAGGCTTCAAATTAGGTTCTTTATTGTCAACATGGTAGCTGTAGTTACCTTACCAACTGCTAGGTACCCCAAGAATGTCCTGAAAAGTAAGGTCTTTTTCTGTAATGCTAAGTAAGCAGCTCTAACATCATGGATGCACAATGTATATTAAATTTTTTTCAGAGTATTAGGTACTCTACTAGACACTTTACAAGCTTTCTCATTTGAGCATTATAATACAGTAAGGTAGACAGATATTAAACCTGTTTTATAAGTGCTTACCCAAATCATCCAGCTGAATTTTTTTTCAATTGGGATATCAACCTAGTCCTTTGACCAAATCCATTATACTTTTCTATTAAATCACAATGATGTTTAAAAGGAATTAATGACAGAAGGGCACTAAAATGTAATCTAAAAACTGCCTGAAGGCCCTTGACATAGTGGAAATGAGCACAGCTTTAAGGACTCATCTAGTTTTAAATCCTGAATCTGCAACTTTCTAATGAATTACCTGTGTGATCTAGCCAAATTACTTTTTTCACCTACATTTTCTCATCCATGAGTATAATAATAAACTACTCAAGGTTACTGGAGAGATTAAATGAGTAATACATGTAAAGTAACACAGTGGTAGGTGTTCTACTTCCCCTTCATAATTTGGAGCCTTAGATAACCAGGATTCACCACTATATCTCCAGGCCCTTACGCATAGAAGGCACTCAGTGAGTACGGATGGATAAAAACAAAACGAATCAAGAACTAGATAATACTATAACCACACGCAATTTTCATACAGATCTACAATCAAGTAAAGGCTATAAGCATAAGTTAAATTGTATTTAACATCTGTTTTAAAAACAAGCTATAAGTTGATGAACTCCCAAGAAGATAATAGAGAATGGTAATAAAAAAGAAATGAATAACAGACAAAACAAGTGGTAAAACACAGTATGGAAAACAGAGCAGGAAAAATATTCCAATATGAGATATTCAGGAAAGCACTGGGTATTATGACTGAACCACAAAAGCTAAACTGTACTTAATTATTACCTTGGTAACAAAGAATCAAACAATATAAAACAATATAAAGAAAATTTTTTTTCATAAAAGAATCTAATTTTTGAACATATGTTAGTGCTTTGAAAAGCCAGAATTGCGTTTATCTTTAAATTTACAAAGTAAGGTTTATGTGTAATGTTCAGTTTCTGCTAAAAAATAAATCCGGTACAGCTAAAATCTGGTACAGGAATCGGGTACAGCTAAAATGCAAGAACTTCATTCATAACCCTTAGCACAATTCCTTACTCTTCATGATACCCTCATCTGATACTAATACACCCTTTGACTTATAGAACAAAACACAAATACTAACTCCATAAAGTGATTTGGTTACTTATACAACTAAACAATAAAGGTTTGGAATTCGTACCATTTTCCTCTATTTAAATCACTGACAGCTTGTCTTTCCCAGACACTCCCAATTTACTCAACAAACCCATATAAGAAGTTACTAAACTAACCAAAACAAACAAAAAACTTAAGTCTGTAAATAGGATGACTGTATATTTTAGTTTGCCTGGGATGGTCAGTTTATGCCTGGT
The DNA here is from genome assembly GCF_029281585.2 of Gorilla gorilla gorilla. NCBI lineage: Eukaryota > Metazoa > Chordata > Mammalia > Primates > Hominidae > Gorilla > Gorilla gorilla. The sequence goes on from NC_073224.2 coordinate 188,240,408, forward strand.
TGTCTCAGCAAAGTTATTATTAGCAGCCTCCTTCACTCTCAAGTATCCCAGTTTAGGCAATAAATTATATGGTCACCCTCTCTATATAGGATATAGCTAGGATTTTTAAGACACAAATGTTATGAAAGGCATATAAAATTGCCTCAGATGATTCAGAATCCAGCAAACTGCCTTTTTAAAAATCTACAAAACCTAAAATGAAATGAGTTTACAGGTTCTGAATGCAGAAAGCAAGCTACAGAAATAAAAGACACTGGAATTCAATGCAGTTAATATTAACTGAGTGCTTACCTTATGCTAGATAAGTACACACATGAATAATACTCAAGTTGCAGTTTTATGTAATTTTACTTATGCACTAGAAGTTTCATTTTAAAAAATGTACACACACACACACACCCCTGAAATATAACACATGAAACAAAAGAAACAAAACACCTGCAGTTACCCCTAGGGAATGGGACTGAGGAATAGGGGCATTTGAGACAGTGACTCTGAGTTTTTATTTTACACATTCATGTTGTTTAATTTTTTAAAATAAATATGCATTTATTTTATAATTTACATTCAAAAGCTTTAGGTAAAAACGTTCAGAAACTACAGGTTATGAACATTTTTAGAAAATTTTATAACCATTTTAGCATGCAAGGTCATAAGCATTATTCTTTTAAAATTATCTATAAAATTCTAAAATGTTTTCCAGGACTAAATCTGGCAAATGCTAACGCTGCTTAGATACACCTTTCCAAGCAAAAAAGTAGGATAGCAGATTTATAATATCATTTAAAGGTAAAGCACGCACTAGCAAAAAGCACTTAAAACTTCGTAATCACTATACTGGAATAAATAAAATAATGAAAAGTGGCCAATATAACCAAGCGAAATGGCAAAGTTTTTTTTCCACATCCTTCCTGCCAACAACATGATCATGACTCAACATATAAGAAAGCAATCTCTTAAAGAAGAAAACACCTACTACAGCACACCACCTAACAAAAGCACTGTTGGACTATGTAGTGCCGGCAATCAGCCAACACTTTTCTTCTGAGATACTTTAGTTGCTTAGGCTACTTGCAGTATCTTTCTTAAAAGTCATGGAGTAAATCATTCCAGGATCTAAATAAACTCTGAGAGGTTTACTAGTACAGGATGAAAGAAAAATATTCTTCCATTCCCCAACCTCAGATTAAGAGCATTTTGGAAAGCCTATCTGGAGTCTACTTTTAAGGATCCATCAAAAATGAGTAAATTTCCTGGAAATGTGTTCTACAAATAACTAGGAAAAATTAACATTAAATACGTGAATCCTTAAACTGAGTACTTTAGTAGTTAGTTCAGGTTCTGAAATAACTGCAAAATTCTTATAGCCTAATACTTCTTGAAAATTTGATTATGAAATGTTTTCAAAAACAAAACCTGATATATTAATCTAACAAGACTGAATCTCTACAGCAGAATATAACAAATTGACAAATTAACACTCAAGGTGATAGCTAGTCAGGACTAACAGATGATCAGTCACAGGCAAACAAAATAAAACAACGACCCTGACTTGAATAGACTCAACAATTGTTCTGACATTTATCTCTTAGAAATTATATATGCCAAAGCTGTCTTCATATATCTGATTTTAGCTGCCAATGAGTACCAGAAGAAAACAGATTCAGTTTTCGCTAAAGTTGTTAAAAAGTGCATACAAAATTACTGATTTAGTTTAATTGTCAGAATCTATCAAGATGATATAAAATACAAGCCAATGAAGACAGGACTTCATTTTATTCTCTACTATCTCCACCTGGCTAGTGTTTGGTTTGTAGCAAGTCCTCAAAAAAATTTTGTAAATGAATTAAGGAATTCTGCAATGTGCCCACCTGTTAACATTTAAACACAAAAAGTAATCAAGGAACTAGTTCTTGCAGATTATAAATCAGAATATTCATGGAAAAATCATAAATAACTCATAGAGTTATTTTAAGGGATTTATTATATTAGTTGGTTGCTGTAATGTATGGCTGCTGAATTTTTCCAAGGCTAAACGTTTTTAAGAAGAAAGAGAAACTGACTAGGAGAAAAACACATTGAAATAAATGGTAGTAAAACAAGAAACAAGATGAGGCAATGACAATCTTCTTGTCTCTCTAAAAACTCACTCTCTCACACTAAATCTTATCCTGAGCACATTTTTACACATACTATGCTGGGCCTTAGAATTCAGTGTTACAATAATTACTTATTCACTGAGCATCTCTTATGACTATGGCCCTGTGCCGGATCCTTTGGGGATGCCAAGATGAAGCAGACACAGATCTAAAAGAGTTTCATTCTATTAGAGGGAATATATATCTGTCTATAAATAATTGATTCAAGCATGGTAAAATGTTATCAGAAAAGCACGAAGAAATTCAAAGGAGAAAGTTATAAGGACGAGAAAGCTTTCACAGAGGATGCAATTGAGAGTGTACGATTTGGACAGAAATGGGAGGGGTAAAGCATTACAGCAGTGGGCCCTGGCAGGAAACAGCATAATCAGATACAATGTTTGAACTTTTCTTTAATCAAGTGACTACAGTACCCATAGAAGTGAGAGTAGGGCTAAGAAAACTAACAAGAGATGCTGAGGTACTCAGGAATTAAGAGCTGCAAGTAGCCTGAAGGGGCAAGGAAACAAACAAGGTTCCCACCGGCCAGAGGAGGAGCTACTCAGTGGACATGGACGGCTGTAAAACAGTCACTGCCAGAACTGCCTCAAAGCATGGAAGGAGCAGAAGGAACAAATACTCCAAAGGCCTTTTTTCCCTTCCATTTTCTGTCACTGCTTCCTATTTGCTAAACCCCAACCAGAAGCCAAGGGATAAAGGATCCCAGATGCTGCAAGCTGTAAAAGTCAGCCTCCTAGAGCACAGAAGAGAGAAGGCCAGAGAACAAATCTGCAAGAAAATGGAGAATAACCAGAAAAGGCATATTCCCAAACTGAGGAGCTGAGAAGCACAAGGAGGCCAACTGAGGAACAATATTCTGTTACAGAAGAATGTATGTTTTTTGGATCTGGATGCTGAATCTCAAGGAAACCAAAATTAGTGGCTAAAAATGGGAATAAGTACTAGGGTTTGGGGGGGAAAGGCGACCAAGGGGTGGAGACTACCAGGGCAGCACCCTGAGTCTCTCTGGAGAAAATAAAAGAGCAAGAGTCATCTAGGCTCTGGCCCTAGTCATTTACTCTCTAGCTATGTGACCATGGGCAAGTCGTTTAGCTGCTTTGAGACTGATTTCTCCACAATAATAAAAATTTTTAAAAAGGTAGAAATGGAATTAGAACTTGAAAATTCTCTCCAGCTCTAGGATTCTGTGATGCCAATACTTCCAGGTAAACAACTAGGTTCACCAGGAGGATAAATTCCTAACCATATTGGAAAACCTGGGGCCCGTGTATTCACCTTAATAAAAATTAATTTCATTTAAATAAACACAGTAAGAATTTACAGGTTCCAACTGCAGCCAAGTCCTCCACGGTATGACAAAATATGTCAAAACACAAGCAAACTGTCATTTAGTGTAACCTTGAAACTGAGTGAGAAAGACTAACACAACCAGATTTTAAAACATGCTCTGGAATGCAGAGAATGCAAAGAACCAACGGAGTAAGCAGAATAACTTAATTGAAGTGGCACATTTTGGAAAAAACGAGTTGTTCAGTCAATACAGCAAAGAAGCCAAGTTCCTAAAGGTGTCTCCAGAAATAAATGAACTCCAATATGGCAGGAACTACAGTTCTCTTCTCTCTCTCCTGCGTGCGCACATGTACACACACACATACAGAGCAACCAAACCATTCATTCATGACACATATATTTATTTAATGTCTATTATGGCCAGGTACTATCATCATCTTCAAAGGATGTCTTTAAGGACAATAGAGATAATATTAATAGCAAATATAATTAAACATTACCTAATCATCTGGAATGAGCTCAAATTTCACCTTTAAAGCAGTTTCCCTGACATTCTAGCTAGCCTACATGCTTTTTCCTAAGATACTAACAATACTCCAGAACCAATTAGTACTCGTACTACTATTAGTATTATTTTAATCATGTTAGAGGTCCTATAGATTGGGTAGGGGAAGGTGGGGAGTCCTGGAAGTCTGCCCACTTTTTTTTTTTTTTTTTTTTTTTTTTTTGAGACAGAGTCTCGCTCTGTCACCCAGGCTGGGGTGCAATGGTGTGACCTCGGCTCACTGCAACCTCCTCCTCCCAGGTTCAAGCAATTCTCCTGCCTCAGCCCCCCAAGTGGCTGGGCTTACAGATGCCCACCACCACGCCCAGCTAATTTTTGTACGTTTATTAGAGATGAGGTTTTACCATGTTGGCCAGGCTGCTCTCCAACTCCTGACCTCAGGTGATCTGCCAGCCTGGGCCTCCCAAAGTGCTAGGATTACAGCGTGAGCCACCGCACCCGGCCCTGCTCACCATTTTTAGCACTGCTTCTAAACATTTTTCCAATCCCCCGTTTCTTATGTCTGGTAGCAACCAGGGAGCTTGGTGACCTAGGAAGCATTTTTAACTCACAGGGAAAAACCTAACTCCAGTAAAACTGAGTCAAAGGTTTACACACTTAAGCTATTATCGTCACATATTTTGATCACTTAAGCACTTACTGAACACCTACTATGTGCCATGCACTAAACTAGGGACAAAAGCCCCGGGGATACAAAGATGAGTGAGAACCCCAGATCTCTAGGAAATCAGGGTTTAATGCAAGAATCAGATATGTTTAAAAATTTACAATACAACTTAGTGAAGGCTGTGATATGGAGATATGAGCAAAGTGCTGTAGTAGCACACACAAGAGTAACAAACTCACCCTGCCTGAAGCAAGGCATCATAGAAAAGGTTAACACAGGAGCTGTATGCTAAGGAAGAACTGGAGGCTTACCACTTGAGATACAGTGGGGTAATCTAAGCAAGAAAGAAAGGCTGTGAAAAGACAAATAACTGTGAGAGGCTATGGCATGTTCTCAATGAGAAACAGTTCACAGCGGATGCCGTGGGTAAAGCACCTGGAGCTGAGTCTGGACTCAGAGATAAATCAGGACCAGAATATGAAGAAGGGCCTCCAGGACATGCTGGGCAGCTGGACTCTGGCAAGGAGGAGCCAAAACACATTCTTAACCATAAGAGCGGCAACCCATTCCAAATTTGTTTTTGGATAAAAAGGATGGGTAAGGGGAGTCCAGTGACAGACTAGTCAGAAAGCCTTGCAAAAGTCTAGGTGAGAGACCATGAGGGCCTGAATTAAAGCATTATCATCTAGAAAAAAGTGACGAATCTGAAAAATATTACTAAGGCAAACATAACAGGACCTGGTGACTGGAGATGGAAAATAAGGAAGATGGAAAGTAGCTTTAAATGCCTGTGTGTGGTAGAACTTCATTAAAATATTCAAGGAGGAATACTTGGCTTAATTACATTGTCAGTATAAGAACTATACTTTCAAGCTTAACAATCTTTGTTTAAACCTTTACTGAAAAGCTTCCTAAATATAATTTTCTAAGTATACTACAGTAATCACAAAGTCTTTTTTCTATATAAGAATCATCATAAATATCTGTTTTCACTCTACAGTATAAAGTTTAGCTACAGATAGAACTCAACATACCCCAGGGGACATCCTAGAATTTGCTTCTCTGAACAAAAGCCTGATTATCAGATTTTCTTGTCATCGTCCCCTTTCTTAATCAACAGCATGCAAACCATGTGAGTGCCTGACTTTCCAACCAGCAGAACACGGTGCTATCAAAATAATGCTCTTTCCTGGCTGAACCAAACTTATAGCTAAATTCCCTACTAATCTTAATATCAACAGAGATTGAAGTGGGATGGCTGAGCGTACAAAATATAATAATCTTTTCACATTAAAAAACATTTGAAAAATTTCACATTAAAAATATCATAGAACTTTAGAAATACCAAAATGAACGTGACCAGTAGACAGCCTTTGCAGCCTCGTATTTACTGAAAGGCACTTCCAAATTCATCGTCATCTCTGTCAAAGCCAAACTCAGGGCACTTTGGAAACAGATGAAACTTGTCTGTTGTCTTTCGTGTTTCTCATTTAAGCTCTCAAATCAGACTACAAATCTGTTTTTTTCTTTAAGAGATTTTTTTTTTTTTTTTTTTTTTTTTTTTTTTTGGAGACAGACTCTTGCTCTGTCGCCAGGCTGGAGTGCAGTGGCACGATCTCGGCTCACTGTAAGCTCCCCCTCCCGGGTTTATGCGATTCTCCTGCCTCAGCCTCCCGAGTAGCTGGGACTATAGGCGCCCGCCACCACGCCCGGCTAATTTTTGTGTTTTTAGTAGAGACGGGGTTTCACCATGTTGGCCAGTCTGGTCTCGAACCCCTGACCTCAAGAGATCCGCCCGCCTCGGCCTCCCAAAGTGCTGGGATTATAGGCAGCACTGTAATTACAGGCGTGAACCACTGCGCCCGCCTTTTTGTTTTGTTTTGTTTTGCTTTGAGACAGAGTCTTGCTCTCTGTCATCCAGGCTAGAGTGCAGCGGTGCAATCATAGCTCACCGCAACCTCAAACTCTTGGGCTCAAGGGATCCTTCCACCTCAGCTTCCCAAGCAGGTGGGACCACAGGTGCACATCACCACCATGCTCAGCTCATTTTTAAATTTTTATTGGGGCAGGGGCGGGGGGAAGATTCTGGCTTTGTTGCCCAGGCTGGTCTCCAGCTCCTGGACTCAAACAATTCTCCCGCCTCAGCCTCCCAAAGTGTTGGGATTGCAGGTCTGAGCCACCACGCCTGGCCCAAATCTGACTTTTAATCATACACCTTCCCTGAACTAGAAAAGGTAATACGGTATTTTTATTTAGGTTGTCTCTTGTCGGGCTGCACCAAAAAAAAAAGGTGGGGGGGAGTAAAGCAATATATTTAAAGTATAAATAAATGACAGGTGCTAACAGTATTCATTAAAGGCTTTCATCACCTACTTAGTTCAATACAAGCAGTGTTCAAGAGAGATTATTCATAATTAACTACGTGAGAATTTCCAGTTTTAAAGTTCACTGTAAAAACTTTTAAAACTACAACTACTATTCTAAGATGCTTCCAGCTTCTCCACTGAGAAACTAGGAATTACTTGATTTTAACTTCCTTAATACAGCTAAAAGTAAACAGTTTAATCAAAAAGCAAAACAAAGTATTACTTCAAATTAGCAAAACTGGTTTTCTTGTTCAATACATCTCTCAACCTTTCATAACAAATACTTATAATACAGTATGAATGTCAGCAAAAAGTGCATTCCTCAAATATGCTTCCTAGTCCATTAATTATACTCAACTTTCCATAACTCGGCTGGGCTAAGAACCCCATAAAACTATACCAAAGTTTTCAGTATTTTTGCACAAGCTACCCAAAAAGCGTAAAATCACCTCCTTCCCGACACACATACTCAAAAACAATAGCATCCGTAATTACTTTATACACAAAAAATACAGGGCCAGGCACGAACACAGTGCCAAAAATAAACCACCACCAAAAAACACTTGGCCTGCAACTGGAGATTCTATTAATGGGCAACTGGTCAAAATTAAGCTTTCACATAAAAGAAAGCTTAACTTTTCTGCTTAAAATCATATTCTGAGACAGCTTTCAAAAGGAAAATAGAGCTCCACAAAAATGAATAGAAAAAAAGAGACCTCCTCCAAAGTCTCATTTGGGGGCGAATGCCCTCTCGGTGGAACTGGAGGCCCTGACCTCAGCCTCCACCCCATCTAGGCTGAGGAACTGAGAACTCCCAAGGAAGAGGGGCCCGGGCAGCCACGTCGTCCTACTCACCCCAGGGGGCGGCGGGAAGGAGGCAGGGTGAGCACGACATTCGCGCCCCGGCCTGGCGGCCGGGACCCCGGGGACTCAGGGGTAGGGGCCGGCCCCTCTCCCAGACCCTCGGGGTCTACTCACTCCGCAAGTGGCCAGCAAGAAAGCCATTCGCCAAGGCCCCCGCCCTCTGTGCCTCCAGGGGAGGTAGCCGGGGGCTGCTCCCGAGCACCCCTTTTTCTTCTCCCCTCGACCGGATCCCCGGATTGCGGCGCAAGCGGTACTGACTGAGGTTCAGCCCGTCCCCCGGGACACCCCCTTCACCCCCCCACCCCTTTCCCGTCCCCTCCCCGGCGGAGGGGCCGCCCCGATTGGCTGGCCCTGGCGGCTCCTGGCAAAGAGACCCCTGGCGATTGGCCATGGGTCACCTGCTGTAGGAGGTGAGGGCCGACGATTGGCGGTTGGGCCAGTTTTGGGTGGAGAGGCCGAGGGAGCCGGCAGCTCGCGGGAGGGGTGCGCAGCGGCGGCACGGCGTCCGGAGCGCCCCGCCCAGACCCGCGACCCAGCCGCCTCCGCGGGGGGCGGGGGCTCACCTTGGGGGAGTGCGCCTGGGGACACGCGGCTTCTGAGGCGCCGGCGCTGCTGGAGGAAAGGGAGGTTGCGCTCTGGGACGCTCAGCCTGGTTTCGGGGCTTCAGCCCCGCGGATTCCCACTGGGTAGCGGCTGGAGAAGGGCCCGCGGGCGCCAGCGTGCCTCACCTACACCCACCGGCTTCTAACGTGCCATCTAGTTTATGGCAGCTGTGGAGCCTGGTCCCCGGAGTTTCATCTTGATAACGGATTTTGCTTACTTCCGGAAAGTTGTGTCGCGTGGGGGTTGATGGAGTGAGGGGAGGAGGAGATACTATATCGGTAAACAAAAGCGTGAGCGCCTATATTTTTATTAATCCGGTGAGACATCGTGGGCTTGCTGTTGTGCCACAGCTCCATAAGGAATGTAGGTGGCTTGTAAAGATGCTTCAGGAATCCAAATGGCGCAAACTGCAGATTGTATCAAAAGTCTGGACTTAAGAGGACCTCGACAGAGAATCACCCAAAATGCAGGGAATCACAGACATAAGTGATTAACTTATTGATCTGGAGGACTAGCTCCTTTTCCGCTCTTGCTGGTTTTTCTTATGGTTAGGTATCTTCCTATCCCGCCCCCTTTCAGGACTCTACTAAACGTCCAATTATCTTTTGTACTTTTATGGCTCTACTGGTACCCACTGCAAGACCTAGCACAGGGCACACTGCACAAACAGCGCGATGCTGGCCAGGCGCGGTGGCTCACTCCTGAAATCCCAGCACTTTGGGAGGCGGAGGCTGGGAGAGGCGGGGGAAGGAGGGGGGATTCGAGGCCAGGAGTTGAAGACCCCAAAAACAACAAAAAAAGGCGCAATGCTTGTTGAATAAATATGCTAACCTGCTGGACTCAGTGTTAAAGATACCTTCAATTTGTTGTATGTAAATCACTTCAAAATGCCCAACACCAGATGCACTCTCCCCTTCCCCCTACCCACTCTAAAAGCTGGGTACTCTGCCAGGGCTCCCTGTCTCAGTAAATGAAACTGCTATCATCCACCCTAATACGCAAACCATAAACCTAGTAGTCCTCCTAGACACCTTCCCCATTTCACATTCAGTGCATCACCAAGTTCTGTCATTTTTACCTCCTAAATACACTCTCCATTCTGTCCATCTCTCTCCATTGCCACCACCCTATAACAGGTCCTGGCCTGTTGGAATAATCTTACTAAAGTCTTCTTGAATCTACTCTGGCTACTCCAATTCATTCTCAACACTAGAGCCAGAGCAGTATTTCTATAACCAGTTTTATTACCCCTTCATTGCCTCCCCCAATTAAAGAACTTTAACTGCTTTCCACTGAGTTGTTCTTAGGATACAATTCAATATTTAACAATGGCTGACAAGGTTTAGCCTTACCTACCGATTAGCTCCATCTTTTACCTTGTAGTACCTATTTTCTGCTTTGCACACAATGGCCTTTTTCAAACTCCTTTAATTTGCCAAGGACTTTCCAATTTTAGGGCCTTGGCGCATGCTGTTATTTCTTTTATACTGTCCCCTTGACATCAATCCCCACACTTCACTTATTTACTTCTACTCATCATCATTTCCTCCCTGCCAATGTCAGTTCTTGCTATCTTACATCGTCATAGCCCATGTAACTCTCCTTTGTGGAACTTACTACAGCTGTAATTTTACATTTATCTTAGTTATTTATTTAAATTTTTTTAGAGACAAAGTCTCACAGGTCTCATGTTGCCCATGCTGAACTCAAACTCCTGGGCTCAAGTGATCTTCCTGCCTCAGGAATAGCTGGGACTACAGGCGCACACACCACCTTACCTGAGTTATTCTTTTTAATTAACTTTATAGAGTCATAATTTACATGTGATAAAATGTATCCATTTTAAATGTACAATATATTTTCATAAACATATGCACACATGTAACCACCACGATTAAGAAATAAAGTATTTTCCATCACCTGGGAACTTCCCTCATGCTTCTCTACAGTCAATCCCATGAACCACTGCTCTGCTTTCTATTTGTGTTATTCTTTGATTAATGTTGATCTATACCACTAGACTGTAAGCTTAACGAAGTGAGGATCCTATCTAATTCTGTTCAGCATTATATCATTATTTAGTAGAATTCCTGGCGCATACGAAGTCCTCAAACAGATTTCTTATGGTAATAGATTCTGAAAATAAACATTAATTCTCTGATAAATAACAATAAACTATAAACAATGGTGGAGGGGAAAAAAAACATCAATTTTGCCAGATGTCCACGGTCAGTATTTAACCTTCACTAATACTCTTTTAAATTTTCCTTTAATAGCTGCTTTTCTAGCAGTTAATGTTGTGCCTGGGCAGCCCTAGGGACTTAATTCCATATTAGCTGATCAAACGGTTCTCTAAGCCAGTAAAAAAAAAAAAAAAAAGCCTACATCTCTAATTCTGCCCATGCACTGTACTGTTTGACCCTACAAGGGACAAAATACTTATTTACTCTATGTTACAATTACATATTAAGAGATCCCAGCTCCAATCCAAAGTCTACATTTTCATAATTTAATACTACAGATAGCTATTTGTTGCAGACATGCAATTCTCATATTCCTAATCTTAGTGTAAAGTTAGTGTTCATAAAAGAGGTAGCATTTAAAATAAAAAGTAATTACACAACACAAAGCAAATTTACCTATCTTGTACCAAGAAGCTATAACCAAATTTGACAACTCATGCTGTTAAAAAAACAGAAACAAAACTAAAAGCTGTTAAAGCCTATTATGAGTTGAAAAAGGAAAAAACCCCAAAGCTGTTTCAAAACAAAGTGACCAGTGCCTAAAACTCATATGTGACAGGTGATTTCCAACCCATGAATCAGATTTTCAACTCTTCTTTCAACTATATAACTAAGGCTATTAGGCGATTAAATTACTATATGACTGTTGAGCAAAAAAAAAAAAAAAAAAAAATAGGCCGTGCCTATTACCTATACCTACTAAGATGAAAAGAAAATTTTAATTATACAGAATTCATGTACTACTTTCAAAAATTTTTCTGCTAGGGAGCCCAATAATGTTTACCTAGAAATCACATTCTGCTCTAATGTCACCCCAGACACAGATGAAAAATGCTTTGGTAGCAATGGAAGAAAAAAAAGAAGAAAAAATATAAAAAGCCAAATTAGGTGAGACTTCAGGTTTCTGATCTAGCATGTTAAGAAACTTAGAAGTACCACTGTGTTCTAACAACATGTAAAACACTGAACAAACTGAAAAACCAACAACTCTTCTTAAATCTGTAAGAGAAGTGAGGTCACAGGGAAAACTGATGACTCCCAGATTAGGAGACCAACAGGCAAATATAGAGAATCACAACTTCCCTGAGCAAAAACTCACAAGGGGCAACCTCCATGGGAACCAGCACCCATGGGAACCACTTAATGAACAGTAAATATATTTTATCTTCCTTATGGTTTTCTTAATAACATCTTCTTTTCTCTTTATTGTAAGAATACAATATATAATACAGAAAACATATAAAATATGTATTAATCAACTGTTTATGTTATTGGCAAGGCTTCCAGTCAATAGCAGGCTATGAGTAGTTAAGCTCTGGAGGAGTCAAAAGTTGTATGTGGGTTTTCAACTGCACGGGTGGTAGGGAAACCTGATCTGTATTTGACAAATTGGTGGAAGCTCAGTACAGACAAGTCTGAAAGATATAAACTCCAGGGACATGTAGTAATATGGGCAGGGGGGAGAACCACAGTTTTGTGAGTTTTACCTCCAGGAGCTCAGTAAGGGTCATCACAGTGAATACTGGGGGAAAAAAAATCCCCTAATGCGTCCCCTCTAGGCTTCTTTGTAGGAGAAAGTATTTAATATATACCCAACTTCAGTCCTCTCTAGCCCTACTCTCCCACTTACAGGATGGACTTGAGAAGCACATGTGAAGTTGACAAAAGTTCACTAACAGACTGAAAATGTTTCCCCTCCATGCACACCTTACCACCACATTACTAAAGGTCCACTCACAGCAGTTCCTGTTACCTAATGCATCATGTATGGCTATCAAGAAAAAGTTATAAGACATATTAAATAGGAAAAAACACAGCTGGAAGAGACACAGTAAGCATCGAAACTAGACTTGGATGTTGCAGGGATGTTGGAATTGTTACACCAGAAATTTGAAATAATTATGATAAATATCCTAAGAACTCTAATGGACAAAGTAGAAACCATGCAAGAACAGATGGGCAATGTAAGCAGAAAGACAGAAATTTTAAGAAAGCATCAAAAAGAAATGCTACTGATCAAAAAGACTGTAACAGAAATGAAGACTGCCTTTAATGGGCTTATTAGTAAACTAGACAAAGCTGAGGAAAGAATATCTGCACTTGAGAGTATCTCAACAGACACCTACAAAACCGAGAAGCAAAGGAAAAAAAAGACTGGAAAAAAAAACGCCTGGAACAAAATATCCAATAACTGTACGACAACCACAAAAGCATAATGGGAACACCAGAAGAAGAAACAGAGAAAAGAACTGAAGAAAAATTTGAAACGATGACAGAGAATTTCTACAAATTAATGTGAGACATCAAACCGCAGATGAAGAAAGCTCAGAAAACACCAAGCAGGATAAATGGCATAAAAATGGCATAGACACCCTTTCCTGTGCCCTTTTAAGGTTGACGCAGTGCTTTAAGGGGCTAACACAGAAGGGTAAAGGAAGTCTCCATAAACCCCAGAGAAGAGATTGTAAAGCTCCTCTTTAGATCCTTTCTGGAGTCACACCTGAGAAAACAAAAACAAACAAGCAAAAAAACCCTGACAGCTAGGCATATAATTTTCAAACTACTGAAAATCAAAGATAAAGAAAAAAATCCTGAGAGAAGCTAGAGGGGTAAAAAACTCAACTTGCCTACAGAAGAGCAAAAATAAAAATTACATCTGACATCTCCTCAGAAACTATGTAAGCAAGAAGAGTGGGCCAGGTGCGGTAGCTCACACCTGTAATCCCAGCAATTTGGGAGGCCGAGATGTGCGAATCACGAGGTCAGGAGTTCGAGACCAGCCTGGCCAACATGGTGGAACCCCCGTCTCTACTAAAAATGCAAAAAATTAGCTGGGCATGGTGGTGGGCGCCTGTAATCTCAGCTATTCAGGAGGCGGAGGCAGGAGAATCACTTGAACCCAGGAGGCGGAGGTGGCAGTGAGCTGAGATCGCGCCACTGCACTCCAGCCCAGGCGACAGAGTGAGACTCCATCTCAAAAAGAAGAAAAAAAAGAAAAGTGGAATGAAATATTTCTTTAAAGTACTGAGAGAGATCAGGCACGGTAGCTCAGGCCTGTAATCCCAGGATTTTGGGAGGTTGAGGTGGGTGAATCACTTAAGGTCAGGAGTTTGAGACCAGCCTGGGCAACATGGCAAAACCCTGTCTCTACTAAAAATACAAAAATTAGCAGGCGTGGTGGCGCACTCCTGTAATCCCAGCTACTTGGGAGGCCAAGGCACAAGAATCGCTTGAATCTGGGAGGTGGAGGTTTCAGTGAGCCCAGATGGCACCACTGTATGGCAGCCTGGGCGACATAGCGAGACTGTCTCCAAATAAAATAAAGGACTGAGAGAGAAAAAAATACCAACCTAGAATTCTGTACAAAACTAAAGATATATTTACCATATGATCCAACAATGGCACTCCTTGGTATCTGCCCAAGGGAGATGACAACATACATCCACATAAAACTTGTATACAATGTTTATAGTAACTTCACTCATAATTGCCAAAACTTAGAAGCAACCAAGATATTCTTCAGTAGGTGAATGAATAGGCGGTACATCCAGATAATGAAATATTATTCAGCACTAAAATGACTGGAGCCTGTGATCCCAGCTACTCAGGAGGCTAAGGCAGGAGGATCACTTGAGCCCAGGAATTCGAGGCTGCAATGAGCTATGATTGGGCCACTGCACTCCAGCCTGGGCAACAGAGTGAGACACCTTGTCTCTTAAAAAAGGAAGAAGAAAGAGGAAACAGGAAAGAAGAGGAAGGAAGGAAGACAGGGAAGAAAAGAGGGAGGGAAAGAAATGAGCTATCAAGCCATGAAAAGATGAGGATGAAACTTAAATGCCTATTACTAACGGAAAGAAGCCCATTTGAAAAGGCTGCATACTGTGTGATTCCAATGATATGACATTCTGGAAAAGGAAAAACTATGGAGATGTTAAAAAGTTCAGTGGTTGCCAGGGATAAGGGAGGAGGGAAGGAGGAACAGGTGGAGCACACTGGATTTTTAGGGTAGCAAAATTACTATGTATGGCACTATAATGGTGGATAAATGTCATTATAAAATCGACCAAACCCATACACAACACCAAGAGTGGACTCTAATGTAAACTACGGACCTTGAGTGATAATGATGTGTCAATGTAGGTTCATTAATTGTAACAAACCACTCTGGTGGGGGATGTTGATAGTAGGGGAGGCCGCACATGTGTAGGGGAAGGGGGTATAGGGAAAATCTCTGTACATTCTGCTCAATTTTGCTGTGAACCTCAAACTGCTCTAAAAAATAAAGTTGTTTTGTTGCTGTTGTTGTTATAGTTAATCAAATCATATTTACCCTAGGCATTTGCCTAGCAAGTCAGGCCAAATGAATGAAGCAGATAACCTTAAAAGACAACTCTTGGAAACAGGATACACAGTTTCACTATTTTGCCTGACTGGTTCCCAGAAGTCTCAAAACTAAAGTCAGCCAATTTCCATGTAGAAACTTTAGCCAGATATCACAAATACACCACCAAGCACGTATACGGTAGAAGCAGTCCCTACTTTATGATCAAGGCCACCATTACTCCAAAAGTTTGTAAACTGTTTGCAATTTTTAATGCATTATCCAACAGAAAGAAATATTTGGTTCAAGGTTAGGAATGAATACCCTCTATACAACCCCACAACGCCTTGTTCACCACTGTATCCTTAGCATCCCTTAAAACAAGGAATGGCATGTATTAGGTACTTAAGAAATGTCTGTTGAATAAATAAAATGTCAGGTACTATGCTATAAAATGGCAAAATAAACTACTAAAAAATGTTGAAAATGGTGAGTCTGGGGAGTAGGAAAGTACAATGACAGGAGGCCATATTTTTGCTATATGAGCCTTTCAGTACCACTTAATTTTCAAAATTATTTTAGATAGCAATTATTGCTCTGATTTTTACAGGTAACATTCTGTGTTGGTCACTTTATTCTGAAAAAACATGTAGATTTTGTTGAAAATGCTTGAGTTGCCAAATTTGATTAGAAATACATAACTCCTTGCCACAAGATGAGTGAAACTGCTTTGTGTTGTCTAACTACATCTATCTATCTATCTGTCTATCTATCTATCTATCTATCTATCTATCTATCTATCTATCTATCTATCTATCTATTTTAGAGATGGAGTCTCATTATGTTGACCAAGCTACTCTTAAACTTCTGGCCTCAAGCAATCCTGCCTTGGCCTCTCAAAAGTGCTGGGATTAGTGGCGTGAGCCACCATGCCAGGCAATCTTAAATCTTTATACTAGACTAGTTCCATAAAGTCAACAGCTACGTTTAGTTGTATTCAATTATACCCTCTACAACTAGTACAATGCATGAAACATAGTAAATGCTTAAAAAATATTTACCAAATAAATAACTTTCCTGTATGCTCTAAATGTTCCAAATTGAGCATGCACTATTTAACTGGCTACTTCTCCATTCCACTTTACCTGTGGAAGAGGTGACACATCTGTATTGCAACCATTTCCTTTGGGAGACAAAGGACTTCAAGGGAGAACGAATACACCTATTTTTCTACATGATATGAAAATATAATCTAACAAGGCCAGGGAAAACAATACAGTTGTGATAAACCGATCCTTATATACTGAGAAATTAAAATGGATGCTCAAAAAGCTAATCTTCAGTGAAGTAGTTCAAGAAAAATGCTCAAAAGATTTTTATTAATCTACTCAGACACATAATCCATTATAGCTATTGAGGGTAGAATCAAGGCATCTCAATACTAAAGATTAATTTTTCAGCAACTCTCCTAAATTGTACCTTAAATACAATTAAGTTATGTTAGTCTATAACGAAAGTTGGGCAGACATGTAATTATCATACCTGATACTTCTTTTGGGAAAAAAAAAGGTTTCACAATGTCTCTATTGATAATGACTTGTAATTTTATTAGGCTGGTGCAAAAGTAATTGGACCACCCTAAAACCACATCTCCTTTTCATATAATGATGTTTTACTCACAGACTCAATGGTATTTCTAATGAGGCTTGTACCAGCCCACCCTGTTCCCTTCAGCCCTCCCTTTCCCTTGTATACTCTTATACCCTTGTATACAAGGTATCATGGCCTTTCTCTCTAGGGGCTTTAGATAAAAGCTAGTGACGACCAAAAAAAAAAAAAAAAATTAACATAAAATTACAGGCAGTACCAATGAAATTCCAATTTCAGCCAGGTGTGGTGGCTCATGCCTCTAATCCCAGCACTTTGGGAGGCTGAGGCAGGTGGATCACTTGAGGCCAGGAGTTCAAGACCAGCCTGGCCAACAGGGTAAAACCCCATCTCTACTAAAAACACAAAAAACTAGCCAGGTGTGGTGGTGCGTGCCTGTAGTCCCAGCTACTTAGAAGGCTGAGGTGAGAGGACTGCTTGAGCCTGGGAGGTCGAGGCTGCAGTGAGCTGAGATTGCACCACTGTACTCCAGCCTGGGAAACAGAATGAGACTCCGTCTCAAAAAAAAAAAAAAAAAAAATTCCAATTTGATAACCACCAAAAATAAAATCTACATGAAGTAGCCACAAAAACCATACATATGAGGACAATTAATGCCCAATTTCTTAGCCCAAAGAATAATCATAGAAACCATTTAAATTTTTGAAATATCAACTGATGTACAGCATAAAGTTAAGAAACATAAAGGTCAGTCAGGCGCGATGGCTCACGCCTGTAATCACAGCACTTTGGGAGGCAGAGGTGGGTGGATCACAAGGTCAGGAGATTGAGACCATCTTGACAACATGGTGAAACCCCGCCTCTACTAAAATACAAAAAATTAGCTGGGCGTGGTGGTGCACATCTGTAATCCCAGCTACTCGGGAGGCTGAGGCAGGAGAATTGCTTGAACCTGGGAGGCGGAGGATGCAGTAAGCTGAGATCACATCATTGCACTCCAGCTTGGGTGACAGAGCAAGACTCTGTCTCAAAAAAAAAAAAAAAAAAAAGAAAAAGAAAGAAACATAAAGGTCTATACAACTCAGTTAAACATCTGCATGAGCATCTTCAAACTTGAATCTAAAATACTTGAATCTACAACAATCTCCTGTGTTTTCATTCCTGATAGCCTATAAAAATTTGTATAGCCACACACTGTTACTCAGCTTAGTAACAACCTTAAAACCAAGTTACTTCATTGCCCATATTTGTACTTATAATCAAACTGGCACAACATACTACTTGTCATAGAAGTGACACTGACCAAGTAAATGGCATATCTATATGAAGTCAAAGCCAACTGACCCCATGGCATGTGCTGTGCCAAGGAAGGCTTCCCAGTAGTTAGAACAGAGAACACATCATCACGTTCCACATGGTAGTGTATGTATGTCAAGGTTTAAAAGAATCTATACCCTAACGATGAGTACCATTTGCACATTGTAAGTAGTGACCCACTTTTAGCAAGGCAATATCATTCATCACATTAAATTAATGTTAATTTAGATTGTATTGCTTTGTATTATGTTTAACTTGAAATTTTCTTTTGGATGTATAGTTCTATAAGATTTTAAACCTAAGAAATTTACACCTGGCTTTATGTTTGCCCACATTAAATAACATTATACTTAATACTTTACTTATATATTGGCATTCACAGCCTGCAAGAGTTTTTTCTAAAATGGGCCCCAATTTACTCAAGTTTATAAAACTGATTTTTATACCTGTATGACATCCAGACAAGCTGCTATAACTCATATTTTGTACAATATAGGAAATTATAAAACCTACAGGATGTAACATCCTGAGTCTTCTTGTGATGATCAATCCCTTACTTGATAATCTCTCAGCATTTAGTTTGTACTAAAGCTTACTAGGGTTAAAAAAAAAAAAAGAATCTGAAAAGTTCCCCTCTATTAATCAGTATCATCAGATATCTATTGAATGCCTCTTACTGGTTAAGAAAGAGGGGATTAAGAAGCACAGCACGTCCTCTGGTCTCCCCTTCAAGGAACTTCCTCTTTGGCTGAATGTAAAGACATGAAAAGATACCATAAGCTGACATACAACAAATTTAGAATGACTACTGGAATTCAGCTTCCATAAGAGCCGAAAGGATGAAGAAGATCTTAGTTATCTTCTGTCACCTTCAGTCTATCCTAATTACAATTTGCTTTGGGGAGGAAAGAGAAGACACGCTTAGTCTTAGCCATGCTGAAGTGGAATTCCAGGGAGACATCTAACTGGCAAAATCCAAAAGGAAAAAAAGTGAGACTAAAGCTACATATCAAAAGAGATATAAAGATTAGGGGGAAAAAGAGTCATCTTACAGAAGGTTTAGCTGAACCCATGAAAATGGTGGGGGCTGCTGAAGGGTGATGGAATTAGGTCACAATCTGCAAGAAAACATCCTGTGGTCAAGGTAATGTATGTAGTGTTAACCTTGGGAAAGAGCAAGAATATGTTTTCTTCGAAATATTCAAAGCAGAGAAATAAAGTATAGGTGAAGTCACTAAGAACTGTTGAAGAAGAAAGCCTTCATTTATGAAGAAGGGAACAGGCTATAATTCGATATTGATTACAATGAAAAAAGTCTACTGTGAGGATTCAACTGGAAACCAACAAGAAGTCAGTAAGATGACTACTAAATTGTAACAGATACCCAGTTAAAGTCAGACAAAAATTGTGATAGATACAACCATCTTGCTTTTGTGACCTCTAACAGTTCTAGAAGCAGAAAAATCAGACAATGGGGGCCCTGGGGAATGAAGACCAGAATGGTATACAGACAAACTATCCAATGACAAGAAATTCTAAAGGTGATAGCAAAAACAATATATAAATTTTTAAATTTTTGTGGGTACATAGTAGGTATATATATTTTTGGAGTATAAATATTTTGATATAGGCATGAAATAAGTAATAATCACATCAGGGTAAATAGGCATCCATCACCTCAAGCATTTATCTTTTGTGTTACAATCTAATTATACTCTTCTAGTTATTTTTAAATGTATAATTACTGTTGACTATAGTCACCCTGTTGTGTTATCAAGTAGATCTTATTCGTTCTATTTTTTTTGTACCTATTAACCATCCCCACTCCCCCTACACTTATACGCCCAACCACCCTTCCAGCCTCTGGTAACCATAATTCTATTCTCTAGCTCCATGAGTTCGATTGTTTTAATTTTTAGCTCCCACAAATAAGTGAGAACATGTGAAGTTTGTGCCTGTCTTATTTCACTTAACATCATGACCTCCAGTTCTATTCAAGACAGGATTGCAAATGACAGGATTTCATTCTTTTTCACAGCTGAATAGTACTCCATTGTGTTTATATACCATGTTTTCTTTATCCATTCATCTGTTGGACACCTGGGTTGCTTCCAAATCTTGGCTATTGTGAATAGTGCTGCAATAAACCTGGGTGTGCAGGTGTCTCTTCC
Source organism: Gorilla gorilla gorilla (assembly GCF_029281585.2). NCBI lineage: Eukaryota > Metazoa > Chordata > Mammalia > Primates > Hominidae > Gorilla > Gorilla gorilla. Next base: position 188,260,522 of record NC_073224.2, read on the forward strand.
GTATATTGATTGCCTTTCTTTTGGATATATACCTAGCAGTGGGATTGCTGGATTATATGGTAGCTCTATTTTTAGTTTTTTGAGGAACCTTCAAACTGTTCTCCACAGTGGCTGTACTAATTTACATTCCTACTAATAGTGTATGAGGGTTCCCTTTACTCCACATCCTCACCAGTATTTTGTTATTGCCTGTCTTTTGGGAAAAAAAAAAGCCATTTTAACTGGGGTGAAATGATATCTCATTGTAGTTTTGGTCTGCATTTCTCTGATGATCAATGATGTTAGGCACCTTTTCATATACCTCCTTGCCATTTGTATGTCTTCTAACAAAACCAATGATAAAGCAGCAGACCAGAAGGTCTCCACTGGGAAATGGGATGAGCAAAACAAGAAAGTACTAAATGGCCAGGAAAAACAGAGAAGTAGGGGTCAGATCAAAATGAGAGAATAAAAGTTCAGAAGTAAAGTGATAGAGGAAGATGAAGAAAAGAAAACTGTTGTCGAAGAAAACACTTTTTAACTTAATATTTTGCAGGTGGTTCAGCTCTTAGTAATGACAAGACCAATGGAGTGGAGTTTAATGGCTAAAGTAGATAAAGTTCAATGAAAAAGGAAAACATGGCTGGGAATGGTGGCTCATGCCTATAATCTCAGCACTCTCAGAGGCCAAGGTGGGCAGATGGCTTGAGCCCAGGAGTTCGAGACCAGCCTGGCCAACATGGCAAAACCCCATCTCTACAAAAAAATACAAAAATTAGCCAGGCGTGGTGGTGCATGCCTGTAGTCCCAGCTACTCAGGAGGCTGAGGTGGGAGGATCACTTGAGCAGGGGAGGCAGAGGTTGCAGTGAGCTGTGATTGTGCCACTGCAATGAGTGAGACTCTGTCAAAAAAAAAAAAAAAAGGACATATAAATACAATGAGGTCAAGAATTAGACTGGGAAGCACTATTATGTAGTAGGAGCTTCCTCATCTATAAACTGAAGTGGGTGGGGGGAGTTTTGTGAGAATTTTTTTTTTAAACAAAGCAAAAGAAGAGAACCTAACATGGCAGTAGATACTAGGATATGTTTTAAAGGTAGGTTGCTGAGATCACTGCGTCTCCTCTCCTATACCCCTTTGGAAGACAGCTCCGTGAGTGCCCATCCCACAGTGCCTAACAGACAGTATGTTATACATCTCAAAATATTCAGTAAACAACAATGGAAAAGCAATCTCTACATCAACCATTTGTTCATTTATTCCTTCAGTTATTTCTCCATTTAACTAACATTTACTGAGTGCTACTGAATACCAGGCACTGGCAGAGGGAATGGTAGGAACAGTAGTTGCATTGTAATGGCAACTAACATTTACCAAGTTTTTACTATAGCCAGGCATTATTTCAACCAGTTCTTATCCAATATTAGTTTATCAAGTTCTAGCAAGTTTACATTAGTTTATTTAACCACTAAAACAACTCTATGAAGTAGGTACTCTTATTATCCTCATTTTATAGATGAGGCCACTGAAACTCAGAGACAGTAAGTTGAATGTTAACGGTTAAATGTAAGTGGTGGGCTCTGGGATACAAACACAGACATTCTGGCTCTAGAGCGAAGTTCTTTACCACACTTCACTACATCTGAGAAGATAATCTTTTGCCAGTCAAATGAACATTAATTCCATATTTCTAAATGTCCTATCTTCTCCATGCATTAAGTGTAGGAAAAAAACCTCTTGTATTACATGTACTTTTAAATATCAAAGCTATTAGAAGTCTAAGACTTCTCAAAGTTATCTTTTTCTGCCCATTATTCCCAAAGACATACAAGCTCTCTTCTTAGCAAAAGCTGAAAAATTCCAATATTGGATCTGGTTAGGAACCTGAACTTATGATGTCAACATCAGCTGATAACAAATAAACAAGAAGAATATGATAAGGAGATAGTGAATTGTGCAAATACTATAGTATTCAAAGGAAAGAGATCATTTTGAACTTGGGGGACTGGGGAAGGAAAGGCCAGTCGGCAGAGGGTTCATAGAAGAGGTCAGTTCTAAACTAGGCTTTGAAAAAAAGGGTAGAAGACATTTCACAGAGAAAGGACATCACACACAAGAATGTGGAGGCCACAAATGAAAAAATGTATTTGAAGGAAAGCAAGTAAGCAATAGCACTCTAGGTTTATGTAGGGGTATAGTGGCAGAAATGCCTACAAGGGCAGGTGGCTCTTGTTGAATGTTGAATGTCAGTCTAACCAACAATGGGGGGGCGGGAAATCTCATCTGCCACATTCAGTCTAATATGATCACTAAAACACTTATCCTCCCCTCTTAGGCCAGGTGTGGTGGCTGAGGCAGGAGAATTGCTTGAACCCACGGGGTGGAGGTTGCAGTGAGCCGAGACAAACCACATCTAACTAGATTTACTTTCTGGGGTACAAAGTGAGACTCAGTCTCAAAAAAACAAAAAACAAACAAACAAACAAAAAACACTTATCCTCCTCTTACAGGATCACAAATTTGCTAAAATGATGCTATAGTCATTTATGAAACTGCCTAAATTTAAAAGAAATCTACAGGAATTACAAATTGCTTTTAAAAGGCACAACTCAGAGTAGCTTAAAGATTTCCTACTTCAATTTCATATTCATTTCTTAAAGTCCCCTAATAACCACACCCTTTAATAATGTTTTTTAAGCCTCTACTGAACACTTTCAAGTGATGGGGGGTTTACTATCTTGTAGGGCCTAAGATACCCTATGTCACCTTATCTAATCAAGTCAATTCCTGATATAGAACAAAGTACAGAGAAAGGGTTATAAAACATGTTTTCTACAATTAAATTTTCTAAATTAAAACAAAATCCCCTATGTACTACAAATATAAGCTCTTTCACTGGAGAATAAACATAGAAAAATATCTTCAGTGTAGTACGGCAGACATTAGTTGCATGTCACCCAACATCTGTTTTTCCCTATTCTGACTTTGGTGCGGGTCGGGTTGGGTAGGATGAACACACCTTCTACCGTATCAGCAATGTGTTTCTAGTGAGGCCAGTAACATCCCAGCTCCAGGGTAGAATCTATGACTGTGAAATTGTGACTGGTCAGGATTTGACACATGGCCAAAGCTAAGGTGATGAGCAATAATTGTGTTACTCCTATTAAGGTCTAGAAAGAATAGCCTCCTATGGACTCGGTTCCAAAAATGGGAGGCCGACATTGCTACAACCACCTTACCACCACCAAGGGAGAACCTAACCGAAAATGAAGCCAATGCAAAAGAAGTGGAACGTAGAAATAGAGATGGGAGATCTGAGTCCTCATGACATGAATTACCTAATTCAAACCACATCTAACCAGATTTACTTCCTTCTTTATGAATCAGTTTGGGTTGAGTTTTCTTTCACTACCATACAAAAGAGTACTAACTGACACATACGGTAATAGCCAAATCCTTTAACAAGAAAATGAGGTGAACTTCTCAGTATTTACCTATTATCATGCATAATTATGTAATTTGGTTGTATTGATAACTGACTACAGATATTAAATTTTTTAAATGAATCTGGCATATTTTAACATAGAATTTCACTTTCAACATTGTCTTGCACTGTCTTGTTTCTAGACAAAAATCAGTATTTTACTCTGCAGAAAGCAGGAGAAAATAAATGAGTATAACTTTACTATAACTGTAAAGGAAAAATAAGCAACTCAGAAATTATAAGTTCCTATTACATCATACCACAGTTATTAAAAAAAAACAGAAAACAGACAAAAAAAGAAAGCAACAACTAATGAACTATCTGGAAACCATGTAAAGACCCTTACTTGAAGCTGGAGAGTATGTCGAAGAATTGTTTCTTCTAAGGCATGGATCCACTTCTCTCGCTCATCAGCATCACGGGCTGGAATAAAAGATTACACATTAAAATTAAAAGTTTAATTTCTATAATATATCTCCATATTTGAAAATATCATTTTAAAACTATGATGGCTAACAGAAAAGGTTTTTAGTTGTACCATTTCCTTAATAGGTTCAGCTTGATCTATTAATATTTTTTACAGATATGCAATCTACTTGCAACAATTTATAAGAAAGGGAATAACTGTGTTCAATAATAGCAGGCTACATAGTTCAGACCAACCTTCCCACTGAGAACAACTAGAAAAGCTAGACTGATTTTTAAAAAACAACTGGTTGAAGGCATCACAAACCAACAAGGTAATAAAGAATTACCAAGCCAAGATCTGGGAGAAGACAAAAAATTTAGAAGATAAACCTTGTATTTAGGGACACTCCTCATGGAGGCATTGCAAATTCCAGGAGAGGAATTGCAGACTGGACAACGCACTTAAAAGCTTGTCAGTGTGTGGCGGAAGCTGGTATATGAGAACTCTACTTTCTGTTCAATTTTGCTGTGAACCTAAAACTTCTTTAATTTAAGAACGAAAAAAAAACTGCCTGGGTGCAGTGGCTCATGACTGTAATCCTGGCATTTTGGGAGGCTGAGGCGGGCGGATCACCTGAGGTCAAGAGTTCAAGACCAGCCTGGCCAACATGGTAAAACCACATCTCTACTAAAAATACAAAAATTAGCCGGGCATGGTGGCGGGTCCCTGTAATCCCAGTAACTCAGGAGGCTGAGGCAGGAGAATCACTTGAACCCGGGAGGCGGAGGTTGCAGCGAGCCAAGATCATGCCACTGCACTCCAGCCTGGGCAACAGAGGGCGACTCTGTCTCAAAATAAATAAATAAATAAAATAAAATAAAAAAACAAAAAAAAAACCACACAAGCCTTTTCAGGCCAGAAGTTGGAAGCCAGGGCCCACCAACAATGGGAGCTCTGGTAAACAGTCTGTGTTCTAGTTGGGACCCCAAACAGCTTCTCTGTGGGAGTAGTGATAAACTAGAATTAAAACAGTTGCTTGGTCATATGGGTGGCCCAGAAAAATCTTGATGCCTGAAATTGATTTAAATGATCACAGATTTTTAGTGACTCCAGGCATCTACTAGCAAAAGCAAATGAAAATCTTTTCTGTAGGAAGATAACATCATCTTAGCTGCTAAATTAAATTTACATAAACAATTTTTAAAATACAATGTCTAGCACATAAGCAAAGATAACCAAGTACACATAAATGGAGGCACTTTTGGAGACAAAACCACACATAAACGAGAACCAAAAGACAACAGAAACAGATCAACAGGAACTCCAGATTACTGCATAAATGACATAATTTTTTCCTTTTTTATTTTTAGGGTTTTTTTCCCCTTAGATTTATAAAATAATCAAATCAAATATAAATTCCAAAAGTGACAAATAATCAAAATTAAGAATTTAATAGATGAGTTCAACAGCAGATTAAGTACAACCAAAGAGACAATTACAGAACTGGGAGCAGTTAGAAGAAACCCATCAGAACAAAAGACAGTAAGTCAAAGAGATAGAAAATATAGAAGTAAGGGTAAGCAAGACAGAGTATAAGAAAATGTAACACACATGTGATTGGAACCCCAGAAGAAGACAAAAGAGAGCATGGCACGGAAGCACTGTCCGGCTGAGAATTTTCCAAAACTGATTAAAGACATTCAGAAGTCCTAGGAATCCCAAGCAAGATAAATCAAAGAAATCCACAAGTTGGGCACATCTCAGTAAAAATACTGCAAACCAAAGATATAGGAAATACCTTTAAAACAGCCAGGGAGAAAAAAGGACAGGTTACTTTCAAAGAAACCACAATTAAATTCAGGTAGGCTCTCAAAAGAAACAATGAGAACCAGGAGACAATAGAGTACGACATTTAATGGCTAAAAGACAATAACTGTCAATTTAGAATTCACTGAAATATATCCTTTATGAATTAAGATGAAATAAACTCATTTTCAGACTGACAAAACCAGAATCTGCTATCGGCAGATGCTCATTAAATAAAACTCTAAAAAGTATTCTTTTCTAGGCATAAACAATGCCTGATGGAAGGTGGTAGGAGCTGCACAGAATGAAGAGCAACAGAAATTATAAGTATGTGGCTAAAACTAAATATTCTCTACATACAATCATAATATTTAATAATATCTTGTGGGGTTTTTTTCTGGCTCTCAGTGTCCTGTTTTTATTGTTTTGCAGCAGCACACCTAACACAGAACATAATTACAAATACTGTGCAAAAGAAGAGCTAGTGCTTAAGTACAAATGGGAAATACAATTCCTTTTATTTAAATAAATACTTAAACACAACTCAGGTCCTATAAGCATCTGGACTCTAGGTCTGAGCTGGAGTTGCCTCGCCTGTGTGCTCACAGTGACGTCATGATTTTCCCACCCCCAGTAATCAATACATGGAATCAGGTGCCAAAGGGGAATGTGATCACAATGAGCCCCTTTTCTAGAGCCTACCTCAGCCCTCTACAGACATGATCTCTGGCCAGGACAAAGATGACCAGAATTTCTTGAAGGTCCATAATCTGTAATAGTTAAGTATTCTACATGATTCTCTGGGTTGCCATTTCTATGGAGGAGACATATGCACTTAGGTGACTTTCTTCAGCTCATAATACAGGCCCAGACTTGGCCCCATGCCTGTGAGGATGTTGGACCATGCATCCTTGAAGGAGGCTTTGCCCCTTCATTTTAGGAGAGCTTCTGCCAACAATCAAGGGCACCTGTGTTCGTAATATCACCTCCTTTGCACCTGGACTGCATCACCATCCGCCCGCACTGTGAGGAGTAGGTAGGAGGCCACATGGGCCACTGTCATTGCCTGGGCAATCATCCAGCTCACCATGTGGTGGGTGTTCTTGGGGTCAGGGAGCATGCCCTTGGCTGTATCATACACGCTGAGGTAGGTTGCCCAGTACATATGGATGCCCTGCACCGAGATGCTGAAGCCCTGGGACAGGCCTCGGATCCCATCAGCCTTGATCTTCTCCAGGCAGTCTGCCAGGCCTTTGAGCTCCCACTATATGCCCAATTTCCCAACGTTGGCTGCCAGGAGGGTTCTGGCAAATTCCAGGGGGTAGAAGAAGCACAGGGAGATGGCCCCAGCTGCCCCTCAGGAAGCCAGGTTGCCTGCAAAATATCTCCAGAACTGTGCATGCTTATGCACGCCTCCCAGAAAGACCTGCTTGTACTTATCCCTAAAGGCAAAGTTGAGGGCTTGCATGGGGAAGCAGTGGATGGTGCTGGCCAGGTGCCCCTCCAGAAGGACAAGTGCCCTGCTCCTTGGGGATGTGGACCTTGCAGCCCACCACACCACACCTTTGTACAGTGTCACCACAGTCTGCTTACTGGCATGTTGCACCTGCAGCAGTGCCTTGACTGGCTCAACTCGGATCGCTGCCCTCTTGGAAATAGCGAGGGCAATGCCTCCGGCCAGTAAGTCCTTGACAAAGGAGTGTGGCCTGTTCCATCCTGCTGGCCAGCGGGCAGCGGAGGGAGGGAGGGAGCTGCTTGCTCAGCTCTGCTGCTGCTGGGACCAAAAGGCTCTCATGGGATTTTAAATAAATATATGCAAAATTAAACTGCATATAGATTGTATATACAAAACAACTGCATATAGATTGGAAAAGGGAAAATGGAATAAAAAGTTTTAAGTTTCTTACATTGTTTGGGAAGAAGATAAAATTATCAATGATTTTGATAACTGATAACTGAAGGATTCATGTTCCAGTGATACATGTTCCAGTGATTATCTAAAATAATCACTAAAAGAAAAGCTTTTTAAGTGTTTAACTTCTAAAATTAAAAAATCCAATAATAAAGATAATCCAAAAATTGACAAGAAAGGAGAAAAAAGAAATCGAATATACGAGACTGAAAGAAAGCATACAGTAAGATGGCAAATGTTTAAGCCTAAAAAATCAATAATTAAATGTGAGTGAAGTAAACGTGCTAATTAAAATACAAAGGCTTTAAGATTTGTAAAAGTATATGATGCTTACAAGTGACATGTTACATCACTCGCATTAATAAAGCAAGCAGATGAAACATTAATAAGGACATAGAAGATTTAAACAGTCTGATGAATAAACTTGATTCAATGAACATATACAGAATGCTGAATACAACAAATGTAAAACAGATATTCTTTTTAAGCAGAACACAGAATATTTCTAAAAACTGACCAAATATTGGACCCTAAAACAAGTCTCAACAAATATCAAAGGACTGAAATCATATGTTCTCTAACCATAGTGGAAATTTAAGCTAGAAACCAGTAAAAAAAAGAAAAAAAGAAAAAAAAGGATAAATTAGAAAATACTAGGGTTTTTGATGCTCTCTGCTCCTCTCATTTGACAAACAGCCGCCCCTTCTCATGCACCACCAGCCGTGTCCCTGAGACACCATGGTGAAAATGAAGGCTGGAATAAACGGATTTGGCTGTATTGGGCACCTGGTCACCAGGGCTTCTTTTAACTCTGGCAAAGCAGGTATTGTTGTCATCAGTGACCCCTTCTTTGACCTCAACTACATGGTCTACATGTTCCAGTATGACTCCACCCATGGCAAGTTCCATGGCAGCATCAAGGCTGAGAATGGGAAGCTTGTCATCAAGGGAAATCCCATCACCATCTTCCAGGAGTGAGATCCCACCAAAATCAAATGGGGGTGACACTGGTGCTGACTATGTTGTTGGGTCCATCAACATCTTCACTACCATGGAGAAGGCTGGGACTCACTTAGAGGGGAGAGCCAAAAGGGTCTTCATCTCTGTCCTTTCTGCTGACACCCCCATGTTTGTGATGGACATGAACCATGAGAAGTAAGAAAATAGCCTCGAGATCCTCAGTAATGCCTCCTGCACCACCAATTGATCACCTCACCCCCATCCAAGGTCATCCTTGACAACTCTGGCATTGTGGAGGGACTCATAACCACACTCCATGCCATCACTGCCACCCAGAAGATGTGGGTAGATGGTAGCTCTGGGAAACTGTGGCATGACGACCATGAGGCTCTCAAAAACATCATCCCTGCATCTACTGGTGCTGCCAAGATTGTAGGCAAGGTCATCCCCAAACTGAATGGGAAGATCACTGGCATGGTCTTCCAAGTCCCCACCACCTACGTGTCAGATCTGATCTGCCATCCAGAAAACCCTGCCAAATACGATGACATTAAGAAGGTATTGAAGCAGGCACCAGAGGGCCCCCTAAAGGGCATCCTGAGCTATACTGAACACCTGGGTGTCTCCTCCGACTTTAAGTGAGAACCACTCTTCCACCTTCCATGATGGGGCCAGCACTGCCCTCAATGACCACTTTGTCAGGCTCAATTCCTGGTATGACAATGAAAATGAATCTGGCTACATCAACAGGGTGGTGGACCTCATGGTCCACATGGCCTCCAAGGAGTAAGTGCCCAGGACCACCAGCTCCAGCAAGAGCACTAACTAAAGGACAAGAGAGGACCTCAGCTGCTAGGGAATACCTGCTGCACTCAAATCTAACAGAATAAACAGACATGCAAAAATCTCTTCTTGACACAGCTTCCATGCCAGACCCCCTGAAGAGGGAGGGGCCTGGAAGGCCCCACCTTGTCATGTTCCATCAATAAAGTCCCCTGTATGCAGCCAAAAAGAGAAAACAAGAAAGAAAAATAAAACAAAATACTGAGATGTTTTGGAATTTTTAAAAATAAATACTTCTAAATAATCCATAGGTCAGGAAAAAATATCTGCACTAGAAATTAGAAAACATGTAGAACTGAATAAATGAAAATATGACATATTGATTCATTGGATACAGTTAAAGTAGTGCATAAAGGGAAATTTGTAGCCTTAAATGCATATATATATATAAATTCATATATATAAAATGCATATATATATAAAAGCAAAAAGGCTGAAAACAACAAGAAGTTCAAAATGGGTAGAAAAGGAATTGACAAAGAACATAAACTAATGAGATAGAGGGCAAACATTCAATAGATAGGTCACTAAAGCCTAAGTTGGTTACCTAAAAATAACTAATGAAATTGATCAACCTCTAACAGAAATGACAGGAGGAGGAAGGGACGAAGACAACACAAACATGATGGCACAGATCATTAACGTCATGAATAAGAAAGAGGACATCACAACTGATGCACATACTCATAACTCCCTGACTATAAAACTGAAAATTTTAATTAAGTGGAAAATATTATTTAAGGAAATACAATTTACCAAAACTACCACAATAACAAATTTAAAAACCTAGATAGTGCTATAACTATTAGGTTGGGCCACAGGAAAGTACCCTTTTGGTAGGTCAAAAACACTCTAATATTAAAATAATTGAAAATCATCCCACAAAGAAAAATCCAAGCCTAGAAGCCTTCACCAGAGAATTCTTAAGGAAAAAAATAATGCCAATCTCTAATACAAAATCTTCCAGATAATGGAAAAAGAGTGAACACTCCACAACTCTTTTTTAAGGCCAGCATGACTTTGACACCAATCTGACAAGACTGTTATTGGAGAAAAATTATAGGCAAATCTAACAGAATAGACAGACATGCAAAAATCCTACATAAAAACATTACAACAGAATAGCACAATCTATATACTGATGCATGACTCTTTCCTCTCCCAGTGGAATGTACTAAGAATAAAATGTGAAATGAATGAATGACCATGACCTTAAAAAATTAATAGATCATGTCCAAGTTGGGTTTATTCTAGAAATACAAAGTTGGTTGAATATGTGAAAAAAAAATCGATCAACATCTAACAATACAAAAATAGATATGGAACAAGGTTATTTACTACAGCATTTTTTGTAACTTTAAAATATTGGGACCAGGCGTGGTGGCTCACGCCTGAAATCCCAGCACTTTGGGAGGCTGAGGCCAGCGGATCACCTGAGGTCGGGAGTTCCAGATGAGCCTGACCAACATGGAGAAACCCCAACTCTACTAAAAATACAAAATTAGCTGGGTGTGGTGGCATATGCCTGTAATCACAGCTACTCTCGGGAGGCTGAGGCAGGAGAATCGCTTGAACCAGGGAGGCAGAGGTTGTGGTGAGCTGAGATCACGCCATTGCACTCCAGCCTGGGCAACAAGAGCGAAACTCCGTCTCAAAAAAAAAATATATATATATATATATATGAAACACCCTAAATACTCATACAGAGGAGAATGGTTGAATAAATCAAGGAATACTATGCAGATATCAAAAAGAATAAAAGCCAGTTGCAGCAGCACACGCCTGCAGCCCCAGGAGATGGGAGGCTCACTTGAGCCCAAGAGTTCGAAACCAACCTGGACAATACAGTGAGACCCCATCTCTTAAAAAAACAGGAATGAGGAAGATTTCTTTAGTGATTTTGGAGTGATTTTCAGATATACCATCAAATAAAAGATTTTTAAAAAGTGAAGTGTGTCTTTACTATAAGAAAAAAGGAATATCAGAAAACATACAAGTATTTTCTTATTTGTGCAAAAGAAATATAAAGCTTCTAAAGAAAACTAAATAAATTGGTTACCTTACAAGCCACAGGTGAGAAAGGATGGGAAGCCAGGAAGAATAGGAACAAATTAGTAAGAATTAAGGAGGTAGCAACACTCTGAATATATCTTTTTGCATATATTCAGCCTCTCAGAACCATAATATTTCACATAATTGAACCTCAGTGCCATGGAGTGAATGTTTTGTGTTGCCCCAAAATTCCTATGTTGAAATCCTAACCTTCAATGTCATAGTATTAGGAGGTGAGACCTGCGGGAGGTAATTAGGTCATGAGGGTAGAACCCTCTTTAATGTGACGAGGCACCTCAGAGCTGTCTCACTCTGCTTCCAACACATGAGGATATAAGGACAAGAAGCTGACTGTGCAACCTGGAAGAAAGCTTTCACCAGAACCTGACCATGCTGGCATCCTGATCTAAACTTCCAGCCTCCGGAACTGTGAGGAAATAAATGTTTGCTGTTTAAGCTACGTAATCTATGGTAATTTGTTATAGCAGCCCAAACTAACTAAAACATGAAGTAACTTTGAAAAATCACCACCGATTCCACAGAAATACAAACTACCATCAGAGAATACTATAAACACCTCTACGCAAATAAACTAGAAAATCTAGAAGAAATGGATAAATTCCTCAACACATACACCCTCCCAGGACTAAACCAGGAAGAAGTTGAATCTCTGAATAGACCAATAACAGGCTCTGAAATTGAGGCAATAATTAATAGCTTACCAACCAAAAAAAGTCCAGGACCAGATGGATTCACAGCCGAATTCTACCAGAGGTACAAGGAGGAGCTGGTACCATTCCTTCTGAAACGATTCCAATCAATAGAAAAAGAGGGAATCCTCCCTAACTCATTTTATGAGGCCAGCATCATCCTGATACCAAAGCCTGGCAGAGATACAACAAAAAAAGAGAATTTTAGACCAATATCCCTGATGAACATCCATGCAAAAATCCTCAATAAAATACTGGCAAACTGAATCCAGCAGCACATCAGAAAGCTTATCTACCATGATCAAGTGGGCTTCATCCCTGGGATGCAAGGCTGGTTCAACATATGCAAATCAATAAACGTAATCCAGCATATAAACAGAACCAACGACAAAAACCACATGATTATCTCAACAGATGCAGAAAAGGCCTTTGACAAAATTCAACAACCCTTCATGCTAAAAACTCTCAATAAATTAGGTATTGATGGTAAGTATCTCAAAATAGTAAGATCTATGACAAACCCACAGCCAATATCATACTGAATGGGCAAAAACTGGAAGCATTCCCTTTGAAAACTGGCACAAGACAGAGATGCCCTCTCTCACCACTCCTATTCAACATAGTGTTGGAAGTTCTGGCCAGGGCAATCAGGCAGGAGAAGGAAATAAAGGTATTCAATTAGGAAGAGAAGAAGTCAAATTGTCCCTTGACTTGATACATGATTGTGTATCTAGAAGACCCCATCATCTCAGCCCAAAATCTCCTTAAGCTGATAAGCAACTTCAGCAAAGTCTCAGGATACAAAATCAATGTGCAAAAATCACAAGCATTCTTATACACCAATAACAGACAAACAGGGAGCCAAATCATGAGTGACCTCCCATTCACAACTGCTTCAAAGAGAATAAAATACCTAGGAATCCAACTTACAAGGGACATGAAGGACCTCTTCAAGGAGAACTACAAACCACTGCTCAATGAAATAAAAGAGGATACAAACAAATGGAAGAACATTCCATGCTCATGGGTAGGAAGAATCAATATCGTGAAAATGGCCACACTGCCCAAGGTAATTTATAGATTCAATACCATCTCCAACAAGCTACCAATGACTTTCTTCACAGAATTGGAAAAAGCTACTTTAAAGTTCATATGGAACCAAAAAAGAGCCCACATTGCCAAGTCAATCCTAAGCAAAAAGAACAAACCTAGAGGCATCACGCTACCTGACTTCAAACTATACTACAAGGCTACAGTAACCAAAACAGCATGGTACTGGTACCAAAACAGAGATATAGATCAATGGAACAGAACAGAGCCCTCAGAAATAATGCCACACATCTACAACTATCTGATCTTTGACAAACCTGACAAAAACAAGAAATGGGGAAAGCATTCCCTATTTAATAAATGGTGCTGGGAAAACTAGCTAGCCATATGTAGAAAGCTGAAACTGGATCCCTTCCTTACACCTTATACAAAAATTAATTCAAGATGGATTAAAGACTTAAATGTTAGACCTAAAACCATAAAAACCACAGAAGAAAACCTAGGCAATACCATTCAGGACATAGGCATGGGCAAGGACTTCATGTCTAAAACACCAAAAGCAATGACAACAAAAGCCAAAATTGACAAATGGGATCTAATTAAACTAAAGAGCTTCAGCACAGCAAAAGAAACTACCATCAGACTGAACAGGCAACCTACAGAATGGGAGAAAATTTTTGCAATCTACTCATCTGACAAAGGGCTAATACCCAGAATCTACAATGAACTCAAACAAATTTACAAGAAAAAAACAACCCCATCAACAAGTGGGCGAAGGATATGAACAGACACTTCTCAAAAGAAGACATTTATGCAGCCAAAAGACATGTGAAAAAATGCTCATCATCACTGGCCATCAGAGAAATACAAATCAAAACCACAATGAGATACCATCTCACACCAGTTAGAATGGCAATCATTAAAAAGTCAGGAAACAACAGGTGCTGGAGAGGATGTGGAGAAATAGAAACACTTTTACACTGTTGGTGGGACTGTAAACTAGTTCAACCATTGTGGAAGTCAGTGTGGCAATACCTCAGGGATCTAGAACTAGAAATACCATTTGATCCAGCCATCCCATTACTGGGTATATACCCTAAGGATTATAAATCATGCTGCTATAAAGACACATGCACACGTATGTTTACTGCGGCACTATTCACAATAGCAAAGACTTGGAACCAACCCAAATGTCCAACAACGATAGACTGGATTAAGAAAATGTGGCACATATACACCATGGAATACTATGCAGCCATAAAAAGGATGAGTTTATGTCCTTTGTAGGGACATGGATCAAGCTGGAAACCATCATTCTCAGCAAACTATCGCAAGGACAAAAAACGAAACACTGCATGTTCTCACTCATAGGTGGGAATTGAACAATGAGAACACATGGACACCAGAAGGGGAACATCACACACTGGGGCCTGTTGTGGGGTGGGCAGAGCCGGGAGGGATAGCATTAGAATATATACCTAATGTTAAATGATGAGTTAATGGGTGCAGTACACCAACATGGCACATGTATACATATGTAACAAACCTGCACGTTGTGCACATGTACCGTAAAACTTAAAAGTATAAAAAAAAAAACAAAAAAAACCCAGTATTTTGACTATATAGTGAAAGGATAGGCCAAAAAAAAAAAAAAGAACCATATACAAATACAATACTCTAGTTAGTAAATTTGATTTTCATAGGAGTACATGTTAGCAATTCTGTAACTACAGACAAGTGAATATGTTATAGATAATGAGAACCAGGTTTCTTACCAGCAGAAAAAAATTAGAAATACAGAAAGGGAGAAGGTCAGAATAAACCTTGTGATGTTGAACTACAATTGGAGGTTTCAGTATGAACTCATGATTTTAGGTAAATAAATTCACAGAGTACTGGACTATAACCCATAGAATATAATAAATATCCACAAGTCCAATATTAATATAAAATAATTGAATAAGTAAATAAATAGGGGAGATGAGACATCTCTTCCTTTAGAAGAATTACAATGGGCCGGGCGCGGTGGCTCACGCCTGTAATCCCAGCACTTTCGGTGGCCGAAGCAGGTGGATCACCTGAGGTCAGGAGTTTGAGACCATCCTGGCCAATATGGTGAAACCTCGTCTCTACTAAAAATACAAAAATTAGTCAGGCGTGGTGGTGGGTGCCTGTAATCTCAGCTACTCGGGAGGCTGAGGCAGAAGAATTGCTGGAACTGGGGAGGCAGAGGTTGCAGTGAGCCGAGATTGTGCCATTGCACTCCAGTCCAGGTGACAACAGGGAGACTCCATCTCAAAAAAAAAAAAAAATTACAATGAATAAGTGTAGAAGGACTGACAAAAGTTAAAAATCACCATTAGACCAACACCACAGCAATAATTACATCAGGCAAGATCCACCAATGGCTAAAATCAATGGGCAAAAGTGAGAAGAAACATGAAATTGGCATAGATTCAAAGTATCTCCCACAAGAGAATAAAGTATGTCCCCCAAATGAATAAATAATAATTTTACAATGGAAAAATCTGGTACACTATCTTAATCAAGTGATCAAGGTTAACATCACCAGTAATAAGATTAATTGACATCCTATACCTCCGAATACAATCCACTGAGACAAGGAAACAGCATCATGTTTGTGGTATTCTTGCTAAAAATACATAATTGCAATCGAATCATGAGAACATATCAGATAAATCCAAAATGAGAGACATTCTACAAAATAACTGACCAATATTCATAAAAAATGTCAAGGTCATGAAAGATAAAAAACAAATAAAGAACTATTACAACTAAAAGCAATGTGGCATCCTGGATTGAATCCTGGAACAGAAAAGGAGCATTAGAGGGAAAATTCAAATGAGCTCTGTAGTTTAGTTAAAAGTACTGTACCAAATGGGTGGGAGATCTGGCTCAGGACATTAGAGCCTGAGTAGGGTGAAGAGGGCATGCATCATGTAAAGGCACAACCTAGCATAGGGCATGAGAGCCCAAAGCAAGAGGAAGAGGGAAGCTATACAATGGGAAAGTCCAATATGAGGAGTCAGAACCCAAGAAAAAGAAGGAAGGTGTCCACATTGCAGTGAACAGGCTCCGCATGGCACAAGGTTTCCAAGGCTGAATGGAGTGATGGTGACATTTACAAAAGGGCATGGATGATTGGAAAATAATTACATACAGAAGGATTGATCAAATAAGTAAATACAACAAAGATAAAGTTTTTCTCACTTTTGGAAAATGGAGTTAAATATGGTAAGGGAAAAAACAGAATTATTTCTGTTGTGATAGACTGTAACCGGAGGTATCAGCATGACCTCATCATGGTTTTCAATATACATGTAGATAAATACATATGGAAATAAACATGAACATGGATGTACACATGTGTACACACAAGCACACCCCTATGTATGTAACATTCATGTTTCTTAGCTCTATGTACATAACATTCATATGTTTCTTAGCTCTCTAGAGGGCCTGGGAGCCATAACACTTTATAAGCAGTAACTACACCTAGCACTGGGTGTTGATTTCTAAATATCATTTCCATTAGAAGAAATCAGCACTCCCTGGAAAAATGGTTGATTCCAGAACTAGGACAGAGAAGGTATAAAATGAGCCTGGAATGTCTTTTTGTGCCAGAAAGTAAGGAAATACTTAAAGAATGACAGGGGCATATTAAAAGGACACAGAGGTCAGCTTAAATAGGATTCCTCTGGTCAAATTGAGGACAATTTGAGCATCAAAATAAATAAAGACATTTGTGTTTGTAAAGGCAAACTGAGGGAAAGCTTCTGAGGCAAGGAAATTAAAGCTGAGTTTTAAAACTGAGTAGAAATTAGAGGCAAAGGTATGTGAGTGTATATGTGTGTGTCTGGGTGAGAGGGAGAGAGAAAGAAAAAAGTGGGGGTATGTGGAGAAGGAGGGGGGCACTGACAGGGAAGACATTCCAGGTAAAAAAGACAGACTAAGCAAACGAGGGCAAATTAGTATACTATACAAAAAAAGAGGGAAAATTACTATACAGGAGCAGGAGCAGGACTAATGTATACATGTAGCTTTGCTACTTCTTTCTAGTGTTGACTTTAATAAGCCACTTGCATTGTCTGAATATGTATTTTTGTGCTGTTTTATGATAGTCTCAAAAAATGAATATTCATTTTGCACCTTAAAATTGGAAGTTGAACTGAATTCTCCCTTCCAGCTGAAAATTCAAGAGTCAATATTATTCTGACCAATCTAATCCACCTTCTCCCATTCTCCTAGCATGTCAGTAAACAAACCTCTACTCTAATGGATCTAATAGAAAAAAGGGCTTTCTGTCTGTGAAGCACCAGAGATGTCTGGTTATTATTCAATCACAACAAATTGTTCATATGAGAAATAAAAATACAGTAATGATATACACAATTCAAAACCACTTGCAGAGCCAACTCTCTAGAAGTAAAATTAAAGCTATACTAACTCTGAGTGAATCCCTACCAATAAGGGTCTAACTTAATGAGCTGGTTAAAACAACTTTGAGTACTACAGTATTTTATCAAATATATAAAGTTAACTCCTCTTCCCTTTTTTTAATAATGTTATTTGTACATTCAGCTTATCTCTAGACTTTGTTCTCTAGCAGCTACCACTGCTATTCATTATATTTTCCAGCTTGCTTTCCATCCTCTAAGCCAGTGGGCTCCAAATTTTGTTTGACTGTGACCCACAATAAGAAGTACATTTGATAACTTCAGCCAGTTCATACATACATATGCACACATATGTGTACATACACATATACATATAAACTGGAACATTCGTTTCATAAAAGAGTGCTTGCTCTTATTACATGCCATACACATTGATATTTTTCTGTCTGTTGTAATTCATTTTTTTAAAATGCTGATTTGGGCCCACTAAATAGACCTTTATAATCCATTAATGGACTGCAATCCAGTTCGGAAAACACTACTCTAAGCCACCCCAATGTCCCACAAAGCTGTTGCTTTTTAATATCTCTTAAGCTGCACAGTGTAAAGGCCAAGAGGGCTGACTCTTGGGTCCAAATCCTCGTCTGATACCTAGCTTTGACCTTATTCATTCTGATCTTGGGCAAGACACTTAAATTCTCTAAGCTTTACTTTTCTCATCTATAATCTAAGGATGATAATATTACCTATGGGGATGGTAACAGTACCTCGGCCTTATAAGGTTGTGAGATTTAAATGAGATAATCTGTACAATATTTACCACGATGCCTGACATACATGAAAATACCAATATGTTATTATTATCACATGTTCTATCAATCCAACAGAGAAAACTAGTTCTACTAATCCAGAGAACAATTTGCCAGACAAAATTAGTAGAGAGTAGATTACTGGTAACTCCTAATTCCCAATAATGCCTGGTTTATGTGGAAACAATATAAGGTGCACAGAGGAAAACAGTATTTATCTAGTACGTAGAATACATTTTCAGGATTTTATCATCTTTGCTCATTTATTACATATCTAATCACATTTTCTATATTATACACATTTGAATAAGAATATGAAGTTATTCAAAAGATTTCACTCTTCCAGTGTAACTCACACAACCTAAACTACAAGAAGTAGCTTTTAGGACAACTTTCTAAAACTCCTATACCTTACCATTCCTGATCCACTGCTTAGGAATCTGTCCTCCTAAAGTCATATCTTCTCCTTTAAGACACAAACAACTATGAATATATTACTGCCTGTATACAAAAGAAAGTGGTTATTTGCCTGTTCTGCAATTTAAGTAAAAAAAAAAAAAAAAAAAAAAAAAAGGAACCTCTATAATCAGGAAGGCCTCCTTTTCTCTGAAAGTTATTGTGAAATAAAAACATTACACAAAAACCACATTTACAAGATTAACTGCTGAGACACTGCTCAGGTAGCTACTGAGCCCCAATATGCACGGGGTACTATGTTTGGGATATGAGCAAGGATAAAACAATTCATGATCTCAAGTAATTAAGTCTCCTGAAAAGTACAATAACTTGGGTGGGTAGTATATCGTTTGGTGAGGTATTATCTTCACGCTTTTTTCTTTTTGCTTTTTTTTTTTTTTTTTTTTTTTGAGAAATACGGTCTCACTCTGTTGCCCAGGCTGGAGAGCAGTGGCATGATCATAGCTTATTACAACCTCAAATTCCTCAGCTCAAGCGATCCTCCTGCTTCAATCTCCCAAGCAGTTAGGACCACAGGCACAGGCCACTACGCCCAGCTAATTTTTTATTCTTTTAGAGATGGGTGTGGGACTGGGTCTTGCTATGTTGCTCAGCTGGTCTTGAACTCTTGGCCTCAAGGGATCCTCCTGCCTAAGCCTCCCAAGCAGCTGGGATTATAGGCATGAGCCTATATCCCAACTATCTTCACCCATTCTATCAGCCTCTGTCAACTAAGCAAAAAAATAAAAATAAAAAAATAAAAAATAAAAAAAAGGGACAGGGGAGCTTTTAAAGAATTAAAGTTAGTTTTATTTAGAAGTCTTACTGAGGACTGTTACCTAGGAGAGTCTTTTAGAGAATTTTTGTTAGACTGTTTCAAAGTAGGGTTTTAGATACAGTTTATAAATTGGTGGTGGCAGTTTTGTATGTGCTTATAAGTTATAGTAGAGCAAAATCTCATTAAAGTTTGGGTGTAAGGGCATATCTGGTTATATATTACAGAGGCATAATCACTAATCTTGTTGGACATTATCTTATGTGCAGAAAGAGGCAACGACTAGAATCACTGAACTTGCCTTTTCTAAAAATGCAGTGATTTAAGCTGGAGATGTGGGAAACTGTGTTCTACCTTGTTTATTGTCTTTAGGGCTTTTTGTTGTTGCTGTTTTTAGAGGACTGTGCTCAGTCACTGAGTCAGGGCCTTTGTGAAATTTTGTTGGCAAGGGATTTTGTGAAATTCTGGCAAGTAGAACGAGCAAACATCAAACATTCTCATTTTCTTACATTTGCTGCTTTGTCTCACACCTCTAATATCTTTGCTTACTAGAATTCTATTCACTCTTCTGGGCTACGCTACAATGTCACTTTCTCCACCTATGTTGCTCATGGTGAGAGCACCTGCTCTCTCCTTCCTTAAATTTATTCAAATATTCCAGTGCTCAGACAATATATAAATACATACACCATGTACCAGTCATTGTCTTAGGCATTAGGGACACAAATTGGAGCAACAGTTTAGAGCTCTAGTCCAGCAATAATCAGCGTCCAAATCTACCTTCCCGGTTTTACTTTCCCACATACTCTTCCACGAACCACTACATTCTGTTAGATTGTATTTACTGTTCACATGACACGATTCTCTGCTTTTGCTCAAGTTGTTCCCTCAGCTGGAATGCCTGAGCCCCATCTCTAACTGTAAATAATAAAAGCTAAACCTATTGAGCATTTAATTTGTGTCAGCACGGTTCTAAGCATATAACATGTATTAACTAAATTTTCACAACAACTACATGAGATAGGTATTATTATTATCCTTATTTTCTAGAATAAGGAAACAGAAAAGTTTAGTATTTCACAATGACACAGCACCTAAAAAGCAGCAATGAGAATGGAATCTCTAGGCTTCAGACACCCCTAGTTCTGTTAAATAAACTCACCCCATCCCATTCTGTTTTTGCTGGACAAAGTTCTTCTTAAGGAATAACAATATAAACTTTTCCACAGTTTGGAGATATTGTAGCAAACAGAAAGAATGAACGACAGAAACTCTGGTCAGGAAACTTGGGTCCAAAAGGTGTTAATATCACCAACTACCTCATGGTTCCACTGTGAAAATCAGGGGAAATAAGGTATGTAATAACACTGGGAATCCAATGAGATTGGGGTCCTCAGTGCAAAACTATTTTCGTACTAATACTGAAACATAATCTGCGTTTGTCATGTTTGCAATGATGCTGTAAGAACAATGGTGGTAAAACTGCTGGCACACGAGCACAAATCAAGGCAATGACACCAAACAGAACTGGTAGTCACTAAATTCTTTACCACTACATGCTTGCAGGGAAAAATAAAACATTACTCTTTTAAGAATGCCCTTGAAGAAAAGCAGGAAACATCATCAAATTTTGACCCTCGAATAAATATTTAATACATAGTCTCTGTGACAAATGGGAAGCACACATAAAGTACTTCTGCTACACACTAAAGTATAATGGTTATCTCAAGGAAAAGCATTTGTGCAAATGTCTGAGTTGGGAACTAATGGGCACTTTGTTAACAGAATATCATTTTTACTACAAAGAACAAATGACAAACTAAATTATTCACTCTCAGGTGTTTGGCAAACATTTCCCTGAAAACGAATGAAGTGAGTTTGTCATTTCAGGAAAAATTGACAGCATTTATTGCCAATTATAAAATTCAAGCTTGTAGGCAAACATTAGAATTTTGGAAAACATGTATTCACCAGCCACCACGACCTTGACAGATTCTGAAAACTTAAAGCCTTTTCTGATTAGTTTGGAGCAATATCAACAAATGTAATTTTTTTATGTCATAAAATGAAATGTGTCAATATTTGGAAGATCCATATAATTCAGTAAACCAATTTGATTTTCAAATAACCAACGATGATGTTACAAACTCATACAAAGCATAAAAGATCTATTCAAAGTGCCACACAAACCGATGGATTTTAATGTAATAAAAATATTTTCATATAACATCATTAATACAATTTCAGATTTCACATTGCAACTAAACTTTAAGTAACTATCACTTAAATTTTGGTGAAGTATCAAAGAATATTCGCAGTTATCTAAAAAGGCTATTAAAATATTCCTCCCTTTTCTAACCACGTATCTGTTGAGGCTACATTTTCATATACTTCAATCCGAACAACTCATCATAATAGATTGAATGCATAAGCAGATACGAGAATCCAGCTGTCTTCTATTAAGTCAGACGTTAAAGAGAATTGCAAAAATCTAACATGATGTCATTCTTCTCACTATTTGTTTGGGAAAATTATTATTTTCTCATTAATGTTAGTATAATGGGTTTCTTGTGGCTATTTTTAAATAAATAAGTACATGTTTTCAAAATCCCTCAGTTTTAATTTCTAAACTGGCAAATTAATAAATATAACCCACATAAAGAAAAGCTGTTTAAAGTCCTTAAATAACATTAAAAAGTGTACAAGGATCCTCAGACCAAAAAGTCTGGGAACTGCTGGTATATAATACATGTGATATCTTACTTGATTGCTTCCTCCAATAGAATGTAAGCTCCTAGAAAGCAGAAGCTTGTCAGCCTTATTCATGGCTGTATCTCTGGCATTTTGCAAAATGCCTTGCACATTTTAGTGTCTTGCTCATTATGTATCTGCCGGTAGTTACACTACGAATAGCAGCATGGATGCTGAATACAAATATTCCACTTAGATAATTAAATGGTTCAAAATGCAACTGACTATAGTTTGGAACAAGTTGGGACATGCTGAGTAATCAGATGGTATATATATTTTTTAGAATTAAAATCAGCTCACATTAATTCAACCTAAGATGGTATTTTTTAAAAAGGTAAAAAGAGGTGAGGAGAGAGAATGACCAATTCACATGACTGAGACTAAAGTAATCTAAGCCTATGCTTTGATATCCAGGAAGTCTGAGTCATTATTTAAATAAACTGCTATCATATTAAGAACAGAGGTGAGATCACATTAGAAAGATCTGTGTGCCTTACTACGCCTCGTATATGCTTCTGTCAAAGCATCTACAACACTATAATGCTCTAATTTGTTTACATTTTTTTCCCTTCCCTCGCTCAGCTATCCTTGAGGTTTGGGATAAAATCTGATCTATATTTTCTTCTTTTCTTTTCTCTCTCTCTCTTTTTTTTTTTTTTTTTAAAGACAGTCTTAAAAAAGATTCTGTTGCCCAGGCTGGAATGCAGTGATACTAACATAGCTTGCAGCAGCCTTGACCTCCTGGGCTCAAGTGACCCTCCTGCTTCAGCCTCCTAAGTGGCTGAGACCACAGCCAAGTGCCATGCCAGGCTAATTTTTTTTATTTTTTGTAGAAACAGGGTCTCGGTATGTTGCCCAGGCTGGTCTTGAAATCCTGGGCTCAACCTATCCTCCTACCTCCCAAAGTGTTGGAATTACAGGGGTGAGCCATCACACTCAGGCTGATCCATATTTTCTTAATTTTCAGAGCATTTTCTTAGCAACTAATTGGTAGTCATAATTATAGGACAAGTGATAATTTGTCACTTTTTCAGATGCTATCTTCTCAATGAACTGTTCTAAACAGCATAGACTAAAACCTGGCCCCCTAACCGAGCATTCCCAATTCCCATTATCCTGCACTATCTTTTTCTTTTCTCTATTGTACTTATCCCTTCTAACATATACAGTCATGGACTGCAATAATGACATTTAGTCAAAGACAGACTGCAGGCGGGGTGCAGTGGCTCATTCCTGTAATCCCATCACTTTGGGAGGGCAAGGTAGGAGGATCGCTAAGCCCAGGAGATCAAGGCTGCAGTGAGCCATGATCATGCCACTGTACTCCAGCCTGAGTGACATAGCAAGACCCTGGAAAAAAAAAAAGAAGAAAGGAAGGAAGAAAGAAAGGAAGGAAGGGAGGGAGGGAAGGGAAGGAAGGAAGAAAGGAAGGAAGGAAGGAAGGAAGGAAAGAAGGAAGGAGAGAGAGAAAGGAAAAGGAAGGAAGAAAAGGAGGGAGGGAGGGATTGCATACATGACAGTGGTCCTGTAAGATTGTAATTCCTATCACCTAGTGACATAGCCACCCTGATGCTGTCCTAACTTTGCAGGGCAATGCACTATGTGTCTGTGGCAATGCTGGTGTAAACAAATCTACTGCTCTGCCAGTAATATAAAAGTATAGCATGTACAATCATGTATGGTTATAATGCTTGATAATGATAATAAATGACAATGTGACTGGTTTATGTATTTACTATACTATACTTTTAAACATTATTTTACTTTATACTTATTTATTTCAGATGAGGTCTTACTCTGTTGCCCAGGTTAGAGTGCAGTGGCACAATCAGAGCTCACTGCAGCAGCCCTGACCTCCCAGGCTCAAGCGATTCTCTCACCTCAGCCTTCTTAGTAGCTGAGAATACAAGGTGCATGCTACCACGCCTGGCTAATATTTAAAAATTATTTGTAGACACAGGGTCTCGCTATGTTGCCCAGGCTGGTCTCAAACTCGTGGACTCAAGCAATCCTCCTGCCTGGCCTCCCAAAGTGCTGGGATTGTAAGTGTGAGCCACTGCACTCAGCCTTTTTATCTTTATTTTAGAGTGTATGCCTTCTATTTATTTATTTTTTAAAGCTGTAAAACAGCCTCAGGCAGGTCCTTCAGGAGGTATTCCAGAAGAAGGTATTGTTATCATAGGAGATGATAGCTCCATGCCTGTTATTGCCCCTGAAAACCTTCCAGCGGGACAAGATGTGGAGGCAGAAGACAGTGATATTAAAGTTCCTGACCCTGTGTAGGCCTAGGATCATGTGTGTGTTTGTATCTTCATTAAAAAAAAAACAAACTTTAAAACATAAAAAAAAATCTTAAATAGAAAAATGCTTAGAGAATAAGGATATAAAGAAAATATTTTTATAACTATACAATATGTTTGTGTTTTAAGCTAAGTATTATTACAAAAGAGACATGAAGTTAAAAAAATTAAAAAGCTTATCCAGTAAAAAAAAGTTACAGCAAGCTAATGGCTGGGTGCGGTGGCTCAAGCCTGTAATCCCAGCACTTTGGGAGGCCGAGGCAGGTGGATCACAAGGTCAGGCGTTCGAGACCAGCCTTAGGTGTACATTAGGCTAGTGAAACCCCGTGTCTACTAAAAATACAAAAACTAGCCGGGCATGGTGGCGCTCGCCTGTAATCCCAGTTACTCAAGAGGCTGAGGCAGGAGAATCGCTTGAACCCAGGAGTCAGAGGTTGCAGTGAGCCGAGATCATGCCACTACACTCCAGCCTGGGCGACAGAGTGAGACTCCACCTCAAAAAAAAAAAAAAAAAAAGTTACAGCAAGCTAAGGTTAGTTTATTATTGAAGAAAGAAAAAATTTTTAAATAAATCTAGTGTAACCTAAGTGTACAGTGTTTATAAAATCTACAGTGGTACACAGTAATGTCCAAGGCCTTCACATTCACTCACCACTCACTTACTGACTCACCCAGAGCAACTTCCAATCCTGCAAGCTCCGTTCATGGTAAGTGCCCTATACAGGCATACCATTTTTTATCTTTCATGCTATATTTTTACTGTATCTTTTCTATGTTTAAATACACAGATACTTATCATTGTGTTACAACTATCTACAGTATTTACTTCAGTAATACTCTACAGGCTTGTAGCCTAGGAACAATAGGCTATCTCATGTAGCTTAGGTGTACATTAGGCTATCCCATCTAGGTTTGTGTAAGTACACACTGTGATGTTGGCACAATGATGAAACTGTCTAATGACGCATTTCCCAGAACCGATCACCATCATTAAGCAACACATGATTGTATACTTATTCATGTTTATTTCTCCCTCCTGCTTCTGAAATATAAGCTCTACAAAGGCAGGGATCTTTATCTGTTTTATATATTGATGTATCCCAAGCCCCTAGAATAATGCCACGCATATAGGTGCTCAATAAATATTTGTTGAATGAGGAATGATGATCCACTAATTTATTATTCAGTGCAGGGTTCCATTATTTAGAGACTAAAATTAGATTTCCTAAGAAATCTTTATTTTTGCTTAATGATCCTTTTAAAGCTGCCACAATTGGATCTTTCAACAATTTATGAATAGTTTTAGCTGAAGTCTCCAAAACTGTCAGATAAAACGCAGGCAAATATTTACACAAGTGTTCCTCCCCCACAACTTCCACTTCGACGATATGAGGCAATGCTGTGAGTCTCTGGAACAAAGTCAGCATTGTAGTGGGCAACCAGGTATCAGTGATTCACTCAAAGCAGACAATGAAAACCAAATGTAGATTAATGGGTTCTTTTCAGTTCATTCTAAAATTACATGCTTCTTAGTTAAATTATTACTAGTCAATGGAAAGCCTCACCAAATTTATCTGTAAATATATCCTAAAAAATGTAGCTCCTATAGTAAATATTTCCTATTTTAACTCTAGGCTTCAGAGAAGGCCTAATCTTAGGTCATTATTTCTTAATTTTGAAATCTAGAAAAATCAGGATTTGAGTTTTTAATCTTTAAGATACATTAATATAATACCGAAAGGACTACAAAAATGTTAGAAATAGGATGGTTTTAGAGAATTCACTCAAATGTCAATAAGGAGGTTGCTTTGGCAGAAAAGAATCCAGAAAAAGGGAGAACAGGAAGCTTAAAAAGCTATAGAAGGAATGAACCCGGGTCATGTCATTGACAGGAGATAAAGAAAAGATGGAATCCAATGGACATGGTAACTCATCAGATACAGAGAGGAATGTAGGGAATGTAGACTTAGGGAAACAGAAGGCTTCAAATTAGGCTAATTGGGTAAATGAAGTGCTGTTCTATAACACAGAGAAAACAGGAAGACAATCAGATTAGGAGGTGGTAGGTTACCAAAATTTTATTTGGGGCTGGAAGAGTCTCAGACTCAATTAATCCTGAAATTTGGTAAACTTGACCTCTGCAAGAATCTTATTAAAAGAGGTTTTATTGAATATTAACCTTCCTTCTCCAGGGAAAGCCAAAATGTAAAATATATCTTTAACATATTCTGGGGAAGAAAAGAGAAAGAAGAATGACAGGAGGTAAACAGAAGAAGCTAAAGCTAAATCTCAATTCATGAGGAAAAATATAGAACTTCAAAAATACCTGCCCATTGATTACCAAGGCTAAGAGTTTCAGAAAGGAAGAATATTACACATCATTCAACTTTTGAGTAAGTCAATGAAAGGAAAGAAAGAAAAAAAAATGCCTGTTAGAAAATTCAGGAAAGAAACTAAAGCAAGGCCAAAAATATAAATCTATAGGAAAAAAGAATTTGCTACTGAATTCTTTTGTTGGCTTCCAAGGCAAGCAAAGCCAAAACAGATGTGGCCTAACAGAGTAACAGAACCACATTATAAGAAATTACCATGATTGATTTATGTTACTATAAACAAAATGTTTAGAGAATTTTCTGAAAACAGACGTTATTCCTTACACATTGCAGGTAAGGAAGCCCTTTAGACTTAAAAAGAATATGCAAATATTTCTTCAGGGTATAAGGTAGAGTGAAGGTATTTCTGCATTATAATCTTATAATATTCCTGGTAAACAACCTTTCTGAAGGCTTCACTCTTTGCCCTCAGTAGCTTTCCAAGGACTTCTGCTCAGGGCAAAGAACTAGCAGTAAGCTACTTCCTCCCTTCTCTATATTTAGCATAAGCTGTTAATATAATATCTTCACCTTTCTTTCAGAGAGCATATAGTCCTAGACCAAGGCTGCAATATAAACTCAGACATAATCCAAGTACATTCCACAAGCTTTAACTCCATCTCATAAAACACAATCTATATATAGTAAAATGTCACTGATTCAGCCCTCCCTACATTTAGGACTTACAATGATTTATACCAAATCACTATGCTTAAATCAAATTCATTAAGTATAAAATGTAAAAACTTTTTTTAAATTCTTTTAAAAATTTTTTTTAGTTTATTTTTATTTTTTAGAGACAGGATCTTGCTCTGTTGCCCAGGCTGGTGTGCACTGACACAATCATAGCTCACAGCAGCCTCAAACTCCTAGATTCAAGTGATCCTCCCACCTCAGCCTCCCAAGTAGCTAGGATTATAGACGGATAACACCATGCCCTGGTAATTTCAAAAAGGATCTCGCTTCTTTGCTTAGGCTGGTCTTGAACTCCTGGGCTTGAGCAATCCTCCTGCCTCAAACTCCCATAGTATTGAGATTACAGGCATAAGCTACCATGCCTGGCCCAAGAAATTCTTGATGACATGCCAAAAAATATATATTAGACAACAATGTTAAACTTAGTTCTAGTTTCTATATATAAAGCTAGAAAAGGTATTTCTTTTCAGATAGGCTATGGCTCAGATTCACTTCTCTTTACCATGAACCAACCTATCCACATTGCTAAAATTCAACTGCACATTGCATTTATGGCATTACCCTGATTTATCTCATTAGTTGAAAATGTAAATTCCTCAAAAGTTTTGTAAGCTACCTAAAAACTCCCACAGACAGAACATGGTCAAGCGTCAATTTTTATACTTCGAATAGTCATATTCCATTCATAGTCTATCCATTGACAATCAGGATGTACCCTGTGTAAGTAAAAGCAACCACCATTACTGCCTTGGTTCAAACCTTCACCATCTCTCACCAGAGCCTCTGCAGTAAGCTCCACACTAGGCTCCTTGTCTCCAATCTCACTTCTCTTCACTCTGGTTCCTAGTGTTCCCTCTGAGCCACAAATGTGATGAGGAGGCTTCCCTGACTAAAATTGCCTTTTCCTAATTTACAGAAAAGGTGTTTTAACCTATCATTCTGGTGTATGAGATCTTGATGATCTATCTAGTTCCAGCTCAACTCAAGCCTCCTTCTCCTCACCTCCCGTGTATTCTAAAATATAGGACACTTCTTACATTTCTCAAACAGGTCATCCTTTTCCACACTTCCAAGCTTGTGCATACACGGTTCCCTTTGCTTAGAATGTGCTGCCCCTTTCTCTGCAGGTTGCTAAGTGATCCTTCTTTCCACTTCCAGCCTTGCCAATCTCCACCTCTATTTCATCCTTCAAAACCCACATCAAACATTATCTCTTCTGTGAAGCTTTTCCTTGCCTCTACTAGTTTTCTCTTCAACATTTCCATAGGTCTCTATGGCACTTATGTTGTACTGTAATTATTTGTTCCAAATTACATACTATGCATAAGTTATTTTGCATCCTGTGCTTAAGTTTCCTTATAGTTATCTTTCGGGTTGTTAAAAAGAATTAAATGAGAAGATGTACTTAAGCCTTTGGTACAGTTCCTGCTGTACCAGCTGCTATGCTCATCAGTCATTCCTCCTATCAAACTGAGACCCCCTGAATAGCACTCCATGAGTTCTGTATCCCTTGTGCCATCCTCAGTGTGTGGGATTTTCAAGAACCTATTTTGGGTTATCACTAAGCCAAACCCTAGACTAGAAAAAGGAGAAATGGGGAATCCCAGAAACAGCAGCAGCATTATCACAAGTAAATTCATACAGAGTAACAGCAGCAGCTAAGGTGTTTCGAGCCCTGCTATTTGCCAGGCACCATGTTGAGTATTTATATGCATTTCTCTAATCTCACAACACTTATAGAGTCAGCACTGGCATCCTTATTTTACTGGTAACCTCATGCTCTACATTCAGTCTTCTTTGGAAAGCAGGACTTCTGCAAAGAAGGAGTAAATATGAGAAAACATATTGGTTTGTTTCCTTCAACAATCTGGGAATACTCCCTCAGTTGACATAGTAAGAGAACTGTGCGTTAGAACAGGCTTAAAATTAAATTGGGTACAGGTTAATGTTTGACTCCCTGACCCTTAAATCCATACGGGGAGCATCCCTAGGCCTTTCTCTGGCCAGGTTTCCAAACCTCCCACACACCTGGTGACAGACTTGCTCATCTTATGCCTCATGCCATGACTCAAGCCCATCTTTTCCAACCAATGCCCCAGTTCCTTTGCCTCAGCTGGGTCCCTGCCCAGTGACAAGCATCAACATGGATATATACTAAGCACAGGAGAAACGTGACAACCAAAACCACCTGACAGCATGAAAACATTGCTAATACAGTCAGTGTAGGAAGGATGCTATGCTGTTTAGGAGAGAGAACAGCAGTGAAGCTAGAGCTGCAAAGAGGTTAAGGCATGGTAAAAGAGACAGACATGAGTATAGCCAAGAGTAACAAGGAAGGAAAGGCATGAACAAGCAGCACCATGTGATGAAAAGAGCATGGGTTTGAATCCAGGCTCTGCCACTTCCTATATGTGTGACATGGAATAAAAACTTACACAAGTCTCAGTTTCCTTATCTATAAAATGGGAATAAAAATACCTACTTTTTAAGTATGTGTGAGGTACCTAGAATTATACTCCCTGCATGTTAACTGAACCCGAAGTAAGCATTTGCATCCTCTGCACCCCATTTTTATGCACCAGAGGCTCACTTCTATATCATAATAATCTTCTCCAGAAAAAATTTACAATCATCCCCTCCAAGAAAAATTCCCACTGACACCCATCTTCACTTGATTTAAATCATCCATATTCAAGGACCAGTTCAATTTTCTTTTATTTGATCCCCTGATTCCTCCCACTAGGCAGTTACCTAAAGCAGATGTCCCCTGGCAAAGATAGAGACTTTCTTGTATTTATTTGAACTCGATTTCTTTTTTCCTGGGTATTGAAACTGTCTTATGGTCCCAAATTTAATATTAAGAAAATCTAATGATAAAACTTAACTTTAATCTATACGCTGTATCAGTGTTACATGTGGAATACATTAATGAAAGCACCATGATCCTAAGAATGAATGCCTTGTAGAGGTCTTTTGTAAGAGGTTAATGGAGGAGGTTCAAGAGACAAAGATAATCATAGTAGCAGCCAGGTGCAGTGAATCACGCCTGTAATCCCGGCACTTTGGGAGGCCAAGGCGGGCAGATAACTTGAGGTCAGTAGTTCGAGACCAGCCTGGCCAACATGGTGAAACCTCGTCTCTACAAAAAAATTAGACGGTGTGGTGGCGCGCCTATAATCCCAGCTACTCGGGAGGCTAAGGCAGGAGAATCGCTTGAACCCTGGAGGCGGAGGTTGCAGTGAGCCAAGATCATGCCACTACACTCCAGCCTGAGTGACAGAGTGAGATGCCATCTCAAAAAAAAAAAAAGATTATCATGGTAGAAGTAAGCATTTTCTTGGAGAATTTACCAGTTGGCAGTCTAAAAGTAAAAACAAGGGTGAGTATTGTGTGCAACCAGGAAGCCTCTTCTAGGATGGTTTTCAAAATGCAAAAACCTTGGTATTAGGCATGTTGCTTTGCTCACCCTTTATACTCAGAAACTAACTTAGTGCCTGGGATACAATAAACACTCAAATATTTCTTTAGAATAAAAATGAACGTATGAAAAGAAGGGAATAAATTGAGTACTGGTATTTTCTAGAAGTGAAGGACTGCCTAGGGAAGGGCTGTAGGGCTGAAGTAGGAGGATCACTTGAGCCAGGAGTTCAAGGCCACAGTGAGCTATGATCCTGCCACTGCATTCCAGCCTGGGTGACAGAGCTAGATTCTCTTGCAAAAAAAAAAAAAAAAAAAGAAGAGCAGTGTTCAGGCAACTATTTGAATATATTTTGTATCCTATTCTAACATTCATTCTTTTTAAAAACTGTTTTCTTGGCCAGGAGCGGTGGCTCACGCCTATAATCCCAACACTTTGGGAGGCCGAGGTGGACAGATCATTTGAGGTCAGGAGTTCGAGACCAGCCTGGTCAACATGGTAAAACCCTGTCTCTACTAAAAATTAAAGAAAAATTAGCCAGGTGTGCTGGTGAGCACCTGTAATCCCAGCTACTGGGGAGGCTAAGGCAGGAGAATCACTTGAACCCGGAAGGCAGAGGTTGCAGTGAGCCAAGATCATGCCACTGCACTCCAGCCTGGGCAACAGAGCAAGACTCCACCTCAAAAACAAATAAATAAATAAACTTTTTTTCTTAATTGACAAATACAAGTTTTATATATTTATCATGAATAACATGTTATCTTGAAATATGTACATTGTGGAATGGCTCCATCAAGCCAGTTAACACAAATATTACCTCACATACTTATTTTTTCATGATGAGAACACTTAAAATCTACTTTCTTAGCAATTTGCAAGAATATAGTACATTGTTATTAATTATTGTCACCATGTGGTATAATAGATCTCTTCATGGCTCAGACTTGTATTCCCAGCATTTTGGGAGGCCAAAGTAGGAGAATCACTTGAGGCCAGGAGTTCGAGACCAACCTAGGCAACATAGTGAGACCCTGTCTCTACCAAATAAAAAATAAATAAATTAGTTGGGCATGGGAGTGAATGCCTGCAGTCCTAGCTACTCAGGACTCTGAGGTGGAAAGATCACTTGAGGCCAGGTGTTTGGGGTTGCAGTGAGGTATGATTGTGCCACTGCACTCTAGCCTCGGTGACACAGCAAGACCCTGTCTCAAAAAATAAATAAATAAATAAGACTTCTTGAACTGATTCCTCCTGTCTAACTGAAACTTTGTACCCTTTGACCAACATCTCCCCAACATTCACCGCCTCCAGCTCCTGGTAACCACCATTCTACTCTCTGCTACTATAAGTTCAATTTTTAAAGTTTATACATTTAAATGAATAATGTCCTTCAGGTTCATCCATTTTATCACAAATAACAAAACTTCCTTTTTTTTTTTGAGACAGAGTCTTGCTCTGTCGCCCAGGTGGGAGAGCAGGGGCGCGATCTTGGCTCACTGCAACCTCCGCCTCCCAGGTTCAAGGGATTCTCCTGCCTCAGCCTCCTGAGTAGCTGCGATTACAGGCATGTGTCACAATGCCTGGCTAAGTTTTGTATTTTTGGTAGAGACAGGGTTTTGCCATGTTGGCCAGGCTGGTCTCGAACTGCTGGACTCAGGTGATCTGCCCACCTCGGCTTCCCAAGGTACTGGAATTACAGGCATGAGCCACCAAGCCCAGCGAAGATTTCCTTCTTTTTGAAAACTTGGTCTCGGCTGGGCACAGTGGCTCACGCCTGTAATGCCAGCACTTTGGGAGGCTGAAGTGGCTGGATCACCTAAGGTCAGCAGTTCGAGACCAGCCTGACCAACAAGGAGAAACCTTGTCTCTACCAAAAATACAAAGTTAGCTGGGCATAGTGGTGCATGCCTGTAATCGCAGCTACTCTGGAGGCTGAGGCAGGAGAATCGCTTGAACTCGGGAGATGGAGGTTGCAGTGAGCCGAGTTCGCACCACTGCACTCCAGCCTGGGCAACAAGAGCGAAACTCCATCTCAAATAAAAGAAAAACCTGGTCTCAACTGGGCATGGTGGTTCACGCCTGTACTCCCAGCACTTTGGGAGGCAGAGGCGGGCGGATCATGAGGTCAGGAGTTCAAGACCAGCCTGGCCAACGTGGCAAAACCCCATCTCTACTAAAAATACAAAAATAAGCCAGGCATGGTGGCAGACGCCTGTAATCCTAGCTACTTGGGAGGCTAAGGCAGGAGAATTGCTTGAACCTGGGAGGCGGAGGTTGCAGTGAACCAAGATCATGCCATTGCACTCTAGCCTGGGCAACAGGAGCAAGACTCTGTCTCAAAAAAACAACAAACAAAAAACTGGTCTCAATACACTGCTCCTAGCCAAAAAAAAAAAAAAAAAAAATTAGAAAGGAAAATAAAGTTGAAGAGTATATTACATTTTCTTTTCTTTTTCTTTTTTTGAGATGGAGTCTCACTCTGTTGCCCAGGCTGGAGTGCAATGGTGTGATCTCAGCTCACTACAACTTCCCCCTCCTGGGTTCGAGCGGTCTCCTGCCTCAGCCTCCTGAGTAGCTGGGATTATAGGCGCGTGCCACCAGGCCCGGCTAATTTTTGTATTTTTAGTAGAGATGGGGTTTCACCATGTTGGTCTGGCTGGTCTCAAACTCCTGACCTCGTGATCTGCCCGCCTCGGCCTCCCAAAGTGCTGGGATTACAGGTGTGAG
Source organism: Gorilla gorilla gorilla (assembly GCF_029281585.2). Taxonomy (NCBI): domain Eukaryota; kingdom Metazoa; phylum Chordata; class Mammalia; order Primates; family Hominidae; genus Gorilla; species Gorilla gorilla. The sequence goes on from NC_073224.2 coordinate 188,294,450, forward strand.
ACACCGCAACTGGCCACACATTTTCTTTATCTGTTCATCTATTGATGGACAATTAGGGTGACTCCATATCTTGGCAACTGTGAATAACGCTACAGTGAATGAGTGAAAGTGGGGAGTGCGTTACATATCTCCTCAACATACTGATTTCATTTCCTTTGGATGTATGTTGGCCCTCTGTATCTGCAGGTTCTGCATCCGTGGATTCAACCAATTAAAGATTAAAAATATTTTTAAAAAGAAACAATTAAAAATAATAATACAACAGTAAAAATAATGTAATTTTTTTTTTTTTTTTGAGACGGAGTCTTGCTCTGTCGCCCAGGCTGGAATGCAGTGGCGTGATCTTGGCTCACTGCAACCTCTGCCTCCCGGGTTCAAGCAATTCTCCTGCTTCAGCCTCCCGAGTAGCTGGAATTACAGATGCCCACCACCATGCCTGGCTAATTTTTGTATTTTTGGTAGAGACAGGGTTTTGCCATGTTGGCCAGGCTGGTTTCGAACTCCTGACCTCAGGTGATCTGCCCACGTCAGCCTCCCAAAGTGCTGGGATTACAGGCGTGAGTCACCACGCCCAGCCAAAATAATACAGATTTTAAAAGTATAGTATGATAACTATTTACATAGCATTTGCGCTCTATTAGGTACTGTAAGTAATCTAGAAATCTATTGATGGTTTAAAGTATATAGGAGAATAGGCACAGGTTTATGCAAATACTGTGCCATTTTATATAAGGGGTGTGGGCATCTGCGATTTTGGTACTGGGGGTGGGGAGTGGGGGTCCTGGAACCAATTCCCCACAGATACTGAGGGGCAACCTTATACTCAGTAGTGGAATTGCTGGATCATATGGCAGTTCAATTTTTAGTTTTTTGAGAAACCTGCATCCTGTTTTCCATAAATGGCTGTACTATCGTTATTTTAATTAGTAGAAAAACAGAAAAATTAAAATGGCAATGGGAATAATAATAAGCATAAGTTAAATAAACATAATACAACCGAGAAATCATTAAGAATGCTGAAAACAGTAAATCTTTATCAATGGGACAATCCATAGAATTTGGCCCATCAGACTCTGGTCCATTGCCTATATGTTCATTTTTGAAGGAAAGGAATAAAATGTGTAAATAAATCTTATGAATAAATATTTTCTCTAAAAGGCAAAATGTCATTAAGGACTTTATAGTATGTGGTAAGAATATACCCTCCTATACCATGCAAGTCTTTGTTCAACTCACACAGCCTACTTCCATGCATTTTTTTCAGGTACATTATATACAAAGGTAGGGAAATGCTTTTGTCTATATATCTTAATCTACTCCTCACACTAATACCTACCAAGCAATGTATTCCAAACTGAAAAAACATTACTTAATATATATCAGCAATTTCTGAAATAATAAATAGCGTTAATGAATAAGTCTATTTCCTTTTACTTTCAAAAAAGGAGGATATAAAAAAAGATGAACAACAAAAAAATGGTCAAAGGAGTAAACAAGTCACCCAACAAGAAATAAACAAACACATCAAAATATATTTTTGCAGTGACATTGAGTTGGCATGCCTTTAAAATTATAATACTAAGTGCTGATGAGGGGTGTGATGAAAACAGAGAAGAGTAAACGCAATTGGGCAAGACTGCTTCAGAAATATTAAAAATATTTATGCTTTTAGTTCTGACAAATTCTTTTATGAATCTAAGTATCCTTAGCTAACCAGAGATTTGGTTAAAGATTAACCAAATGGAGAAAATGGAGAAAAATGTGTACAATACAGATGAGTGGCTAAATATATTATTTATAAAATGAAATATTATGCAACTTTTACAAATCATGGGTTTTTTTTTTGTTTTTTTTGAGACAGGGTCTCACTCTGTCACCCAGGCTGGAGTGCAGCAGTGCAATCTCAGCTCACTGCAACCTCTGCCTCCCGAGTTCAAGTGATTCTCCCACCTCAACCTCCCTAGTAGCTGGGACTACAGGCACGTACCACCACGTCAGCTAATTTTTTTTTTCTTTTTTTTTTAGTAGAGACAGGGTTTCACCATGTTGGCTAGGCTGGTCTCAAACTCCTGGGATCAAGTGATCTACCCCGCCTTGGCCTCGCAAAGTGCTGGGATTACAGGCGTGAGCTATCACGCCTAGCCAAAAATCATGTTTTCTTAGAACATTCAGTGTCATGGGGAAAGGATCATGACATAATACTTAGAACTGAAAATCTGGATAACCTATTTATACAGAATGACTCAAATTTTTTTTTTTTTTAAGATGGTCTCTCACTCTGTTGCCCAGGCTGGAGTGCAGTGACAAGATCTTGGCTCACTGCAACCTCTGCCTCCCGGGTTCAAGCGGTTCTACCAGCCTCAGCCTCCCGAGGAGGTGGTACTACAGGCGCAAGCCACGACACATGGCTAATTTTTGTATTTTTAGTGGAGGGGGGGTTTCGCCATGTTGGCCAGGCTGGCAGAATGACTCAATTTTATAACACGCACACATTCATACACATACAGAATAGTCCCCCTTTATCATAGGAAGACCCCCAGTGGATGCCTGAAACTGTGGATAGTATTGAACCCTATATATACTATATATTTTTTCCTATTACATACTTGCCTATAGTAAAGTTTAACTTATAAATAAGGCACAGTAAGATTAACAACTAATAATAAAATAGAACAATTATAACAATATGCCAGCATCACTACTCTAGAGCTCTGGCACCATTATTAAATAAAATAAGGGCTACTTGAACACAAACATTGCAGTACACTGCAACAGTAGATCTGATACCCAGAAGCCTACTTAGTAAGTGACTAATGGGCAGGTACCATCATCACCATAGATACATGGGACAAAAGGATGATTCACACCCAAGTGGGATGGAGCAGAACAGTGTGCAATTTAAAACTTATCAATTGTTTATTTCTGGAGTTTTCTATTGAATATGTTCAGACCACAGCTGACCACAGGTAACTGAAACTGTGTAAAGTGAAACCTCAGGTAAGAGGGGATTACTGTAAACAACTGAAGGATCAGAAGGAAATATACAACCATGTTACTAACAATTATCTTCAAGTGGTAGGATTATGAATGATTATTAGTATCATCTTTATACTACTTTATACTTTTCCCAAATTTCTAAGTGAGCAAGTATTAATTTTACTACTTAGAAATTATGGAAAACAGGATGTTGGAATAAAATTATTAACAAAAAATAAAACTATCCTCTCTAACCTTGCTAGCTATTAAGCCAAACAGTCCATAATTAGTTAAACCTGGAAAGATTATAATTTCAAATATTTAGGGAGGATCTTGTACAGAAAGCAAATAAAGAAGAAGAAAAGTACATCAGTGAAGTCCGACCCTCCTCAATAATACAACAAACTCCCAATACATGAATTCAGTAGATTTCCCTACTAACACCTATTGAAATGATAAAACCTAATTAGAAAATTAGTTATAACTGATTTACTTCCCTTACATAAAGTGTGGAAATATCTTATTATTTGGTTTCGTTTTGGAGAATAATTATCACATGAAAATCAAAAATATGAAACAACAGAGGGAAATTTTTTAAAGTCAACAGTCCTACTGATAATGGCCTCTGTTTACTAGTGATAGTGTTGAGATAGCAGAAGACCTTTAAGCCTGCAACCATGGTTTAGTCTTATAATTTACTAAATGATTAATGATGCAGATATGCCTTGCTAAATTGATTGATGTTAATGCAGTAGCACTGATGTTGCCATAATATACTTGATCAATATAACTTCTCTGAATTAAACACTTTCCTTCACCATAACATCAACAACTGGTTTATTTGTAGTAATTCTGCATTTATTTATTTATTTATTTTTGGAGACAGAATCTTGCTCTGTCGCCCAGGCTGGAGTGCAGTGGCATGATCTCGGCTCACTGCAACCTCTGCCTCCCAGGTTCAAACGATTCTCCCGCCTCAGCCTACCGAGTAGCTGGGATTACAGGCATGCGTCACCATGCCCAGCCTATTTTTGCATTTTTAGTAGAGATGGGGTTTCCCCATGTTGGCCAAGCTGGTCTCAAACTCCTGACCTCAGATGATCCGCCCGCCTTGGCCTCCCAAAGTGCTGAAATTACAGGCGTGAGCCACTGCACCCGGCCACTGCATTTTAATAAATAAGCAAGCTCTAATGAACTGAGGTGAAACCAACCATAGATAACTTCTACTAAGACTTACATTACATTTTTTAATGCTTAAAAATTATGTCTTTTGTCTTAGGCAACTTGTATTGCTTTGAAAGTATATTCAAATAAATTTGTAAACCAATTTCATACTAAAAAGTATTTTTATTTTTTTGAGGCAGGGTCTCACTCTGTCACCGAGGCTGAAGTGCAGTGGTGTGATCCCAGCTCACTGCAGCCTTAAACTCCCAAACTCAAGGGACTCACCTGCCTCAGCTTTCAGAGTAGCTGGGACTACAGGCACACACGCCACCATGCTCAGGGGAGTTTTTTCATTTTTTTTTTTTTTGTAGAGACAGGACCTCACTATATTGCCTAGGCTGGTTTCTAAGTCTTGGCCTCAAGCCATCCTCCCACCTCAGCCTCCCAAAGAGCTGGGATCATGGGTGTGAGCTGCTGTGCCCAGCTGAAATTATTTTTGAGAACACACTGCTTAAAAAATATTCTCTGTAGCCAGGCACAGTGGCTCACATCTGTAATCCCAGCACTTTGCGAGGCCGAGGCGGGTGGATCACAAGGTCCAGAGTTCAAGACCAGTCTGGACAATATGGTGAAACCCCGTCTCTACTAAAAATACAAAAATTAGCCGAGAGTGGTGGTGGATGCCTGTAATCCCAGCTACTCGGGAGGCTGAGGCAGGGAACTGCTTGAACCCGGTAGGCGGGGGTTACAGTGAGCTGTTGTTGTGCCACTGCACTCCAGCCCGGGCGACAAGCCTGGGCGAGACTCCATTTCAGAAAAAAAAAAAAAAAGTTTTCCGTAAAGTCCTTTGAAAATGAAGGATTATTTTATGGAAAACGAATCACATACATACCCTTAAATTTTTATCTTTAAAATTTTATTTGATTTTTCACACATCAGATTTGCTTAAGGCAAGACATGCCTAATATATAGGTTAGGACATACAGACAATCCAAAATCAAGGGCAAGTCACTTAACTCTGTGTCTCACTTCTCTTTATCTATAAATTGAGGACAATTCCTTCTTATGTGTAAGTGGTTGTTATGAGAGTAAATTGGAATAACATGTTAAACCATTGGATCCAGACCCGTGGTTCTCAAACTTAAGAGTGCATCAGAATCACTAGAGCGAGCCCATTCCCAAAGTTTCTGATTCAGCAAGTGAGGGGCAGAGCGCAAGAATCTGCATTTCTAACAAGTTCCCAGGTGATGCTGACCCTCTGGTCGGGAACCACACTTTGAGAATCCCTGATGTAGACCAACATGTGCACGAATCTTGGCTCTGCCACTTAGCTTCTCTGAAACTCAGTTACTCTAACTCTAAAACTAGACATAAAGCTATCTCACAGGCTGTGGAATTTACGAATTATGTAAGTAATGTACAGTGCCTGTTATACAGTGCCTGGTTCATAACAGATATTTAGTAGTAGCAATAGTAGTTTTTACCACTACCACAAACACCAACACCGCCACTAATATTTCTACAAAGTAATGGAACATGCAGAACATTAACAATGCCAAATTGGTTTTTTTTGTCATTTTTAAAAATTGTATTTATCATGTACAACATATTTTGAAGTATACATACATTGTGGAATGGTTTGAACTAGCCAATTAACAAATTATCACTTTACATAATTATCATTTTTGCAGTCATTGTCAATTTTTTTTTTTTTTTTTTTTTTTAGATGGAGTCTTGCTCTGTCGGCCAGGCTGGAGTGCAGTGGCGCGATCTCGGCTCACTGAAATCTTTGCCTCCTGAGTTCAAGTCATCCTCCCACCTCAGCCTCCCAAGTAGCTGGGATTACAGGCACATCACCACCACTCCCGGCTAATTAGTGTCAAATTTTTTAATTGCATTAAACTGCACTGTAATTTAAAGTTCCTTATTTTATATTAATTCCTTTTTTTTTTTTGAGACGGCATCTTACTCTGTTGTCCAGGCGGGTGTGCAATGGTGGGATCTCGGCTCACTACAACTTCCGACTCCCGAGTTCAAGCAATTCTCCAGCCTTAGCCTCCTGAGTAGCTGTGACTACAGCACGCACCACCATCCCTGGCTAATTTTTTGTATTTGTAGTAGAGACAGGGTTTCACCATATTGGCCAGGCTGGTCTCAAACTCCTGGTCTGAAGTGATCCACCCACCACCTCGGTCTCCCAAAGTGCCCGGCCTCTTAATTCCTTTTCTGATAAATGTTAATTATAAACTAGTTGACAAATCTCTACAATATATTTTATAACAATGAAGAGGAAAATGGCTCTAGGGTACAATTGTTTGTGTTCAAATTTCAGTTCTGTCTTATATTAGCTATGTGTCTGTGGCTCCCAGTTTTCTAATCAATAAAATAAAAACACTAATAGTATAACAGTACCTACTTCATAAGGTTGTGAAAACTGCATGAGTTAAAATGTTTATTTTATGGTAGGCACTATTCAGTTAAAACTCATAAAATAAACATTCAATAAATGTTAACCATTATTATTATTACCCCAATATATTATCAGTAACATTATGAATGATATATATTAAATCATTAAACAGATACAATTTTATTTGAAGGTAAAATTCAAATAATTAGTTTTTTTCGAATTATTAGTAAGAACTAGTCTTCTATTAGATTGAGCCATATGAACAGCTGATGTGCAACTACTTTTCACCTATAAAAAACAGTAATTTCATGTGGTTGAAGCTAACAGCTTTCATCCTAACCTCTCTGATCATTCCTCTGAGCCTGTTAGCAGTTCCACCCTAGTATGATCCAAGGTTTAATCATCAGCTCTCTTCTCACTCTGATCTTCCAGAAGGATAACACTCAAGACTACCATGGCTTTAATCAAAGACTAAAAAGCCAAAGGTTTTATCTAGCCCATAGATGCATTTTATTCAGTCTACATAAAAAATTGTTCCTAAAACTGGAGAGTTCACACACACACACACTCAACCCCATTCACAAAAAATAAATAAATAAATAAATTAATTAATTAATTAATTTCTGGTTTCTCTTGGGGAAAAAAAGGATGATCTGACAACAATGGGCAAACATTCCAAGCCTACAACTGTCTGGAACTAAGTGGCAGCTATCCCTTTACACAGGGTGTGACCTCTCCAACTTGCTAGTCTTTACACAGCCATACTCTTCACTCATTTACAGTTATGCACTGCATAATGACTGGAATCTGTTCTGAGAAATGTGTCCTGAGAAATGCATCATTAGGCAATTTCATCACTGTGCCAACATCAGTACATGAACCTAGATGGTAAAGCCTACTACACACCTAGGCTATAGGGTTTGGCTATCATTCCTAGGCTATAAACCTGCAAGCTTGTCCAATCTGCGGCCCACAGGCTGCATGTAGCACAGGATGGCTTTGAATGCAGCCCAATACAAATACATAAACTTTCTTAAAACATTATGAGGTTTTTTTGTAATTTTCTTTTTTAGCTCATCAGCTATCGTTAGTGTATTTTACGTGTGACCCGAGACAATTCTTCTTCCAATGTGGCCCAGGGAAGGCAAAAGATTTGATGCCCTGCTATAGAGTATGTTACTGGACTCAATACTGAGGGCAACTACAACACAATGGTAAGTATTTGTGTATCTAAACATAGAAAAAGTACAGTAAAAATATGGTATTATAATCTTATAGAACCACCATCATATATGTGGTCCATCGTTGACCTAAATGTCCTTATGCAACACTTGACTGTACTTATCTGCCTAGCCATTAGGCATTCATATTTTCAACTTCTAGTTCTACCTACCAGCAGTATGCTGACGATCACAAATCTCCATTTCCAGCCCAGACTCAGATCCAATTACCATCATCTATGTGTCCCACAGACAACTTAAACATAAGAGGTCCCTCACCACTACCTCTGCTCTCCTATATTCTCTACTTAAACATAAGAGGTCCCTCACCACTACCTCTGCTCTCCTATATTCTCTATTTCAGATGCTGACAGTGAGGCACAATGGCTAACACCTGAAATCCCAGTAATTTGGGAGGCTAAGGCAGGAGGATCGCTTGGGCCCAGGAATTCAAGACCAGCCCTGGCAACATAGTGAGTTATACCTCAATAAAGTTGATTAAACATACATACATATAAATTTTAACTCAAAAAATAACTATTACAATAAAAATTTTTTATTAAAAAAAAAATTAGTCAGCCATGGTGGTGCAGGCTAATTTTTTTAGTAGTTCCAGCTACCTGGGAGGCTAAGGTGGGAGGATCACTTGAGCCCAGCAAGTCGAGGCTGCAGTGAGCCATGATCATGCCACTACACTCCAGCCTGGGTGACAGAGCAAGGCCCTGAAAAAAAAAAGAAGAAGAAGAAAACAAAGGAAAGAAAGAGAGAGGGAGAGGAAGGAAGGAAGGAAGGAAGGAAGGAAGGAAGGAAGGAAGGAAGGAAGGAAGGAAGGAAGGAAGGGAGTTGACAACATCCAACAGTAAGCCAAGCCAAGAGCATCACCCTTAGTACCCAAATTCTCTCACCTCCCATTTCTGAGCAATTACCAGTTCCTACAGATTAAAAAAAAAACAACTTTTTTAGAGACAGGGCATCACTATATTGCCCAGGCTGGAGTGCAGTGGCTATGCACAGGTGTGATCATAGAACACTACAGTCTTAAACTCCTGGGCTCAAGTGGTCCTCTGGCCTCAGCCTCCTGAATAGCTAGGACTACAGGTGCATACCACTGTGCCCCAGTTCCTATAGATTTTTTAAAATCTCAAATCTAGTCCATTTTCCTCCCTATTATCACTGCTTTAATCTATTTAAGGTCTCATCAACAACCACAGCTATGTTATAACACTATGAATAAACTGCCCATGCTCCAAGCCAAAGACACTGCTCCCACCTGTGTGTTAGATCCCATTCTCTCTTGCTTTCTCCAGGACACTGATCCAGCAACTCTCTCCTTTCTCTCTTGCATCATCAATTCTTCCCTCTTTACTGAATCACTGCCAACAACATAGAAATGCTATTATTTCTCTTATCCTACAAAAACAAAACAAAAGCTCCCTTGCTCCCATTTCCCCTTCCGGTTACTGCTATATTTCTCATCTTCCCTTTACATCAAAACTTGAATGCACTGTCTCCACTCCTATCTTAAAATCACTCTTCTCAAGGTTACCAATAAACTTCTCAGTATTAAATCCTGTAATCATTTCTCAATCCTCATCTTATTTGATCTGTCAGTAGCATTTGACATAGCTGCTGATCCTTCTCTCCTCCTAGAAACACCTTTTCTTGTGGCTTCCAGAGTACCACATTCATTTGGTTTTCCTCCTCCTTTTTGGTTGCTTCTTCTCAATCTCTTTTGCTGGTTTTAACTCATCTTGCGCCCTCTCAATAAATGTTTGAGTGCCCCAGGGCTCTGTAGTTGGACCTCTTTTCTCTCAACATTTATTCCCAAATTCTTGTGGCTTTCAATACCATCTATGTGCCAATGACTCCCAACTCTATTTCTGCAGCCCAAACTTTTCCACTGAACTCCAACTGCCTACTTGACATCTCCATTTGCCTATTTGGTGGACATTTAAAACTTGTTTAGTAAACATGTCCAAAGCTAAGCTCTGATGCCCACATTTCCCTCACCCTCCAAAACTAGTTCCTCCTGCAATCTTCCACTTCAGTTAATGGCAACTCCATTCTTGTTACTCGACCTAGACTTGTCTTTCTGTCATATGTTACAGCTCAACCTTCAGAATAAATATACTATCATACAATGAAGTATTACTTAGCAATATAAAAGGAACTATTAATATATACAACAACATAGATGAATCTTAAAAACATTATGCTGAGCTAAAATAAAGCCAGAGAAGAGAGTACATATGGTATGATTCCATTTATGTGAAATTCTCCTAACAAAACATCTATTCTACAATGATAGAAAGCAGAAAAGTAGTTGCCTGGGGCCGGGGGCTGGGGCTGGGGACTGACTGACAGGAGCATAAAGAAATCTTCTGGAGTGATGGAATCTATATCTTGATTGTGGTGGTAGTCATGAGTAAATAAACTGATTAAAACGCATAACTGTATATTGTGTACATTTTATTGTATGTTAATTACACCTCAATAAAGGTGATTAAACATGCACACAATTCGACCACTTCTCACTATCTCCCCATCTCCACTGCTACCACGTGGGAGCCACTACCACCTCTCTTCTGGTTTACAACAGCCTCTTACTGCAGAAATAGTTTCCCTACTTCTGTCCTTGCCCCTCTGAATTTTACTCCCAACACAGTGGCCAGAGTCATCCTGTTAAAACATAAATCACACCATGTCACTCCTCTGCTCAAAACCTTCTAATGGCCTTTTATCTCAGTCAAATTCAATGCCCTTATAAAGGCCTCATATGGTTGGACTTCCTGTGTCCTTTCAGATTTCATTCCCCATTACTCTCCCCCCATGGTTATCTGCACTCCAGCCAGAGCTGACCTCTAGCTGTTCTTCAAATATATGAGTATAAACTACAAAAAGAAAAACAAAACAAAGTATATGACTGTGTTGGGGAGTGAGGCAGGGTGGGTACATCATTCCAAGCAGAGAAATGACAATATTCACCCCACCTCCCCCACCAACATAGCCATATACTTTGTTCCCTGACTTTCTTCAGCTCTTCACTAAAAAGGCACCATCTCAGTGAGTCTTTCCCTAGCTACCCTATTTAAAATTTCAACACTTCCCCTCTCCCTGCAACCTCACCTCTATTTCATTTTCTCCTTTCCTATTTTATTTTTTTCTCCCCAGGACTTATCACTCTCATTTACTTATATTTTACTAACTTATCATGTTGATCGTGTTGATTACCTTTCTCCTTTCCTGGAATGGATGACTCAAAGGGCAAGGAATTTTATCTGTTTTGTATACCACTGTATCCCCAGAATAATGTCTAAAATAGATGTTGAATGAATAAATGAATGTATCTGAACAAACTCTAGCTTTCCCTTTAATAGTTGACAGTAGAATTTGTTTTATAATGCATCAACTGATATTTCATTTGCTTAAAAAAAAACTGGTGTATTCAATAAAAACTTCGGCACATTTAAACATATGTTCACATATATAGCTAAAATTTGCTTTCAATTCTAATAAAGAATTTAAGATCTCTCAGACACTGATAACTTTTTATCAAATTTGCAGGGATTTTATGATCAAGGACCTATGAATGTGAAATAGCTCTCATTAACAAAAAAAAAAATACAGTCTTACCAAGTTCTTTGCAAAATCCAGATCTCATGCTAAAACTCCCATAACTACTACAATAGAAAATAAACTAATTATTCTGACAGTTTCAGAACTATGAATCCATTTTTAAAATGTGCATAACCCTTATCATTTAAATCCTTCCTGAGGAATATTTCTTGTTTTATAAGCCAAATAAGTATGAGAGTGCCAAAGGGGACATAAATAATTTAAAAGTAAATCAGAAGGTAGAGGTACAGCTTCTGAGGGTCCAAAGCAGGTGTCTCCTTCTTAGTAACTGCAGAGAAGAGAATTCCATACTGCAGCCTTACCTGCACCCAGCAGCTCTTTCTTGAAATGCATTAAAATATTCAACTTCATTCAAGTAAAGAGTTCCCGAGTGTAGGAATTATCTGCTTTGATTTACAGGCAGCATTACATATTTAACTTAAAAATAAAAACTCTGGGCTTTCATAATAGGATTTAAAATGTTTTATGAAGTTAAATATAGTAGAAAATTTCAGGAGAGCATCGTTATTAAAGCAGCTCTGAATAAATTATATCATCAAACACAGTAAATATTTTAAGGATATGTGGAAGAAAGCATTAGAGATATCACTATTGAGTACACTGGTTTAGGTTTGTTGAATATAACCTGCATCTTTCATTACTATCTGTCAATTTCTGAAACAAGACAATGAAGAAAAAAAACTGCAATTCACTATCCTAGCACAAAAAGACAACAGCTGCCTAAACACCTCATATAACATATCTGGCCTCTGTTAGACTTCATAACCAAAACATTTTTAAGCAATAAATGTATTTAATATTTATTTATCTTGGCATACCTAGCATCTCTAACAGTGCACTGTTACTTGTAGTTGAGAGAAAGTGCTAACCTCTCCAAATCTTTTCATTTCTAAGTTTCTTGGACTGCTCTAAACATAAAAGAGAGATTACTCTGGAAAGGCAAAATAACAAAACCATTAATACTAAAACTAACAGTCACTCCTAATAGACAAGAGGTACTTTAGGACAAGATCATTAAAATTGACTTTTATTTGCTGGTTTAGAGTTTTCAAAGCAAGATGAAATGAGAATGATCATACAGTACCTTACCCTTTCTACCGGTGAACCATAGCATGCAATGCCGAAACATAGCAGTGGCAGATGGCATTTAACTATAAAAAGGATAATAGCAGAGAAATGATGGCTGGCAGACAAAACACAGAAATACAGATGAAATGAATGCAAACTTGTAGTTCTTGAAGCAGAGCAAAACCTTTAAGCCAAAGGTTGCCACTAAGCTTCAATTTAATTTATATTTTGAGTTTTACACAGACAAACACTGCAACCTTCACAATCAGTCTTTAGACTCTTCATGCAGAAGCAGAACCATACTCCTCGATAAAGAAGATCAGCAACCTTCTGTAAACACAAGCCAGCAGCAGCAGCAGCCCATTACTCTCTCCCTTCACTGATTTTTATCCTTTAAAATTTTCATCTCCAACTGCAGCCAGATCCACAGTCGTTTCAAATCGATCTACATCCATTGCAGATACAAATCCCTGCCTAACCTGCAGTACCACTTCATCCAGAATGTTCCTATGCACTCGCTCATGCAGGATCAGTTGCAAAACCATTCAAGTCATCCAGCAAACAACCCAAAAGAGAAGAAAAGAAGCAGATGGGACTATGAAGAGAAAGAATCTCTTCTTTCAGCTCACCCTGGAAATGGAAGGTTTTCTGATCAACAGTTATTGTGAAGGTGCTGTCGTCCTCATCGTCTATACCAATCACAGCTCCCTGTGAAACAAAGAGCAAAATCCCAATAAGGCAAACAATGACATCAGCAATATTCACTACTGCTATAGCCCTGGAATACTCAATGCACCAACGACACTGGAAGCAGGCTAGACACAGAAAAGAGGAATCTGAGACTCTAGTTTTGCTTAAGGAGAAAGAACTAAAGGAGAGGAGCTGGCAGGACACTCTAGTACCATGTATAGGTACATTCTACGCCTTCCTTAAGGGCATAGATGTGCTGGGAGGCGGAAGGGACAAACACAGAATCTGAATCTAGGATCTGTGTTTTAAGAGCCAGCCACTGAGCCTTTCTGAACTTCAGAATGCCCTCTAAAATGGGAGTCAAAAACCTACACCTCACCAGGTTGTTGTAAGGCTGAAAGAAGGCAGGTGCTCTTCATCAGGCTGCTTCTGTGATAGTATATACTTGTTAGTGCAGAAATGCCAGGTGACATTTGCTTCAAAACACTGTCCCAACCCCTTCTTCCAAGTGCTCCCATAACCACTTGTACATTCCCCTCCAAGAGCACTTTTCACAGTATACTGTGATTATCTGTTCATATGTCAGCCTCTTCCTACAGAACCACTATGAAATCTTAGAAATCAAGGACTATTTTATTTGATACATTGCACTTAAGTACATACTTAGTATATGTTTCTAAATAAGAGCACAAACAACTCTCCAAACTGGGGGTGGGCAGGCACATACAATGGGGAACTGAATTTACAAGTTGTTTTGGGAAGGCGGACTGGGTAGGTTTTAACCCTTTTAAAAAATATTTTTTTATTACTATTTTTTGAGACAGAGTCTCACCCTGTTGCCTAGGCTGTCACCCAGGCTGGAGTGCAGTGGCACGATCTCGGCTCACTGCAACCTCCACCTCCCAGGTTCAAGCGATTCTCTTGCCTCAGCCTCCCAAGTAGCTGGGATTACAAGCGTGTGCCACCACACCCGGCTAACTTTTGTATTTTTAGTACAGACAGGGTTTCACCTTGTTGGCCAGGCTGGTCTTGAACTTCTGACCTCAAGTGATCTGCCTGCCTCAGTCTCCCAAAGTGCTGGGATTACAGGAGTGCACCACCACACCTGGCCCCCTTTTCTTAATATTCAACTACATGCATTCTGTGAAGACAATAAGAATTAAGATAAGAGACAGGAAACTAAGCAAAATAGGGAATCTATTGTTCAATGTCCTTAAGAAAAAAGTATCTTAAGTATTCCAGAGAGAAAGACTACAGAACACAGAATAGGTCAAATGCCTCAGGTGATAAGAGAAGCCGTGTGCCCTTGATAAAACCAGAGACCTTGACAAGGGAGTTGAAATGACTCAAGGGGACAAAATACCCAATCCCATGAAAAAAGGCTACACAGGGGGACTACTCCTATACCACGAATATTAGGGAATAGGATCAAACATTTATTCATTTCTTCCCCAGAGGCTATCTGGATGAACCCCAACTCTATCCAAATTCCACCTACTTGAATTACTTTACTTATTCCTCAGTGTCAGATGGGGTAGGAAATTTTATCTCCATTTTCAAATAGGGAAAGTGTCTCCAGAGAGTATAATGACTTGCCCAAGGTCACACAAAGAGTTAACAGCAGAACCAGTACCAGATCACCATTGGCATGGAACCTAGCTATTCCATGACAGCAAATACAGACACACTTCAGTGGGTAAGCACGTGCAGAAACAGCTCATTCTGGTTAATGTAATTTGTGATTAACTGAGTTAACCTTCTAACTTGTGATGTATCAAATATTTCCTGAGTCATAAGTAAATACCAAAATATATGCTATATACAGCTCTGGAATATATGCCCTGCCTTCAAGGCACTTATATCCAGTACAGGAGATAAAACATGCAAAGAGGTGACTATAATACAGGGCGAAAAGTTATCTCTATCTGGATGAACCTTGAAAACAGTATGTTAAGTGAAAGAAGCTAGTCACTAAGGATCACATGTTACATGATTCTACTTACAAAAAATGTCCAGAATAGGCAAATTCATAGACTGACAGTAGATTAGTGGTTGTCTAGTGCTGGGAGGGTTGGGGTGAAATGGGGAATGGCTGCTAATGGGTATACTAGATTTCTTTACAAGGTGATGAAAACATTCTAAAATTGACTATGATGATGGTTGAACAACTCTGTGAATATACTAAAAACATAAATTGGATACTCCAAGTTGATAAATTGCATAGTATATGTATTATATCTCAACAAAGCTGTTGCAACTCACTCCACTCTCAAATGCCTGCTCTTTCTCTTGAGTTCCTTAATTAAGAACCCAAATGTAAGCTCAACAAGTCACTTAGTCAACTCTGGTAGAAACCTCCAGGTCTGTACAACTTCCCCTTGTTCCATTACCACAGGCTGTGCTCATTCTACCTCTCAACTATTAAGTTCACCAACTTGTCTCCATCCTCTCTGCTACTTCTGTAATTCAGGCTTTCATTGTTTCTTGTTTGATAACAATCTCCCTGCCTTCAGTCTGGACACTTTACAGTTAGTTCACAGTCCTTGCTATTGCCGGAGTAATATTTCTGAAGCACAGACTCTTATTAGAGACTCACATGTTTAAAACCTTTCTTGGCTCTCTATGAACTAACAGATAAAGTCAGCATTACTTCATAATGTCATTCAAGGCTGTTCAAAATCTGGCCCAACCAACATTTCCACTATCGTTACCCAGCTTCCTTCTGCCCCACCTCACAGAGACCCCATATGAATTCAGCTTCCACATTTCTTCCACATACCTCACTCATGAAAATGAGTTCAGTGCAATAGCTGGCAGCATTAACTAGTCACTGTGGTTTAGTGCTCTGTGATGACAAGATTGACGACAGTGTTATCCAACAGAACTTTCTGCAGTGATTAAAATGTTCTGTATTTGTGCTGTTCAGTTTAATAGTCACTAGCAACAAGTGGCTACTGAACATTTGAAATATGACTAGTATGACTGAGGATCTTATTTAAATTTTTAAAATAATTATATTAATATTTTAAATTTTTAAAAACACCAAGCAATTTCACTTTTTAAGGTCATTCTTCAAGCTCTATTTCTCACCATTTGTTAAACAAAAGCAAAATCCCACATCTCCCTCTAGCTACCACATCCCCTCACATTGCTTTCAGAGAGGAGCTTTTTGAAAATTGGCTGTACCTTAACCTTCCGTCCACTCTTGCAAGCTGGCTTCCTTCCTCTCACGGCACCAAACTTCTCTCTCACAGATCTCCAATGACCACATTACTACTCTAGTTTTGTTGTACAGAACTTCTCCGGAGGCCGGGTGTGGCGGCTCACACCTGTAATCCTAGCCCTTTGGGAGGCCGAGGCGGGCAGATCACCTGAGGTCAGGGGTTTGAGACCAACCTGGTCAACATGTTGAAACCCTGTCTCTACTAAAAATACAAAAATTAGCCAGGCATGGTGGCGCATGCCTGTAATCCCAGCTACTCAGGAGGCCGAGGCAGGAGAATCACTTCAAGGCAGAGATTGCTGTGAGCCAAGATCGCACCACCGCACTCCAGCCTGGGTGACAGAGCAAGACTCTAAAAAATATATATATATACACAAAACATTTCTCTGGAGCACCTGTTGCTGCTGCAGAAACATTTCTCTCTGCATATTTTAGATAGTCTATATGGAAAAAAACATTACTTTCTGGACCTTTGCACTTTCCCCTCTCTAACCGAAGGCTTCTTTGAAGACTCGAACCTAGCTAACAGTCTCTTACTCCAATCAGGTCTTGTCATGATCCTGAGCATTCTTCAGTGTATATATGCACAATTGATCTGATGCTCTGGTCTCTCAGTGTCTTGATTTGTTGAATGACTCAAATGAACTACATTGCTATTCTCCTTCAGTCATTCATTTCCTATGACAAAAACCCTACACCCACACTGTCCAATACAATAGCCATTAGCCACATATTGGGTATTTAAGTTCTAATTAAAGTTAAGTAAAAATTTAAAATAAGTCCCTCAGGCTGGGCGCGGTGGCTCATGCCTGTAATCCCACCACTTTGGGAGGCCAAGGCTGGCAGATCACCTGAGGTCGGGAGTTCAAGACCAGTCTGACCAACATGGAGAAACCCCGTCTCTACTAAAAATACAAAATTAGCCAGGCATGGTGGTGCAAGCCTGTAATCCCAGCTACTCGGGAGGCTGAGGCAGGAGAATCACTTGAACCCGGGAGATGGAGGTTGCCGTGAACCAAGACTGCCCCATTGCACTCCAGCCTGGGAAACAAGAGCGAAACTCTGTCTCAAAAACTAAATAAATAAATAAAGTAAGTCCCTTAGTCACACTAGTCATATTTCAAATGTTCAACAGCCACTTTTGGCTAATGACTATGAAACTGAACAGCACAAATACAGAACATTTTAATCACTGCAGAAAGGTCTGTTGGATAACACTGCCGTGAATCTTATCATCACAGAGCACTAAACCACAGTAAATAGTTAATGCTGCCAGCTATTGAACTGAACTCATTTTCATGAGTGAGGCATTATGCTAAGCATTTTACATATACTATCTCATCTGAAAATAACACTACATTGAAATGTAACATATATACAAATCACAAGTGTACAGCTCAATGAACAGAAAAGCTCCCCTTATAACACTTCCTAATCATTAACCCAACCCTCCATTCCAAAGATAAATACTATCCTTAGTTCTAATATAACAAATCAGTTTAGTCTGTCTTTGAACTTATTTATTTATTTATTTATTTATTTATTTTTGAAACAGAGTCTCACTCTGTTGCCAAGGTTGGACTGCAGTGGCGTGATCTCAGCTCACTGCAACCTCTGCCTCTGAGGCTCAAGTGATATTTGTGCCTCAGCCTCTTGAGTAACTGGGATTACAGGCATGCATCACCACACGCCCGGCTAATTTTTGTATTTTTTGTAGAGACAGGGTTCACCATGTTGGCCAAGCTGGTCTCAAACTCCTGGCCTCAAGTGATCCACCCATCCCAGCCTCTCAAAGTGCTGGGATTACAGGCAGGAGTCATCATGCCTGGCCCCGTCTTTGAATTTTATACAAATAGACTCACACCACTTATTTTCCTTTGTGTCTGGCTTTTTTCATGCACCATGTTTGTAAGATTCATCCATATTGTTGCATGAAGCAGTAGTTTGTTCACTTTTATTGCTATATATATCATTCCTCTGTATAGACCCACAATTATCAATTCCATTGTGCAAGGACATTTATGTTGTTTTCAGTTTTACATTATTAGAATAAAGCTCCTATGAATATTCTTATTCTTATCTTTTGTTATACATGTATTTATATTAAATACAAATCTAGGAAAGTAAATTTGCTAGGTCACAGGATACGCATATATCAGTTTTAGGAGATACTATCAAATCGTCCTCAAAAGTGGTTGTGTCAGCTATACTCCCATCAGTGGTATATGACAGTTTCAACTGTTCCAATAACTTCACTAACAGTTTTTCACCTTAGTTATTCTTGGCAGGTAAGTAGTGACATCTCATAATGGTTTTAACTTCCACTTCCCTAATAACTGACAAGGTTAAGTATGTTTTCATGGTTTTTGACCATTTGAAGATCCTCTTTTGTGAAATAGTTTAAGTTTCTTCTCCATTGACAAGACTGGACTATCTTTTTCTAATGACTTGTAGAAGTTCTTTCTATATCATGGGTATGAGCCCTTCAATGGTTATAAATTAAGCAAGTATCTACTACTCTGTTGCCTGCTTTTGCACTCACATAATGATATCTTTTGATGAAGAATTCTTAACTTTAATGTAGGACAGTGTATTGACTTTACATTTTATAGTTCTGCTTTCTATGTCTCCTTTAAGAAGTCTTTCCCAGTCCCAAGGCCATGAAAATATTCTCCTACATTATCTTCTGGAAGGCTTTACATTTGGATATGAGGTGGAGTAAATCCTCCTATTTAAAAAAAGCTTTTTAATAAATAAACATCTTCAACATAGTCATAGCCAGCCATCCCCAAAGGGGCAGATGAAAGCAAATCACCATTTCTACTGGGTTCTGTATGTTGGCTGAGAAGGCAGGAATCAGGAATGGATACTCTTGACTCTTCATAAATTTTTAGTCAGCTACACACGTTTTACACACACACACACACACACACACACACACACACACTTGCCAGCATAATGACTCAAATGACTAGAAATAAACTGGGATTTGCCAGTCTAAATAAATAGACTGTCATTTATTTAGGTCTTTTTAAATTTCAATAATGTTTTATCATTTCCTGAGTAGAGGTCTCACTCATCTTTTGTTAATATTTATTCCTAAAAATTTGATGCTTTTTGATGCTATTATAAATGTTCTCCATTTTTAAAAATTCATGTTCTGATTGCCAGTTGTTAGTATACAGAAATATCACTGATTGGCCGGGTGCTGTGGCTCACGCCTGTAATCCCAGTACTTTGGGAGGCCAAGGCGGGCAGATCATGAGGTCAGGTGATCAAGACCATCCTGGCTAACACGGTGAAACCCCGTCTCTACTAAAAATACAAAAAATTAGCCAGGCGTGGTGGTGGGCGCCTGTAGTCCTAGCTACTCAGGAGGCTGAGGCAGGAGAATGGCGTGAACCTGGGAGGTAGAGCTTACAGTGAGCCGAGATCGCGCCACTGCACTCCACCCTGGGCGACAGAGCGAGACTCTGTCTCAAAAAAAAAAAAAAAAAAAAAAAAATTTGTTGATTTTTATATAGTGACTTTGTATCTGGTTATCTTGCTAGATTCAACTCTCAATTCTAATAGTTATATCTATAGATTCTTTTGGATTTTCCATATGCTCGATTAAGTTGCTGTGAATAATAGTCTTATTACTTCTACTCCAAGCCTTACACCTTATATGTCTTTTATTGCTTTATTCATTGGCTAGGACTCCCAACAACAAAAGCAGTCATTGGGTAGAAATTCTAAACCTTCCTGATATGCCCTCCCACCTGAAGACTCACTTGCATCTAAACCCAGCGTGCTTCCTTTCCACTTATCATAATGGAAAAGGCGTCCATTCTTCTATCGAAAACCCAGTCCTTCCACACTCATGCTCCATATCCCTGCCAATTTTCAATTTCTGTCTCTCTCTTCCTGGTCTCTATTTCTCTTCTCTGTCTCTCTCTCTCTCTCTTTTTCCCAACTGCATTTACACATACTCAAGACTCAAGTCTTTACGCTCTTTAACAACAGCCCTTTTCAATTCCATGTCCTAACCAAGCAATTGGCCAGCCTCTCTCATTCCCTTTTAGTCAAGATTATTCAGCTGTCCAATCCTCTAGTTTATAATTTATTTTAACCTTCCATTCCTTGGAGGATATGTTACCACACCAATGGTTCTTCTTCACCTTCACACAAGGTGACCACACGACCTGGTTTGCCAGGAACAATCCTGGATTATTCCTGTTGTCCTGACTCAATAATGAATAGATCCCCCTTTCATTCTCAAGCAGTTCTGGTTTAAGGGATGTGGTCACTCTCCGCCACAGCCTAGCCTACAAGGCCCTTAGTGATTTGCTCCATGCCTACCTCTCTATTCTACACTTAAATAGCTTAAGGTTTACCAATTGCCCCAATTTCTCTCCTACCACCATTTTTTGCACATGTTCCCTCTGCCTGAGACATCCTTCCTCTCCCTTTATCTGGGTTTAGAGTATTTTTTTGATTATATCTGGTAAAGCAAAACTCCCTTTGATAATCTATATATGAAATGGTGTTCTGTTGTTAAGTTATTTGTTATACTAACCCACAAAAATATCGTGTTTTTCTTTCAGCTCCACTTTTATGACCCCCATTGTGCCAACATAATAAACATATACATCTTTCAGTGACCTCTCATGATTTTTTTCTGAAGGTTTCAGATGGTCAACTTCTTAAAGTTCTATCAGTACTTGAGGTCACCAAGGTGCCTGTTGCTCCAGGGTCACACTATCAAGGCACCAAAAAGAAACTAGAGCTACACAGTCTTGTCCCACTGGATGAATTTCCTGACTTTCTCTCTTTTCCTTTTTTTTCTATACACACAGACATACTTCAGAC
Organism: Gorilla gorilla gorilla; assembly: GCF_029281585.2. Lineage (NCBI taxonomy): Eukaryota > Metazoa > Chordata > Mammalia > Primates > Hominidae > Gorilla > Gorilla gorilla. The sequence goes on from NC_073224.2 coordinate 188,315,688, forward strand.
ATGAATCATCATTCTGATGCCAAAGACAGAAAGATAGTTTTGCTCTCACGGCTTGGGGTAAAAAAAGAGAAAGAAACAAAATTCTGGCTATTTTGGGGCCAATCTCCCTTTGCAAAAAGAAGAGAAAAGTAGGCTGGTGAACTGGTTCCAAAGATAATAAAAAAGAATGATGACTCCTCTGAGACACAGATTGCTCACAGGCTCCTAAAAGGAATGTAGACAGTGCTAAGAATACACAGCACAGCTACTCCCATTATAACTCTACAACCACATACTTTTCATCACTGCTTAAATGACATTGGAAGTCTATTTACATTTCACATAGTGCATTTAAATGTGGTCCCTGAGATTTAGGCAGAACAGGTCACTACTCTTCTTTAGAGATTAAGAAACTGAGACTCAGGTTTAAAAAAAATTTTTTTTAAGTTTGCCAAAAGTCCAACAACTACAAGGGAGAAGAATACTAGGTCTTGCAAACCCTGATCCAAAGCCTGTTCTTAACAGGACATGGTGACAGTAAACAATATTGACTAATTACTTCAACAAACTTATTAAATACCTATTCTGGGCCAAGAACAGTAACAGCCAGGGGATACAAAGCATGTCTATGCCCTGGAGGAACATACAGTCTAGAGAGGAGTGACAGAATCAATAATATAGAAGGGAGCATAATGGCTTGCGGTTCAACCTGCTCACTAAAGAAGACGCTGCATGGAGGACCTACTTTAGCATCATTCATTCATTGATTCAACAAGTATTTATTGAATTTCTAGGCACTGGCCTAGATGCCAGTAACAGAGTGGTAAACAATTTGCTTTCCTTTTGCATTCAATATTTTACCTTCTTATTCCCCCTTATATGAATTGAAAGTATGTAACTTTTCTACATTTTGAGAATTCTTTTGTCTTTTTTCCTGATTTGTATGCATTTGGGGGGATTTTCTTTTTGTCTTCTTTATTAATATGCAGGAGTTATTTATATATACACAGAATATTAATCATTTGCCAATTGATGTATTTTAAGTATTTTCTCTTCTGTCCATGAGTTGTCTTTTCCCTTTGACTGTGGTATCTTTTTTTGTTCAAAGGTTTTAAATTTTGAATGTTGTCAAATCCACAAATATTTGACATTGTGGTTTATGCTTTCTGCTCTATCTTGACATCACAAAGATATCACCTATGCTTTTTTTCTAAGTTTAAAATTTCATTTTATACCTCTTATACATCTGAAATTTGTTTTTGTGTATCACATGGTGTAAAGAGTAATATTCTTTTTTTCATATGGACACCCAATTGATCCAGTTTCATTTACTAAGTGATAATGTCTGATTTGTAACACTCTATCATATACCAAATTTCCAGCTTTTTCCAAGACCCAAATCCAAATGGTTCTGTTTTTCAGCTTTCTCTTCCATTTCGCTAATCTATTTCTGTCTCTTATAACACCACCATACCATTTTAATTACCATAGTTTCAGTTAAAAACTTAATATCTGGAGTGGCAAGTCCACCAACTCCTTATTCTTTAAAAATATCTCTCCCCTTTCCCAAATTTTAAATGACTTTTAGAATCACCTTGTCAAGTTCTTTGACAGCCTAATTTTGTTGATTTATGTTTTGAGAAATTATCCATTTTCATATAAGCTTTCAAATTTATTGGCAACATGTATCTGTAGTAGCTTCCTGCCAATTTTTCATCTCTACTATTACGTACTTTTCTTTTTTTCATTCTTAATATTATTTATTTGTGCCTTTGTTTTTTTCCTCCCAATCTAACCAGGGTTTATTTTATTACTTTTTTCACAGAATCACAGTTCAGTTGGTTTATGCTCTCTACTGTTTATTTCCCATTTCATTAGTGTATTCTTTTCGTTATTTTCTTCTTTCTATTTCCTTTGCTATTTCTTTTCTTTCCCTAATTTAAAAATTTTAATGTTTAGATCATTAATTCTCAATCTGTCTTGTAATATATTCATTTAAGATTATAAATCAGACTTCCATAGATGCAGTTTTAACATGTGGTTTTCTCATTATCGTTCAGACTTAAATATTTCACAATTTCTATTATCATTTCTACTTTCACCAATGAATTATTCAGAAGTATGTGTGTGAGGTGGGTGGCTACTGTTTCATCAAGGGATTTCTAATTTTTTCCACTGTTGTCAAAGAATGTTATCTATGTGATACTGCATCTTTGGTATTCTCTTTTTCCATAACAATTTAATTTATTTTCTTAGTATTCTATGTCTGATATTAATTCTGTTTCCCAGCTTTCTTATGGTTAGCACTTGCGTGGAATATATTCTTCCATCACTTTCTTTTTCATTTAATTTTTAATTTGTAATTATGAAATAGTATAAACATTCATAAAATAGAGCACTAATGACATCTATGTACCAATCACAGAGATTAAATAGATGTTTACATCTTGCCCAAGGGAGGATATTTTCAATATTAAATTCATAGAGAAGAGAAAGAGCTTACAAAAAGGCTATTGAATTAACGAGAAAAGCCACAATGAATAGAGTGACTTTTCACTGTGAAATAACAAGACAATTGATAAAAGTTCTTACAGGATACAGATCCAAGGGAAAAAGGAAGACATTCTTAAGGTTATACATTAACCTAAAAATAACACCTTATTGCATTGTGAAAAAAAAAGTGATGGTATCAATGACATAGGGCACTAACAGAAGTCATTACTGAAAATATTAATATTCTGTCATGGTGCACCACCGACCTCTCTTGTGGTAGACTAAAAGAAAAGAGAATAGATAATGCATCTCTCAGGAAATCACATTCAATTCTGATACCTAGCACAACAGGTAAATGGAATACTTAGTTTCACTGGATGGAGTAAAAGAGGGTTACTCTAAATCACATGTGGATTAATAGTTTTCAAAGATGTATAATAAATTTACCATTAAAACTTTGTTTAATATAATTCATTTTTCTTTGGTGATTCCTAAGGCCCTTTAGAATTCTTCAGAATCTGAGATTCATCTGTATTAACAGAAATTATGAATTACAAAAAAAAAACTACCATTCATTTAGATCCTATTAAGCTCCAAACACTGTGTTTGAGTACTTTTCAAAATGTATTAACTAATTTGGTACTCACAACACTATGAGTAAATGGCATGATGTCTATTCCAGAGATATGGGAAATAGGGCTCAGAGCTGAAAAGTTGCCTCAAGTCACAACGCCAGAATGTGGCAGAATCCAAGTCTGAATTTCATTACATACATGCCCTGTATTTGTTTTTGCCACTACACCCTACTTTTTTTTTTTTTTTTTTCTTTGAGACAGGGTCTTGCTCTGTCACCCAGGCTGGAGTGCAGTAGTATGATCTCAGCTCACTGCAGCCTTGACCTCCTGCACTCAAGTGATCCTCCCACCTCAGTCTCCCAAGTAGCTGGGATAGAGGTGTAAGCCACCACATCCAGCCAATTTTGTTCATTTTTTTTTTTTTTTGTAGAGAAGAGGTCTCATTATGTTGCCCAGGCTGGTCTCAAACTCCTGGACTCAAGTGATCTTCCTGAATCAGGCTCCCAAAGTGCTGGGATTACAGGCATGAGCCACCAAGCCCGGGCCACACTGCCTCTTTAATGTTGTCATGTCTCCATTTTCCAGATATTATCTGAAAATGCCATTGTTTTGTTTTTGACTAGTATGGGAGAGGATCAGACCACAGGACTCAAGCAACATTTTACTTCTTCATCAAGGAAAGGGCACCATCTAGTGGCACACACTTCATAACCAACACAAAGAAGGTTTTTCACTTTTCTGCTTTCCTCCACTGGTTTTACACTACCTTATGATGACTTACGGTATCTGAATTCACTCTTCTAGTCCAGAGGAAGGGGAGCCTAGTAACATTAAGAATTGAACAGGGCTTTGAAATAAGACCCAAGTCCAATCTCAGATTCACCATTTCTATGTGACCTTGATAAGTTACTAAGAGTAGTTTGTGTCTCAGTCTCCTCATCTGCAAAATGAAATATGAGCATTTACCTGACAAGGTTATGATAGGAATGTGTATGAAAATCATCCAGCACAGCACCTGATCTGGGTTTCCTCTATGGTCCCTTTCTCCATTCTCCTTTTATGTACCCTATGTTCACATGGGTGTTTTGCTTTGTTTTTTTAGAAAATACATCATACCACTGGCTCACATTATGTTTAAGATAAATAACTCCCACAGTTCTTTTGTATGCAAACCATAGTAAAGGCAAATTTCCCAACATTTACTGATTATTTTTATAAATACATAAAATTAACAATAAGCATTTTTGAGTAAGTATTATGTGCCAGGCAACTGTGACACTGAATAGGAACTTATTATCCAAGTGGAGACAACAGAAAAATTAACATGTAATACAATGTAACAAGTAATTTCATGGCTCTAAATTACAAATGTAAAAAAATAGGCCAGGCATGGTTGCTGGTGCCTGTAATTTCCAATGCTTTGGGAGACTGGGTTAGGAGGACCGCCTGAGGTCGGGAGTTAGGAGACTGAGTTAGCAAGACTGCCTGGGCAACACAGTGAGACCTCGTCTCTAAAAAAAAAAAAATTTTAATTAGCCAGGTGTGGTGGTGCACACCTGTAGTCCTAGCTACTCAGCAGGTTGAGGCAGGAGGATTGCTTGAGGCCAGGAATTTGGGGATGTAGTGAGCTATAATCGCACCACTGCACTCCAGCCTGGGTGAAAGAGCAAGATCCTGTCAAAAGTTGGGGGGAGAGCGAGGAGGGGGAGGAGAAGCAGGAGTGGGGGAAGAAGGAAAAAAAATGTAGAGGATAGGGGAGAATTAAACCTGTTAGAAGTATGCGGATCAGAAAGGCTTCACAGATGAGGTAACCTTTGAAAAGTCTCTTAAGTGATGAGCTCATCAGATAGGGGGTGCAGAACTTCCATGATATAAGAAAAAGAAAAAGTCAGAAGCAATGAGGAATGAAGAAGCACAGTGAGGGAACAGGAAGAAACACAGTGTGATTCAAATATAGGATGGGATGGATGGGGCAAGGGCAAGATCAGTAGTGCAGTCAATGATAGCTCATTAAGCTCATTTGGAATCTAGATGCAGTATCACCACCATATTCATCATCGTCATCATTGTTGTCATCCATAGCAGTTACTGTTTCCTATACATACATAATTGCTAAGCCTCATAACAACCATACCAGTTATATCACGGTATCCTCATAAAAGTTAAGAAATTTGCCCAATGTCAGAGTCAGTAAGGGAAGAGCTGCGTAAAATTCAGCCCCAGGTCTCTCTGATTGTTTCTACACCAGTGGTCCCTCTTGGTTACACAACATAATTACCTGGATAATCTGTTTAAAAATAAAGGTTCCAGAACACTACACTAAAGCAGCCTATCTAGAAGGTGGACTTGGTAACTGTATTGTAAACAAACTCTCCAGATATTTCTTGACTAAAAGCCTCGGCAGTCTAATTTTTGGAAAATACTACAAAGCCTAGTAAAATGCACGTGTGTGCACACAGAGGGACAAACACACACATACATGTTTCTAATTATTAAGTTCCATCTATGTGCCAGGACCTAATCGTCACAAAATTCTGCAAGAAGAGTATTATCTCCACCTTAAAGAAGAGGAAACTAAAGCTCAGGAAGCTTATGATAGCTTCCCTTTTCCAGTCAACAAAGGAATGGGTAAAAATGGGAATCAAACACAGGCATATTTGGTTCTTCTCTGTCATGCTGTGTAGCAGGCAGAATTTTAAGAATGACTCTCACAGACCCTTGCCCCTGTATAATCTCCTCCCCTTTGAGTATGGATGAAAACCGTGAATATGATATCGCAGGAGTAATTATGTTACATTACATGGCAAAAGGGAGATTATTTGGTGGACCTAATCTGATGTCATCACATGAGGTCTTTTAAAAGCAGAGCATTTTCTGCAGCTGATAGCCGAATGGGAAGTCAGAAAGATTCAGAGCACCAGAAGGATTCAATGCACATCGCTGACATGAAGATGGAGTGGTCTAGGCCACGTGACCAGGAATACGTGCAGCCTCTAGAAGCTGAAAGCAGAACACAACTGACAGCCAACAACAACAAAAAACAAAAAACAAACAGGGCTTCAGTTCTACAATCACAAGGAATTGAATTCTGCAAATGCCCTGAATGAGCCTGGAAGAGGACTCTTCTTCAGAGCCTCCAGATAAGGGCCCAGTCCAGCCAACTCCTTGATTTCAGTCATACGAGACCTTAAGCACAAAACCCAACAGAGATGTCTGACCTATAAAACTGTGAAATATATGGGTGTTTTTGTGTGTATGGTAAAACATACTAACATGAAATTTATTATTTTAACCATTTCTAAGTGTATAGTTCAGTGGCATAAAGGACATTCACATTGTTCATGATGTGATGATCACCATCATCACCAACCATCTCCAGAGCTTTTTCATCTTTCCAAACTGAAAACTCCATACTCATTAAACACTAAGTCCCCATCTCCCGTACTCCCAACCCCTGGAAACCACCATTCTACTTTCTGTCTCTGATTTTGGCTACTCTAGGAATCCAACATAAGTGGAATCATACCCTTTTTGTCTTTTTGTAACTGGCTTATTTCACTTAGTCTAGTGTTCTCAAGGTTCATCTATGTTGCAGCATGTGTCAGAATCTCCTTTCTTTATAAGACTGAATAATAATAATAATAATAGACTGTGTTTATATACCACATTTTTTATCCATTCATCAGTGGATGGCCACTTGGATCCTTTCCACCTCTTGGCTACTGTGAATATTGCAAATAATGCTATGAATATTGCAAATAATGCCATATATCCATGTTATATATCCTATGAACATGGATATATAAGCATCTGTTTCAGTCCCTGTTTCCAATTCTTTTGGAAATATACATATAAACACATATATAAGTGGTTGTTTTTGAAGCCAATTCATTACCTTTAAAATTTGGTAAATAATAGGAAACAATCAAGCAGTCATCTTGCCTATTTTAACTGCACCACTGGGTAACCAAATAATAGATGAAACGTCTCCTTATAAAATTATTTCTGATAAAAATTAAAACAAAATGATAGCCTGTCATTATTTTGCAACCCTCAATGAGTTAATGGGTGTAGGTACTGAACATCAATAGCTGCTAATATCAACAAAGGGCAAAAACTAGACACTATGTTCTTCCTGCTAAAAGAACACACCACCACCTACAGTCTTGCCAAAGGGATCAAACCTAAGTCTGATCCAGTCTCTGGATCCAGCTGCCAATTTGCAGCAAAAACAATGGACAGAGGAATGTAGTGAACTGCACCACCATGCAATCAGTAAAATCTATACTATGGAAAATTCTTATAGGTCAAAGGGTCTGGATTCCTTTTTTCTTTTTTTTCAGACAGGGTCTCAGGGTCTCACTCTGTCACCCAGGCTGGAAGGCAGTGGCACAATTATGGCTCACTACAGCCTTGACTTCCTGGGCTCAAGTGATCCTCCTGTCTCAGTCTCTCAAGTAGCTGGGACTATAGGCATGTGTCACCACATCCAGCTAATTTTTTATATTTTTTGTAGAGATGGGGATCTCACTATGTTTCCCAGGCTGGTCTCGAACTACTGGGCTCAAATGATCCTCTGCCTCGCTCGGCCTCCCAGTGTTGGGATTAAAGGCATGAGCTCCAGCACCCAGCCGGTCCAGATTCTTCAACAGACAAATTGTAAACAAAAGACATCAAGTTAAACAAATAGATAAGAAAACTATAGGACTTAGGGATGCACATTTGGGTAAAAAAGTTATAACCAAATGTAAGAAGTGATTACTTTAGGAGACATATAAGGGATGTAATTTATTTAATTGGGGCACGTGGAGAGGCTTCAGGTGCAGCTGACAAAATTCTATTTCTTAAGGTGGTAGTTAGAAGGGTTAATAATTAATTAAGCTACATTTAAAAGCAAAAACAAAAAAATAAAGACAGACAAAACCAGCGGATTAACTGTAACAATGAGACAGTGGCCTAAATCCAGATGGAATTCAACTGCAGTGCTCTCTCAAGACAGTTCTGCTAAAGTCTCACTACTGAACTTATCTCAAGCCAAAAGAGCAGTTAATACCAGACTGACTGGTGACTGAGGTCAACAGCAAGTGCTTAGAAAAGTAATTACACCAAACAGACAAAAGAGAAACCAAAGGAAAATTTTAGGGAAAAAAAAAAACAAAAACTAGAAGTTGAATTTTTAAAAATCTTTGTGCTATCACATATATACCATCTGCTTGAAACAGGCCTGTCTCATTTCCATCCTGCAAATCTCCCATACCTACTCCTATCTCAGTGCCAGGATTTTTCTATTATAATTTGGTGTCTTTCTCAGTGGTATTTCCCAGTTATATCAAGGACTGTTAACAAGGGCAATAATATGTTTATCAAATATATTCACATCTTCAAAAGTAAGGATGCAGAAAAAAAGGTGGAAGAAAGAAGTCAACAGGGTCCTGAAGAAAAGGTTCCTAGAAGCTGATTAACCTAGTTATGATAGAGGCCACTTTTCTTCATATACAACGGGATACTAGAAACTGCATCCCTAGCCATGCATTCTTTCTTGCCTTTACCTATTTGAACAATGGTGGAAACTGAAAGCAGCATGAAGCTATAGGTCCGCATCATAAGGCAGCCACCGGTCACATGTGGCTATTGATCCCCTTCTCTGAAGTACAGCTAGTCCTAATTGAGATGTACCCTTTGTGTAAAAAACACACTGGATTTTGAATAGTTAGTATGGAAAAAAAGATTGTAAAATATCTTAATTTTTTTTATTAATCACATGTTAAAATAACAATATTTCAGATATACTGACCTAGACAAAATATTAATTTTGCCTGTTTCTTTTTACTTTTGAAATGTGGCTTACTAGAAAATCTTAAATTATAGATGTGGCTAACATTGTATTTCTACTGGACAGCACTGCTATATATACCATGATTAAATAGTGCTGAACAGGAAAAACAAAGCAGCGGCAGCTAACAGTTGGGATTTTTCCATTTTTTCTACTGTTGATATACCACCAACACTATAACTCACTTAATTTCCAGCCCTTGTCTCTTGTCTGTAAAGTAGAGGTTTAAGAAAATCAGAACATGCATTAAGTCATAAATACAACATTGAATCATGGGCCAAAATAACTGAGTTCTAGTCCTGGTTCTGATACTGACTAACAGTTACTTGGAGAAATCACATTTTCTCTCTGAGACTTAGATACCTGCCCCAACAATTATGTAAGGAAGCTAAACTAAATTTAGACTTCCATAATTCTATCAGAATACAATTTTCTTCTTTCTGTCAAAATTGATTTTCATAAAAATGAATAAATACTCACTCTGAGTCTAACACATCCTCTGCGAGAGCCTCTCATCATTTTGTCCTTGGACTAAAAGAAAAACAAAGCATTCAATGAATAAAACATTAACAGATTGGTAAATTGTTTTTAGAATCATCTGGGGATAAAAGGACAAGATTTACAGTAATACCCATCCCTTCTGCCAATTCCCCTTCCAAAAAGAAATTACTTATGGATAGGAAAATAAACAGATTTTAAATGAAAATGTCATACAGTCTATATAAATTAACCTAATCATAGAACTTTACACATACCTTTAATGTAACATGTATTACATCATTATCTTCATTCCTTCTTCATTCCCTTAAGTACGAATGTTTCTCATACTTTAGAGAGTCAGAGAACCACCTAGAAGGCTAAGAATCACCTGGAGGTTTAAGAATCACTCCCAGATAATTATTTATTTTTGTTTTGTTTTGAGATGGAGTCCCGCTTTATCGCCCAGGCTGGAGTGCAATGTCTCAGTCTTGGCTCACTGCAGCCTCCGCCTCCTGGGTTCAAGCGATTCTCCTGCCTCAGCCTCCAGAGTAGCTGGGATTACAGGCACCTGCCACCATGCTCGGCTAATTTTTGTGTTTTTGATAGAGACGGGGTTTCACCATGTTGGCCAGGCTGGTCTCGAACTCCTGACCTCAGGTGATCCACCCACCTTGGCCTCCCAAAGTGCTGTGATTACAGGCGTGAGTCACCGCACCCGGCTGCCCCCAGATAATTATGACAAAGGCAAACAGAAGACCATACCTCAAGAAGTATTGCTTTAGCTTTACCTCTGCAATTCCCCAAATGGGTAACATTTTTTGCTTCTATGACTTCTCATCCAATGTCCCTCAGTTTGGAATTTTCTTGACCCAAATGTTCTGCCTTGTTGTCATTCCAAGCACCTTAGCTCTGTCTGATTTAGATTTCCACCCTGGGCTCCCAGAGTCTTCTGTGTGTTCCCCTGTTGTGGCATGCATCACCCTGTGTTATAATTGCTGGTTTACTTCACCCACAAGACTACACATTCCTTAGGGGGTAGGAATTGTATCTGACTTACGCCTCAGAACAGTGTCTGGTACACATCAGGTGCTCAAAAAACATTTACTGATGAAATGTAACTTAGCCTTTCTGTGTCTCTTACTAAACTGAGCCAAGCAAAGCCTATGTTATGCAAAAGTGCTATGTTTACATTCAGTAAATATTCCTAAGAGTAAATTAGTCATGTGCAATACAACAAAGTAACATCTCAAATAATGGAAGTTGAACAAATACTTAATACTTGAACAACTGGTATTTTCCTGTACTCCACCTGTGTGAGAAAGCAGCAAAACAAGCCAATATTGAATGATTATGTTTTAAAGATGATTATCCCACATGAAACTATAGATGCCCTACATCCAAAGTCTTGAGCCGTAAGAATTCATGTTCAGAAGTGATTACCGAGATACTAAAGAGAGTATTCTTTTTGTTCTAACTATAAATATCAGGACTCATATATTTTAGGAAAAAAATTTCTCAATACCAAGCAGAGTTGAAAAGAGTTCTTTACTAATAACACAGTGAAAGAAAACAGTTGATGAAAACATTCCTTAAGCATTTAGTCGCCCTTTTACTGTACCCTATACTTATCTTCCCTTCAAAAGTGTAAAGGAAATATACAAAAATAATAATTAGATTTGAAAATCCCTGATGAGGTTAGAATGCAAAATTAACCCAAACAAGGTAAGAATATATTCATCCTTGATCCTCTTCTACTATAACACAATTTTTTAAATAAAATTACAGTAAACAGAAAAAAGGCAAGACAGGTCCCAGTGGTAATACAACTATTAGGGTTACAAATTAAACAACATTAAGAGGGCCAATTATAATCCTAGTCATTTCCTAATTTCCTAATCCAGCACTTTGGGAGTCCAAGGCAAGAGGGTCACTTGGGCCCAGGAGTTCGAGATCGGCCTGGGCAACATGGCGAAACTCTATCTCTACAAAAAATACAAAATATTAGCTAGGTGTGGTGGTACACACCTATAGTCCCAGCTCTCAGGAGGCTGAGAGGTGGGAGGACTGCTTGAGCCAAGGAGGTCAAGGCTGCAGTGAGCCATGACCACACCCCTGCACTCTAGCCTGGGTGACAGAGCAAAATCCTTTTTTCAACAACAACAAAAAAGAAAAAACTAAGAGAGATAACTGAAAATAATTAAAACAAATACAACTAGGAAATAATCACGCAAATCCAGAATGTGTGACATTCTACAAAACAACTGGCTTAGATTCTTGCAAAATGTAAAAAAAAAAAAAGACTAACATGTAAACAATCGTAATAGAGCAAAAATAAGTGCTGTGGACTCCAGAAGGCTCCTCCCAGTCAAGGAAAAAGATCAGGGAAGGAAGCAAAACTGAAATGATCAGGTTTCAAGTTTCAACCTGGGGCTTTAAAAAAGACAGAAAAAAGAAATCTGATAAAAAGAAAGGGAAGGTAGTGGGGGAAAGGCCATTCCAAGACAAGGAAACAACATCAGCGAAGGCACAGATGTAGAAAATTTTACTTTCCTATTCATAGGAGAGTAGATGTACAGACAAGAGCACAGGGTGCAGACAGGAACTTACAGATAAGACTGAAGGCCAGGAACAGTGGCTCACGCTTGTAATCCCAACACTTTGGGAGATTGAGGTGGGCAGATCACTTGAGTGAGGCCAGGAGTTCAAGGCCAGCCTGGCTAACATGGTGAAACCCTATCTCTACTAAAAATACAAAAATTAGCTGGGCATGGTGGTGCACACCTGTAATCCCAGCTACTTGGGAGGCTGAAGTAGGAGAATCCCTTGAACCTGGGAGGCGGAGGTTGCAGTGAGCCGAGATGGCGCCGCTGCACTCCATCCTGGGAAACAGTGTGACTGTTTCAAAAAAATTAAAATTAAACATTTTTTAAAATGAGGCTGAAAAGAAGATTACAGGGACCAGATCCTGAAGGGTCTGAAAAAAAACATGGAGTAGTTAAGGAAATTTAACTTTATTCAATAGTTAATGGGGAGCTACTAAAGGTTTACAAAGAGGGCAATAGCATTCTTAAAGGTGTGTTTTAGAAAAATAACACCGTTAAATAAGAGGACTTGGAGAAAAGGATAATAGCAACATTAATAATAACAATAGCAGAAGCAGCAGATTCTCACTCATTGCTGCCCCTTTGTAACAGGCACTTTATATACAGTAAACCTTACAAGCCTTTGCATGGTAAGAATTATTCCTATATTAAAAATGAAAATGACACTAGGGATATCAAGTAAGTTACCCAGTGTTACATATGTAAAATGTGGCTGAGTTGCACAGTTGGAGATGCCTGTCTGGCAAATCATTCTCCCAGACCTTATCTGAGCTGTAATAGCATCAAATTACCCTCTTTCACAATAGCACAGGGCCCTCTCCCTCCCTCTCTCCACTCAGCTTTAATGCGGGGCTATAGGGAAGCTGGTGTGACTGCTTCCACCAGACACAGCCTTTTCTGATAAAGGAAGCTGACCAATCACAGGACCCACTACCCCACAGGGCAGGACAGAGTCATCTCCCAGGAAGTTTTTCAACCGGGGCAAAGGGAAGAGCTCCCTCCTATCTGCTCTTGAAGCTGTGAGGTACAGAGGCCACTGGTCCTGTGCCTTCTATGCAAAGAAAGCAAGCCTACACAGCAAGAGAAGCACAGAGATAAGGAGGAAAGTCCCAGCTGCCAGTGATCTTCAGCTACCTCCTGGTCTGAAGCAAATCTGTCTAAGCCAACGCCATTCACCAAATATTAGGTTATTTCTGATGAATCCTAGTAGCTTCTGGTAATGAAAGAAAGGTAGCTGACATAACGCCAGCAATCTTCCTACTGAGTGTTATCTTACCAATGTTCTGAAACCTGCTAACAAATGTCCTTTTTTAAGCAAATTGGCACAAATAGATATGTGGTCTACAGCCCAGTAACTGTCACTCTCTCTGCCTCCAGCTACAAGGCCCGGTACCTTAAAAAAGGACCACTATGAAATGAATGCTACTGTCTTTTCAGCTGGATGACAAAACAGGATTACCCCCATGAAGTGGGAATATCGAACTGATATGTTCTACTCGGAAGGGGTTCTCGGGCTACTCCTGAGCTCAAGCAATCCACCTGCCTCGGCCTCCCAAAGTGCTGGGATTACAGGTGCGAGCCACTGTGCCTAGCCAAAAGTTGGTTCTTTAAAAAATCAACAAAATTGATAAATCATTAGCTAGACTGGCCAAGGAAAAAAAAGCGGATTCAAAGTACTAAAATCAGGAATGAAAGAAAAAAAACATTATTACCAATCTTACAAAAACAAAAAAATTCTAAGGAAATACAATGAACAACAAATTAGATGAAACCAATAAATTCCAAGAAAGATATAAACTGCCAAAACTGACTAAAGAAAAAATAGAAAATCTGAATAGACGTAAAATAAGTAAAAAGACTGAATTAGTAATCAAAAAACTTCTCACAAAGAAAAGCGCAGGCCCAGGTGGTGAGTTCTATAAAATGTTTAAAGAATTAACGACATACCTTCACAAACTCTTCCAAAATATAGAAGAGCGAACACTTTCCAATTTTTTCTATAAAGCTAGTATTATTCTAATACCAAAACCAGAAAAAAAATCGTAGGTAAAAAACAGTATCTGTTTCTAATATAGATGGACAAATTCTCAACAAAATACTAGCGAACAAAATCCAGCAAGATATAAAAAGGATTATATACTATGACCAAGTGGGATTTATCCCAAGAATACAAGGTTGAGTCAACGTATAAGAAACAATCAATATAATATACCATATTAATAAAATAAAGAACAAAAATCACATGATCATCTCAAAAGACACAGAAAAGGTACTTTTAAAAAAATCTAACACCATTTCATGATAAAAACCACTCAACAAACTAGAAACAGAAGGGAACTTCTTTGACTTAATAAGGGGCATCTATGAAAAGCCCAAGGTAACCGCATATGTAATGATGAAAGATTAAAAGCTTTATACCTAAGAACAAGACAAAAATGTCTTATCTTGCTACTCCTACTCAACACTGTACTGGAGGTACTAGCCAGAGAAATCAGGCAAGAAAAGGAAATACAGGCATCTAGATTAGAAAGGAAGAGTTTAAAGTATTTCTGTTTGAAGAAGACATAACCTTACATATAGAAAATCCTAGGGGGCTGGGTGCAATGGATCACACCTGTAATCCCAGCACTTTGGGAGGCTGCGGCAGGTGGATCACTTGAGGTCAGAAATTCAAGACCAGCCTGGCCAACATGGTGAAACCCCATGTCTATTAAAAATACAAAAATTAGCTGGGAGTGGTGGGCACCTGTAGTCCCAGCTACTCAGGAGGCTGAGGCTAGAGAATCGCTTGAACCCAGGAGGTTGTAGTGAGCCGAGATTGTGCCACTGCACTCCAGCCTGGGCAATAGAGCAAAACTCCGTCTCAAAAACAAAAAACAACAACAACAAAGAAAATCCTAAGGAATCCACACCAAAAACAAACTATTGGAGCTAATAAATGAGCTCACCAAAGTTTCAAACAGAAATTCAATAACAAAAATTAATTGTATTTCTATACTTTTAGATTTAAAAAATTTGGAGATATAACTAAGAAAACAATTCCATTTATAATAGCATCAAAAGGTAAAATACTTAGTAATAAATTTAATAAAAGAAGCATAAGACTTGTACACTGAAAACTACAAAACAACACAAGGAAATTAAAGAAGACCTAAATAAATAGAAAGATACCTCATACTCTTAGATTGAAAGACTTAATGTGGTTAAGATGGCAGTACTCCCTAAATTGATTTACAGATTCAATATAATACCTATCAAAATCCTAACTCCCCTTTTCTGTTGTAGAAATTGATAAGCTGATGCTAAAATTTAGTGGTTTTGCAAGGGAACCAGAATAGCCAGAACAAACTTCAAAAAAAGAACAACATTGGAGGACTCACACTTCTCAATTCCAAAATGCAACACAAAACCACAGTAATAATAGACAGTGTGGTACTGACATTAGGATATGCATAGGATCAATGGAATAGAATTGCAAGTATAGAAATAAACCCATACATACATAATCAAGTGATTTTTTTTTACAACAGTGCCAAGACTATCCAATAGGGAATAGTCTTTCCAACAAATGATGATTAAACCATATGTAAAAGAATGAAGCTGGATACCTACCCTAAGCCATAAAAAAAAGTTAACTCAAAATGGATCCAAGACCTAAATTTAAAGGGTAAAACTATTAAGTTCTTAGATAAAAACGTAGGTATAAATCATTGTGACCTTGGAATCAGCAATGGTTACATGATACCAAAAGCACAAGCAATAAAAGAAATATTAATAAACTGGGCATCATCAAAATTAAAAACATTTGTCCTTAAAGAACACTATCACACTAAGGCAGGAGGATCCCTTGAGCCCAGGAGTCTGAGGTTATGATGAGCTATAATCATGCCACTGCACCATGGCCTGGGCAACAGAATGAGACCCTGTCTTAAAAAAAAAAACCAAACAAACAAACAAACAAAAAACACTACCAAGAAAGTGAAAAGACAAACCAAAGAATGGGAGAAAATATTTGCAAATCATATATATCTGGGTAGGGGTATAGTATCAAGAATATATACAGAACTCGTACAACTCAACAATAAAAAGACAACCCAATTTAAAAATGGGCAAAGGATGTGAGTAGATATTTTGCCTAAGAAAATCAAGTTAAGAAGATAGTTTCAGCTGGTGATAAGTGTTAAGAAAATAAAGGAAGGTGATTGTCTTAGTGCATCTTGTGCTACTATAACAGAATACCAGAGACTGCATAATTTATAACAGAAATTTATTTTCTCAAGTTTTAAGGGGCTGGGAATTCCAAGATCCAAGCACCAGCATCTGGTGAGAGCCTTCTTATTTATCGCAGAGCAGAGGGTGGAAAGGCAAAGAGTACAAGTGAGCGAGTCCTTTTTCTGATGGCGTTGATCTGTTTACAAGGGGACTGCCTAAACACTTTCCATTAGCCCCCACTTCCCAACACTGTTGCAGTGTTGCAGTTAAGTTTCCAACACATGAATGCTGGGGGACACATTTAAATTAGAGCAGTGATGATCAGAAAGTTATTGTTGGGAAAGGAGGTTCTATTTTAACTTAAGTAGCTTGAAAAAACTCTTCAAGGAGTTGATACAAGAACTGAGATTTGAATTAGAGGACCGAGTAAAGTGAAGAATCTGCAGGCAAAGTCCCAGGCAGAGGGAAAAGCACAAAATGATTCATCAGTAGACTTGCTCTCCCATTCTCGGCAAGGGCTATTTCACATTTTCTCCACTCTCTCCTTCAGCACATCTCCACCTGGCTTTCTCAAAGGCATTTAAAACTCAACATGGGCTGGGCGCGGTGGCTCACGTCTATAATCCCAGCACTTTGGGAGGCCGAGGTGGACAGATCACATGAGGTCGGGAGTTCAAGACCAGCCTGGCCAACATGGTGAAACCCTGTCTCTACTAAAAGTACAAAAATTAGCCGGGTGTGGTGGCACACGCCTGTAATCCCAGCTACTAGGGAGGCTGAGGCAGCTAGAATTGCTTGAACCTGGGAGACAGAGGTTGCAGTGAGCCGAGATTGCGCCACTACACTCCAGCCTGGGCAACAGAGCAAGACTTCGTCTCAAAAACAAAACAAAACAAAACTCAACATGTATAAAACTAACTCGTGATCCTGTCTCTCTTCCATCCAATCAATCAAAGTCCCCTCATTTCTGTCTCATAAAAACTCTCAAATCTTCTTTCATGAGGTCATAAGGGAAAAAGAAAAACAAACTCTCAAAACCTTTCATTTAACCTCATCTCTACCATCAACCACCCCAATCCAGCCCTCTACAATACATCCCAATATTGTATCACCTGCTTTTTTTTTTTTTTTTAAGACAAGGTCTCACTCTGTTGCCCAGGCTGGAGTGCACTGGCACAATTTTGGCTCACTGTAACCTCTGCCTCCTAGGCTCAAGTGATCCTCCCACCTCAGCCTCCAGAGTAGCTGGGACTACAGGCACGTGCCACCACACCCAGCTAATTTTTTTTTTCCTTGTAGAGAAGGGGTTTCGCCTTGTTGCCCAAGCTGCCTGAAACACCTGGGCTTAAGCGATCTACCCACCTCAGCCTCCCAAAGTGCTGGGACTACAGGAGTGAGCCACCGTACCCAGCCTGTATCACCTTCTAATTCTTCTCTATCTCTTCTTCCTCTCCTCCAATCCTTTCTCCACACAGGAGCCAGGAGTCTTTTCAAAACATGAATCTGATCAGGTTACTTCTTCGATTAAAAAAGAAAACAAGCAAGCAAGCAAAAAAAAGTACTTCATGGCTCCATATTGCACTTAAAATAAAATGCACATTTATCAATTTGCTCTCTCTAGAGACCCTGCTTGACCTGGCTCCAGCCTACCTCAAAATACCCCATCATCCCTGGGCCCCACCCACACTCATCTTTCAGTTCCCTGAACCAGCCAATCACTTTCTTGCCTAAGGACTTTTACATGGATTGTTCTCATTGCCTGAAGTGCCTTTACTCATCTACCCTCACTCTTTTTACTGGCTAATTCCTACTTACCCTCAGTTCCCTGAGGAGGGAAGCTTTACCTGAACCTCTAGAGCAGATAACCAATCCTTCACTTCTAACAAGGATATAATAAAACCCTTTTTTTCCCATAATACTGTGGGAAAATAAAATCCTATGGGCTTGAGTGTGTTCCCCAAAAGTTCATGTGTTAGAAACCTAATCCCTCCGTCCTCATGAATAGATTAATGAGGACTCTGTCCTCCTTGATGGATTAATGTCACTATCACAGGAGTGTGCTCTTTATTGATGGAGTGACTTTATCGTAAAAGCAATTTCCCTCACCTCTCTTGCTCTACCTCTCTCACCATGTGATGCCCTCCACCATTTATGAAGCAGCAAGAAGACACTATGCTCTTCCAGCTGCTAAAACCATGAGCCAAAATAAACTTCTTTCCTTTATAAATTATCTAGTCTGTGGTATTCTGTTATAGCAACAGAAAACAGACTAAGACATAAAATGTCCATGGATTTCTCAATGTTCTTCTAAAAAGCTCTAGGGTCCTGGCAACATTTCTGCATGCCATAAGGATTAGATCTTTTGTTTTCAACTGGTCTGGAAGGATAATAAAACCCTCTCTCATTTCCCAGAGAAGTTTGAAAGGTTACAGCCTGGAGCAGTTCCCTAGGCCAAGCTTCCAAGGTGCTAAGAAAAGGGGTACAGCTATCTCCCTAGATATTTGTATGTAAAAAGAGATAAAACTCCAGATATGCCAAAGGGTTGGAGTTAGGATTTAGGCTTATTACCTTTCCTAAGTGACCGTTTCATGAGGGGAGGGGGACAGTTGCCTATTTCCCCTTCATAGGAGAGAAAAATAATTTTTCCTTGTCCCCCACCTACAGAGTGTCTGGCTACTCAGGCAGGACAATTGACCTGGCTTTTATAGCATCATCCTAGGGGTAACGACTAGGGCAAAAGCAGGCCAACACATTTATTATTATGAAATGTCTCTGATCCAGAATACCTTGTGTGCATTCATGATAAAATTAACAAAGATAAATAATTAAGAGCCTGCCAAGTACTTTATAAATCTGTAATTAAACAATTCTGAAATTACTTAATTTCGTCATCCCTATTAGCCTTAAATTCTAGGAGAATATTGACCAATTACACAGAGGAAACTCAAAAAATATTGAATAAATGATAGGACGGAGACACATAAGTACAGCTAGCCATTTAAATTTTCATTAACATAACCCTCAATTTTATGTACTATGCCTCAACAGCAAGCAATTTGAAGCTTCTATTATTATTCTGATTATGTTGGTCAGAAAATTAAAATCGGCTGCCCAAAGACAAATTAAACTTCACAGATCTTAGTGTGTTACTAAGTCTGTTAAACCTGCCTCAAAGGAAAAAAAAACATTTGGCCTTTACGCTAGCTACCATCTTTATACCCACTTGACACTTACCTTTTTTAAAAGTCAGTACTTTTTCTGTAAAGAAACATCTAAGGAATGCTGATTCCAAACATTCTAATCAATACTGTGTGCCTAGCTCTAGGCAGCAAACACCTTAGGATATCTAGATTCTCTTCGATATACCGTCAGTGTGAAAATCAATTTATTCTATAGATCTAAACAGATATTTATCTCGGCATTGTCCCGGTGCTCCCAGGAAGCTGAGAAACAGATCCTAACCTCCAACTGTTACATTATCAAAATAGTTGGTGATATAATCAACACATTTGTAAGCCCCTGCTAGAAGTAATCTAGGATGGGGTTAAGCAACCAAAAGCAGCTTTTTGCTGGCTATAGAATAAAGAACCTTCTGGAAATCAATAAATTAATAAAATCAGAAACAATTTTTATTTTCCCAGGGTAAGAAATTTCTGAAAGAGTCACATAAGTCTATCAGAAAGTAGAACTTATCTTGCCAAAATTAATTTCACAAACTATTCTAGAAAATATCCTTCTATGGCTTACTTAATGTGAGAAACATGTATTTATAGGAATACATACTGTAATGGACTGAATGTTTACATCCCCCCAAAGTTCATATGTTGAAATCCCAACCCCTAAGGTGATGGTATTAGGAGGTGCACCTTTGGGAAGTGATTAGGTCACAAGGGCAGAGCCCTCATGAATGGGATTAATTCCCTTATAAAAGAGGCCCCAGTCAGAGCAAGGTAATGACCAACAATGAGATGACCTGCATTCTCAAGAGAATAGCTCATAATAATCTCAAATCACACAGCGGTCTGCCTGCTTGGTCCATTTCTTAAATCCTTAGGAAAAAGTAATTGTAAGAACATACTAAGAACTATTTAGCTAAATGTCAGTCTTAAATCTGCTTTAATATGGCAACGCACAGTGGCTCACACCTGTAATTTCAGCACTTTGGAGGCTGAGGCAGGGGGATCACTTCAGGCCAGGAGTTGGAGACCAGCCTGGGCAACATAGTGAGAACCCATCTCTAAAAAAAAAAAATTTTTTTAATTAGCCAGGTGTGGTGGCACACACCTGTAATCCTAGGTACTCATGGGGGCTGCGGTGGAAGGATCCTGTTAGCCCAGGAGTTAGAGGTTACAATGCACTGCACTCCAGTCTGGGCATCAGAGTGAGAGCCTGTTTCAAAAAAAAAAAAAAATTATCTTTACATTACTATTATTCCCACCCTATCTTTCAGAGCCTAATTAATGCCTGGGACCTGGAAGGTATTATTAATAGATAAATGTCTGCTCAATGAATGGTCCCAGACCACTTTCCCAGTTATCTTACTCATCCAACAAACATAATTCACTCAAAATATGCCCATTCAGTCCCAATTCAAGCTATTCAACACTCCCAAGTAACACAGGGGAAACCTTTTCCCCGGTTCTGTTAACTTTCAGTCCTCTTCAATCAAATTTTTACAACTGTATTTTAAATTATTATAATAAAACAATTAGAGATTAATAATATCTAATAAAAAGCACTAAATCAAAAGCACAAAAGTAACTACTTGATTATATCTTGATTGTAACTACTTAATTGTATCTCCAACAGGACTGCAAGCTTTTAGAAGATTAGTTCAGTTTATTCCTAGCACATACTAAGTACTAAAAACATCTTATTAAGTTTAAAAATTAACTCATAAAATCTAGCTTGGTGCCAGTATATACTGCAATCAATAAAAACCTGTTTAATTGGAAATATAAATATGAATTTACAAAGTAAATGTGTCTGAAAAAGTTTTGTGCAAACATATTTAAAATTCAGTAAGGAAGATTTCCTTGCCATTTAAATTAATTCTACAATCCTTTTATAAAGCAAAGAATGGCCGAGTATGGTGGCTCATGCCATAATTCCAGCACTTTGGGAGGCTGAAGTGGGAGGATTGCTTGAGCTCAGGAATTTGAGACCAGCCTGGGCAACATAGTGAGACTTCCTCTTTACTAAAATTAAAAAAAAATAAAAATTAGCCAGACATGGTGGTGTGTGCCTACAGTCCCAGTTACTGGAGGGCTGAGGCAGGAGGATTGCCTGAGCCCAGGAGGTCAAGGCTGCAATGACCCCTGATTGCGCCACTGCACTCCAGCCTGGACCACAGAGCGAGACCCTATCTCAAAAAAAAAAAAAAAAAAAAAAACCTAGGAATGTCTCCCCGAATCTGTTACATGAAGACACTTAAATTTATTTGAATGTTAATTTTACTTTGCTTAAAGTACACTGTGTTGAAGATCAAGCAATAAACTCACTGACTTGCTATGAATCTCTCACAGCTAAAAGTGAGGTCTCCTTCTGAACTTATTAATACACAGCATGCCATATTACTTTTCTTGAGGCACTTATTATTTCTATCTTACATGATAATAAC
This sequence comes from Gorilla gorilla gorilla, assembly GCF_029281585.2. Taxonomy (NCBI): domain Eukaryota; kingdom Metazoa; phylum Chordata; class Mammalia; order Primates; family Hominidae; genus Gorilla; species Gorilla gorilla. The sequence continues at coordinate 188,337,483 of NC_073224.2, forward strand.
GTATGTGCATGTCTCATCACTTCTCCCAAAGGTAGTTTCTGACTCATCCTTGTCCCCACCGCCCCAACTCAATATGCTACCCTTGCTACACTGTACTTTGCAAAGAACATTTAATATGTTGATGGTAGAAGACCTGGGGACAATGAATGTGGACAAATGTCACAACAGTTCCTCTCCTTTACACATAAATGTAAACACTGTTTCCACATTGAGAGACATGTTAGTTCATTTCCAAGTGCATATGAGGTTGCACACACAGCCAGTGTTGTACCTTGGACCATCTACTACTGGCACACAGTAGGAAAACTTGACAGGCAAACTAACCCATGAAGACAGGAATCACAAGACGCTGGTTCTAGGGCATGGGACAGACAGGAAAGGGACAGGAGGGAATTTTGCAGGAAGATAACAATGCTTCATATTTTGATTGGGATATTAGTGACAAGGCTGTAAATAAATGCAAAGACTCATCTAATTATACACTTAAAATATGTGTTTTTTACTGGAAGAAAATTATACGTCAATAAAAGTAAATTAATAAACAGTACTTGACAAAATTCTACAAAGATACACTAATTACAACAATTACAAAATAGGAAATGATAGCAGCAACTCTCACTCACTCCTGTAGTTTTTTTTTTAAGGCATTCTTGCTATGTTGGCCAGTCTGGTCTTGAACTCCTGACCTCAAGCAATCCTCTGGACTTGGCCTCCCAAAGTGCTAAGATTACAGGTGTGAGCCACTGCATCTGTTCAGATTTTTATTTTTTGTTTTTTTGAGACAGGGTCTTACTCTGTCACCTAGGCTGGAGTGCAGTGGTGCAATCATAGCTCACTACAGGGGCACACCACCACACACAGCTAATATGTTTGTATTTTTTGTAGTGACAGGGTTTCACCATGTTGCCCAGGCTGGTCTCTAACTCCTGAACTCAAGGGATCTGCCTGCCTCAGCCTCTTAAAGTGATAGGATTACAGGTATGAGCCACCGTGCCCCGCCTTTCTTTTCTTTAAAAAAATTTTTTTTTTATACAGGCAGGGTCTCGCTATGTTGCTCAGGCTGGTCTCAAACTCCTGGCCTCGAGCAGTACTGGGATTACAGGTGTGAGCCACCACACCCAGAATGTAGTCTCCTTTCTATTTAAGAGAGCACGGACTCCTAAAGCCATCCTGATAGCATTTAATGTACTAGAGACCCTTCCCCAGTTACTGCCTTGGTACACTCAATAGCCCCAAATGTCATTATGCTTCCAGAAAGCTACACCAACAAAAACTCTTGAGTAGTCACAGACTCACAATAATGGAGAAATTTTCCCCATCACTCATCCTTCAAGTTATCATAGATAACTATCTCATCCTTCCCTCCTTTCCCTGTCAGTTACAGATGGTCTCATTTTGAGCATCAGATTTAATGTCTATTGATTCAATATACAAAAATATATCAGTAAACAAGGTAACGGTGATTTTGGGGGTCTCTCCAAGATCCTGGGAACAAGGCTGCCTTCCCTTAAAGAAAAGAGACATATATCAGAACAGAGATATATACAAGATCATCTTTAAGAGATGCAACAGCCTGGAGATCATTATACTAAGTATTTTAGAACTAGAGAAAGAAGGCCAGAACTAATATCAGAAGGCAAGGATAGAAGTTTTTTTGACCCAAAGATTAAACCTGTTACATTCTGGTAATAGGTATGTCTCTAATATGGAGATACTGCATCTTGATGTCAATATCTAATGCCACTAAATACCTATAACATATAACTTTGGTCTGATGCTGCTTATAATTTGGCATCCCAAAGAGTTTGCATTCAGAGAATAAATGTATCAGTTAGATAGCCTAAATGTAGAGTCTTCTTAAGTTATATTTCTTGTTGTGAATTAATAAATTGGAATACTGATTCATATAATGGTGACCACAGTGTACATTTAGTGAATATTACTATGTCAAACACCTCCATAAACTTTAGCTTTTTGTTATCATTTGCTGAGCACTTATGTGCCAGACACTGTGCTAGTGCTTTAAATACTATTTTATTTAATTCTCACAATGATCTTATGATATTGGTTCTTTTATCATACCCATTTTATTTATTTTTATTTATTTATTTTTTTGAGACGGAGTTTCACTCTTGTTGCCCAGGCTGGAGTGCAGTGGTGTGATCTCGGCTCACTGTAGCCTCTGATTCTCCTGCCTCAGCCTCCTGAGTAGCTGGGATTAAAGGCATGCGCCACCAAGCCCGGCTAATTTTGTATTTTTAGTAGAGACGGTGATTCACCATGTTAGTCAGGCTGTTCTTGAACTCCTGACCTCATGTGATCCACCCACCTCAGCCTCCCAAAGTGGTGGATTACAGGCGTGAGCCAACATGCCTGGTATGTTATACTCATTTTATAACTGAGGAATCAGTGACAGAAAGGTTGGAGTAACTTGTCCACAGACTCACAGATAGCAAGTGAGAAAAACAGGATTTGAACCTAGGTATGGATCCAAAGGTACATTTGTACCACAGTCACTATAAACCTGGTTAATTTAAGTCTTCCTTAAAGGTTTTTCTCAACCACAAAGGCTGGGTGTAAAATCAGTGATCTTTCTGAATTCAGAGGAGTATGTCACCCTGTAAAGCCTCTCAGCAGTGCCTCAGAGGGCGGTAACGCTGACTTCTGAACCATCTCTAGCATGTAAATTCCTAGGTCACTAGATTACAAATACATGTCCACATCCCTTATCCCAAGACCTTTGGATCAGATGTGTTTTGGAAATGACAATTTTATTTATTTATTTATTTATTTTTAAAGTAGAGATGGAGTGTTACTCTGTTGCCCAGGCTGGCCTTGAACTCCTGGCCTCAAGTGATCCTCTCACCTTGGCCTCCCAAAATGCTAAGATGACAGGCATGAGCCACTGTGCCCAGCCTTCACAATTTTAGAAAGGTAAGACAATTTGGGCTGGGTGTGGTGGGTCATACCTGCAATCCCAGCATTTTGGGAGGCCGAGCCAGGAGGATTACTTGGGCTCACAAGTTCAAGACCAGCCTGGACAACATGGTGAAACCCCATCTCTACAAAAAATACAAAAATGAGCCTGGTGTGGCAGTGTGCACCTGTAGTCCCAGCTACTTGGGAGGCTGAGGTGGGAGGATGGTTTCAGCCTAGGAGGCAGAGGATGCAGTGAGCTGAATCATGCCATTACACTCCAGCCTGGGTGATAGGGCCAGACTTTGTCTCAAAGGGAAAAAAAAAAAAAAAAAGAATGAAGTGGCATCCAGGAGAGGTGACAAATGCCTATATTCCTAGTTACTGGGGAGGCTGAGGTGGAAGGATTACTTGAGCCTAGGAGTTTGAGGCTACAGTGAACTATGATCATGCCACTAAACTCCAGCCTGGATAACGAAGCAAGACCCTGTCTCAAAAAAAACAAAAACAAAAACGAGAGAGAGAGAGGAAGGAAGGAAGGAAGAAAGGAAGGAAGGAAGGATTGATTTTAGAAAGGATACACACACACACACACACACACACACACATACACACACACACACACACATACATACAGTACATAAATTGTGTCACCTGCAGTGAGGTCTAGGGTAGCCAAGGATATTAATTCCACAACCAAGCATATTAATATATCTATAGTACAACAAACAAATATTTACACTAAGCATGATAAAGATTATAAATAGCCACACATCAGTTCAAGATAGGCTTTACTTCCAAATGAGCATATCATAAATTTAGGGGGAAAAACATTTTTAATTCAGGGCTGTAGAGATTTCAAAATTGCAGGCAAAGGATTGTGGACATATGGATTTTGATCTAGTGGCTTATAACATTGTCGAGTCTCAGGTTTTTCACTGTTTTTAAAAAAGGATAATTTTATCTTCAAGTCAGAATTTCAGGACAACAGGTGAGTGGAGAGAATCACTTTCACGGAGCTCAATTAAGCACAGCCATGATGACTTAGGGGTTTTGCATCCCTTATAAAGTTAAATATTAAAAACTAAATAGTAGCCCAAGTTCTGCAAACTACTGATAGCATGTTAGTAATATATGCTGCACCTTGAAGGAAATCAAAATATAGCACCCCAAAATATACTTCTTTGGCATATTTTGAGATAGCTATTCTCAGAGGGGCTGCAGACACGAGAATAACTCTGAAAAGCTGTACTTTGGTAGGGGAGACTTGTATCTGCAGAGGTAATCTACATTAGTGGAGTAACAGCAAGGTGCAAACACCTTTTTCTGAGACCTCCTTATCTGCCTTATCTAATCTAGGAAGATTACCTCACAGGAATAGGAGACCAAAGTTCTGACATTTTTTTTTTTAATAGAGATGGGGTCTATCTATGTTGCCCAAGCTGAACTCAAACTTCTGGGCTCAAGGGATCTTCCTAACTCAGCCTCTCCAGTGGCTGGGACTATAGGTATGACCCATCACACTCTGCTCTTGACACACTTTTCAAAGTCTGACAGAGAAACTTTTCCCACAGGTAAAATGATCTACTGAGAGATTTCTCCTGCATAACAAGACGGCCCAGCCCTTGCTGGCCATGGGATATGTTTGCCTGTGTCTCCACGCAAATCTCATCTTGAATTGTAGCTCCCGTAATTCCCACATGTTGTAGGAGGGACCTGGTGAGAGATAATTGAATCATAGGGCCAGTTTCCCCCATACTGTTTCTTGTGGTAGTGAAAAAGTCTCATGAGATCTGATGGTTTTAAGCGGTTTCCCTCTTCCCTTGGTTCTTATTCTCTCTTTGCCTGCCCCAGTGTAAGACATGCCTTTCGCCTTCTACCACGATTGTGAGGCCACCCCAGCCACGTGGAACTGTGAGTCCATTAAACCTCTTTTTCTTTATAAATTACCCAGTCTCAGGTATGGCTTTGTCAGCAGCGTGAGAACAGACTAATACACCATGTTTCCTCCTCTCACTCTCTCATACACTGCAGCAACCCCTTCCGCACAACCCCAGGATCCCCTTAACCCTCTATTCCGTTCCGTATGGTATAAAACTTCAGTTGGCCTTTCTTTGAGTCTCATATTTTGTATGGCTCCCATGCTTATGCACGTGAATAAATTTGTATACCTTTTCTCCTGTTAATCTGGCGACTGTCAACTCACTTCAGCTGACTTGGATTCAAACCTTCAGAGGGAAAGTTTCAACTTCCCTACAACCTCGACAGATTTTCTATTTTTGTTTTGTTTTTCACATACCACCCAAAATACTAAATATTGACTCGTGTTTATTCACAGAGTTGATTAAAGGAAATAATGAGGCAGTGTTAAACTCTGTTTTATGCTCCTCCACCATCAGTACTTCTCCCACCAAACTGTGAAATGACAATCCATTATTAACATTCAAGTTCTCTCCTCTACCAAAAATTGCCCAAGGACCTTTTTCCCTATTTAGCAAAGACTAATAGAGGGCCCAGAATAACAAGATTATAAAAAGGGAACAAGAAGAACACTACAAAAATGTATAGAAGATAGAAAAATCTGTGCAACACACAAAAATGTGGTTAGCAAGAACAACAGCTAGACCCATGAAATTTCAGATGCTTAGTCCTAATTCCAAGTCTCATCCTATAGACTCCAATTTAGAATGGGGCTATGCTCCAAAAGCTCCTTGTTCAAATCTGGAGCTTGGGGCTCAGGAAAAATGTTTGCAATGAAAAACTGTTAATAATTATTTCCAAGCCAGGTAAGGCGGCTCACATCTGTAATCCCAGCACTTTGGGAGGCTGAGGTGGAAAGATTACTTGAGCCCTGAAGTTTGAGACCAACCTGGGCAACATAGTGAGGCCCCATTTCTACAAAATGGTTTTTTTAAAATTAGCTGGTGTGGTGGTTCACACCTGTGGTCCCAGGTACTCTGAAGGCTTAAGTAAGAAGACTGCTTGAGCCCAGGAGGTTGAGGCTGCAGTGAACCATGATCATGCCCCTGCACTCTAGCCCCCGTGACAGAGTGCAAGACCCTGTTTTTATTTATTTTATTTACTTTATTTTTTGAGACAGGGTCTTGCTCTGTTGCCTGGGCTGGAGTGGACTGGCAGGAACACAGCTCACTGCAGCCTCTACCTCCCAGGCTCATTGATCCTTCTACCTCGCACCCATTCCCCCATCCCCACCCAGTAGCTGGAACCACAGGCATGCATCACCACACCTGGATAATTTTTATTTTTTATTTTTTTGTAGAGACAGGGGTCTCCCTACATTGCCCAGGCTGGTTTTGAACACCTGGGCTCAAGCAATCCTCCTGTCTTGGCCTCCAAAGTGCTAGGGTTACAGGTGTTAGCTACCTCACCTGGCCTTATTTTACTTTTATAATAAAGATAAAAGTGGCCAGGTGAGATGGCTGACACTTGTAATCCCAGCACTTTGGGAGGCCAAGGCAGGTGGATCACCTGAGGTCAGGAGTTCAAGACCAGCCCGGCCAACATGGCGAAACCACGTCTCTACTAAAAATATAAAAAAATTAGCCAGGCGTGGTGGCGAACACCTGTAATTCCAGCTACTTGGGAGGCTGAGGCAGGAGAATCGCTTGAACCCAGGAGGCAGAGGTTGCAGTGAGCCAAGATCCAGCCTGGAGGACAGAGTAAGACTCGGTCTCAAAAAAAAAAAAAAAAAAAAAAGAGAAAAGTATTTTTTAAAAGGCAATTTAAAAACTCTCATTTTTTTTTATCAAGTCTAACTTTACTTCAAAATACATGGGTTTCCAAAAAGAAACGAAGGCAGAAGAGTTAAAATGACTTTCATTTTAACTAGTCACAGAGGATGTTGCCTGTCAGAAATTTAAACTTACTCCTCTTTCAGGTAATAAAATTCCAAGGTAGACCCTATCTTCTTTGATAATTTGCCACTGCCTTTCTATACTTATGCCATGTAAACATAAAAAACCCATCACTCACAAATTCTGAGACTTTAGTATCTGGTCCCCACCACTTCTCCCCCCATCGCAGGCTTTCCACTGAGATAAGAGGAAGAGTCTTTGCTTAACCTAGCATTACAATAGATCACTGTAATTTACAAAGGCCTCTGCAGAAAGAAGTTTATTTAATTGTGATAATGATGTAAATTATTTATCATCTGCCAGCAAACTAGTGATAACAGGTTTATCATCATTCTAATCACTACTAATCTAGTGTATCCCAGAAAGAACATTCTATTTGAAGTTAGACCTTGATCACCCACATAGAAACTACTATGGGATCCTCTTAAATTTCAATGTCTTCACTGTCCAAAGGAAATAATACCAATTACTTCACAGAACTGTTTGTAAGATTATAATGGAGCTGAAAATTTCTTATTGCCTAATGATGCTGTACTCATGTTTGTGGCAATGCTGTTATAAACAAACCTACTGTGCTGCCAGACGTATAAAACATAGCACATACAATTATGTACAGTACATAATACTTGATAATAAGTACATTACCTTATATATTTACTACACTGTATTTTATTGTTATTTTAGAGTGTATGCCTTCTATTTATATATACGTGTATATATAGATATATTTAAAAGTTAACTGTAAAACAGCCTCAGGTAGGTCCTTCAGTAGGGATTCCAGAAGAAAGCATTGTTATCATAGGAGATGACAGCTCCATGTGAGTTATTGCCCTAAAGACCTTCCAGTGGGACAAGATGTAAAGGTGGAAGACAGTGATACTGATGATACTGAGCCTATGTAGACCTCTGCTAATGTCTTTGTATCTTACTTTTTGAAGCCACCTTTGCAAAAATTCTATCAGTGAGAAAATTATGGCAGTTGGGGAGACCTGATCTAGCCAATGCCCCCTTGCCTTTAGCTTTCAAGCTGCAATTATTTCTAGGCTTAAGCCCAGCTAACTTTGGGAGACATTTATAGTTTAAATGATAATAATCCTTCCCCAAAACTCAACTGCCTTTGTAAATCTAATGAGAGACTACCAGGCTAGGAGATTAGAGGAGCCTGAATTCTGCTAAGACATAGACATAAATGATTGTCAGCCATTATTCTGGAGGTCACAATTACTTCTGCAGATAACATCACTATTGAAGAACCTAAGGTTGGTCTTTTTTTTTCTTTTTGAGACAGGGTCTTGCTCTGTTGCCTAGGCTGGAATGCAGTGGCATGATCATAGCTCACTGTACCCTCGACCTGTTGGGCTCAAGCGATCTTCTTGCCTCAGCCTCCAAGTAGCTGGGGCCACAGGTACACTCCACCATGCTTGGCTAATTTTTTTAGTTTTTTGTAGAGATGGGGTCTCACTATGTTGCCCAGGATGGTCTCAAACTCCTGGGCTCAATGATCCTCCTGCTGCTACTTCCCAAAGCGCTGAGATTACAGGCATGCACCACCGTGCCCAGCCAGATTGGCCTTTTTGAGATATCTTTTCAAGTTTTTTGCATGTCTGACAACTGATGGCTCCACATGGACATGCCAACTGCTCCTGAGGCCTCACCTAGAAGCAACTCAGCACAAGAGGACAGCTTCAACCCAACCAATCAGCACTCCCCATACCATAGGCCCCAGCACACCAAACTATCTTTGAAAAATCCCTAACCTCAGAGTGAGGCCAGCCTCGTGTCAATTAAACTTTCTTCACTGTAATGCCATGGTCTCCACAAACTGATTTTGTTTGCGCAGTGGGCAGAAAGAACCCATTGGGCAGTTGTATTTTTAACAAGAAAAAGCTTAAAATAAAAAACATAAAATAAGAAAACTTAGAAAAGAGCTTATAGAATAAGGATATAAAGAAAGAAAATACTTTTGTACAGCTGTACAATGTGCTTGTGTTTTAAACCCAAGTGTCAATACAAAGGAGTCAAAAAGTTAAAACAAAAATTAAAGGTGTTTTAAACAAATTAAAAGTTTATCAAGTAAAGCACTACAGTAAGCTAAGGTTAATTTATTGAAGAAAGAAATTTTTTTTGTAAGCTTAGCGTTACCTAAATGTACAGTGTTTATAAAGTCTATGGTAGTGTATGGTAATGTCCCCGGCCTTCACATTCACTCACCACTCACTCTTTGACTCATCAGAACAACTTCCAGTCCTGCAAGCTTCATTCATGGTAAGTGCCCTACACAGGTGTACCATTTTTTATCTTTTATACCTATTTTTATTGTATCTTTTCTATGCTTAGATACATTTAGATACACAAATATTTACCATTATATTACAATTGCCTACAGTATTCAGTACAGTAATGTTGTAGTGCAGAAAACAACTAACCCAGAAAATATGGCACGTAGGCATGGTGCTTTTGAAAACTGAAAGGCCTTAGAAATAAACCTTAGGATCAAGGTCCCTCTAACCTTGTCTTGTTTCTCCCTGACCCAGTGCCGGGAGAGACTCTGGCATTTCCTTATCTGACCAAAAAAGCATCTTACCAAAAAAACCACAATTGTCTTCTATCCCCTTTCTGAAATCTCATTATCTATCACAGAAAAGAAGACTGAGAAATGCAACTACACCTGGATGGACTTTTCTGTCTCCTTGATTCATTCATTCCCCCCAGTAATCATTTAGTACCCTTTAAAAGAATTGTCTACACTCCCCATCTCCTCCGTCCCCTGTGAAAAAGGGTATACAAATTACTGTACTCCATTAGGGGGTTGGGGTAATCGCTCCATAACTTCCCCTCCCCCATGCACATTAATAATTTTTTTTTTTTGAGACGGAATATGGCTCTGTCGCCCAGGCTGGAGTGCAGTGGCACAATCTTGACTCACTGCAATCTCCAACTCCCAGTTTCAAGCAATTCTCCTGCCTCAGCCTCCCTAGTAGCTGGGACTACAGGCGCACACCACCACACCCAGCTAATTTTTGTATTTTTAGTAGAGACAGGGTTTCACCACGTTGGCCAGGCTGGTCTCAAACTCCTGATCTCAGGTGATCCACCCACCTCAGCCTCTCAAAGTGCTGGGATTACAGGCATGAGCCACCGCACCGAGCCACATTAGTAAATTTGTATGCCTTTTCTCCTATGAATCTGTCTTTTGTCAGTTGCATTTCAGCGAACCTCCAAAGGCCAAGAAGTTTTCCCTTTCGCCTGCCCATACAGTTTCACACTGTACAGGGTGGCAGCCTACCACATGAACTAGGTATGTAGTAAACTATATGATCTAAGTTTGTGTAAGCCCACTTTATGACATCCACACAATGATAAAATCACCTAACAAATATCTCAGAAGATATCTCCCCACATTCCTGCCCCATTGTTAAGCGACCCATGACCATATTTACTGAAAAGCCACTAAGTGCCAGGCACTGCTCTAGATGCTGGAGATAAAATGATGAAGATAAATAAAGTCTCTGTTCTAATGGAACTTACATTCTATTCATACAAGACAGAAACAGACAATAAGCAAGAGAAACAAAATAAAGCAATAACAATATATGCCATGAAAAATCAAACGAGATGATTATGATAGCAACTGAGGGTGAGAGGCCTACTTTAGATGGTTTGTTATAGAAAGGCTTCTCTGAGCAGTGACATATGAATGAAAACCTGTATAAGAAGTAATCAACCATGCTAGACCTGTCCAAGACAGAAAACATTCAGAGGCCCTGAGGCAAGAACAAGTTTGAAGAACTTCAAAGGAAGAGAAGAAAAGTTCAAGTGGATAGAGAGTGTTAAGCTAAGGCCAGGCATGGTAGCTCACGCCTGTAATCCCAGCACTTTGGGAGGCCGAGGAGGGTGGATCACCTGAGGTCAGGAGACCAGCCTGGCCAACATGGTGAAACCACGTCTGTACTAAAAATACAAAAATTAGCTGGACATGGTGGCACGCACCTGTAATCCCAGCTACCCAGGAGCCTGAGGCAGGAGAATTCCTGGAACTCAGGAGGCAGAGGCTGCAGTGGGCCGAGATCACGCCACTGCACTCCAGCCTGGGCAAAAGAGCAAGGCTCCATCTCAAAAAAAAAAAAAAAAAGAAAAAAAGAAAGATAAATTGAAGCAGATCACAAAGTCATAGTAAAGTCATAATTAAAAAATTAGATATTTTTCTTTTTCTCTTCTCTTTTTTTTTTTTTTTTTGAGATGGAGTCTTGCTCTGTCGCCCAGGCTGGGGTGCAGTGGCGCAATCTCAGCTCACTGCAACCTTCACCTCCCGGGTTCAAGCAATTCTCCCACCTCAGCCTCCCAACGTATTGAAATTACAGGCACGAACCACTGCACCAGGCCAGCATAGGAATTTTAACTTCCCAAAGCCAGATGACTGAGATCTTATTAAATAAAGATGAAGAAAAAATGTTATCCTTTGTTCATTTGCCTCTTGAAGAAATACAATACAAAATGGTACAATAACTTACACAGAAAAATCTTAAAATGCTTTTAGGTTGTAGAATATCATGTATAAAATGATTCCATTTATATAAAGTATACAGATGTGTATTTGTGCATAAAGAGTTGTTAGGAAAGCTATTCTCCAAAACACAGATAAGTAGGATTTCAGGTGTGACTTTTCTTCCTTCCACTGTATAGACCTTTCACTATAGTTTGACTCTTCTTCTAAAAATTTAGAGTAATACTGCAATAGTCCTTTCCAAAAAAAAAAAATTAAGAGTAGGCCTTCATTAGTACAGTGGTAGAAAAATAATTAAGAGTACAATGTCATCTCTTCAAGAACAGTAAAACAATTTTTAAAGCTGTAAAAGAGTAACCAGCGTCATCAAATGCTGTGGAGACAATGCTAAGATTAAGAGCGAAAAAAGCACCCATTGGGTTTAGCAACAAAGCTATCACTGGGGACCTCTGCTGGAATTTTCAGTGAAATGTGGAGGTAAAAAAGAGTGCTGTCGAGTAAATGCAAGATGGACTAACAGAGACAGGGATTTCAATACACAAATGTATATTGAGGAAGACAGGTTAGGATGATATTTTCAAAAAAAAAACAGAATTAGGAGAGACATTTTTCAAAGTAGGAGAGATGAACATGTTAATACATTAATGAAAAAGTCAGTCCATCCTAAAATTCATATGTAAATTCAAAGGATCCAGAATAGCCAAAACTATCTTGAAAAAGAACAAAGAAAGTTAGAAGATTTACATTTCCCAATTTCAGAACTTACTACAAAGCTACAGTAATTGAGACAGTATAGTACTGGCATAAGTACAGACAAATAAGTCAATGGAATAGAACTGACAGTCCAAATACAAATCTTCACATTTATGGTTAGTTAACTGCCAACAAGAATGCCAAAACAATTCAATGGAGAAAGAAGTCTTTCCAACAGATGATGCTCGGATAACTGGATATCCACATGCAAAAGAATAAAGGTGGACCCTTACCTCATTCCATATTAAAAAAAAACTAGCCAGGTGCAGTGGCTCACACATATAATCCCAGTACTTTGGGAGGCTGAGACAGAAGGATCATTTCAGCCCAGGAGTTGGAGAACAGTGTGAGCAACATGGCAAGACCCCATCCTCTACAAATAAAAAAAGTAGCCCACATGGTGGCACAAGCCTGTAGTCCCAGCTACTCAGGAGGCTGAGGTGGTAGGATCACTTGGCCTGGGAGGTTGAGGCTGCTATAAGCTATGATTGTGCCACTGCACTCCAGGATGGACAACAGAGAAAGAACTTGTCTCAAAATAAACAAACAAAAAAACCATGACCAACAACAAAAATGGATCAGACCTACCCATTATAGCTAAAATAAACAACTCTTAGAAGTAAACATAGATATGAAACTTTGTGACTTTAGATTAAGCAATGATTTCTCAGATATGACACCAAAAGCATAAGCAGCAGCAGAAGAACAAATAAACTGGACATCATCAAAATTAAAGATGGCCAGGTGTCATGGCTCACACTTGTAATCCCAGCACTTTGGAAGGCCAAAGCGGGAGTATCACTTGAGTCCAGGAGTTCAAGACTAGCCTGGGCAACACAGTGGGACCCTAACTCTACCAAAACAAAACAAAACAAAAAAAAAACAAAAATTAGCTCGTGTGGTGGCACATGCCTGCAATCCCAACTACTCAGAAGACTGAGGCAGGAGGATTGCTTAAGCCTGGGAGGTCGAGGCTGCAGTGAGATGTGATAGCACACTGTACTCCAGCCTGGGTGACAGAGTGAGATCCGGTTGTAGGGGGGAAAAAAAAGAATAAAAAGCAACAGGCTATCTAAAAATGTCTGTATAAAATGATTACAACTGTTTGTTATACTGCATAATAATAATAATATTCTTAAGAAAAATCTGTAATGAGGAAGAAGTTAAACAGAGAGAGGAGAGAAAGCAGATAGAGGAGAAAATCTATAGACTGAGATCCCCGAAAAGTTTGTGAGCAAATGGAATCCAGAACACAGGATTACCTCTTCTATGATAGGGAAAGGTAAAAGCAAGTATAAAGAGGAAAATAGATATATTAAAATAGGTGGGAGAACAAGGAGTTGAGAGTGTTCCCACCAAATGGACTATTGTCTCTGGTAAGCATGGCATCTCCTATGAGTGATGGAGGAAAGAAGAGGATTGAGAGACAAAAGACAGCTGCCAGAACGACAGATCACATTTTTATCCAGTGTATTTTCACCCAGCTGTGCCATAACAATACTAAGATAAAATACAAGAAATAAGTAGACAATCTTATCATGGGGCCTCAATGGAACAAAACTCCAAGAAATAGACAATCAACTTTTGTAATAATTTTAACATTGTCATGTGAATAGAAAAAAATTAATTATGAATACCTGGAAATACTTCCTTGAATATAATTCCATTTATATGATCCCATGTAACATGTAAACTTAACTTCTGCAAGTAAATTCCGTTTTTAAAATAATCCTGGGCTGAATGCAGTGGCTCACAGTTATAATCACAGCACTTTGGGAGGCCGAGGAGGGTGGATTGCTTAAGCTCAGGAGTTTGAGACCAGCCTGGCCAACATGGTGAAACCCCATCTCTACCAAAAATACAAAAAGTTAGCCAGTGTGGTGGCGCATGCCTATGGTCCCAGCTACTCAGGAGGCTGAGATGAGGTGGGAGGATTTTGAGTCTTGGAGCTGGACGTTGCAGTGAGCCAAAATCATGCCACTGCACTCCAGCCTGGATGACAGAGCAGTACCCCATTAAAAAAAAAAAAAGAAGAAGAAGATAATCCTTTACAATTAAATAAATGAGAAGGAAACAATTGATTGGCGTGGCCATTTCTTTGTCTGTATTTCTCTATAAACAGGTAAAAGAAATTCAATCCTTAATCTAAATCACTTGTACACTGTTCTAGTTTTGATCGGGATTACCTATTTGAAAATCGAATCCTTCCAACTGGCATGGTCTAGATTAGTTTAAAATAAATTAAATTACACTTTAAAAAAAGAAAATCTAATCATACAATTGCCACTTTTGGAGTGGCATATTTAAGAACAACTCTACATCTTTCTACAAATTATCACCATCAAGAAAACTGCTTGCAACAGAAGCAAGAATTGACTGCTTGTCTGCTACAACACAGGAAGCAAAGATGGCACACAGTTCCACAGGCTCTGGATGACTAAACAAAAAACCTCTGTCGTTAATATAAACCCAATCAGGTTTTACATAAACTGTGGAAACATGCATATTTGCTATTAGTATATTCTGTAAAACTTACAAGGCTGTGTAAACAAGAATTCCAAACAGCCTTCTACCTCACTCACCTATAATTCGAATTAGAAGGGCCATTCATATTCTATTCACAAGGAGAATAATATGCCTCATTGTCAGGCTTGAAGATTATTATAATGTTCAGTACTGCCATCAAGGAGTTTACAAGCTTGCTGTACAGATAAAGAATGTACTAGAGATACGTTTAGTTAATTGTAGCAGACGTAAAATGATTAATGCCCAAAAGAATTATATGAGCTAGGCTCAGGAGTTTTAGAAAAGGGAAAAATCAAGACTGTCTAAAGTATTCAAGGAAAGTAAAAGATAAAAAATTTCCAAATAATTATTCCCACTGATACTACTCACTATCTTAGAGAGTTTCTTTATGTCTTTTCAGGCTGTTTGGATTTATTTTTATTTTTATTTTTTTTTTTTGAGACAGAGTCTCACTCTGTCACCCAGGCTAGAGTGCAGTGGCATGATCTCAGCTCATGGGTTCTGCCTTCCGGGTTCAAGCGATTCTCCTGCCTCAGCCTCCCAAGTAGCTGGGATTACAGAGGTGCACCACCATGCCCGGCTAATTTTTGTATTTTTAGTACAGACGGGGTTTCACCATGTTGGTCAGGCTTGTCTTGAACTCCTGACCTCAAGTGATCCACCCGCCTCGACCTCCCAAAGTGCTGGGGGATTATAGGCATGAGCCACTGCACCCAGCCCATTTAGATTTAGATACAATTTTTCTTTTGTTCCTTTTATAATTCTAAAGCTACTCTATTAGATTTGGACTACTAAAATGTACCATATAGCCAGGCGAGGTGGCTCACACCTGTAATCTCAGCACTTTGGGAGGCTGAGGCAGGTGGATGATCTGAGGTCAGGAGTTCAAGATCAGCCTGGTCAACATGGTGAAACCTCGTCTCTACTAAAAACACAAAAATTAGCCAGGCCTGGTGGTGGGTGCCTTAATCCCAGCTACTCGGGTGGCTGAGACTGGAGAATTGCTTCTACCCAGGAGGTGGAGGTGGTAGTGAGTGGAGATCGTGCCACTGCACTCCAACCTGGGTGACAGAGCGAGACTCCGTCAAAAAAAAAAAAGTACCATATATAAGCTCAATAAAAATCATATTTGATATATTCAAGAATGGTTTACTTAGAAAAGAATAAATTTGTTTTTAAATGTTTGATGGGAGTGGTGCTGATACCTTTCTAGGAGAATCTGAGACTACTTTTACATGTTTGCAAGTGAAATATATACATTTAAGCTATTCAAAAATCTAAAATCCAATAATTAGATGGTACTTTTTTTTATCATCTACTAAACATTGCTAAAGACTGCCAAATAACACTTAAATGTGTTTTGACTAGCAGCAGTTTTAAAATGCAAAGTCATTACAAGTCTCTTCCAGACAGTGTGTAACAGCAAAGAACATATGATTTCTCTAATGACTCCTTTTACAAGGAATATCTTGAGTAGCCCAGGTAACTTACTAATTCAGTTTCTAACCCTCTCTCCAAAAGCAATACAAATCAAGAAAGACGGTTAAACATTTGTGGGTAATGACTAAACAAATCATATTTAGCTATTCCTTAGCTTTTCCTTTTCCCAGTTCCCACTGTCATTGTCCTAAATCTTTACTATACTCCTTGCGTCCTGACTGTATCCTCATTTTTAACATGGACCTTGCTTCCCATCCCTACACCATTTAAGCATATTCCTATTTTAGAAACTGTTCCCCTCCATTCCACATTCCATGTCCTCTTTGCCCTTTCTACAATGAAACATCCTGAATAACCTCCATTCGCTTCATGTATTTCCTGCCTCCTCTTTACTCTTCAAGCCACTCCAACCTGCATTCCATACCTACCACTCCATGGAAACTGCTCTGCCTAGGAACATCAATGATGTTCATCAATCCAATGGATATGCTTTAGATCTCATCTGTTTAATCCTTTCAGCAGTATTCAAGCCAATTTACTACTTCCACCTTGCCATCCATGACTGCCACATTCTTCTAGTTTTTCTCTTACATCTCTGGCATCCCTTTTCACTCTCCTGTGCAAGCTTTTTTCCTCTGCCAATCCCTTAAATTGTGATTGTGGTGGTTTAAAATTTGTCCACAAATTCTTTTCAAAAGATAAAGCCTAATTTCCCTCCTCATGTCTGAAATTCCCATCCCCAGGAGCATGAGTGGAATTTAATGGCTTGTCTCTAATGAACAGAATAAGGCAGAAGTGGTGGTCTCTGACTAGGCCATAAAAGGGATTGAGGCTTCCTCTTTGCTCTCACTTGGATCACAGCCAGCTGCTCTGTCATGATGACACTTAAGCAGCTCAATGGAGAGGCTACCTGGTGAGGAATGAGGCCACCTTCCAACAGCCAGCAAGGAACTGCCGCTTTCTGACAACAGCCATGTGAGTCATTGTGGAAGCTGATCTTCCTGCTCCAGTCAAGCCTTTCAGGTGACTGCAGCACTGGCTAATATATTGACTACAACTTCATAAGAGGCCCTGAGCCAGAACTCAAAGTTCTGACCCACGGAAACTATGAGGTAACAAACCGTCGTTTTAAATTGCTACGTTTTGGAGTAATCCGTCATAATGCAATAGATAACTAAATCCAGTGGTATTTTCCAGAGTCCTATCCAAAGATCTCTATTCTACTCACTCTCTCAACTCTCCATATATGAAAAACTAATATTTATCTGCAGCCCAGACTTATTTTATGTTTTACTGACTGATAAGAGGAAATGCAGCCCAGATTTTTGTCCTAAGCTCCAGACTGTAACACATCTTTATGTCAATTTCAGCATGCCCCAAAGCAACCACTTCTCTCCCCCAACCTGTTCTTCCTATCTTCCTTTTTATCATTCAACCAGCTCAAGCTGAAAACCTGGATGTCTTCAGACTCTTCCCCTTTCACTCACATCCAATCACTAAATCCCATCAAAAGCGACCTCCTGATTACTTCTCTGCAATCATATGCTTTAAAATAAAAAAAAACACACATTTCACCTGAACCTACTGATCAATTTTAACATCATAGAGAGACAAGCTAACATCACATGCCTCTTGATTTGATAGGTTCCACCTATATTCTTGCCCAAAAGAAAAAAAATAAATTTCATTAAGCTTTCAGCTCAAATTATCAATTTATATAGGAAATACAGAGGACAAAGGAACATGTTTAAACATACCAAAATGATGCTTCCAACAAAATTCAAAATGCAGAAAATTCTACAGAATAAATGACCTGGTGTCTTAGACAAATAAATGGCCAAGAAAAACAGAGGGAGAACTAGAGATTAAAAGAGACTCTATAATTTTATATGCAGATCTTGTTTGGAATTCTGACTCAAACCAACTGGTAAGGAAGAAATGTTTGCGACATTCTAGGAAATTGAACAGACTGGATATTCGATATTAATAAATACTACTATTTAGCTGTAATAAGTGTTTTAATAACATTCTTTTGAAAATAGAGGGACCTTAACTTTCTTTTTTTTTTTTTTTTTTTTTGAGATGGAGTCTCGCTTTGTCGCCCAGGCTGGAGTGCAGCGGGACCATCTCGGCTCACTGCAAACTCCACTTCCTGGTTCAAGTGATTCTCCTTGAAGGGAGAGGCTGAATTCTCGGCCTCCCAAGTAGCTGGGACTACTGGCGCCGGCCACTTCCCCCGGCAAATTTTTGTATTTTTAGCAGAGATAGTGTTGGCCAGGCTAGTCTTGAATTCCTGACCTCAGGTGATCTCCCCGCCTCGGCCTCCCAAGGTGCTGGGATTACAGGCGTGAGCCACCATGCCTGGCCACATACTGAAATATTCACAAAGAAATAATAGTCTGGGATCTGCTCTAAAAATAATTCAATAGAGGAGGAAGGAGTTAATGGGAGTACTAATAAAACAAGACTGGCCATATGTTGATACTTGTATAAGCTGGATGAAATGAATTCATTTTACCGTCCTCTTTAGTTTTATGAATGTTAAAAATTTTCTATAATAGGCTGGGCACAGGGGCTCACGCCTGTAATCCCAACATTCTGGGAGGCCGAGGTAAGTGAATGCTTGAGCCCTGAAGTTCAAGGCCAGCCTCAGCAACATGGTGAAACCCCGTCTCTACCAAAAATACAAAATTAACCAGTCTTATCAAAATAAATGAATAAATAAAATAGACTTATTTTTTTAAATTTCTATAATAAAAGATTTTTCAATAATAATAAAAAGTGCTTACAACACTGAAATAGCTCTCCACTGCCCTGGGGATAAAGTTCAAATTCCTTAATATGGTTTGCCAAGAAAGCCTTTCATTATCTGTCCTCCTGCTTAGCTCCCCAGTTCATCTCTCACTACTACCTACCTCACAGCCCAACCTCCAGAACTGACAAGCTGCTTACTCTTCTCTCCTCCAAAAAACTTTTATTCCCTTTGTCTCAAGCACTTTTCCCTCTCTGCTCATACGGCTAATCTCTCCTCATCATTCAAGTCAAAACAAACCTGCTTCTCCAAGGAAACCTTTCCTAACCCTTCAAGACTGAGTCAAGTAGCCCACCTATGTATCCCCCTGTGCTTCCTCTATCACGGCTCTTATCTGGTATGTCCCCCAACATATTATAGGTACCATGAGAGCATGAACAATTTCCATCTTATTTGCCACTTTAACCCCACTTCCTAACAAAGTGCCAGGCACACAATAGGTACTCAGTAACCTTTCAAAAATTAACAAAACGCACAAACTCCTCTTTCTAAACTTCCAATTCCTCATAGATCTATACCTCCCCCAATTTCCTTCCTTCCATATCTTCTTTTGTGATCATAAGCCACATAAACAATTGGTTGCTCACATAGTGTTCCTAAATTTATATCCTTAGTTCTCCCTGGCCATTTCATCTAATAAAAATTCAACTAAGGTGAGGCTTGTGTAAATCTATTCAGTTCACAACTATCGCAATGATCCTAACCCAATCCTGAGATTACCTCAAGAACAATTCTCAGTAAAGCCAACTCTAAAGCAAGGTCACTCTAGTTTAGTTCAGGGTTTTCAGGACCACCCTAGAATATATTAACAACCACAGAGACAGACTACAGGCCAAGTGATTTTGGAAACAAGAAATAAAGTTATGCTATTCACTGCCTTGCTTGGAAGGCTACACAACTAATTCAGATATTCTTCCTGGAAGATATAGCTCCAAGTTATTAGCCACATGCAAATCATTAATATGTACCTTCAAATCCTTCAGAATCCGAATGGACTGAAATAATGTCATGTGTGTAGAATTCATTGCCAATATCCAATGTGTCTCCTACCTTCCCTTTTAAGTAAATATCTATCCTTTTCCCCTCTTCACTAGACCTCCTCTAATTTGAGATTGGGTATCATTTTATTTTCACAAGATGGTACAACAATTGTCTGTTGTTTCTCTGTAAGCAAATACTTTAATATCAAGGAACTAGAAAAGAAAAAAAAATCTTCTAAACAGCCGTTAGTGAGAAATATGATACTTCCTTCCTCTGGCAAGGATAATATTTTAGGGAATCTAGTCTCAAAAAGAAGGATAAGCATTGAGGGGGAAAAAAGTATTTTTTTAAACCCTATATTTAGCCAGTAAGAAAGGAGATATTTGTCCAAGTATTCAAAAACTGAAAGGGCAACAAAGCAGAAAAAGGATACATGAAAGGAAGAAAAAGAGGAAAAAGGAAGATTCTTTCTGGGCTAGGCATTCCCAAGAACCTCAGCTGGGGGCCTCTCCAGTATGGTCCTAGATTCAGATCCACACAAATTTGGGATTTGTAAAGTAACTTAACTGCATAGTGTCACTCACTGAAATCACTCTATCTTGAATAGAGTTTACGGGATTTTCTGATTATCACATCTACTTAAACCCAATATTACTTTTCCTTTATCTAAGCCATGGCTTTCATAATTCCAGAGTTTTCAGGACATAATATTCAGTTGCCTCTCTTTCATGCCCACCTAAAGACAATCTTGAACAATGTGTTTAAGACTCATTAAGGTTTAGTCTTTTTCCCTTTAAAAACTATGTAGAGAAAGAAAGCTGATAGTTGAAGGATGATGAAAGTAATACTTTTACTCTTGCAAGCTTGCCTTTAGTAACTCACAACTTACACTTTTCTCCTTCCTGTAGTGAAAGCGAAGTTTAGTAGAAAAAGTCAATAATTTGGCATCCTGATTCCATCACTTAGTGCTATGTGATGTTGAGCAAATTGCTTTAAAAGCCTGGAGCCTCAGATTTCAAAACTGTAACTGGGGATATTAAATGGAGATAATGAATAACCACCTTGCAGAGTTATTAGGAGTGAAATGAATTAAAGGACTCACCAAGCTAGTATATAAGCTCCAGAGAAGAGGAACAGTGAATGTCTTTTTTACTGTCTATTCTTGCTGGCATGAAAACGCACATAGCAGCTCAATGATATTTTTTAAATGAACAAATAAATTCAGTGTCCCCTTTCTCTCATCAACCTTAATCCTTCTTCCATAATCATGTTTTTCCTTCTGTCTTCTATTATTTTCTAAAGCTTTCTGGGCATTCTATTTTGTCCTCTTATGTATTTTCTTCCCTCATATCGGCTATCGTCAACTATACACCACTCAGAGAAAGTACCTTTCTAAGTAAGTTATCTCCCTAATACCACCTACTCTCCATATCCAATGCGATGAGGGTGGAGGGGATAGTCAAAACATAAGATTCAAGGCCGGACGCGGTGGCTCACGTCTGTAATCCCAGTACTTTGGGAGGCCGAGGCGGGTGTATCACCTGAGGTCAGGAGTTCAAGACCAGCCTGGCCAACATGGTGAAACCCCGTCTCTACTAAAAATACAAGAATTAGCAGGGTGTGGTGGCGCATGCCTGTGATCCCAGCTACTAGGGAGGCCAGAGGCAGGAGAATCGCTTGAACCCGAGAGGCGGAAGTCGCAGTGAGCCGAGATGATGCCACTGCACGCCAGCCTGGGCGACAGGGCGAGACTCCGTCTCAAAAAGAAAAACCACACACACACACACACACACACACACACACACACACACACAACCACGTAAGATTCACAGCAATTCATCTACTTTTCCACGGCCACCAACTCATGTTAACAACAGTGAAGCCCTGAACCCAGAATATAACTGTAAGGGGACACTGCACTATCACTTGTCTCTCTTCGCTGACAAGAGTCTCGCGTGTAGGAAATCCTTGGCTCTCAAAAGTTAAGGCGTCGTTTGAGCTCGCCTCCCGCTAAATAGAAGGGTGCGTCCCTTGAATGAGACACACAACCTGAACCGACTGGAGGGATTTCGGACCCCCTGGTGTTGCCCGAGGGCTGGTCACTTTTGGACCTGTCCCGGCTCCTCTGGCCACTCCTCCGAGGAAGCAGAGCTCTTCAATCCCTGGAGGGAAGCTAAGGGGTGCGGCCGGCTACAGGGCCTTGGTGGGACAGTGTAAAGTCCATGACAACATATGAAGACAGCATGAACCGCAAGACTGGACCTTTTAAGCCATGACTACGATCACCCTTACCCGCTCACAACCATGCTGGACCCCACTACCGCTTAATAGCGGACCCTAAGAAAGAAACTTGGCTCACCCCCAACCCATAAATCAGACAGCTAGTTTCTATTTATTGGCTGCGCCCCTCTCTCCCTCACCCTCATTGGCTATCCGAGACGTAAAACCCTCCCCAACAAGGGAACCCTCGCGTACGGCGGCACCCCCAGACTAGCAACCTCAACTCAGCCACCTAAAACCCCGGTCCCCCACCTCCACCCAGGAAACGCGACCCCGAGGCGCCTGGAGCTGTGCCCTCCAAGGACTCACCGTGTAGTAGGAGAGCAGTCCTGCATTGTAGTCCAGCACGAACCAACGGTACTGCCAGCCCTTCATCACGTTAGTCCATTTGCTCAGCGGCCCTTCCATGATGGACGCCATCTTGGGAGCCGCCAATGACAACAAACGGCCTGACGTCACTCGCCTATATGGCATTCAGCATGCGGGGGGCGGGGCCGCAGGGGGCGGGGCGGGTCCTGGGCGGGTCCTGGGCGGTGCCGGCAGATGCTCCAGCGATCAAGTCAAACACGCTTTCTTAGGGCGCCTATTGTGTGTAGGACTCCATGCCAGGGGTGCGAGAATGCAAACGTGAATACTGCTATTAAGATTATTTATAATCTGTCATGGGATTAGAGTAAAGAAAAAAGATTATGAACATATTAATAAATAATTTTACTGGCCATGATACCTTCCACTTCCAAAAGATTTCATATCTGATATTCATTTATGCATTCATTCCACAAATCCATTCATTTAATAAATATTCGCTGTTTTGTGCTAGGCATTCTTCTAGGCATTGGGGATACAACAGAGCCTTCATGACAGGTGAGGGGAATGGTAAAATAAATAGTAAATTATATCGTACATTAAAAAATCATAAATGCTATGGAGAAAAACATAAGCAAGGAAGGAGAGAGCGCTGGGACTGCTATTTTAAATTCCCAAACAGGGAAGGCCTGAGTGAAAAGGTAACTTTTAAGCAAAGACCTGAAGAAAGTGAAGGAGGGAGCCTGGTGGAAGAGCCTTTCAAGACGAAGGAATAGCAAATGCAAAGACCAAATGTTAGGAGTGAGCGTGGCATCTTGAGGGATCAACAAGGAGGTCAGTGTGCGTGGAGCAGTGAGCCAGGGAGAAAGTGGTGGGAGATAAGGTCAAAGAAGTAGGGATAGATCACTAACAGCCTACAGGGGCAATTTAAGCATTTATTGGCCGGGCGCGGTGGCTCGCACCTGTTATCCCAGCACTTTGGGTGGCCGAGGCAGGCAGATCACTTGAGGTCAGGCGTTCGAGACCAGCCTGGCCAACATGGTAAAACCCCATCTCTACTAAACATACAAAAATTATCCGGGCGTGGTGGCGCACCCTGTAGTCCTAGCTGAGGCACAAGAATCACTTGAACCTCGGAGCCAAGATTGCATCACTGCACTCCAGCCTGGGTGAAAGAGCCAAATTCTCTCTCACAAAAAAAAAAAAAAAAAAAAAAAAAAGGATTTATTGACCACCTACTATATCTAGGCACTGTTGGAGGTCCTGGGAATACAGCAGTGAATAAGCTCTCTCAGAGCTTAAATTCTGTGGTGAAAGCAAACACTAAACAAGTAAACAAGAAAAATATCCAATACTGATTAACACTGCAAATAATTTAATAAATTATTTTAATAGGAAGTCAATGGGTAGCTAATTTATACTGGGTGGTTAGGGCAGGCCTCTTAGGAAGTGGCTTTAAACTTAGATATGGAGGATAAGAAAAGGCCAGCTGTGCAAATATCAAGAGAAAGAGCTAAAAAGGAAACTAAAAGATGAGGCACTAGCTGGAAACGGAGGTGTGGTCAAGGGAAGGGCTTTCTTTGTCCTTTTTTAAAAGTATTATTTAGATTGAAGACACTAGAGAATATTATTTTGCTGATTTTCAAGAGAGGGAAAAACTGGGGACATCCTAGAGAAAAGAGAGAATAGCAGCAGTGAAGCCCTTCATAAGATTGAGACCTCTTTTTGTGTTGGCAAAACACTGGAATAAAATACAAAAAAAGAAAGAAAGGAAAAGACTGAGACCCCAAGCCCAAGTGCAAAGGTTGACTTTTGATAGTAGCAGAGATACTTCATCCAAAGTAACAAGAAAGAAGAGCAGAGAGTATGGGTTCAGATGCCAGTGGATCAGTAGTTAGATGGTATAGAAATGAATGAGTTTCTGGTTTTTTTTTTTTTGAGACGGAGTTTCACTCTTGATCGCCCAGGCTGGAGAGCAGAGGTACGATTTCGGCTCACTGCAACCTCCACCTCCCAAGTTCAAGTGATTCTCTTGCCTCAGCCTCCCAAGTAGCTGGGATTACAGGTGCTCGCCTGGCTAACTTTTGTATTTTTAGTAGAGACGAGGTTTCACCATGTTGGCCAGGCTGGTCTCAAACTCCTGACCTCAGGTGATCCACCCACTTCGGCCTCCCAAAGTGTTGGGATTACAGGTGTAAGCCATTGCGCTGGGCGGAGTTTCTACTTCTAGTTGAGGAGAGGCTCAAAGCTTAGTAGTTAAGAATGTGGATCCTGGTGCCATAGTACCAGGGTTTTAATATCCAGATTCATCACTTAGTAGCTATATGGCCTTAGGCAAGTTTGCTAACTTCTCTGTGCCTCGGTGTCCCCTTCTTTAAAATGTGAGTAACAATAGTAGCTGTCTACAAAGATTGTTTCAAGGATTAAGTGAGCTCCTATGGGTAAAGAGCTTAGAACAGAGCCTGGTAGATAGTAAGCACTCAATTAATATTAGCTCTTATTCTGCAGTTATACAGGCAACAGGAGAAATAAATAAATAAATAAATAAATAAATAAATAAATATTAGTTCTTAGAATTTTCCCAAAGAAATGTGGTGTGGGCCGGGCTTGGTGGCTGACACCTGTAATCCCAGTGTTTTGGGAAGCTGAGGTGGGAGAATCGCTTCAGGCCAGGAGTTTGGGACCAGCCTGGGCAACATAGCGGGACCCCATCTCTACAAAAAAAATAAAATTTAAAATTAAAAAAAATTTGTTGGCTATGGTGGCACACATCTGTAGTCCTACCTACTCAGGAAGCTGAGGCAGGAGGATTGCTTGAGCCCAGGAGGTCAAGACTGCAGTGAGCCAAGATCATGTCACTGCACTCCAGCCTGAGTTGGATGCCAGACTGAGACACTGTCTGTAAAAGAAATTTGAAAAAGAAGTAAATAAGAATATATCTCTACAAGAAATTTGAAAAAGAAGTAAATAAGAATATATCTGAAAGGGATAGCAGCCAAAAAAAATGAGCATCCTGTTTCTCCTTTCTTTTCCTTGGGATCGCCTCTTTTCTATAGATTACAATTTAATAAAGGTTTCTGGGAATAAGGTAGACGTTTGGCATCTTCAAGAAAGCCAGGCCAGGCTCGGTGGCTCATGCCTGTAATCCCAGCACTTTGGGAATCCAAGGTGGGAGGACAGCTCGAGCCCAGGAGTTACAGACCAGCCTGGGCAACAAAGTGAAACTCCTGAGCAACAAAGAACAGCCTGGACAACAAAGTGAGAGCCTGTCTCTACAAAAAATTTAAAAATTAGCGAGGTTGTGGTGGCTCATGCCTGTAGTACTAGCTACTTAGGGGGCTGAGGCAGGGGGATTGCTTGAGCCCAGGAGGTCAAGGATACAGTAAGCAGAGATCGTGCCACTGCACTCCAGCCTAGGCAAGGCAACAGATCAAGACCCTGTCTCAAAAAAAAAAAAAAAAAAAAAAGAAAATTAAGAAAAGGCAAGGCTTGGTTTAAGAGACATGGTTCCTATTCAGGAGCTAACCAGGACATGAAACATGCATGCAACTGAGTGTGGTACAAAGCCATTTCTCTTTCTTTTTGGATATATTTTTTCTTATTAATTCCACCATTTATTATCTACCCTATGCCAGGGACTGTGCCAGGAATGTTATATACCTTATCACATTTAACCATCACAATAACTCTGTGAGTATTTTAATCTCCACATTTTACAAATAAGGAAACTGAGATTCAAAGAAATGAACAAATTTACCCAGGTACCTGAGAGTATTAATTAGTAAATTAACGAGTATCTGAGTCCATATAAACACCTACCTGTCTTTTCATCATGCTACATGGCCTCCTCAAAACACACTATACACTTCCTATAGAAACTTGATGTTCCAGACTAATCAGCAGAATAGCTCATGTTGTGGATGTCTTTTGGGATAAGCAAACTGTGGGGATCTTGAAACATCATGACTCAGATTGAGTTAAAAAATTTACATAGTGTTCATTAGTATCCCTCCATTAGCTTCTTAACAGCAGGAACTAGGCCTTATCTTTGTAGCCCTAGAAACTAGCCCAGTTCTTGGCACACAGAAGGTGCTTAATAATTATTGTTTGATCTGAATTATGTGTTCCATTGAAACTGACCAAAAAGTTTCAAGGATTGTGCTATAAACTCCATCAGTTACATTGTTTCCTTTATTCCCCTCAACAATCCTTCAAGATTTGTACTATCACACCCGTTTTAAATATGAGGACACTAGAACACAGAGTTATTTCGTGGCTTGCCAAAAGTCACACAACTAGTAAACAGCAGAACCAGAATTAGAATCTAGGTCTTTGCATGCCAGATCCATTTCACCCCAGCAGCAAGCTATATCTGCATTGTTTATGTATAAATGTCTTGATCACTTCTCAGTTATTTGGCTAAGATTAAGTGTAGTAAATAAATGTCTTGGACATGACACAGGCAACATCATCAACTTCTAAATCAGTTTTAACTTTCATCAGGGTCACTAGGCATCAGCAGGCTCTACTTAGCTTCAAATGTCAAAACACAGGTCATCAGGGAAAGCCAGGATCAAGTGCAGTTCTTGACTCATAAAACCATGTCCATTTCCACAGCACTTTTTCTACATTCTACACAAAGTGTCAAACTACATTCTTTAAATAA
This sequence comes from Gorilla gorilla gorilla, assembly GCF_029281585.2. Lineage (NCBI taxonomy): Eukaryota > Metazoa > Chordata > Mammalia > Primates > Hominidae > Gorilla > Gorilla gorilla. Next base: position 188,364,542 of record NC_073224.2, read on the forward strand.
TTAGCTAAAGTTACACATGGTGGAGACACATCGGCTGTAGTTCCTATATTCCTCAGTGACTGGCATCTTGTGGAACTGATGTGGCAGCTGATGTATAGCAGAAAAAAAGGACTAGACTCAGAACTGAAAGGCAGAGTCAATGTTAACCATAAAACATCAAAAACTCGTCAAGGACAGGAGCTGGGACAGATTCATCCTGCCATTCAGAATATCAATAAATATTAAACTAAAGACATGATTTTTGAAAGACCATTCTGGCAGCAAAACTGAGGACAGAATGGAGAGGAGCAAGATGAGATAAGAAGAGAGTTTTAAAAAGCTAATCAAGCAATAGAGAGTTTCAGTTTGGACAATGACAGCATGGATGAAGAATAGGAAAGATACTATTCTGTATATTTATTGAGAAACATTTTGGAGATAAGATTTTAAAACTCACTAAGCAATGGAATTAAATGAGGAGGGAGTAAGGAGAATCAGAGATAATACCAAGGTTTCTAACTTTTGTAACTGAATAATCATTTAGCCAAGTTTTGTTTTGTATGTATGTATTTATTCATTTATTTATTTAGAGACAGAGTCTCACTCGGTCACCCAGGCTAGAGTGCAGTAGTGCCATCTCAGCTCACTGCAACCTCCCGCTCACAGGTCTAAGCGATTCTCCTGCCTCATCCTCCTGAGTGGCTGGGACTACAGGCGCCCGCCACCACGCCCGGCTAATTTTTGTATTTTTAGTAGAGACGGGGTTTCACCATGTTGGCCAGGCTGGTCTCAAACTCCTACCTCAGGTGACCCACCCCCCACCCCTTGACCTTCCAGAGTGTGGGATTACAGGCGTGAGCCACTGTGCCTGGCCTGTTTTGTTTTTAAAAAGGAAGAACAAGAATGGCTTGTGTTTCTCAATAGGAAGTTTCCTTCCTTTACACAGCTGTTTAGACCATTAATTTTTTCCCTTAGTTTCTAGCAAAAATTATTTCCAACTTTTCACAGCCAAGAGTGTAGGTACAAATTACTTCATAATGCATTCTGTTGTTGTTGGTTTGCTGTCTTCTCTTCCTAAACTTCACACCAACTGCTTTTTGTTATTGCTGTTATTGTTGTCATGTTTCTTAATTGGTATTTGCTGAGCATCAAATAAAACAACATTCCTAGAGTGTTGTTTTATTAAGGAAAAACACAGAAACCTACAAGACATTGACTGTCCTTTGCTGGGTGTAGAGGAAACAAGATCATGCTTATATTTGGTAGAAGCAAAATAAGGCATAGCCTGTTTTGTTCACAGTCCTGCTTTTTTTTTTTCACCCTTTCCACTAGCTACAGAGCAAGAAAGTGAAACATCAAGTTTAGGAAAAGCTATGATTTTCAGGCAAAAGAGAGTTGAGAAAGGGAGAGAAAATATTTTAGGAGATTTAGGTTCTGTAAGTGTTCTAAGGAAAGAAAAGAGGAATGAACTGATCTTTTGTCTTCTCCTTCCAGTGTCCCCTTGGAGACCCACATCTCAGCTACCTCGGGCTTTAAACATTTTACAAACACCCTCCTTCACAGATGGAAGTGACCTTTCGTTCTTTACAGCCCCATCTACACCCTGAACAAACATGTAACAGTGTCTGGGACAACCTATTGCATCTACTCATTGAGTGCCTGGTTCTCCTATCTCTTGGGTTCTTTGAGGACTCAGTCATATGTGCATCCACAAGCTTGGCACAGTGCCTCACGTAGACAACATGGAACAGAAAGCCGCAGGCAATCTGCTTAGCAGCAGCAGGCAATCTGAATAAAAGGGTCAGGGAAGGCTAGGGAAGCTGGATTGCCAGAAACCGTTTTTACTTACGCTTTGTACTTATTTGGGTTGGCTGAGAGGAGCTCATAGAGATTAGGGAGCTAATTCTCCCAAGCCACTTTCTTGAATAAATGATAGTCAAGGAAAAAGTAGCTTCTCCACCTAAAATCTCATTGAGGTCAGTGACTTATTCACCTCTCTATCTCCAATATAACAATACTGCCTGGGGCATAGCAGCCCATGTTGAATGTTTGTGAAGATGATCTGAATTAAGGTTAGGAGTTCAAAACCAGCCTGACCAACAAGGTGAAACCCCGTCTCTACCATACCTCTGGGCATGGTGGTGCATGCCTATAATCCCAGCTACTCAGGAGGCTGAGGCAGGAGAATTGTTGAACCTGGGAGGCAGAGGTTGCAGTGAGCAGAGATTGCGCCACCGCAGTCCAGCCGGGGCAACAGAGCAAGACTCCACCTCAACAACAACAACAACAACAACAACAACAACAACAAATATCAGTTCCTTTTTGAGAGTTTCTTTGGACACCCACACCTGTGCCCACCCCCAGATAGAGCTAATCTTACCTTTACTATGTTCCACAGTGAATTACACATTCTAATTCAGGTAGCAATTATCTCACAGCGTCCTTAATGAGTTCATCCACAGTGTATTGTGACAAGAATATTCTACATTGTAAGATATATGTGTGTGGCTGGGAGTGGTGACTCACGCCTGTAATCCCAGCACTTTGGGAGGCCGAGGCGGGCAGATCACGAGGTCAGGAGTTCAAGACCAGCCTGGCCAACATGGTGAAACCCCATCTCTACTAAAGACACAAAAATTAGCCGGGCGTGGTGGCACATGCCTGTAATCCCAGCTACTCAGGAGACTGAGGCAGGAGAATCGCTTGAACCCAGGAGGTGGAGGTTGTGGTGAACCGAGATCACGCCACTGCACTCCAGCCTGGGCAACAAGAGCAAAACTCCGTCTCGAAAAAAAAAAAAAAATAGACATTCAGCCGGCAAGTGGATATCCTAATTTGGAGCTCAAGAAATAAACCAGTGCTGGAATTACACATTTGAGTTTTAATCCATAGGCGGTAGCTGGCCAGGAGTGGTGGTTCATGCCTATAATTCCAGCACTTTGGGAGGTTGAGGCATGAGGCAGGAGGATCACTTCAAGCCAGGAGTTTGAGACCAGCCTGGGCAACATAGCCAGACCCTGTCTCTACTAAAAAAAAAAAAAAAAAAAAAAAACCCAGGCATGGTGGCACATACCTGTAGTTCCAACTACTCAGGAAGCTGAAATTGGAGGAGCTCTTGAGCCCAGGTGGTTGAGGCTGCAGTGAGCCTTGATGGTGCCACTGCACTCCAACCTGGGCGACAGAGTGACACCCTATCTCTAAAAAAAAAAAAAAAAAGGAGAGAGAAGGTAGCTGAAGGCATAGGAAGCACTGAGATCAGGGAATGTGGATAGAGTGTATGGTTCAGGATGGAACCCTAGAGGACAGCAAAATTTAAAGAAGAGGAAAAAGAAGAGAAACCAGGAAAAAAGATTAAGAATCAATAATTAGAATGGGGAAAAATGAGAGAGGCTTGAGAAAGCTAAGGCCTAGGGAAAATACTTCAAGATCAAATGCAGGAAATTAAGAGGCATTCTCCTTGGTGAACTCTATTTCTATATGAATTAGGTCATTAACAGATAGGAAGGGGGAAGGGGAGGTCATAGAATTAGATAGTGAACTTTAAGGAGGTGATGAAGTGTAAAAGGCAAGAGGGAAGGGCTCTGTGAAGTGAAAAAAAAAAAGGTATGGAAGTAGCAATAAGGGTCCCTCTGAGTTTAAACATACAAACTATTGGTAGCACTGGCTTATCTTGTTTTGAATGGTTGAGGGATATTTTTTTCCCCCAGCAATTCTCAGCAGCCTGTGTCTAGGAACACAGGAGGTACATCACTGGAATTACCCAAGGTGAGAGAGATTTATAAGGTAGGTGGAGGAAGGAAGGAGTTGAGAGTAGCTGGTTAGCCTATATGTTAGAGTAGGTAGTTAGGCAGACAAGAGCAGGGCAGGAAAGCCCCCCCAACCCAGGAATGTCAGGTGACCATCAGATGATGGTCAGGAGATTGTTAAACTATCTCTCTAAAATAATCATTGAAGGCCAGGTGTGGTGGCTCATGCCTGTAATCCTAGCACTTTGGGAGGCTGAGGTGGGTGGATCACTCCTTGAGGTCAGGAGTTTCAGACGAGCCAGGCCAACATGGTGAAACCCTTTCTCTACTAAAAATACAAAAAAAAAAAAAAAAAAAAAAAAAAATTAGCTGGGCATGGTGGCACACTCCTGTAATCCCAGCTACTGGGGAGGCTGAGGCAAGAGAATCACTTGAACCCAGGAGTCAGAGCTTGCAGTGAGCTGAGATTGCACCACTGCACTCTAGTCTGGGTGACAGAGTGAGACTCCGTCTCAAAAAATAATTAATTAAATAAAATAATAATTGGTCGCAGCTGGTGCCAGGGAAAGGCAGTCTCCCAACAGACAGAAGACACTTGAAGCTGATGATCAGCAGCTTCCTGAGAAGATCTCAGGAGTTGGATGAGTGGGCTCAAGCATGCGCACTAAGAGGCAAAATGGTGGAGTTTAACTTGTATATGACCTTCCTCTAGGAACACTAGACTGGTAAGGGAAAAACGCCTTAAATGAGCATATGCACAACTTCAGTAAATACAGTGTATGCGGCCCGCCCAAGTGCTGGCAGGCCAGTGTGCATGCGGACAGCCTGCCCCAAGGAAAATCAAGAGAGGAGAGATGCAAGTCCCGGAACCATGCCAATGTATAAAACCCCAAGTCAGGGGTCAGATGGGGCACTTGGATTTCTCAAGTCATCCACTTGGCCCTCTTCCAAGTGTACTTCCTTTCGTTCCTTCTCTAGAATTTTTTAATAAACTTTTATTCCTGCTCTAAAACTTCAGTCAGTCTCTCACTGTGCCATATGCCCCTTGGCCAAATTCTTTCCTCCAAGGAGGTGAGAATTGAGCTTGCTGCAAACCCATATGGATTCACTGCTGCTAACAGATAGACATAGCTGATGAGATCTAGGCTGATTATGGCAGGAAAGGAGAATAGATTAGGAGGAAGAAGCCAAGAGATTGAATTGGATCTCCTTTGAAGTTAAAGAGAGACTTAGTGGGAATAAGAGAGCTGGGAGGATGGAAAGTTGTGTGCATATATACACACACAGTATGATTCCAATTTTATAAAAAATATACCTATCTACCCAGATTACATAGATATACTACAGAAAAACATCTGTAGGCCAAGTGTGGTGGCTCACGCCTGTAATCCTAGCTCTTTGGGAGGCTGAGCCGGGCAGATCACTTGAGGTCAGGAGTTTGAGACCAGCCTGGCCAACATGGTGAAACCCCATCTCTACTAAAAGTACAAAAATTAGCTGGGTGTGGTGGTGCACACCTGTAATCCCAGCTACTCAGGAGGATGAGGCAGGAGAATCACTTGAATCCAGGAGAGGGAGGTTGCAGTGCTGAGATCGTGCCACTGCACTCCAGCCTCACTGACAGAGCATGACTCTGTCTCAAAAAAAAAAAAAAAAAAAAAGAAAAGAAAAACATCTGTAGTCAGTTTGTGGGATTATGGTTGGTTTTATGTTTTTTCTTTACACTTTTGTGTTTTCCAAATTTTTTTTTTTTTTTTTTTGAGATGGAGTCTCACTCTGTCGCCCAGGCTGGAGTGCAGTGGCGCGATCTCGGCTTACTGCAAGCTCCGCCTCCCGGGTTCACGCCATTCTCCTGCCTCAGCCTCCCGAGTAGCTGGGACTACAGGCGCCCGCCACCATGCCCGGCTAATTTTTTCGTATTTTTAGGAGAGACCGGGTTTCACCGTGTTAGCCAGGATGGTCTCGATCTCCTGACCTCGTGATCTGCCCACCTCGGCCTCCCAAAGTGCTGAGATTACAGGCGTGAGCCACCGCGCCCGGCATGTTTTCCAAATTTTCTACAAGTAACAGACATTGTACTTGTAACTACTTAAAAAGCCATTTTGTAAAGGATAAAAACTATATTTTAAAAAAGTACCACCAGGTAATTATGTCAGCTCTGAATTTGCCAGGCATTTGCCATTTATAATCATATGCCTGCCTCCTTAAGGAGCTGAAATAAGCAGCATTATTGTTCAAACAGGGACATCCTGTCAGATTGCAACAGCCTTCTGTGCCAACCAGAAGTCTTGCAGAATTCCCATGCCCTCTTCCTCATTCTATATCCGCCTAGGTCCCCATAACTTAAAGACAAATCATCGCAGCCATAAATTTGCAGTATATTAATTCACTACATTTTTCCAAGCAAGTAGCCTTCAGTGAACAGCAATTCTATGCTGAATCCTGAAGTGCTAAAGATAGTGCTGAAGATACAGAGATCAGTCTTACATAGTTCCTGTCCTCAAGGATCTCAGAGTCTGTGTTGCCACACAGGGCAACACATGCCAAGCCAGGGGTAAACGTGCTCTGGGCAAAGAGGGGCGCCTAAACCAGCCTGCACTGGAATCACACAGCCTTTCCTTTCCATGTCCACTGCTACTAACTGGTCTCAAACCTGCACCATTTAATGCTTGGATTGCTACAGTAGCTTGGCGTTATCCACTCCACTATTGCTACCTTAAACCTAGCCTCCACACTGACTGTGAGAGCCGGTCATACTTCTTTCTTTCTTTCCTTCCTTTTCTTTTCTTTCTTTCTTTCTTTTTCTTTCTTCTTTCTTTTTTTGTTTCTTTCTTTTTCTTTTTCTTTCCTTCTTTCTCTCTCTCTCTCTCTTGCTCTCTGTTTCTTTCAAGACGGAGTCTAGCTCTGTACAGTGGCGTGATCTTGGCTCACTGCAACCTCCACCTCCCAGGTTCAAGCAATTCTCCTGTCTACCCTCCCGAGTAGCTGGGATTACAGGCGCCTGCCACCACGCCCAGCAAATTTTTGTATTTTTAGTGGAGACAGCGTTTCACTATGTTGGCCAGGCTGGTCTCGAACTCCTGACCTTGTGATCCGTCCACCTCAGCCTCCCAAAGTGCTGGGATTACAAGCGTGAGTCACTGTGCCCGGCTGAGAGCCAGTCATATTTCTAAGGAAAAGATAAAATTTAATTCCTTACTTCCAGACTTATTTTTTGTGTCATTTATCTCCCCACCTCCATATATGATACCAGTTCCCTAAATTCATGCCATTATTGATCCTTGGGACATTTCTGCTATTTCTGTCTTCTCTGTGTTGAATGTCTTTACTCCTCTATGTCTGGAAAATACCTACTCATCTTTCAGGACTCTATTAAAGTGTCTGTCATCTCTTCTATGAAGATTTTCTGTTTCATCTTCTTGTTTTTTGGAATGGGGTCTCACTATGTTGCCCAGGCTGGTCTCAAATTCCTGGACTCAAGCTATCCTCCTGCCTCTGCCTCCCTAAGTGCTGGGATTGCAGGTGTGAGCCACTGCTCCTGGATGATTTTCTTGATTTATCTCTCCAGCTAGTTAGAAATCCCAGTTCCCTTATTTAAATGGCTCTTGTAGCACTTGTAATAATTTCCTGCCTTTATTGGCTTGCACATTTGTCTTGTTCATTAGATTGTAAATGCTTTAAGGACAGGGGAATAATCTTATTCATCTCAGTATCCCAAATACCTAACTCAGGGGTTGGCAAACGTTTTCTATAAAATGTCAGATAGTAAAATATTTTAGGCTTTGAGGGCCAGATGTTCTTTATCAGAAACACCCAACTCTGCCATGTAGTAGGGCAAAAGCATAAGTGAATGGGCATGGCTGTGTTCCAATAAAACTTTATTTACAAAAACATGAAGCTAGGCCAGGTGCGGTGGCTCACACCTGTAATCCCAGCACTTTGGGAGGCTGAGGCAGGTGGATCACCTGAGGTCAGGAGTTCAAGATTAGCCTGACCAACATGTGAAACCCCGTGTCTACTAAAAACAAAAAATTAGCCAGGTGTGGTGGCAGGCGCCTGTAATCCCAGCTACTTGGGAGGCTGAGGCAGGAGAATCACTTGAACCCGGGAGGCCGAGGTTGCAGTGAGCCAAGATCGCACCATTGTACTCCTGCCTGGGAGACAGAGCGAGACTCCATCTCAAAAACAAACAAAGAAACCATGAAGCTAGCCATATTTGGTCTTCAAAACCAGTTTGCTAATCCCTTTAGTGTATGATGGACTTACAATAAATACCTAATGAATTCTTTTTTTTCTTTGAGACAGAGTCTCACTCTGTCACCCAGGCGGGAGTATAATGGTGGGATCTTGGCTTACTGCAACCTCCACCTCCCGGGTTCAAGTGATTCTCCTGCCTCAGCCTCCCGAGCAGCTGGGATTACAGGCGCCCACCACCACGCCGGCTAATTTTTGTATTTTTAGTAGAGACGGGGTTTCATCATGTTGGTCAGGCTGGCCTTGCACTCCTGACCTCAGGTGATCCACCCACCTCAGTCTCCCAAAGTGCTGGGATTACAGGCGTGAGCCACCGCACCCAGCCCTAATGAATTTTTTTAAATGTAAAATGAAGTGGTAGAGGCAGTATTTGCATCCCATTACATTCTGTAGCAGATGCTATTGGTTTCCTGTCCATATTTTCCTGGCATTCACTTCTAGACACTGAAGGCTATTATAGGGAATACACGCAGCTCACTGCCTGAAGATTTTGGTTTTCTTTCTTTCTTTCTGACCAGAGAACATGCTTGGCCTGTGCACAGAGCAAACTGGGAGTTTCGGAGACTTAATGTTATCAGAACCAGTGATGTATAGGGAGTTGAATAATACCCCAATTTTCTCACCCCTCCATTGGGATACCTTGAATGTGCCCTGCACTGTCTCCCAGAGTTCTGCAGCATAACTGAGGTCCAATTGCCCACTATGGTAACTAGCTTAATAATGTATACATTATTGACTATCTTCACTTCTGTCTTACTACCCAACTCCTACCCAGGTTTACTGATATCATATCCCAAATAATTTGCCTGCACTCCAACCCAAACCAAGACACATACTTTTTCTACTACATACACCACAGGGCTTAGCCAGAACACCCCAGCTGAAATGTTTTTATTGCCTATAAAGAGAAATATATTAACTACTAGTATCTCCTAAAATATTGGCGCAGAATAATACAACTACAATAAAAAAAGAAGAGGACTCTTAGAGACTAGAACATAGAATAGGCTCTGCCATAACCCAGCTGTGTGACTTAGGGCAAATCACTTAAACCTCTTTAAGATTTTGTCCACTTTCTAGGAAAGAGAGGCAGTATCATGAACCTTACTGGGTTTTTGTGAGGATGAAATAACATAAGGTACTTAAAATGTCCCATCCAGTTCCCTAAATAGAGCTGTAAGATCGTTTTCTCTCCAAATCTAAAAATCTTGTTCTCAGTTCTCATTCTCTTTGGCCTCAGTAAATTTACTTTATCTGTATACAATACTGTTATTCCTGATACTGTTTTGTGCATTTTTGTTTCACCAGCACATAACTTGTTTTCTTGATTATATTGCTAGTTAACAAAAGCAGGAACTTTATCTTATGCTTATTCATACTTAAGTGAAATCATATATTTGAAAATGGTTTGCAAACTGCAAAGTGTTTTTTTGTTTTTGTTTTGAGCCAGGGTCTCACTCTGTTGCCCAGGCTGGAGTACAGTGGCACGATCATGGCTCACTGCAGCCTCAACCTCCTGAGCTTAAGTGATTCTCCCACTTCAACCTCCCTGTAACTGGGACTACAGGTGCATGCCATCATGCCCGGCTAATTTTTGTATTTTTTGCCAAGAAAGGGTTTCACCATGTTTCTCAGGCTGACATTGAACTCCTAAGCTCAAGTGATCCTCCTGCCTTGGCCTCCCAAAGTGCTGGGATTGCAGGTGTGAGCCACCACCCCAGGCCTAGTGTTTTGTTATTATTTACCTTATTCCATCAACATATTTTGAGCACCCACTGCATGCTAGTCCTTGTGCCAGGCATTAAGGATACAGAAAGAAGTAAGATTTGCTCTCTGATTCAAGAGTTTAGTTGGCTGGGTACAGTAGCTCATGCCTGTAATCCCACCAGTTTGGGAGGCAGAGGCGGGAGAATCCCTTGAGCTCAGGAGTTTGAAACCAACTAGGGCAACATAGTGAGACATCTCCCCGCCCCCCTCCTCGTCTCTACAAAAAAAAATTTTTTTTTAATCAGCTGGGTGTGGTGACTTGTGTCTGTAGTCTAAGCTACAAGGGAGGCTGAGGTGGGAGGATCCCTTGAGCCCAGGAGGTCAGGGTTCCAAAGGGCTGTGATCGTGCCACAGCACTCCAGCCTGGGCAACAAAGTAAGACCCAGTCTCAAAAAAAAAAAAATTAAAAAAAAAAGTTTCATGAACCAGACAGACTATGAAAGTATACGAATAAATTACCATACAGTGAGACATGTGTTAGGGTAGAGGCAGGATGGAAGAATTTTAAGAGCCCCGGCTGGGTGCAGTGGCTCACGCCTGTAATCCCAGCACTTTGGGAGGCTGAGGCGGGCGGATCACGAGGTCAGGAGATCGAGACCACGGTGAAACCCCATCTCTACTAAAAATACAAAACATTAGCTGGGCACAGTGGCGGGCGCCTGTAGTCCCAGCTACTCGGGAGGCTGAGGCAGGAGAATGGTGTGAACCCAGAAGGCGGAGCTTGCAGTGAGCCGAGATCGCGCCACTGCAGTCCTACCTGGGTGAAAGAGTGAGACTCTGTCTCAAAAAAAAAAAAAAGAACCCCAAGAATGGAACAATTGACTGGCCTGAGGGAGACAGCCAGGCAGACGGGATTCCATTTCCACCTCTGCTGTTGACTAGCAGAGAGATTTTGGCCAAGTTACTTAACCATTTAGACAGCAAGTTCTTGACCTAGGTACTAAGGATAACAATACCTTCTGCACAAAATTGCCCTGAGGATTAAACAAGATGATAAATGCAAAGGACCCAGCAAAGTGCTTGTACTTAATTGGTGTCCAATACAGGTGCATTTCTTTTCTTTTCTTCTTCCTAGGAAGGTAGGAAGGGCTTTCACAAGGAAAAGTATTTGAGCTGAGCTTACTGACATGAAACCTTTGCCTTCTTACTCAGGGAGAAGAAACTAATGCTTGTAGAGTAGCTACTAGAAACAGGCACTCTCTTTGGGGTTTCCCAGAATGAAGAGGGGAAGAATATTCCATCAAAGAGAACAGTATAGGTAAAGGCAAAAGGCTTGATAATATTTATTGTGCATCTTCCAGATGTGATGGGACAAGTGAACCCATGGGGGAGATGAAGCTGAAGAGGGAGACCTGAGCAGGATTGGATAACTGCAAAGTTCTTTGCCTCCCAATAGCTAGTGTTTGGAGTTTAAATGTCCAGCTAGCCCTGCAGAACCACAGACAAACTGTCTTTAGACCAAAGTTCTCACTGATCTGCAGGGTTTCAACCCTTAAGTGGAAGTATATCAATTACAAAGATCTAACCTCCTATCTAACTCCCAGGACTACACAGTAATTTCCCAAACATGGGCCTTAGTGCATAATTTATGCACTCACTTTGTAGCTTTGTAATTAAATCTGTAGAGGATTTGGAGCTACAGGGCAATGCTGGTACAACTCCCTGCATATGTAAATATACCAGGCTGAAGTATAGAATTGATGGTTTTGAACACATCCTTTTCCTACCTACACTGCTAATGACAGTGTTACGGCTGCAGTTAAGTGGGATGGATGCACTGAACAAGTAAAAAATTAAAAAGCATGCTAACCAACTGATCCACACAATCCTTCCTGATCTGAATTCCTGTGACATTCAGGGTCTGTACCATCCACAACAGCTTTCTGATATCTATTATGTATGTCCTGAACTGTTCCCTGGGAGGTCTGGTGAACTAAATCTGATATTTATCAAGTGTTTACTATACCCTGACACTATGTTAGTAATTTCGCATTCATCTTATTGAGTGCTTATACTGTGCCAAGTGCTCTAGTTACACTGTGGAAAACAAATCGGACTTGGTTTCTGATCTTATGCAACTTCTAAGTACCTCAAGTAATCCTTATAATAACCCTTCAAGACCAAAATATTACAGAGAGGGAAATGAGAACTAGATAAGGTTAATACTTGGCCCCAAAGCCGACTCACCCATTAGGCACAGTAGGCACAGTGCTTAGGGCCCATAATACTTACAGGAGCCTAAGAAAACATGTTTTAATTTTAATTTCTTTTAAAACCAGAAGAAAAAAAGAACATAATAATAATGAATATATAATAATGAATCCAGCCTGTTTTGTGTTTGTCTTTATGCTGATGCAGTCATAAATATATCTTTAAATACTTTTTTATGGAAGAAGGGGTCCATAAGGGCAAAAGTGCCTAGAGCCCACCAAAATCATGATATGGCCTCAATGAACTCAGGATCACGCAGTTGGTAAGAGACAGAACAAGGAGGCATACCCTCTAAGCCTGACATCTCTTTCATTAGACATATCTAGAGGATAACTACTGTGCTTTTATATCTCTCCTAGTGCTAGGTTCATAGGGGTAGCTCCATAGTTATTGAATTAAATCACATTGAGTTAACCCAAAGTGCTTTATATAGTGGTGCTATGATTTGAATGTATGTGTCCCTCCAAAATTCATATGTTGGAACTTAAACCCCAAAGTGATGGTTTTGAGATGAAATGGGGCCTTTGGGAGGTGATTAAGCCATAAGGGCCCTGCTCTAATAGGCAGGAATAATGCCCTTATAAAAGAAGCTTCAGAGAGCAGCCTGGTCCTCCCATCTATTCTGCCATGTGAAGACACAATGTTCATCCCTTTTTGCCTCCTTCTTCCAGGTGAGGACACAGCAAGAGGCACCACCTTGGAAGCAGACAGCTTTCAGAGAGCAGTTGACACCTTGATCTTGGACGTCCCAGCCTCCAGAACTGTGAGAAATAAATTTCTGTTCTTTATAAATTTCCCAGTCTTAGGTACTTTGTTATAGTAGCACAAATGGACTAAGACAAGTGAATAATTAATAATATATTCTTACGGATTGAATAAAACCCTGTGGATGCTGCAAATATCACATGGATTTTTTTCATCTGAAAAACAGAACTGAAAATAAAGTCTACACATTTTATCAGCTTGTAGAATTTTTGGATCAAAAGATTAAAACAGATATGGTTGCTTACAAATAAAGATGCTTATTTTTTACTACATATTAGACTTATGACAAATCTCTGATCTAAGCATGATATTCTAAAAAGTAATATAAATATGTATATAATAATTTTTTAAAAATTCATCTATTCATTTAACATTCACTGTGCTAGGAACTTAGAATATAAAAACAAAGAAGCCACTGTGCTCACTGCCCTTGAGGAGCACATGGTAAACTCAATCTATCCTTTCACAGAAAATGAACAGACTCCATGGGAATGTAACCAAAGTAGTACAAGCGATTCCAGCTTACCAGAATTGAAACATAATACAATTTCTCACAAGGGCTAACACATTATGAACATAACAGTGCTTGTTATAATAGAAGTCATTGGTGTTTCGTTTTTCGTTTTAGAGATGAGGTCTCAGTCTGTCACTGAGCCTGGAGTGCAGTGGTAAAATCATAGCTCACTGCAGCCTCAACGTCCTGGGCTGAAGTGATCTTCCAACCTCATCCTCTTGAGTAGCTAGGACTACAGCCATGCAGCACCACGCTGAGCTAAGTTGCTAGTATTAAAAGAGCATTCCTAATGTTCTAATGTTCATCATGTCACACTTCCTTTTTTTTTTTTTTTTTTTTTTTGAGACAGAGTCTCACCTGTTGCCCAGGCTGGAGTACAATGGCACGATCTTGGCTCACTGCAACCTCTGTCTCCCGGGTTCAAGTGATTCTCCTGCCTCAGCCTCCTGAGTAGCTGGGATTACAGGGGTGCGCTACCATGCCCGGCTAATTTTTGTATTCTTAATAGAGACTGGGTTTCGCCATGTTGGCCAGGCTGGTCTGGAACTCCTGACCTCAGGTGATCTGCCCGCCTCAGCCTCCCAAAGTGCTAGGATTACAGGCGTGAGCCACCGTGCCCAGCCCATGTCACACTCCTTTTAAAACTGCACCCAACTAGTGCCTAGAGCAGCCATTCCCAACTAGTGGTCGAATTAGCATATGTGTGTGCGCGGGCACACACACACACACACCAGGAGAGACTTGGTAATGTCTGGAGACATTTTTAGTTGTCACAACTGTCAGGGGTTGGGGAGTGCTACTTACATCTAATGAGTCAAAGCCAGAGACACTGCTAAGCATCCTACAATACAGCGGACAGCCCTCTACCCCCACCCCACTACCACCACACACAGAATTATCTGGCCCCAAATGTCAATAGTGCTGATATTGAAAAACTCTGGCCCAGAGGAACTAAATCCAAACTCCTCCAGTTGGCATTCAAGGCCTGGGCCAATTCGGCCCTGTTCCCCCTTTTCTCTTTATCTCCCTCTGCCTTGTTCTCTGGATGCTCCATCTTCCCAGGAACTTTATGTTCCAGCTCTATCAGACCATCACAAAATGAAAGAGTGATTAAGCACTTGGTCTCTGAAGTCAGACAGACCTGGCTGTGTATCTTGACTTTACTACTTGTCAGTTGTATATCCTCCATCTTAGAGACTCAGTTCCTTCTTCTGTAAAATGAGGAAAACAATAGTTGTTTATATTGAGAGAACTATATGAGGTGATACAAGTAAAGTCATTTCACAATATCTGGTACATCTCTCTGCCTCTGTGCTTTTGCTGTTCTTGCATTTATTAGGGCACCAAAACCAGGCTTCCTTGATCCTAAATTAGTTGCCTAAAGGTCCATGTCCCTAACTGGCCTGAGAATTCCTGGAGAGCAAGGATTGGGTCCTATCTGTTTTTGTTTCCCCAGAACTTGGCATAGCACCCTGCACATAGTAGGTGATTAGTAAATATTAGTTGAATTGCAATTTTGACACTCCCTTTAAGAGAAGACCACCCTGCCAATGGGCAAACAACCTAGAATTCTAAAGGAGGCTCTTATTTTTAGAGCCAGTCATTGTTTTCCATGCTGCTTCCATTTTCTCTGCCCGACTCTCAGGGCTCGGGTTCTTTTCGTCATTTCTGGGTACTTGGCATGGTTCTTGGCCAATTGCTCCTCTTTCTTAAAGATCTCATCTAGCTATGTGGCCTAAAATACCACTTATATACCTCCAAATTTATATTTGTAGCCAAGACCTCTTCTGTGGGATTATATGTGTGTGTATATATATATGTGTGTGTGTGTGTATATATATATATACAATCTATCCTTTGTGTGTGTATGTGTATATATATATATACACACACACACATATACACACACACACACACACATATATACATATATATACATATATTCCATAGGACTCTGATTGATGCAGGTTAATATATTTTAACTGTGTACTTGATATCCCGATTGATTATACACCGACATCCCAACTTAGCACACAGCAGCTAAAGTGACCTTTTAAAAATATAATTCTGATTATGTCACTCCCTTTAAAGGCTTCCCACTACACCAGTTATAAATCCTTCCCATGGCTTATATCATGAGAAGTCTTGACTCCATCCTTTCTCCAGCCTCACCTCCTTCCTCACTGTGCTTAAGCCACATTGGCTTTCTTTCTGATGCTCAAATGTGACAAACTCATCCTCCTTCTCAGAGCCTTTGCACTTGTTGCCTCTTCTTGGAACACTTGCCCCAGATGAATACATGGCAACCAAAGTGTCACCTCAAGGAGGACCTCCCTGACCCCCTTTCCTCTCCCAGCATGAAAGCTTTCTCCATCTCTCTCTAAGTCATTGCCTTGTTTTATTGCTTCCTTTATGAGACTCTGTGTCCCCTACTGGAAAGGTAGCTCCATGGGAGCAGGAGCCTTGCCAGTCTTGTTCTCCACTGTATCTTCAGTCCTAGCCCAGTGCCTGGCATATAGGAGGACCTTAATAAATAGATATTGGATTTTTTTTTTCTTTTTTGAGATGGAGTCTCGCTCTGTCACCCAGGATGGAGTGCAGTGGCACAATCTCAGCTCACTGCAACCTCCGCCTCCCGGGTTCAAGCAATTCTCCTGCCTCAGCCTCCTGAATAGCTGGGATTACAGGCACATGCCACCATGCCCGGCTAATTTTTGTATTTTTAGTAGGGATGGGGTTTCACCATGTTGGTCAGGCTGGTCTTTTTTTTTTTTTGCGACAGAGTTTCACTCTTCTCGCCTAGGCTGGAGTGCAGTGGCGTGATCTCAGCTCGCTGCAACCTCCACCTCCTGGGTTCAAGTGATTCTCCTGCCTCAGCCTCTCAAGTAGATAGTATTACAGGTGTGAGCCACCACACCTGGCTAATTTTGTATTTTTAGTAGAGACGGGGTTTCACCATGTTGGTCAGGCTGGTGGTGTACTCTTCAGGTGGTGATCCATTCACCTCAGCTTCCCAAAGTGCTGGGATTACAGGCATGAGCCACCGTGCCTGGCCTCTTTTTTTTTTTTTTTTTTTTTTGAGACAGCGTCTCACTCTGTCGCCCAGACTGGAGTGCAGTGGCAGAATCTTGGCTTACTGCAACATTTACCTCCCAGGCTCAAGAAATTCTCCTGCTTCAGCCTCCCCAAGTAGCTGGGATTATAGTCGCCCGCCACCATGCCCGGCTAATTTTTGTATTTCTTAGTAGAGATGGGGTTTCACCATGTTGGCTAGGCTGATTTCAAACTCCTGGCCTCAGGTGATCCACCCACTTCAGCCTCCCAAAGTGCTGGAGTTACAGGCGTGAGGCACCATGCCTGGCCTGATAAATAGATATTGAATAGATGAATGAAGTTAAACAAAAGTGTAGTGAAGGCACTGGAATGAGAAGGCCTGGTTTCTAGCCCCTATTCCATCTCTGTGTGACCTTGGGAAGCTACTTTGTCTCTTAGAATCTCAGTTTGTTCATCTGTAAGGTGAGCATGATAACACCCTCCTCACACTAGTGTGAGGATTAAATGATACGCCTCTTAAGAGCCTGGTGCAGTGCTTAGCACATAATACAATAATCAACAAATGCTGGTGCTTTTTTCCCTCTTTGAGCCTCATTTTCCTCACAATAGGGTAAATAACATTGATTGTACAGTATGGAGTTGTTGTAGAAATGATATGAATTTACAAGTCTTTCCCTTCTCTGGCCTTTGCCCATGGTCTTCTCTTTGCTCCTCCTCCTCCCTCCCCCATTTCTTCCTCCCTGGTTAACCTCAGTTGTCACTTTCTTCAGGAAACCTTCCCTGAGACCCCATGCTGGATCAAAGCCTCTTCTGGGCCCCCTCAGGCCCTGCATTTCTGTTAAAATAAACAGATATCATCGTAGTTTCTTCATAGGCCCAGTGGATGGATGGATGAATGGAAGGACGGATGGATGGAAGGATAGAAGGATAGAGGGAAGGAAGGATGGGGGGACAGAGAGATGACGAACGGAATCAAGTGAAAGCGACTTCAACCAGCTCCACAAAGTCAAGCACCCCAGAGGCAAGCCTCAGCTGCCCATTCCACTCCCTAACTCCTAGAGACCCTCCCCTGCCGCTCCCTTATCACCTGGTTGGCCCCCATTAGCTCCTCGGTCCTCCAGCGCTCTCAGCGGTGGTGCCCCGGGATTTGTCCTCATTATTCTCACTACCCCCAGGCCTCGAATGGAGGGCAGCCAGGTGCGGGGATGCAGGTGATCTCAGCCCCCGCCCCTGGGTCAAGGTAGAAGCGGCAGCAGTGGGGCCGAACTCCTGGAGAGGGTAGCAATGTTCCAAGGCTGGGACTCGAAGTTCCACAGGATAAAGGGGCTGCAGCTGCTGCCACTGCTGCTGGTGACCTGCACCCTGGGAACCTGCGCCCAGCGCTGGGTCTACCTGCGCTAGGAGTTCGAAGACGGGGTAAGCGGTTTGGTGCCTGGCAGGCAGCGACTATAGAACAGACCCCACGCCCTTGCCTGTCACCTGTCCCAGCGGTCAGGCAGGCCGACTTTCCCGGTTTGGAGCCCGTTTAGAGAGAGAAAGACTACAGTTGAAATCCCTACTCACTACCTCCTAGCTGTGTGACACTGGGCAGGTAGCTTACTAAGTCTGCATTTCAATTTCTTTCTCTATTAAATGAGGACAATACGGATCTTGCAAGATTGTTCAGAGTGTTAAATTAGGTAAGGTGAGTAAAGCATTGTCCCTAGCATATAGTTGGAGCACACAGTTGGCATGCAGTAAACGTTTGTTCCTTCTCCTTCATCCCAAAAACACAAATGGGTGAACCCTGGAGGAAAAAGGGGATCATTGATTGTGATTGTGAAATTTTCTGTGTTTCTTTTTTTCTTTTCTGTTTCTTTTTTTTTTTTTTTTTTTTTTGAGATGGAGTCTCACTCTGTCACCTAGGCTGGAGTGCAATGGCATGATCTCGGCTCACTGCAACCTCTGCCTCCCAGGTTCAAGTGATTATCCTGCCTCAGCCTCTTGAGTAGCTGGTGCCCGCCACCACGCCCGGCTATTTATTTATTTATTTTTTATTTTTAGTAGAGACAGGGTTTCACCATGTTGGTCAGGTTTGTCTCGAACTCCTGACCTCAGGTGATCCACCCACCTCGGCCTCCCAAAGTGCTGGGGTTACAGGCGTGAGCCACTGTGCCCAGCCAAATTTTCTGTGTTTCATAAAATATCAGAGTTCAGAGGATCTTGGAGGTCATCTTGTCCAGTCTCCTCCCTAGAATGCCTCATGAACTTCAGAGAATTATGGAAGGGCTTACTTACCTAAGGACAAATGTTCAATAGTACTGTTTCAGCCCACAAACAAACGATGCTCTTCGTGTGTGTGTGTGTGTGTGTGTGTGTGTGTGTGAAATCTGATTAATTCTTTGAGGGTGCAGTAGATAGGGCACTTGCTGGGGAACTGGGATGTTTTGGATTTCAGTCCACATTCCACCATGGATCCCTGGATAAGCCTTTTCCCATTTCTGAGACTCAAATTCCCAATCTTACTTACCTAAAGACAAATGTTCAATGGTACAGATACTGGTGATACAAGTAATACTGTTTTGAGGGTAGCAAGGTATAGAGGTGCTACAGAGGAAGGTGGGAATAAGCCCAGGCAAAAGGCCTGGACAGGAAAGCTTCAGGGAGAAGGCGAAACTTAAGCAATGTTTCGAAGGATAAGTCAGTTTATCAGATGGGCAGAGAAGGGGAGAAGGGTATTCCAGGTAAGAAGAACAGCATGTACAATGATACAGCCAGCAGTGGCATCTTCAGGGAACAGGAAAGTGTGAAGGGGAGGGGAGTTAGGGTGAGGCTGGAGAGTAGGTGGGGCATATACCAAGGGGGTTAGGGAGCCTGACCTTTTGCTGAAGGCAGTGGGAAGCTAGTGAAGGTGATAAGTGGGGAGAAATAAGATCTGACGTGGGTATTAGAAAGAGTGCTTCAGAAAGTAAGTGGACCTGGATTGTGAGGCTGACTGAAGTTGAGTTTGGAGACAGAAAAACCATCCAGGAGGCTATTGTAATCTTTTTTCCCCACTATTTATTTATTTCCATTTATTTCTCTCTCCCTCTCTCTCTCATTTTTCCCCTCTTCATGGTGAAAAGTAGAAAGGCTGTACCAGAGTGGTAGTGATAGGAATACAGGGGAGGGGGCAGACAGGAAAAATGTTCAGGAGTTGGCCGAAAAGTGGGATGCAAAAAGCCCCTCAGCTTCACTGTAACAAAGCACAATCCTTTTCCAAGGATAGGTTCAAGGTCCCCTACTTCCTGATGGATTTCAGCCATCCTTTGTAATGAGCCCTTTGAGGCTAATCTTGTGACTGCTAGCTTGAGGGCCCATCTCCCTGCCCCAGCTGGCTTTTACTCACACCATAATCCCTCCCAGTAGAAGGCAGGGAGAACATGCACAGACCTGCCATCACTCCCTCAAGGACTGAACTCCACTTGTCCAATGGGGGAGTAAATGCTCAAATGCCCAAGGGTATTATTAATAAATATTTATGAAATGCTCTGAAATCAGGAAAAGAGAGGCTTCAAGCCCCAGACAGTTGATGAAACCAAAATCATGAACACAATCCAGCACTATGTCCAGGAAGGTTTGGTCTGCACGACCTCACCTCTTCCAGGAAGACTTGCCTAGGCTTCCCCTAGTTCTCTTAGCCCCTGTGCTTCTTGTGTGTCAGCCCTGCTCACACTATGACTGTCTATTTACCTTATTTTCTTTTGTTTCCAGCCCAGTAAACAATTATTGGATGACTGAATTATTGGACTGAATCTTGACACATACAACAAAAAGTAACACCCCAAGAAGAGAATTGTTATTACAAGAAATCTTCCTACATTAAGACTTAGCAACGGCCGGGCACAGTGGCTCACGCCTGTAATCCCAGCACTTTGGGAGGCCGAGACGGGCAGATCACGAGGTCAGGAGATCGAGACCATCCTGGCTAACACGGTGAAACCCTGTCTCTACTAAAAAATACAAAAAATTAGCCGGGCGTGGTGGCGGGCGCCTGTAGTCCCAGCTACTCGGGAGGCTGGGGCAGGAGAATCGCTTGAACCTGTGAGGCAGAGCTTGCAGTGAGCCGAGATCGCGCCACTGCACTCCAGCCTGGGCGACAGAGCGAGACTCCGTCTCAAAAAAAAAAAAAAAAAAAAAAAAGCCTTAGCAACATGTAATTGTTGAGGTCAGGTGCCTACTTTGAAGAAATCAACCCAAAATGCAATTATTATGTTGAGTGAAGAAAGGTCAGAGAGATGTGCTGAAGGGCTGATTCTGCTCACTGATTGAGGAGGGTTGGCTACGGGGGTCCAGGGTTCTGAGGCTTATCCTCAGCTTAGAGGACAGAGAAGTCCAGTGTTAGGGTACTCAGAACTGGGAAGGTTTAGGCACTGACTTGTTCTATCCAAACTCATAAGAGGCATATATATTAGCGAGATACCAATATTTCTCTTTTCTCTCTCTCTCTCTCTGTCTCTTTCTTTCTTTCAGTCTTGCTCTGTTGCCCAGGCTGGAGTGCAGTGGCATGATCTCAACTCACTGCAACCTCCACCTCCAGGATTCAAGCAATTCTTCTGCCTCAGCTCCCGAGTAGCTGGGATTACAGGTGTGCACCACCTCACTTAATTTGGTAGAGATGGGGTTTCACCATGTTGGCCACGCTGCTTTTGAACTCCTGATCTCAAGTGATCTGCCCGCCTTGGCCTCCCAAAGAGTTGGGATTACAGGCGTGAGCCACTGGGCCCAGCAAGATACCAATATTTATCAAGCATCTTAGACTTAACATGTCTAAGACAAAACTTTTATGTGCTTCTCCAGACTTATTCTATTTCCCCCGGTGTTCTCTATCTTAGTAAATGGCCTAACCATTCATCTGGTTGTTTAGGTCAAAAATTAAAGAGTGGGCAGGGGTGGTGGCTCACGCCTGTAATCCTAGTGTTTTGGGAGGCTGAAGTGGCAGGATTGCCTGAAGCCAGGGGTTCGAGACCAGCCTGAGCAACATAGTGAGACCTCGTCTCTATCAAAAATTAATTAATTAAAAAATTAGCCAGGCATGGTGGCATGTGCCTGTAGTCCCAGCTACCTGGGAGGCTGAGACAAGAGGATTGTGTGAACCCAGAAGTTTGAGGTTATAGTGACCTATGATCGTGCCACTGCACTTCAGCCTGGGCAACGCAGAGAGACCCTGTCTCAGAAAAAAAAAATTAAGAATCATCTTTGATTCTTTTATTTCCCTCATCTTCTTTATTTAATCCATCAGCAAGTTTAATTGAGTGTACCTTCAAAACATAATCCTAAACGTGATTTTTTTTTTCTTTTTTTTTTTTTTTGAGACGGAGTCTCGCTCTGTCGCCCAGGCTGGAGTGCAATGGCGCGATCTCGGCTCAATGCAAGCTCCGCCCCCTGGGTTCACGCCATTCTCCTGCCTCAGCCTCCTGAGTAGCTGGGAATACAGGCGCCCGCCACTACGCCCGGCTAATTTTTTGTATATTTAGTAGAGACGGGGTTTCACCGTGTTAGCCAGGATGGTCTCGATCCTGACCTCGTGATCCACCCGCCTCGGCCTCCCAAAGTGCTGGGATTACAGGCTTCAGCCACCGTGCCCGCCACGTGATTTTTTTTTTACCTCCTGTATTGCTACCGACCTAGCCCAAGCCACTATCATCTCTCAGGGGGACTACTGCAGTAATTTGAATGGCCTCTGCTTCTGTTTCTGCTTCCCCTTGGTCTTTTCTCATATAAATTTCAGAATGACTTTTTTGAAATGTAAATCAGATTGTATCATTCTGGAACTTTAAAAACCTCCACTGCCTATTAGATTTAAAATAAAACCCAATCTTCTTACCATGACCCACAAGAGCTTCCATGATCTAGTCCCTGCCTACCTCTCTCTTTTTTTTTTTTTTTTTTTTTTTTGAGACGGAGTCTCACACTGTTCCCTGGGCTGGAGTGCAGGGGCGCAACCTCAGCTCACTGCAACCTCTGCCTCCCAGGTTCAAGCAATTCTCCCGCCTCAGCCTCCCAAGTAGGTGGGATTACAGGCACCTGCCACCACACCCAGCTAATTATTTTTATTTTTATTTTTAGTAGAGATGGGGTTTCACTATGTTGGCCAGGCTGGTCTTGAATGCCTGACCTCGCGATCCACCTGCCTTGGCCTCCCAAAGTGCTGGGATTACAGGCATAAGCCACCATGCCCGGCCCCTGCCTACCTCTCTTATCTCCTGCTTGTTCATTATGTTCCAGCCACATTGGCTTTCTTGTTGTTTCTCAGACTTCAACCCCATCTCAGGGCCTTTGCACTTGCTGTGATTTCTGCCTGGAATATTCTTCTCTTAGATATTCATATGGTTTGCTCCTTCTCATCATTCAGGTTTCTGCTTAAATGTTTTCTTCTTAGAGGGGATTTTCTTGTTTGCCCTATCAAATATTATTCCCCTGTATACGGTTATACTCTATCCCTCTATGTAACTTAATTTTAAAAATGAACTTTTTAAGATATAATGTACATGTAACAAAATGCACTCAATTAATGTGTATTATTCATTGAATTTTGAAAAATGTAGGCCAGGCGTGGTGGCTCACACCTGTAATCCCAGCATTTTGGGAAACTGAGGCAGGCAGATTGCCTGATCTCAGCAGTTCAAGACCAGCCTGGGCAACATGGCAAAACCCTGCTTCTACAAAAAATACAAAAATTAGCTGGGCATGGTGGCGTGCACCTGTGGTCCCAGCTACTTGGGAGGCTGAAGTGAGAGAATCACTTGAGCCCGGGAGTTCAAGGCTGCAGTGAGTTGAGATCGTGCCACTGCACTCCAGCCTGGGTGACAGAGGGAGACCCTGTCTTAAAAAAAAAAAAGGAAAGAAAAAGAAAAATGTATACACCTGTGTGACCACTGCCACAATCAATATATATAACACTTCCGTCACCCCAAAAAGTTCCCATGTAAGCCTTTGCATGCTTACTATCTCTCTCTGTCTCTCCGTTTTTCTCTCTTCTCACTGTTAGATTCACTTCCTGAGAGCATAGTGCTTCTCTGCCGTCTTCACTGCTATAGCTTCAGAAACTAGAAAAGTGCCTGGATCAGGCACATAGTAGGTGCTCAATAATTTTTTGTTGACAAAGAATGAATTGCCCTGGGAAATTATCCTTTTCAGAGATCCAAATGCTCATATGAGCCAAGGCAAACCCTTCCTGGTTATCAGAGACCCAGGAAACCAAGTTCAATGAGTCTGAATTTTATCTTATTGAATGCTTATTGTGTACCAGTGAGTCTTTTTCTTTTTTCTTTTGTTTTTGAGACAAGATTTCACTCTGTCACCCAGGCTGGAGTGCAGTGGTGCTGTCATGGCTCACTGCAGCCTCCACCTCCTGAGCTCAAGTGGCCATCCCACTTCAGCCCCTGAGTAGTTAAAAATCACAGGTGCATACCCAGCTAATTTTTTAATTTTTAGTAGAGACAGGGGTCTTGCTATGTGGCCCAGACTGGTCTTGAACTCCTGGGCTCAAGCAATTCTCCTGCTTTGGCTTCCCAATGTGCTGAGATTGTTGTTATTATTATTTTTTTGAGACAGAGTTTTGCTCTTGTTGCCCAGGCTGGAGTGCAATGGCGTGATCTCAGCTCACTGCAACTTCAGCCTCCGAGGTTCAAGCAATTCTCCTGCCTCAGCCTCCCGAGTAGCTGGGATTACAGGCATGCGCCGCCATGCCTGGCTAATTTTGTATTTTTAGTAGAGATGGGGTTTCTCCATGTTGGTCAGGCTGGTCTCGAACTCCTGACCTCAGGTGACCTGCCCACCTCGGCCTCCCAAAGTGCTGGGATTACAGGCATGAGCCACCATGCTTGGCCGAATTTTTTTCTGTATACATAATTTTACTGAATTTCTCACCAGTTCTATAAGGAAGATCCTATTATTCACTCTTTCAGTGATGAGGAAACAGGTTCAGAGAGGTTGGGTGATTTTCCCAAGGTTGTACAGCTAATGTCAAAAGCAGTTGGGAAGCCAAGGAGGGGAACATCTGGAAAGCATTCATTGCATTTGACAGTTAGGAAGACCATTTGACAACTCAGTGGAGTGGTGAGGCGGAAGCCTCACTACCTTAGGTTAAAGGGTAGAGGGGAGCTGAGGAAATGAATACAGCAGGGTTGGGTTACCTTTTGGAGATTTCTGGCTGAGAGGGAAGTAGAGAAGAGCGCAAGTAAGTAATTTGGAATACAAAGTGCACATGGAAGGTTTGGATGACACAAGGTGGGGGTTTTGCAGAAAGGCAAACGGGCAAGGGGGTTGAGAAGAGTGAGCAAGTTGATGGATCTCCACCTCTTTTCACTTTACAACCCCTGTACCTGGTAAAGTACCTGGCACACAGGAAGTGTTACAAGTTTGAAGGAAGAAGGAAGGAAGGACTGTGAGAGTTAGGCAGAAAGAAGCCAAGTGACTAAAAAGAAATGGGATGGGAAGTGTCAAAGAACAGATGCAGTTCAAGTAACACAGTGTGAGAATTGGAGGATAGGAGGCCATGGTCATGGAGGTGGGTGGAAATGGGTGTTCGAGTTTCAGATTTCTTCTTCTTCTTTTTTTTACTTTGAGACAGAGTCTGGCTCTGTCACCCAGGCTGGAGTGCAGTGGCACGATCTCAGCTCACTGCAACCTCCACCTTCTGTGTTCAAACAATTCTCCCACCTCAGCCTCCGGAGGAGCTGGAACCACAGGCACATGCCACCACGCCTAGCTAATTTTTGTATTTTTAGTAGAGATGGGGTTTCTCATGTTGGCCAGGCCAGTCTCGAACTCCTGACCTCAAGTGATCTGTCCACCTCGGCCTCCCAAAGTGCTGGGATTACAGGCGTGAGGCACTTTGGAGTTTGAGATTTCAAAGCAGTTTCTGCTGATGACAAGGCCTAGGGTGTGAATGTAGTGACAAATGGCTAACCTGGAGTAGAAGTAGAGATGAGGAAACTGAGAGGCTAGGATGGGCTGTCCTATAGACATCACCTGGATGATGACGGACCTGAGTAGAGAGGAAAACTGTGACCAGGGTGCCAGTTTGCAGTAAGTGATGGGAGGGACCTGGAGTGCTGACTGATCACGGCAAGAAAGCAATAACGTGAGTGACAGCATGGAAGATTCCACCAGTAGTCCCTTACCTGCAATCTGTAAGAACTTCTCACCACAGCCCTGGGACCAGCCAACCCAAGGGGCCTCAGCCTCGTGGACTGGGGCAAAACATTAGCCTCTGCTGCTTCCATTGTGACCCAGCACCTGGGACCTGGCTGGTAGGATTGTGAGTATAGCCTTTCTAAGCCACAGTATGCAATTCTGGCCAAAGCCCTAAAATTGTACATATCCTTTTCCTAGGTAACTCCCTTCCTAGGATTTCTTTTTCCTCTCAAGAAATAATCAGAAATGTGAGCAATACTTTATGCATATGTAACATATAAATCATGTGAGCATTATTTGTAATTGGAAACATTTGGAGACAAACCTAAATGCCCAACAGTAAGGGCTCAATTTAGTAAAGTATGATATATCCATAAAATGTTTGGGAAGTTTTTAATGTCATGGGGAAATGTTTATGACCTAATGTCTTGAAAAATTTACAAAATTATATAGTCACTGTAAAATATATTTGTGCATAAAAAAAGAATAGAAGAAAATGTACCAAAATGGTAAATAATGGAATTTCAGATTAGTTTAATTTTTTCATTATTTTCTACAATGAACTTGTGTTACCCTTTTAATTTATTATTATTATTATTAATTTATTTTTTTGAGACACAGTCTCACTCTGTTGCCCAGGCTGGAGTGCTGTGGCACGATCTCGGCTCACTGCAACCTCTGCCTCCTGGGTTTAAGTGATTCTCATGCCTCAGCCTCCTGAGTAGCTGGGATTACAGGTGTGCGCCACCTATGCCCGGCTAATTTTTGTATCATTAGTAGACACTGGGTTTTGCTACGTTGGCCAGGCTGGCCTTAAACTCCTGACCTCAAGTGATTCACCTGCCTCAGCCTCCCAAAGTGCTGGGATTACAAGTGCGAGTCACCGCTCCTGGCCATTACCCTTTTAATTAAAAAAAAAACAACTGTTAAAAATTAAGAGAACTGTTTGCTCTTTCCAGTTCTTGGAGTTAAATTTTCTGCTTTTGAACTTTATTTATTTATTTATTTTTTGAGATGGAGTCTCGCTCTGTTGCCTAGGCTGGAGCGCAGTGGCACAATCTCAGCTCACTGCAACCTCCACTTCCCGGGTTCAAGCAATTCTCCTGCCTCAGCCTCCTGAGTAGCTGGGATTACAGGTGCGCACCACCACGCAGGGCCAATTTTTGTATTTTTAGTAGAGACAGGGTTTCACCATGTTGGTCAGGCTGGTCTCGAACTCCTGACCTTGTGATCTGCCCGCCTCGGCCTCCCAAAATGCTGAGATTACATGCATGAGCCACTGCGCCTGGCTGAACTTTATTTTTGATATCTAACCTGTACCTGATGCCTTAAGTAACCTTTATTAAGCATAGTCTTAGCCACTAAGCATGATGCTTTACACACTCCAATCCTCATCTCAGCTCTGCAAAGTAATTATTATTTTCCTAATCTACAGATGGTAAAACTGAAGCCCAGAGAAGTCAACTAATTTGAGGTCACATAGCTGCTGAGTGGTAAAGCCAGGGTTTGAATCAGGTCTGAATTTTTTTTTCTTGCATTATTCCTGCTACCCACCCCACTGCCTTCCACAAGTCCAATAAGTTGAGGGCCTTCTGACTTTTTTTTTTTTTTTTTTAAGAGATGGGGCCTCACTCTGTCACCCAGGCTTGGAGTGCAGTGGCATGATGATAGCTTATGGCAGCCTCGAACTCCTGGGCTGAAGTGATCCTCCCGCCTCAGCCTCTTGAGTAGCTGAGACTATAGGTGTGCACCACTGCACATGGCTAGCTCACATTATAAGTAGTGCTTAGCACCCTCCAGAAAGGTAAATCTTAGATTCTTCGAATGGCAGAAATGAAAGGCTCCTGAGAGCTCATCTAACCCCAAATGCCCACCTTTTCCCCATTTACAGGTGAGAAATCTGAGATCCAGAAGGGAACATGACATGCTAGGGGAATTTAAGGGATTTGTAACAGAGATTGATTCAGGGTCCTTTCTTTCTGCTGTTTTCCCAGACTACAGAGCAACACAGCAACCAGAGGATGTGCAAGGGCCTTATTTTTTAATTTTAATTTTATTTTATTTTGAGACGGAGTCTTGCTCTTATCACCCAGGCTGGAGTGCAATGGCGCGATCTCGGCTCACTGCAACCTCTGCCTCACAGGTTCAAGCGATTCTCCTGCTTCAGCCTCCTGAGTAGCTGGGATTACAGGCACCCACCACAACGCCTGGCTAATTTTTTGTATTTTTAGTAGAGATGGTGTTTCGCCATGTTGGTCAATGCTGGTCTCAAACTCCTGACCTCAGGCGATCCACCTGCCTCAGCCTTGGCCTCCCAAAGTGTTGGGATTACAGCGTGAGCCACCGCACCCGGCCATGCAAGGCCTTTAGAATCCAACCCTTTCATTGTACAGATGGGGAAAATGAGACCCAGAGAGAAAAGATGGTTTTCCTAAAGTCACATGGTGAGTCTGTGCAGAAATTTTGTTGAATCCAGGTCTCATCCTTCATAAAAGATTCTCTAGCCACTGCTACAAGCTGCCAAGTGTCAGGTGGCCAGCAGATGATAAAATCAGCGGCCTCAAGGACAACATGACGTTTTGGAATCCCAGACCTTGCATAGGGACTGGCATATTAAAATATGCAGAAACCGGGCACAGTGGCTTGCACCTGTAATCCCATCTACTTGCGGGGCTAAGGCAGGAGGATCACTGAAGTCTAGGAGTTCAAGACCAGCCTGGGTGATATAGCAAGACCCTGTCTCTAAAAAAAGTAAATAAATAAATAAATGTTGGTAGATTGAATTGTGGGATCATCAGTTCAGGTATGGGGGAGGGCTAATGGTGACAGCAGTGACTGTTGAAAAAGTCCAAAATCAGGCAGAAACTGGAATTCAAACGAGGGACTGAATGATGTAGGAGTCACAAGGGATGTGTGTGCTTGTGTGTGTGTGTGTGAATGTTAATTCTGTCAACACTCAGACTTGAATATGAAAACTTGGCCAAAGAGACGTTCTGAGACAAAGGGCCTCTGTTCGCAGCTGGCTCAGGCCCACCGAGGACAGCTCAGCAGGGCTGAGGAACACTCTGCTGCTCAGGCCCCCGACTGATAAGTGATTGAGACTGTCTGTGAATCATGGATACTTGGACATGCTGAGCCTGGGGAAGAATCACCCTGGACTGATGCCCGAACCGAATAGGCCTGATCCAGCTGGCCTTTCCAGGTCTCAAGTACAAACCGATGGCACGGATCTCTCTGGACACCACAGGGATGTGGAGGCGAGAGTGAAGTCTTGGAGCACACAGATGATACTTCAAGTCCTGATTCTGCCACTTGCTCAGTGGGTGACCTTGGGTAATTTACTAACTTATCCAAGTTTCCATAAAATGGAAGTGATTATTCTAACTTCGTTGTTGAGCACTGTGAGGACTGAATAAGGTGAAGTATGGAAGCCATTTTGCACAGTGTCTGGTACATAGTAAGGACTCAGTAAGCACTAGCTCCCTTTCCTACACCCTTCTCCATGGCATTCTACCTATGTAGCTCACCTGGGATGTGGCTGACTCCCTGTCCTTGTCAATCTCTATTCAAATCTTATCTCGGCATAGAGGCTAGCCACCATATGTTAAATAACACCCTACTACTTTTAATTTTCCCCACATAATTATTATTGCCTGATATTATATTATATATTTATATATTTTTTCTTTTTTTGAAACAGAGTCTCACTTTGTCACCCAGGCTGGAGTGCAGTGGTGCGATCTCAGCTCACTGCAGCCTCAACCTCCTGGGCTCAAACGATCCTCCCACCCCAGTCCCCAAAGTAGCTGGGACTACAGCACCTGCCACTACACTTGGCTACTACTTTTGTATTTCTTGTAGAGATGGAATTTCACCATGTTGCCCGGGCTTGTCTCGAACTCCTGAGCTCAAGTGATCTGCCTGCCCGCCTCAGCCTCCCAAAGTCCTAGGATTACAGGTATGAGCCACTGCACCCGGCCCTTTGATATGTTATTTTCTTTAAAGTTTGTCATCTTACCTGCCAATTGGGATATAAATTCCATGCAGGAAGGGATTGATTTTGTTCACTGCCTGACACATAATAAACCCTTAATAAACAAATGAGTATATAGAAGGAGGGAAGCAGGAAGGAAATCTATTGAAAAGACTGTTGGCCGGGTGTGGTTGCTCACACCTGTAATCCTAGCACTTTGGGAGGCCAAAGTGAGTGGATCACTTGAGGTCAGGAGTTTGAAACCAGCCTGGCCAACATGGTGAAACCCCGTCTCTACTAAAAATACAAAAAAATTAGCCATGCATGGTGGTGCGTGCCTGTAATCCCAGCTAATCGGAAGGCTGAGGCAGGAGAATTGCTTGAACCCAGGAGGTGGAGGTTGCAGTTAGCCAGGATCGCACCACTGCACTCCAGCCTGGGTAACAGAGCGAGACTTTGTCTCAAAAGAAAAGAAAAGAAAAGAAAAGAAAAGAAAAGACTGTTGAAGCTGCTCCTTCTTCTCTTGTCAGATGTGACCACTTCATTTTGGTAATTTTGTTTTGAAGGTATGGAAGGGGATGCATGAGTTGGATGCAGTGAGACTTTGGAATTAATACATCAGTTAACAATTATAATTCCAGGTACCTGGAAAATTTGCCTTAAATTTCTCTTCTTAAAATTTCGTTAAACTATACACTTATGGTTTGAATAAATGTTATCTGAATAAATCTGAATAAATGTTATACTCCAATTAAAACATTTACTTTTAAAAAGTAAATGACACCAGAGCCCATATCA
The DNA here is from genome assembly GCF_029281585.2 of Gorilla gorilla gorilla. NCBI lineage: Eukaryota > Metazoa > Chordata > Mammalia > Primates > Hominidae > Gorilla > Gorilla gorilla. The sequence goes on from NC_073224.2 coordinate 188,394,762, forward strand.
TGGTTTATAATACCATTGTCCAATAAAAGGAACTAGGCCTCCTTAGAGAAATGGCTGATCTAGGGCTGAAGAAGAGAATATACAAGATGAGCCTTGAGCGTCGTATAGTTCTAGAAAGAAAGGAAGTGTTCAAAAATCACAATGATGGGGGTGTGTCAAAGGGACATAGGAGACAACTGAAAGAGCTCCCAATGGCTAAAGACATTTGAGCAACAAAAAGCCAGTTGTGGTGGCACATGCCCAGCTACTCAGGAAGCTGAGGTGGGAGGATCCCTTGAGCCTAGGAGTTCAAGTCTATACTGAACTATGATTGTGCCACTGCACTCCAGCCTGGGTGACAGGGTGAGACCCTATCTCTAAAAAAAAAAATAATAAGGTATAAAATAAATATCCATGAGTCCATACGGGTATAAAGAAATGACTGAGTAAATAAACAGGGACAAACAGACAAATCTCCTGTACAGAAGAATTACAAATAATTTATGTAAATACTCTGCCCTCAAAGAGGTGGAGCATATCTCCCCACTGCTTAAGTGTGGACTGTACATATTGACTTTCTTCTGAAGAGTGCAGTATGGAAAGAAGGGGGAAAAAAGAGTAACTTTGCAATGGAGAAACCTGATACATACCGCCTCAGTCAGGTGATTGGTGTTAACACCATCAGTGATAAGTCATGTTAATAGCATGCACCATTAATATGATGCGATGAGAATGGCCGTTTACCTCTGTGGTCTTCTTCCCCAAAACCTATAACCTCTATCTAACCAAGAGAAAAACATCAGATCAATTCCAGTAGAAAGACATTCTGGCCAGGAGCAGTGGCTCACCTTGCAATCCCAGCACTTTGGGAGGCCAAGGCAGGCAGATTGCTCAAGCCCAGGAGTTTGAGGCCAACCTGGGCAACATGGTGAAACCCCATCTCTACAAAAAAAAAAAAATACAAAAATTAGCCAGTATGGTGGCGCGTGCCTGAGGTGGGAGGATCACCTGAACCTGACAGACAAGGTTGCAGTGAGTAAAGGTCATGCCACTGCACTCCAGCCTGGGCAACAGAGCAAGACTCTGTCTCAAAAAAGTATATATATATATATATAATGGCTAGAAGGAAATACAGTATATCAAAATGTTAACAATGGTCATCTCTGAGTGGTAGATATCATGGATGTTTTTACTGCCTATTTGCTTCTTTTAGGCTTTCTAGATTTTCTACAATAAATTATTTTACGTTGAAAAATGAAGAAATATAAAATAAGAAAAGCAGATAATTTATTTGCCTGCCTCTCCCATTAGATTGTGAATTCCTTGAGGACTTAAGGGCTTGAGGAATTGTCTTGCTCACTTTAGCACCCTGGCATCTAGCACTCAGACTGGCACAGCATAGGTTCTCTGTAAATATTTAAGTGAAAAGCCTATATTCTTTTCTGCTTTGAGCATAGAGGCTCTTATTTAATGCACACTTTTTTAGCAAATTTGGCCTGCTTTCTAGGGTATAGTTGATTAGAAATGACAGCCTCCAAGATAAATAGAGGACCTGCTAAAGGCTCATTCAATGACAGCAGCAATAGTTATATTATTGTCTTAATTAATTTGGCCCTCATGCCAATTGTTATTCCACAAACATTTATTGAGCACCTACTATCTGCACAGGATTCCTTTCTTTAAAGAGTTTAAATATAATCCTTATTTATAAATGAGGACACAGATTCAGAAAAGTGATTCACTCAGGTTATATACAGAAATCGGTGGAAAGGCTGAGATTCTTATCTCATGCTGTTCACCACCCCACAAGGCTTTTTAACAGTTGATAAATATTTGAATTATTATGGTCTGTGTGGCAGACATACAGGTAGACTGGCAGGCAGAAAGAAAGAAAAGGCAGTAGGCAGGTAAATTGGCAGTCAGGTAAGCAGGGATGTAGGTCTACTGGTCTCATGAGAATCAGTTGGATTGCTAGAGGCAAACATGGATCTCAGAGAGAAGTGAGTGCTCACAGCAGAATAAGGACGGTGGAGACAGAAACACTACAAAACCAGACCCAAACCTCTGCTGTACATTACAGCCTAAAACAGGCCTTGAGTCTTCAAGAACGTTTAAATTATTATTATTATTATTATTATTATTATTATTATTATTATTATTATTATTTTGAGACAGAGTCTCACTCTGTCGCCCAGGCTGGAGTGCAGTGGCACAATCATGGCTCACTGCAGCCTTGACCTCTCTGGGCTCAGGTGACCCTCCCACCTCAAGGTAGCTGGGACTACAGGAATGCACCACCATGCCTGGCTAATTTTTCTATTTTTTGTAGAGACGAGGTTTTGCCATATTGCCCAGGCTGGTCTCAAACTTCTGGGAAAGTACAAATTTTGTTTAGGATTCTATATATTAGAGGTCAGGGTATTTTATTATGTCTAGAAAAATTTCTCATTGAAAATGTAGACAACATGTTGGCACCTGAAGAGATAAGCTTTAACTTATCTAGCAAATTCTCTTTTGCAGAATACAATCTGATTATGTGGAATAAAAGCAGCAAATACGTATTTTTATCTAAATAAGCATTTCTAATGGACCTAATCTGTCTGAGGCTAAGGACTAGGTGCCCAGAAAGCAAAACTTTTACCTTCAAATCTAAAAATATTTACATCTCTTTACCTATGTATATCTTTGTATACATATACACATATGCACAGATTACATATGCATACAAATACTCAAGTAGTATTTATTGATCACTTCTAGTGTGCCTAACATGGTGTTGCATGCAGTTTCACTTAATTCTCCCAGAAGAAACTCTGTACCTTAGGTCTCCATTTCTACAGATGAAAAAACTGAATCTCAGAGAGGGTCAAGATTCTGCTGAAGAGGCTGCAGTGAGCTGAAATTGGATGGGCAACAGAGTGAGAATCCATCTAAAAAAAAAAAAAATTCTGCTGAAGGTGGTGGCAGAAATGAGTCCCTAGCCAGGTCTTTTGATTTGAGCTACATCACAAGCCAGACACTCTGGGAAGTAAAGATACAGAGATAAGTTCATGTGACATTCAGGCATGCCTTCTCTGAAGTCTGCCTTGACCCTGAGGAGCAGTCAGTGTTTTTCTGAATTTTATTGCCCTGTGCTTTCTATCACTACCCTTACCACACTGTTGTTTGACTTGTCTGTTTACTTGTTTACTGTTTGTTTACTTATCCGTCTCTTTCACCAGATTATGAACTCCCTAAAGCTCACAGGTCCCTGAAAGGACTTTGTCAGATTCTCATTTCTGTGCACCTGATACCTGGCACAGAGTGAATGCTCAATAAGCGTTTCTTGAAGAAAAGAATTAATGAGCCCAAAACGAGGGTGCAGAAGAACTGGGTTCTAGTCTCAGATCTGTAACTGACAAGTCTGTGTGCATGGGCAAGTCACTTCCTTCTCTGGGTTTCAGTTTCCCTACCTCTAATATGAGGAAGTCAGATTAAATGACCACTAAAGGGTCATTCTGGCTTGAGCCTTTTATGATGTTATGATGTTAAGAGAAAAAATGTGAAAAGTTAAAGGGACTTCATTAATCATATGATATTATTCTCCTAACAAAAAGAGAGACTCCTTGTTTTGAGACACCCTAAATTGTGTCAGGTTTGATTTGTATTGATACTGTTCACCCAGAAAAATAATTAGCACCGAGAAGTTTTGAGTTCTATTCTAACCTCTTCTACCATAAAGTTCAAGGCCAAAGTTATACAACTATTTCTACAAGCTTTTTAGAATCAATTAACATTTGTCAAATGGAGAATAAAAGAGTCAATCCATTAGTAAGGCTAAGAATCTTACAGCTTAGGCAAAAGACATGATCATGCATCCATTCAGTTATTCACAAATATTTTTGGTTATTACTCTGTGCTAAATACTGGCACACAACGGTCAGCAGAATAGTTATAGATTTTACTAGTCTGGTAGGGAAGACAGACATTACTCAAATTATACACAAACTATTAATTACAGACCGTGAAGTGCTATGATTGACTCTTACATTTGTGGCACACTCTTCGGGTTATAAAGGGCTTTTCTCACACGTGATTTCATGGGAAGTCATATAAAGAAGTTAAAAGTACAGATTTTGGTGTTACCTAGAACCGGGTCTGAGCCTGGCTTACCCACTTACTTACAACTGGGCTTTTGGGCAAGATTCTGAGCTTCTGTTTCTCTATCTTTTGAATGAGGAAAAAATAGGACATTCATCACAGGGCTGTTAAGAGAATGCAATGAGATGATGCATGAAAGTACTCAGCACAATGCCTGACATACAGTTCTAAACAGTAGCTATGGTTATTACACACATTCTTTCTACATAGCACTCTTTCTTTCTTCTTTCAGAGAAAAGACAATGTATTACGCCATTCTTGCATTGCTATAAAGAAATGCCTGAGACTAGGGCCGGGAGTGGCGGCTCACGCCTGTAATCCCAGCACTTTGGGAGGCCTAGGTGGGTGGATCACGAGGTCAGGAGACGGAGACCATCCTGGCTAACACGATGAAACCCTGTCTCTACTAAAAATACAAAGAATTAGCCGGGCGTGGTGGCACGCTTGAACCAGAGGCGTTGGTTGCAGTGAGCCGAGATCATGCCACTGCATTCCAGCCTGGGCCAGAGCAAGACTTCGTCAAAAAAAAAAAAAAAGAAAAGAAAAAGAGAAATGCCTGAGACTTGGTAATTTATAAAGAAACGAGGCTTAATTGGCTCACGATTCTGCAGGACTTACAGGAAGCATGGTTCTGCCATCTGCTCAGCTTCTAGGGAGGCCTCAGGAAGCTTATAATCATGGCGGAAAGTGAAGGGGGAGCAGGTACGTCACATGGTGAAAACAGGAAGGAGACAGAGAGAGTAGGAAGGGGAGGTGCCACACACTTTTAAACCACCAGATCTCAGAGCAAACTCAGAGCAAGAGCTCACTGATCACCAAGAGGATACCCCAAGCTATTCATGAAGGATTCTCCCCATGATCCAGACACCTCCCACCATGCCCCACCTCCAACATTGGAAATTACAATTCAACATGAGGTTTGGTGGGGACATACATTCAAACTATATCAGACAGTTTTGAAATCAGACAGATTTGGGTTCAAATCTCAGGTCTACCACTTACAAGATGCAAAATGGAATTTAAAAATGCCTATCTAACCAGGCCTGGTGGCTTATGCCTGTAATCCCAGTACTTTGGGAGGCCAAGGAAGTAGGATCGCTTGAGCCCAGGAGTTTGAGACCAGCCTGGCTAACATAGTGAGATCATAATTTCAACTAAGAATCAAAAAATTAGCCAGGTGTAGTGGCATGCTTGTGGTCCCAGCTGCTTAGGAGGCTGAGTTGGGAGGATTGCTTGAGCCCAGGAGATTGAGGCTGCAGTGAGCCATGATCATGCCACTGCACTACAACCTGGGCGACAGAGCAAGACCCTGTCTCAAAACAAACAAACAAACAAAAAAACAAAAAAACCCTAAAAACAAAAAGCAAAAACAACCAACAAAAAACCTATCTCACAGCACTGTCCATGAGCATGAATAAGGTGAAGTTTTTAGGGAGCCCCATGAGGGCCTAATACATAACACATCTTTTTGCCTTGGTATCTACCCTTATCCTTCACTGGGTCGATGATGGTCAGAGAAGCAGGATCCACTTCATTCAAGCCACAGCAAGTTAAGGCACAAAGAAGCTCTGAGGCCCCTCCCTCAGGAGGGAGTGACAAAGGTGGTCACCAAGACCTGTCTAATTACCATGACCTTGAAAGAGACAGGGGGAGACCACAGAAAGTGTTGAGGAGGTAAAACCTCTTCCCTTTTAGAATTTTTTCAGCTGGTCCTGAAAATTAAATTGACATCAGACAGATTAAGAGGAGAAAAGCATAGAAATGTATTTAATGTAAGTTTTATGTGACATGGGAGCCCTCGTAAGGAAATGAAGACCTATAGAAGCAGTTAGAGTCAATTACTTATGTGGTGAATGGGCAAAGAATAGTAAGTTGTGAAATGTGGTAAGGGAAAGGGGCTTGGGCCAGGATAATTAGGTAGAGAAGTGATGAGGGAGATAAGGGTTAGTTTAACAAAGTTTGTTTATATAGATTTCCTTTGGCTTCAACTTCCTGTCTTTGATAATAAAAATGTTACTTTCCTTTTGGTATAGGGAAGACATCTTTCATGTGGGGATTTTATCCCCTGCTTTTTAGAAACAGAATGAAGGTCAGAGTGATCTTCTTGCACTTGCTGTTTTATAAGTGCCTTTAATTCAAAATAGTCGATATGAAAGAGCAGCATATTTTGGAGTGCCATGTTCTTAACTCTTTCAAAAGCAAGCTCAAGTCCCCTGGGTCTCATAAGGGGAAACAGTTGAGTCATCAGACGTGAGTAATAGGAGCTGACAGAGCCAGCTCAGGGTGGTCTTACTGGATGTGTGTTGATGTGGGATATTCATAGGTAGAGATAAGGTAATAAACCTAGATATTGGGGGCTGGGCACGGTGGCTCACGCCTGTAATCCTAGCACTTTGGGAGGCCGAGGCAGGCAGATCACTTGAGGTCAGGAATTCGAAACCAGACCGGCCAACATGGTGAAACTGCATCGCTACTAAAAATACAAAAAAAAAAATTAGCCGGGTGAGGTGGCGGGCACCTGTAATCCCAGCTACTCAGGAGTCTAAGGCAGGAGAATCCCTTGAACCTGGGAGGCTGAGGTTGCAGTGAGCCAAGATCAGGCCACTGCACTCCAGCCTGGGAGACAGAGCAAGACTCCGTCTCAAAAAAATGAAACAAACAAACAAAACCTAGATATTGGGGAGTGGGAGTAGAGAACTATCCATTGAACTACAAGGAGAAGATCAAATAAAGTTTACCCTGAAGGCCTCTTCCAGCTCAAGCTGCCAAATTGCCCTGTGACTCTGGGACCCATAGTGGGCCCAGGAAATGGGAGTCAGCAACTCTGAAGCATAAAATCAGAAAGGCACTGAACATTTGGTTGGAGTGCCAAGACCCAAGAAGAATGCCTCTTTGTCTACATGCCATCCATGCCAAAGCAAAACAAATTTATCAGCATCTCCTTGAAACTACAAGAAAGAGATTAAAAAGTTTAAGCAACAGAACAGGGTAAATGGAAACTGATTGCTCATTGTCGTCATTACTAATTCAAGAAGGTATAAAATGTTGTTGCTAATCTCTTTACTTGGTGAGCTGATTTTATTATTTTACTAAACATAAATATGTATAAGGGATGAGTCCCTCTAAGCACATTTTTCCATCTACTTTTATGAGAATAAATGTTTCATGCCTTTCTTTTGTTTTTGTTTTTGTCTATGATCACCCAACCACCAAATTCATTTCCTTTATTATTTTTTTTTTTTTGATACAGAGTCTCGCTCTGTCGCACAGGCTGGAGTGCAATGGTGCATTCTCGGCTCACTGCAACCTCCGCCTCGCGGGTTCAAGCGATTCTTCTGCCTCAGCCTCCTGAGTAGCTGGGACTACAGGCATCTGCCACTGCGCCTGGCTAATTTTTTATATTTTTAGTAGAGACAGGGTTTCACCATATTGGCCAGGCTGGTCTCGAACTCCTGACCTTGTGATCTGCCCACCTTGGCCTTCTAAAGTGTTGGGATTACAGGCATGAGCCACCACGCCCGGCCTGTTTCATGCCTTTCAACCATACATTCCCATGGTGATTTTCAGCTCTTAATTGTCATGGAGGAGGGTGAAGTAGGATATTAAAGTAGAAGTGCCTCAACTACTTGGTATTCAAGCCACTCCACATGATAATACACAAATAGTGGGATTCAGACAATTGGACAATGAAAGGAATTTCAGGAATATCGGAGTCATCCCTTGACATACCTTTACCGTTCCTGTAAGTCTTGGTCAGTATTAGCTGCATTTTGTCTTTACATTATTTTTTTCTCCTTTACTCATAGATGAATGGAAAAAACGATGGGTGCAGTCTAAACATCAGCCGGATTATGGTAAATTTCAGCTCGCTGCAGGAAAATTTTATGGAGACAAAGAAAAAGATAAAGGTAAATACTGGAACTCAGTATTAGCACATATAATTATTGTATATTAATATACTAATTGATTGGGAAAATTCTGACTTTTATACAACTGTTTTTGTCTGTGATATCACCCAATCACCAAATTCATTTCCTTTTTTTTTTTTTTGTGAGATGGAGTCTCGCTCTGTCGCTCAGACTGGAGTGCAATGGTGCAATCTCGGCTCACTGCAACCTCCGCCTCCCGGGTTCAAGCGATTCTCCTGCCTCAGCCTCCTGAGGAGTTGGGACTAAAGGCTCACGCCACCCTGCTCAGCTAATGTTTGTATTTTTAGTAGAGACAGGGTCTCACCATGTTGGCCAGGATGGTCTCCATCTCTTGACCTTGTGATCTGCCCGCCTTAGCCTCCCAAAGTGCTGGGATTACAGGTGTGAACCACCGTGCCTGGCCTTTTTTTTTTTTTTTTTTTTTTGAGATGGAGTTTCATGTTTGTTTCCCAGGCTGAAGTGCAATGGTACAATCTCGGCTCACCACAACCTCGGCCTCCCAGGTTCAAGTGATTCTCCTGCCTCAGCCTCCCAAGTAGCTGGGATTACAGGCATGCACTACCATGCCCAGCTAATTTTGTATTTTTAGTAGAGACAGGGTTTCACTATGTTGGTCAGGCTCATCTCAAACTCCCAACCTCAGGTGATCTGTCCGCCTCTGCCTCCCAAAGTGTTGGGATTATAGGTGTGAGCCACTGCACCCGACCTTTTTTTTTTTTTGGAGATGGAGTCTCACTCTGTCACCCAGGCTGGAGTGTAGTGGCACGATCTTGGCTCACTGCAACCTCTGCCTCCCTGGTTCAAGCGATTCTCTGGCCTCAGCCTCTGAAGTCGCTGGGACTACAGGCATGTGCCATCACACCCAGCTAATTTTTGTATTTTTAGTAGAGACAGGATTTCACCATGTTAGTCAGACTAGTCTCAAACTCCTCATCTCAGGTGATCCGTTCACCTCGGCCTCCCACATTGCTGGGATTACAGGCGTGAGTGCCACTGCGCCTGGCCCACCCAATTCATTTCTCTCTCCTAAAATAAAAAATTAGTAGATGGAGTGCTCACTTTGGCAGCACATATACTAAAAAAATTAGCAGATGGAAAAGAATGAACTCTCCACAAATATAATATGTCCATTCATTGAATAACAGGAGTTCAAAACTAAGCCCTTCCACAAATCCCCGTTAGTCTTCCTAACAACTTTAATATGTGATTACTATTATTTTCCCAGTTTTTCAGAGGAGCCTCAGAGAGGTTATTTGCCCAAGGCTATATACACAGCTGGCAAGAGGTAGAATCTGATTCTGGATCTGACTGTAGGGACTATATTCATTACTGCTGGACTATGCTGCTTTCCCCAACCCCCTAGGATTTTAAAAATAGCACGCTGCACTTGAAACAGGGGAAGGCACTGTATAACATCCAAATGTTGTTCTTCCCTAGAGGAGTTTAGTGTGACGGAGAGAGGAGCAGACAGACCTAGGGCTAACTCCCATGACTTACTAGCTGCATAATTTCGGCAATTCTTATTTCTCTGAGCTTCAATACTAGATGGAGATAATAACCATCGCCTGCCATGCTCATTAGACAGGGCTTTTGTTAAGAGCCAAATAACATTGTGGAGGAAGGGTGAGCTCTGAGCACAAGTTCTGCAGGATTGGGTTTTTTGTCTGAGAAAGCTTTTGTCCTCTAAGTAGAATCCATTGATCTTTCCCTGAAGTGATTTCCTATCTTCTTCCTCCTGGCTACTGTTATGAATCTCATTTTCATATTGATTAAAGGAGAGAATTATGAACTGGCTTGAGAATCTTAAATTTTAAATCCACTCTGGAAAACTGTTCCCAGAGTATTAAACGGTATTAAAGGGAAAACCATTTCCAGAGTAGAGAGAAATTGGAGACGGCGTGACCCACGGGAAGCTGTGCCTTGGTGATGCCAGTGAGGGTAGTCTGCTCAGCCACTCATCTCCTCTCAGTGTGGTTTCTTGGTTGTTGTCCCTCACATTGTATCCCACTCAGGTTCGTTGGATTCCTCCTGGTTCTTTAGAAGAGTCCTGGGTTACAAAAGAGGCTCAGAGAGAAGGCAGGTGGAATTGAGCTACAAAGTAGGGTTTGGCAGAATAGAGACTCAAAACTTGGTCTTGCCTGCAGGTTCGGTGCTCTTTGCCTTGTGCACACGTCCTCCTCCGTGAAGTCTTCCCTGGTTACTCTAGCTGTTCTTGGGGTCTTTGGGGAAGTAAGCATACTTTGTTCAATTTTGTTTTGTTTTGATTAAGACAGGGTCTTGCTCTGTCACCCAGGCTGGAGTGCAATGGTGTGATCGTAGCTCACTGCAGCCTCAAACTCCTGGGCCCAAATGCTTCTCCCACCTCAGCCTCTGGAGTAGCTGGGACTACAGGCATGTACCACCATCCCCAACTAATTTTTAATTTTTTTTGCAAAGACAAGGTCTCATTATGTTGCCCATGCTGGTCTTAAACTCCTGGCCTCAAGCAATCCTCCTGCCCTGATATACTAAAGTACTGGGATTAGAGGCATGAACCACCAGGCCAGGCCAAGCATATTATTTGAAATGTAGACAGCTCCTAACATAATGTCAGACATGAAAGTGTTTATCACAGAGCCTGGTGTACAATAAATGCTCTTGAGATGTCTGAATCAGGACCTATGATTCTTCTGTGTAATTTAACACATACTTATTGAGCCTTTCTTCTATGTCAGGTCCTGTTCCAGATTCAGGGAATATAAAGATGCCCCTGTTCTTCAGAAGCTAAAAATTATTCAAAGAGACTGAAATAAACCTAGTTTCAACATAGTGTGACCCAGGAAAGTACAGAGAGCTGTGGGATCATAAGGAAGGACCCAGCCGGGTGTGGTGACTCACGCCTGTCAGGAGTTCGAGACCAGCCTGGCCAACATGGTGAAACCCCATCTCTACTAAAAATACAAAATTAGCCAGGCATGGTGGCGGGCACCTATAATCCCAGCCACTTGGGAGGCTGAGGCAGGAGAATCATTTGAACCTGGGAGGCGGAGGTTGCAGTGAGCCGAGATTATGCCACTGCACTCCAGCCTGGCGACAAAGCAAGACTCCGTCTCCAGAAAAAAAAAAAAAAAAAAGAACCTCACCAAATACGAATAATGGTAGCCCCTTACATTTTATGTTGACAATTTACAAAGTACTTCTCAGATCTCTTACTCACTTGACCTTCACCAGGAATCCTATGAGATAGGAATAATTCTCCACGTTTTGCTGATATGGAACTGAGACTCAGAGAGTTAACAGAGCCCTAACCAGTAAGCTGGGCAGCAGCATGGAATAATAGAAAGACCACTAGCCTGGAGGCCAGGAGACTTGGCTTGTATGGCATGATTTCATTTGTGACTCTGTGATCTTGAGTAAGTAACCTTTCCTCCCTGGGGCTTGGTCTGCTCATCTATAAAGTAATGTGGTTAGACTAGAAAGGCTCTGAGATCTATTATTGCCCTGATACTCTCTGGAGGAGGAAGTAAAGTCTTATAGTTGAAGATGGGGGCTCTAGAATTAAATGAACTGGTTGAGTGATCCTGCACAAGTGAAATAGCCTCAATGGCTTCATGATAAAGCAGAGAAATTAGGAGAACCCACTTCATGGGGTTATTATGAAGATTAAGTACAGTAGTAGTATATGTGAATGAAACACATTGGTAACGAGTAAGTGTTCAGTGAATGTTAGCAGTGATTACTATTTGATCTATGAGGCTATGGTAGAAAGATGTCCAGAAAATGCAGGGGCTCTTTCTACCACAGCATTTTTGTATGGTAGAACCTCATTCTGGTCACCCAGGGGAGCCTCGGAAAAACAGGCCTTTGTTTTGTAAAGTTGTAGAACAGTCTTCAAGTATCTCTTGAAAATCAGAGGTAGCACGGTATGCGGAAAGAATCAGACAAACATGGCTTAAAATTCCAGCTTGGCTCCTTCCTAGCTCTGTGGCCCTAGGCAGGTGACTCACCTCCTTATGACTCAGCCTCCTGATTGTAAAGTGGAGATAATACTCATTTTGCAGGGTTGCTCTGAGGCTTGAATAAAAGTATGTGTGCAAAGCTTTCAGCACAGGTATGGAAGAAAATACCAGAGATTGGTGAGGTCAAGTGCTGGATCTCTCTGGCTGCTTTTTGGGTATTTAAGCCTGAAGACTGTGCTTTCTGCTTCTAGGTCTCCAAACCAGTGAACATGCCAAGTTTTATGCCTTCTCAACCAGGTTGAAGCATTCAGCAATGAGAATGAGACCTTGGTGTTTCAGTTTGCAGTAAAACACAAGCAAAACAACGATTGTGGTGGCGGATATGTAAAACTCTTTCCTGCCACCCTGAACCAGGAGGATATGCACTCAGGACCCAAGTATTACATCATGTTTGGTAAGCTCTCTGATAGCAGTCACTGTCAGCTCCATTAGGTCCTAATGACAGCCACTGTAGTTGTTGAAAACGCTCAGATTCACTTGGAACAGAAAATGTCTAATATGATAACTCCACCCCTGCCTCCATATGCTAGGACTCTTCAAAGACCTGAAAAAAGCAACTCTAAACCTGAATGTTAATATAAGTAAACTACAGAGGTGGGGAGGCACATGGTACCATATTAAGAAATCTATAGCACAGGGAGACATTTTCCAGTTCTCAGAAGAGGAGAAGGAGGTCATCAGCTAAGTAGACCCTCTCACAGGTACACTACAATAAGGCATTGTACTCTGCCTCAGTGAGAGAAAGGCACAGGAGGTCAAGGAAGTGACCTTTTTTTAGCATCTGAAATGTGTCCAGAGTGTTGTATCTGTAACCTAAATATGTAACTAGGCCTCCTTGGGGCAGTCCAGATCTTACTTAAGCACGTGTGTGTTTTGGATTGTCAGAGAGTGGTAACATGGGAGGTAAGGTTGAAAATTAAGTTAAGGCTGGGTGCGGTGGCTCACGCCTGTAATTCCAGCACTCTGGGTGGCGGGGGCCTGAGGCGGGTAGATCACCTGAGGTCAGGAGTTCGAGAGCATCCTGGCCAACATGGTGAAACCCCATCTCTACTGAAAATACAAAAATTAGCCGGGCATGGTGGCTAGCACCTGTAATACCAGGCAGGATAATTGCTTGAACCTGGGAGATGGAGGTTGTAGTGAACCGAGATTGCACCACTGCACTCTAGCCTGGCTGACAGAGCAAGACTCCGTCTCGAGAAAAAAAAAAAATTAGCCAGGTGTGGTGGCAGGCGCCTGTAATTCCAGCTACTCAGGAGGCTGAGGCAGCAGAATTGCTTGAACCTGGGAAGCAGAGGTTGCAGTGAGCTGAGGTTGCACCACTACACTCCAGCCTGGGCGACAGCCTGGGTGACAGAGTGAGACTCTGAGACTCCGTCTCAAAAAAAAGAAAAGAAAATTATGTTAAATCTATTCCCAACTGTTGGCAGATAAGGCTTTCTGGGCTCAGAGACACTGATGATCTCTAGAGTTCCCTCCAGAGTTTTTACAAAGCATAAAGGGCCCCAGGCTCTGTTTCTAGGTAGCCTTGGGTTTGAATACGAACAATGCAACTTACTAGCTGTTTGACTTTGAGCAACCTGCTTAACTGTTCTGAGCCACAATTTTCCCAGCTAAAAGTGGGGGATAGTAACACCTACTTGTTGTAAGAATTAAATGACATGGTATAAAATGCCTGACACAGAAGGGGTTTCTGGTTGGGTTTGGTCAATGGGAGCCCTGGGAGATCAGAGGTGGAAAAGAGAGTTGTGTTCCTCAACTGAAAGTCAGCTTCTCTCTTGCCTGTCTTTTCCACAGGATTCTTTCTTCCAGGCTCTGGTAAGCACTCCTTCTAGCCCCTTTAGGCCTAGGGGTAGAATCCCATTGTTGCTAGCCCTGAGCATAGCACTATACTTTATGTTTTCACAATGTCCTGCCCCAACCTTTGTAAATAGTCCTTTTATTAAATCCTTCTCAAATAATCCCAAATTTGATTGTGCCATCTATATCCTGCTGGGACCCTGATTAATACACATGCTGTGTTTGTCTTGGGTCTTGGCCTTAGACCAGGCAAACTGCCTTAAAGCTATGTGAAATTATGCTTTGGGGTTTAATTTCCAGGCCCTGACATTTGTGGCTTTGGCAACAACAAAGTACAGGTCATCTCTCATTACCGAGAGAAACACCATGAGAACAAGACCATCAAGTGCAGGGTGAGTGTGTGCTGGTCCTCAGCCAAGAGGGAAGGAGATGCATTTTATATGTGTTATCTCATTTAATTCTTACAAAATCCTATAAATTAAATACTGTCATCTCCATTTTACAGGTTAAAAAGTAGATCTAGAGAAATGCTGTAAATTACAGGATTTCATAAAGAAGCGGTTGATCCAAAAGCCTAAGAAGTTATATGAGGTCCTCCTGTGGAACAATGCTTGGCATAGCCCAGTTCCCCACTGCTAGACATGGGAGAGGATGGGGGAGGGAGGGGGTGTTGGACTTAGAAATGGGGATGGGGAGTCAGTTTATCATAGTAACATCAAGTTAGAGACACCTAGGTTGGCTAGAGGATAGTAGGTGGATTTCATCAGCAACTCAACAGGGATTCAAATACCAACTCTGTGTTGGGCCTTAGGCTGGGGACAGAGTGGGCCAGACATGGCCTTTGACTTCACAGAACTCACAGTCAGTGAAGGTAAGAGTCAAGCAAAGTGACTACCTAGTATGATGGGCATCTGTGGGAGCACAGAAGAGGACCCCTACCCAAACTGGAGGCTAAGGAAATACTTCTTAGATAAGAGTTCTCCTGAGCTGCACTTCAGAAGATGAACATGACTTGATCTTGTGAAGTGATAAGACAATTTTAGGGAGAATTGAATTCTTAGAAAAGATAATCACAGGAGGAAAGTCACAGCGACTTGAGAAAGAGTAGCACTGCAAGTGGGAGCATGGAAAGAGGCAGGAACCGAGCCCAGAAAAGCCCACAGGAGTCATTGGCAAATGAGTGTTTCACACCCAAGGCCTTCTTTAGCAAGACTGTGTAAAGACTGTACCATGCAGGAGCTCTCTGAGATCCTCCTCTGGGGCAGACCTCACGCTGGAAGCTGCAGACACAACAGACAAATCATATATGACACCTGCTCACAGTCTAGTGGGACAGGCAGAAAGACAGGTAAGATCAGAGAATGATGAGAGCTGCAGTGCAGGGAAGGATGAAGGCTACGGAGACCAGAGGAGTGTGTACTAGGAGAAGAGGCCCAGAATCCATATAGGGTTAACCAGAAAAATGGATTAAAGAGTGTGGTAAGGTTTGTTTGTGACTATGTGGGTGGTGGCATTCAGGGAACTGAGGGTCTGGTGCATTTAATGCTTGGGATCTAAAGATGTTCAAAATGGAACTGAAATATTCCCCCATTCCCTTTATAGATCAATAAAGACCCTCACCTGTACACTCTGATTATTCACCCCAATGCTACTTATGAGGTTAAAATTGACAACCAGCAGGTGGCAGCTGGGGCTCTGGAAGAGGACTGGGACTTCTTGCCTCCCAGGAAAATAAAAGACCCTATGCCCAGAAACCAAAGAAATGGGATGAACGCCTGCACATAGAGGATCTGGAAGACAAGAAACCTGAGATCAGAGGGCATTTGGCTGGGAAGCAGGTGGGATCTCAGCTGTGGAGATAGGAGAAGGAGGCTGGGAATGATGGAGCAGAGACTGGGGACATCAATCCCTCAAGGAGGTGTTCAGCTAGATATTGTTTTCCAAAGAGGCATGGAGGGAAGAGGGCAGCCACTCACCTTTGTTGGGGATCCAGCAGCCTCTGTGAACAATGTGTTGTGATCCCTCTTTTGTGGATAAGGAAACTGATGCTTAGAAAATGAAGTAACTTGCCCAAGCATATATGCGTTAGAACCAAGATTTGAACCTACATCTTTTTGACTCTTAAGTTATCAATATGGGGAATGTGTGGAGTATACTCATTGGCTCATTATTATACTCATTGGCTCATTATTATTATTCTGGGAAGCTGTACTGGATATAGCTATGAATAGAACAACCCTTGCCCTCTAGGGATTCTGAATATAGTAAGGGAGGCAGATAAGAAAACAAAGATCAAAATATGTGATCAGTGCTGACAGCCAGGGAGGCAAGCCAGTGAGAGCCCAAAAGCGGATCCCAGCCCAGCCTGAGTTGAGGTGTAGGCAGTGGTCTGAGAAAGAGAAGGAAATGCTTGAGTGAGTGAGTTAACCTAAGAGTTGGAAACATAAACTCTGGGGTCAGGCTGATATGGGTTTGAGCACCACCTTTTTCTAACTATGGGACCCCATCCTACTAGCAGTTAACTCTGCACAAGGAATATAACTGCTGTGAAAGTCAACTTCACAAACAGGGATTATTTTAATACTTACATGTGAAGGTTACTGTGAAGATTAAATGAGCTAATAAAAAATACATAATGTAGTGTCTGGTATATAGGAAGTCCTTAATGTATGGCCTTTATATGTTAATAATATGCTGAATTTCAAATAATAGATTTATTAGAGAAAAGTAAGAGGGAAACGGGTGGAGGGAAGACATTCCAGACCCAGGGAACAGCAGGAGCAAAGGCACAGTGGTTAGTTAGGAAATAACATGGTGTGTAAAAAACTGAAAGCAGTAGTTCAGTATTTGGGGAACATAAGGTTCAAGGTGGGGCATGGTAGGAGATAAGGTTGGAAAGGTCTGTTGGAGCCAGGCCAGGAAGGGCCTCACCCACCACATTGCTACTTTGCAGGTCAGAGCAGAGTCAGTGTCATGCAGAAGAGATGCTTGAGGTCAGGCAGGGGTCAGCATGGGACCAGGTAACTGGAGTCCAGCCCCTAAAGAGAGGCCTGCAGAGAGATGGGCAGTTGCCTAGCCATGTGTAGGGAGATTTAGCAAAGGGCCCCAATCCTTGGTGGAGGGAGGTGTAGTAAGGAAATTAAGGCAGATGATCAGGCAAAGTGTCTGGGCCTTCAGCACCATGGAAAAATAAGGGGCTGGGTTGCTGCCATGCCCAGAAGGCAGGCTTAGGGTAGGAAGACTAAACATGGACTCTCCCCTCCTGGTGAGGACCATGCACCTGATGTAGTCAGGGTTGGCTTGGCTCAAGGACTTGGGGAGAGTAGAGAGGCTGCAGGCCTCTATGCTCCCTGTTGAGTGGAACAAGGGAAGATGGAAACTGATTAAATCAACAGGGCACTGTCACAACTATAGCCCCCAGGATAGGATGCTGTCTGTCTTAGGAATCATAAAACGGCTGGAACAGGCTAGGAACCAGAGAACTTTCCCAATCACAATTGTGTTGAATGACTGTGAGTTTGGTGGGCTGGCATAGAAGACTTCAGTCATTCTGGACAAACGGTCACAACCAAAGCAAACTGCCAGGCAGGCAGAGCAAAGCCTTGGAGGCTCCACAGCATAGAAATATAAAAGTTGGGGTAGGCTGTTTTTGATCTTGTAGATCTCTGTCTTAGGAAATCAGAGGGTCCTGGGGTACAAGGAAGGACTGACACAGACCTGGGAGCATACTGGGATACAAAGCAGGTCACCAAGAGGCCTTCAAGAAGAGGGACCTAGGCTAAAATACCTATTATAACAATAAGGGCCCATGATTGTGGGGAAGGGTGTGGCCAGAGACAAGGGAAATTCCCATCTTACTTAAGCTTAAAGAACTCAAGGTCAAAATGATAGTGAACCCAGAGGAGGGATTGGAAGTGCTTAAAGCCTCTTTCTTTTCTGCCCTGCATTTGTTTACAGGTCCTGAGCTGGACCTTCATATAGATGATGATGGGAGGGGGCAGAGGGAAGGAGCCAGGTCCAGCCTGACAGCACGCTGGACCCCCGTTTTCTTTCCTTTTCTTTTCCTTTCTTTTCTTTCTTTCTTTTTTTTTTTTTTTTTTTTTTTTGAGATGATCTCGCTCTGTCACACAGGCTAGAGTGCAATGGCATGATCATGGCTCACTGTGACCTCTGCCTCCTGGGCTCAGATCCTCCCACCAGGTGTATGCCACCACACTTGCCTAATTTTTAAAGTTCTTTGGGGTAGGGATGGGGTCTCACTATATTGCCCAGGCTGGTCTTGAACTCCTGGGCTCAAGCAGTCCTCCCACGCTGGCCTCCAAAGTGCTGGGATTACAGATGTGAGCCACCATGCCCAGCCTGGACCCCAGTTTTTTCTCAGCCTACGCATCTATCCTCATGAAGGAACATTTCATTTTAGGACTGGGAAGACTTTGAATACATCCTGGATCCAGAAGCCAAGAAGCCAGATAACTGGAATGAGGCTATGGATGGGCAGTGGGAAAGGCCTCTGATACCAAATCCGAAGTATAAGGTGAGGGGGGTCTCTCTTTCCAATGGGTGTGAGACATGAGACAAAAGACATGTAAACGCTAATTGATGAAACAGAAATCCTGAGATCCTGTGGTCATCTTCCCTTCCCCTAAACCCTGCAAATAAGACTGTACCCTCATCTGAGCCCTGCTCACAGGGCTATGCCTACGTAGGACGGGGTAGGCTGGTAAAGGCCAACTTTGACAGGTATAGGGCCAGGCAGCCCTGGGCCTGGAGTTTGTCCAGAGTGGTGGAAAGCAGCCAGTCACAGGAATGTGGTCAAAATAGGACATGGGTTTGGGGTCAGGAACTGGAAGTCTTAGAAACAGGCCAGAAGGAGAAAGGGTGTACATGAATGAGCCAAAAATGCAAGGGGTAGGGACACTTTTTATTTTATTTATTTATTCATTTATTTTGAGACAGAGCGTTGCTCTGTCACCCAGGCTGCAGTGCAGTGACGTGATCTCGGCTTACTGCAACCTCCACCTCCTGGGCTCGAGAGATTCTCATGCCTCAGCCTCCCGAGTAGCTGGAACTACAGGCACGTGCCACCACGCCTGGCTAATTTTTTGTATTTGCAGTAGAGACGCGGTTTCACTGTATTGGCTAGGCTGGTTTTGAATTCCTGACCTCAAGCGATCCGCCTGCCTTTGCCTCCCAAAGCGCTAGGATTACAGGAGTGAACCACTGCACCCAGCCAAGGGACACTTATTTTTAAGAGCTAACTCCTAACCTCATGTTAGAAGCAAGAAGAATGAAAGGAATCAGCGTCAAATTGTCCAGAGGTAAAACTGACTGAAGCAAGCATGATTTTATTTGGCCACAGTTTCCTACACTACACACCAGGAAGAGAACGGCCTCAACTGCCAGGATACTCAGATGATATTCTCTGAGAAGCTACATTTTCTTTATTTCATGAATGAGCTGGTGCAGACATGGGGCCAAGCTCAGAATGGGTCCCTGCCACCTCGCTTGGCTTCCTCTGGGTAGCAAGGGGAATTTGAAAGAATCTTGTGCATTAACTTAAAGAAAGGAAAGAAGCTCCTGGAATCCTTCTCTGAATCCTTATGTCTAATACACAACTGCCTTATAAATCAATTGGTGTATTAGTCCATTCTTGCATTGCTATAAAGAAATACCTGAGACTGGGTAATTTATAAAGAAAAGAGGCTTAATTGGCTCATGGGTCTGCAGGCTATAGCTATACAGAAAGCATGGCAGCATCAGCTTCTGGGGAGGCCTCAGGTGTCCACTGTGATGGCGGAAAGTGATGGCAGGGTTTCTCACACGGTGGGAGCAGGAGCAAGAGAGAAAGGGGGGAGGTGCTACACAATTTAAAAGTAACCAGATCTCATGATAACTCACTCACTATGCAGTACCAAGGGGGGATCGTGCTAAACCATTTATGAGAACTCTGCCACCATGATCCAATCACCTCCCACCAGGCCTCACCTCCAACACTGGGGATTACAATTTGACATGAGATTTGGGTGGGGACACGGATCCAAACCATATCAATTGGCCTTTCTGATTGCATGAGATCAGAAGAATGACAAAATACTAATGCCTTGTTCACTGTTTGGTTCTTTGCTTAGGGAGAACGGAAACCTTGGATCATTGAAAATCCCAATTACCAGGGGGAGTAGATTCATCCCAAAATAGACAACCCTAAATATAAGCCTGACACCACCATTTGTCACTATTATAACATTAGTGTTCTCAGCCTGGACCTTTGGCAGGTAAAGCCCTCTGGGCTCAGAGCCACTGAGCCACAGTCTCTCAGTTTTCACAAAGTAGAAAGAGCCTCAGGCTGGAAATCACAAGACTTGAATAAGTCTTGGTCTTTATAAACCTCAGACTGCTGATCTTTTAAATGGGGGCAGTCATATTCTTCCTACTAAGTTACTAAAATTTACTGAGTCCCTCTCATGTACCAAATGCTGTATTAAAGACTTTGCATATGCCATTTAATTTTCACTAGCAAGTCTCCTACTTGTTTTTTTTTATTTTGGAAAAATTTAATATATTCTCTATTGTTAAGTACACCAGATGCTGGACTTCTGAAACAACAATTGTACTTCAGCATAATTGCATTTTCTACATTTTTTCTGTTCATGTTGCTTGTTCCTCTGATTTACCTAGAATCAGTGAATCTGAAAAACAAAAAGATTCTTTAAGCACCTGGTAAATTTCAGGTCCCACATTAGAAAATGAGCAAGCATCAATAATATTGATGGGGGTGAAAATATGACACTGTGAAAGTCTCCTACTTCTAAATGTGAAAAGGAGACTCAGAAAAGTTAAATAATTTGCCTGAAGACATACATCTGTTAAGGTAAGTAGAAAAGCTAGAATTTAAGTACAGCTCTTTTTGTGTTTGCTTGAGACAGAGTCTCACTTACTCTGTCACCCATGCTGGAGTGCAGTGATGCGATTTCAGCTCACTGCAACCTTTGCCTCCTGGGTTCAAGTGATTCTCCTGGCTCAGCCTCCCGAGTAGCTGGGACTACAGGCATGCACCACTACGCCTGCCTAATTTTTCTATTTTTAGTAGAGACAGGGTTTCACCATGTTGGCTAGGCTGGTCTCCAACTCCTGACCTCAAGTGATCCACTGCCTCGGCCTGGGATTACAATCGTGAGCCACCGTGCCCGGCTGAGTGCAGGTCTTTCTGATGTCAGATTCAAAGTTCCAATACTTTACGCTGCTTCTGCTGGTCCTACGTGATACTTGGAGGTGCTTCTAGGGATAAAGGGAAATCAGAGATGTGGTAAAACTCTGAAACATTAAAATTCCCGGACAGATGTTAGGGGTGATTGCCCCAGCCATGATGATAAGTCCTGATCCAGCTTCCCTCTCTCTGCCAGTCTTCTTTCCTTTAATTGAAAGGTAAAGAGGAGGGGACCAATACTCCAGCCTTTAAAAAGCTGTTGTCCTCTCCATCTCTTTCTTCTCTGAGACTTATTACGAAAGATGGGGAGGACTCCTCCCCAGATCAGGGGAAAAGAGAGTGCCTCAAGGCCCCAGAGTAAAGGCCTTGGCCATGATTCCTCCCAGGAGTCTGTTAGAAACTATAATCTACAAAGTCCTGGATGAAGAATTCCCCTGGAGAGGAAGGGAACTCACTTTTGTTAAACACTGGCCTGGGGTGAGTGCTTTACCTACATTACCTCCCCAAATTCTCACAACTCTATAAGGTAAGTACTATTATCCCTTATTATTCCCTCATTTTATGTTTGAGAGAATTGAGACTCAGAAACACCAAGCGACATGTCCAAGAGCACACAGCTAACGCATGCTAGAGACACGATTCAAACATAGGTCTGTCAGCCTCTAAAGCCTTTGTTGTAATGATTACACCCACTGTACAACAGAACCTCTGGAAGCCACAGCCACCTGTCCTTGGGTATATCCTGCAAAGTCCCATGGCCACGTGTCTCGTTGTCTCTGATCAGTGATTTCTACAGTTCAGAGCCACCGAAGGTTTCTGGGACAGACGCCTTCTATTTGAAGCTTTCTTGGTTTGTTTATTTATTTTCTACTTTATTTATTTATACTTTCTTGCTTCTCTGGCTTAAGAAGACCAACATAGGAGTACAAGGAGGTCATGTATGTAAATAACCAGGAGCATGTGTTGGGGAGTGGGGAAGGGTTCAGAAGAAAAGGAAGGAAGGGAGGAAGGGACACATTGTATCTTTCTTTTCTTTTCTTCCTATCTAATTTGAAGAATGTGGATACACTTTGCATTGTTATTATTTTTTTACAGTTGTCTCTTTTTAATACATAAGGAGAACTTTCTACATCTTGTAAACATACGTGATCATATTAATATGCCTAATCTGATTATTTCATTAAAATGCTTATCCCCCAACTGAAAACATTAAGGTACACATTTTAAACTGTATCTTTGTTCATATACAAAATTAAAAGTATTTGACACTAATTGCTCTGGGTTCTATCAACCTCTGTAAGCAGGCAAACCTTAGTATTTGAAGAATTTAAACCATGCCAGAGGAGTGCTTCTCAAACTTTAACATGCATATGAATAAAATGGGGGGTCTTATTAAAATACAGATACTGATCCAGTAGGTCTGCAATGAAGCCCAAGAGACTACATTTCTAAAACTCCAGCATTGTCTCTTAATTTTGCGAGGAGTGTGTGTGTGTGTGTGTGTGTGTGTATGTGTGTGTCTGTATTTTAAAGAGACAGAGAGAGAGAGAATTCTGCACAATGCTGACATTACCCTTGCTAGCATGTTTTCTTCTAACTTCTAATCGGGTCTGACACTCACAGGTCCTACTCCACCATCCCCCGCAACCCCCGCCCCCGCACTCAGCCAGCCCAGAACATCCAGGTTACCACGGGGTCCCTGCCCTTTATTGGAAATCCAAGTGACTCTCAGTATGGAGATGGGTGGGAATTCCCTCACCTTCCCCCGCCCCAATTTCCAGCCTTCAGATGCTCTGGCAGCCCAGATCCCCTCCCCATCCCTCCTTGGTCCCAGCCTAGTAAGATGGTCAACTTTCCTGCCTAATCCCTGACCCCTTCTGTTCCCTGTTCTGACACCTCCAAACACAACCCCTTTACCTTTTTTTCTTTGGTGGAAGTGACTGCATTGTTTTTAGTTGTTGTTATTTGTTTTGTTTTTTAAATCAGCACAGAGGCTGGGAGGAGATGGTAGAGAACAAAGAAAATTTTCCTCTTACCATTGGGACTCCTTATGATCTTTGAATGAATGAGTATAGTCTAGCCACAATGAGTATAACCTAGTCATAATGTCATCACCCAATGGGTTCATCTAACCCACTGCCCAGAAAAGCCGGGGCACTGAGAACAGCAAGTTTTCACAACAGAGAGTTTAATAAATGCAGAGCTCACTAAGCGGAAGGATAGGAATTTATTATTACTCATATTAGCCTCTCTGAAAATTTGGAGGCTAGGATTTTTTTAAGGATAGCTTGGCAGGCGGGGGGCTAGGGAATGGGGAATGCCAATTGGTTGGGTGGAGGGTGAAATCAGAGAGTCAAAGCTGTCCTCTTGAGCTGAGTCAGTTCCTGGGTGGGGGTCACAAGACCAGATGAGCCAGTTTATCAATTTGGGTAGTGCCAGCTGCACTCTGCATCAGAATGCAGAGTCGGAAAAATACCTCAAATACCAATCTTAGGTTTTACAATAGTGATGTTATCTATAGGAGAACTGGGGAGGTGGCCTCTGGCTGCATGACTCCTGAGTCATAATTTCTATTTTGTTAGTTTACAAAGGCAGTCTGGTCCCCAAGCAAGGAAGGAGGGGGTTTGTTTCGGGAAGGGGCTGTTATTGTCTTTTTTTTTTTTTTTTTGAGACGGAGTCTGGCTCTGTCACCCAGGCTGGAGTGCAGTGGCACAATCTCGGCTCACTGCAAGCTCCGCCTCCCGGGTTCACACCATTCTCCTGCCTCAGCCTCCCAAGTAGTTGGGACTACAGGCGCCCGCCACTATGCCTGGCTAATTTTTTGTATTTTTAGTAGAGAGGGGGTTTCACCGTGTTAGCCAGGATGGTCTTGATCTCCTGACCTCATGATGTGCCCGCCTTGGCCTCCCAAAGTGCTAGGATTACAGGCGTGATTTTTTTTTTAATTAGATTATAAACTAAATTTCTCCTATAGTTAGTTTGGCCTATGGCCAGGAATGAACAAGGGCAGCTTGGAGGTTAGAAGCAAGATAGAGTTGGTTAGGTCAGATTTCTTTCACTGTCACAATTTTCCTATGTCAGATTTTTCTCACTGTCATAGTTTTTGCAAAGGTGGTTTCAATAATACAAAGCACATTGATATCCCTTACATCATATGGTCTGTGCCATAGCCCTGTGAGGCCAAGAGGGTAGGACTTACCATTGCCATTTTACTGATGAGAACACTGAGGACTCAGAGAGGAGACTTGATTTGTCAGGGCCCATCTCTTAACAAGTTCCCAAACCTACACTCTTTACATGTTATTACTCAAGTGGGATAGCACAGGTAACTTTCAATGAATTCCTTAGGGCCTTAGGCTTTAGTCGAACACGGTTCACAGTTCTTTTACAGAGAAGATACAAGTAGACCATGATTACCAGTTAGGATGCAGAACTGGCACTCTCATAGCCCATGAGTTTAATGTAAGGGCAATGGGGGCAAAGGGGCACTAAAAAGACCAGAGAGATTAGGAGCAGTTCTCGTGAAAGTAGGGAAAATGGAAAAGCCAACAAATAGGCAGTTCTCCTAGCAAGACTGCTGACAACTCAAAAAAATCGCAAAGGTAAGAAAATATCTTAAAGATGCAGAAGGAATTTTAAAAACCAATTGTTAAAAAATGGCTCCTAGCAAAATAGTTATCTCTATTCAAAGTGGCTATTTTATCACTTGTCTTTCTCTTGGAGGCAAGGTTGGTTGGGTAATGTAAGCCAAATAAAAG
Organism: Gorilla gorilla gorilla; assembly: GCF_029281585.2. NCBI lineage: Eukaryota > Metazoa > Chordata > Mammalia > Primates > Hominidae > Gorilla > Gorilla gorilla. The sequence goes on from NC_073224.2 coordinate 188,419,570, forward strand.
CCTTTCTTATTAAGAACAAGAAAACTTTTTTGGCCATGAAACAGTAAGGCAGGGTTTTTTGTTTTTGTTTTCGATTTTTAGTTTTTGTGGGTACACAGTAGGTATATATACTTATGGGGTACATGAGATATTTTGATACAGGCATGCAACTTGTAATAATCACATCAGGGTAAGTGGGGTATCCATCACCTCAAGCATTTACCCTGTCTTTGTGTTACAAACAGTCCCATTACACTCTTTTAGTTGTTTTTAAATGTATAATAAATTACTGTTGTCTATAGCCATCTTTTGTGCTATCAAATACTAGATCTTATTCATTCTACTTAGCTTGAGATATATATATGTGTATATATACACATATATGTGTATATATACACACATATATATGTGTATATATACACACACATATATGTGTATATATGTGTATATACTTTTTTTTTTTTTCATTGAGACAGAGTCTCACTCTGTCATCCAGGCTGGAGTGCAGTGGTGAGATCTCTGCTCACTGCAACCTCCGCCTCCCAGGTTCAAGCATTTCTCCTGCCTCAGCCTCCCAAGTAGCTGGGATTACAGGCATCCGCCACCATGCCCAGCTAATTTTTAGTATTTTTAGCAGAGACAGGGTTTCACCATGTTGGCCAGGCTGGTCTCAAAGTCCTGACCTTGGCCTCCCAAAGTTCTGAAATTACCTAATTATGTTTTTGTACCCATTAACCATCTCCACTACTCATAGCACCCTACCACCAGCTCCACTCTCACCCTTCCCAGTCTCTGGTAACTATCATTCTGCTCTCTATCTCCATGAGTTCAAGGCAGGGGTTTTTTCAAAGCCTAGGGAGGGACATGGGGTTACTCATGCTACAGACTTTCCAGTTGGTTATACAAATACTCCCATGAAATTGACTTCATGATTTATTTAACTTACTGCAAAAGTAAAAAATTATAAAATGACCATCATTTTGCCCTTTTTGAAACATACTCAGGTACTGAAAAGTTATGATAATAGCCACTAGTGTCTATTGGGTGACAATTAACTGCTAGACAGTGTGCTTTACATATATTATCGCTAAGTCTCATGAAACTACTGTCAGGGAGTTATTATTTTCCCTACTTTACTTATAGGGACTAGGCTTACAGGGATTGAGCAAACTTGCCCGAGATCACACAGCTAGTATGTGGTTGAGCTGGTCTGACTCCATGACTTGTGTTCTTTGTATTCTGTTCCTTTCTCATTCAATAAACAAACATGGAAAATATTACATATGATGGATTTCATTAATCTTTTCCTTCCATTGTAAATATTAAAAATGTTATTTTAAAAAAATAGAGAACTATAGTACATGATCTACATCGTATAGAATCTGGCTGGGCGCAGTGGCTTACACCTGTAATCCCAGCACTTTGGGAGGCCAAGGCGGGCGGATCATTTGAGGTCAGGAGTTCAAAACCAGCCTGACCAACATGGTGAAACCCTGTCTCTACTAAAATACAAAAAAAAATTAGCCGGGCATGGTGGCACATGCCTGTAATCTCAGATACTTAGGAGGCTGAGGCAGGAGAATCACTTGAACCAAGGAGGTGGAGGTTGCAGTGAGCCAAGATCATGCCACTGCACTCCAGCCTGGGTGACAGAGCAAGACTCCCTCTCAAAAAATAAAAATAAAATAAAAAAAGAATCTTAAATTCTGCTTGCGTTTCTTGTTGAACCTTTTCCTTTTACTATGGTCTTTTAGTTTTCCTGATTAAGGAGAGAACCTTTTTTGTTGCCCAGGCTGGAGTGCAAAGGCGCTATCTCAGCTCACTGCAACCTCCAACTCCCTAGTTCAAGGGATTTTCCTGCCTCAGCCTCCCGAGTAGCTGGGATTACAGGCACGTGCCACCATGCCCAGCTAATTTTTGTATTTTTAGTAGAGACAGTGTTTCGCCATATTGGTCAGGCTGGTCTCGAACTCCTGACCTCATGATCCACCCGCCTCGGCCTCCCAAAGTTCTGGGATTACAGGGGTGAGCCACTGCGCCCAGCCACCTTTTTAAAGGCATCTGTATGTAAGTATCATCAGAAGTAGGCACTATCAATCTGAGCTGGGGCAAGAGCCAGTGGGCACCAATTTGGAGGCTAGCAGAGTGATAAAAGTTACTTCACAACCTTCTAAAATACTCTTCAGAGGCATAAGGAGCATAGATTCTTGGGAAACTAAATTAACTTTGTTCTAGAGCAGATCAGCTAGGGCAGTACAGGATTTTGGACCCTCTGTGTTATTAATAACCCTTGTATCTCCTTGTCTAACCCAAATTATTGATTACAACCTCTGGGCCAGTAGCCTGGGAATATGCATTTAGCAAGGGTCTCCAGGTACTTTTTAAGCCCTTCGACATTTAGGCACCTAGTTTTGATAATCCTGTTGTTTTCACTTCAACAGGTAAAATCTGGCAGCATCTTTGACAATTTCCTTCTTACAAATGATGAAGAGTTTGCTCAAAAAGTTAGAAATAAGACCTGGGGAATGTCTGACTCCTCAGTTGTTCACTATTCTTTGCATTTCAAAAATCAGCCGCATAGTCTTTGTCTCATTTTTGGTCACTTGGCACTGAGAGGTGGGAGAAAGAACTCATGTTCACTGGACATCTATAATTGTGTACTTGTGGCTCTGTCAGCACTTTCCAAACGCTATCCCACTTAGCCCTAAAACAATCCAGCAAGACAGATATTATTACTTCCATTTTTCAGGTGTAGGAACTGAAATTCAGAGTATAAAGTACCCAAAGTCATCCGCAGCCTTTGACTTGTTGAAGTTTTGCCTTCTATTTTGAGTCACAAACTATGAGTCTCTTATATTTTTCTTTATAGTTTTACTCTTCATGTTTATTAAATTTTTAACCATCTAGAGTCTACTATTGTATAGGATGTAGAATTGTTGAAATATGTTAATTATACTATCCAAGCCTTGCTGTATCAGTTTCTGAGAGGAGGATGTTCAAGTCTTCAGCTACAATTATGCATCTGTTTTTCCCTGCAGTTTCTCTCTCTCTCTCCCTCTGTGTGTGTATGTATATGTATTTATATTTATACCTGTATCTGTAAGAGACAGAGTCTTCCTGTGTCTGCACAGAGTGCAGTGGTGTGATTGTGACTCGCTGCTTCGAACTCCTGGGCTCAAGCAATCCCCCCACCTTAGCCTCTCGAGTAGCTAGGACTACAGAAGTGCAGAAGTGTGCCACCACATCCAGCTAACTTAAAAACAAATTTTTTTTGGCCGGGTGTGGTGGCTCACGCCTGTAATCCCAACAGTTTGGGAGGCTGAGGTGGGTGGATCACCTGAGGTCAGGAGTTTGAGACCAGCCTGAACAACATGGAGAAACCCCTGTCTCTATTAAAAACACAAAATTAGCCAGATGTGGTGGCGGATGCCTGTAATCCCAGGTACTCGGGAGGCTGAGGCAGGAGAATCGCTTGAACATGGGAGGCGGAGGTTGCAGTGAGCCGAGATGCGCCATTGCACTCCAGCCTGGCAACAAGAGCGAAACTCTGTCTCAAAAAAAAAAAATTTTTTTTAGAGATGGGATCTTGCTATGTTGCCCAGGCTGGTTTCAAACTCCTGGCCTCTCATGCTCCTTTTGTGTGTCAGACTATCTGCTCTAGTGCATTGATCTAGAAGGGAGCTACTGAGCTCATTTTCTTTTTTTTGTTTGTTTTGTTTTGGTTTTTGTTGTTGTTGAGACAGGGTCTTGCTTCTTGGCCCGGGCTGGGGTGTGGTGGTGAGAATACAGCTCACTACAGACTCAACCCCCCAGGCTCAAGTGATCCTCCTGCCTCAGCCTCCCAAGTAGCTGAGACTACAAATGCATGCCACCATGCCAGGTTAATTTTTTTTAACGTTTTTGTAGAGATGGGGTCTTGCCGTGTTGTCCAGGCTGGTCTCTAACTCCTGGGTTCAAGAAATCCACCTGCCTCAGCCTCCCAAAGCGTTGGGATTACAGAAAATAGGCTCAGGCTCAGGATGGCTACGAGAAAGAAGGAAGGTAATGAGTGCTGTTTGTTTACCAGCTTCCCCGGCCTCCTAGAACTATTTTGTGGGTGGAGTGATACTTGGGGCAATGGCCCCATGACCCTCATGACCCTGACAAGCTCTATCCAGATGTTCTGGTTCTGCAGGAAGGTCCATTCAAAAGCAGGTTTGTGGCCAATACTTGATTACCCAATAGGCAGATTAAGCTTATCCTTAAAGCACCTGCAAAAACACAGGCACAAAAAAAAGTTTTTTTTTTTTTTTAAAGAACTTTGATACTTAGTATTTCCTTTAAAAAAAAATGGAAAGACCAGGTATGGTGGCCCACGACTATAATCCCAGCACTTTGGGAGGCTGAGGCGGGTGGATCACTAGGTCAGGAGTTCAAGACAAGCCTGAACAAGATGGTGAAACCCCACCTCTACTAAAAATAAAAAAATTAGCCGGGCATGGTGGTGGGTGCCTGTAATCCCAGCTACTCGGGAGGCTGAGACAGGAGAATCACTTGAACCTGGGAGGCGGAGGTTGCAGTGAGCTGAGATTGGACCACTGCACTCCAATCTGGGCAACAGCATGAGCCACCGTCTAAAAAAAAAAATTAAAGTAGTCATTCTGGGAAAAATTATTAGACCTTGTAATACTTTTTAGTCTGGTTTTGTCTTGTTTTACTTTGGGATTATATCTAAAATTGTTTTGTGAAGGTACTTTTTCATATTGGTTAAGAGTTTGAATTTTGGGGCTAGACTGCTTGAGTTCAAATCCAGGCTCCATTATGTATTAGCTGTATGAACTTAGGCAAGTTATTTAACTGCTCTTCATCTATAAGTGGAGAATAATGATAGCCTCTATCTTATAAGTTCCTGGTATATAGTAAGTGCTCAATACATGGTAGCTATTATTATTAAACCATACATTCACTTGACAAGTACTTGAGTACCTGTTCAAAGCACTGTTGTAAGTGCTGGGGTTATAGTAGTGAAATAAAACAGAGAAGTTTCTACCTTCATGGGGCTTACTTTCAGTTTGAGGAGACCAACAAGAAAAGTATAAGGAAGTCTGAACCTCAGATCGCTCATCTAGAAAGTAGAACAAGTAACAAACCTCATACTTTGCTGTGAGGAATATACATAACGTGTGTAGATTGCCTATTATAGCACTGTGGTTAGCAATGCAGTAGGCATTCAACAAATATTTGCTAAATTGGAACCAATTTTATTTACGAACAAACTACACACACACACACACACACACACACATATTTCTATTCACCCTACACATGCTGAAACTTTGTATGTAAATAAACACTATCCCGGAAATCTGAAGACTGTTGGAAGGCTGGACACGGTGTCTCACACCTGTAATCCCAGCACTCTGGAAGGCTGAGGTAGGTGGATCTCCTGAGCTTAGCAGTTCAAGACCAGCCTAAGCAACATAGTGAACCCCCATCCCTATGAAAAATACAAAAAAAAAAAAATTAGCCAGGTGTAGTGGCATGTGCCTGTAGTCCCAGCTACTTAGGAGGCTGAGGTGGGAGGACCCCTTGAGCCCAGGAGGCGGAGGTTGCATTGAGCCAAGATGACACCATTGCACTTCAGCTTGGATGACAGAGTAAGACCCTGTCTCAAAAAATAAATAAGTAAATAAATAAATAAATAAATGACTGTTGGAAGATGCCAGATATTTCTAAAGTTGGTTAACTTTGTTTATACTATCTGTAAATTATTTTGAAAGTCTACATTCTAAACAGGACCTAAGAGAAGCAATGGAGAGAACTTTATCAAGAAATCGAAAAAAGAAAGCAGACAGAAGAGGCCAAGAAGTAAAAGGAAACGGATGAAGAAAAGGAAGATGGCATTTGGGGAATTGAAGAAGAGGGAAATGAATTGGATCCCACTACAGAGCCAGGAAATGACAGGCAGATGCAGGAACATGATGCTGACAGAGCGTTTCTGGGTAAAAATGAGGAAGTCCTTGTTGACCAGAAGGGTGAACTGTAACTGGGATTGTGGAGGCAAATGTTAGGAGGAGAAATATTCATGAGGTTGGTACAATTTGGGGAGCAAAATAACTTACTTTTTTGAAATAAACTTTGGATTTGTATTTCCATCCCGCTCCCTTTGCTCTGTGTGACCTGGGGAAAGTCACACTGCCTCTTGGGGCTTCTGTTTCCTTATTAGTGGAAAGGGAGTGATCATTTCTCTTTTATGAGGTTGTAGGGATTAAATGAACTAATGTATGTAAAGTGCCTGATACAAATAGGTAGTCAAAAAATGGTTGCTATCACTACTATCATTATTACGGTGTTTATGAAATTAGTTATCAGTAAATAAACTTCTGTATAAACTTAATCCTCACTTTCAATTTATCCCAGGACACCCAAGGATTTTATTTTGTTTAAATGTATGGGGCCAGGCACAGTGGCTCATGCCTGTAATCCCAGCACTTTGGGAGGCTAAGGTGGGTCGATCACCTGAGGTCAGGAGTTTAAGACCAGCCTGGCTAATGTGGTGAAACCCTGTCTCTACTAAAAATACAAAAAATTAGCTGGGCTTGGTGGCGGGCACCTGTAATTCCAGCTACTTGGGAGGCTGAGGCAGGAGCATTGCTTGAACCTGGGAGGCGAAGGTTGCAGTGAGCCGAGATCGCACAACTGCACTCCAGCCTGGGCAACAGAGCGAGACTCTGTCTCAAAAAATAAATAAAATAAAATAAAATAAAATAAAAACATATGTATTAGTATTTACTGAGCAGTGCTGATGGTTATACTTGAGGACAGATGATGTTTTCCTCTTGCAGATGTATCAAGCACTTGACAACTAGATTTCCCCCTAACATAAGAAAAAATACTTTGTGAAAATCTATTTGCTTTTCTGCTGTTTTGTGCCCTAACTTAAATAATTGTCACTTGTTTGCAAGTTTGCTAGTCTCATATTTATTTTTTTCTGTACTACCTGCTCACGTGTCATCATGCACATTCTTGTAGCTCTTTATAGATTAGAAAGCATTTTGCCATAGATTTGTGGAGCTTCTACAATGTGCTCATCTAATCCTCATAGCAGCCATTGTAGAGGATACCATTCTTATCTTCATTTTACAGATGCGGGAACTGCTCAGAGTGGGTAAGTCACTTGCTCAAGGTTAAACAGCTAGTAAGGGACAGGACCAGTCTCTCAAGCTTGTCTGGTTTCGAAGTTTATACTTCCATAAAACAATAACCCTATAAATAACTCTAACAAAGCACTATAAAAGAAAACAGTTTATCCTTCCACTGCACCAGGCTGTGGAATGAGTGAGTGAATATCTATTACTATTGAATACATAAAGTAGGCAACCAACATTCCACATGGGAAAAAATGCCTTTTTAAGTGCTTTTTGTTTTGTTTTGTTTTGAGACAGAGTCTTGCTCTGTTGCCCAGGCTGGAGTGCAGTGGCACAATCTCAGCTTACTGTAACCTCCACCTCCAGGGTTTAAGCCATCCTCCTGCCTCAGCCTCCCGAGTAGCTTGGGAGTACAGGCGTGTGCCACCACATCTAGCTAATTTTTGTATTTTTAGTAGAGACAGTGTTTTGTCATGTTGGCCAGGCTGGTCCCTAACTCCTGACCTCAAGTGATCTGCCCATCTCAGCCTCCCAAAACTGCTGGGATTACAGGCGTAGGCCAGTGTACCTGGCCTTCAAATGTATTTTTAAATGACTATATCCAACAGCCACGGAGTCAGACCCACAGACATGGCTGTCATACAGTTCAGTAAATGATAAGCCAGGGCTCTGGAACATAGCAGGTGCAGGATCTGGAACATAGTAGGTGCTCAGTAAAAATTAGTTGAATAAATGAACAATTTTCTGCCTGGTAGTTTTGGTGGTTTGAGAAAAGACTTCATGAAGGAAGTGAGTTTTGAGGCGGCTCTTAAAGAATGCATGAGTGTGCATCTTTGGGGGAAGGTTAAAAACAAAAAAGAATGCACGAGTCTGCCCAAAGGAGAAGGGGATGTGTAGACCAGATTTCAGAGTCAAAGAGCAGAGCACCAGATGACAGGAAGTAGGGTGGTGAGGTCAGGGAGCAGCAGTAAGAACTTCTTCCTTCCTCCCTGTAGACTGGTGCCTGGTGTGGTTTCTAGACCTTACAATCTTTGGAATATTCTGGTTTGGAAAACTTGACTTTATACCTATTTCTACAGCCTGAGAGTCTTCCTGTTGTGAAAAAGAGCTAAGCTTCAGGGGCTGAGGCTAAATATTTTGTTTTGGGGCTGGAGGACTGGTGTGGATGGTGATTTATATTTTAGGGATGCCAGTCTGATATGAGCATTGTTTACTATAAATGTCTGCTCTGATTGCTCAGATGTATGCTCTACCAATTGTTACATATTTTCAGTATCACCAGATGAAGATATTTCCAGGCAGGATTTTGTAATCCTTGTTTACAGTAAGGATTCATTTGAATATTTTTTAAAGCTGCTGCTCTCCCCTTTGATAAATTTTCTTTTGCCTTTTATTTTGATTGACTGTGCATACACTGTTTCAGAAATTATGGTATGCCAGACATGGTGGCCCACACCTGTAATCCCAGGACTGAGGGAGGTCGAGGCAGGAGGATCACTTGAGCCCAGGAGTTCTAGACCAGCCTGGGCAACATAGTGGAACTCCATCCCCACGAAAAAATTAAAAATCAGCTGGGCATTGTGGAGCATGTTTGTACTCCCAGCTACCCTGAGGTTAGAGGATCGCATGAGCCCAGGAGATAGAGGCTTCAGTGAGCTGAGATGATGCCACTGCATTCCAGCCTATGCAAAAGAGCAAGACCTTATCTCAAAAAAATAAAAATAAAAATAAAAATAAAAACCAGGCTGGGTGTGGTGGCTCACACATGTAATCTCAGCACTTTAGGAGGCCAAGGCAGGAGGATCAGGAGTTCAAGACCAACCTGGGCAACACAGCAAGACTCTGTCTCTATAAAAAATCAAAATAAAAAAAACCCAAACCAAACAAAAAGAAATTGTAATTTTAACAAGAAAAAAATGCCTGCATAATTCTACCCATTCTGCACATAGACTGAAATTTTTTGTGTTTCTTTCCAGGACACATCTTTTGAACACCACCATTCTGCGACTGAACCATACTCCTCCAGATGATTTTTTTAAAAATTATGATTGTATATTTAATTTTGAAAATTAATAGGTATTCAGTGTAGAAATCTGGAGTCAACATATGTATTAGGAAGAAAGTTAATATTATTATTGTATAATATACAATATTATTGTATTTCCTTCCAGTTTTGAGGATTTAATTAATCACACTACTTAGTACATGGTAGTTTATCATCTTTGGTTGGTGACAATGTCACTTCTAAATTTTATTTTATTTTATTTATATATACATATTTGAGATAGGATCTCACTCTGTCATCCAAGCTGGAGTGTAGTAGTGCAATCTTGGCTCCCTGCAGCTTCGACCACCTGGGTTCAAGGCAATCCTCCTACCTCAGCCTCCCAAGTAGCTGGGACTACAGCTACAGCTGCACACCACCATGCCCAGCTAATTTTTGTATTTTTAGTAGAGATGGGGTTTTGCCATGTTGCTCAGGCTGGTTTCAAACTCCTCGGCTCAAGTGATCCACCTGCCTTGGCCTCCCAAAGTGCTGGGATTCACAGGTGAACCACCGTGCCCTACCTATTTGTCCATTTTTTTCTCTTTTATTCCTTTTCTGTTTCCCACTTAGATAATTAAGTTTTATTTAAAGTGTCTGTTATTTTTATTTGTATCTGTTCTTATAAAAAGTGAATTTTTGTTTTGTATTAATACATTTTTAGTTTCTGCAAATAACATAATGTTTTAATCACATTTTTTCTTCATATTTTTCACTGAGCACTGTTTTAAAATGCCTTCATCTTGCTGTGTATGCATCTAATCCATTGCTTTTGATTGTTGCATAATATTTTACAATACAACATCTACCACATTTTAGCTATGTCCTCTCCATATGATAACTAGGTTGTCTTTGAATCCCTATGACCATAAATAGCACACAATAAATATTTTAATGCAGAACCCCTATGTGCCTGCATAAGAATTTCTTTGGGATATATCCCAGGAGTCTAACTGCAAGCTCATAGAGTGTATGAGTTCTGAATTTGCATACTTCATGTCAGATTGTGATCCACAATGGCTGTACCAGTCCATACGCCCACCAGAGTTCCAGCATCCCCACAACTCCACCAGCTGGCATTATCAAGCATCCTAATTTCTGTAGCTTAGTAGATGTAAAAGGATAGTACGTTGCTGATTTAATTAGCATTTCTGTGGTACTTTGGGCATCTCTTCATATGCCTTTTGATTTTTGGAATTCCTCTCTGTTTATATCTTTTTCTCTCTTTTTTTGGTGATAATGTTCATGCCAACTATTTGTATGTTTTGCTTTTATTTTTTCCTAAGGATTGCTGCCCTCTTATTTATTTACCAGTTTTGTGTGTTGCGTATTTTGAACATATTCTCTCATTCTCTTATCTAGTTATGTTGTGTTTTTTTTTTTTTTTTTTGAGACAGAGTCTGGCTCTGTTGCCCAGGCTGGAGTGCAGTGGCACAATCTCGGCTCACTGCAAGCTCCGCCTCCCGGGTTCATGCCATTCTCCTGCCTCAGCCTCCTGAGTAGCTGGGACTATAGGTGCCCTTCACCATGCCTAGCTAATTTTTTGTATTTTTAGTAGAGACAGGGTTTCACCGTGTTAGCCAGGATGGTCTCGATCTCCTGACCTCGTGATCCACCTGCCTCGGCCTCCCAAAGTGCTGGGATTATAGGCATGAGCCACCACGCCCAGCCATGTTGTCTTTTATCTAGTTATTTTGTTCAACAATCTTCTTTGTTGAACAGAAATTCTTAATTTTAATGTCATTATATTCATCAATATTTTTGTCTTATAGGCCTGGTGTGGTGGCTCACACCTGTAATCCTAGCACTTTGGGAGGCCAAGGCAGGCAGATCGCTTGCGCTCAGGAATTCAAGACCAGCCTGGGCAACATGGTGAAACCCCATCTCTACAATAAACACAACAAATTAGCCGAGCATGGTGGCTGATACCTGTAGTCCCAGCTACTTGGGGGGCTGAGGTGAGAGGATCGCTTGAGCCCAGGAGGTTGAGGCTGCAGTGAGCTGAGATTGCGTCACTGCACTCCAGTCTGGGTGACAAAGTGAGACCCTGTCTCAAAAAAAATTGTCTTACAGTTTGTGCATTTGAAGTTTTGGCTTTCCTTTTCAGTCAAAAACTATAATTATCTCATATTTTTCTTTGTTAGCTTTTCACATTTATTATGTTTTTAACCCTCCTAGAGTCTACTCTTATACGACGTAGAATTGTTGACATATGGTAATTATACTATTCAAGCCTTGATATATCAGTTTCTGAGAGAGGGGTGTTAAAGTCTTCAGCTATAATTATGCATCTCTTGATTTTTCTCTGCAATTGTTTTGTGTGTGTGTTTGTTTGTGTGTAGCTGGAATACAGTGGCATGATCATGGCTCACTCTGGCCTCAAACTCCTGGGCTCAAGCGATCCTCTCACCTCAGCCTCCTGAGTAGCTAGGACTACAGAATTGTTCCACCATGCTGGTAAATTTTTATTTTATTTTTTATAGAGATGTGGTCTTGCTATGGTGCTTGTCTTGAACTCCTCGCCTTAAGTTACCTTCTCACCTCAGCCTCCCAAAGCACTGGGATTATAGGTGTGAGCCACTGCACCTGGCTCAGTTATGTTTATTTTTTGAAACAGGTGGGACTGTAGCTGGGACTACAGGTGTATGCCACCACGCCTGGATAATTTTTTTATTTTTTATTTTTAGTAGTGACGGAGTTTCACCATGTTTGTCCAGGTTGAGTTCTGTATATTTTAAGACTGTATGATTAGGTGCATCTGTGTGTTTTGCCTGTTGTATCTATGTATTTGTCTATTGTTCCGTTTAAGAAAAAATAATGACTTTCCATCTCATCTTTTGAAACTAAAATTCCTCTTTGACAGATAATGAGATCGCAACCCAGTTCACATTTTCCTGGTTTATCTTTCTTTTTATTTTTAATCTATCTCTGTAAGTATGTCTCTGGGTCGGATGTGGTTGCTCGCGCCTGTAATCCCAGCACATTGGGAGGCCAAGGCAGGCAGATCACTTGAGGTCAAGAGTTTGAGACAAGCCTGGCCAACATGGTGAAACCCTGTCTCTACTAAAAATACAAAAATTAGCCAGGAGTGGTGGTGGGCACCTGTAATCCCAGCTACTTGGGAGGCTGAGGCAGGAGAATTGCTTGAGCCTGGGAGGTATATGTTGCAGTGAGCCGAGATCAAGCCACTGCACTCCAGCCTGGGTGACAGAGTGAAACTCCATCTCAAAAAAAAAAAAAAAAAAAAAAGCATGTCTCTTAAAGTTAGTTTACTGTTGGATGTAATTTTTAAAAATCCAATTGGTGAGATTCACTTTTTTACATTTAATGTTATTATTATATATTAAGATTTAGTTCTATCCTCCATTTACTCTACATTCTTTTTTTATTTTTAATCTCCATTTCTGCTTTCCATTGAATAGGCTGAATTATCTTCTGCTGGTTTAAAATTTATACATAATTTTTTTTCCTTATGGTGGTAGCCCTTAACTTCAGACTCACACCCATGGGCTTAAGAGAGCTTCTCCCTCTCAACAGTTTCAACAAAAGCCTACAAAAAAGTTCCAAGCTTGATTCTCAAAGAGTCAAGTGTTATGTGTTCACGCTGATTGAATCAATGTTGCTGAAGCAAGGGGTATTTGATCTTCAAAGGAAACACAGAGTACCAGTCCCAAAAGAAGGGGAAATGGAGGCTAAGAGATCGTAAAATGGTATATGTCCACATCTTTCTTTTTTTTTCCTTCAGAGATTCAGTCTTACTATGTTGCCCAGGCTGGACTCAAACTTTTGAACTGTCAAGCTCCTGGTTCAAGTAATCCTTCTGCCTCAACCTCCCAAGTAGCTGGGGTTACAGGTGTGTGCCACCACAGCTAGCTTCACATCTTCTCTCGTATGAAATAAACTCCTTTGAGCCTCAGTTTCTTCATCTGTGAAATGGCAATGATAATACCTATCTCCAAGGGGTGATATGAACAGCAAATTGGGTAACAGATATGAATGTTCCTTGTGAATCATCAAGTGCTACGCAAAGTTTAGTCATTATTCTCACTCTTGCATTCATCACATGGTATTATTGACATTTGTTTAGGTGTTGGTATTTATCTATAATGCTGCAAGGGAAGTATTGTCCTAGCCAGCATTCTCCCTAAAGTGTGCTGATGGACGTAGAATTGATTTTCATTTCTTGAGAATAATGAGTGGGCATGATGTCAGCACTATGTTTGACCTAGGAGTCAGTTTCCATCCAAAGAGGTCTACAGTGCTGAGGCAGCTAACTTACTAGCAGACTGGCCAGACTGCACACAGCTGAAAGCTTGGCTCCAGTTTCTTCTCTGCTTTGAGTTAGATGTGTGACTTTTGCCAGGTCACTTAAACTCTCTGAGCCTCAAAGTTGAGGCCGGGCGCAGTGGCTCACGCCTGTAATCCCAGCACTTTGGGAGGCTGAGGCGGGTGGATCACGAGGTCAGGAGATCAAGACCACCCTGGCTAACACGGTGAAATCCCGTCTCTACTAAAAATACAAAAAATTAGCCGGGCATGGTGGCACGTGCCTGTAGTCCCAGCTACCCAGGAGGCTGAGGCAGGTGAATCGATTGAACCCAGGAGGTGAAGGTTGCAGTGAGCTGAGATCGCGCCACTGCACTCCAGTCCGGGGGCCAGAGTGAGACTCCGTCTCAAAACAAACAAACAAAAAAAAAAACAAAAAAACCTCTCTGAGTCTCAAAGTACTTGCCTGAAAAATGGAGGTTGTAAGAAGACCTGCCTCTTAGAGTTGTGGTAGGATTAAGAAGATTATATGCAAAAGGCCTTGGCCTAGGAGAAGATCTCAAGTTTATCAGACACAAATTCAAATCTCTTTATTGGGCATTTACTAATTTCCATCCTGATGCATTAAGACTAGTTTAAGTGCACGTTCTTTCTCATCTCTGAGATACAATAAATTGATCTGTTTCCTTGGAGAAATGGTTATTTCTCTCCAGGCCTTATGTTTTCAGAATTTGGACCAGGAATCCTTGCCCCAGGATTACAGTCTCACAAGAAAAATCCTGTTTCTTATAGGCACCTGGAGTTGATAATTCTGCTTCTTTTCACACATGAAGGATTTAGTTTCAGACTATACTGAAAGATAGTGTATATCTGCTCTGTTTACTGAAATAGGTTTGCCCTCTATGTGATTGTTCATAAACCTACAATAATCCCATGAATTAGGCCCTGATATCCCCATTTTACCGATAAGGAAGTGGAAGTTCACATAAATCAAGTGACAAAATCAAGCTGATCAAGAAAAGGGAGGTGGGCTTTGGAGTCAGACAGACCTGAGTTAGGATTCCAGCACTGCATTTACTAGATTTTGAACTTTGGTCCAGTGACCGAGTTTCTTAAGTTTCAGTGTCCTCATCTGTAAAGTTGGGATTATAATAACATATACCTTACATGCATGTTGTGAGGTTGAATTGAGAGAGTATGTATAGAGTGCCTGGCACATGGTAATTATTCCATAAATTCTTAGACACTTGATAACTATACTGGGAGCCCAGAGCCCATAGAACCTACCTGTCGAGTGCTGCCTTATAGGAAACTTCAATTATCATCAAGCTGTTTTAGAACTTTTCACTGGCCATTCAAATGGTTGCCATTAAAAATCCCTTGAGCTGTGATTCAAGATTAAAGTCCCAGGTAGGAAATGAGGGCAACAAGATATGTATAGTGAAAGGAGACCTTGCGTGGGAGTCTAGAGATCTGGGATGTAATGATGACTCTTACTCAGTGTGTGTGGGACCTTAGGCATAGCACTCTACCTTCCCAGCCTCAGTTTTATTATCTGTTAAATGGAAACTACTCTTTACCTCACTGGAGGTATAAATGCAGATGGATAAAAATGCTCTTTTTGCAATTTTAGAAAGGCTGTATATGCCAGGTGCAGTGGTTTAAGCCTGTAATCCCAGCACTTTGGGAGGCCAAGGTGGATGGACTGCTTTGAGCTCAGCAGTTTGAGACCAGCCTGGGCGACGTGGTGAAACCCCATCTCTACTAAAAATTCAAAAACTAGCTGGGCATGGTGACACACGCCTGTAGTCCTAGATACACAAGAGGCTGAGGTGGGAGGATGGCTTGAGCCTGGGAGGTAGAGGTTGCAGTGACCTAAGATCGTGCCACTGCACTTCAGCCTGGGTGACAGAGCCAGACCCTGTCTCAAAAAATAAAAAGAAAAGGCTGGGTAAATGTGAGTGCTTTCAATTTGTGTTTACTACTCTCCCCAGAGGGAGAGTAAACTGGACTCGACCATAACCTGAGACCTTCCTCCCAGAGAGCAACTACTGGGAAGCCCAGCCCTTAAGTGAGGCCTGGTTAACTATTTGTTGCTTCTGCTGCAACAACTTTTGCTCAAATATTGGTCACCAAGCCTGCTACATCCTCATCCTTGCAGAAAGGCAGCACTATGCTGACCATCTCCACCCACAGCCTTCTCTAACACAGCTGTCTGGACTAAGACTGGGAATATGACCCAAAGGCAAGCAACCCATGGGCTTGCCAATGACCTACAAATGTGTCTTGGCTCCTAAAATATGAGTTGGACAAATCAATATTTCTCTGTCAGGAATTTGAATCAGGCAGCATGAGGTGATTGAGGCAATTAGCAGCAATAAAAACTATGACTAACAGGATGTAAAGAGAGAGGCCATGAGGTTGAGTAGGGGTATGTGTGGGAGGAGATGGAGTGTAGATGATGACAAACCAAAGTGATAAAGAAGCAGAAATTATGAATGAACAGATCTATGAAGTAGAAAAGATAATACATGGATAGACAACAGATATTTCTAGAGTTCCTTCTATGAGCTGGAAACTGTGTTTGGCTCTGAACATAATGAAAGTGACTAAGACTCAGCCTCTGCCTTCACAGCACTTAATTTTAGTGGGGAAGAGAGAAAACAAGCAAACAAACAAATAAATAATTACAATTTTTTTTCTGAGACAGAGTCTCACTCTGTTGCCTAGGCTGGAGTGCAATAGCATGATCTTGGCTCACTGCAACCTCTGCCTCTCAGGTTCAAGCGATTCTCCTGCCTCAGCCTCCTGAATAGCTGGGATTGCAGGTGCGCGCCACCATGCCTGGGTAATTTTTTTTTTTTTTTTTTTTTTGAGATGGAGTCTCATTCTGTTGCCTAGGCTGGAGTGCAGTGGCGCTATCTTGGCTGACTGCAGCCTCCACCTCCCAGGTTCAAGCAATTCTCCTGCCTCAGCCTCCCAAGTAGCTGGGATTACAGACGCCCACCACCTCACCTGGCTAATTTTTGTATTTTTAGTAGAGACGGGGTTTCACCATGTTGGCCAGGCTGGTCTGGAATTCCTGACCTCAAGTGATTTGCCCACCTTGACCTCCCAAAGTGCTGGATTACAGGCGTGAGCCACCACACCTGGCCAACAAAAAAATTTTTTTTTTTTTGAGACAGAGTCTTGCTCTGCGGCCAGGCTGGAGTGCAGTGGTGCTACCTTGGCCCACTGCAACCTCCGCCTCCCGGGTTCAAGTGATTCTCCTGCCTCAGCCTCCTGAGTAGCTGGGACTGCAGGCGTGCGCCACCACGCCCAGCTAATTTTTTTTTTTTAGTAGAGACGGGGTGTCACAATGTTGGCCAGGATGGTCTTGCTCTCTTGACCTCGTGATCTGCCCACCTTGGCCTGCTAAAGTGCTGGGATTACAGGCATGAGCCACCGTGCCTGGCTAACAAATTGTTTTAAAGACTAAGAAGAAAACAAATATGGGGCCAAGATGGAACATATCAGGGAGGGTCACTGATGATCTTGGCAGGAGTAGGGAGGGACCTACTTAAGAAATAGCATGATTCTAATTAATGGTGTCCAGCTTTAAAAAAAATTTTTAAATAATAATTTAAAAAAGCAATGGGAGGGAGAGTCTCTCTGGACAGAAAATTAAAATGAGACCTGAAGAATGAGAAGGATCCAGCTGTGTGAAGATCAGAGAAAACAATATTTGACATTTCTCAGAATAGGGGATTTAAAAGAAAAAAAGAAGAATACTTGAGATAGAGGATGTTTAAGGCCTGCTGGCAGGAAAGAGCTTATCATGTTCAAGGAAGATGATGGGGGTTGCAGTGTGAAAGCCATGTGGATGGAGCAAAGGAAAAGAAAAGGAAGCATGAGATGAGTTTGGAGATACAGGCAGACGATAGATCACACAGGCCTCTCTAGGCCTTGGTAAGGAGTTGGGAATTTAGTTCCAGTGTAGTGAGAAGTCATCAAATATTTGATGCTAGGTAGTGACATGATCTAGCATAGTGTGGCAGATAAGCTTGAAGGCTGAAGTCAACCTTGGTTCAAACCTAAGTTCTACCATTTACTGACTCTGTGCCCAAGGCTGTGTGACCTTGGGCAAATTTCTCAATCTCTCTCTGCCCTAGTTTCCTTATCTGTAAAATTGAGGTAGATTTGGGTTTTACTTCATGGAGTTGTTGTATAGATTAGATACATGTAAAACAGTTCCTGGCACATAATAGACACTAATAAATGTAAGTTCGTATTATTATTTTGTTTTTAGAAAGGTCATTGTAGCTGGTGTATGGAGAATGAATGTGGGGGCATAAAAGGAAGAGGGTAAAGAATAGGAGAGGGGAGGCCAGTTATGAGGCTTATGAGTAGCCTGGGTAAGAGATGACGAGTGAAGTGATGGTGGTAGACACAGAGAGAAATGGACTAATTTGACATAATTTTGGAGGTAAAATTTTCATATTTTGCAGATGGACTGGACATGGGGGTTGAGGAAAATGGAAGAATCAAGAATAACTTCTAAGTTTCTGGCTAGAGTAACCAGGGGGATGGAAGTGACATTTACAGAGATTAGGAGCCGAGGCGAAGTAGGTTTGGCGGGGAAATTAGGAGTTCTATTTTAGATATGTTAAACCTGAGATGTCTTAAGACGTCCAAGTGGATGTCTATTAGACAGCTGGTTACACATTTTGGAGACCAGAAGAGAGGTCTGGGATAAAGACGTAAATTTGGAAGTCATTAGCATGATCAGCATTTGAAGACAAAGAAATAGTTGAGATCATCTAGGAAGAGAGTCTGCAGAGAGAAGTGAAGAGAGCCAAGAAGAGTCCAGAGGATTTTAGGGTGGTGGAATAGACAAAGAGAGTGAGGACAGACCTGCGAAGAGAGAGTAAATCAGAAGAATGTGGTATCACAAAAACCAAGAGACGAGAGGGTTTCAAGAAAATTGGAGAGGTCACCTGAGTGGAAAGGTCAAATAAGACTAAGGAAAATATTGGTCACTGATGATCTTGGCAGGAGTAGGGTCAGTGAAGTGGGTGGTCTAAGTAAGAATTAAATAAGTTGAAGAGTGAATTAGAGGTGTGCTTGCTTTGACAGCATATTTACAAAAAAAAGGAACAATACAGAGAAAATTGGCTTGACTCCTACACAAGGATGACACATCTGTGAAGCATTCTATATGTCTTTTGTATAGATTTTAATTTTGTGACAATGTTTACCTTTACATATTTAAAAACGGAATTAAATAAACAAGAATGGAAGGGATCCTAAAACTGAATATAAACAGAAACAAGTGAACCAAACTATATTTAAATAAGTAATATAATCACTCTGAAGGAAAAAAAATGAATCTGAATACTTTTGAACATAGTACTTGAATATACAGCTTTTGTCTAAAAACAAAACAAAACTGCAAACAAATCTTGAACCCTGTTTAGTAGATTGTTTTTGTTAGCAGAATGGATGTAACAATTCTATTTTGTGTCTATCTTATTTATTTATT
The DNA here is from genome assembly GCF_029281585.2 of Gorilla gorilla gorilla. Lineage (NCBI taxonomy): Eukaryota > Metazoa > Chordata > Mammalia > Primates > Hominidae > Gorilla > Gorilla gorilla. The sequence continues at coordinate 188,438,507 of NC_073224.2, forward strand.
TATTTTTGAGATGGAGTCATGCTCTGTTGCCTAGGCTGGAGTGCAGTGGCGTGATCTTGGCTCACTGCAACCTCTGCCTCCAAGGTTCAAGTGATTCTCCTGCCTCAGTCTCCCTAGTAGCTGGGATTACAGACATGCACCACCATGCCCGGCTAAATTTTGTATTTTTTAGTAGAGATGGGGTTTCGCCATGTTGGCCAGGCTGGTCTCGAACTCCTGACCTCAAGTGATTTGCCCGCCTTGGACTCCCAAAGTACTGAGATTACAGGCATGAGCCACCATGCCCAGCCTATATCATAATTTTAAACAAATGAATAAAGACATTGATGTTGTTGAGAGCCAGAGTTCTTACTGTGGGAAAAAGGAGATGCAAATAAGGAATAGGAGAAAGAACCCTGTGGTGTTAAATTGGAATTAAAGTATCAGTAACGAATTCTTAATTTAAAATGGTTGACCAGAGCTGGGTGCAGTGGCTCATGCTTGTAATCCCAGCACTTTGGGAGGCCAAGGTAGGAGGTTCACTTGAGGCCAGGAGATCGAGACCAGCCTGGGCAACATAGTGAGACCCCATCTCTATAAAGAATCTAAAAATATTAGCTGAGTGTAGTGGTGTGTAGTCCTAGCCTATTCCAGGGGCTGAGGTGATCTCAGGAGTTCATATCTGCAGTGAGCTATGATAGCATCACTGCACTCCAGTCTGGACAACAGAGTGAGACCCTGTCTCTGTTAAAAATAATTATAATAATAATTAAACAAAATTAGGTTACTATTTTTCCCCTTTGGCTCTGTTTACTAAAATGGCCTAGAAGCAATTACACTCCAATAGGAATGAGCACATCTGATGCCCAAATCTTGGTTTCTAAATACCATTCCCCACTAAAGAGTAGCTCTTTGGAGAAATGGCTGATTTTCAGGACCAGGCAGTGAAAGTACAAGATAAGCCTGGAACATCTTATTATGCCAGAAAGCAAGGAGGTGTTAAAAAAAAGTGATGAAGACATGTCAAAAGGACACAGGAGCTAGTTTGAAGAGGCTCTCCTTGGCCAAACCTGGGACAAGTTGAACATTTAAAAAATAATAAGGGTAATGGTTTATAACTCATTAAATAAATTAAGAATACATTAGTTTATACTCATGATAATAATTAGAGAGAAGGAAACCTTCTTGCTTACAGTAGAATGCCAACTAAAAAATGTAGATGGAATGATAGAAGTAGAAAATCACCAGTTTGCAACTATCACAGTAATTGATTCAGACAAGAATTATCAATGAGTGTTGAAACCATTGGGCAAAAGTTTGAAGAGGAACAGGATATTTACATAGTTTCAAAGTCCCTCTCTACAGATTACCATTACTTACACAGGAAAAAATACTCTACAGTGAAGAAATCTGGTAGATACCACCTTAATCCGCTGATCAAAGTGAACACCATCAATAATGGGACCAAGTGACACCACGTTTCTCCCCATATGATGCACTGAGAAGGACACAACATCATATAACTAGTATTTCTGCCTGGAAAAATATGTAAATCCCTTCATGAGAAAACATGAGACAAAGCCAAACAGGGGGAGACACTACAGAACACCTGGCCAGTACTCTTTAAAAATGTGAATATCGTGAATAATAGTGAAAGACTGGGGAACTATTCTAGATTAAAGGAGACTAAAGAGTTATAACAGGCTAGGTGTGGTGGCTCACACCTGAAATTCCAGCACTTTGGGAAGCAGAGACAGGAAGATCACTTTGAGGCTAGGAATTACAGGCCAGTCGGGGCAACATAACGAGACCCCAACTCTACAAAAATAATTTTTAAAAAAATTAGCCAGGCATAGTGGTGCGTGCCTGCGGTACTAGCTAGCTAGTCTGGAAGCAGGGGTTGGAGGATCGCTTGAGCCCAGGAATTCAAGGTTGTAAGTGAGCTGTAATTGAACCACTGCCCTCCAGCCTGGGTGACAGAGCGTGATCCTGTTTCTAAAAAATAATAATTAAAAGAAAAAAAACCTTTTTAAAAGTCATGACAGTTAAGTATAATGCATTACCTGGATCAGGCACTGGATCAGAACCTGATGGGGGAAAATACTGCTATATAGGACATTATCAGGCCAATTAGTGAAATTTGAGTATGGACTGTATATAAGCACTATGTCAATTTAAAATTTCTGGATTTGATTGTCATACTGAGTGGGTATGTAGGTATATAAGAGAATGTCCTTTTCTCAGAAAATACACACTGAAATATTTAAGGTATTAGGGGTAACTACTGCAATTCAAATGGCTCAGGAAAAAATATACATATCCATGTATATGCATGTAGGCATATGCCCACACATGAGAACTTCTGGGGCATCTGGGAATTCTTTGTAATATTTCTGCAGCTCTTCTGCAAGTTTGAGATTATTTCAAAGTAAAAAGTTAAAAAATAAAGTGTAAGGGTGAGCATGGTGGTTCATGCCTGTAATCCCAGCACTTTGGTAGACAAGGGCAGCAGGGCGGGGGGTTAACATTTGAGGTCAAGAGTTTGAGACCAGCCTGGCCAACATGGTGAAACTCTGTCTCTACTAAAAATATAAAAATTAGCCAGGTGTGGTGGCATCCTCCTATAGTCCCAGCTACTTGGGAGGCTGAGGCAGGAGAATCACTTGAACCCATAGGCAGAGGCTGAAATGAGCCAACATCAGCCCAATGCACTCCAGCCTGGGCGACAGAGTGAGATTATTATTTTGTTTTTAAAAAATAAATAAAAAGTAATAATAATAATAAAGCATAGATGAAGAAATAGAAACAGTATGGAGATAACTCTTTAGAAAATTTCACTGTGAATGGGAGCAGAGAAATGGAGCCAGAAATAGAGTCAGGGTCATAAAATAGCTCTTTAAAGATAGAAGAAACTAGGTTTGTTCACTGATCAGAGAACCAAGGTGGACTTCAGTCTCTCCCTTTCAAGACGAGGGGCTTAGATCAGACATCCTGTAAGGGCCTTTCCACCTCAGGCCCTTTGTGACTCTATGACTCTCCTACCCTCTCCTAGATGCCTAGAGCTCTTCTGAAAACATGTTTTGTTCCTTAAACTGCAACCAGGAAAAGACATTTGGGCCACCACCACTTGAGGGCAGTAGAAAATGATGCTGCACGCAATTTGGTGGTTTTATTGTTTTGGCTGCTGGAAGAAAACAAAGGCCTTCACATGATTTACCCTCAAATGTCTTAGGGCAAATAAAGGTCCCGTGAACACACCACTTTTTCCAAATGTTTTAAACAAGAAAAGCCCAACGTAAGTTATAACAGGGGGTTGAGGAGAGGAGTAAGAGGGTGAGAGGGTCTCACATCTTGAAAAAAGCTGGCACATACTGTAAGTTTAATAAAGAATAACTGATAACAGAAAAATTAGAGCCTGTCAGAATTGAAAGGGATCCTAGAGGAGGATGAATAGAGCCCCTTCGTTTTATAGGCAGGACCCTGGGTCCAGAGGAGAGAAGGGGCTTGCCCAAAGACACAGTGACATGGTAGAGAAATTAATGGTTTCAATACTTATCTGGCTAGCCTGTGAAGAGAGAGATTCTGATATTTTCAAATGACATAATAAACATCACTTGCAAAAAGCGTGGCCCCATCACTGGTATTGGTACTGAGTTCTGAAAACACTGTGACAACACAGTTGTGAGGCTGTGTCTCTTGTGGCTTCCTCTCCCTGGGAGGATCTGACTGTTCACCTTTAATTCTTACCCACTTCAACGGGTCTGAATGCCCTGGACAGCATAGTTCTGATCCTATCCAACCCACTCCTCACCCCTTTCTGAGAGGAGCTTCAGACTGCTGAGGGATCTTAGACTTTCCTACCAATATCAGGGGATGAAGTTGAAGGCTATTTGGATGAAAAAGTGAATGAGCATGTGACAGAACATTATTTGGAAAGAAACAACATTATCATTGCCATAGAGGGGAGATGATCTTAAAAAGACAATCAGAAAATCCAAAGCATAAAACTTCCCTAATATGACTTAAGGACATGATGGAGAATAAAATTACTAGACTGTTCAAAACAAAAAAACCAGTATGACTTCATAACATGATAAATAGCCGGGAGCATTTTTTTTTTTTTTTGAGATGTAGTCTCACTCTATCGCCCAGGCTGGAGTGCAGTGGTGCGATCTCAGCTCACTGAAAACTCCTCCTCCCGGGTTCAAGTGATTCTTGTGCCTCAGCCTCCTGAGTAGCTGGGACTACAGCATGTGCCACCACTCCCCGCTAGTTTTTATATTTTTAGTATAGATGGGGTTTCACCATGTTGGTCAGGCTAGTCTCAAACTCCTGACCTCATGATCCATCTGCCTCGGCCTCCCAAAGTGCTGGGATTACACGTGTGAGCCACTGTGCCCAGTCAGCATCAATTATTTAGAATAATAGCCTCTAACCCCTAACCTCAGTATTATCTATTCCTCTGCAAAAAAAAAAAAAAAAAGAAAAAACAAAAGAAAAAAAATGCCCAGGCATTAGCCTGGCATTCAAAAATCCCTTGCCTGTTCCAGATAATTTTCTAGTCTCATGTCCTGCCATAGCTCCCACCCTGCACTCCAACCTCTGTTTTCTGAGCACTCATTGCAATGGTGTAACTGTGAACATTTATTCAGGCCATGTGCTGCATTTGCTCCATTTTGAGGCTCGATTCAAACGCCACCTGCTTTGGAGGCTTTCCTTGATCTGACCCTTACGTTTACTCGCAGATTCCTTTTGACTCCCACAGCCATTTCATCTACTTCCCTCTTTTTTTTTCTTTTATTTTTCTTTCTTTCTTTCTTTCTTTTTTTTTTTTTTGAGACAGAGTCTTGCTCTGTTGCCCAGGCTGGAGTGCAGTGGTGCAATTTCCACTCACCGAAACCTCCGCCTCCTGGATTCAAGTGACTCTCCTGCCTCAGCCTCCAGAGTAGCTGGGACTACAGGCATGCGCCACCACGACCAGTTAATTTTTTGTATTTTTTTAGTAGAGATGGGGTTTCACCATGTTGCCCAGGCTGGTCTCGAACTCCTGAGCTCAGCCAATCCGCCCACCTCAGCCTTCCAAAGTACAAGGATTACAGGCGTGAGCCACTGCACCCAGCAGCATGTACTTCTCTTTAATATTTATTTCATTCTGTCTTGTCTTTCCCATCACAGAGTGAGCACTTAGAGGGCATGAACTGGGTTTTAATACTATGATTTTTTTTAGAGGTTGCTTCCAGTTATTAATAATCTACCATTTATTAATTAACAATTAATAATTACCAATTATTACCAATTACCAATTAATTACCAATTACCATTTAATAATTACCAATTATTAATAATAATCTAACAATAATTTTACTTATCTTTCTAAATCTCCTGTTTCTCAGCTCACTCCTTCCAACACCCTGACTCCAACACTTCTCTGATCCCTTCCTGGGCCTTATAATCCAGTGATCCTAATATCTCTTCACCATTCCTCAACTATCTTGTGTCCTCACTTCCCTTTTTACCCACCTAAATTCCAAGGTCCAATGTTAAAATCACTCCCTTGATAGGTCCTCTTCTCTCTTGCCTCCTCTTGCATTCTCATTTTGCTTCGCAAGATCCCTACCCTGAACAATCTAACTCTACCTACTCTCTGCTTTTGGGAAAGTGGATGAAGACAAACCCACAACTGTGTCAACTGGACTCTTAAAATTCATCGCCACTGACCTCAAGTGGGCTTTTAGTGCTACCTGGGAATCATACTACATTTTCAAGTCCATCCACTTTTCCTAAATGCTTATTTCGTAACTTTTTTCAAACTTTTCATATCCTCTCCTTTTTCCTCCCTCTCAGCAGATAACCCATCCACCTGCATCCATGCCCACATACTCAGCCCTCTTCGGTATTCTCAAAGCCAATTCTTTCCCCTGCACTCCAGCAATTCCCTCTCTTGCTTGTATCATCAGTGATTCCTCTTCTACCAGATCATTCCATTCACTTTTTAAAAAATGCCGCATTATTGCTCACCTTAAGAAAAGAAACCTCTCTTGACTCTGCATCCCTTACTAGGTATCACACCATTTCTCTGCTCTTCATTTCAGCTAGACATTTCTAGAGAATTATCTGTTTTTCTTGACTCCAAGTCCTCTCTTTTCATTCTCTCTCGAGCCTCCTCTAATTATACTTTTCTTTCACCTTCCCCTGAAACGATTACCAAGGTCATCAAAGACTTCCACATTGCTAACTCTGGATATTAATTGCAATCCTCATCTAACTAGCTCTTTGATAAGATTTGACATGCTTTCTCACTCCTTCCTTCCTTGCTCCTTCCTGAAACACGTTGCTCATTTGGCTCAAGGACAGACATCATACTCTCCTGGTTTTCCTCTAAGCTCAGCTGCTCTTTCTTTGGTCTCCTTTACTAGTTCCTCTTCATTTCCCTGAGTCCTAACATTGGAGTGGCCCAGGGCTTGGTAGTTGGACTTCTTGGGTTTTATTATAGACACTTGGACAGTCTCACCCAATCTCATGGCTTTAAATGCCTCCATAAGCTAATGACACCCAAATTTATATCACCAACCCAGGCCTCTCCCCTGAACTCCAGACTCTTATTCCAACCGCATCCTTGACATTTCAACTTGGATATCTAAAAGTGTATCAAATTTAGTCAAAGGCCAAATTCCCGATATTCTCTCTAAATTGGCTTCTTCCATAGTCTTACTCATCTCAGTAAAAAACAATTTCATCAATCCAGTTGCTCAGGCAAAATCCCTGGCATCATCCGTGATCTTTTTCTTCCTCTCATACCTCATCCTTAATCCTTTAGCAAATCTGGTGTGCTCTACCTTCAATATGTACAGAATCTGACCACTTCTTACCACCTCTCACCACCAAGCCATCATCATATCTGGATTATTGCAATAATCTTATATTTGTTTTACCAGTTTCTGCCCTTGTTGATGTACAGTTTATTTCCCCACGATAGTCCAAATAATATTTTTCTTTAAATGTATTTATTTATTTATTTATTTTTAGACAGAGTCTTGCTCGGTCACCAGGCTGGAGTGCAGTGGCACGATCTTGGCTCACTGCAACCTCTGCCTCGCGGGTTCCAGTGATTCTCCTGCCTCGGCCTCCCGAGTAGCTGGGATTACAGGCACATGCACCACCACACTCGACTAGTTCTTTTGTATTTATAGTAGAGGCAGGTTTTCATCATGTTGGCCAGGCTGGTCTCTAACTCCTGACCTCAGGTGATCTGCCTGTCTCGGCCTCCCAAAGTGCTGGGATTACAGGCATGAGCCACCGCACCTGGCCCTGTTTTTTTCTTTTTTTGCAACAAAGTCTCGCTCTGTCACCCAGGCTGGAGTACGGTGGCCTGATCTCGGCTCACTGCAGCCTCGGCCTCCCGGGTTCAAGCGATTCTCCTGCCTCAGCCTCCCGAGTAGCTGGGATTCCAGGCATTTTGATATTTTTAGTAGAGGCAGGGTTTCACCCTTCAGTAGAGGCTGGTCTCAAACTGACCTCAAGTGATCTGCCTGCCTCGGCCTCCCAAAGTACTGGGACTACAGGTGTGAGCCACTGTGCCAGGCCATAATTTTAATTTTTTTTACAGACAGGGTCTCAGTCTGTCACCCAGGCTGGAGTGCAGTGACGCAATCATAGCTCACTGCAGCCTCAAACTCTTGGGCTCACTATGCCTGGCTAATTTTTTTTGTTGTTTAAGAGACGGTCTTGATATGTTGTCCAGGCTGGTCTTGAACTCCTTGGCTTCAAGGTATTCTCCAGCCTCAGCCTCCCGAAGTGCTGGGATTACAGGTGTGAGCCACCATGCCTGGTTTATTTGTCTTTTTCTTGTTGAGTTGTAAGGGTTCTTTATATATTCTAGTTAGAATTCACTTGTTAGGTATATGATTTGCAAATATTTTCTCCCATTCCTTGGATTGTCTTCTCACTTTCTGGATGGTGTCCTTCAAAGCACAGAAGTTTTGATGACATCCAGTTTATCTAATTTTTCTTTTGTTGCTCTGCTTTGGTGTTATATCTAAGAAATCATTGCCTCATCTAATAAAGATGGTTTGCATCTATGTTTTCTTCTTTGAGGGTTTTTTTTTTTTTTTTTTTTTTTTGAGACAGAGTCTCACTCTGTCACCCAGGCTGGAGTGCAGTGGCGCGATCTCGGCTCACTGCAAGCTCCGCCTCCCAGGTTCATGCCATTCTCCTGCCTCAGCCTCCCAAGTAGCTGGGACTACAGGCGCCCACCACCACACCTGGCTAATTTTTCTGTATTTTTAGTAGACACGGGTTTCACCGTGTTAGCCAGGATGGTCTCGATCTCCTGACCTAGGGATTCACCCACCTCCACCTCCCAAAGTGCTGGGTTTACAGGCGTGAGCCACTGCACCCAGCCTCTTCTCAGAGTTTTATACTTAAGCAACTCTTAGATTCTTCTAAGAATTTTATAGTTTTACATTTAGGTCAAGGATCCATTCTGAGCTAGTTTTGGCATCTGGTATGACGTAGGGGTTCAACTTCATCCTTTTGCATGTGAATATGTAGTTGCATGTGAATATGGTAGTTCAACAGTACCATCTCTTGAAAAGACTATTCTTTCTGCCATTGAATTATCTTCATACCCTTGCTGAAAATCAATTGACTATTAATGTATAGAGTTAGTTTGAACTCTCAATTACATTCCATTGGTTTATATGTCTCTCTTTATACTAGTACCATGCTATCTTGACTACTATACCTTTGTAGTAAGTTTAAAATCAGGAGCCTGTAATCCCAGCACTTCGGGAGGCCAAGGCAGGTGGATCATGAGGTCAGGAGATCAAGACCATCCTGGCTAACACGGTGAAACCCTGTCTCTACTAAAAATACAAAAACAAAAAATTAGCCAGGCATGGTGGCGGGCATCTGTAGTCCCAGCTACTCGGGAGGCTGAGGCAGGAGAATGGCAAACCTGGGAGGCAGAGCTCGCAGTGAACTGAGATCGTGCCACTGCACTCCAGCCTGGGCAACAGAGCGAGACTCTTGTCTCAAAAAAAAAAAAAAAATCAGGAAGCATGAGTCTTCCAACTTTGTTCTTCATTTTTAAGATTATTTGGCTATTCTGAGTTACTGGAAATTCCATATGAATTTTAGAATCAGCTTGTCAATTTATACAAAGAAGCTAACTGGTATTCTAATAAGGATTGCACTGAATCAGTAGATCAATTTGGGGAGTATTACCATATTAACGATCTTAAGTCTTCCAATTCATGAACATAAGAAGTCTTTCCATTTGTTTAGGTCTTCTTTACTTTCTTTCAATGATATTTTGTAGTTTTTATTTGCAAATCTTGTGCTTCTATTAAATTTATTCTTAACTATTTTTTCTTTTTGATGTTATTGTAAATGGAATTGATATTTTTTATTCTTTATTTTTGAGACAGTCTCGTTCTCTCACCCAGGCTGGAGTGCAGTGGCGGAATCTGGGGTCACTGTAACCTCTGCCCTGGAGGGCTGAAGTGATTTCCCCACGTCAGCCCCCTGAGGAGCTGGGACTATGCGTGTACTCCACCATGCCTGGCTAATTTTTACATTTTTTTGCAGAGACAGGGTTTCACCATGTTGCCCAGGCTGGTCTCAAACTCCTGACCTCAAGCGATCAACCCAACTTGACCTCCCAAAGTGCTGGGGTTACAGAGGTGAGACATTGTGCTGGGCCGGAATTGATTTTTTAATTTCATTTTCAGTTGGTTTTTTTTTTTCCCCGAGACAGAGTCTCACTCTGTCACCCAGGCTGAAGTGCAGTGGCGGGATCTTGGCTCACTGCAACCTCCGCCTCCTGGGCTCAAGCAATTCTCCTGCCTCAGCCTCCCAGGTAGCTGGGACTTACAGGCATGAGCCACCATACCTGGCTATCATTTTCAGATTATTCATTGCTAGTGTATAGAAATACAATTGATTTTTGTATATTAATGTTGTATCTTGCAACTTTGCTGAACTCATTTATTCCAATAGATTTTTGTTTGTTTCTTTAGGATTTTCTATATATACAAGATCATCTCATCTGCAAATACAGTTTTACTTCTTTTTCAATATGGATGTTTTTTATTTTTTTCTTGCCTAATTGCTCTGGCTGGAAACTCCAGTATAATGCTGAATAGAGTTACCTTTCTTGGTTTTTTTTGAGACAGAGTCTTGCTCTGTCACCCCCAGGCTAGAGTTCAGTGGTGTGATCTTGGCTTACTGCAGCCTCTGCCTCCTAGGTTCAAGAGATTCTCGTGCCTCAGCCTCCCAAGTAGCTGGGCCTACAGGTGTGTGCCACAGCCCCTGGCTAATTTTTTTATTTTTTTTTGTATTTTTAGTAGAGATGGGGTTTTGCCATGTTGGCCAGGCTGGTCTCAAACTCCTGACCTCAAGTGCTCTGCTTGCCTCGGCCTCCCAAAGTGCTGGGACTACAGGCATGAGCCACGGTGCCCGGCTGAGTTACCTTTCTATAACATGATTTTGGACTTTTATTTTCCTTCCTGGGAACCTTTCAATGACTCCACATTGCCCTCAGAATAGACTTCACTGTTTATTAGCTTACAAGGCCAATTTAAATCTCACCCCAGGCAGGCACCCAGCCACAGTGACTCACATCTGTAATCCCAGCACTTTGGGAGGCTGAGACAGGAGGATTGCTTGAGTCCAGGAGTTCAAGACCAGCCTGGGCAACATAGTGAGACCCAGTCTCTATAAAAAATAAAAACATTATCTAGGTATGGGGACATGTGTCTGTAGTCCCAGCTGCTCAGGAGGCTGAGGTGGGTAACTGCCTGAGCCCAGTAGTTTGAGTCTACAGTGAGCTATGATTGCACCACTGCACTCCATCCTGGGCGACAGGGTGAGTCCCTGTATCTAAAAAAATTTTTTAAAAAAGATAACCCAATTCTTAATCACCATCATCATCATCATCATCATCATCATCATCATCATCACCATCATCATCGGATAGTCCCCATTTGCTGAGCACTTACTCCCCATGTCTCAGATACTATGCAAAGTGCTTTATAATCATTGTCTATTTAATTCTTTTACTTATTCTGTATGGTAGTCTGCATGAAACTGAGGGTCAAAGAGTTTTAATAACTTGACCATGGTGCTGTAGCTTATAAGTGGAGGACCTTGATTCAATGTCAAATTTGATTCCAAAGTCCATCATCTTAACCATTGTCCTGATGTTAGGGGTCCTAGCGTATAATTCCTACTTTTAAAAGGGTAAATAGGCCAGGCGCAGTGGCTCATGCCTGTAATCCCAGCACTTTAGGAGGCCTAGGTGGGCAGATCACGAGGTCAGGAGATCAAGACTATCCTGGCCAACTTGGTGAAATCCCGTCTCTACTAAAAATACAAAAAATTAGCCAGGTGTGGTGGCACTTGCCTCTAATCCCAGCTACTCAGGAGGCTGAGGCATGAGAATCGCTTGAACCTGGGAGGCAGAGGTTGCAGTGAGCCGAGATTGCGCCACTGCACTCCAGCCTGGTGACAGAGCGAGACTCCATCTCAAAAAATAAAAATTAAAATTAAAAAAAAAAAGGGTAAAATAGATTCCTGATTGGGCGCTTAAAAATTCCAGGCCACTAGATTTAAAAATGCCATCAATGGGAAACAGTAAGAATCTCCTTTGCTTCCAGTGGTGATTGTGAATCTCTTGAGCTAGTTTTGGGACTCTTTTGAGCTACTTTCCCCAATGACATAAACAAACATTACCACCACCTGCTAAGCGACAGATACTGAACTAGGCTCTCTCACACCAGTTGCATCATTTAACTTTCCCCGAAATCCTCAGAAGTAAGAATATCCTCATTTTACAAAAAAGAGAATCTCCAGAGAGAAACATTTCTCTCAGCCTCTTGTAGTCCAGCCATGAGTCCCTCTGGGTATTTTCTAACACCCCTTCCACCCTTCTCTGCTAGTTTCTTTGTCTCTCATCTCTACCATGCTCCATTTAACCAGACATCTCGCTCTTCTGGGCTTTGCTGACACATACTTTACCCACGGTAGGCCATATTCAGGTGCTTGATGAGAAGTCCCTGTAGGGTTTTAACCAGGAAAATAATAAGATCTGGTTTATGTTTTAAAAAGAACATTCAGGCAGAGTGCAGTTGTTCACCCCTGTAATCCCAGCGTTTTGGGAGGCCAAGGCAGGTGGATTGCTTAAGTCCAAGAGTTTAAGACCAACCTGGGCAATGTGGCAAAACCCTGTCTCTACAAAAAATACAAAAATTAGCTGGGTGTGGTGGTGTGAACCCGTAGTCCCAGTTTCTCCGGAGGCTGAGGTAGGAGGATCAACTGAGCCTGGGAGATGGAGGCTGCTGTGAGCTGAAATTGGACCACTGCACTCCGGTCTAGGTGACAGAGCGAGATGCTGTCTCAAAAAGAACAAAAAAAAAAATCATTCAGGCTGAGGCAAGAGGATCGCTGAAGCCCAGGAGTTCAAAGCTACAGTGAGCCATGATCGTGCCACTGCACTGCAGCTGGGTGATGTAAATAAATAAAAATAGATCATTCGAAGTTTATGATATGGAGAATGAACCTAGGCAAAATCATGGAAGTGGGGATGTTGGTTAAGAAACTTTAGCAGTGGTCCAAGAGAAAGGCCATGGTAGTGGAGGTGGTGAAAAGTGGTCAGACCTGGAAATTAGGATCTTGGATATATATTGGAGATTGAGCCAACAGAACTTTCTGATAGATTGGACTTGGGCTATGAGAGAAAGCACAGAATCAAGGAAGAAAAGTGATGAAGGCCTGAACAAGGCATCCTCTATTTGTGCTATAATGTGAGATGTCATGGGTTTAAACTGAGACACAACTGTGATTATGGCTTTGAAAATCTTTGACTGAAAGAGTTGTCTATTTGTTATTTTGTGTTTGTGGGGGAGATATATTAACTTTTCCCAATGACATAAACCAACATTATCAGCACCTGCTAAGTGACAGATACTGAACCAGGCTCTCTCACACTAGTTACATAATTTAACTTTCCCCGAAACCCTTAGAAGTAAGAATATCCTCATTTTACAAAAAGGGAAACTAGACTTAGTTTATGATTTGATGAAGGTCAGGCAGCCAGTCAAATGGGGCTGAGCTGGGATTTGAAATCTAATTTGACTCTGAAGCCCATGCTCTTGTTATTGCGCTGATTCGGAATCAGGATTCCTCAAACTTTTTTCCTCATCACTTGAAGTCTTCTGTTGACACTCACGTGCCCTACTTTAGAGCCCAAGTCTGGCAAACAGGACAGTTTTGTTCTGTCTGCAGCCCATCCTCTGACTTGCCTTGTGATTTAGGGCAAGCTTCTTAATTTGATGGTGTCTCAGCATTCACACATGGTAAGCAGGGCTAGTAATTACCTATGGAGAAAATGCTTTGAAACCTGCAGATGAAAGAACCTGCAGCCATGAGTGCAAGGTTTCTTTCCTATGGTGTTCCTTTTGGTTCCTTATGGCTTCCAGGACTCTTCATAAAGGACAGAGAGGAAAGGAAGGAAATAGGGCAAGGGCAAAACAGTGTTTGCTTTCTCACTAGAAGCCAATGGCCTTTGGGGACATAAATATAATAATCTTTCTTACTGTATAGTACTCAATAAATATTACTAATGGATTAAATAAATTTTATGTAAAAAACCATTAAGTGGGCTTTGGAAGGCCACTGAAAACCTTTAAAAATATTTTCTATTTTTGTATTCTGGTTACTTAAACCCTACATGTTCTCCAGTAGGAAGAAAAAGGAGCTAATGCTTATCTAGTTTCTGCTGTGTCCCAGGTTTTCACATAAACCTTCATTTAATCATTGTAATAGCATGAGCAGGTAGGTATTATTATTACTTTTAGTTTACAGGAGAGGAAACCATGGCTTGGTATAGTTCCTCACTTCTGCAAAGTCACCAAAGAACCTGCAGGACCAAAACTGGACCAACCTGGGCCTTCCGAGTCCTAAACTCAACTTCTTCCCAGGGTATCCCACTGCCCTGAAAAGTTAGCGATGATGACAATTTTGAACTGTTCTATCACACCCTGCGTGTGTATGGCATTTACAAATGTCTTACTGCTTGTTCTTTTCATAGCTCAATCCCTGGCACAGGGATGGTTATTTGCATAGCACAATTGTTATTGTGCTGCCTCACATATTCTTTCTGCCCTGGGCAAACACGAACAATGATGGACTATATTTATGAAACCAGCAGCTTAGAAGCATGAGCTTCAGATTACCGTGAGAATTGTAGTAAGATTTTAAAATACAGTTTAGCACCATCTATATGGAAAGCCCATCTCTCAAAGTCTCATGCAAATAAACTGGCCCTTTGTGTATTCAGAGAGTTCCTCAGTTTTTTTTTTCATAGTTTCAATCACCTCACATTTCTCAACTTTCTAGATGCTGACATCGCAGACACGCAGTGTTCATGAAGCGTTGATATGACAGCTGCCTCTAAAAGCTAGAAAATAAGAAAATAAAAGTAGTTTTGATTTCCTTTAAGGATGGGTTGGGGAGGGGGGTTGGAGTTAGAGTAGGATAGAAAGATGATTGGTGACAAAGCTGTTTATGATTTAAGGTCTTCTCTTTAGGCTCATCCTGGGTTTAGGGCTATCGTAAATCCAGAGCCTCATCTTCAGCTTCCCATGTTCAAGGGCAAAATTTTAACAAGTCTTCTTGGGTGGTGATTAATGTCTGCAGGACACCAGCAACACACCCCAGGAAAAAGCGCATTTGAGTCAGAAGACCCATGTATAATTGTGTATAATTCCCAGCTTTGTCATTATGAATTTGGACAAATTCCTCTTCTGTTAAAAAAAAAGATTAAAAATAACCCTTGTAGAGCTGTTTTGAGGAATAAATGAAATAATGCACATTAAAGCAGCAATTTGCCTGGGTGCGGTGGCTCACATCTATAATCCCAGCACTTTGGGAGGCTGAGGCAGGAGGACGACTTGAGCCCAGGAGTTGAAGACCAGCCTAGGCAACATAGCAAGACACTGTCTCAAATAAAATAAATAAATAAATAAAACAAAAAAAAGAAAACAGCAATTGTTGGTTATTAGTATTCAGATTTAAGTCATCAGATACAACTTTATTTACCTAGGGAACATCTACTTTTTCAATGACAGGGATATGTCAGTTGTTCAAAGCACCCCTATTCTTATTTATTTATTTATTTTTATTTGATTGATTTTAAAAAAATAGAGACGAGGTCTCACTATGTTGCCCAGGCTGGTCTTGAACTCCTGGGCTCATGCAATCCTCCTGCCTCGACCTTCCAGAGTGCTAAAATTACAAATGTGAGCCACCTGGTCTGGTCTGGCACCCCCATTCATGTAACTAATATATCTGTCAAACCAACTTAGCTGTTGGAGGGTTGCCTGAAGGGTAGAGAGTTAAATGGTGATCTTGAAGAATGGTATCTTATAGCTACTACTTATTGAACATCTATTCCAGGCCAGTCTCTCTGATAGGCCATTATACATGAGCTCTAATCCTTAAACCATCCATACAAAGTAGATATTATTATCTTCAATGTAATCATGAGGAAAATGAGGCTTAGTGACCTAGAGACATTAAGTTGTCCTAGAAAAAACAGATAAATTCTTCTTGTCTGCTCCATGCAGCTCATTCTTGTTATAATGAATTAGATTATAACATATATTCGATTGGCTACATTTTTCCCCTCCTAAAATAGATTTGGGATATGACCCAGTGCTCTGACGAGATCTGGGACACACATTTACAAATTGTCATTGGTTTGTCATTAAAACAAACAAACAAACAAAAAAACACCTCTCTCAGAAGTTCTAGGCCTCTTTTGGGAATTTGGCCCATTATTCTCTTCCCTATAGACATGCTCCCATCTCCCATTACATGTCATTAATTTAAACCAGAACCTACGAATGAAGAAAGAAGCCACTACAAATTACTAGTGGTCTGGAAGGGGACATGGGGCAATTCCCATATAAAGATTTTAGGCAAGTCTTCCCTTGCTAGGGCATCTGATTCTTTTTATTTTTTGTTAACCAAGACCCAAGCCTGCTGTCAATGGCTCTTACTTATAGAAGCTATTTATAAAATAAATTTATAAAATATTTGTTCCTTGATTTTCTTATGGGGATAAAGTGAAGATCCAAATAACAATTATATATGAGATTGTATTCAGTTCAATTCAACAAACTTTTATAATGTACTTACTGAACATTAGAAGTTGTGCTTCTAAACATTTGGCCGGGCACGGTGGCTCACGCCTGTAATCCCAGCACTTTGGGAAGCCGAGGCAGGCAGATCACTTGAGGTCAGGAGTTCGAGACCAGCCTAGCTAACACGGTGAAACCCTGTCTCTACTAGAAAAAAAAAAAATTAGCTGGTGTGGTGGCGGGTGCCTGTAATCCTAGCTACTCAGGAGGCTGAGGCACAAGAATCGCTTGAACCCAGGAGGCGGAGATTGCAGTGAGCCGAGATTGCACCGTTGCACTCCAGCCTGGGTGACAGAGTGAGACCTTGTCTCAAAAAAATAAAAATAAAATAAAAACACTTATAAACGGTGAAAAGCAATACTGTATACATACAAGGTGTTATTTATTTATTAGAGATGGGGTCTCTCTATGTTGCTCAGGCTGAATGCGTGCTCTGTGCAACTGCCTCAGTCTCCTGTGTAGCTGGGACTATAGGCATGTGCCACCATGCCTGGCTAAGGTGTGCTTTTGACTTAATATAAATCATATAAAAGTTAAAACAGTAATAATTCCTTACTTTTCCTATATGAGAAACTGAAGCTCAGAGAGGTTAAATGGTTTGCCTGCGGTCACACTCTGATTCTTAATATTCTCTTTGCTACTCTGCACTGCCTTTCCGGAAACTACATGGCAGGGTTTCCACCTTATTCATCTGAGAGGAATATCTTACATCTCATATGGTTTGGAGGAGTCCCCTTGAATAGCAAGTGAAATTATACTCTCCAAAGCGATTTGCTCCATGATTTTCAGATTTCATAATTTGTGTAGCTACAAGTTTAGGCACTTTTGTATATGTCATCTCATTCATCCTCACAACAACCCTAAGGGCATACAACTAGTGAATGGGAGAGCCAGGAATGGAACCTGGATATTCCTAATGTCCGAGTCCTATTTATTTCACTATACTATGCTGCTTTGTCTATCAGTTGTATAACCCTGGGCAAATCACTTAGCCTCTGTGACCCTGCATTACCTCATTTGTAAAGTGAGTATGATGATTACTTCCTTTTAGAGCTGTGAAGCTCAAATGTGCTAATATAAAGTAGAAAACACCGGTAGAAACACCGGTTGTGGTTATGGCTGATAAGTGTACCAAAGTGAAGTAATGTAAAACAGTATCTCTTATTCTCTCTTCAGTTAAAGAGATTAACAGCAAAAAAGAAGCCAAGGAAGATGCTCTTGAATAAGTGGTTACTCACCAGACCTATATGGCTTGCTCTTGTTAGCTGGCCTTTGCCAGAAGGAGTCTGAGTAGAATTAGGAGTTCCTTGGGAAATTTCTGGAATGGTTTGCTTGTGGCGGCAATAGTCTAAAAACTTAGCTGGGGCTAACTCCATCCTGGGTCTTGTTCAGTTGTCCCTCCTACCACGGGGACTGCTATGATAATGGTAATGGGTGTAGGCCTGATAGAGTTGTGGTTTGTTGTAATGGGAAGCCATCGTGACTAAGAAATTAAGACCAATTCGGGCAAATACATTTATTGAGGCCTCTGTGGTAGGCTAAACTATGAGGGAGATAAAGCAGTGAGTCAGCCCCTTGTCCTCAAGGATTTTACAGTGCAGTGAGGTGGAGACAAACCCTCAACTAACGCTTACAGATAAGGCAGAGTATAAAAACGGTCACATCAGAACAACTTAGAGGTGGGGTGTGGAGTTCCTAGAACGCTTCTTGAAGTAGGTGGTATATACTCTGAGACTTTGAAGATGAATTTCAAGTAACTGGGTATTCCAACTGAAGGTTGGCAGCATCAGAAGGTGTAGGATGTGTTATGTTTAATATAGGCAGGAACGAAGGCCTTTACTGAGCATGCACTGTAATGCTAGGGTCTGACGATATAGAAATATATTGAAAACAGTTCTTGCCATTGAGGAGCTCTTAATCTAGAGGGATAGATAGGTGTAAACTGTTATTAGGGTGATGACTTCACAAGGTAGAGAAGAAAGGTTATAAAGGAGAGTGTGTAACTCTGACATGAGGAGGAGAAAAAGATACTTTGCAAAGGAGGTGAAACTTGAATTATGTCCTGAGAAGGAGGAGTTTGCTAAGTGGATGATGGGAGAAGCTAGGAGTGCTACAGGCACCAGCGTTCCCTTGTTAAACAATCTAAGTGTGACAGGCACCAGGCAAATACATGTTTGCTTCCCCTTTCCAAATGGATTTTGGCTGTGGGAGGGAATGACTTAATGTCTTCTTTTCCAATATACTAGCAGATGGTTAAACAAAGTTTTTACAGTTAGACTTGGATTCTAATTCAGCTATATAATTAGCTGTATGACCTTAGTAAGACACTTATTTGTGTTTCAGTTCCTTCATTCATACAATTCAAAAAATAAGAGTCTAGTACAGAGCCTGGCATATATAAAGTGCCATTATTATTTTCTATCATTATCTCATTTAGTCTTTGTAAGCAACTTGGCCTCTAGTTACAATTTCCCCCATTTTTCAGAAGCAGGAGCTCAGCGTAGGTAGGTGGCCTGTCTGAAGTTCACAGGTCAATCCGCAGTCGCCTCCGCAGCCCGTCCGCTTTAATTTTATGTCCGCGCCGGGTTTTCCAAGGCGGCCCCGGGGGCAGGCTCTGGTCCGGTGGCTGCGACTCCGGCGCCAGGGTTTGGGCGGCGCCGCGGCCGGCTCCGGCGGGCGGGCAGGCGGGCGGGGCCAGGCGGGGCGGGGCCAGGCGGGGCGGGGCGGGGCGGGCGTGAGGAGGGAAGTTGTGGAAGTTAGGGGAGACGCCCGCCCGCCCGCCCCGGCCTCGCCTGCGGCCGCTCCCTCCGCCTCCTCCCCGCCCCGAGCCCCAGTCAGCCCGTCCTTCCTTCCCCTTCCTTGCATGATGGAAACACCATGGCTGCGGCGGCCCAGCTCTCTCTGACACAGGTAACGCCACACGCCCGTCCGCCGGGCTTGGCCGGCCGGTGCCCCCTCCCCCACCGCCCTCAGCTTCGCCGACCCAGGCAGCTTCTTGGCTTGTGGGCCGGGCGGCCGGTGTGTGTGAGGGAAAGCGGGTGCGACTGCGGGAGGGCGCCCTCCGGAGCCGGAGCCCCCCTGCGGCCGCCGCGACCTCGCCCAGGGTCGTCGGGCGCCCCCTGCCCCGCCCAGCGCGGCCCCCGCCGCCCTCCGCGCCGCTGCCGAGTGGACTGTGACCCGGCCGCGCTCTGCTGGTGCCGGGCCGGCTCGCGCGGGGCAGCTTTCACCTACCCAGGAAGTTTCCTGCCACAGGGCCGCACGCATCCCAGGTGAGCTCCTGTTGAGCTCGCGCGGGCCGGCCGCACCCCCGGGCCGCACGAGGCTCGCCCGCTAGGCCGGCTGCGCGCCGCCCCCGGTAGGAGTTGCCTTCCAGAGCCGGACGCGCAGGCCCCCCAAGCCAGTCTTTCCTTTCCAGACTTGCCTTTCTCCCAGGGTCCGACGGAAGCCCTCCCTTCCCAGAGTTTAATGTAGTTAGCCTCGCCTCCAAAGAAGTCTTATCCTACTCAACTACCCACTCTGCCGGCCCCTTCCTCCGTTGAGCCTCTCCCCCTCCTGATCAGGTTTCCTTCTGGGTCAGACCCCCAATGCAGCCTTTTCCCACCCACGTCTGCTTCCACTTCAACTTCCCCTCGGGGGGGCTCACGCCTGATCGCTGTCCAGGTGGATCCCTTTAACGGGTGTGGTGGCTCCGCCAGTCTTGGTGCCAGGAACGGCCTCCCGGGGAGCACTTTTCTTGGGGGGAATCCTCAGCAAAACCTGTTCTCGAGCTTCCCTCTTGCCTCGTTGCTTCCTGTCAAAGTCCAGTCCTTGTGCTTCTCAGAAAACCTCTAAACATCACTCACACTGGGAACCTGGTCCCTCCCTCTCTGTAAAGAAGCCAATTACAATGTAAACATGGTGTCCGGGATGATAAGGTGACAGACACCTGCCAGTTCCTTCCTGCTCCTGTGACCCAAACTCTCCCCCGCGTCTCCTCAGACGGTTCTCTCCAGAGCTGGTGGCGCGTGCTTCCCGATTGGGGCCCACCCCGTCTTCCTTGCCTGCATTGTGGTATCTCACTGCCATCTTGTACTCCTTGGCCTAGATTCGTCGGTGCTTCTAAGGCCTTAGCGCTGGGATAGGGCAAACATTTCGGCAGTGGAGTTTTCTGTGTTTAAAATCAAGAGGCTTTGGGGTGCTTTGCCTAGCACTGTAGGATAGAGAGAAAAAAATGTTTTCTCAGAAACCAGGAGTCACGTACATGCTTCATGTAAAATAACTAACCCGTGTTTGCAGGAATTCTAAGTGTCATAAGGGAAGTCTATTTCCCAGTTTTTTTGATGGTGGTGGTGGTTGTCCTGTTCTGACAAGCAGATAACAGTGGGGAAGAACCCTTTAACATGGAATGTGGTGGTTTAGTCTTGGTTATGTATGTTTGGAAGGGCCCTCCCAAAACTCAAATTTCAACAACGACAGCACTGACTTTTAGGTATTCACTTTCTGTGAGTCTAGTTAGTGACTTGCATTAAACAAGATCCCTGTTGGCAGGCTGTTGTTTTCTGGCTCTGTTGGCCAATTCTGGCAGGAGTTTTCCCTTGAAGATTTTGTGCTCTTAAAGACTTCCGTAAAATTGCTTCTCAGTTGTGTGCATACTTTATTCTCTCCCTGGGTAATACCATGTTTTTAGCTTCTATTTACATCATTCATCTCTGGAGAATTGCTTCAAGCTCTGTCAGTTTTATAGCCATTTAAAAAATTTACATATGTTCTTGGGTTATATATTTAGGTATTAATGTGTACACAGTAAGTACGGAATCAGTAGTAGCTATTATCCTTCAGTGCCTCACATATGAGAGAATATACGTTGGTCGTTAATTTTTATTGATAATTCAAATAAGTAAATTCAGAATATTCTGATTTTAAAACATGAAGAGGCAATAAGAGGGATTACGAAGGCACAGGAAAAAAATAACATTTCCAGTTGCTAGTATACCCTAATGTGCCTCCTTGTTACTTCAAAACTTTGCAGATTTGTGGTTTTTAAATTAAATTTAATTTTTTTATAACTCCCTGAGCCC
Organism: Gorilla gorilla gorilla; assembly: GCF_029281585.2. Taxonomy (NCBI): domain Eukaryota; kingdom Metazoa; phylum Chordata; class Mammalia; order Primates; family Hominidae; genus Gorilla; species Gorilla gorilla. The sequence continues at coordinate 188,459,745 of NC_073224.2, forward strand.
AATACACTAAGATAACAATGCAGCCTGGTTTCACATTCATTACTGACCCGTTTGTCATCCTCTGTTCCCCCCACCCTGCCCACCCTCCCAACACACACATTTAGACATAGGCATACTCAAGTGAGAGCTCATTCAGGGCAGGGACATCTTTTAATCCATCTTTCTCCCATGGTACCTATCTGGAAGAAAGTAATTAATAACTGTTGTAGGAATGACTGAAAGCTCTAAAGGGTTCTATAACAGTTATGGAGATTAAACATGCTCAAGTTAATTTCTGCTTCTGTTCATATGTTGATGATTTTCATTCAGCAAATATTTTTATAGTACCTATTATGTACTAGACATTGTACTGGGATTATCGTGTTTATAATTTCTTGCCTTTACCAATTAAGCAAAACTGAGTTTGGGGAAAAAATGTGAAAAATGTTTTAGCTTATGCCTTCCTTCCTTTTTCCAAGCTTGCCAACCAACCCTTCAACTCCCCAGCCACCAAAATAAATTATCTAAATTATTATAGTCTAGCTTCTAGAGATGATAGAATGCTAGAGTACCGAAATGTTAGTTCCAGTTCTGCTTTGGCCACAGCTACCTGTATGGGTTTGGGTTAAATATCCAGGCCTCAGTTTTCTTAAGTTTAAAAGAGACTCAACAGATATTTGCTGAGCATTCAGTATGTGCTAGGAATTACTCTAGGTACTGCGGATATATATACTCATGAACAAAAATAGTTAACAATTCTTTGACCTTGGAGACAAAACCTGGAACTTATTTCTGCTAGAGGAGTTTGAATTAGCTGATCTAAGGACCTTTCCAACTCTTAAGATCCTGTTTTATAGACAGTGTTCTATGATTTATAGACCTAGTGGACTTTCTCTGGGTTCTTTAGTGCTTTACAGCCTTAAATGTTTTCTAATTCAGTTGTCTTTACTAGGTGTTCTGTTTACTTCTTGTCAATGAGAAGTAAAACCTGAGGGAGAAAGATCTTGATGTTTGCTTCTGTTGGTAGATTAGAAAAAAAGCATGTAATACTTAAAAAAAAAAAAAAAAGTTTCCAATAGTCAGTTTTACTCCCTAATGCCCATATCCCTAATAATAATAATACTGTTAACTTCCCTTTGGGAATTACTGTATGCCAGGAATTTTACTACACTTAGAATCTAACGATATGTTTTACAAATTAGAGAAGCTAGTAAGTAAGCTAGTAAGTGGTGAATCTACGATTTGAACCAAGGTCTGTAGGACTTCAAAAGCTATTTCACTGTTCTTCTCTGTGTACTAGATGCTTGGCATATCCAACGCTCCCTTACATTTTTTGTTCTTTTTTTTTGGCATATGCCATTGTCTTAAGTAGTAAGCCTCTTGAGGATATAAGCCATGGTTTTTGCCTCTGAATCTAGTGCCTTTGATAATATCTTGGATGATACAATTGTGTGTTCAAAGTTAGTGCTATTGATGATAAAGGTTTTATTTTACTGAGATAGGATTTGAATATTTAAAATAGTCTTTTAGCAATTCAGCTTTATACTGGTTTTCTTGCTTTAGTTTAGCAAGAATTTTGTTTGTTTGTTTTGTTTTGTTTTGAGACAGGATCCCACTCTGTCACCCAGGTTGGAGTACAGTGGCATGATCAAGCTCCCTGCATCCTCAACCTTGTGGGCTCAAGGGATCCTCCCATTTCAGCCTCCTGAGTAGCTGGGACTACAAGCGTGCATCGTCATGCCCAGCTAATTTTTAAAATTTTTTTGTAGAGACAGGGACTCACTCACTATGTTGTCAGATTCTTTTTTTTTTTTTTTAAGTAATAAAAAAGCCCTTAAGTAGGGACTTAATTTTAAAAATCCTAGTATATAAATGGTATAACAACAGTTTTAATGCTTTTTTTTGTTAAATTACAAGAGTGATATAACTGTATTACAGAAAACTTGGAAATTAGAGGAAAACATCTCCCATAATTTCACAGTTTGTAGTGTTTATTTTCAGTTTCATTTTTTAAACAAGTACACAGTACAAGTGCTAATAAACATATCATCTTAGTAGTCTGGTTTAACAATTATGACAGTAAATACAGGTTAGTTTGAAAATGACAACATGTTCTCAGAAGCAGAAAAGTGATATTGTTCTCAACATGACAGATATTTGAGTTCCTACAATGGGAAAGGCACATTAATGATGTTTTTCTTTATTGCCTATAATTATGGTTCGATATACTCAGGAAATCTCTTGGGAGAGATATCTAACCCTTCTCAAAGATGGCTTGAAATGTTCAGCACTTGGGAGAGGTTGTCGTAGTTAAAATTAATTAGGAACAAGTTCATCCAATAGCGAGTCTCTCAGGAATAATCTAAGAGTGCATTCCTTTGTTTTCACTCTATTTGTAGACAGAATGCTAGTAACAGACTAACGTAATAGAAAAAGATTGAGTATCATTAGCAACGAATCATAGTTCAGAATCTCTGCAATCTCTAATAGTGTGATTTTAAAGGCCCAATCTAAGGTATTTTACTTGTTCTTTAGGGAATTACAAAAAGCACTTTACATACTTGTTTGTGAGTTTGGGGCTTAATAAAATTGGGAGCAGAAAAGATAACTACTGGGTACTGGGCTTAATACCTATGACACAAGTCCACTGATGTAACAAACCTTCACATGTACCCTTGAACCTAAAATAAAAGTTAAAAAAAAAAAAAAATCAGTACTCTGGAAACCAAAACCAAGTAAATGGCCTGAGAGAGATCTGGTTAGTTGGAGAACTGGTAGAAATAATAAACGAAAAGTTACTCCAGGCAGAGTTCATTAGGCAAACTCATATGCTGGAGTTTAATTTTTAAAGCAGTTGAATCAACAAGGTATGCCTTCATTAAAAATTATATTTATTAGGTGTTTTTAATAATCTGAGGAATCTTGTAAATTGAATGCTGTATTACAGTAAAGTGAACATTTTTTTATTTAGACAAATGATCTAACCCAGTTAAGCATGCGTAGAAAAAAGCCTGGAAGAAAAAAAACACTAAAATTTTATAGTAGCATGGTTGTAGTTTTTATCTACCTTGTTTTCAACAGTGAGAATGTATTCCTTCTGTAATCAACTGATTTAGCTTTTCTCTACGGCATTTTTGAAAATTTATTCATTTAAATTGAATACACAATAACTACGTGTAAAGTAAAGCTTTGTGTTCTAAGATTGCGTCTACACTTAGTTTTCATCCTAAACATTTAGAGAAATTGATTAGAGGAATGATAATAATTATATTAATTGATTTGGACAATTCAGTTAGAGGACTAATTTATAATTTTTTGTGCTGCTTTATAACTTAGCAAAGCATAACCTATGAACTAAGCTATTATTATCATCATTTCAAATTGGAGGATACTGAGGCTCAGAATTTGGGACTTAGGTTTTATAGTTAGTACATTAAAAAGCCAATATAAATTCATGTTTAAAAAAATTCATACAATGCTAGTGAAGTCTCCTTTCTGCTTTAGGCCCTCATTTGCTTTCCCAGAGGCAGCCATTCTTGCCAGTTTCTTGTGTGAATTTCCAGTAATAGTCTGTGTATATGCGAATAAATATATATGTATACTGTATATGTATATTCTTTTGTGTAAGCTGTTTATTGTTTCATAGTTTGCTGTTATATTATTTTTAGCTTAACTGATTTAGGAGATTGCTCTATATCATCACATATAGATCTCCCTTATTGTTTTCAAAACCTCAGGGTTTTTCTATATGTGAACTTACTGTTATTTATTTTACTGGCCACCTAATGCTGGACATTTATTTTGTTTTCAATCTTTTGTTACAACTATGCTGCAGTGGATACTCTTTTACATGTTTTTGTGCACATGTGTGAGCATATGGATTAATTTCTAGTAGGTGTAATTTTTGGGCCAGAGGATACTTTTAATCTGCATAGATACTGCTAATTTGGGGTAGGCATAGTGGCTCAGGCCTATAATTCCAGTGCTTTGGGGGGCTGAGGCGGAAGGATTGATTGAAGCCAAGAGTTCAAGGCCTGGGTAACATAGTGAGATCCATCTGGGACAAAAAAAAAATTTTTTTTAATTAGCTGGGCATGGTGGTGTGCGCCAGTAGTCCTAGCAGGCTACAGGTGAGCTATGATTAGCAGGTTACAGTGAGCTATAATTGCACCACTGCACTCCAGCCTAGGTGACAGAGCTAAGACTCTGTCTCCAAAAAAAAAAAAAAAAAAAAAAAAAAAGATATTGCTGATTTACACTCAGAAACACTGTAGCAGCACACGTTTGAGAGTGTCATTTCCTCCACAGCTTGATCAACATGTATATTATTGTCAGTCCAGTAATCAGAAAGATTTCAAACAATTTCATTGTTTTAGTTTGTTATTTCTTTATGGGTAAGGCTGAACTTATTTTTTTTTCTTTGAAATCATTTGTATTTCTTTTTTTATAAACTGCTTTAGTCTTTTACCTGTTCTCTTGATGGGCTGTTTGTCTTCTTTCTCACTGATTTGTAAGAACTCTTCTTATATTTAGGAAATTTGCCCTTCTTTGCAAAATTCTTTGCAAAATTTTTTTCTCTGAAATTTTTTTTGTTTTTGGCATTTTTTGATTATGTAGAAATATTTGTTTTATATGTTTAACTTGTCAGTCTTTTCTCTTAGAGTTTCTGCAAAATCTAGATTTTTAAACTTCAGGAGCAGAGGCAGACTAATATAACTGCAAGAGCACACCTGTTCTGCCCCTGAGTAGTTCTGTGATCTTGGGCAAATTACTTAACCTCTTAAGTGCACTCATTTGCATATTAGAAATAAACTACTGAGACTTCTTGGGTATTATTGAGACCTCTTAAGCATGTTGTGATTACAAAATGAACTGGTGACTTATTTTCTTTAGCCACTCCTGTAGTTTCCCAATTTGTTAAAAGCTGGCCTTGTACCCTGCCTCATATACTCTGCTTTCCTATCACATAAATGTGAACTTCTGAATATTTTGTGCAAAAGTAAGATAGAAATGAGGTAGAAGAAACTCATTTTTGTGATATAAATAAGGCTTTCAAATGAATCAGAGGTGCAATTAAAAAATAAAAGTTGGGCTCTTTTTAAAACTTGTTTTTATGTGGTAAAAATATACAAAGAAAAGTAAGCCTCACTTCCTCCCTCCTTTAAACTGGGGATTATTATAATGGGAATATAACAGTACCAGGAGTTTTTCATCTGAAATAATCAAACTGCTTATTCCTTACTAAATCTGCAATAAGAATACAAATTTGACTAAGAATGCTAGGATAAGAACATATTTTTTGGAGGAAGACGTTTATATTACAGTACTTCATAGTTTTTTAGATCATGGTTTCTCAGCCTTGGCAGTTTGAGATTTTGGGCTGGAGAATTTCTTGTTGTGGGAGGCTGTTCTGTGCATTGTAGGGTGTTTTGCAGCATCCTTATCCATTAGACGTAACACCTTCACCAGTTGCAGCAATCAGAAATATTTCCAGACACTGACAAATATTTCCTAGAGGATTAAATTGCCTCTGGTTTAGAATCACTGGTTTATTTATTTATTTTTATTTAAAAGTTTTAGTACTTTTGAGAGAGAGTCTCGCTCTGTCATCCAGGCTGGAGTGCAGTGGTGTGATCTTGGCTCACTGCAACCTCCACCCCTGGGTTCAAGCAATTCTCGTGCCTCAGCCTCCCGAGTAGCTGGGATTACAGGCGTGCATCACCACGCCTGGCTAATTTTTTTTATATTTTTAGTACAGATGGATTTCACCATGTTTTCCAGGCTGGTCTCTATCTCCCGACCTCAAGTGATCCTCCTGCCTTGGCCTCCCAAAGTATTGGGATTATAGTGTGAGCCACTGCGCCCGGCCAAATCACTGGTTTAGATATATACTTATTTATTTATTATTACTTTTTGAGGCGGAGGTCTGGCTGTGTCACTCAGGCTGGAGTGCAGTGGTGTGATCTCGGCTCACTGTAACCTCTGCCTCCTGAGTTCAAATGATTCTCCTGCCTCAGCCTCCCAAGTAGCTGGGATTATAGGTGCCCACCGCCACACCTGGCTAATTTTTGTGTTTTCAGTAGAGACGGGGTTTCACCATGTTGGCCAGGCTGGTCTCGAACTCCTGACCTCAGATGATCCTCCCTCCTCAGCCTCCCAAATTGCTTGGGATTACAGGCGTGAGCCATCGTGCCCGGCCTAGATACATACTTTCTGTGGTCCATTAGGACATATAAGGTATACTTTCTAGGGGTGAGGACAGGGGAAAGAGTTTATCTTCATATTTTTATTCTTAAGCCTGCCATGAGCCATGATTGACTCCTTGTGCGTAAATATTGAGCTTAAAAAACTTAAATGAGAAGGCAACCTGAAATTGTGAACTTAATTTTGTGTGTGATTTCTCCGCCTTTTTTAGTGTGATCTCCTCCCTCTCCCGGCTCCACTGTAGTTTGGAAACTGAGTGTGGTCTTCTTTTAGTTGTGGAACAGTTCTATCTAGTGGGCTAAGTATCAATACAGAGATCCTGGAAGGAAAACATTCTTATGCCACTGTTGAGAAGGAAGAGGACTGATGCTTCTAGAACACCTAATAAATACTAAATACTTTTAGATGATCTACATACATTATTTCACTTAATCTTCATAGCCTTTCTACAAGTAGGCATTAATCTTCTGTATTACTTGCTCACGGTTGTATTTTAAGTGGGAGAGTTGAGACTTGAACCCAGGCACATCTGTTCTCCAAGTACATTTGCTATGCTGCTTCCTATAGTCATTGATGATATTTCAGTCAAATTTTGGGATAAAAATGAACATTCATGTGATCTTACATTCCTCTATTGTTATGTAAAAGAAATTATCCAGTGGTGTGTGTGTGCGTGTGTTTGTGTGTATTGGGGGGGAGGTCAATAGTGGGATAATAACAATAATACTTACTGAGCACACTTACGTGTCATGTGCTATTTTCAATAATCTTTACAACCTGATGAACCTTTCAGTATTCTTTACAACTTGGTAATCTTTATATCCCTGTTTTACAAAAACAAAACAAAACAAAAAACTGGGACACAGAGGTGAAGTAATTTGTTCAAGGTCAAACTGCTGCTAAGTGGTAGAGCCAGAATTGTAACCCAGTAGTCTAAGCAACTCAGATATTGATTGAATGAGTCTGCATTTTTAAGGGCAAAATGGCTCTGACAGAGCTAATTGTGGTACCATTCCTTGGTTATAGCTGAACATATGTTGTAGGCTACTACATCTTCCTATGTGAAAATCAACTTATCATTGCATACACCACATCTCTAGAAAGTGATTGCTGCACGAAGTTATAGTGGAGAGTTTTTGTAGACATAGTAGAAGGTAGTTTTTCATTTTGCAACCTCCAGATTTATTGCTCATGAAAATCTAAGCTTGTCTAGGTTAGTGTACATCATACCAATGTTTACTTTTAAGCTAATATTCTCTCAGACATGGTTATTTGGACTTGGAGTTTCTACAGTATTGTATTGCTAAAGATAAAATGTATCAGAGACTCCCTATAAAACAGACTTTTATTGAATAAAACCTGGAACCATTAGCTGTAATGATTTCTGATCCTCAGATGAACATTTTTGAGAACTAGCATAAAATAATGAGAGAGATCTTGGGCTCTGAAGTTAGAATGTCTTAGGTAAATTGATAGATTTTAGTTATATGAGCTGTTATTTTTTATGAAATGTTGCACTTAATTAGAATTTTGATGGATCATTTATACTAAGGATTATTGATAACTTCATTCCATCTTTTGTTCTGTAGGTACAACATAGATATAGCATTATGCATATATAAAAAATATGAAATTATATGCATTAAAGGTGCTTACAGTATTGATGGTTGATCCTCTGTTTCAGAAAACATTTACTAGATGCTTCCTGTGTGTCACTACTCTAGTAAGCCTTGGACATACAGAATAAGACCATGACATTTGCTCTGAAGTAGCTTTTGGTTTTTTAGGGAGATAAACACTGACTTTCTTGTGTGACAAGTACTGTGATAAAGGATGATAGAAGTAAGGCAAGGGGGTGCCATGAGAGAATCCTGTGATTATGATGAAACTTTTGGTGGTAATGTAGTTTTTAATTACTTATTGGTTTTATAGGATCCAGGGTTGTTACTGTAGAGGATATTTAAACTGTACTTGAAAGGATAACATAAATCTATAGGAACATTTGATTCAAGTTAAATTGTATTTTGGTGCATAGAGTCTATATTGTGGGATATAACATCAATTTTCTTATGAGATTCCTTGTTTTATCTTTTCTTTGTAATAAAGGAAGAATTTTTAACTTTGACCATAGGGCATAGGAAGGGGACTCAAGGATAGACTTCAAAAGATCTGTGATCTACTCCAAAACAGTAGGTAAAATATTTTGTATATATATTTTAACAGAGTATCAAGATTCTCATCCCAGGGACACTGAGAGAAGTTTTACGTAGTGGGAAGAACACTGGATATAGTACAAGACAAACCTGGATTGAATTGTAGCTCTGCCATTTGTGACATCTCTGAGTGATCATGGCAAATTACTTAAACTCTTTCATTTGCTTATATATGATGTATACACATTGTTGAGATATAGGAGACATTTGGTAAATAGAATTCTTGTATTATTATTAATACTTACCTGCAGAATTTATATGTATTTGTTTAAATTTTCTTTCTTTCTTTCTTTTTTTTTTTTTTTGTGACAGAGTCTTGCTCTGTTGCCAGGCTGGAGTGCAGTGGTGCGATCTCGGCTCACTGCAACCTCCACCTATCGGGTTCAAGCGATTCTCCTGCCTCAGCCTCCTGAGTAGCTGGGACTACAGGTGCGCACCACCATGCCCAGCCAATTTTTGTATTTTGTATTTTTAGTAGAGAGGGGTTTCACCATGTTGGCCAGGATGGTCTCAATCTTCTGACCTCATGATCCACCTGCCTCGGCCTCCCAAAGTGCTGGAAATACAGGCGTGAGCCACCGCGTGGGGCCTAAATGTTTTTTCATTTCCAGTATTCTTCACTCACTAAAGAAAACTTGGAACATGCAAGTCGAAAAGTAGAAGATAGATCACCATCCACACCATTCTTTAAATTTTAGTCTTTTACATTGTTTCTTTTTTTTCCAAATGTAGTTATTATCTCTCTTTCATACACACACACATATATATGTGTGTATATATATGTATGTAACATTTTTTATTCTGTTCTCTTTTTTTTTTTTCTGAGATGGAGTCTTCCTCTGTCACCCAGACTGGAGTACAGTGACGTGATCTCAGCCCATTGCAACTTCCATCTCCCAGGTTCAAGCAGTTCTCCTGCCTCAGTATCCCAAGTAGCTGGGATTACAGGCGTGTGCCACCATACCTGCCCAATTTTTGTATTTTTGGTAGAGATGGGGTTTCACCATGTTGGCCAGGCTAGTCTTGAACTCCTGACCTTGTGATCTACCTGCCTCAGCCTCCCAAAGTGCTGGGATTACAGGTGTGAGCCACTGCACCTGGCCTATTCTGTTTTCTTTAAGTGTTTTCCTATGTGGTCTGCTTAGCATCTTTTTAATGTCTTTGGAGCATATTAATTGATTGTATGCTTTATAGTTTAAGCCCTAATGTGTACAGATATTTTATATATGTCCACTATAATTTATGCTATTGCAAATAACCTTTGCTCTACCATTTGATAATTTTTTTTCTGTAGAGTTATATGTGGTACTTATTATATTATTGAATTATTTTTCTGTGTATACATTTGAGTTTTGAAATCAAATGAATGAATTTTTAGTTTATATTTTAAGATCTTGAATGGTAAAGCAGACAGTAGCAAGGGTTAACTCGAGCAATAATCTGAAAAATGCTATTCTGAAGGGATTAAACCGAGCATATTTAATTTGGTTGCAAGGGTCATTTATAGTTTTGTCAGAGTTCACTTAGCATAGGAAATTGGCATTAAAAGTTGTGAGCTTGAAGAAGATTGAAATATTTCAGTTTGTATATACAGTTTTCACCCTTCTCTGCAGTCTGTATTGCTTTCATTCTTAGTTTGTTCTCTACATTCTTAGTTTGTTCTCTACATTCTGTTCTGTTCTGTTTTTTTGTTTTTTTGTTTTTTTCTGGCACACTTTTATGCGGCGCCTTGTAAGATCTGGGGGTGGATTCTGGACCATCTGGCACTTCAGAATAGCTCAAAACCTTAACTCTCTTGACTCTACTTTGAGCCATACTTGCTTGAAATGTCCTGGTTTGTCTCTCTGCTTGGCACGTTTTCTGCTTTATACCCTCAGAGCTTTTTATGACTAATTTCTTCCTTAGGACAGGAATTTTAAGAGTACCAGTATTCATAAGTTAAAGTGGACAAGACTTATTTCACTGTAAAATTCACCAAAAAAACCCCTCATAAACTTTGCAATCTGTTTTTAAATGTATAATTGACATGAGCACTTATGTCTGTTTGATAAATATTTAAAATATTCAAAAATGGAATTTTTTAAGGTACTGCTTATAGTTTTTCTTTGATTATGAGGCCAGTTAGAGAGGAAAGTGTAATTCTGCAAATTGTAAATCTACTGAGTTGATTTCTAGTCCTAGCTTTAAAATACTTCATATGTCCAAATCAATAATAAGTTAAAAAGATATACCTGCATTTAAAAATATGAGCCATCTACCAATTCCAAAAAGCTGTGGAGGTAGTTAATGTATAAAATATTTAAACATTGTTGGCTGGGCACGGTGGCTGACGCCTGTAATCCCAGCACTTTTGGAGGCTGAGGTGGGAGGATCACCTGAGGTCAGGAGTTTGAGACCAGCCTGGCCAAAGTGGTGAAACTCCGCCTCTGCTAAAAATGCAAAAATCAGCCGGGTGTGGTGGCAGGCACCTGTAATTCTAGCTACTCGGGAGGCCAAAGCAGGAGAATTGCTTGAACCTAGGAGGCAGAGGTTGTAGTGAGCCAAGATTGCGCCATTGTACTCCAGCCTGGGTGACAGAGCAAGACTCCATCTCAAAACAAACCAACAAATAAATAAATAAATAAATAAATTGTAGGGAGCCAAGATTACGCCATTGCACTCCAGCCTGGATGACAGAGTGAGACTCCATCTCAAAAAATAAATAAATAAATAAAAATAAAATGAAATATTTAAACATTGTTTACTTTTATTAAGAGACTTTTTTTGTAGCTTTATGCTCCATTGTTCTTTTCTAAAATTTTTATTTTTTACTTTTTAAACAGTTTAATTGAGATGTAATTCACATACCATACAACTTACCCTATAAAGTGTACAATTCAGTGGTTTTTAGTCTCTTCACAGATACGTGCAAACATCAATTTTAGAACAATTTTATCACCTCAGAAAGAAACTTGTACCCCTCAGCTATCACCCTCCCATATTGCATGCTTCCCCCCAGCCTAAGCAACTATTAATCTACTTTCTGTCTCTATAGAGTTTGTTATTCTGGACTTTGTATGAATGGAATAATATAATACATATGACTTATGACTGCCTTCTATCACTTTTTGTGGTTTATCTGTGTTGCAGCAAGTATCAGTAATTCATTCCTTTTTTTGGTTGAAAAATATTCCATCGTATGGTTATACCACATTTTGTTTTTCCGTTTGTTCATTGGTGGATATTTGGGTGGTTTCCACCTTTTGGCTGTTATGAATAATGCTTTTATAAGCATTCATATACAAGGTTTTGTGTAAATATATGTTTTCACTTCTCCTGGGCACATATCTGGTCATGTGGAAATTCTGTGTTTAATCATTTGAAGAGCTGCAGATTTTTTTTTTTTTTTTTTTTTTTTTTTTTTTGAGACACAGTCTCACTCTTTCACCCAGGCTGGAGTGCAGTGGCACAATCATGGCTCACTGCAACCTCTGCCTCCTCAGTTAAGCGATTCTCCTGCCTCACCCTCCTGAGTAGCTGGGACTACAGGTATATATCACCACACCCGGCTAATTTTTGTATTTTTAGTAGAGACAGGGTTTTACCGTGTTGTCTGGGCTGGTCTCAAACTCTTGGCCTCAAGTGATCCACCCGCTTCAGCCGCCCAAAGCACTGGGATTATAGGTGTGAGCCACCACGCCCGGCTGCTGACTGTTTTAGAGCAGCTGCACCATTTATATTTGTACCAGCAGTGTACCGGGATGAAGATTTCTCCACATCCTCTCCAGTAATTGTTCTTAGCTGATTCTTTGATTTTGGCTTACTTTTTTTAGTATCTCATTGTGTTTTCGATTTTCATTTCTCTGATGATTAATGATGTCAAGCATCTTTTTATGTGCTTATTAGCCATTTGTATATCTTCTTTAGAGAAATGTCTATTTACATTCTTTGCCTGTTTTAAAATTGAGTTGTCTTTTTATTATTGAGTTGTAAGAATTCTTTATGTATTCTAGATAGAAGTCCTTACTAGATACGTGGTTTGCATGTATTTTCTCCCATTTCATGGATTATTTTCTTGATGGTGTTCTTTGAAGTACTTTGAAGTTTTTAATTTAATTTTAATTTATTTTGTTTTCAGACAGGGTCTTGCTCTGTTGCCCAGGCTGGAGTGCAGTGGTACAATCACAGTTCATTGCAACCTCGACCTCCAGGGCTCAAGTGATCCTCCCACCTCAGCCTCCCCAGTAGCTGGGACTACAAGTGCACGCCACCTTGCCCAGCTAATAGTTTTTATATTTTTTGTAGAGATGGGGTTTCACCATGTTGCCCAGGCTGGTCTTGAACTCCTGGGCAACATGCTCGCTTTCGCCTCCCAGAGTGCTGGGATTACAGGCTAACATAAGCCACCTTGCCTGGCCTGAAGTTTATAATTTTGATAAAGTCTAATTTATATATATTTTTCTTTTGTTGCTTGTGCTTTTGGTGACATAGCTGAGTCTTTTGGCAAATCTAAGGTCATGAAGATTTATCCCTGTGTTTTAAGAGTTTTATAGTTTTAGCTATTATATCTAGGTCCTTGATCTATTTCAAGTTGATTTTTATATATGGTGTGAGGTAAAGGTCCAACTTCATTTTTTTGCTAGTGGATATCTTTTGCTTGTGACATGGTATTCCAGCATCATTTGTTGAAAAGACTATTCATTCCACATTGAATGCTCTTGGCACTCTTGTCAATAATCAGTTAACCATAGATGTATGATTTAGTTCTGACTTAATTCTGTTCCATTGATCTATATGTCCTGTGCAGTACAACACTGTCTTGAGTATTGTTGTTTTGTAATACATTTTGAAATTGGGATGTGTTAGTCCTCTAACTTTGCTTTTTTATTTTTTATTTTTTGTTGTTGAGACAGAGTTTCACTTCTGTTGCCCAGGCTGGAGTGCTGTGGTGCAAACTCGGCTCATTGCAACCTCTGCCTCCTGGGTTCAAGCGATTCTCCTGCCTCAGCCTCCTGAGTAACTGGGATTACAGGCACATGCCACCATGCCTGGTTAATTTTTGTATTTTTAGTAGAGATGTTTAGTAGAGTAGACCATGTTGGCTAGGCTGGTCTCAAACTCCCGACCTTAGGTAATCCACCCGCCTCAGCCTCCCAAAGTGCTGGGATTACAGGCATGAGCCACTGCGCCCAGCCTACTTTGCTTTTTTCTTTCAAGATTGTTTCGGCTATTCCAGATTCCTTGCAATTCTATCTGAATTTCAGAATCAGCTTGCCAGTTTCTACAAAACAGTCAGTTGGAATTCTCATATAAATTGCATTGAATCTATAGTTTGGGGAGTATTATCTTAACAAGGTCTTCTGATCTATGAACGTGGGATGTTTTTCCATTTTATTTTTAACTTCTTTAATTTTGTTCAGTGTCTTGTAGTTTTTAGAGTATAGTAAGTCTTGTACTTTTGTTAAAGCTATAACAAATAAATTGATAATAAAACTATTTGATGCTATTGTGAATGGAATTCTTTTTTTTTTTTTTTTTTTTTTGAGACAGAGTCTCACTCTGTCGCCCAGACTGGAGTTCAGTGGCACGGATCTTGGCTCACTGCAACCTCCACCTCCCAGATTCAAGTGATTCTGCTGCATCAGCCTCCCGAGTAGTTGGAATTATAGGCAAGCCCCCACCACGCCCAGCTAATTTTTGTATTTTTGGTAGAGATGCGGTTTCACCATGTTGGCCAGGATGCTTTCGGACTCCTGACCTCAGGTGATCCACCCAACTTAGCCTCCCAAAGTGCTGTGATTACAGGCGTGAGCCACCGTGCCCAGCCTGGAATTGATTTCTTAATTTCATTTACAGATTCTTCGTTGGAAGCGTATAAAAACAAAAAATTTTTTATACTGATCTTGTATCCTGTAACCATCTGAACATATTTATTACCTTTAGTAGTTTTTAGTGGATACCTTAGGATTTTCTATATATAAGTTCATGTCCTCCGCAAATACAGATTTACTTCCTCCCCCAATCTAGATGCTATTTCTTATTCTTGTCTGATTTCCCTGGTTAGAACCTCCAGTATAATAATGATTAGAAGTGGCAAGAGTGGACATCCTTTTCTTGTACCTGAAGCATACGTATGTATAATCAATACCTCAAAAGTGCCTAGTTCAGCTATGAAATAAAACTTAGTGTTATTTGAAAGGGTTTTTTTAAAGTATTTATTTATTTTTATTTGCCACTATACTAATGAGGAAGAAGGGGTTTCTAAATTTTGTCATTTATTTATTTGTTTGAGACAAGGTCTTTATTGCTCAGGCTGGAGTGCAGTGGTGAGATCGTAGCTTACTGCAGCCTTGACCTCCTGGGCTGAAGTAATTCTGCCTCAGCCTCCCAAGTAACTGGGGCAACAGGCATGCACCACCACATCTGGCTAACTTGTTTGCTTTTTGTAAAGATGGAGTCTCACTATGTTGCCCAGGGTGGTCTCAAACTCCTAAGGTGCAAGTGATTCTCACATCCTTCGCCTCCCAAAGTGTTGGGAGTATAGGCATGAGCCACCTCACTTGGCCAGAGGGTTGTTTTAAATTCACATTTTAATTATGTTGCTTCAGAGGGGTTCTTGAGGGTGGTCCTTATACTATCAGCACCTGAAAACTTGTTTGAGATGTAGGTTATTATTAGACTCTCCCCTGCAACTCTGAAAAGAACCAGGGGGTGGGAAGTTCACTTAGCCTTTTGCATGGTAAATGTAGTTTATCTTAAAATTAATAATGTGGCAGGGTGCAGCCGCTCTACCTGTAATCCCAGCACTTTGGGAGGCCGAGGAGGGTGGATCACCTGAGATCAGGAGTTTGAGAGCAGCCTGGCCGACGAGGCGAAACCCCATCTCTACTAAAAACACAAAAATTAGCTGGGCGTGGTGGCGGACACCTGTAATCCCAGCTACTCATGAGGCTGAGGCAGGAGAATCGCTTGAACCCGGGAGGCGAGGTTGCAGTGAGCTTAGATTGCACCACTGCACTCCAGCCTGGGTGACAGAGCAAGACTCGTCTCAAGAAAACCACAAAAAACCCACAAAAAACCCCCAAAAAACTAATAATACTACCAATGAGTAACACATACAGCGTTTTTTTTTTTTTTAAGACAGAGTTGGAGTTTCGCTCTTGTTACCCAGGCTGACAATGGTGCCATCTCGGCTCACTGCAACCTCCACCTCCCGGGTTCAAGCAATTCTCCTTCCTCAGCCTCCTGGGTAGCTGGGATTACAGGGGCCTGCCACCATGCCTGGCTAATTTTTTGTATTTTTAGTGGAGACGGGTTTCCCCATGTTGGCCAGGCTGGTCTCCCACTCCTTACCTCAGGTGATCTGCCCGCCTCGGGCTCTCAAAGTGCTGGGATTACAGGCGTGAGCCACCACACCCAGCCAATACAAAGTTTTACATTTATGGAACATGTAATTTTCACAAAGACTATAGTACGTTTTTTCTTTCTTTTGTGTTTTTTAATATATGAGGAAACAACCCAGAGAGATTGTCAATTTTCTTTCTTTTTTTTTTTTTTTGAGATGGAGTTTTACTCTTGTTGCCCAGGCTGGAGTGCAGTGGCTCGATCTTGGCTCACTTCAGCCTCCACCTCCCGGGTTCAAGTGATTCTCCTCCCTCAGCCTCCCGAGTAGCTGGGATTACAGGTGTGTGCCACCATGCCCTGCTAATATTTGTGTTTTTAGTAGAGATGGGGTTTCACCATGTTGGCCAGGCTGGTTCTGAAACTCCTGACCTCGTGGTCCTCCCACCTCAGCCTCCCAAAGTGCTGGGATTACAGGCGTGAGCCACTGCACCCGACCTACAGATTTTCTTTTAAAAATTAGCTGGGTGTGATGGTGCACACCTTTAGGTGCAGCTACTTGGGAGGCTGAGGCAGGAGGATTGCTTGAGCTTGGGAGGTCGAGGCTGCAGTGAGCTGTAATTATGCCACTGCTCTCTAGAGTTGAGAAAGGCAGGACCCTTTCTCAAAAAACAAAACAAACAAAAACCACAATGAAATACCACTTCATACCCATTAGGATGGCTATGATAAAAAAACCAGTAACTAGCAAATATTGATGAAGACGTGGAGAAATGTACTGCTGATGAGATTATAAAATTGTGCAGCCACTGTGGAAAACAGTATGGCAGTTCCTCAAAATATTAAACATTGAATTATCACATAATCACCATATAATCCAGCAATTTCATGTCTGAGTATATATCCAAAAGAATTGAAAGCAGTGACTTGAACACATTTGTATACCAGTGTTTATAGCAGCATTATCCACAGTGGCCAAAAGGTAGAAATAACCCAAGTATCCATTGACAGATGAATGAGTAAACAAAATGTGGTATCTACATGCAACGGAGTATTTTTGACTCTTAAGAAGGGATGAAATTCTGATATATGCTACAACAAAGAAAAAATCTTAAAGACATTATGCTAAATGAAATAAGCCAAATGCAGAAAGACAAATATTGTATGATTGCATGTATATGTGGTACCTAGCATAGTCAAATTCATAGAGACAGAAAGTAGAGTAATTGGTAACGAGGGGTTGAAGGGGAGTTAAGTGTTTAACGTACAGATTTCCAGTTTGGGATGATGAAAAAGTTGTGGAAATGGATAGCGGAAATAGCTGCACAACAATGTGAATATACTTAGTGCCACTGAATTCTGTACTTGAAAATGTACAATTTTATGTTATGTGTATTTTACCATAATAAAAAAGTAGAACAAAAATGAGAAAAGGACTTGAATAGAGATTTCTCTAAAGAAGATATGCAAATTGCCAGTAAGTTCACAAGAAAATTTTCAACATCATTAGTCATTAGGGAAATGCAAATTATAATCACAATGAGAAGCCATTTCATACCCATTAGGGTGGCTTTTATCAAAGAAAAAGAAGGAATTTGGAGATACTGGAACCCTTGTGCATGGCTCATGGGAATGTAAAATGAGCTGATGGAAAACAGCATGGCAGTTTCTGAAAAAAATTCAAAATAAATGGTTCAGCAATTCCACTCCCAGCTGTCTACTCAGAAGAATTGAAAGCAAGGATCCAAACACATACTTGTACAGTAATGTTTATAGCAGCATTATTCACAAGAATTAAAAGGTAGAAATAACCCAGGTGTCCATGAAGAGCTAAATGAATTAAAAAAAAGTGGTGCATGCATAAAAGAAAAGGATTAAAATTATGATACATGCTACAACATGAAGAAACCTTGAAGACTTGAAATGAAATAAGCCAAACACAAAGGGACAAATATTATGTTTCTTTTTATATGTGTCTTAGTCTGTTTTTGCTGCTATAACAAAATACCAAAAACTGGGCAATTTAGAAAGAACAGAAATTTATTTCTTCCAGTTCTGGAGGCCAGGAAGTCTAGGATCAAGGTGCTAGCAGATTCAGTGTCTGATGTGGACTGCTTTCTCCTTCCAAGATAACGCTTCTTGCTGCATCCTCATATGGTAGAAGGGCGTAAAAGGGATGAATGCTGTGCCTCACGTGGCAGAAGAGAACGAAGGGCAAAAAAAAGGCAAGTGCTGTGAGGACTCTTTGATACGTACCTGAATTGCATTCACAAGGGAGGAGCCCTTATGACTTTATCACCCCTTAATGGCCACACCTCTTAATACTATTGCATTGGAGATTAAGTTTCAACATGAATATTTTGGGGACACAAACATTCAAACCGTGGCAATAAGGTATTCAAAACAGGCAAATTCATAAAGACAGAAATAGAAATGTATTTACCAGGTGACTGGGGGAGAGAGGAGTGAGAAGCTTTTGTATAATGAGTACAAAGATGAAAAAAATCTGGAAATAAATACAGATGCTTCTCAACTTACAATAGGGTTGCATCCTGATAAACCCATAGTAAGTGGAAAATGTCATATGTCAGAAATGCATTCAACATGCCTAACTTACCAAACATCATAGCTTAGTCTAGCCTACCCTAAACGTGCTTAGAACACTTACATTAGCCTACAGTTGGGCAAAATCATCTAACACAAAGCATGTTTTATAATAAAATTTTGAACATCTCATATAATTTATTGAATACTGAAAGTGAAAAACAATGGTTGTATGGGTACTCAAAGTATGGTTTCTACTGAATGCTTACTGCTTTTGTACTGTTGTAAAGTTAAAAAATTGTTAAGTTGAACCATTGTAAATTGGGGACCAACTGGTGATGGTTACACAACATTGATACCACTGAGCACTGTACCTAAGATCATATCATCAATGAAAATTTATGAACCATTTGAAATATATGGGTATGTGGGTGTTTCTTTAGGTCTCTTTGTTCCATTGTACCTTTTATGAATTGGATAAGTGAATTTATCAATGGTCAGGCAGAATTTTTTGAGGATAAAAGCATAAAATCCAAATATATAGAAGTGACATTGTTATCTTATTGACTAGTTGGAAAAGGGGGGTTTAAGTTTTTTTTCCTAATTATAAATCTGTATATCATTATTTGAATCTCTATCACCTTTATACTTCACAATACACACTAATTTTTTTTTTTTTTTTTTTTGAGACGGGGTCTTGCTCTGTTGCCAGGCTGGAGTGCAGTGGCACAATCTCGCCTCACTGCAACCTCTGCCTCCTGCGTTCAAGCGATTCTCCTGTCTCAGCCTCCCAAGTAGCTGGGACTACAGGCGCACACCACCATGCCCAGCGAATTTTTGTATTTTTAGTAGAGATGGTGTTTCACCATGTTGACCAGGATGGTCTCCATCTGTTGACCTCGTGATCCGCCCGCCTTGACCTCCCAAAGTGCTGGAATTACAGGCATGAGCCACGGTACCTCACACTAAAATTTTAAGTGGCTGATTTAAGTGATATTTTTCGCTGCTGCCAGAGGACTGTTGCAAAGATATGTGTGATTTAACGAATATTTATATGTCATGATACTTCTAAGATGCGTGAGTTGGGTGTGGGCCTATTCAAGCTGCCTTGCTTGGCTGATTAATGAGTATTTCTCACCCTTTGTTGTATGCTTATAAATAAAATGTGCATCACAGTCACCATATCCATGTATCATTTCGAGGGCATTAGGTCATATTGAGCTTTTTCTTTGCATTTGGCATGATTAACTTTTTTGTGACTTTGGACTCAAGTTCTGACTATAATGGAGTGAATTTTAAAAATTAACAGTTTAAAAAAATAGAAAAAAGGAAATGTAACAGAAAACTGCAGTATTTTAAAATATTTCTTTATACTGAAGAGATCAGTGTTAGAAGTGAGGCCTAAATTATATGAAGCAGCAAGTCTGTCTGATTCTGGGCATAATTGCCGAAAGCAACTCAGAAGAATCTTCAGATTTTGAATGTGAAGAAAGCTTTGACCTAATGTTTGATTATGATACTAGGGGAAAATGGTGAATAAATGTATGCAATTGTAGGTGAATAAAAAGTATGCTTTTAAATTATCTGTTCATTTTGGTAATGCTTTTGTTAAATGGAAGGTGGCACTTACAACTAAAGGTTTCTTAGAATTGGGGGAATATGGTATACTTCTCTGAGCGTTATCAAGTTCAAATGTTACAGTTCATATGAAAGAGCTTAGTACGATAATGGGGAAAATAATAGTAACATTGATTATAAAGGCAACAAACTTAATGATTAAGAGTGAAAGTCCTGGAATCAGACTTCTTGGATTTTAATCCTGTTACCAACACTTAACTAGGTGTGTAACTTTGAGTCAGTTACTCAGTTAATGTCTTATTTTCCTCATTTGTTAAACCTGAGTATGTGCCTCAGGTTAAATGGGCTTAATGTGTAAGTGCCTAGACTAGTACTTGGAGTATAGGAAATGCTTAATGAGATTCAATGTATGTTATTTGTTATGAAGCTGTGAAACACTATGTATATGATTTTAAAATGTGCTATTTAAATTCATACTTTACAGTTTAACTTGCCATTTTAAAAAGTAACATTTGATTACTGATTGAAAAAATTTTTTGGTCTCATTTGTGCAGAGCTTATATTTTTCTCCTTGCATGAGCTGTTCTTCATTTGTTTGTATAAATATTGGCATGTTTATTTACCTTTGACTAGTCCATGTCACCTTTTACTAATCAAAGCTGTTATTTCTGGGTTATTAATCATCCCACCCAATTGGGTGGCAGCAGTAAACCCTGAGGGCTTGCCATCTCTCTCACTTTATAAGTTATTACTGTCATTATCGTTTAAATAATTAAGGAGAGTTTTTTTTTTTTTTTTTTTTTTTGCCAAATTCTTTGCTGTTTGGAAATAAGGAATGGAACAAGTAATAAATATGCTGAAAATATATGTTTTCTTAGTTCACTTTAAGAAATTGATTTATTTAGGAAATGGTGTTTGTTTTAAATTACACTTGATTTTTTTGAAAAATTTGTATGGGCATATTTCTTAAAATGTTAGGTCTATAGTATAAAAAGAATTAAAATACCAAAGATTTCTATTGATTTATATTCTTTGGTTATTCTTTTATATTTCTTGACTGGTATTCTGTATGGTTCCCAAAACCAGTCAAGAACTGTAAAACTCTTACTCTACATACTTGCCAGCAAAAAAAAATAAAAATAAAAAAAATAAAACTCACTTTGTCAGTTTTATCCATTCTCATATCAGAACCTTTTTGTTTGCATGTGACAGGAAACATCAATTCTAACAGTCTTAAGCAGAAAACATTAGTTTATATAAATGGTAGGTCCATTAGTAGACCTGGCTTCTGGTGTGTCAGGGTCACAGTGATGTCACTACTTAGTTTTTCTTTTTTTGTACCTTGGCTCCATTCTAAGGCAAATTATTCTGTTGTAGAACTAAGATGATTATAAAGCTTCAGGCTTTTGCATACTTTATAATTACAAGTCCAGTGGACTCCTTTCTAATAGGTCCCACTAAGGTTACATTTCTGCCCTGACATAGTTGCTGTGGAGAATGAGTTTAAAAGTAGGTTTGCCAGAAAGAATTGAGGTTACTGATTGTTATGAGTTGAATTGTGTCCCTTCAAAATTTGCCAGTACTGGAGAATGTGACCTTACTTGGATATAACATTGATGCAGATATAATTAGCTAAGGTTATATGAAGTAGAGTGGGGCACAGATCCAGTATGACTGGCATCCTTATAAAAAGGGAAATTTGAACGCAGACATACAGGGAGAATGGCATGGGAAGATTGGAGGTAGGCTGCCACAAGCCAAAGAACTACCAAGAGTAGGAGAGAGTCCTGGAACAGATCCTTCCCTAATGCCTTCTAGCTTCCAGATTGTGAGACAGTAAGTTTCTGTTCTGAGCCATCTAGTTTATGGTACTTTGTTATGGCCCTTGTGAACTGATACAGTGATCATGAATTTATAATAGTGGTCTACCTTGTTGAGTGACTTTCTCAGCTGCAGCATCAAAGAAAAGTTTTTAGATGGTTTCATTCAGGTTTGGGATTTTGCTATATTGGTGTCATAAGACAAGAGGAGCAAGGGAATTTAGGTTATTGGCAGGAGAATTATTGAAATGATGAATTGTAGAATCTAAACTGAATAAGGTGGAAGGGAAAGTAAAATAGAGAGGGCCTGAGGGATCAAAGTCTGTTGGGCCCATGGATAAGAGGATTTATAGAGGTCAAAGGATTATAATCTGGAAGAAGAGGTTGTGGTTGGAGGGCAAGGTGCTTGAAATAGTGATTAAGGAGGTGGAGCACTTTTGGTTGAAGACAGAAGGGCAAGGAAGGATTTTACTATGGGACAAGGAGGGTGACTGGGACATAATATATGTGTTCACTGTTGATCCTGTGTTTTGGAGAGGTTCTTGAAGTTAAAGAGATCAAGGAAGTAAGAAGCCAGGCTGTGGATGGGTTGTGCAAATTGATAATTGAAATTACTAAATTTGATGTAGGGTTGGGGTAGAGAAGATGACAGTGAGCCATCAAAGCCTTAGATAAATGAGGTAGAGACCAGGAGCTTGAAAGTTAACATGAAAAGGAAGAGGAGAGAGTAATTTAGTTGAAAGTTAAGAGCCTCAGCTGGGCGCCGTGGCTCATGCCTGTAATCCCAGCACTTTGGGAGGCCGAGGCTGGTGGATCACCTGAGGTCAGGAGTTCATGACCAGCCTGGCCAACATAGTAAAACCCCGTCTCTACTAAAAAAAATACAAAAATTAGCCGGGCGTGGTGGTGCACGCCTGTAATCCCAGCTACTCGGGAGGCTGAGGCAGGAGAATCGCTTGAATCCAGAAGGTGGAGGTTGTAGTGAGCCGAGATCGTGCCATTGCACTCCAGCCTGGGCGACAGAGCGAGACTCTGTCCCCCCATCCACCCCCCCAAAAAAGAAAGTTAAGAGCCTCAAAAGAATAGAGCTTTATTTTTATTTATTTATTTATTTATTTATTTATTTATTTATTTATTTATTTATTTATTTTGAGACTGAGTCTTGCTCTGTCGCCCAGGCTGGAGTGCAGTGGCGCGATCTTGGCTCACTGCAAGCTCCGCCTCCTGAGTTCATGCCATTCTCCTGCCTCAGCCTCCAGAGTAGCTGGGACTACAGGCGCCCACCACCACGCCTGGCTAATTTTTTTTTTTTTGGAGGATGGAGTCTTGCTCTGTCATCCAGGCTGGAGTGCAGTGGCGTGATCTCGGCTCACTGCAAGCTCCGCCTCCCGGGTTCACGCCATTCTCCTGCCTCAGCCTCCCGAGTAGCTGGGACTACAGGCGCCCACCACCACGCCTGGCTAATTTTTTGTATTTTTAGTAGAGATGGGGTTTCACCATGTTAGCCAGGATGGTTTCAATCTCCTGACCTCATGATTCGCCCGCCTCGGCCTCCCAAAGTGCTGGGATTACAGGCGTGAGCCACTGTGCCCGGCCTTTTTTTTGTATTTTTAGTAGAGACGGGGTTTCACTGTGTTAGGCAGGATGGTCTTGAACTCCTGATCTTGTGATCCGCCCGCCTTGGCCTCCCAAAGTGCTGGGATTACAGGCGTGAGCCACCGCGCCCGGCTGTTGTTTTTGTTTTTGAAAACAAGAAGTTAAATAGTGTAATGTGGACAAGCTGCTGGTGAGCAAAGAGTTTATTCACATTTCTAAAACCTGAGATAGGCAGGTCGTTAAAACCTGACAGCTGCCATTTGAGGGGGCTACAAAGGAGGTGAGAGGATTTTTATAAATTCGTATATTAGTCATTCATGCTTAAAGATCATGTTTCTTCCACTGATCTCTGTTTTTTTTTTTTTTGTTTTGTTTATTTGTTTTTTTGGCCTACCTAGAATGATGTATATAGGGCTCACTAAGTCTTCTGATGAAAGACCCAAGCTATACTTTGTTTTCGTTCTATCTCTATGTCACCTAGATTTTTGATCAAATTGAGTTGTATTCAATTAAAAACTGGCCCATTACCGGTTTGAGTTGGTGATATGGTCTTTACATCCGTCGTTTTTCAGTAGTATTTCCTGTACTATCTCTTTGAAATTCTTTTGTCTATTCTAAAGTCTCTTTCTTCTTTCATTTTTGAAAGAAATGAATCTCCAGAGCAAATATATTTTTTATCTGGATTTTGAAAACTTTCTTTAGAATACTGTATTTACAGTATTCCTAGGTCTTTGCCTGCTAAGTCAATTTGTAATGTTTTGTTATGGAACAAACATGAGATGTTAGCATGTTTGCAGAAGGTAGCATTACAATTTTTACTAGAATTTAAGCCCTTGAGGGCAGGAGCCCTATCTGATTATTTTAACTCCAGACACCTTAACCTATTGTCTTGTACCTAGAAAGCATCCAGTTTATGTTTATTAAATTATTAAATGAGGGCCAGGCACAGCGGCTCATGCCTGTAATCTCAGCACTTTGGGAGGCCGAGGCAGGTGGATCACTTGAATCCAGGAGTTTGAGACCAGCCCAGGCAACATGGCGAATACCCATCTCTACAAAAAATACAAAAATTAGCTGGGTGTGGTCCCATCTGCTTAGGAGGCTGAGGGAAGAATCACTTGAGCCCCGGAGGTGGAGGCTGCGGTGAATGGAGATTGTGCCACTGCACTCCAGCCTGGGCAACAGACTGGGCAACACTCTGTCTCAAAAAAAAAAAAAAATTAAATGAGTTGGGAATTACAGAGCTGAGGAATATGTGCACTGTGCATTCTGTAAGGGAACTGCTCAAGTGGCTGCTGGTGTTTCCTTGACTCCCCACCCTCTCCAGTTCTAAAGGTGAGGACTGCCCAGGTGATTTGCCTTTCTCTGCCCCACCACGCCCTCCACCCTAGCTTTAGAGTTGTTCTCCTTTCTCAAATTTCTCTTATTACTGGCTTCTGTAATAAGCAAACAGCTTCTGGTTTCTATTTTCCTTGTCACTTTGGATTACTGTTAATCACTATTGCTCCTTACTATTTTTCATTCTTCTGTTTACTCTTAGTTTTCATCCTCTTTTCTTTTACATTGTAAAATATACAAGCCTTTTCTAGATATGGATAGCCTATCAGAAGCTTCTAAATGTTCTGTCTTGCAAACTATAAACTTATGTGTATAAAAACATAGACTCTTCTTGGTGTATTCATTTAGTACTTTGGCCTTAGGAGCTGCTATTCTATCCTTAAAGGGTGGTGGTGGTGGTTGAGGTGGGAGTTGAAAGGCTGTGGTGGCTAGTCCCCATTCTGATTTCTCAGCCCTCTTGAAAATGGAGTAATAGAAGGTGGAATTCTAAGTAGTTGAATTTTTATGTGTTAATATGTCAGAAATAATTTTATGGCAAATTACAGAAAATTGTGTGCATTAAGAGACTAAAAAAATTTTTAAAGAGCAAAACTAAAAAGAGTGGTTTATTTGAAGGGATAAAATCTATTCCATTGTCTTCCTTTTACTACCTGGCCCTGATTTGCCATCGCACAGTGTTCTTACTGCCTGATTTGCCACTTTCTCTCTACTTCACATTGGTCTTCAATACTGCCTTTTCATGGGAAGTTGCAAAAAGTAGTACCGAGAGGCTCTATGCACCCTTCATCCAATTTTCCCTAATTGTAACATCTTACATAACTACAGCAATAGCAAAAACAGGAAATTGACATTGGTATAACCCACAGACTTTATTTAAATTTTGCCGGTTTTATAGATACTCATTAGTGTGTTTGCATATATAGTTCTATCCATATGCAGTTTTATTATGTGTGGATTCATGTAACTGTAAGCATAATCAAAATAAAGACTTGCTCTGTCACAAAGATCCTTTGTGTTACCCTCTATAATCATACCCACTCCCCTCTCCATTTTATTTATTTATTTACTGACGACTCCCTAGTATCTGACCTTGTGATTAACTGAGAAAAGATTGGCATTATGTTTTAGAGGTTGTCTCTTTATTTTACTTTCACTTCTGTTTTTTTTTTTGAGATGGAGTCTCGCACTGTTGCCCAGGCGGGAGTGCAATGGCATGATCTCGGCTCACTGCAACCTCTGCCTCCCGGGTTCAAGCGATTCTCCTGCCTCAGCCTCCCGAGTAGCTGGGATTACAGGCACCCCCCACCACGTCCAGCTAATTTTTTGTATTTTTAGTGGAGACGGGGTTTCACCATGTTGGTCAGGCTGATCTTGAACTCCTGACCTCGTGATTTGCCCGCTTTGGCCTCCCAGAGTGCTGGGATTATAGGTGTGAGCCACCATGCCTGGCCTTCCACATTGTACTGTAACCATTTATAATAAGACTAAATCATTTAAAATTTCAGTTTATTTTGTGTGTTAGAGAATCTTGTACTCTCAAAGTCATGTACTCTAATATCTCCTCCCACATAACCCTCCCCTAAAAATGACACCAGAAATTCCATATGAGACAATTCTTGACATTTAATTATTAACCTACAAATTTCCTTAGTAACTGGGATCTTTTTTATTACTACTTGGTACACTTTGGTGTTGATTTACTTATGTGTTAACATTTGCTAGATTGTGCTGCACTAAGAAACAAGCCAAAATATGAGTAGCTTACAATAAGAAGGGTTTATTTGTTTTTCACGTTATAGGTTTCCTAGGAATCAGCTATGGTTCTGCTCTGCGATTCTTTCTCATTTGAGGATCCGGGCTGGAGGAGCAGTCCCTATTTGTGACATATTGTTCTCTTGGTAGAGAGAAAACAGTAAGACCTGTCAGAAACACACAATAGCTGTTGAAGCTTCTACTTGGAACTGGAACTTTCTCCCAGATTCAGTGGCCAAAACAAGTTATATGGCCAAACCCACCCTTGGAACACCCACAGAGAGACACCACAAGTCACATGGCAACAGGCAGGGATATTAATACTACTCTTAAAGAGAGAGAGGCTATATACTCTGTGTATACAAGAGGGAGACAGATGACTGGGAATTATAATACCACCTAAACACCTTAAGATGCTGTACTAGTCATCTGAGGCCAGGAGTTTGAGACCAGCCTGCAAAACATGATGAAACCCCGTCTCTACTAAAAATAAAATAGTCTGGCGTGGTGGTGTGCACCTGTAGTCCCAGCTACTTGGGAGGCTAAGGCTGGAGAATTGCTGGAACCCGGGAGGCGGAGAGTGCAGTGAGCCGAGATCACGCGATTGCACTCTAACCTGGGTGACAGAGGGAGACGCCATCTCAAAAAAAAAAAAATACATACATATATATATATATGTATATATATATGGTATACTAGGCTATACTTTGTAAAAATTTTTTTCTTAGTAAAGTTTATTATGTTTACATTTCTATAGCTATATATGTAATTATAATAACACATTTTTTCCTTAACAAAAATAGCAGTTCCTTCTTTTGTTTTGTTTTTTTTTTTATATTGGTTAGGATATTGGTTTAAACCAAAATCACAAATCTCAAGTAACAAGTAACAATCCAAATGGGGTAAGTGGTGTAGAGTGCTGTAGGAGCTTCATGATGGTGTCAGGGACTCAGGCTTTTTTTTCTCGTGTTGCTGTGTTTTTCTCAACCATGTTTTCCGTCGCAATCCAAGATAGCTTCTCTAGATTCTGTCACTATATCTGTATTCTAGCCAGCTACGAGAAGGGTTAGGAGTCAGAAGGCATTTCCTTTCTCTTTAGATGCACATCCTCGGAGTTGGACACATTTCTTTTATCATTCCGTTGATGAATAACTGAAATTGCAAGAGAGGTTGGGAAATGTAGGTTTTAGCTAGGTGTGTGTATGTAAAGCTTAGGGGTACTATTACTAAAGAAAGGAGGAGGCCGGGCACGGTGGCTCACGCCTGTAATCCCAGCACTTTGGGAGGCCGAGGCGGGTGGATCATGAGGTCAGGAGATCGAGACCATCCTGGCTAACAAGGTGAAACCCCGTCTCTACTAAAAACACAAAAAATTAGCCGGGCGCGGTGGCGGGCGCCTGTAGTCCCAGCTACTCAGGAGGCTGAGGCAGGAGAATGGCGTGAACCCGGGAAGCGGAGCTTGCAGTGAGCCGAGATTGCGCCACTGCAGTCCGCAGTCCGGCCTGGGCGACAGAGCGAGACTCCGTCTCAAAAAAAAAGAAAAAAAGAAAGGAGGAGAGGCTGGGTGTAGTGGCTCATGCCTATAATTCCAGCTACTTGGGAAGATTGTTTAAGCTCAGAGGTTTGAGGCAGCAGTGTGATTGTATCACTGCACTTCAGCCAGGACTGAGTGGGATCCTGTCTCAAAACCAACCAGATCAGGAAACAGGCTTTTCAAGGAGGTAAAATAAGCTACTAAAGATCATATACCTAAGAAGTAGTAGAATGGGCTTTGAATATACACCTTTCTGATACCAAAGTCTGAGTTTTTTTTTTTTTTTTTTTTACAAAACTTTATTGGCTTTCTAGCATCTCTTGTTTACAGGTACTTTACATTTTTCAGACTAGTAAGAAATAGCAATGGACTCTTTCAAAAGAATTCTGACATTTATGAATATTTAACTTTGTGACAGCTGGTAAGAATTTATGATATAGGTAATGAATATATAATTGCTTTTAAATTGTAATAACAGAATTGTAAAAGGTCAGATTTTGATTTTGGCAGTTGGAGTTAAAGTTTTCCTTTAGAAATTAATTTGATTGTTAAAAATTCACATGCAGTTTTGTATACTGATCACATTTGGGGATTTTTATACATTTCTCTAGATTGAAAATAGCCTTATTGTTTCATTCTTATTATATAATTAGGATGTGTTTATTCTCAGAGTTTCCAGAGACTGCAGAGTAGTATGAAGAAGAATGTAAAAATCATTTATGATCTTGCTATCCAGAGATAATCATTGTTACCATTTAATAAGCTATGCCTTTCAATTTTTTTCCTCTGTTCATTCATTATATGTGATTTTTTTTTCCCCGCCGAAAAAGTGATCATGTTCATAGTCCGACAATAACAACAAAAGCCAATTTTACTGAGACACACCAGAAACACTCTTTGATCATCTTGCTTGATGAGTGACTTGGCACTTTGGATGGCTTTTTCCATTCTCACTTAGCTGTATCACATTAGTGTAGTTATCAGCACAGGGTGTACTTTAGAACACTTTGGTGAGCTAATATCTTTTCCTATGTGTTTAGGTAGTAACCAATGAACCTGTAATGTGAGGATTATTAAGGCACAGTTTGGAGATCAGGATTTCTTACTGTGTATGAGGTTTTTTTTCCCTGTATTCAAAAAATCCAATTAAAATTAACTTTTTATTATTCAGGGAACATATTTAATTTGCTGTCTTTGGCAAAGTATTTATACTGTTGTCATAACTAAGTAGATGACTATATAATTTTTCATTCAAACTGGTACATTTTTGAGAATGAAAGGGGGTACTACAAATATTTAAAATTCTATATATTTTTGGAATATTTACTTTTTTCGACCATTAAAATAGTTTTTATTGCATTAGTAGATCAATAAAATAGCTCCATTTAAAGTCTGTTTTCAAAAACCATTTCTAAAACATTTTGTTGTACATTATAACAAAGTTTTTAACATGGACTTCAGTTGAATATTTAAAAACAAACTATTTTTGGTAATAACTATTTTTATCAGTTTCTCGGTCAAATCTGTCACTAATATTGTGTCGCTGACACTTTTCTGAATATGATTTTCCATCTGGTTTTACTAGTTTTAATTTTTTCATAAAATTGCAGTATTTTGCAGAGTTACATTTTATACTTGTGGTTGTTAACTTCTACAGTTGATGCTTCACTATAACCAATAATGTTTTTAGTTGCTAACATACTTTATATGTGCTGCTGTCCCCAGTTAGCCCAGGAAAAATTTTGCTAGATGGAGAATATTCTTAATTCTAATTTTTTTCTTATTGAAAATTATAGGCTGGGCGCAGTGGCTTATGCCTGTAATCCCAGCGTTTTCGGAGGCCGAGGCAGATGGATCACCTGAGGTCAGGAGTTCAAGACTAGCCTGGCCAATGTGATGAAGCCCCCGTCTCTACTAAAAATACAAAAAAAAAAAAAAAAAAAAAAATAGCCAGGTGTGGTGGCGGGAGGCTGAGGGAGGAGAATCACTTGACCCCGGGAGGCAGAGGTTGCAGTGAGTGGAGATCATGCCACTGTACTCCAGCCTGGGTAACAAGAGCAAAACTCTGTCTCAAAAAAGAAAAAAAAGAAAAGAAAATTATAAATATATCAGTCTCAGTATTTTCACAGACAGTGTCCTTTTGCCTGTATTAAAGGTAATCTCTGTTTTTACTTTTCATTTTTTATAGAGACAGGATCTCCCTATATTGTCCAATCTAGTCACAAGGTACTCTCTTTGATACAAATAAGTTGTCCCTATTTATGATTATTTTACATGTTCCACCAGATTTAAGTGTTGCAAAATTGTAGGCCTTCTCTAATTTTCTTTTTTTTTTTCTTTTTTTTTTTTTTGAGATGCAGTCTCGCTCTTGTAGCCCAGGCTGGAGTGCAATGGCACAGTCTCAGCTCACTGCAACCTCTGCCTCCTGGCTTAAAGCAATTCTCCTGCCTCAGCCTCCCTAGTAGCTGGGATTACAGGTGCCCGCCACCATGTCCAGCTATTTTTTTTTTTTTTTTGTATTTTTAGTAGAGACGAGGTGTTGCCATATTGGCCAGGCTGGTCTCGAACTCCTGACCTCAGGTGATCCACCCGCCTTGGCCTCCCAAAGTGTTGAGATTACAGGCATGAGCCACTGTGCCCGGCCTGTAATTTTCTTTCATTTACTTAAAAATAGAAAGACTCGACTGTGCATGGTGGCTCACACCTGTAATCCCAGCACTTTGGGAGGCTGAGGCGGGTGGATCACCTGAGGTCAGTAGTTCAAGACCAACCTGGCCAACATGGCGAAACCCCATCTCTACTAAAAATACAAAAATTAGCTGGATGTCGTGGCGGGCACCTGTAATCCCAGCTACTTGGGAGGCTGAGGCACGAGAATTGCTTGAACCTGGGAGGCAGAGGTTGCAGTGGGCCAAGATAGTGCCATTGCACTCCAGCCTGGGCGACAAGAGCGAACTCCATCTCAAAAAAAAAGACCCTTAATGGAACTTCTAAAATTCATTCCAAAATATAATGATAAAATTTCAAAATGAAATCTTGTGTACTATTTGAACTCTCATTTAATTTGTTCAGTTCTTCCTTGCTTTTGAAGGATATATTTCAGTGTCTTGGCAAACTTTGTTGATAATAATTGGTATTTGCTAAAAGCTTCAAAAGCTGAAGGTTTTCTGGAGCTTTATTCATTAAACTTGTTTTTGTTTGTTTGTTTGTTTTTTTAAGGAGATGATG
Organism: Gorilla gorilla gorilla; assembly: GCF_029281585.2. Taxonomy (NCBI): domain Eukaryota; kingdom Metazoa; phylum Chordata; class Mammalia; order Primates; family Hominidae; genus Gorilla; species Gorilla gorilla. The sequence goes on from NC_073224.2 coordinate 188,490,851, forward strand.
TCTCACTGTGTTGCCCAGGTTGGTCATGAATTCCTGGGCTCAAGTGATCCTCCCATCCCAGCCTCCCAAATAGCTGGGACTATTATATAGTGTGCGCCATCATGCCCAGCTCACTAAACTTTACTTTTGATTAAAGGTTTCCAACTGATTTTGAACAGTATGCAACCAATTTCTAGAGGACTTATTTTTAAAAAGACTCACTATTGAGACATTGATTGGATTTATAAAGTAGTTTTTTGAAAGTACTAGCCTCGGAAGTCTGATGACAGGTTGCAAGGAGAATACACATATTGCTCTGTTGCACTATTTTGTTGTATTCAGTATCAGTCTTATCCTTAAAAATTTAACAGTGGGAATATGAAAACATTTATAAATGTTGACGTTTGAAGCTGACTCATTAATAGTGATGTCACTAGAGCTCCATGATAAATAGAAACTGCCTCAGTGGTTCTCTGCAAATTGTCTGCCCATCTATTTTCTGGAGAAATGAAAATTTAGAGCTTAGTTTTTATTGGATACAGTGATGTCCTTATAGCTTATTGCTCCTGAAAAGGCTTATGAAATAATAAAATGGTTACCAAACAACAAAATAAATAAACAGTTGTAGACTTGTACAATACAATAAGTGACAAAACCATCTAAGAGTTTTCAGACTATTGACTTTGCACATACTTCATTTGCACCCAACCTGCAATTTCCCACTGACGTAGCCAGCTGGTGGCCTAGTGTGCCTTGTGGTCACTGTACATGCCACTGCACTGCCTGGCATACCAGGTAACCAACAGGAGCACCAGTGTCAAATATTTCTCCTAATATTTTGCAAGACCATACAGAGTTAATTGCCCATGGTTGCTTAAGTCTGAGGATACTTTTCAGTAAGTCTATACACTCCCCTTGCAAAGAAGTTGTTTTGTTGAATCTATAAAGAATCAGAACAAGAAAGATGGAATTATCACTAGTTCTCTTTCAGATTTCATCACTTGTTTATGTGGTGAAAGCACTTATAGACTACTAGTTGATAACTTGGCCAGAAACTAGGTATACACAGTAGAGATACAAAATCCATTCTGGTTTTAGTGTATTTTGATATAATGATTGATAATAGTTTTTTAAAAATTTAAAATTTAATTTAATTTTTTATTTAAAAAATTTTTTAAAATGGAGACAAGATCTCGCTATGTTGCCTAGATTGGTCTCAAACTCCTGGTTTCAAGCAGTCCTCCTGCCTCGGCCTCCCAAAGTGCTGAGATTACAGGCGCGAGCGACTACACCTGGCCCAATAATAGTTTCTTTTTAAAAATGGGAAATTGGAGACACATGTTAAGCTGAATGGGATGTTGGGACAATGATGGTAAATCAAGATTTTCCTGGGCATACCAGGGCATATGGGAAGCAACACAGAGCTGGGAGCAGGACACCTAAGTCCTGACTCTGACTTTTTTTTAAGAGACAGGGTCTCACTCTGTTGCCCAGGCTAGAGTGCAGTGGCACAATCACAGGTCACTGTAGCTTTGACCTCCGTGGCTCAACCAATCCTCCTGCCTCAGCCTCCTGAGTAGCTGACACTATAGATGCATGCCACCATGCCCGGCTAATTTTTGCATTTTTGGTGGAGATGGTGTTTCTCTACATTGCCCAGGCTGATCTCAAACTCTTAGATTGAAGCAGTCCTCCCCCAATAGCTTCCCAAATCCCCTCCTGGGATTACAGGCATGAACCACCACATCCGTCTGACTCTGCCTTTTTTTTTTTTAGATGGAGTCTTGCTCTTTTGCTAGGCTGGAGTGCAGTGGCGTGATTTCAGCTCACTGCAACCTCCACCTCCGGGGTTCAAGCAATTCCCCTGCCTCAGCCTTCCACGTAGCTGGGATTATAGGCATGCACCACCCTGTCCAGCTAATTTTTTGTATTTTAGTAGAGACGGGCTTTCACCATGTTGGCCAAGATGGTCTTGATCTCCTGACCTCGTGATCCGCCCGCCTTGGCCTCCCAAAGTGCTGGGATTACAGGCACGTGCCACCGTGCCTGGCTGACTCTGCCTTTTAAAGGCCTGGACAGGTAACCTCTCTGAGACTGGATGTATTAGGGTTCTCCAGAAAAACTGAACCAGTATGAGACAGACACACACACACACACACACACACACACACACACACACACACACACACACACACACACACTCTTGCAGCCTTGAGTTCGAAAATATATATATATATATATATATATATCTGTGTGTATGTCATACCTGTGATAAAGTTTAATTTATAAATTAGGCACAGTAAGATTAACAACAAAACTAATAATGAAATAGTACAATTATAACAATATGCTGTAATAAAATTTATGTGAATGTGGTTTCTCTCTCAACATACCTTATTGTACTATACTCATCCTTTTTGTGATCTGTCAGCCTGATAACTGAGTCAGCTACTAAGTGACTAATGGGCAGGTACCATATACAGAGTAGATGCCCTGGACAAAGGGATTCACGTCCTGGGTGGGATGGCATGAGATTTCATCATGCTACTTGGAATGGTTTACAATTTAAAAGTTATGAAATGTTTATTTCTGGAATTTTTCATTTAATACTTTTTGACGGCGAGCAACTGAGGGTAACTAAAACTGTGGAAAGTGAAACTGTGGATAAGGGGAAACTACTGTGTGTGTGTGTACACATTTTATGTATTTTTAAAATTATGCTTTCCTTCCCCCTCACCCACTTAATAAGTCCTGTCAAATCTGTGTTACAAACTTTTTTTCAAGCCGTACCCTTCTCTTCTGCCATTGTCAATGTTCAGCTCCTCAACCAGACCATTAAAATTACTTCCTAAGGCTGGGTGTGGTGGCTCATGCTTGTAATCCCAGCACTTTGGGAAGCCACAACGGGTGGATCACTTGAGATCAGGAGTTCGAGACCAGCCTAGACAACATGGCGAAACCCCATCTCTACTAAAAATACAAAAATTAGCCAGGCATGGTGGTGCACGCCTGTAATGCTGCTACTTGGGAGGCTGAGGCAGGAGAATCACTTGAACCTGGGAGGCGGAGGTTGCAGTGAGCCTAGATCATGCCACGCCACTGTACTCCAGCCTGGGCGACTTCATTTTTTTTACTCTACAATGGCAGATGAAACCCTTCATAAGTTGTCTTCTACAAAACTTTATAATCTTATCTCCCTATCCCTCTTATCATTCAGAACTTCTCGCTGTTCTTTTTAGACATAACTGAGTTTTCTGTTGATCGCATGCCTTTGTGCATACTGCTATCTCTGTGTAGAATCACCCTCTCCCCATCTTCCCCATACCTCAAGTTCCTGCTCTGATGTCACCCCATGAAGCCTTCCTGGATTCCCATCCTGATCGCAGAACACTCTTACACATTCATATGGAGGCAAACTTGATCCTTCAAACCTTTTTTTTCTTTTTTGAGACAGGGTCTCAGTCTGTTAACCAGACTCGAGTACAGTCACATAGTCACAGCTCACCGCAGCCTCAACTGCCTGGGCTGAGGCAATTCTCCCACCTCAGCCTCCCAAGTAGCTGGGACTACAGGCATGTGCCACCACACCTGGCCAATTTTTAAATTATTTGTAAAGACGAGGTCTCACTGTGATGCCCAGGCTGGTCTCAAACTCTTGGGTTCAAGCAATCCTCCTGCCTCAGCCTCCCAAAGTGCTGAGATTACTGGTGTGAGCCACTGCACCCAGTCGATCCTTCAAACATTGAATTTCAGATGAGTTTGTTCATAAGCTGACCAAGGAACTCTTTGAACTGTAGTGTGAATTTAATGGAACTGCCTTTCTGCAAGCAGTTTATATCTGATGACATCACTGTCTTTCTGTACGTCAGTTTGTGTATTCATTTAATTGTTTTATTGAAGTGGTTTTTGAAATGTATTCATAGGTACTTTGGGTACTTGGGTAGAGGATGAATTCTTGGGGATTTGGGCCTCTCAACTGGCTTTAGAGAAAGCATTTCATTCTCAATTTGTTACATATTGGGTTTCTGGGTAAAATATTAGATGAAGAGGAGTTTTGATGTCAAAAACAAAATTTAAGATTCTTGTTTCATTTCTTGTCTACCTGATTCTTAGTAACCCATGTGACTATCTTTATCTATTCTCTGTCTCACGCTCCCCAAGAAGAAACAAAACCTAACCCCTGAAATCAAGGATATTTTATCTTATTCATCTTTGTTTCTCAAATATCTGTTGAATGAATGCCAAATATGTTAATAGAAGTTAATGAATAGCATCTAATTTTTATTAATTTGTTTATTTCAGTTATCAAGTGGGAATCCTGTATATGAAAAATACTATAGACAGGTAAGATTTTTGTTTCATTGTTTGCCTGGATTGAACAGCAAATGTACTGTCAACTCTTGATTGTATGCCTGTAGATTACCAGCTAGCTTGATAAATTTGATGTGTCTTGTTTTCAACATCTTGTTTACAGCCTCCTACTTTGAGTACTTAATGCATTTGACAATCCCAGAGAAATGAAGGAAAGATAATTAAGTCCAAGTACTTAGTTGTCTTAAATATCTATGTTGAAAATGTATACATTTGATAGATTTATCCAGATATAAATATTCCAAATTCTTAAGACAAATACAGATAACTTCTATGTTGTTTTTAAGACTTATTAAAGTATAATTTTCACAAAGTGAAAAACATGACTTTTATACAAATACATAATGAGCATGTATCAGATTTTATTCAACTCATTAATTACTGGTTAATTAGTACAGATATACAGCCTCTGGTCAGATATAAAAATGGGAATATGGCCGGGTGTGGTGGCTCACACCTGTAATCCCAGCACTTTGGGAGGCTGAGGCAGGCGGATTACCTGAGGTCAGGAGTTCAAGACCAGGCTGGCCCACATGGTGAAACCCTGTCTCTACTAAAATACAAAATTAGCTGGGTTTGGTGGTGCATGCCTCTAATCCCACCTACTCGGGAGGCTAAGGCAGGAGAATCACTTGAACCTGGGAGGCGAGGTTACAGTGAGCCAAGATCGTGCCATTGCACTCCAGCCTGTGCAAAAAGAGTGAAACTCCATCTCAAAAACAAACAAACAAACAAACAACAAGAAAAAAATGGGAATATGAGTTACAGAGATTTACATACTTCACCAGACAATATTCATTTGTGTTGGTATGGACAGGAGTCACTTGCATTGCTATCAGTTTCTATTAACCTCTACCTCTACGAGTATAAAGTAGTCTAGACAGAAGAAAGTCATCAAGGGTGCATACCATAGATCAGACGATAATTTCTTGAAGGTGTAGACAATCTTATTTGCCCATTTTCAAGTCTCAGATTATTTTTTCTAACAGTCTCACTACCTTATGATTATGATCACAGAAAAGGCTGGTTTCATTATTTTTGGCCTGGCTATTTACATAGTTGCAGCAAGTATTAATTAAACATTATAGGCCTCTTTGGTTTTGACTTGCAAATCAGGAGCTATAAACTATATAGCAACTTCTAAGGTCAGAGAATAATTTCTGCCTGAAAAATATCAAGAATCTCAGACTGTACTTTTTAATTCCCCTGTTACATTTGTTCTTCTATCTTAAGGCTGTGCTCCAAACCTTAGAAATTCTCTCCACCATATTTCACCTTCACTACATATAAATATGAGTGAATTTATCTCATCTTGAGGTTTCCCAGATTTGCTAAGGTTCCTAGCCTGCTGGTAAGTGACCTTACTTTACCACCCGTGAGGCTGGGATCTTGTAAACCAGGTAGCAGCCCAGTTTTCTTGGGAGATCTTTGTGATGTTGGTGCCACATAAAGTCAGTGCTTGTTCTTTAATCTTTGTTTTGTTTGAATAAAAGAAGTCATTCTCAAATAATGGCCTTGTTTTACACAGTTGGCTTATCCAGTTACATCCAAAGAAGAAAAACAAATTGCTGTTGAACCCATGTAATAACTATATTGCTATAAAGAGTAAAAACATTCCATACAAGTATTTGTTTTTGAATTCTGAGGACTCAGTGAGAATCAGATACTATTGATGGGGAGAAACCAGAGCAGAAAAGCTGAAAATTCTAAAAATCAGAGCACCTCTTCTCCTCCAAAGGAACACAGCTCCTCGCCAGCAATGGAACAAAGCTGGATGGAGAATGACTTTGACAACCTGACAGAAGTAGGCTTCAGACGATCAGTAATAACAAACTTCTCTGAGCTAAAGGAGGATGTTCGAACCCATTGCAAAGAAGCTAAAAACCTTGAAAAAAGATTAGACAAATGGCTAATTAGAATAAACAGCGTAGAGAAGACCTTACATGACCTGATGGAGCTGAAAACCATGGCACGAGAACTACATGATGCATGCACAAGCTTCAGTAGCCAATTCGATCAAGTGGAAGAAAGGGTATCAGTGGTTGAAGCTCAAATGAATGAAATGAAGCGAGAAGTTTAGAGAAAAAAGAGTAAAAGGAAACGAACAAAGCCTCCAAGAAATATGGGACTATGTAAAAAGACCAAATCTACGTCTGATTGGTGTACCTGAAAGTGATGGGGAGAACGGAACCAAGTTGGAAAACACTCTTCAGGATATTATCCAGGAGAACTTACCCAACCTAGCAAGGCAGGCCAACATTCAAATTCAGGAAATACAGAGAACGCCACAAAGATACTCCTCGAGAAGAGCAACTCCAAGACACATAATTGTCAGATTCACCAAAGTTGAAATGAAGGAAAAAATGTTAAGAGCAGCTAGAGAGAAAGGTCGCGTTACCCACAAAGGGAAGCCCATCAGACTAACAGCGGATCTCTTGGCAGAAACTCTACCAGCCAGAAGAGAGTGGGGGCCAATGTTCAACATTCTTAAAGAAAAGAATTTTCAACCCAGAATTTCATATCCAGCCAAACTAAGCTTCATAAGTGAAGGAGAAATAAAATCCTTTACAGACAAGCAAATGCTGAGAGATTTTGTCACCACCAGACCTGCCTTACAAGAGCTCCTGAAGGAAGCACTAAACATGGAAAGGAACAGCCAGTACCAGCCACTGCAAAATCATGCCAAATTGTAAAGACCATCGATGCTAGGAAGAAACTGCATCAACTAACAAGCAAAATAACCAGCTAACATCATAATGACAGGATCAAATTCACATATAACAATATTAACCTTAAATGTAAAGGCTAAATGCTCCATTTAAAAGACACAGACTGGCAAATTGGATAAAGAGTCAAGACCCATCAGTGTGCTGTATTCAGGAAACCCATCTCACGTACAGAGACACACATAGGCTTAAAATAAAGGGATGGAGGAAGATCTACCAAGCAAATGGAAAAGAAAAAAAGGCAGGGGTTGCAGTCCTAGTCTCTGAAAGAACAGACTTTAAACCAACAAAGATCAAAAGAGACAAAGAAGGCCATTACATAATGGTAAAGGGATCAATTCAACAAGAAGAGCTAACTAACCTAAGTATATATGCACCCAATACAGGAGCACCCAGATTCATAAAGCAAGTCCTTAGAGACCTACAAAGAGACTTAGACTCCCACACAATAATAATGGGAGACTTTAACACCCCACTGTTAACATTAGATCAGCGAGAGAGAAAGTTAACCAGGATATCCAGGAATTGAACTCAGCTCTGCGCCAAGCAGACCTAATAGACATCTACAGAACTCTCCACCCAAAATCAACAGAATATACATTATTTTCAGCACCACACCACACCTGTTCCAAAATTGACCACATACTTGGAAGTAAAGCACTCCTCAGCAAATGTAAAAGAACAGAAATTATAACAAACTGTCTCTCAGACCACAGTGCAATCAAACTAGAACTCAGGATTAAGAAACTCACTCAAAACCGCTCAACTACATGGAAACTGAACAACCTGCTCCTGAATGACTACTGGGTACATAATGAAATGAAGGCAGAAATAAAGATGTTCTTTGAAACCAACGAGAACAAAGACACAACATACCAGAACCTCTGGGACACATTCAAAGCAGTGTGTAGAGGGAAGTTTATAGCACTAAATGCCCACAAAAGAAAGCAGGAAAGATCTAAAATTGACACCCTAACATCACAATTAAAAGAACTAGAGAAGCAAGAGCAAACACATTCAAAAACTAGCAGAAGGCAAGAAATAACTAAGATGAGAGCAGAACTGAAGGAAATAGAGACACAAAAAACCCTTCAAAAAATCAGGGAATCCAGAAGCTGGTTTTTTGAAACGATCAACAGAATTGATAGACCGCTAGCAAGACTAATAAAGAAGCAAAGAGAGAAGAATCAAATAGACGCAATAAAAAATGATAAAGGGGATACCACCACCGATCCCACAGAAATACAAACTACCATCAGAGACTACTATAAACACCTCTATGCAAATAAACTAGAAAATCTAGAAGAAATGGATAAATTCCTGGACACTACACCCTCCCAAGACTAAACCAGGAAGAAGTTGAATCTCTGAATAGACCAATAACAGGCTCTGAAATTGAGGCAATAATTAATAGCTTACCAACCAAAAAAAGTCCAGGACCAGATGGATTCACAACCGAATTCTACCAGAGGTACAAGGAGGAACTGGTACCATTCTTTCTGAAACTATTCCAATCAATAGAAAAAGAGGGAATCCTCCCTAACTCGTTTTATGAGGCCAGCATCATCCTGATACCAAAGCCTGGCAGAGACACAACAAAAAAAGAGAATTTTAGACCAATATCCCTGATGAACATCCATGCAAAAATCCTCAATAAAATACTGGCAAACTGAATCCAGCAGCACATCATAAAGCTTATCCACCATGATCAAATGGGCTTCATCCCTGGGATGCAAGGCTGGTTCAACATATGCAATCAATAAACGTAATCTAGCATATAAACGGAACCAATGAGAAATAACTAAGATCAGAGCAGAACTGAAGAAAATAGAGACACAAAAAGCCGTTCAAAAAATCAATGAATCCAGGAACTGGTTTTTTGAAAAGATCAACAAAATTGATAGACCACTAGCAAGACTAATAAAGAAGAAAAGAGAGAAGGATCAAATAGACGCAATAAAAAATGATAAAGGGGATATCACCACCGATCCCACAGAAATACAAAATACCATCAGAGACTACTATAAACACCTCTATGCAAATAAACTAGAAAATCTAGAAGAAATGGATAAATTCCTCAACACATACACCCTCCCAAGAGGGTGAAGGACCTCTTCAAGGAGAACTATAAGCCACTGCTCAGCGAAATAAAAGAGAACACAAACAAATGGAAGAACATTCCATGTTCATGGATAGGAAGAATCAATATCATGAAAATGGCCATACTGCCCAAGGTAATTTAGATTCAGTGCCATCCCCATCAAGCTACCAATGACTTTCTTCACAGAATTGGAAAAAAACTACTTTAAAGTTCATATGGAACCAAAAATGAGCCCACATTTCCAAGACAATCCTAAGCAAAAAGAACAAAGCTGGAGGCATTACGCTACCTGACTTCAAACTATACTACAAGGCTGCAGTAACCAAAACAGCATGGGACTGGTACCAAAACAGAGATATAGACCAATGGAACAGAGCAGAGCCCTCAGAAATAATACCACACATCTACAATCATCTGATCTTTGACAAACCTGACAAAAACAAGAAATGGGGAAAGGATTCCCTATTTAATAAATGGTGCTGGGAAAACTGGCTAGCCATATGTAGAAAGCTGAAACTGGATCCGTTCCTTACACCTTATACAAAAATTATTTCAAGATGGATTAAAGACTTAAATGTTAGACCTAAAACCCATAAAAACCCTAGAAGAAAACCTAGGCAATACCATTCAGGCCATAGGCATGGGCAAGAACTTCATGACTAAAACACCAACAGCAATGGCAACAAAAGTCAAAATTGACAAATGGTATCTAATTAAACTGGAGAGCTTCCGCACAGCAAAGGAAACTACAATCAGAGTGAACAGGCAACCTACAGAATGGGAGAAAATTTTTACAATCTACCCATCTGACAAAGGGCTAATATCCAGAATCTACAAAGAACTTAGACAAATTTACCAGAAAAAATCAAACAACCCCATCAAAAAGTAGGCGAAGGATATGAACAGACACTTCTCAAAAGAAGATGTTTATGCAGCCAACAGGCACGTGAAAAAATGCTTGTCATCACTGGTCATCAGAGAAATGCAAATAAAACCCACAATGAGATACCATCTCACACCAGTTAGAATGGCGATCATTAAAAAGTCAGGAAACAGATGTTAGAGAGGATGTGGAGAAATAGGAACACTTTTACACTGTTGATGGGAGTGTAAACTAATTCAACCGTTGTGGAAGACAGTGTGACGATTCCTCAAGGATCTAGAACTAGAAATACCATTTAACCCAGTCATCCCATTACTGAGTATATACCCAAAGGATTATAAATCATGCTGCTATAAAGACACATGCACACGTATGTTTATTGCGGCACTATTCACAGTAGCAAAGACTTGGAACCAACCCAAATGTCCATCAATGATAGACTGGATTAAGAAAATGTGGCACTTATACAACATGGAATACTATGCAGCCATAAAGAAGGATGAGTTCATGTCCTTTGTAGGGATGTGGATGAAGCTGGAAACCATCATTCTGAGCAAACTATCGCAAGGACAAAAAACCAAACACCGCATGTTCTCACTCATAGGTGGGAATTGAACAATGAGAACACTTGGACACAGGGTGGGGAACATCACACACCGTGGCCTTTTGTGGGTTGGGGGGAGGGGCGAGGGATAGCATTAGGAGATATACCTAATGTAAATGACGAGTTAATGGGTGCAGCACACCAGCATGGCACATGTATACATATGTAACAAACCTGCATGTTGTGCACAAGTACCCTAGAACTTAAAGTATAATAATAATAAAAAAAAAGAGAACTATTTCATTTGGTTTACAAAAGCAGAGTCTACTAAGTTGAGGGTCTCAGAAAGGGCTTATGCATATAGCTATTAGAAAATAGAACATTAAAATAATACCAACAGTATTCCAAGTAAATAACTATAATTAAATTTTCCTCAACAGTTCATTCAGTCCTGTGTAATTCTTGTTCAGCTGAATCTCAGATTAGAAGTCTGCTTTTATGAAGTACATCTTCTTTCAGACTGAAAAGAGTCCTGGAAATCCTGACTTCATCTACCAATATGGTCTGAAAGTAGTGTGATGTCAGCTGAGTAGTCTTTATCCAAAAATCCACTTTTTGAAATGTTAATAATTCAGACTATGTATGTCTTATAGATACAGACTATATCAAAAGTATAGTCATTTTCATGAGGCTCTAAGACTCTTTGTTGAAGATATATCAGCTTCTGGCCTATAGCTTCTGGCCTTGCCTATGGCAGAGCCTTTAGGCAAGCGGCAGAATACCTCAGAAACTGCCTGTAGATGACAAAGACTAAATGTTTATATTATTAGGGTAACCAAAAGAATGGAAGATAGTAAAATTCTTAATTGGGATACAATACATAATGATTTCATACGAGTTTGATCAATGTTTCCCCTGAATGCTTCTATATTTAGTAGGCTATGTTGGGTATGGATATTTGTTTTCTATGCTGATCAGGAAGTAGGCAAAGAAAAGGAGTTCTGAAGAATTCTACAGGCAGGTTTCCCAATCCTTATACTTCCTCTTATTCCAAATTTGAAGGATTAGGCCATGTTTTTCTTTTTTGCTGAGTGCATGATTTTTCCCATGTTGTACCACTTGAAAGAAAGGTTTTCCCTTTTGCTTCTTTGCTAGGATTGGACTGTCTAGAATGCTTTGTACAGTATATGTTTACAGTAAACTTAATCTTTTAACTAAACTGGAAAAACAGATATCTCACAAATATACTATTATCCTGTTACCTTTCCCATGACTTTTTAAAATGTACTTTTCATTTTTACAAATGGAACTTTAGGAAATCTTTACAAAAATGAGTCTTTTTTTTCCTGTTTGTTTTTGTTGTTGTTGTTGTTTGTTTGTTTGTTTGTTTTCTGTTCTTGTGACCTCATTCTGTCTTAAAGGAAAGTCCCTGGTCAGTTAAAATGATATGTTCCCTAATATGTTTTAGGAACTTAACAGCTTTAAAAAGGTTTCTTCAAGTTTATTATGGAATCACTGCTGGTTTTAGAGCTGCTGTTGCTTTGATTTGTTTTAAAGTGCTGCAGTTCCTAAGAGTAGGTATAAAAGTGAAAGTTGATGATTGAAAGATGTTTGAAGAGGCACATAACATGTGCAACTATTCCCATTTGTCAGAAGACCTCTGTAGGAAATGCTGCCCCTTTCTTCCTAGTGCCATTTAATTGGAATTTAAATGACAGTATAGAAGATATGTGTTGATGTTACAACCCCACGAATTTGCTTTGACAATCCTCTGAGCTTCACTTTTCTCATTTGTATGGTAGGGCATGATAAAACAAAAACCACTTTGTAAATTGCCAGTGCTGTCTAGATAGTACTACTTATATGTCTGTCCACATATTCTTTGGCCCATGGTAGTCAAAGGATTCTCATTCCTTTCTTGCAAAAACCAGGTCCCAAATTACAGGGATGGAAGGCAGGTAAATGGTGATAATTTTGCCTTTGTATTTTGTTGTCAACTTATGGATTTGTATCTTTTCAGGTTGATACAGGCAATACTGGAAGGGTGTTGGCTTCTGATGCTGCTGCTTTCCTGAAAAAATCAGGGCTTCCAGACTTGATACTTGGAAAGGTAGTATTCGTTCATTATAACTAGATTATAAGTTTGTAAGGAATGTGTACTATAGATGAACTGGATGCAAATTTAGAAAGATGCCATCAAGAAATTTAGAAGTTAGAACCGAGTCATAGAAGCCATTTTAATAGTAGGATGAAGGGAATTTGTAGCGTAGTGATTTACCCTCTTGAAAAGTAAGGTGTTTTTCAGATTTTTAGAAACAAACTACTTTTTAATAGGATAAAATGAGGAAGTAATAAGTACATTTGGTGGGGAGAAACAGTGAAGACTGGGAATCTTGCCACACACTCAAAGACTTGGCTCTATCCCTACTTCCTCTGTTATAACTGTCTCTGTTTAATGTGTGGTGAATAGACTGGGGGATGAGAGGCTTTTTAAAAAGAGCACAAAGAGGTGGAAAGCCCCTCCCCTGTCTACTCCTTATACGTGATATTGATATATATTCAAAATCCTGAAAAATAATCACTATTAATAATTTAATTATTCACAATTAAACATTAATCATCTCAACTTGCACATAGAAAAGAATATCTTAAGGATCCAAAATCAAGAATAGTATGTACGTTCTAGTAGAAAGAGCATTGGTCTCAGAGTTAGAACTTGGATTAATGAAAAAGGCATGTGACTGGAAGTTAGAACTTAGGCTTCACTTCTTTCCCTGGTGCCTTGAATGTTCTTGAGCTAAGTCACTTACCCTCATTGGGCCTTAGTATCTTTGTGAAGGGTTGCACTAAATCAGGGGTGCCCAATCTTTTGGCTTCCGTGGGCCACATTGAAAGAAAAAGAATTGTCCTGGGCCACACATAAAATACATTAACACTAATGATAGCTGATGAGCAAAAAAAAAAAAAAAAAATCATAAAAGAACCCTCATAATTTCTTAAAGAAAGTTTATGGATTTGTGTTGGGCCACGTGCAAAGCTGTCCTGGGCTGCATGTGGCCTGTGGGCTGCAAGTTGGACAAGTTTGCACTAAATGATCTTTAAGGGTTCTTTCCACTCTTAATTCTATGATTCTTAGATCTGATTACCAGAGAGCCTGAGGTTGTAAATAGCAGAGATTTAATTTATCATTCAGATGACTTTTGTTTAAAATATACATTGATATTTCTTCCCCCTAAATTTCAGATTTGGGATTTAGCCGACACAGATGGCAAAGGTATCCTGAACAAACAAGTAAGTTTCAGATATTCGTATGAATTTTTTTTTGAGTGATTCAAAATAAAAAATAGCCAGCAGGGTTTTCTTGTATTTTGAAGCCAAGAATTGGTTTTTACCAACATTAGAGTTTTGCCTAGGGCAAGTGTGTAACAATGAAAGTATTTCCAATCACTAGATGTTAATATAAGTCTTAACAGTTAGTGTGAGTTTGGTGACATTGTTCTCCTGGAGTTTATTTTTCTGTCTTTCAGAGAGACTTTGCTCTTTAATTAATTTTCCTAGTTACATAGGGTTATAAGTAAAAGTGAATGTTATTAAGTAAGTGTTAAGATGGTATTGTCTAGTAGATTTGAAGATTTGAAAGGAAACTCTTGGTTAATCACATGTGAGATGTGAGTATTCTGGTCTAGATCTTACTCCTGATATATAAACCAAAAAATGATTTATAAACGAGAAGTAAATTCTTGACCAGAATACATAAAAGTGGTTATGGCCAAGGGTGTTGAACACCATCAGTGTACTCCGAAGTTCTGATTGTTGGGGATGGATTTCAGAGTTGTATAAGGATTGAATTCCAAGTTTGCTGAGTGCCACTACTCAAAGTTAGGCTTCCTGCCCACCCCCGGCATAGCTGAAGCAGGATCAAAGCCAGATATTGGAGAAATTTGATGAGAGGGTCAGAATATCCAGTCTTTTAATTAAGATTTCGGGGCTAGATTGTAGTCCCTGTTCAAGTCTCTGGGTAGAAGGGCTACTTTGGTGTATTGGAGGCATAGGAAAACAAAATTCATATGGGCCCACCTAGGTGCCATATAGTCAGTCAGCAAATATTTGTTGAGTACCTGTGATGAGCCAGGCTTTAGAAATACAGAGGTTAACATGATAGATGTGGTCACTGTCTTAAGGTTTTACAGTATAATAAATTTTTTAGTTATAATTGTTAGATTTTGGATATTGAGTTTGAGTTGCCTTAGTACTTCCAGGTGGCTGGATTTATGAGTCTGCAGTTAAACTTTGAAGTTCCTTTGGAAGCATAGATTTTTTTTTTTTTTTTTTTTTGAGACAGAGCCTTGCTCTGTTACCCAGGCTGGAGTACAGTGGCGTGATCTTGGCTCACTGCAACCTCTGCCTCCGGGATTCAAGCAATTCTCCCATCTCAGCCTCTGGAGTAGCTGGGATTACAGGCGTATGCCTCCGCACCTGGCTAGTTTTTTTTGTATTTTTAGTAGAGGTGGGGTTTCACTATATTGGCCAGGCTGGTCTTGAACTCCTGACCTCGAGTGATCCACCCACCTCGGCCTCCCAAAGTGCTGGGATTACAGGCGTGAGCCACTGTGCCTGGCCCAGATTTTTAAGTTAGCATATGAATGAAAGAAAAGAAACCAATACTTAATGAATTTCTATGTGACAAAAATGACACTAGGCACTTTCCTCCTGCAGCATGGTTTTTATTTTGTTGCTGATAATACATTGCAAGGTAGGTATTAGCCCCCCTATTATGGAAGGGTTTTAACTTGCCCTTGGCCTCACAACTATAAGTAGCAGAACTAGAATTTAATGCAGAATTATTTCACTTCATAGCCCATCCATACTGTGGTAATAGACTTGATTACCTAAGAGTAATTGAATCTCAAATAGAGTGAGAAAAGAAAGAGGGTCATGTTAGAATACTTAGAATACTAGCAGTTAGGGAAGACATTGACTCCAACAGAAGAGACCTAAAAGGTCAGAAGAGAACTAGGAGGGTTTTGTGAAGCTGTTTGATGGAGGAGAGCTTCCAGGAAGATACTTTTCCAGGCTGCAAAAAGAATAAGCAGTATGAGGCTTTTTTTTTTTTTAAGGCTATTCTATTTGGTAGCTAGGAGATTATTTGTGACATAGGCGGTAGTTTTTCTAGCTAATCATGGGAGTTGAAGTCAGATTGCACAGAAGGTTGTGGAATGAATGAGAAGAAAATGGGATATCTTGAAATAGCATTTTTTCAAGAAATGAGTGAAGGCAAGGGATTGTATAAAGCAGACAGTCTGCAAGGTGATAAGAATGGGTTATGAATTGGGTATGAAGGGTATGGGGGAGAGTACGGGATTTCAGAGAAGTAGTGAAGGGTTGATTACATCAGCGACTATACTAGGGTATTGACAGGTTGGACAAATTGTAGCTGGAGTAAAGGCTTTTGTTATCATGTCTATGACACTAACTCAAAACAGCTGAAAACCAGTTGCATCAGCTTCTTTGCATTTATTTATTAAGTTTTGGACTAAGACTTCAACTGCTAAAAATCCAAGGACTTTTGGGAGAGATTTATAATTATTTTGAAGTTAAACTGTTACATAATTTGTTTTGATGTTGCACAGTTATTTTCTGTAGTTTTTCTGGAATCGCAGTCATTAAGTCATTTGAATTACTGTTCCAGTTTCAAAATTTATAATCTCACAATCCAGAGATGACTTTTCATAACATTTTAGGTATTATTTTCTTTTGGGATTTTTCTCTAATTCTTTTTTTCTCATTTAAATGATAAAATACATCTCTTAATATCATTAAATATTATTTGTTTTTTTTTGGTTTGTCTGTTTTTTTGAGACAGTCTCGCTCTGTCACCCAGGCTGGAGCGCAGTAGCATGATCTCGGCTCACTGCAACCTCTGCCTTCCATGTTCAAGTGATTCTGCTGCCTCAGCCTCCTGAGTAGCTGGGACTACAGGTGCACGCCACCACACCTGGCTAATTTTTGTGTTTTTAGTAGAGAGACGGGGTTTCTCCATGTTGGCCAGGCTGGTCTCATATTCCTGACCTCAAGTGATCTGCCCGTCTCGGCCTCCCAAAATGTTGAGCTTACAGGTGTGAGCCACTGTGCCTGGCCCTAAGTATTATTTTAAACATGAGTATTCTGTATGATTTCCACTATCTGTATGTATTTTCCCATTTATGTTATTATTAGCGATTCATAAATACTAGGAACATCTTTCTACATAGGATTTTTCTGCAAGATATTTTTGAAGCAAATATGCTACTTGTTGCTACATAAGACCTCTGTAGTAATTATGAATTGTTTTATATTTTTAGATTGTAAGTATTTGTGCAGGTAGGTAAGTTGGTAGAGGGAGAATGCTCTTAACATTCATACTTTTCTTTCTTAGGAATTCTTTGTTGCTTTGCGTCTTGTGGCATGTGCCCAGAATGGATTGGAAGTTTCACTAAGTAGTTTGAACCTGGCTGTTCCTCCACCAAGATTTGTAAGAAATGCTTTTAGATTTAAATTGTATTTAATTTTTAAAAAGTGACACCACGTTATTTGAAAATTAAAAGTAATATATTAAAAGGAATTCTCCCTTTGGCCCTTTCACTCAGCTACTTGGCTTTTTTCCGTCTACTGGCTCCTGCTGTTTTTAGTTAATTTCTTGTGTATCCTTCCAGAGTGATTATATATGTATATGTAAGAAACTGTAGGCTGGGTGAGGTGGCTCACGCCTGTAATCCCAACACTTTGGGAGGCAGAAGTGGGAGGATCACTTGAACCCAGGAGTTCAAGACTGGCTGGGAAACAAAGCGAGACCCCCATCTCTACAAGAAAATCTAAAATTTAGCCGAGTGTGTTGGTGTGCACGTCTGGTCCCAGCTACTTGGGAGGCTGAGATGGGAGGATCATTTGAGCCTGGGAGCTCAAGGCTGCAGTGAGCCATGATCACACTGTTGCTCTCCAGCTTGGTTGATGGTTTAAGACCCTGTCTTAAAAATATATATATATATTCTCACTCATAGGTGGGAATTGAACAGTGAGATCACATGGACACAGGAAGGGGAATATCACACTCTGGGGACTGTTGTGGGGTGGGGGGAGGGGGGAGGGATAGCATTGGGAGATATACCTAATGCTAGATGACGAGTTAGTGGGTGCAGCACACCAGCATGGCACATGTATACATATGTAACTAACCTGCACAATGTGCACATGTACCCTAAAACTTAAAGTATAATAAAAAAAAAAATATATATATATATATATAAATACTTATTTTCTTATTTTACTTTAATTGTAGCATGCTATATATTAACGGTCCCCAACCTTTTTGGCACCAGGGACCGGTTTCATGGAAGACAATTTTTCCATGGACCTGGGAGGGATGGATGGTTTCAGAACGAAACTGTTCCACATCATCAGGCATTAGATTCTTATAAGTAGCATGCAACCTATTCCTCACATGTGCAGTTCATGATAGGGTTCGTGCTCCCATGAGAATCTAATGCCGCCGCTGATCTGACAAAAGTTGGAGCTCAGGCCATAATGCTTGCCTGCCAGCTGCTCACCTCCTGCTATACAGCTCAGTTCCTAACAGGCCATGGACGGGTACCAGTTTGTGGCCCGGGGGTTGGGGACTCCTGCTATACACATAATTCTATACCTTTTATAAGTAGCTTATTAAGTTTTAGAGGTATTTATATATCATTACATAGAAGCTTCCACTTTGTTTTTTATAGCTGTGTAGTATTTCTTTGCTTATGTTTATGATAATTAACTTTCTATTGATAGGCTTTTAGTTTATTTTGAATCTTTCATTATAAAAAAATGCTGCAATGAATAATAACCTTGGACATATGTTATTTTGCATGTGCAGGAATGTATTTATATGTGTTAATTTCCAAAAGTAGAAATGCTGTTCAAAAGTTTTTGCCTTTGTAATTTCTATGTATTTTGTCAACTTGCTTTCCATAGTGGTTGTACTAGTTCACCCTCCCTCCAGCAATTGTTTGAGTGCCTGTTTCTGTACACTTTGGCTAGCATACTTTGGTTAAACTTTTAGATCTTTGCGGTTTGATAGGTGACAGTATGTAATTTTAAATTTATCCTTTTGGTTTTATGGAGTGAGGTTGAATAGCTTTTCTTGTGCCAATAAGAATAGCTTTCTTATAAGCTTTTCTTATGTTTACATTGCCTTTATGTGAATGTCTGTTTATAGCTTTTGCCCATTTTTCTTGGTTGTTGCTCTTTTACTTATTGAATTCTAGGGCCTCTTTAATTATTAGGACATTAACTCTTTGTCTATATGAGTTGCAAGTCTTTTTTTCCTATTTTGTCATTTGTCTTACTTTTTTTGAAAAGACAGAATCTTGCTATGTTGCCAAGGCTAGCCTTGAATTCCTGGGCACAAGTGATACTTCTGCCTTAGCCTCCCAAATAGCTGGGACAATTGGCATGTACTACTGAGCCTGGCTTATTATTGTCTTTTGTGTAAATAAATTGTCAGGTTAAATTTTTTTTAATTTTTTACATTTAAGTTAGTATTGATCTAGGATGTGAGTACAGATTTTATTTTTATTTTATTTTTTTATTTTTGAGAGGGAGTTTTGCTCTTGTCAACCAGGCTGGAGTGTAGTGGTGCAATCTCAGCTCTCTGCAACCTCCACCCCCTAGGTTCAAGCGATTCTCCTGCCTTAGCCTCCTGAGTAGCTGGGATTACAGGCACCCACCACCACATCCGGCTAAATTTTTTTTTGGGGGGTAGAGATGGTTTTTCACCATGTTGGTCAGGCTGGTCTCGAACTCCTGACCTCAGGTGATCTGCCCACCTTGGCCTCCCAAAGTTCTGGGATTACAGACGTGAGCCACCACACCTAGCCTAGATTCAACTTTATATTTTTTCAAGATGGCTACCCTACAGAAAGTATAATCAATACAGTTTATTAAATAATCCATCCTTCACTTCCTGTCTCTTCATTCCCTTTGAAATGCCATCTCAGTTGTGTGCTAAATTCTCATACGTATTTTGATTGCTTACTCGATTTTTTTTGTTCTTACCTATTGATCTGTTTATCCATACCATATGCTGATGTTACATTGTTTTAATTATCATATTTGGTGACATGTTTTTTAAATCTAGTATGCTAGTCCTCCCCACCTCACTCCTTTTTTTCCCCAGATATTTTATGGCTCCTCTTGTTTTTTGTTTTTTTAAATTTTAAGAGATGGCCTCATTCTGTTGCCCAGGCTGGAATACAGTGCTGTGATCATAGCTCACTGTCACCTTGAACTGGGCTCAAGTGATCCTCCCCAGTAACTAGTTCCTTGTTTTTAAACTCAACATTTTAGAAGTTTTTGGTCTGCATACTAATAATTTAATTTCTTAAGTTTAGAGAATTTCTGCACTTTTATGTTTAGGCATGTAGTCAGAAGGTTAATTTAGGGATTTGTTGCCTACGTGCATTACAGTCATGCATTGCTTAACAACAGGGATACATTCTGAGAAATGCATCATTAGGCAGTTTCATCGTTGTGCAAACATCAGAGTGTACAAACCTAGATAGTATAGTCTACATTATACCTGGGCTACATGGTATATAGCCTGCTGCTCCTAGCCTAGAAACTTACACAGCACTGAATACCATACTGTACTGAATACTGTAGGCAATTGTAACATGATGGTATTTGTGTATTTAAACAGAAAAGGGGCTGGGCGCGGTGGCTCACACCTGTAATCTCAGCACTTTGGGAGGCTGAGGCGGGTGGATCACCTGAGGTCAGGAGTTCAAGACCACCCTGGCCAACATGGTGAAATCCCATCTCAACTAAAAATACAAAAATTAGCTGGGTGTGGTGGTGCATTCCTGTAATCCCAGCTACTCAGAGGCTGAGGCAGGAGAATCGCTTGAACCCAGGAGATGGAGGTTGCAGTGAGCCGAAATCATGCCACTGCACTCCAGCCTGGGCGACAGAACAAGACTCCATCTCAAAAACAAAATAAAACAAAAACCAGAAAAGGTACAGTAAAAATATGGTATTATAATCACTTTGTTTCATTGTTATTTAGATGGTCTAGTAAATGTAAAATAGTGTCCTGTGTGCATTGAGATCCAGCATTTTGTATGAATATATTTAAATCCAAAAACCATTTTTTCTTCATTGCTTCTTGATGTGAGAATTTCAACTCTTGTTGTGCTTTACTTTCTTCTATAGCATGATACCAGTAGTCCTTTGCTAATCAGTGGAACCTCTGCAGCTGAGCTCCCATGGGCTGTAAAAGTAAGTTAACTTTGTAATATTCTCTCACCCCTTCATTGCTTCCTATCTACTCTCTCTCTACCTCTGAAATATATTGCTATCTTCATTAGACTTTCATACATGTTTAAGGAAAGGTAGGGGAGAAGCTGTTACTGGTGTTTCTGAGGGATCTTTCGGCTCTGTCAGTTGTTTTGTGACAGTATCGGCCTACTTGTATATCTGTTATAATGTAAAGAAAAATGGTGATGTCATAATCTTGTATTAACTAAAATATTTGATTAAAAGATAGTTTACCCCACTGGTATTATCTCTTACTTGAAAATTCTGGTTAACTATGTATTTTCTAGATGACTCTAAAACAAACAATTCTTTATGAAATCTTTTTAGAAATAGGTATTTTGCATTATAGTTTTTCAGAGCCACATCATATCGTACTATAAAACTTGTAATTTAAAAATGCTTAGACTATAGCAGATCAAATGAGCTTTGATAAATGTGTACAGTTTTTTTGAAAACCATTTTTATTTGTATGTCTTTGTATGCTGTGGACTGGGCACTAAGTTTTAAAAGCGTGGGAATATGGCCTTGACTGGGCAAATAATGAACAATAGTTTTTCATGTTACACCAGTAACTTTTAAAAATTTAGGAGATATCTTGTTATTGACAAGAAAAAGAAATATTGCTTTGGGAAAAATGGAGAAATCTTGATGTTTATTCCTGTAGTAATTATTTTATTTTTAAAAATTTATTTGTGGCTCATGCCTGTAATCCCAGCACTTTGGGAGGGTGAGGCGGGCAGACCATGAGGTCAGGAGCTCGAGACCAGCCTGGCCAACATAGTGAAACCCTGTGTCTACTAAAAGTACAAGAAAATTAGCTGGGTGTGGTGGCAGGCGCCTGTAATCCCAGCTACTCAGGAGGCTGAGGCAGGAGAATCGCTTGAACCCGGTAGGTGGAGGCTACAGTGAGCTGAGATTGTGCCACTGCACTCCAGCCTGGGCGACAGTGCAAGACTCCGTCTCAAAAAAAAAAAAAAAAATTTATTTATTTGAACTGTACCTCATACCATCTTTAGAGAGTCATGGAATGTCACTAATTAGCTGTGTGTTCTTATAAAAGTTACTTTTTTGCTCTGGGCCTATTTAAGTGAGAGGGTTGGACTAAGATGTTCTTCAAAGCCCTTCTACCTCTGAAATATTTTGATTCTAACCCAATAGTTGGAAAATAAAGATGGTGTTCCAGCTACAAAAAGAATGGGCAACACCAGACTCTTGGGTAAACTCACTTTGAAATTATTATTTCCTATGTATTTTTTTCTTGCGTATCTTTACAATGAATATTATATTTTGATGAAAGTGAAAAATGTTTTTTAAATGATAGTTTAAAAACATATGTAGTCTATTCTTTAAGGACTTGATTTTTATAACTGCAGTTAAATCCTTTCCTCTGTTATTTAACTTGTGATTTTGTTTTTTATTGTAGCCTGAAGATAAGGCCAAATATGATGCAATATTTGATAGTTTAAGCCCAGTGAATGGATTTCTGTCTGGTGATAAAGTGAAACCAGTGTTGCTCAACTCTAAGTTACCTGTGGATATCCTTGGAAGAGTAAGATATTATTTACTCCGAAATGTAATTTTTATGTATTTTAATTTTATATCTATTATACTAGGAGCATGTATAACTCTTTGTTAAAAATATACAAATCTTATTTTAAAGTTGTATCATTATAGGATTTTTTGTTTTCTGACTTAATGTATAAAATTATTGCCAACTTATTTCTGTATTTGGTTATTCCCTGTAAAAATGAGTGGTTGAAATGAATTACATATGTAAGCCCCTTAAGTAGGTCGTTTTTTAGTTTGTGCTGTACACTCTTGACCTCCTATTTGCTTGAGTTAATTTCTAGAGACCATCAGTATTTTATGTCTGCCACTTACTCTGTGGCTGTATCATGGTGTCTTGTTGTAAGGAATAGTTTTATCTCTGAAATCATAAATTCTGCTCTCTAACTTGTACTTCCTGTCTTTATAGAGCTCTTTTCCAGAAACTAGCAAGACTAATTCTTTGACCGGTTTTACTAAGACCTTTAAATCTGACTTCTTGGCTGGGCATGGTGGCTCACGCCTGTAATCCCAGCACTTTCGGAGGCTGAGGCGGGTGGATCACGAGGTCAGGAGTTCGAGACCAGCCTGGCCAATATGGTGAAACCCCATCTCTACTAAAAATACAAAAATTAGCCGGGTGTGGTGGTGCGCAGTCTGTGGTCCCAGCTACTCAGGAGGCTGAGGCAGAAGAATCGCGTGAACCCAGGAGGCAGTGGTTGCAGTGAGCCGAGATTGCACCACTACACTCCAGCCTGGGCGACAAGCAAGACTGTCTCAAAAAAAAAAAAAAGAAAAAGAAAAAAAAAATCTGACTTTTTTACTTTTCCTCTTTTTTTCAATTTTTTTACTGTGATAAATATACATATCATGAAATTTAACATCTTAACCAATGTTAAGTGTACAATTCAGTGGTATTAACTACATTTACATTATTATGCAACTATCCCCAATATCCATCGCCATGAATTCTTTTCCTCCTGTAAAAGTAAAACTTTATTCCCTGTCTTTTGGTCTACAGCTTCATATCTATCCTTAGCCCCCTTTGCCATGTTATTTTTCTGTCTCTCCTGCCTGATGGAAAAAGCATGAAGTAAATTATCTGCCTTCTCTGTGGTGCATGTGGACTACTGAGCAGGTGTAGTAAGATTGCTGTCACTGTAAATTTATCATCATCAGCTTCAGCTGGGCTTCTCCGTACTGCCAGTCACTCTTGTGCTGTTTCCATAGTGATTTCTCCATAATCCTCTTCATATTTCAAATCTTATCTACTCTCTTTAAACCTCTTGCCCTTTCTTTTTTTTCTTTTTTCTTTTTTTTTTTTTTTATTTTTTTGAGATGGATTTTAGCATTTGTTGCCCAGGCTGGAGTGCAATGGCGCAATCTTGGCTCACCACAACCTCCGCCTCCCGGGTTCAAGCAGTTCTCCTGCCTCAGTCTCCTGAGTGGCTGGGATTACAGGCGTGTGCCACCACGCCCAGCTGATTTTTATATTTTTAGTAGAGATGGGGTTTCTCCATGTTGTTCAGGCTGGTCTTGAACTCCTGACCTCAGGTGATCCACCCGCTTCAGCCTCCCAAAGTGTTGAGATTACAGCGTGAGCCACCAGCACCCGGCTGCCCTTTCTTTAATTACCTGCTTCAGCAGATTACATAGGGTCAAATCCTGGCTGCACCACTTCTTAGCTGTGTGACCTTGGGCAAGTCATTAGAAAGCCATGTCTCAGTTTTCTAATCTTTAAAAGGGACATAATTCCCAGCTTATAGAATTGTAGGGATTGAATGTGATAATGAATGTTAAGTCCTGCTTATTACCATGATTGCTACATACTCTTTGAATGCTAGCTGCTATGATGATGACAACCACCATACCACCATATTATTACTACTGCTGGATCAATGTTATATAGATTTTAGATGCTCAATAAATATTTATTTAAATGCCATTTTTTAGTATTGTTTCCCACTAATTATTTCTCCCCTGTGTGATCAGTGTGAAATTTCTAAACTATAAATACACTGTTGTTATTTTATTACTTAAACCTAACTTTTTAGTAGCTTTCCATTGCACTTAGAATAAAGCCCAAACTCCTTTCAAGGCAATTATAACCAGACACTTGCTTATCTCCATTTTTAACTCTCAACAGTACACTTTTTTTTTTTTTTTTTTTTTTTTTTTTTTTTAAGAAACAGTGTCTAGCTCCGTTGCCCAGGCTGGAGTGCAGTGGCATATCATAGTGCACTGCAGCCTTGATCTCCTGGGCTTAAGGGATCCTCCTACCTCAGCCTCCTGAGTAGCTTGGCCTACAGGTGCATGCCACCATGCCCAGCTAATTTTTTATTTTTATCTTTTGTAGAGATGGGATCTTGTTATGTTTCCTAGGCTGTCTCAAACTCCTGGGCTCAAGTGATCCTCCTGCCTTGGCCTCTCAAAGTGCTGGGAGGCCATATGGGCATGAGCCACCATTCCTAGCTCATAAACTTTCTTTTCTTGCCCTCGAGTAGAACATGAACTGAAAGAACATTAATCTTTTTTCAATTATTCTCTTTTTAAGGTTTGGGAGTTGAGTGATATTGACCATGATGGAATGCTTGACAGAGATGAGTTTGCAGTTGTGAGTAATCTAATGCTCTTAACATCTTCATTATCTTAATGATTTTCTCATGTGCAAATTTCCTCTTTTAGTTCATCCTTAGAGGAAGACTATATTCTCATCAGATTATTGGGTGAACTTTTTTTTTTTTTCTTTTTGAGACAGAGTCTCACTCTGTCACCCAGGCTGGAGTGCAGTGGCACGATCTTGGCTCACCACAACCTCTACCTCCCAGGTTCAAGTAATTCTCGTGCCTCAGCCTCCCAAGTATCTGGGATTGCAGGCACATGCCACCACGCCCAGCTAATTTTGGTATCTTTTGAAGAGATGGGGTTTTGCCATGTTGACCAGGCTGGTCTTGAACTCCTGACCTCAAGTGATCTGCCCACCTCAGCCTCCCAAAGTGCTGGGATTACAGGCATGAACCACTGTGCCCGGCTGGTTGAACATTCTTATATAGAATTTATATTTATTTTCTAAACAAATGGATAACAGAAAATGTGTGTTTTGCCATCTTCATTTTATTTGGCTTTAAGGTACATAGGAATGTATACTTGGTATAATTACTGTAAAGATAGTATCTTTTGTATCACAACCTGACCAGGTATCTTAGTACCTGCTTCTAATATGGAATAATTTTGCTTCAAATGTATCTCCCAAATTTCACATTTCCTTTTATTTCATTAAAAGGAAACATGAATAACACTTGAGTTTCACTTCATTTATGAAGGCAGAAAAGTTTTTACATTTTATCTGAAGACATGTCATCTTAGTAATTGAATAGTTAATTCCAAATATGGTTGTATTCACCTCTTCCTTAAAGGTTTGATAAAACTTTGCTGTGAATTCATCAGTGGTAAATTTCTAATTTCCCTTTTACTCTCAGATTTTCTCTTTTTATTTTGGTAAGGAATTACTAATTTCTTTTACTTTCAAACTTGTTGCTACAAATTTGTGATACTCTCTTTCGTGGTTGTTCTCTTTACTCACTCCAAGTCTTGGGAGTACTCCCACTTGTATTTTTACTTAATCTGATTTTGTCTAGTTTATTGATCTGTTAGAAGAACCATCTTTTGAATTTACTTATCCTTTCTATTATGTTTTGACTTTTAATTTAATGATGTTTAACATTTAATTCCCTGTTATATTTTCTTAATCTTTTTATTTTAAATTTCTCAGAGATGAGTATTATGTTTCTTCAGTTCTCTTTATCTTTAATATTGAAATCATTTAAAGGATGTATTCACCCTTGAATACAGGTTTAGCGGGATTCCATAGATATTGGTACAGAGTTTCCTCCTTTATACAGCTTTTTAGATAATTTTTAGTTTTATTATCTGGTTAGGAATATGTTTCCTAATTTTAAAGTGGTTAAGTTTGGTTGGTTTTGTTACTTTGATGTATACTTTCAACTTGATTGGATTATAACTAGAAAAATATAGTCTATAAAATGTCTAATTAAAAAAATTAGTTAAGGCTTTTTTGTTTCCAAGTTTATGACCTGCTTTTACATATATTCCATGGATATGGCACTATTTCTGTTTGGACGATATTAGAGTTTTATAAATTCATTATATCAAATTTATTTTATTTTATTTTATTATTTTTATTTTTGAGACAGAGTCTTGCTCTGTCGCCCAGTATGGAGTGCAGTGGCGCAATCTTGGCTCACTGCAACCACTGCCTCCCAAGTTCGACGATTCTCCCGCCTCAGCCTCCCAAGTAGCTGGGATTACAGAAGTGCACCACCACATCTGGCTAATTTTTGTATTTTTAGTAGAGACAGGGTTTCACCATGTTGGCCAGGCTGCTCTTGAACTCCTGACCTCAGGTGATCCTCCCGCCTCAGCCTCCCAAAGTGCTGGGATTACAGGCGTGAGCCACTGCACCCAGCCTCAAATGTATTGATTATTTAGTTTCATTTTGTCCTTATTTTTCTTTTGTTTTTGGCCCTTCCTTCAATTTTCCTCATTTTCCACAAGAGCCAAATGAAATAGGCAGAATACATATTACCACATTTTAAAAATGCAGAAAGAGAAACTTAAAATGACTTGAATTCTTGTTCACAGGTACCTAATCTTTTTAATTTTAATTTGAATAATAGTTGGGAAATGGTAAAGGATACTCCCTTGCAGTGGTGACAAAAGTTATCTCAGTCACATTTCAGGGGTTGAGCCATTGTTTGTGGGATGCTTTTGGGAATGGGGCCATACTGAAGAGATTTCGGTGATGATATACTTTGAAACATCGTGAAACCCTACACATAAACTTCTCATAAATGGTTTTTGTGGTAAGAATATTGGTGCAGAATCTTTGCAGTGGTACGATGTAATGAGGGATTTTTTTTCTCATAAAGACAAATTTTTTTTTTTAGACGGAGTCTCACTCTGTCACTCAGGCTGGAGTGCAGTGGCGGGATCTCGGCTCACTGCAGCCTCGGCCTCCTGGATTCAAGTGATTCTTCCACCTCAGCCTCCTGAGGAGCTGGGATTACAGGCATGCACCACCACCCCCGGCTAATTTTTATATTTTTAGTAGAGACAGGGTTTCGCCATGTTTGCCACACTGGTCTCGAGCTCCTGGTAATAGGTGATCCACTCACCTCGGCCTCCCAAAGTGCTGGGTTTACAGGCATGAGCCACCTCTTCAGGCCCAAGACAAAAATATAGTTAGAGTAGATGGGGAATAGTAGTGTCATCATTTGATAAACAGTAGTGTATGCTAAGGTAAATGAATAAACACAATTTATCTTATATGCCTGGAGCCTATTCCCAGGTAACTGGCCTCTTTTTTTTTTTTCAATAAAAAGCTTTATTAAAAGAATAATTTTTGAATAATAAATACATTTGTAGGAAATTACTACCTTGAATTTTGTTTTAAATAGTAGACACCCCTTTATCTTCTCCTAGATTTACTTGTTAACCGTTTTGTCACATTTGCTTTCTCCCTGTATCCATATTCTTCAGAATTTTTTCCTAGTTTTAAACTCTAGCTTGTGTGATTTTAATACTGCTTCTCCTGTTCCCTCTTTTTTTGAATTACCTGATATTTCTTATGTTTGTTGTGTATGTCTCTTGAAAATGGCAGATTTCTGTATTTTAATGCTTTACCTAATTGGATAGTTTTTAAGATAATAGCACTTATATTGATTTGAATTTTCCTTCTTTACCTATTTATTTTACATTTTTATTTTCTCTGTTTCTTACTGTTGCTTATTATCAACTTGTGATTCATTCCCTTACCCCGCCTCCCAGTTAATGTGGAAATTTTGTTATAATGTCTTGTTTCATTAATACAGTTAATACAGGTTGAGCATCCCTAATCTGAAAATCCAAAATTTGAAATGCTTCAAAATCTGAAACTTTTGAGTACTGACATGACCCACAAAGTGGAAAATTCCACTCCTGGTCTCATGTGATAAGTTGCAGTCAAAACTTTTGTTTCATGCACAAAATTATTAAAAAGATTGTATAAAATTATCTTAGATTATGTGTATAAAGTTTATATGAAACATAAATGAATTTCATGTTTAGACTTGGGTCCCATCCCCAAGATAGGATAATATTCCAAAATCTGAAAAAAAAAAAAAAAAAAAGATAATATTCCAAAATCCAAAAAAATCCAAAACACTTCTGGTCCCAAGCATTTTGGGTAGGGGATTCTCACCTTGTGCCCCTTTTCCTGTACTCGTACTTATTTCTCCTATGTTGAAAACAAGATTTTCAACCCTTACTCTAGCAAAATGAGTCCTTTAGATTATTTTTACTTATTTTCTTCCCCATCATGTTCTTTTTTTTAATTTTAATTTTTATTTTTTTTGAGATGGAGTCTCACTCTGTCGCCCAGGCTGGAGTGCAGTGGTGCGATCTCGGCTCACTGCAAGCTCCGCCTCCTGGGTTCACGCCATTCTCCTGCCTCAGCCTCCCGAGTAGCTGGGACTACAGGTGCCCGCCACCACGCCTGGCTAATTTTTTTTGTATTTTTAGTAGAGACGGGGTTTCACCGTGTTTGCCAGGATGGTCTTGATCTCCTGACCTCGTGATCTGCCCACCTCGGCCTCCGAAAGTGCAGGGATTACAGGCTTGAGCCACTGTGCCTGGCCCCCACTCATGTTCTAATTCCAGAAGACCTTAGAACATTTTTTGTGACTCAAATTCTAGATTTTGCTCAGTTAATTTATTTCTTTTGGTTTTGGTATTTTTCTTCCAGTTTTGTTCAATATTAATAACTAGTATTCTTTTGGTTAGAATTTGTCTGATAAATCTTTCTTTATCCTTTTACTTTAATAAATAGAGCAACATAATCTGTACTCTTTTTAAAAATTATAATTACTGCAAGATAGCCTGTGTAACTACAACTGCAAGTCATTGATTTGTTTTTATTTATTTACAAGCATCAATATTTTACAAAACTGAATTTTGAGAGCTGGTATCATTCTTCCTTGAAAATTGAAGTAATTTAAAAAATACTTTTGCAGTAGTGACGTAGCTAAGATCTGAACATTTTAAATTATCCTCCTAAGTAATAAAATATAATGTTCTTATTTATATGATCAGTCCTTTTGGCCTATGGCAGTTTATACTCTGCCAGGATTTTGGTTTGTTGAAGTATAATACAAGTTTAGGTCTTATTTTACTAGATAATCAAAACTGACTTGAACATAGGAATCTTTTTGTTCAAGACTTACCTTTAAAATTCTTGCCCATTTCCCCTTGGGTTAAATGCTTTTTGTTTGTTTGTTTTAAAGACCCCGTGTCTGCTTTGTGTTTATTTTTTTGAATGGGAAAAAATGAAAATGAAGTTAAAGAGAGGACTCTAACTTGGTGTGTTGAATTTCAGTATAGATTTTTTTAAAGAGTAACTTATTTCAGTAATTAACCAAAACTTGATTGAACTTGAGTCTTTATGTTTAGACTTACTTTTAAAATTCTTAACCCGTTTCTTTTATTTTATAGCATAAATGAGATTTTTGGTTGGTTTATCTTTTTAGTTAGAATAAATGAAGTTAAAGATTCTAACCTGTATAACTTCTGTTGCCATGTGAACCTTTGATGAATGGCCCTTGTTTCTTTTCAGATGTAAATGCTTGTTCATATTCTCGGAAGCCCAGTAGTTTAATTAAAAATCCAGAATCTAGAATATCTTTTAGTTTTTTTTTTTTTTTTTTTTAAAGTAAATTTGTAAAAGTTAGGCCTTGGCATGACCATGGGTATTCTGGCCACAACTAAAATGACTTCAGAGAGTTTCGTGTACGTGGAATGTATAATGTATATATGTATGTACATACACAAAAATAGATTTAAAAAATCGTATCTACCCCCTTGAATCTGGATTTTTAAAATATCTATGATTGTGTATCAGTATTCTGTTTACTCATTGATGAATTATCTGACTAGATTGTAAGGATATTGGAAATATATTTCCGAGTTTAACTTCTGGCCCATTTGGCTTTGTAGAAAGTCTCTGATGGAGCATTAAGGTGACATTTTGTAAAAGGAGCAAATTTTTCTTTTTCTTTCTTTTCTTTTTTTTTTTCGAGAGTCTGTCACCCAGGCTGGAGTATGGTAGTGTGATTTCGGCTCACTGCAACCTCCACCTCCCAGGTTTAATCTGTTCTTGTGCCTCAGCCTCCTGAGTAGCTGGGATTACAGGTGCCTGCCACCACGCCTGGCTAATTTTTGTATTTTTTGTAGAGATGGGGTTTCGCCGTGTTGGCCAGGCTGGTCTCAAACTCCTGATCTCAGGTAATCCACCTGCCTTAGCCTCCCAAAGTGCTGGGATTACAGGTGTGAGCCACCGTGCCCAAAGGGCCAAATTTTTCTGTTATGATTTGAAAACTAGAAATGTATCTAAAATTATGCTACTGCCAGTGAACCAAGGGAAGTGACTGATAATGATGTTAAAGTTTATTCTCTTTGTGGGGTAAGTTCTGCAAGTGTATAGTCCTATTCTGTGAAATAGTTCTTTGTTTTATTAGGGCTGAAACTACTGCTTTTTATTTTAAAGAAAAGGCCCGTAAATCTAGGAATCTAGTATTTGGTGAATGAGCCTATGCTCATGATTTTTGTAGATTTAGAGTTTGACAAGATCCTGTAATTTAGTTTCTTTAAGCACAGCAGTTACTGGCTTACAACCCAGGCTAACCTGAGCCTTCTAGAGTCATGCTCTTTTTTTTTTTTTTCCTAATGAACTTTAAATTTTGGAGTGATTTTAGATTTATAGAAAAGTTGCAGAGAGCACAGTTTTCCATTCCCCTTCGCTGTTTTCCCTTTTTAACATATTACATTACCATGGTACATCTGTCAGAACTAAAAAACCAACATTGGTGCATTATTAACTCCAGACTTTATTTGGGTTTCACCAGTTTTTCCTTTCTGTCACTGGATCCAATCTAGGGTATCACGTTGCATTTAGTTGTCATGTTTTCAGTCTCTCTGGTATATGAGTTTGTCAGTCTTGCCTTGCTTTTTATGACCTTGACATTTTTGAAGAATACTGGCTAGATATCCCGCAGAGTGTCTCCCAACTTAGGTTTGTCTGATGCTATTCTCGTGACTAGACTGGACAAATGAGTTTTTGCAAAGAATAACACGGAGGCATAATGCTTTTGTCATCACATTATATTGGGGGTACATGATATCCATGTGATATCACTATTGATGTTAACCTTCACTTATTTAAGATAAGTATTTGCCAGATTTCACCACTGTAAAGTTACTTTTTCCCTTTTCCTACTCTATTCTCTGCAAGTATAGACTCATGCCCTTTTTACTTTGCTGTTTGTGTGCATATCTATCTATTGGTTTTTACATTCTTACTAAGCCTTAAATTTTTCTGTCAGGTAAGTTCTTAGACTGAAAGTGGCTTAAGCTTTTGTCAGTAATATTTGTTTGGGTCTTCATTATGTGAAGAGTGTTTGGCACTTAGAGATGTATAGAGGAGCTGTTTTTGTGTGTATTAGTGTGTGTCACATTGTATTAAAATTAACTGTTTACATATTTCCTCCTCCTATTGGGTCGTAAAACTGAGCACGATCTTTTCCCTTTTTTTTTTTTTTTGAAACAAAGTCTCACTCTGTCGCCCAGACTGGAGTGCAGTAGTGAGATCTTGGCTCACTGCAACCTCCACCTGCTAGGTTCAAACAATTCTCCTGCCTCAGCCTCCAGAGTAGCTGGGTTTATAGGCACCTGCCACCATGCCCAGCTAATTTTTGTATTTTTAGTAGAGACAGGGTTTCACCAAAGTCTTGGGCTTTGCCCAAGAATTAAAAACCCTCCAGGTGATTCTCATGGTGACTAAAATTTGAGAAATACTGCCTAAAAGCATGGAAAATGAAAAAATATCAGAGAAAGTGGGCAGCTGTTAGTAACTGATTGCAACAGTAAAATTAAATCCCCTCTTTCCCTCCTGTCTCAGGAATTTGATACTTTTATTATTCTTATTAATAAAATTTTTTATACTTCTACTTTGAAATAAAAAGACATTCTAAATGCTTCTTCCTTAAGTGTCTCTTTCTATGTAAATGCACTTGCTAGTATGTTTCAGTTTGACAACTAGTTAATAGCCAGATTTTTTTTGGTGTGTGTGTGAATGTGGTGCATTTGATTTAATTGCTTTTGTTTCAGTGGCATACTTTTAATAGGAATAAGTACAATATAATAAGAAAAGAAAATCACAACCCAGCAGTATTAAAAGTATTCTGTTCACTTTTGCTCTTTTATTTGGAGGTATAAGTTTTGGCTTTAGTTTTGCCAGGGAAACTATTTTCAAGGCAACACGAAATTAATAATATATATTTTTAACTTTCATAAAAATGTGTTGTCTATTGGCAGCAGATGGCTAACATTGCTTTTTCGCTTCTAGTGTCCACTTTTCCAGGAAATGACTCCCATCTGCAGCAAGAGAAGTGCTGACTGTTAATGTGTACACTAGGCACTTCTCTTAGCTCAGTGCCATTCTGACAGTTTCACAGTACATATATTGTGAATTTGGTTGGAAGTGTATGTTAGTCAGATTGTTTTCTTTCTGGAGTTTCAGGCTTTTGGAAATAGAAAGTTTATGTGTTTCTAAAACTGAAATTGAATTCTTCCAGGTTGGCTAGTGAAAAAGGAGAGGAGAATTCTTGGTTAAGTGTGGTTCCTGGACAAACAGCATCAGCATCATTCGGGAACTTGTTAAAAATGCAAATTCTCAGGCCCAACCTTGCTGGTTAGAAAATTCTGAGTGCAGGGGCCAGAAATCTGTGCTTTATCATGCTGTCCAAGTAATTCTGATGCCTGCTAAAATTTGGGTACCAATGGGTTAAGGTTTAGTTTTATCGGTTGTAAAGGACAGCGTGGTATTGTAAGATTACATATGTACTGCTAATAAAGCTGATCAAATTTGGAAAAAACAAGAGCTTTGTAGCCAGAAGATCTTGGTTTGAACCCCACTGTATCACTTCTTAAAAATATTATATTGGGCAAGTTACTTAGCATCTTAGCTTCAGTGTGTTCATTTGTAAAATGAGATTAGTAATCCTGGAAATCAGTGATGAATGTTGTTGCATTGAGTGCTCAATAAATACTGATTTGAGGGGTTGGGTGTGGTGGCTTATTTGATCCCAAAAGTTTGATACCAACCTGAGCAACATAGTGAGACCCCCATCTCTGCAAAACATAAAAAAATTAGCCAGGCATGGTGACGTACGCATGTAGTCACAGCTACTTGGGAAGCTGAGGTGAGAGACTCACTTGAGCCTGGGAGGTTGAGGCTGCAGCAAGCTGTGTTCTCGCCACTGCATTCCAGCCTGGGCAACAGAGTGAGCCTTTGTCAATAAATTAATAAATAAAATAAACAAATTAAATAAATATATAAATAGATGTGAAAGCCCCACAAAACTTAATATATGATTATATGCAAATTTTCTCTGGAAGAAAAAATTTAACAAGAGACTGGGCACAGTGGCTCACACCTGTAATCCCAGCATTTTGGGAGGCTGGGGTGGGTGGATCGCTTGAGCTCAGAAGTTGGAGACCAACCAGCCTGGGCAACATGGCTAATCCTCATCTCTTTAAAAAAAAAAAAAATTAGCTGGGTTTGGTGGCGTTTACCTGTAGACCCAGCTACTTGGGAGACTGAGGTGGGAGGAAGGCTTGAGCCCAGGAGACGGAGGTTTTAGTGAGCCAAGATTGCGTCACTGTGCTGGGCAAAAAACCAACCAAAAAAAAAACAAAAAGAAAGAAAAATTTAAGAAACATGCAAGCTTTCTTTTCGTGGTTGCTGGACTCTTTCTAGAGGTTCCAAGTTAGTTTGAGTGATTTCATATGCTAAAAGATAGTTATGGAAAACTTTCATGCTCTGAAAGTGTTGACGGTACCTTGAATGCTTTAAAATGAAGAGAATATATTCTGGGACAGTCTGTATGCAAATTTTTCCCATTTTGTGCAAGTGCTTTATGTATTAAAAATACTTGTCATGGTTCAAGAATCAATATAAGAAGATATACAGTGAAAAAAATCTCATTTCCACCCCTGCTCTCAATTGCTCCATTTATCCCTATTCTATGACTAATTTTCTTAATTTCTTATTTATCTTAGAATTTCTTTTTTTTTCTTTTCTTTCTTTCTTTCTTTTTTTTTTTTTTTGAGATGGAGTCTCTCTCTGTTTCCCAGGCTGGAGTGCAGTGGCACAATCTCAGGTCACTGCAGTCTCCACCTCCCAAGGTCAAGCAGTTCTCCTGCCCCAGCCTCCCAAGTAGCTGGGATTACAGGCATGCGCCACCACGCCTGGCTAATTTTTTTGTATTTTTAGTAGAGATGGAGTTTTACCATGTTGGCCAGGCTGGTTTTGAACTCCTGACCTCAGGTGATCCACCCATCTCAGCCTCCCAAAGTGCTACGATTACAGGCGTGAGCCACCACGCCCAGCCTATCTTAGAATTTCTTAATGCATATATAAACAAATATAACTAATTATTTCCTCCTTACCACAAAAGATAACCCACTAAACACACTGTTCAACACTATACTTTTTCATAGTTAACAGTTTATCTTGGATACCTTTTCACTATGAGAGCTCCATGATTCTTTTTTTCCTGGTTAGTATTATTCAAGGCTATCCACAACAAACTGCATCCAATTTAAGTATATAATTTGATGAGTTTTGGCAATTATATGTCTGAAGGCACCACCACAGTTAAGACACACAATGTTCTTTGTGATTTTTTTAATGCTTTATAGTATTTCATTATATGGATATACCATTTTTAAAAATAATTTTTTTACCTTAACTTCCCAGTGTAGAGTATACCATAATTTTTTAAACCAGGTTTTGTAGATGGGCATTTGGGTGCTGATACAAACAGTGCTGCGATTAATAATCTTTTTCATACAGCATTTCATATGGATAGATTCCCAGATGTGGGATTGCAGAGCCGAAGGGGAAATACATTTGCAATTTGGTAGATATTGCCAGTTTGCCCTTCATAGGGGTGGTACCAATTTGAGCATGTTAGGGGAAGAAAAATAATTTTTCCTATACCCTTTTAAGTTCTTGGCTGAGAACCCTGTAACAAAAGATAAGAGAAAAACAGAAGTTTATTAACATGTGTATTTCATATATACATGGAATAAACTCAGGAAAGGAGTAACTGTCAAATAGATGGCTTACAACTCAGGTTTGCTCTTGTTCCTGCTCTTGCCATGTGACACGTCTGCACCCCCTTTGCCTTCTGCCATGATTGGATGCTCCCTGAGGCCTCACGAGAGGCAGATGCTGGAGCCATCTTGGTACACCCTGCAGAACTGTGAGTCAGTTAAGCCTGTTTTCTATATAAATTACCCAGCCTTAGGTATTTATTTATAGCAATACAAAAACGGACTAAAATACAGCCCCCCCAGTGTGGCCTTTCCATCCTAGGAGCTGCCCAGGAGTGCCCTGGCTCCTGCAGGGCAGCAGTTGGGAGCCTTATGTCCCACGTTGTGCCCAATCCTTCACCACAGCTAGCTGAAGCCCAAAAATACCAGAACACATCCTCTCCAAATTCTGAGCTATTAGGAATACCTCCTTGGCCATCTCTTGAGTGATCCAGTGAGAAAGAGAAGAAGAGCAGCATCTGACATCCAGCCATGGGCCAGGCACTCACAGCAAGGCTGTGTAATTTTCCTACTGAATCTTCAGTGGAGCCTCCCTTATGCCTTTTCGACACCCTGGAATCAAGACAAGCTGCCCTGCACTTGGAGTTTTTTGCATGTCTGACAACCATGGCTTCCTCCTGGACTTGTTCGTGTGGTCCCACCCAGAAGCCATTCAATGCACAGGAGGACAATTTCCCGTACCCCAAGATTGCACCCTCAGCCAGTCAGCAACAAGCACCCATTGCCTAGCCACCCCCACCCCTTCCCCAAACTGAAAAACCCTAGCCCCCAAATTCTTGGGGAGATTGATTTGAGTAATAACTCTATCTTCTGTGTGGTGTGGCCAGTTTTGCATCAATTAAACTCTTTCTTTACTGCAAAAGAAAAGAACTTACCCTAATATAGCATCTTTAACAAAGAACAATGATTTTTTTAACTCTTATTTTAGGTTCAGGGGTACATGTACAGGTTTGTTGTATAGGTAAATTGCATGTCACGGGGTTTGGTGTGCAGATTATTTTGTCATTCATTTAATAAATGATAGGTAGTTTTTTGAACCTCTTCTTCCCTCCACCCTCACATTGGCCCCATGTCTGTTGTTCCCTTCTTTGTGACCACATTTACTCCATGTTTAGCTCACACTTAGAAGCAAGAACATATGGTATTTGTTTTTCTGTTCCTGTGTTAGTTTGCTTAGGATAATGGCCTCCAGCTGTATCCATTTTGCTGCAAAGGACATGATCTTGTTTTTTGTGGCTGTGTAGTATTCCATGGTGTATATGTACCACATTTTTTTTAATCCAGTCTACCATTGATGGGCATTTAGGTTGATTCCATGTCTTTGCTATTGTGAATAGTGCTGTGATGAACATATGTGTGCATATGTCTTTATGATAAACAATTTATATTCCTTTGGGTATATACCCAGTAATAGGATTGCTGAGTCATTGATAATTCTGCTTTGAGTTCTTTGAGAAATCACCAGACTTTTCTACAATGGCTGAACTACTTTACATTCCCACCAGCAGCATTAAGTTTGTTATGTAATTCTTCTGGCGACACCTCTAGGCTGATAAGGGTCTGAATTCATTTTGGGCAGGAACCGTTATCCTTCCTTGTAGAGAGGGCAAGAGGGATACCTTTGTAAATTTATATCCTGCTTTTAGGCATATAGAAGGAGGGCAGAGAGCTTTTATTTATTTATTTTTTTTTTTGATGCTACTACTTCTCAGTTGCTTTCAGTTCAAAATAATCCTTATGCCAAAGTGGAATGTTTTGGGGTAGCATGCTACCGCTCAGCTCCCACCAGCAGTGTAAGAGAATTTCTCCACAGTTTAGCTAACAAAGTATATTATGAAACTTTGAGTTTTTGCCAGTTAGGTAGAAAATGGTATTTCAGTATAGTTTTAACTTACAGTTTTCATCTGAGATTGGGCATTTTTTTTATGTTAAAGAATGGACCATTTAAGGGATTTGCTTGTCTGTAAAATATCTCTTCAAACTCTTTTTCCATTTTTCTGTTGGACTTTTTTTTTTCTGTTAATTTTTAGGAGCTCTATATATTAGGGAGAGTACTTCTTTCTTTGCAAATGTTGTCTTCTCAAATTGTTTGCCTTTGACATTGCAAGAACTTTAGTTGAAGGGTACGTCTCTAAATTTTTACTAAGGATATCTTCCTAAAAATTTCTTAGTTTTTATTTCTTTCTTTTTCTCCCTCCTTTCATCCCTCCCTCATTTTCCTCTTCTTTCCCTCCCAGCCCAATTTCTTAAAAAAGGATTTGAGAGCCTGACGATGATTTATCATTGAACAATAATCAATTCAGTGGGTGGATGTTAAGTGCTTTTAATATATATGACCCTGGTTCATTTATTTTGAAGGCCATGTTTTTGGTATACTGTGCACTGGAGAAAGAACCTGTGCCAATGTCCTTGCCTCCAGCCTTGGTGCCACCATCTAAGAGAAAAACGGTCAGTATATCAGGCTCTGTGCGGTTGATCCCCTCTTCAGCATCAGCCAAGGAATCTTACCACTCCTTACCATCTGTAGGCATTTTACCTATCAAAGCACCATTAAGACAGGTATAGATTTATCAGTGTTAAAGGATTTTTTTTTAACAAAGTGCATGGCATTTAACAGTTTACTATTTGACAAAGATAGAGCAATTAAAAGGATAAAAATTTTAGAGCACCATCTGGTTGAACCTGCATAATGTGATACTCCAGAGAAGACAGATATTCCTTCTACATTAGGCCTTGGGTCATATGGATGTTTTATTGGCTTTATTTTGATCTCCCTGGAATTAAAGTTAGAAATGGAAGATGCTCCATGCTAACATGGCATGTTTGCCCTGGCATAATTAATAGTTGTTTTTATTTTTGTTTAATACCTAGTTAACTCTTGATTCTTTGGGATCAAATTATTGAATTCTGGGTTGTCCAAGGCTTTTTATTTTCTGCCCCCAGCCTGCCTCTTGTCAGATTGAGTAAAGGAAGATAATGACAGGATATGCAAATCAGCCAGTTTGGCTATGGTTAACACTGCTGGGTCAAACTATAAAAAATAAAGATTGAGAATTATCTGAGTATTTTGTTTATACAGACTTTCAGTTACCTATATTAATGTGGGCATTAGTAAGTCAAGAGTTAACTATATTTGAATTTACTCATTTCTTAAAAAAAAGTAAAAATGTGCACCTATGGATAAGTCCTAACTGACCTGTATTTTCTTCTGTTATTTTCTCTTCACCACAGCATTTTGATTGAGATGTCATATGGAAGTGACACATTGTTGCTCTGAGTTAGTAGGGTAGAATTGTTCAGAATTTGTGATGGATATTGTAATGGATTGAAAGAGTGACACTTCAAAGTTTGTTTCATTTTGGCAGAAATACTGTTTTTTTCCCCCCTGTAGTGGGTTGTATCCCCTGCAGAAAAAGCTAAATATGATGAAATCTTCCTGAAAACTGATAAAGATATGGACGGATTTGTGTCTGGATTGGAGGTCCGTGAAATATTCTTGAAAACAGGTTTACCTTCTACCTTACTAGCCCATATATGGTAAGACTTTATTTGAATTGATTTTTTAAAAATATGGTTTTGTATCAATTCCAGTTTCTGCATTTTGATTTTTAGTCATTTGTAAATAGGACAGTTTTTGTTTCAGAATTTTTTATAGAGAAAATCAGAATCTGAAGAATTCTTCTGGCTAATGGACAAAAGCTTGAGAATGGGTTACCTGAAGCTTTATAAGATTGACAGCATCCGCTGGGCATGGTGGCTCACGCCTGTAATCCCAGCACTTTGGGAGGCCGAGGTGGGTGGATCACCTGAGGTCGGGAGTTTGAGACCAGCTTGGCCAACATGGTGAAAAGCTGTCTCTACTAAAAATACAAAAAATTAGCCAGCCATGGTGGTGTGCGCCTGTAGTTCCAGCTACTCGGGAGGGTGAGGCAGGAGAATTGCTTGAACCTGGGAGGTGGAGGTTGCAGTGAGCTGAGATCACGCCATTGCACTCCAGCCTGGGCAACAAGAGTGAAACTCCATCTCAAAAAAAAAAGAATGACAGTGTCACTTAATTGTTATTAGAATGTTAAAACCCAGCTTCTGTTTATATCAATTAAACTTAAAATTTTCAGAGAGAATCCAGATATCTGAAATTTAAACAATGTAAAAAACAGTATCTTCAAGGCATACCTGCATAATTTTATAGTGTATATGTGTACTTTCATACCTTCACATAGGAATAACATACTTGGTCCTTGAAAAGGCAAACCCTAGTGTCTTTAATGAATTTCACAGAAAATGAGATAATGTGTATGAAAATGCTTTATAGTTTGTCTGCTGCCAATCCACCTAACGATACCAGAGGTTATCTTCAGGTTTTCAAGAGGCAGAAACCTCACAAGTGGGACCACATGGTTGTAAAGAGAAACTTAGAAAAGAAGGGAGGCAGACAGTAAGTAGATCTGCCTTAAAAGAAACAAGAACTCAAGACTGGGAAAGATTAAATATGCATAACTAGTAGTAGCTGCAACTATTGAGTGCCTAGGGTAGGCACTATACTCAATAAATGGCAGTTGTCACGGGCTTAATGTTATGCCTAAACTTTTTATATATCCTGTCTTTAATTCTCATAGTAATTTTGCAAGATGGGTGTTATCATCTCCACTTTATAGATGAGGAAACTAAGGTTTGGAGAGATTAAAAAACTTAGCCAAGGTTATAAGAAGAAATAAGTAGAAAAGCTGGAATTTAAGATCTATGTGACATGTAGTCTTTTTACTTATGTAGTCTTTTCATCAGGCCCTACTGGCCTTCAGTGCATTAAGCAGATCAGGATTTCAGAAAGCTGAGCTTTTTTTTTTTTTAATTACAGAAAAAGAAAGTAGAGTAAAATCTTTGCAGTTTCTCTTCAAGTGATTGTGTAAAGCTTTCCAGATTGCTGCCTTTTCCTCACATGTGATTTCCATTTGCAGCTGTTCATTCTGCTTTGGCTTGGTGATCCTTGTATCCTCCTACTCCAAGAGTTGCAGGAGGCATAGCAATATCAAAATTGTGCTTGTTTTAGAATCCTTCTAATGCCACCAGTGAATCAAATTTGTTGAGACTTAGGTTTTATCTTTAATATCTTTTAATGTTAAAAATGTTGGGTGTAAGGAATGTTAGGATTGTTTGGCCCACCACAACTTTTACTGTATAGTGGTTCTGAAAATTGGTAAGAAAACACAAAGTGTAAACCCAGGTTAGAGGCTCCTGCTCAGCACCAGGGTGAGCATTCTCTTTTTACCATCTTAGATGATCTACCTTTTCGAACAGTTGAGTGAGTTTTTAATAACCTGCAAGTTGGTGTGACTGTCTTTTTAAATTCACCTCATTATTTTAAAAAAGCTGCATAGTGGTACTTTTTCTCTGGACTTTTTGCAGTTATGGCACTTATATACCATTCATTTTGTTTATTTGTGCAGGTCGTTATGCGACACAAAGGACTGTGGGAAGCTTTCAAAGGATCAGTTTGCCTTGGCTTTTCACTTAATCAGTCAGAAGTTAATCAAGGGCATTGATCCTCCTCACGTTCTTACTCCTGAAATGATTCCACCATCAGACAGGGCCAGTTTACAAAAGGTAAGAAAGCTTAAAAGGAAACCTGAATGTATTAATTTCAAAGGAACAATACTATGTCGAATTACAGATTCAATTTGGATGAAATAGAAGAGAAAATGTATCTGGCTAAGAGCAGAACAGTGTACTGTTTGTGGTTTAGTTTGTGCCTATAAATATGCTGGAGTGCCTTGTATAACATCCTTGGCCAGTAGCTTGTTTACCCCATTCATTAAACATGACAACTATATTTCCAGTCTTAAAATTGGAAAATGTGGGCTTATTTTTCCTTTCCTGGATTTGTGAATTAAGTTTTATGAATAGATTATAAAAGGAAAGCTATAAAAATTAAATTATTGTGTTTCACTTGATGATTCACTCTTACATAAAATGATACAGATTTGAAAACAGAATCTTACATATGATGGTTGCTTGGTGTCAGTTTTACATCAAAAAAGCCTCCAAGGAAAACATTATGTTGAGGATGTATCTGTGCGGTTTTTGCCATAGGTGACCTTTTGTTCCTGAGTATACCACTGAACTTCATATTTGAATAGCTAGAAGTGGGTTTTACCTAGTTTTGGTTTCTGGACAGCAGTGAGAATTTTCAAAACTTCATTGTTTTAGTCATGCCTTGATTTTTCTCTCCTCATGTAGAAACCCTTCCTAGTGTGATGCATTTGCAATATCTTGGCCTTTAATAGACCTTTGAAAGGACTGGCATACCATAGTGGCTATTTGCCTTTAAAAATAAATACTTTGTATTTTTAAATCTCTTATGGCCTATAAAGTATAATCATGGCTGTGGCGATTTTTCAGGGTTGTTATACAGTAATAAGAGTTGTCAAATGTGTGGTATGAGGAGAGCTCTTTAAAATATCATAGAATATTTAGGGTTTTGCATTAATTTTGTCACATGGTCCTTAAAAATCCCATTTTAAAAAGCTTAATAAAAATCAAATTGGGACCAAGCACCGTGGCTCACACCTGTAAACCCAGTATTTTGTGAGTCCGAGGTGGGAGGATCACTTGAGGCCAGGAGTTCCGGGGCAATATAGAAAGACCCTGTCTCTACAAAACAAAAACAAAAAAATTAGCCAGGTGCGTTGGCGTGTACCTGTAGTTCTAGCTACTCGGGAGGCTGAGGCAGGAGGATCACTTGAACCCAGGAGTTTGAGGTTGCAGTGAGCTAAGTAAG
Source organism: Gorilla gorilla gorilla (assembly GCF_029281585.2). Lineage (NCBI taxonomy): Eukaryota > Metazoa > Chordata > Mammalia > Primates > Hominidae > Gorilla > Gorilla gorilla. The sequence goes on from NC_073224.2 coordinate 188,533,337, forward strand.
ATCCAACTGCTACACTCCAGCCTGGGCAACAGAGCAAGACCCTGTCTCTTAAAAAAAGAAAGAAAGAAAGAAAGAAAATTGGATTTTTTTGGTAAGCTAAATGGAATTTATAGCTACCAGGTATGGAGAGTTGCTTATAGAAGTTTTTGTCCTTATTTGTAATAAAATAAATATTTTATTATCTGCTTTGTGAGTTATGGGGGGGGCCTTTTTGTGAATTTTTTGATTCCTTATGATGTATGACATGAGTCCCTTAAGTTGTGGAAAAGGCTGAAAGTGATGCCACCCAGAAGGATAAAGGTTACTGAATAAGCATTTTTGCTCTTTGCTATATAACTGTACCTCAGTTATGGAATACTGTGTTGTTTCATGCTTTCTTTCACCTATGCAGACTGCTTTTTTTTTTTCTGCCTTCTTCATTTTATAACCTATTCAATTGCCTACTAACACAAATTTTAGATATGACAAATTTCTGAAGCAAATTAAAAGTTTGAAGTCTATGTTAGTGGATGCTTGAAGTTGCATGAGGTATAGTTTTTAATTTAGTAGATTTGTCTGAAGTTCATTCACTAGATCATAGATACATTTGTCTATTTATGTCAGATACCAGTATTATTCATTGAAATGGGAATTTATCACTGCTGTCTTATCTATTAACCCAAAATTTTAACTTTAAAAATGAAAACTTGCATTGTTTTATCTTTCAAATAACCTCTTTTCTCTTTAATCTGGTTTTTTTAGTACTGCATTTTTTGCAGCTTTGACTAATCCTTTTTTGAATGTTGCTTTCCTTTCTGTGTTTTTTCTAGTTTGGACTATTTTTTCCATTCTGCAGCACTCTGCTTTTCGCCTTTCTTGTACTGTCAGTTTCTTAACTCTACTCTCTCTCAAGGTTAGAGCTTTACTTTATGCCTTTTTTAGCTGTGTGGTTTTTGGTTTACAAGATACATTTTGAAATGAGAGGTTTTTTATTCAGCAAAAAAGAGAAAATTCCTAAACAGCATGCTTTTGTCACATGTCACTTGGTCCTTGTGTGCATTTTAGTCTGCCTTCCCTAGACTCTCTGATCCACTTAACATCACCAAAGTAGAATTTTTGTGTAATGCACGAGATAGGGTAAGAGAAAACATTTTGAAAGAAGGGGACATGCTACATATTTTTTCTCATATACCCTTCAAATGCTACTTAAAATATTAACTAAACTTTTTTCAGTATCTGGGGTGTCACTTTCTAACTTGTTTGAGGTTAAACTAATTTGTCTCACTTTGTCTTCTTATTTGATGATATTTTTACAGGCAAGACTATAAAATGTGAGTCACCTTTTTTTGAGTTAGAGTGACAGAGGAGATGTGGTAGTCACAAGTTCTTTGGTACATTTGCACCTCTGATAGCAAATTTCTCATAGCATTTAAGTGAAGTAATTTACTCTTGCTGATAAAAGTGAGACCAAGTGCTAATGTTTCATTTTGTTTAGCTGTCTGGCCAGGCCTAGCTCATAGGTCAAGTTTAGATAGAGTTAAAATACTAGTGAAGAATTGTCACATTCAGAAATCCACTTTAAAATATCTGATTTAATTTAACACTGATAAGTTTTTGTGTATCAGTGGAACACAGAAAATAGGAGGTATATTTCATACAAAGCTGTAATTAATATAAAATTGAGATTAGTATTAAACCTTCGTAGATGAGTTTTGGTACTGATAGTCAAAACAGCTCGGTACTAAAAGTGCAGTGTGGCATAAAGAAATACAGAAGGAATTACTTGCCAAATTTTATTGATGTACCTGTTTTATCAAATTTACTTTTAGAGTAATAATTTCATTTACCTAAATGATCTTAATATGCAAGTGCCACTGGGGGCATTGTGTGAAATAGCACTTAAATCGGAAGACTCTTGATTAAACTACGTATTGGCTGGGTTCAACTTTGAGCAAGTTATTTAATCTGTTTCTTCAGTTCTAAGATGGGGTTAATAACAATATCTGCCCTACCTACTACCCACTTTTCAGATTAGTTTTCAGAATTAACTAGTGGAATTTAAAGTGCTTAGTGAATTGTAAATGAGTATATAAATATGAGGAGATGGGATATTGTGCGCTTTTAGGTTTCTTCTGTTGTGCAAGTTGTTGACGTAAATTAACTATACAACAACATAAGTATTAACACAAAGTCTTATGTTCTGTTATATAAAGTCAGCAGTATATCTTAGTTTTTAAATGTTCAGGCCTCAGTTTTAACATTTCCAGATGGTAATTATCCTGTTATTTGTTAATCTGGTTGTAGCATTGGGTGTAGATGAAATGTTTGAGGAAGCATTTATCTTTTCGCTCTGACTTCAGCCAGCTATCTGGGGCATCAGTGATAGTTTACAGAGGACATTGAGCCAAGGTAGAAACAACTCAGTGGGAGGCCACATCTTTTAAGAGCATATTCTGTTGAAGAGTTAATTATAACAATAGCTTACATTTATAAATTTCACAGTTTGATGTCACATCACATTATTTCATTTAACTTGTAAAGTGGGCAAGGCAGAGATTATTTCCCTATTTTACAGGTGATGATAATGCAGTTAGTAAAATAGCAGGACCCAGAATAAACCCAGCTAGATTTTCTGAATACAAGGACCATTCAGAGACCAATTTTGTAACCTTCATTGTTGAAAGAAAACTGTATATACAGGATGTCATATATGAAGACAGTTTCGTATATGATGGTATTAATATTTATTATGGAACATGCTTGAGCAGTTGGTTTTACTTTAAATAAAATAGACACAGTATGTAACAAAAGTAAAAATTCCTTGAATTAAATAAAATCAACCACTACTGTAGTTCTGAGATTCAACAAAAATTTGTGTGTTTACCCTCAGCCAGTTTATACAAATACAAATAAATCACCATCAGTTTCTCTGAGAAATTTACACTTCAGTGGAGGAATTAGTTTATGAATCTGGCATCTCTTTTACTGCAAGGTTCTGAACAGGCTAGGAACAAGTGACAAAGACATTCGGATCGGAGGTGGGGTTGGGGTACATAGTATAGAATAACAGTTTTCAGAGAATTTAAGGGAAATGTAAATGTCTTACTATATAATTAAATATAAACTTATATATAATTGTACTAGATATGATTTTCTTAATTAAAAGTGTCAGTAATACAGTAAAATATGCAATACCTTATATCTGGGTAGAGCTTTAATATTTTTAGTGTTTTGTCATATATTACCTAATTTTATAGTAATGTATAATTGTGAACTTTTTGTTTTTAGAACGTCGTAGGATCAAGTCCTGTTGCAGATTTCTCTGCTATTAAGGAACTAGATACTCTTAACAATGAAATAGTTGAGCTACAGAGGTATGTAAAGCAAAATTACAGCCTACTCACATACACACACACACACACACACACACACACAGTACACGTATATATGTATACAACTTCCTCCCCACACACACCTTTCTGTTTCTAATGTATATTTTGATAAATGCTACCTAATATTTGGTTAAGTACCACAGTTCTGTTTAAACGGAGTCAGTGTAGTTCATCATATATGAGGCAACCTTTAATTGCAGGATACACTGTTTACTTATGTACCACTGAAAAGTCACTGCCAAATAAACAATGACGTGCCATTAACTATAAGGTACTGTTTGATTTCATTTAGAGAAAAATGCGAAAAAACGTATATCCTAGAATGACTGAAAAATAGTTTTTCTCCAACCTTAGATATTTGAATAACATATTAGAAAAACATTATCATTTAATACATTTAATAGATGGAATGTTAAATTCAGACACCATGCCAAGAGCTTTCATAATTGTTATTTGACCCTCACACAAACCTTGTAATTTGAGATAGGTGGTGGTGTTTCTGTTTTACAGGTAAGAAACTTAAGATGCTTAGATATTTTGCCCAAAATGATACAAGCTTGTCAGCTGCAGAGCTGATACCTGATCCCAGGACTACTTTATTCTAAGTTGAATCTTCTTTCTTATACGTAGGTACTATGTAGAACAGACTCAAATACAATTTGATTTGAATCTGAGTATAGCAGATATTATTGGTACTTCCTTAATTTCTGTGTTCCCTGGAAACTTTATAGTAATACTGATTGTAAAAATGACTATAAAATTACTTTTTAAAAGTGAGATAATTTTTCTGTCTACAGGGCACTGTATCTAAATATTCACACCAGTCTTTTTCTTTTTTTAACCCTCACAACACTTTGAAGCAGATAATGGCTGATATACTTTATTTTACTGACAGTATTGAGATATAAGGAGATTAAATGAGTTAACTGCCTTATATGGCAAGAATTTGGCAATGATCTTAACCTTATCTGTGAGACTATATTGAGATTTCTGTAGAAAAACTGGTTGTTAGAATTTTTCAGTTGTAAGAAAGAACTAAACCCAAACTAAGAGTGAAATTTATTGACTTGTGAAACTGAAACCTTTCAGAGGTAGGGCTGGCTTAAAGCATTCCTTGATATTGAGGCTCAGATGATATAATCAGTTCTCTTGCTCTCCATTTCTTGTTTCCATTTCCACTGGGTTGATTCCATTCTCAGATAGACTTTCTCCTTATTTTGGCAAGAGGGCTATAGTACATCTAGCTACATGTACTTATAATTTCAAATTTGGTGAAGAGTGCCTCTCTTCTGGCATTTCCTGGAAAAGACCTGAAATTCAGTCTGATTGGATTGGCTTATTGGCCTTTTCCTATGACATAAAACTTCTAATATTGAAATCTGACCAGGGCAAAAAACACTTCGTGGTGATTGTATAGTTTAATTTTGTCCTTACTCACGGAAAAAAAAAAATCAAATCCAAAGTCACACATCACGTTAAGAGACAGTATTGGTATCAAAACCAGGTTGTATAAGTTCAGCATTCTTTCTGTTGTACAATTCTGCCACTCATTAGGATTTTTAAATTTTTGAGTTTGGTGCAAAATAGAAGTAGTAAACAATTACTGAATCTATAATGGTGTTTATACTGTTCATTTTCATGTGGTCCATAAATGGTCCATAAACATTTTTGCTTTCCTTATATATGTAATATACATGTTATAGTAGGTAGATTTGAAAATACTTATCATCTGGGCCTCTTAAGCCTATGAAAATGGATACATACACCAATGTTCTAGGACTTGCTTGATTTGACTTCAAGTGTACTTGTTTAATGTATAAAATATTTCTATAATGAATTTTAATGGGAATTAGAGCATCGTAGATAAAATGCTCTTACTGTTGAAAACATTATTTGTTACATTTTGGTCAACTAATCTTTCAATAACTTTTAGTAACTATAATGTTAAATTGTACCAGTGGCAGTCTTATATAGTAAATGACAGCTGACAGCATGAAAATAACATATCTAATATTTTGTGACTATCTTATTAGGAAAATCAGAGAATTTCAAAACCTTGTTAGTTTTTAGGGTATAGTCACATTTTATAAATGTGTGGTATATTTATACATGATTTGACGTTTGTGAAAATATTTTCCCTGGACTTTTATTTTAGGTGAGATCTACAGTGTAGGCAAACTTATATAATCTGTCAACTCCATTAGTGTCATAGTCAGACTCATCCCCATGCTAAAATTATAGTTGTTAAAATACGCTTTTGTAAATAGTTGTGTTAGGTCATTATCACCAAGTCTTCAAGGTATTACATTATAAAAACCTTGGTTTTTATTCTTGTGAATAACCGTTTTTTCCATGCAAAGTTAAAATTCTTCAGCCTTTAATTTTTTTATTAATATATAAGGATGTGATGAGTATGACTACAAAACAGGAAAAAATAAACAGATTTCGTTTGTGGCTTTTACTAAATTGTTACCTGACAAAATCTTAGCCAGTTCTTCATTTTCGTTTTGAGATGAAGTTACTTAGTTTTAGTCCAGGGGCTGGGCGCGATAGCTGATGCCTGTAATCCCAGTACTTTGCAGGGCCAAGGCAGGTGGATCATTTAAGGTCAGGAGTTTGAGACCAGCCTGCCCAACATGGTGAAACCTTGTCTCTACTAAAAATACAAAAATTAGACAGGCGTGGTGGCACACATCTGTAATTCCAGCTACTCAGGAGGCTAACACAGGAAAATTCCTTGAACCTGGGAGGCAGAGGTTGCAGTGAGCCATTGCACTCCAGCCTGGGCAACACAGTGAGACTCTTGTCTCAAAAAAAAAAAAAAATTTTTTTTTTTTTAGTCCAGGGATCAAACCTCTAAGTAAGCAGCATGTATGATGTGAAATTGTAATTACTGTATAATGAATGTAGTACTTTATAATACTTTTTTCTTAATGATAGTTATAATACATATTCATTGTAAAATTCAGGAAATAGATAAATGCATAATGAAAAAAGGAATATATTTCTTAGAATCATATTTTGTTTTGAGCATTGCAAACCAATGGAAATATTGAAAGCTATATATAAACTTGAGTTAGTTGGGTGAAGAATGTTCTTTGTTATTGGTCAGAAAATGAGATTTCATTGTCTTTGTTTTCATCTTTAGTTCACCAAATTGTTTCTAGTAGAAAATATAAGACATTGGGAGCTTGAAGTGCGAGATACCTTTAGGTATATTTTAAAATTTTTTTCTGTGATTTCTTCAACATTTGCTATTAATTAAATGATTTAATTATGCCAATTAGATTAAATTAGTATGATATTTTTAACTTAAGGAAAAGCAATACAGGTAGTTGTAATATAACACTCATCGAATATCTGAATCTCTTACTTGAGCTCAAGACCTGTATTTTTCATTGCCTACTAGTGTTTTCATCTGAATGTCTAGTAGGATATGAATTCCCTAATTGTCCCCTCACCTCTGTTTTGTATCTCCCTTCTCAGTGACATCACCATTCACCTAGTCACTCAAGCTAGAAACCTGAGATTTTTCTTCTTCTCATCTTTAGTCTTCTACCTTTGAAATGTCTGTTGAATTGATTCCTACCTTCCCATCTCTTTTGTCTAATCAACTTCTCACTCTTCAAATCTTATCTTAGACATCATTTCCTCTGGGAGAGGAAGCCTTCCTTGATTTACCTCCCAACCTCCATACTCTCTTCAAGTCTTATTTAAGAGCCTATTTTATGTAGTCTTTATATTTACAACTGTTATAACACTTATCATTCTTTGTTATAATTCTGTGTTTTTTTAATCTCCCACTAGATTATGTGCTTCTTAAACACAGGGGCTGCTTGTATCCCTAGTGTTTAGCTCATAATAGATGAGAAAATAATTTTTTCAATATTGTTGAAATCTGTCTTCTCTGTTCTATGTTTCCTTCTTAGTTTTAGCCTTTGTCTTTTATCTGGATCATGGCTGTAACCTCCTCATTGGCTCTCTGCTTTGAGCCTTTTCCTCCTTTGGACCATCCTACTTCCAACTGATATATAAAATACAACTCAGATCCCTCAGTGACTTCCCATCTCCAACTGAATCCAGTTCACTTCTTTGAACATGGTGTAAAGGCTCTTCATTCATGGTGTTCTCTTGGCATTCTGACCGTTCTGTCTTAGCCACCTCTCACAGTATGCTGCCCTGTGGTACTAAAAAGCTATTTGAGAACAGATACAGTGTGTTTGCTCTTTGTACTCTGAGTGTTCAGTACAGTACTCGAATCTACTATTTCAGCTTTATCCCCTTTCTCCAGTCGTATGATAGATGGGTTTATTACCTCTTACTTCAACATACCACCACTTTTATTCTTCTATGCCTCTGATCCTACTGTTCGCCTTTGCCTGGAGCATACCTTTTACCTTATAAAGTTTTGTTCATGTTCAAGACCCGTCTTAAATATTGTCTCTTCTGTCAAGCCTTCCATGAAATCTTCAGATTACTAGTTATTCTTTCCTCTTCTTCCAGAGGCTTTATTCGTTTATTGTAGTATTTCTACTGTTTAACTATAGTAATTTATATTGCTTTTTTGGTAAATTTTTAATTCCTAAGGGCAAGAGCTATGTCTTGTTCATTTTGATAGGCCTAGAAATTAACACACACATTACTTGACACTGAGGAATAGGCTAGTTGGTTGAATGAATGACGCAAAGTATGTTATAAATATTAGAATATTTCCAAGACTTACTTCCTGCAAAGTTTATGGCAGAATAGAAGCCATGTGTTAAATGTTGAACTAAGGCAAAAACCTTCTGAATAATAGCTTATTTTGAAGACTATAGGAAAGGATTTTAGGCCGGACACAGTGGCTCACACCTGTAATCCCAGCACTTTGGGAGGCTGCGGCGTGTGGATCACCTGAGGTCAGGAGTTTGAGACCAGCTTGGCCAACATGGCGAAACCTCATCTGTACTAAAAATACAAAAATTAGCCGGGCATGGTGGCGCATGCCTATAATCCCAGCTACTCAGGAGGCTGAGACACGAGAATCGCTTGAACCTGGGTGGCAGAGGTTGCAGTGAGCCGAGATCACTCACAGCCGAGATCACTCCAGCTTAGGCAACAGAGTGAGACTCAGTCTCAAAAAAATAAAAAAGAAAAAAGAAAAAGAAAAGGATTTTATATATAAAAGGTTTTTGAATCCTCACAGGAACATTAAGGTTAGTGGGCTGATTTTTTTTTTTTTTAATATTCTGCAGACTTAGTTTTTCTTTTTTTTCACACGTTTAAAAATTGTGATAAAATACACATAACATAGTAATTTATCATCTTAACCATTTTTAAACATACAATTCAGTGGTATGAAATATATTCACATGGCCAGGCACAGTGGCTCATGCCTGTAATCCCAGCACTTTGGGAGGCTGAGATGGGCGAATCACCTCAGGTCAGGAGTTCGAGACCAGCCTGCCCAACATGATGAAACTCCGTCTCTACTAAAAATACAAAAATTAGCTGGGCGTTGTGGCAGGTGCCTGGAATCCCAGTTACTCAGGAGGCTGAGGCAGCAGAATCGCTTGAACCCGGGAGGTGGAGGTTACGGTGAGCCGAGATTACGCCACTGCACTCCAGCCTGGGCGACAAGTGCGAGACTCCGTCTCAAAAAAAGAAAAAGAAATATATTCACAGTGTTGTGCAACCATCATCACCATTCATTTCCAAGACTTTTCATCTTACAAAACTGAAACCCCATACCCATTAAACAATAACTCCCCATACTCTACTCCCTCCCATTTTCCCCGCCCTTCCTCATAGCAGCCACCATTCTATTATACTTTCTATCTCTATGATCTTGACTACTGTAACTATCTCATATAAGCAGAATCATGAGATATTTGTCTTTTTATGACTATCTTATTTCACTCAGCATAGTATCCTCAGGGTTCATCTTGTTGTGGCATATGTCAGAATTTCCTTCCTTTTTCAGGCTGAATAATAATTCCATTGTACTTACATACCACATTTTGTTTACCTGTTCATCTATTGATGGACATTTGGGTTGTTTCCACATTTTAGCTATTATGAATAACGCTGCTATGAACATGAACGTACAAATACCATTTCAAGACCCTGCTGTCAGTTCTTTGGAGTATATTTGCAAAAGTGGAATTGCTGAATCATGGTAATTGCAGACCTGTTTTTTTGTCAAGGATTTCCTTTGAAAATCTGATGAAGACTGTTATACCCTGCCCACAGAAAAAAAGAACATGTATATCTGTGATACTATTTTGTATTTATTTCAGGAGTTCCCAGACACTTAAAAACTATCTGTGGACCCATTCTTGAGAGCTGTTGCTGTGACAGTAAAATGCCTCAGTTAGAGAAGTTCTTGGCAGTGGAAAAGATGAAACTACTAAGAGAGTGCTTCAGTCACTTGGATAATGTGGTAGTGGTAAATTATGCTGAGGCAGGAGTTAATATTTTGTCATCTACTAGCTTCCATTTCCTTCCTGTCTCTGTCCTTTTAGCAAGAACATCAGGAAGTTAAAGCCACATCCTGTCAGGCCTGTTTGTTATCCTGGTCTTGGGCCAGTAAACAGGATAGATAATTAGAATAATAGTTATCAGGCATTGTACTATGCCTTCTTTATGTAAGTTCACTTTCTGAGCTCTTGTAACATCCCTGAAGGGTAATAACTTTATTTCAGTTTTTCAGATGAAGAAATGAACTAGTCTTCATTTCCACGAAGCTTTCCCTGATTATCTACCTCAGCTCAGAGAGCACTCAATTTCCTTCTCTCCCAGTAGATTCTCGACTCTGTGTGATGACACAGGCCAACTCTTACTTCTAATGAGGCAATATAGTGTAATATTTCAGAGCATGGGCTTTTTAACCAGATTTCCAGATTGCCTGACATGACCTGGATATACTTAACTATCTGTACCTCAGTTTATTTATCTGTAAAATGGAAATATGAATAACCATGTACAATGCTTAACGCAATGCTTGGAACATAGTAAGTTCTCAATACATGTTAGTATTTATCATCATCATCCCCAACACCGAGTTCAGCACTTAGAGTACAGGATTTACTCAATAGCTGTTCACTAAATATTGGTTGGAGTAGCTGAATGAACTTTCTTTCTCTAGTTGAAGAGTGAATGGAACTATGTAGCCAGGTAGCCAGATTCTGTGTTCCTAAATATATAGACCTCTACTTCAGTCATATTCAAGAACCGATTTTTTAAAATTTCTAAATCCTAGCATATGGTTCGAATTTTTAAAAATTCTATGTTTTTGTTTTAGTTCAGTTCAAATATCATTAGAAACCATTATGTCTGGAGAGTTCATTGCTTATATTATCAAATCTGGAGCTCTTTTGCTTATGATCCAACTTGATGTGTTTGTGACCCTCTAAAGATCTGTGACACTGACACTAAAAGGTCTCTTTTGTGACTCTGCCTTAAGAATGGTATTACTGGTTAAATAATTGAAGCTCTAGGTTGCGGTGTGCATTTCTTTGATAGTAAGGAGGCAGCCTAATTCATTTTCACATACAGTGTATAGATCATCATTAAAACCTCTGTTCTGGGAGACTCTCCTTACTTGAAAACCTCCTTGCTAAAGTCTGAACCTGTGCTGTCCAGTATAGTAGCCACTAGCTGTGTGGTGATTGAGCACTTGAAATATGGCTAGTCCAATTTAAGATGTGTTGTTAGTATAAAATATACTGGATTTCAAAGATTTAGAATGAAAAAAACATGTAAAATATCTTAATATTTTTCATCTTTATTACATTTTGAAATATTACATTAAAATAAATTTCACTCATTTCTTTTTACTTTTTAATGTGTGCCTGTTAGATCATTTAAAAATTACTTAGGCCGGGCATGGTGGCTCACGTCTGTAATCCCAGGACTTTGGGAGCCCAAGGCAAGAGAATTGCTGAGGCCAGGAGTTGAGATCACCCTGGGCAACAAAGCAAGTCTCTATTAAATACATACATACATACATACATACATACATACATAATCTATGTGGCTTCTTTTTACCTGTTCTGAGTTAGAATTATTATACATTTCATTTGCTTGTACTGTTTTGTGGCTCTGGTAGCTTACTAAGGGGCACTTACCTCTTTTAATACAGCAATAATTATTGAGATGTATTATAGTCTGTCTTTGGAAAACAAAAGCATCTACCAAGAAATTTCAACTCCTGGAGGATTTAAGAGTCACAGTCTCTGCCGACATACTGGAGGCCTGATTGCCATCACTCCAGGTGCTTTATTACAGCTTTCAAAAAGCCAGTAAATGTATT